>NC_059106.1:11023694-12259944 GCF_020740685.1 Jaculus jaculus | reverse complement strand
GATTTGGTGGGATATCATTGAAGTCATCCTTTTGTGTTATGAATTAAAAGGTTTTTCTCTAATACTTGCATATTGATTTTTGTGGTGGAGAATTTTTTAAATGCTTTTTTCTTTTGGTTTTTGAGGTAGGGTGTCACTCTAGCCCAGGCTATGTAGTCTCAGTGTTGGCCTCAAACTCAGTGTTGATCCTCCTACCTTCCTATCTATGTCTGCCTCCCCAGTACTGGGACTAAAATTGTGTGCCACCACGCCCACAGGCTTTTAAATGCATTTTGCACCCCCCCCCCCAAGGTAGGGTTTCACTCTAGCTCAGGCTGATGTATTTTCCATTTTTTAAAAAATGTTTGTTTATTATTTATTTATTTATTTGAGAGCGACAGACAGAAAGAGGTAGATATAGAAAGACAGGGAGAGAATGGGTGCGCCAGGGCTTCCAGCCACTGCAAATGAACTCCAGATGCATGTGCCCCCTTGCACATTTGGCTAACCTGGGTCCTGGGGAATCGAGCCTCGAACCGGGGTCCTTAGGCTTCACAGGCAAGAGCTTAACCACTAAGCCATCTCTCCAGCCCGCATATTCCATGTTTTTTTTTTTTGGTTTTTTTTTTTGGTTTTTTGAGGTAGGGTTTCACTGTAGTCCAGGCTGACCTGGAATTCACTATGTAGTCTCATTGTGGTCTTGAACTCATGACAATCCTTGTACCTCTGCCTCCTGAGTGCTGGGATTAAAGGCATGCGCCACCACGCCCAGCTGCATTTTCCTTTTTTTTTTTTTTTTTTTTTTTTCAGAATAAACACAAGAACCAGACTTCCACAAAGCAGGAATTCTGACTTGTTATATATTCTTTTTTTTTAATTAATTAATTTATTTATTTATTTGAGAGTGACAGACACAGAAAGACAGACAGATAGAGGGAGAGAGAGAATGGGCGCGCCAGGGCTTCCAGCCTCTGCAAACGAATTCCAGACGCGTGCGCCCCCTTGTGCATCTGGCTAACGTGGGACCTGGGGAACTGAGCCTCGAACCGGGGTCCTTAGGCTTCACAGGCAAGCGCTCTCTCCAGCCCGCATTTTCCATTTTTAAACAGCCTTTTTTTTTTTTTTTTTTTTTTTAAGGTAGGGTCTTGCTCTAGCCCAGGCTGACCTAGAATTCACTATGTAGTCTCAGGGTGGCCTTGAACTTGGGGTGGTCCTCCTACCTCTGCCTCATGGTGTGCGCCACCACACCTGGCCCTTTTTTTTTTTTTTTAATATTTATTTGAGAGGAAGAAACCGAGAGAATGGGGGCATCAGGGCTTCTAGCCCCTGCAAAGAAACTCCAGATGCATGTGCCTCCTTGTGCATCTGGTTTACATGGGTCCTAGGGAATTGAACCTGGGTCCTTAGGCTTACCTAAGCAATCACCTTAACCACTAAGCCATCTCTTCAGCCTGTGCTATAACCTTCTGTTCCCTTTTTGTCCCCATTCCACTGAGGCCTCTGTGGGTTCTTGGTGCTCACTGAGGGGTCATGAATGCACCAGTCAGTCTCCAGGCACGGGTAAAGTGCCTCAGTACACAGTCCCACCCTATGGCTCTAACATTTTTTTCGGTCGCCCTTTTCTGCAATGTTCCCTGTTCTTTGGGTGGTTGGATAGGAACTTTTGTCATGTAATTGTATTTTCCTTTTTATTTTGTTTATTTTTAGTTTTTAGCTTTTTGAGGTAGGGTCCCACTCTAGCTCAGGCTGACTTGGAATGCACTATGTAGTCTGAGGGTGGCCTTGAACTCATGGCGATCCTCCCATCTCTGCCTCCCAAGTGCTGGGATGCATTTTCCTTTTTTATGTAGCTAAATATTTTTATTTATTTGTTTGCTTATTTACTTGTTTATATATTTTTGGTTTTAGTTTTTGAGTTAGGATCAAGGTTTTCACATGTTATTCAAGATCAAGTGCTGCGGTTTGTAAGCGGGCTTGTGTTTGGTAAGAGTGGGGGAAAAGTCTCTCATGACCTGGCCCAGACTCAGACCTAGGTCAGCCCAGCGATCTCTCTCTCAGGTGACCCTGGTCAGCTCCTACTTCCTTTATCAGCCAAGCTGTGTGCTTGATCAGTCTCGAGCAGTAGAACGCTACCATCCACAGTGTCAGGAGACCTCCATTCCTCCGGCCCTGGGCTGTCCACCTTGAGTGCAGGGTTGCTGTCCCTCCCCCAGCACCTGAGCCTCTGCACTGTGAGCAGCTTCTGTCCTATAGCCTCTTGTTCCCACCGATGCATGCTGGGGCTCCTGCCCACGCAGTCTCTCCTGTGGAAACCTGTGGAGGTCAGCAGGGGACCCCTGCAAGTGGTGCACCTGGCTGCATCTGTGGCCTCTGGAGTTGAGACTCAGACACTGTTCTCTCTCTCCTCGGAGGGAGGGACCTGTCCTTAATGGCCAGACTGCTTGGAGTCACCCCCCACCCCCAATAATGTTGCTTTCTGCCAAAGTTGCCCTGTGGGCTACCTATTAAAGGCAGGAGTCATGCTCTTTTTGGCTTCTCTGTTCTGGGGCTGGTGGGGGGGGGGGGTGCTGACCCACAATTCTAGTTTCCATTAGTGGTTCTTGATTACCCATTGAACCTGACATAAGGCCAGCTTTTATCAAGTCTAGTGGAGTTAAGTTTCTTTCTCTTGGGATCTGTGTAACAAGGAAGTATTTCCCCTAAGTATCAAAGACATGTCCCATTCTTGTGTTCCTGGGAAGTCCCTGGATGTGTTGGCTTTGGGCATTGTTAGCAGTGTTGTGTGGAGGAGTAAGGTTTTGCGCTCTGCTAAGATTAGCTTCTGTGCTGTGCCAGACTCATTATTATATGATCACCGTCACATGCTTTCTCTGTGCCTGCTTCCTCATGCATTAAGTCAGAAAAACCACACCATGGCTGGTATGAAATGAGATACATGAACTGTTGTTTTTATTAACGTAAAACAGTCAGGTGGTATAGTATATTACTATAGGTTACCACAAGCCATGCTTGGCACTGTGTGAGGACAGACACATACCACAGCATGGGTGTTGTGCTCAGAGGACAACTTTCCACTATCAGTCCTTATGCCTTCCTCCTGGCTTTTTTTTTTTTTTTTTTTAATTTATTTGCAAGCAAGGAGAGATAGAAGAGAGAGAATGGGCACAAAAGGGCCTCTAGCCACTCCATAAGAACTCCAGATCCATGTGCCCCCTTGTGCATCTGGCTTATGTGGGTTCTAGGAAATCGACCCAGGTCCTTAGGCTTCACAGGCAAATGCTGTAACCACTAAGCCATTTCCCCAGTCCCCTGTTTTCTCTTTTTTTTAAAATCTATATTGTATTAAAAATCCAGAAGCGGGCTGGAGAGATGGCTTAGCGGTTAAGCGATTGCCTGTGAAGCCGAAGGATCCCGGTTCGAGGCTCAATTCTCCAGGACCCACGTTAGCCAGATGCACAAGGGGGCGCACGCGTCTGGAGTTTGTTTGCAGAGGCTGGAGGCCCTGGCGCGCCCATTCTCTCTCTCTCTTTACCTATCTGCCTCTTTCTTTCTGTGTCACTCTCAAATAAATAAAAATAAACAAAAAAAATTAAAAAAAAAAATCCAGAAGCCATAGCTTGTTACTAGAAAATTCTCGGTGCCTGGGATGGGATGCTTCCAGTGAGTCATTGGCCTCCAAAACAGTCTATGGCTCCTGAGTGTTCCACCGTCCAAAAAGTACTTTTCCATATGATTTATTTATATCCTCTTAGTCAATCTGTGAATTTATAAGAAATATAGGGGGCTGGAGAGATGCCTGAAAACCAAAGGACCCAGGTTCAATTCCCTAGTACCCACATAAGCCAGCTGCACAGGGTGGTGCACACATCTGGGTTCATTTGCAGCAGTTGGAGGCCCTGGTGTGCCCATTTTCTGCTCTTGCTCTCAAATAAAAAAGTAAAGAAGATAGAGGTGCATTGCAAACCACAGTACTGCCTTGTGCTTAGCAGAGCCTGGGTTGTAGGAAGTTTTACAGGTCAGAGTGTGTGAAAGGGATTAAGATAAGAGTTGGCAGTTAAAAATTTTTCAAAAATGGGTGGGGAAATTGAGAGAGAATCATGTGGACATTACTCAGAAGACCTAACTAGTCAAAGAATGGACACAATAAAAGCGTGATGGAGCTGTGCGTGGTGGCGCATGCCTTTAATCCCAGCACTCAGGAGGCAGAGGTAGGAGGATCACCATGAGTTTGAGGCCTCCCTGAGACTACGCAGTGAATTCCAGGTCAGTCACCCTGGACCAGAGTGAGACCCTACCTTGAAACCCCCCCCTCCAAAAAAAAAGTGTAATGTGTAGAAATAAACATGGGTTTAAGACTGCATTGTGGGCAGCCACCAGTTCATCTAAAAGTAGGAGTACTGTGAATTGAAAGAGAGCTCATCTTGCAAGCATGAAGACCTGACTTTATCCCCAGGATCCATGTAAGAAAAAGTCCAGTGTGGAGGCAAGCATTTGTAATGCCAGCACTGGTGGAGGGGAGACAGGTGCATTCTTGAGGCTCACTGGCCAAAACTTAGGAATGACACCTGAGGTTGTCATTTGACATCTGTATGTGCCCAGACACACATGAGCAAACACACTCAAAAGTGGAAAAGAGGGAAGGAGGGGCCACTGGGTGGTGATGGCTGTCAGGGCTTTAGTTTGTGATATGCTGAGCTATTTGTAGCCTGGTGACTTTCTATGTGAAGGTTTCATTTGGCAGGGACAAGAACAGTGAATTTTTAACTGTTAGATACAGAGTTGTAGCTATGCCGGGCACGGTGGTGCATACCTTTAATCCCAGCGCTTGGCGGGCAGAGGTAGGAGGATTGCTGTGAGTTTGAGGCCATCCTGAGACTACATAGTAAATTCTACGTCAGCCTAGACTAGAGACCCTACCCCAGAAAACCAAAAAATAAAAAAAAGAACAACTCAAAATGCCAATGTTTGAAAAGATGAAACTTCCATTTAGGAAGTCTTTTCACACTGTTGGATGTAGAAAACTGGCTAGATTTGTTATAGTGAATTGAGCAAGTTAACAAATTTTACATTGCTTTTTTTGTTTTTTAATCCATAGGCGTAAGTTTCATCCAGATCAGAAAAGCATCAATGCTTATGTTGTGTTCAAAGAGGAGCATGCTGCTGTTGAAGCGTTGAAAAGGTGATGCTGTCTGTGGTGTGGATAGACACCTTTCCTCTATTTTTTTTTTTAATTATTTATTTGTTTGACAGAGAGAGAGAGAGAATATGGGTGCACCAGGGCCTCTAGCCACTGCAGAAGAACTCCAGACTCCTTGTGCATCTGGCTAACCTGGGTCCTAGGGAATTGAACCTGTGTCCTTTGGCTTTGCAGGCAAACGTCTTAATTGCTAAGCCATCTCTACAGCCCCTTTCCTGTATTTCTGTAGGGGCTTTTGTTTCAGTTGCTTGCTTTTATTTTCGAACAGATATTTTCATAATTAAGTACTTAATGTTGAACATTCATCTGTTTTCTCTTTGTGTTTATTTAGAAATGGAGCCCAAATTACAGATGGATTTCATGTTCGAGTTGATCTTGCATCTGAGACCTCCTCTGTAAGTAGTGATTTTAAGAGAACCAGGCATGGTGGTTCGTGCTTATAATTCCAGCACCAGAGAGTGATGCACATGGATCACCAGGAGTTTGAGGCCAGTTTGAGAGATAAATATATATTTATAGGTCAGCCTGAATGACAGTACTAGTCCAAGTCTCAGAAAAAAACTAGCTGGGCATGGTGGCACACGCCTTTAATCCCACCACATTGGAGGCTGAGGTAGGAAGATCGCTGTTTGAGGCCACCCTGAGATTACATAGTGAATTCCCGTCAGCCTAGACTAGAGTGAGACCCTACCTCAGAAAACCAAAAATTAAAAATAAGGTAAGAACCACTCAAAATGCCATTGTCAACAATGAAAAGAACAACAAAAGCGGAGCCATTTGAAAGGAAGGGCTTGAGCCAAGAGTGTGTTCATGAGGGAAACAGGAAGCCAGAAAGCCTTGTTCTCCAGTAGGTGCTGAGAGGGTTACAAGGGCTTATGGGAACATTCACTATGGGAATAGGTCGTTTCCCTTTGAAGCTGTCCTCTTCAAGCAAATGTTTTTAGGCTGAAGTCTATAAAGTTACTCTTAGGCTGTGTGACTCACACCCACAATCCCAGCAACTGGGGAAGCAGATGCAGGAGGATCACCACACATTTGAAGCCACTGTGCTTTTGTATAGTAAGTTCCAGGCCAGCCATGGTGACAGACCCTGTAACTAAACAAGAAATGGTGTTAGTCATTCAATAGTTTTTGAGAAACTACCCTATCAGGCTTTCTCAGTATGCACTGGGGATGTGCAGCAGGAGGGACTGGTTCTGTTTAGTGAGGCATGCTGTCATAAGCACAGGATGCTTTGTGTTCTGCATTGGGGTACTTGGACAAGCCAGCAGGAGGGCACAAGGAGGGCTTCCAGAAGAACAGACTTCTCACCAGTGTTCTGAGACATGCAGCATTACCTCTGCAGAATGTTCCCAAAGGACAGTGGAAATTTCCAGGCAGTCAAGGGACATAAGTACTGGGAAAGAAACCTACCTAGTGCAGTTAGGTTCACGTTGCTGTAGAAATCACTCAACCAAGAGCAGCTTGTGGGAAAAAAAAGGTTTATTTTGGTTTACAGGCTTGAGGGGAAGCTCTACGATGGCGGGGGAAAATGATAGCATGAGCAGAGGTTGGAAATCACCCCTTGGCCAACATAAGCACCAGGAGAGTGTGCCAAATACTGGCATGGGGAAACTGGCTACAACACCTATAAGCCCACCCCCAACAATACACTCCCCCAAGGAGTCATTAATTCCCAAATCTCCATCAGCTGGGAATCTAGCATTCAGAACACCTAAGTTTATGGGGGACACCAGAATCAAACCACCACACTACCTTAACTTACTTGGGGAATGACAAAAGCTTGGTGTAGGGTCTTTATGTAGATATGGTGTGAGCGGCCATCCTACCCAGCTACGCTTTGCACTAGCTGATGGGAACAGGGACTGACTGGGTCAAGAGACCATGGTCTGAGGGCCAAATTCATATGCTACCTGTTTTTATTAATAAAGGTGCTGACCAGCAAGTGCTTTAACTGCCAAGCCATCTCCTCAACCCCTTTTCAAAATTTTTAGACGCAACCAATTCATGAATCACAAATACATGCCAATTGATTAGATGATTATAATCTTTTTTCTTTTCTTTCTCTCTCTCTGGTTTTTTGAGGTAGGGTCTTGATCCAGCCCAGGCTGGACCTGTAATAATTCACTGTATAATCTCAGGATGGCCTTGAACTCACAGCAGTTCTCTAACCTCTCCTTCCTGATTGCTGGATTAAAGGGATGTACCACCACGTCAGCTTAATCTTTTCTTTTGACAAGTACTATACTTAAGAGGATATACAAGTGGTCATTGACATATCTGTGGCCTCTTCACATCCTGTCTGCAGCCAGCAGAGTGGAAATTTGTTCCTTTGTAGAAGCAAATTAGATGTGAGGACATCTGCAGGCCTCCTCCCACACACACTTTTTAGGGACATCCCTAGGGACCCATAGGCCATGACTGGTGAGCCAGTTCACACTTGTGAGATGTGGAGTACACCCCGTCCTGCCACAAACTTTGTGGAAATTCCTTCCAGGGTTTTCTTTTTTCTTTTTGTCTTTTTCTGTGAATTATACTTAAAACCAAAAGGTCACTGTAAAGCAAGGGATGACCCCATTTCTTACAATCCAGGCCCAGTACTGCTGCTCAGCGAGGCCTCCTTACACAAATGGGAGTGCTGGGGGCCTCCAGGGATGGGCTTTCCTGGGGGAGACTGTCAGTCACATCAAGCTGACCTGCTAGTGTAGCCTGAAATCTCAGCACTCCAGAGGCTGAGGCAGGAGGATCACCTCAAGTTCCACACCAGCCTAGGCTACATAAGTAGGATCCTGTTTTTAAAAGGTGGGGATGGGCTGGAGAGATGGCCTAGTGGTTAAGGCTCTTACCCAGGTTTGAGTCCTTCTCTGACTATATCTCTGTTTGTAAATAAACAAACAAAATGTTTACTTAAAAAATAAAATAAAGTTGCTGGCCGAGCTGTGTGTAGGAGGATTGCTGTGAGTTCAAGGCCACCCTGAGGCTACATAGTGAGTTCCAGGTCAGCCTGGGCTAGAGTGAGACCCTACCTTGAAAAATCAAAAAAAAATAAATAAAATAAAATAAATAAATAAAGTTGCTGACCCAAACACACATCTGTTTCCACATCATTTGTGGTTACTCTCAACTCTAATGTAGAGCTGAGTAGTTGCAACTGACAACATGGCCCACAGAGCCCAACACATTTGCTCAAGGGCCCTTTGCAGGCAAACTGTGTCTGCCTTCTAATAGCGGGCTGTTCCTGATCACAGGCTTTTGTGTCCTGTAAAGGAGGACGCTTCTCTGGTGCTCACTGTCCAGGGGAGACTGAGAAACAGCTGTTTAAATGTGTGGTTGGGTCAGAAGGTGGCTGACCTGGCAGCTATAAAGGGATATGGAATGTTAGGGACTTTGGCGTTTCCATTTCCTGGTCCACTGATTTATTTCTGCTAACCTTTTTTTCTGTTTCAGAGGGATAAAAGATCTGTATTTGTGGGGAATCTTCCTTACAGTAAGTTAATTTATGAAAATTCAAAAACTTATTAAGTGATGGGGAAGGAGTTGGCAACACAGTATAATAGTAATACAGGGCTTTCCTGGCATGCATGAGTTTCTGAGTTCAGTGCCTAGAACAGTTACAAACAACAAAAGGAAAATGAGTACTTTTGGGCACTGTAACTAGTTCGTGCCTATAAGCCCGGCTACCCAGGGGTCTGAAGCAGGCACAATCAAACTTGAAGACTGCCTTGGGCAACTTAGCTGTCTCAAAAGTTTTTTTGTTTTTTGTTTTTATATAAATCAGGCTATACCTTCTTAGCAGAGCACTTTTCATGCCATTTGTAAAGCTCTAGGTTCAGTCCCCATTACCACCAGAAACAAACTCTAAATGGGAGTGGTTGTACAATGTTTTGCTTGCTTCTTCCTCTAGAAAGCATGCTATGTGTTTTCATGGGACTGTGTTTGACTTGTCACTTTGTCACACGTTGATCAGCAGCTTTTACATGTGTTCATGTGTGTGAGTATAGGCATACACATGCCTCAGTTCACGTGTGGAGGTTGTAGGACAACTTCATGTTGGAGGCAGAGTGTCTCTTAGTTCACTGCTTTTTTTGCTAAATTAGCTGGCTATAGCTTCCCACCTCACAATACAGGGTTAGCCCTACAGCATCCCTGTTTATGTGAGCTCCAAGGGTCTGCACTCAGGTGTTGAGGCTTGTGTGGCAAGTGCTTTCTTTACCTACTGCCCCCTCCCCCCCCAAGCTTTCTAAGGGCACCAGGTGTTGGCCTGTGTTGTGGTTTGATCTGTCTGTAGAAGTTGAAGAATCTGCTGTGGAGAAACACTTCGTGGACTGTGGAAATGTCATGGCTGTGCGGATCGTGCGAGACCCAGTCACTGGAGTGGGTAAAGGGTTTGGCTACGTGCTCTTTGAGGTATGGAAATCTAGTGCTGTTGCTGTCTTTGACATGTTCTGGGAAGGTTGTCACTGCTGTCTTCGTTGAGATAGGACAGCCATTCTCGTCCTGATTCTGACAGCTTAAGTGTTTTTTGTTTTTGTATTTTTTTGTAAATGAGAGAGTGTGAACAAACAGGAGGGGGAGAGAATTGGCACATCAGGGTCTCCAGCCAGTGCAGTCAAACTCCAGATACATGCACCACCTTGTTTCACATTGTGCATCTGGCTTATGTGGGATCTGGAGCGTCAGACATGATTCCTTAGGCTTTGTAGGCAAGCGCTTTAACTGCTAAGTCATCTCTCCAGCCTTTTTTTTTTTTTTTTTAATTTTATGAGTGAGAAAACAGAATTGGCATGCCAGGACCTCCAGCCACTGCAGTTGAACTCCTGATCATGCTCCACCTGGGTCCTGGGGAATTGAATCTGAGTCCTTTAGCTTTGCAGGCAAGCACCTTAACCACTAAACCATCCCCCCAGCCCTGATGCTCACTTATACTGTCATCCCCTAATGCCAGAAGGTGGCAGTGCTTTTTGATTGTGCACACAATAATGAAATGTTACTTATATTCTGCCTGTTTTCCTATATAATTGCATTTTGTGTTTTGTTTTGCTATAGTGCTGGGGGTCAGGGGAGAGGTTTAAACCCAAGGCCTTGAGTATTTACCTGCATTTTAGATTCCTTCTTTGGAGTAGCATATCCATGATGGTCTATGACCTCTTTTGCTTTGGGTTTTTCAAGGTAGGGTCTCACTCTGGCCCAGGCTGACCTGGAATTCACTATGTAATCTCAGGATGGCCTCAAACTCAGGCGATCCTCCTACCTCTCCTCCCAAGTACTGGGATTAAAGGTGTGCACTACCATGCCCAGCAGTATATGACCATTTTGTAGAGTGTTTTTTCCAACTTTGGAGACACGTTTTACTATGTATCCTCTGCTGGCCTGTAACTCACTAAGTAGACCACATGAGCTTCCTCCTTTCTGAGTTGCATGTCCTTTACTTAGAGACTGTGAAGTCCTTTCACAGTCATCATATTGTGGACATCAGAAAAGCCAGCATCAATATTTCTGTATTAGAATAACAGGGCTTTTAGACCCAAAGAGAACAACCCTCAAGTTTCACTAGTTCTACCTCATAGACTATAGGAGAGTTCCCTCCCTTAACTTATAACAGGAATATTACAGAAAGTGACTCAAGTAGGGTTATTGGTTCCAAGAATTGCACGTGACTAGTTTGTGACAGCATTGAGATTGTAGCTTAGTGTGCACATGTGATGAGGCAGGCAGCTAGAGCGCTTCCAGGGAAACTTGGGGAGCATAAACGAGACTTAAACAGGGCTTGCTGCCAGGACACTTGGGATTGGTCTTCTAGTGTATAGCAGATGGTGGGGGCTTCAATGTTCAGGCTTGAAGGTTAACCTACTAGCATCTAAATTTTACTAGTCTCGTTGCATATGAGTTTCTAGTTAATATTAATGTGTGTTTCTTTTTAATTACAGAACACAGATGCTGTTCACCTTGCTTTGAAATTAAATAATTCTGAGCTAATGGGAAGAAAACTGAGAGTCATGCGTTCTGTTAACAAAGAAAAATTAAAGCAACAGAATTCAAATCAAGCTTTGAAAAATGTCAATAAACCAAAGAAGGGAGTGAATTTTGCTTCTAAGGCTGCAGGACATTCTCAAGGTGTATTTATTGGAGAAAAAGCAGTTCATACTAAAAAGAAGAGACAGAAGAAAAGTGTACAAACTAAGAAATCCAGAAAACAGAAGTAATGGTCAGAAGCTGCCAGCTTGCTTCCCATGGAGTGCTACTGGCTAGTGCAAGCTCCTGCATGGATTGAAGGGGATGGGAATGCCTCGTATATTGAAACATTGTTTGTGTGTAGACACATATCTCATGGGCTATGTGTTGCTAATGATGTGAAATGATTTCAGGCCCGGAGTGAATGCTTGCAGATTTATCTTTGACTTTAGTGTATGTCAGAAGAGCCCATGCCCCCATCATGTTTTTTCTCCCTAAGATAAAGATACAACATGTGTAGAATATGTAGAATGTATCTACATGTTTCATGTTTGTGCAGACTTGAAAATATTTTATTATTTAAGAAAGAGAGAGAGAGAGAGAGAGAGAGAGAGTAAATGGGTGTGCCAGAGCCTCCAGCCACCGGGATCCTTAGGCTTCACAGGCAAGTACTTAATTGCTAAGCCATCTCTCCAGCCCCCATTGTTCCGTTTTTAACAAAGAATCGATAAAAACAGACTCAAGAAGGATAAATTATGAATTACTGCATTTATTTAGAGAGAAATCATAATTCATGAGAATTATTTAGGAGAAATTAGTATTTAGGAAGAGGCCGGGGCACTTACACATACACACAACATAGAAGTCCCTTCAAATAACAAACCAGAGAGGGCTTAGTAGTAGTGAACGACTAAGATCAAAAATAAATATTGGGGGCTGGAGAGATGGCTTAGCGGTTAAGCGCTTGCCTGTGAAGCCTAAGGACCCCGGTTCGAGGCTCGGTTTCCCAGGTCCCATGTTAGCCAGATGCACAAGGGGGCACACGTGCCTGGAGTTCGTTTGCAGAGGCTGGAAGCCCTGGCGCACCCATTCTCTCTCTCCCTCTATCTGTCTTTCTCTCTGTGTCTGTCGCTCTCAATTAAATAAATAAATTTAATAAATAAATAAATAAATATTGGGCTGGAGAGATGGCTTAGTGGTTAAGGCATTTGCCTGCAAAGCCAAGGGAGCCAGTTTCAACTCCCTAGGACCCATATAAGCCAGATGCATCTGAAGTTCCTTTGCAGTAGCTGTAGATCCTGGCATGCCCCCCCCTCAAATAAATATAAAGTAAAAAAACACAAAAAAATGTTAACTGGATGTGGTGGCACATGCCTTACTCCCAGCACTTGGGAGGCAAAGGTAGGAGGATAGCTGTGAGTGTGAGGCCACCCTGTGAGTACATAGTGAATTCCAGGTTCCCCTGGGCTAGAGTGAGACCCTACCTTGAAGCCCCCTCCCCAAAATAAATGATGAATATATAATCAAAGTGAGAAGGTACCACCAAAACATGACACAGAATAGAAGAAGAAAAATACCCAAGTCAAGCTAAGTAATCTCCCCTTCTCAGTCCTGTTGGTTGCAGCCATGTTGAGAAGGAACAGACTTGTAAGGAAGTGCTAGGGATTTAGGAAAGTCCTTGAACCCCAAACCCAAAATTCATGTCTAATTTTAAACATTTGAAGAGTGAGGATAATTATTAGGGAAGTACAGAACAAGAAAAGACTTGCGTGGCTTGAAAGTACAAAGAGCTGGGCTGGAGAGATGGCTTAGTGGTTAAGGTGCTTGCCTACAAAGCCAAAGGACCTTGGTTCGTTTCCCCAGGACCCACGTAAGCCAGATGCACAGGTGGTGCATGCATCTGGAGGTCATCCGCAGTGGCTGGAAGCCCTGGCACACCCACCCATTCTGTTCTGTGTCTATCTCTTCTCTCAAATAATTTTTTTTTTTTTTAAGAAAAATACAAAGAGCTCCTGCCATGTGAAGAGAGCCCATAAAGAAGCGGCTAGGGGCTCTCCCTGGAGAAACTCGTTTGCAGCTGGAGGTTTCTGCAGCCAGACGAGAGCTTACCTGCCTCTTGCAGCGTATTTATGACCTTACGCTGGTGGGTCCTACCTTCCTGCTCAGTGAGCCAGAGTGAGGGGTGACTCGACTGGGCTAGGGCCTGCTCAGGAAGAGGTTACCCATGACACCCGGTCCTAGGGGATGGGCGAATTTGACCAGCCACAATGTCAGGATTAGGAAAGGTGTGTGTTGGGGGGGGGGGGTGAATTCAGGAAAGACCTTTACCTCCAAACCCCTAAGTTCATGTTTGTGTTCAACCAAAGAATTGGGCAAACCAAACAGGATAATTACCAAATTACTTATTTAGGGAAGTATAAAGCCAAGGGAAGGGAAATAGGTACATCTACGTGGTGTGAGATCCTATGTGATGGAGCTGGAAGAAACACGGAGTGATTTAGGGAGCAGAGAGCTCCTACCTGGTGGGTAGAGAGAGGTCAGGGGGATTCTCTGGACTCTAAGGAGCAGCTTGTGGCGTCTGCTAGTGTCACAATCCATGAGAGGGGTTCAGGCCTTGGGACCCACTTCTGTAGTGACTAGTGCCTGTTCTCAGACCTAGCAGATTGAGACCCTTGCCCTGTAAAAGTAGCGCTTTCAAGTGGTCAGCAACCAGGACCTGCAGTTTAGCTTTTAATGGTCACCACTCCCAGTCCCCATTCTCTCTCTCAAATAAATAAATGAAAATAATACGATTTTTTTTTAAAAAAAAAAGGAAAACAGGGCTGAAGGGATGGCTTAATGGTTAAGGCATTTCCCTGCAAAGCCAAAGAACCCAGGTTCCACTCCCCAGGACCCATGTCCTCCAGATGCACAAGGGGGTGCACGCGTCTGGAGTTCTTTTCAGCTGCTGGAGGCCTGGCACACCCATTCTCCCTTCTCTCTAAAAAAAGCAAGGCTCGATACAACAAAAGTCCAAAGAAAGCGCCACACACAACAGCAGTTCTATAACAGTGTCTCACAGTACTCAGTAATTTAAATGTTCAGTGCACCTCAAGTCTACCCCCTCTCCCCCTTCCCCAGGAAGACATGCGCCTCTGCTTTACCCTGCCTGTTCTGACTGGCCACATGGTTGGGTCCATAATTAGGTTCAATGATTTGAACAAGTCAAGACTCAATGTGCTACACTGAGGATTTTTTAATGGGTTTTTCGATGTAAGGCTCACTCTAGTTCAGGCTGACCTGGAATTCATTATGTAGTTTCAGGATGCCCTTGAACTCAAAGATCCTCCTACCTCTGACTCCCATGCTGGGATTACAGGTGTGTGCCACCATGCCAGGCCTGGTAATAACATTTTGAAATTACTATGTCCACATTCCATCACGAAGAACTAGGCGTGGTGGTGCACCCCTTTTTTAATCGCAGAACTCGGGAGGCAGAGGTAGGCGGATCACCATGAGTTAAGGCCACCCTGAGACTACACAGTGAATTCCAGGTCAGCCTGAGCTAGAGTAAGACCTTACCTCGAAAAACAGAACAACTTGCTTGGGTATGGTAGCATAGATTTGTAATTCTAGCACTCATGAGGATGTCTATTTTGAGGCCAGTTTGGTGCACACAGCCAAGGTCAAGGCCTTACCTGAACTATGACTGGAGATCTTGTCCAAAAACAAGAGGGGGAGGGGATCGGGAGACAAAGTGGAAAACAAGCAAATGCACAGGCTGGCGGCAAAAAGTGCCGCAAACATCTCATAGTCTTTTGCAGCCACGTGGGACACTGGCGAGAGACACATGCTAATAATAAAAAGCAAATGTAGTTGCTTCATATTACAGGTCAATTGAACCACACAAGAAGGTGGAGCCGAGGCAGTTTAGAGGTGACAGGGTCCCAAAATGAATAGCTTTTTCTTGGCTAACCACGGGAATTGTCCTTAGGCGTGTATGGGACAATTTTGGCTATTTCACTTACTAGAGGCCAAAAAAGTCAGGAAAATCTGGCTTTTCCTTATCTCTGTCCCCTTAAGGAGTCCTTCTACCCCTTTTGAAAGGATCCTGGAGGATTATGATTTCTGGGAAGACTGCCGTTTTCCAGAAATCTTGACCCCAAACCCCTCCTGTCCTGAGCAGACTGGCTAAAGCAAACCCCCATCCATGGGGTTCGTAGAAAACCTCAAATTTCCCAAATCCCTTCTTGCCTCTTTGGGTAATAGCTATGTACGTCTTCCTTCCTTCCTTCTCTTTTAAAAAATTATTTTTATTTCGGAGGGGTATTGGGGGCGGGGAGGATGGGCACACTAGGGCCTCCAGACACCTTGTGCATTTGGCTTACTTGGTTCCTGGGGAATTGAACCGTGGTCCTTTGGCTTTGCGGGTAAGCGCCCCTTCCTTCCTTCTCTTAAGCTCCCTCTCTTAAAGCTCTCCCTTCCCTAAGCTCTAAGCTGAAATAGTCTTTCTGAGCCTTAGTCTCTGGTCTGTGGGGTTCATGGTGGAATTCACAATAATCTGGGGACACCTCAATTTTTTCCTATTAGGTTGGTGTTGGCACAGGCACCCCCAGCCCCTGTATCCAAGCGCTGCCCTCAGCGGTCTTCCTTCTTTGTCATTCATGCACAAAGCTGGCTGGCAGCCATTCCTCTTCACAGTCAGCTCGCCGCGGCCATAGGCTGCCATCCTCGCACCTGCGGGGTCAGAAGTACGTGACCACTCCTATGCAGCCAGAGCGGCGGGAGCTCCTACGTCTCCAATGTGGGACCCCCGGGCAGCGACGCCAGCCCTGCGCGCAGGCGCAACAGGTCACGGTCTCTTCTGCGCAGGCGCAGCAGGGGCGGTCGGTGCGCGCGCAGGCGCCGCCGCGGAAGCCCCGGGGTCCTCAGGCGCCGGAAGTGCCCGCGCTCGGCCTCGGCACGTCCTGGCGGGTGTCGGCTGCGAGCGGCTGGCGTGCTAGTCGCCGGGGCTGAGCGCTCGCTGGCGGGCCGCCGCGGCCGGCGCACGCCGCAGCGGAGGGAAGATGGTGGGCCGGAACAGCGCCATCGCGGCGGGCGTGTGCGGCGCCCTCTTCATCGGCTACTGCATCTACTTCGACCGCAAGAGGCGGAGTGACCCCAACTTCAAGAACAGGCTTCGAGAACGTGAGTTGAGTGGGCCTCGCCCTGCGCCTCCCCGGGCGGGCGGCCTCGCGGGCCCTGGGCGCGAGCCGTGGCGTCGCCGCGTGGGCCTGCCCCCAAGATGGAGGAGGCGGCCCATCATGGTTGCCGTGCTCTTGTCGCGACCTGCGGCGTGGTGGATGGGGGGGGGGGAGGTAGCGACGCTTCTTACCACGCACCTGCGCTTGCGTTTGCAGATAGACTTCCTATATGTAGCTCAGGCTGGCTTTGAACCTGGGACAGTCCTGCTTCAGCTTGCTGTGATTACTGTTGAACGTCTTGCCGTGTAGCCCCAGGCTCGCCTTGAACCTGCGATCATTCCGTGTTTGCCTTCCCAAGACTGGGATTATAGACGTGCCCCACTGCACACTGCTGACCCCCTCCCCCCCTTTTTTTTTTTCTGGAAGCAGTGTCTCTGTAGCCTAATCTGGGTTCGAACTCATATCGATCCTAATACCTTAGTTTCCTGAGTCCTAGCATTAAAGGTGTGCGTCACCACCCCTGGCTCCAAATCTCCGTACTTAAAATATATACATATATATTTTACTTTTCTTTATTTGACAGAGAAAGAGGGGGAGAGAGAGAACGGGCGCGCCAGGGCCTACAGCCTTTGCAGACGAATTCCAGACACGTGCGCCCTCTTGTCCATCTGGCTAACGTGGGTCCTGGGGAATTTAACCTGGGTCCTTTGGCTTTGCAAGCAAACGCCTTAACCGCTAAGCCATCCCTCCAGCCCCAAGTCTCTATATTCTCCTGTTTGCCTGTTTCAACACATGCTCCGTCCGCAAAACCGGTGTGGTGTCATCTTTGCATTCTTTTTTATTTATTTTTTGACATTTTTATTTGAGAGCAAGAGGCACATAGAGAATTACTGTAGCGGACATCCAGCTGCTACAAACGCACTCCCAGTGTGTGCGCCACCTTGTGCATCTGACTTGTGTGGGTCCTGAGGGTTGGAACCAGGTCCTTTGGCTTTGTAAGCAAGTACCTTAACCGCTAAGCCATCTCCAGCCCCCATCTTTGCATTCTTAAACCCTCTTGGCGGCTTCCTCCAACGTGCTTCCAAGATATGAGTGAATGCTACAGAAATTGTGGGGGAGTCCAAAGGGCTGTGCTTCTTCTGTGGCTCAGTCTTATTTCATACCTGCGACATATTTTAAGAGGTTTACCAGAAGGCAGCATGATTCACCCTTGAATGTTGGGGAAAGAATCTTCATTGATGGCTGTTGAAAAACAGCTATGTTGCAATAGAAAACGCTTTTTGAGTCAACTAGGTTGGTCAGCAACTTAAATTATTAAAGCCCAAGAAGCAGAGTCACTATCATCTTTTTGACACTTATTTTAATTAAGTGACACAAAATCATTTTAAGCTTAGATTTTTTTGTTTTGTTTTTGTTTGTTAAAGGTAGGGTTTCACTCTAGCCTAGGCTGACCTGGAATTCACTATGTAGTCTCAGGGTGGCCTCACAGTGATCCTCCTACCTCTGCCTCCCAAGTGCCAGGATTAAAGGCGTGTGCTACCACACCTGGCATTTCCCTTAGTTTTTTTTTTTTTTAAATTAACTAATTTATTTGTTCATTCACAAGCAGAGGGAGAGGTAGACAGCATGGAAACACCAGGGCCTCCAGCCACTGCAGAAACTATGGATGCATGGGCCATTTTGTGCATCTGCCTTTACGTGCATCCCAGGGAGTCGACCCCGGGTCTTCAGGCTTTGCAATGCAAGTGCCTTTAACTGCTGAGCCATCTCTCACAGCCCTTCCCTTAAGTTTTAATAGAACAGGGAAATAGAATTTGCTTTTGTCGATAGTTGGACCGAAAGAAGGCTGTCTGGGTTCAGGCTTTCTGGATCCTCTTCTCCTTAGCTGTAAAGTCAGGTAATGCAAGCTGCCTTTAGCTTGTTTGGGAAGATAAGGTGAGGTTTTTGAGGTGCCCACCACAGTCTGGATGATGGGGATGAGCCCTTCGTAAATGCTGGCCATAGATTGGGAATGTTGGATAGGTTCTTCTGTAGTTGAGAAATGAATGGGCCAGTGGGTGGGCACATGTGCTGGCAGTTGTAGGACTTCATGTAGACTAGGCTAATTCTTTGAAAGATAAAGGCTTGTTGAAAATCTTGAGAAAACTGATCTTCAGTTGGAGAAATTATTATAAGACAAACAGGATGTTATTTTCAGGATTGAATCTGAGGCTTGTGCCTATGAGGCGAGCACTGTACCACTGAGCTGTATCTCCAGACTCTCACATTTTCAATCCATTTCCCCCCTAGTTTTGTTTATTTATTTTTTGTTTTGTTTGTTGTTTTCAAGCCCAAGCTATTTTGGGATTCACTATATAGTCTCGGGTTAGCCTGGAACTGAAGGTGATCCTCCTAACTCTGCCCCTTGAGTGCTGGGATTAAAGGCCTGCGCTACCATGCCTGGCTCCTCTCTCTAGTTTTAAACATAACTTAATGAAATAAAATCAAGGCCTAAATTTGTTGATTGAATGTATAAGTTGCTGCTTTTTGTGTTTTGCAGCCTGTTAACATCTGTCCTTTTTATCACAGGTACTGTCTTATGAAACTAAAGCCAGAATTTTAACTATATTGCTAAAAATGAAGCATTAGGAATCTTATAGTTTGGTGGCTGTATCAGTCACATACTCCATCCCGCTGTTCAAAAGTTGAATAGTCATGGAAATTAAGTTTAACTCTTAAACGGTTGTTGCCCCCCCCCTTTTTGCTTATTCTTCCTACATTGTCTTTAACTTTTATTTTTCATTGTTTATTACATAAATGTACCTAGTTTGTTTCTGAAGTGCCTTTCATCTGAATGGTATTGTCTTCATTTGAGCCTCTTGAGATAGTTGACATGGAATGAACACATTTGGGTTGGAAAGGGGTTTTGTTCTGCTGGGTGCGGCTGTTGTCCCCACCAGTGAATTGCTGGAGTTGGTGATGGAAAGGAGAGAGCTGACCAGAAGTGGCCATGAGACTCTGACAGATCAGAGACCTGGGAGGCCATTTAGAGTCATCCGTATTGGGCAGAATTATGACTGCCTGCACAGTTAGTTGTACTTCTTTTGGTACTTGTTTTGATCATAGCCAAATGAAAATTTTACATTTCTCTTTCAGGAAGAAAGAAACAGAAGCTTGCCAAGGAGAGAGCTGGGCTTTCCAAGGTAGTAGTCTGTTTTTTAAAAAAATATTTTTACTTATTTATTTGAGAGAGACAAAGAAGCAGGCAGAGCGAGGAACCGAGAGAGAGAATGAGCACACCAGGGCATTCAGCCACTGCAAACGAACTCCAAACACATGTACCACCTTGTGCATCTGGTTTACATAGGTCCTGGAGAATTGAACCTGGATCCTTTGGCTTTGCAGGCAAACGCCTTAACCACTAAGCAGCCATCCCTCCAGCCACTTGTAGAATTTTTTCAAGAATTCTTCTAGAATGAAAAATGGATGGACCTGGAAAGGATTATACTAAGTGAGGTAACCCAGGCCCAGAAAGCCAAGCGCCACATGTTCTCTCTCATATGTGGATACTAGCTACAGATGACTGGGCTTCTGCGTGAGAATGAAAATACTTAGTAGCAGAGGCTAGTAAGTTAAAAAGGAGACATAAAGGGAAAAGAAAGGAAGGGAGGCGGGTACTTAATAGGTTGATATTGTATATATGTAAGTACAGTGATTGTGATGGGGAGGTAATATGATGGAGAATGGAATTTCAAAGGGGAAAGTGTGGGGGTGGGGAGGGAGGGAATTACTATGGGATTTTTTTATAATCATGGAAAATGCTAATAAAAATTTTAAAAATTAAAAAAAAAAGAATTCTTCTAGAATGAATTTGTTTTTGAGGTAGGGTCTCATTCTAGTCCAGGCTGACCTCAAACTTAGAATGATCCTCCTACCTTTAAGGCCTCCCTAGTGCTGGGATTAAAGGCGTACAGCACCACACCCAGCACAATGAAATTTACAAAAAGAAAT
Source organism: Jaculus jaculus (assembly GCF_020740685.1). Lineage (NCBI taxonomy): Eukaryota > Metazoa > Chordata > Mammalia > Rodentia > Dipodidae > Jaculus > Jaculus jaculus. Next base: position 12,239,664 of record NC_059106.1, on the reverse strand, counting down.
TTTGTTTATATGTAAGCAAAGAGAATGGGCATGCCAGACCCTCTATCTGCTGTAAACAAATTCAGATGCATGTACCAATTTATGCATTTGACTTTACATGGGTATTGAGGAGTCAAACCTGGGTTGTTAGGCTTTGCAGGAAAGTGCTTTAAACTGCTAAGCCATTTCTCCAGCCCCCAATTAATTTTGTTTCTTCTGTTTTTGGTTTTTCATGGTAGAGACTCACTCTAACCCAGACTGACCTGGAATTCACTATGTAGTCTCAGGTTTATTATTGGCAACTTCCATAATTATAGACAATAAACCATGACATTTCTCCCCCACATACTTTTCTCTTTGAAGCTCCACTCTCCATCATATCCCCTCCCCCCTCAATTAATCTCTTATTTTGATACCTTTTCCTCCTATTATGATCTTGTGTAGGTAGTGCCAGGTACTGCGAGGTCATGGATATCCAGGCCATTTTGTGTTTGGAAGTGCACATTGTAAGGAATCCTGTCCTTCCATTGGCTCTTACATCCTTCCCATGACCTCGTCCGCAATGTACCTTGAGCTTTAGAAGGTGTGATAGAGATGTTTCAGTGCTGAGAGCACTCCTCTGTCACTTCTCAGCACTGTGGTGACTTCTGAGTCATCCCAGAGGTCACTGCCATCTGAAAAGAGATGCTTCTCTAACCAACAATGAGAGCATTAGTATATGGGTATGAACATTATGAAAAGTGCTTACTGGGCAGTTTGATGAACATAATATATACACTTAGCCAGATACCAGCAGGTATTAGATCCCTAGGGCTCGTGACTTCATCCGTGACAGGTTTTCAGTGTCAGGCATGCATTTCCTGTTGGCTCTGATTTTGTTTTTAAGAGAAAGAGCCAGGGCTGGAGGTATGACTTAGCAGTTAAGGCGTTTGCTTGCAAACCCAAAGGACCCAGGTTCAACTTCCCAGTATCCACTTAGCCAAATGCACTAGGGGGCGCACATGTCTGGAGTTTATTTACAATGGCTGGAAGCCCTGGCGTGTCCATTCTCTCTCCCTCACTCTTTCTCTGTCAAATAAATAAAAATAAAATATTTTTTAAAAGAGAAAGAACTAGATAGAACTCACGTGATCCTTCTAACTTTGTCTCTTGGTGCCCCCCCCCCCCCAAGGTAAGGTCTAGCTTTAAGTCTAGGCTGGCCTCAAACCCCCAAAGATCCTCCTACTTCTGCCTCCCTAGTACTGGGATTAAAGGCTTGTACCACCACGCCGTGCCTGATTTTGATGATTTCTTTGAGGCTGAGTCTCAAGCTAGTCTAGTCTAGTCTAGCCTAGCTTCTAGCTCAAAGTGATCCTCCCCAATGCTGCATTAAAGGAGTGAGTCACTATGCCAGTCTTGCTTGACTCCTTGAACGTAGATATTAAACACTTGTGGGTGTTTAGAAGTAAGTTTAGTGAGCTCTTCATGTTTTTCAGTTTTTTATTTAAGTTTTGTGGTTTTTCTGTGTATTGTTTACATCTTCCACTTGTGTTTTCTAATAGTTACCTGACCTTAAAGATGCTGAGGCTGTTCAGAAGTTCTTCCTTGAAGAAATTCAGCTGGGCGAGGAACTGCTTGCTCAAGGTGGTATTTACACAACTAAGAGGCTGTAGACTGTTTGCCGTGATCAAAACTGGTGGTGGGAGGTTTTCTTCTGCAGTATGGCTATTTTAGAAAAGGTATTCTGATAGCAGTTTTCAAGATGGGTTTTGAGGCACTTCGTTCTTCTTAAGACTGTGGAAAGGGAGCTCTTTGTGGTTGTTACTGGCAAGGAGCAGGAGCAAACGAGCTAACTTGGGTGTTCAGTGTGTCACCGTGGTGCAGTATGCATAGTAAGTGCTGAGCGAGCAGGAGCTGACTCTACTCTCATCTGATCCTCGGTCTTTCTAGTGTTTACTGAAAGTAATGGCTAGTGTAGGCCCAAGAAAAAGTGAGTTTACCTATCAAGGGCACATAGCGAGTTCACAGTGAAGGTCTCCTTTCACAACCAACCAGTGTTATGGTTCAGAATTGAGGCTTTTCATTACATTGTGCCACATCTGTTCCTTGTATTGTGTGGTGGTTTGCTTTTGTTTGGTGTTGTATTTTAAGTATCTTAAATAGGGCCTGGCCTGGTGGCACACTCTTTACTCCCACATACCTCAAATAATACCTCAAAGGAGGAAAAAACTTTCTTTTTGTTTTTTTGAGATGGGGTCTTGCTCTAGCCCAAGCTGACCTGAGATTCACTGTGTAATCTCAGGGTGTTCTTGAACTCATGACAGTCCTCCTACCTCTGCCTCCTGAGTGTTGGGACTAGAGGTGTGTCCTACCATGCCTGGCCTGGAAAAATACCCTCTTGATTGGTTTTATTTGACCTTTTAGAATTGGGCAACATTTCAGTCCATAAGGTAGAATGTGTTCTTAGGAAGATTTTTTTTTTTGCAAGTTTCCTATTATGAGATTAAAATTACCAAATTTTATTTACTTGAGAGGGAGAATGGGTGTGCCAGGACCTCCAGCCACTGCAGAGGAACTTAAGATGCACGTGCCACCTTATGCAGCTGGCTTTACATGGGTACTGAGGAATCGAACCTGGGTCCTTTGGCTTTGTTGGCAAGCACTTTAACCATTAAGCCATCTCTCCAGCCCTTAAAGGTTTGTGTATGTGTGTGTGTGTGTGGTTTTTTTAAGGTAGGATCTCACTCTAGCCCAGGCTTACCTAGAACTTACTCTCTAGCCCCAGGCTAGCCTTGAACTAATGGTGATCCTTTCCTCCTCTGCCTCCTAAGTGCTGGGACTAAAGGCATGTGCTACCATACCTGGCCAGTCCTTAAAGGTTACCCCCCCCCCCCAGGTAGGGTTTACTCTAGCCCAGGCTGACCTGGAATTCACTATGCAATCTCAGAGTGGCCTTGAATTTATGGCGCTCCTCCTACCTCTGCCTCCCATGTGCTGGGATTAAAGGCATGGCCACTATACCTGGCTCCCTTAAAGTTTTAAATGTATAATTTTTAAGCATTTAATCCACTTTTCTCAAAAGTAGCTTTGAAGTGGCTGGTAACATGAATGAAGTATCTTTTCATTGCCATCTCACTAGCCGGGGCCAGGATTGAACTACAAATAAGGAACAGTGTACAAGAGAAGACACAGTTTCAATGTATCATAAGTGCAGAAGAGTAGATACCAATCAGGAACCATTTCCAGGTTTCTTTAAGTCAAATACTCGAGTTTCCCCAAGTATTCTTGAGTGGGGGCCCAGGTGCCAGGGGAAGGAAGCCTTTCTCTTCTCCCTGGCCCTAAAGCAGTGCTTTAACCCCAAATAGCGTTGCTCGTGGAGTGCTGTGGTGCTGGGTCCTGTGCTGGTGGATCATGTGTGTTCACTGCTGCCTCTAGTTATCTGGCCAGTTAGCAAGTGTTATGTGACAGCCACTCTGCACAGGGAGGGAGCTGAAGACAGAGTTGTCTGTCTGTACATGTTCTTCATCACTGGTGTTGGGTCCTCAGAACAGGTGACTGCTGTGTTGGCTCAGAAGAGATTTAAAGGTCCCCATGGTGTCTGTTATAAATAGGACCTGGCTGAGTCAACCAACCTTTCCATTACCTACAGTTTCATATCAGCCACATCTTCTCAATGCCCAGGAAAGGAGCTGGCCAAGCAGGTCTGAATAGAGGCTCTATGCGCCCAGCTGACATGGTCAGGAGGTTAAGATGAGGAAGCTATGGGAGCAGGTGCCATCAGTACTTCACAGTTCTTACCCTGACCTAAGGAGTTCCAGTCTTTCCACAGCAGCCAGCTGATTGAGCAAGAAGTACACCAGCATATACCATGTTCAAGGACTATATGCCTGTCAGCTTGCAGGGATGTGTGCTAGATGTATGTGTCCCCTCAGGCTTGTTGGGTAGTATAAACAAGGGACATGTTAGCAGGGAAAGTGGCAACAGTCTGAAAACCTCTAGTCACATATGACCTTTGTAAAGGTTCAGAATGCAAGCTTTTATTTGGTGGGTCCTGAGGAGCTGTTCCCATGTCATGGTGTGACTTAGTGTGGAGGATTGCCTGAGCACAGCATTTGTGTTCCTGTGTTTCACAGTTAACATCAAGCAGATTTGTGACTTCTCCAAGCCATTGCTTCTTCCTATGTAAAAAGTGTCCCACCATCCAGTAGGACATTGCAGATTGAAAAGGAAGGTGGCTTGAATGAATTTTAATATAAAATCAGTACTTGAAAAGTGATCTAATATTTGATTAATGAAAATGCTTCTTTGTAATTTTTTTTTCTTCTTACCTTTTATTTGACACACACAGAGAGAAAGAATGGGTGTGCCAGGGCCTTCAGCCACTGCAGACAAACTCCAGATGCGTGCACCACCTTGTGCATCTGGCTCATGTGGGTCTTCTGACTTTGCGGGCAAATGCCTTAGCCATCCCTGTAGCCCAGGATGGGTGCTCCAGGGCCTCCAGCCATTACAAATGAACTCCAGACATGAATTACCTTGTGTATCTGGCTTATGTGGGTCCTGGGAAATAGAACCTTGGTCCTTTGGCTTTGCAGGCAAGCATTTTAACCACTAAGCCATCTCTCCAGCCCCCTGGAAATGCTCTTAATGTTAGCATTGAAAATCTTTGTCTTACTTGTAGCTAGCATGTCAGTCTGTCTCGGCTCTGTGGAAGCCGATGGAAGATGTGAGACAAAGGATGGCTTACAAAGACAGTAGCTAAGTTGACATTTACACGGGTTCCCCTGGGCAATGCAGAGGGTCTGTTGACACCCATACAGAGTGGCCTGCAAGCTGGAGGTAAGTTCCAGATTCAGGGAACCTGAGCCTCTATAAAGTTGAGGGGTGTGTCTCCCCTGTACTCTGAACACAGGTGACACTGTGCCACCATATACATGTACAGTATGCCATATACAGTATGTAAACTGGTTCCTGCTACAGAGGGCCACACTTCCAAGTTCCAAGCTGTTCACCATGCACATTCTTTATAAGATAATTTGGAACAAAGACAGCAAAGTCCTCTGCTTTAAAAGTACAGAATGTGAGAAACCTGTGGGGAATTAACTCTCTGCCCTTCTTTATAACATGGTCTCGTGTAGGCCAGGGTGACCTTAAATTCCCTATATAGCTGAGGATAACCCTGAACAGCTATTAATCTTTCTGTCTCCATCTCCCACATGTTGTAATAACAGGCATGTTGATAGTTTTATGATCTGCTACATGGATGGATCTTAGATAATTTCCAGTTGGACCAGGATCACTTGTAGATGAAAGTTGAAGGGTCTCAGGCTGACCTGGAATCACTGTGTAGTCACAGTGGCTTTGGACTCACAGCGATCCTCCTACCTCTGCCTACTAAGTGCTGGGATCAAAGGCGTGTACCACCACGCCTGGATAGAAGTTGAATTTTTAATGATTTCAAGTAATGTGATTTTTGCAGGTGAATATGAGAAGGGTGTGGATCACCTGACAAATGCGATTGCTGTGTGTGGACAGCCACAGCAGCTACTGCAGGTGTTACAGCAGACTCTACCACCTCCGGTGTTCCAGATGCTTCTTACCAAGCTTCCAACCATTAGTCAGGTAAGGAGCTGAACGTGCGGACAGGGGCTGTGAGACCAGTGAGCATGTAATGTCAGGGACGCCGGTGCCAGAGAGATCCTCCCTAGTGAGGTTTGTCCTTTCTGGGCAGAAGGCCTGGTGAGTGCCTGTGTGGAGTCCAAGGCCTTTATAGCTACTCTGCTGGTCTTGTGCGTCAGGGTAGATATGCTAATGAGGCAGCAGCAAGCTTAGGCACTTGTCAGCCCCATGGTCTCATCACCATCTCTAGGCCTTGTCTCATTAGACCTGTGCTCAGTACTGCCACACTGAAGCCTGGGGAACTGCCCTGGCCACCACAGCGGTACAGCATGGTGTTCTGAGGAAGTTGGTCCACAAGTGGTGTCTGCACTCCTCTAAAAATGGCTACCTTTGCTTGGTTTGCTTCTCCTAGGCTTTCTGCAAATGTTTGGGGGATGTTAACTTCAGAATATAACATTCCGTGATGGCTGTGAGCTAAAAAGGGAAAGTTAATAGAACACAGAATGATAGACAATTGCTCTTTGTGTAGGCAGGAAAAAGAGGTTTGAAGTCTTGGGTTTAAGTTACACAACTGACATAATGTAATGCCTTCTTTATTACTTGGAGCCCTAGTACTTGATTGCAAGAAGGCTAATATTCCCACCTCACTCCACCTCTCCCTTTGTCTCAGCATCCCCAGTGCTGGGGTTACAGGCGTGTGCCACCATGCCTAGCTGATCTTATCCTTTGGTGATAATACACAAGCTGTCGGAATGGATGACTGTTAGCAAGATGTCGTCCTTGGAGGTGATGAGCATTTCAGCTTGAACTTAGGGATCTCACTAAGTGCTTGTGACACTTTTCAGAATTCATTTTTCTTTATTTCCCTTTCAGAGAATCGTAAGTGCTCAGAGCTTGGCCGAAGATGATGTGGAATGAGACAGATAACAACATCATAAAATATCAATTAAAATTATTTTAAAACTTCCTAACTTGAAAGCTGAGTAGCTGTGGGGGGATAAAGGCATGAATGCGTGTTATGGACTGTCTACACTGAAACCTGCCAACCTGAATGCTGACGTTGTGTAGAGCCATTTGTCTGTTGTATTTATTTTTCCCAGTGAAAAGTGTTTTGATGGAGCTTTTCATTTTATAAATACACTGTGAGTTACCAAAATAACTATGGGTTTCATTTATTTCTTAAGATACTCAGTATAAATATAATACAACATTACTTGGGCTTTCACTTACAGGGATCGATTATAGAAAATTTGCCCCAAAATGTTGAAGTTAGCTGGAGATTGCACCCTTTTTGAAGCTGCTACATTTGGCTGTCAGTCAGGAAATTGGACAGAAGCTTGTCTGTGAAAATGAGCATTAAACTGTTGGAGAGAGACGTGTGATGGCCAGCAGCCCCCCTCCCTGGGTGCCAGGCTTCAAGGCTTCAAGACCAGGCACTGCTTTCGCACCAGCATGTGGGTGTCTAAGCCTTGTCTTTGCCTTGCCACTTGAGTCAGCTTGTCTTCCTCCTGTGTAGGATGAGAGACAGATTCAGCCCCGGGGTGTCTGGAGTAGCTTTTTAAGGTTCTCTTGGCTTAGTCTAGCACCTTCTGTCCACCTTGGGCTAAGGAGCCTCAGCTCAACTAGGCCTTGCATTTTTTTTTTTAATATCTTAAGTTTTGCATGCATGCCTGACTTGGTATTTCAGAATTGATTTTTACCTAAATGTGGTAACTGCTTTGTTGACTTCCACTGAAATTAAATGGTTCTGTTTCTATTCTGTAAATTAATTGGAAACTTAAACCTTTAAGGTAAAAGCTCTCATATTATTATTTTGTTTGGTTTTGGATTTTTGAGGTAGGGTCTTGCTCTATCTCAGGCTTACTTGGACTTCACTATGTAGTTTCAGGCTGGCCTTGACCTATAACTCTCTTATTGTGTCTCCTTAACCCCGCTGCAGCATTTAGTTTATCTTGTATGAGAGTGAGGTGTCATCTTGTGGGTAGAGCCTACATGAAGCTAGTGGGACCTCAGCAGTGGCCTGTTCGTTGCAGGTACGAGCTGTTTCCAAAGGTGAATAAAGGTCCTTAGTGTGTCCCAGTCTTGCGCTCACTGAACCGTTCTCACAGCCTGCCTTCATGGAGCGATCCCAAAGGCTTCCTTGTACATTTGCTGTCTTTACCACTGGCTGGGTCCTGGTGGTGTGGGAGGAGCTTCCGTCTGGCCTTGGGCTCTGAACTTGCCTTCACCTGGCCCTCACTGGAGAAGCTCAGGCCCAGGCGTGCACGTGTGTGGCTTCTCCAGCCTGTAAGTGTTGCTTGAGGGAGTTGACTGGGAATCCAGGCGGGGTGGTGTGAGTGGTCAGGGAGATGCAGGACATGGGCACGGGGATCCTTGGCCCCAGGATAATAGATTTAAACAGAGGGAACGGCCGAGCTGGAATCTTGGCAGCTGGTCAGACAAGGCTATTACTTAAGTTACTTCAAAAACTTCAGTGCCCCTTATAAAGCTAGCTGTGTTTGGTTGAAGACAATTTGCAGCTATTCTTGCAGAGACATTGCTGGACACTTCTGTGTGAGGCAGTCAGCTATGCTCAGGTGAGAGTGAAGGATCCTCGAGGCCAAGTGGAGGAAAACAGCTTGAATGTCGCCTTGTGCTGATGTTGCATGTTGCATTCTGGAGCTGGACATGTGCTCTCATGTTGGCTGAGTGCTTTGGGCAAAGATCTGTTTGGTTACACTGTTTTCACTTGAATGTGAAAGCATGTAAAATGTAGCGCTACAGCTAGGCGGGGTAGCAGAGTTGTTCTGTGAATACCTAGAACTGTACTCATTAACTCAGGCACAGTGTGGAAGCTCGTATGGTGTGCTCGGTTTTTGGTTCCTCCTGTTCTTTTGGAGAGAATGTTAACATCTTAACCTGCCTGTGTGACCTTGTGATTCAACCTCTGGACCAGACTGGTAATGAACTGTTTATTACAGCTCAAGAGTTACTGGTGTATTCCTGCAGATTACAATTTCTCTTTTACCATAAAAAATGAAGTTCTAGTATTGCTTGTGCCTCAGCTGTTTAAGTGAACATTAAAGGGCTTAGAGAACATTTTGGCTTGGTATGTGTTTGCAGAACTGCATGATGGTGAACTTGGTGACTGCTTAGCACACTGTATGGTTAGGTTGAGCATGTTCACCTGAGACACCCAGCCCAGGAGTTTGAGTAGTAGTAAGTAGTGTGTGTCCAGGCACATGGGGCAGTGTGCAGTCACCTGGCCAGCTTGTTAGAGCAGATTGTTGGGCAAGAGCACTGATCTAATGGTGATGCTGGTCTCTACCACTGCGCAAGTGACTGCTTAGTGGTGGGATTTGGAGAGCCAGCAGCCAGCTATGTAAGGACACAGTTGTGTCCTTGGTTATGTAGCAAGGGAGCTCACCGGACAGTCCAAAGAGCTGGCTGGGCTGGAGAGGTGGCTCAGCAGTTAGGCTCTTGCCTGCAATATCTAAAGACCCTGGTTCCCAGTACCCACGTAATGCCAGATGCACAAAATAGTGCATGCATCTGGAGTTCATTCGCAGTAGAGGCCTTGGTGCACCCATTCTCTTGTAAATAAATGATTCGAAGTGGAGAGATTGCCTCAAACTCACAGTTCTACCTCTGCCTCCCAAGTGCTGGGATTACAGGTGCGTGCCACCACACCAGATTTAGTTTCTCTTTATTCCATATTTTTGTAGGTGTGAATCAAATAGGCTCTATCCCTTTCATAATACAAGTGTTTGCACATATGCACAGCTTTTTGTAGAGGCTATGCTTCTGAAGCTGTCCAGAAGGCACTGTAGGTAGCTAGCCTTCTGCAATTCCTATTTGTCCTGAGAGGGAGCCTGAGTGATGATGTGCCTGTAGTCCAGCTCCTTGTGAGGCTGGTGCGGGAGCATCACGTGAGTGCTGGCTCAAAACCAGGTTGGTCACATGGTGAGGTTTCACTTGAAAGTCGGACCTGTGAAAGGCTGCTGGGGTGGCTGAAATGGACCGCATGTAGAGCCAGGCTCCGAAGGAGGAGGATTCAGCAAGGAGTGGCCCAGAGCGCTGGCTTATTCCGGCCACCTTCTCTGTTCTGAGTGATTGTTCCCCTTGGCCCTGGCACCCTGCTCTCCCACCAAATCCATGTCATTGGCCCTTCTAGTTGGCATGCAGAATTGAGAGTACTGGACTGCCAGCTTGCATCACCCCAAAGCGGTCCTCTGCCTGACTGTTACTGCCTGTCCTTCATGCCCTGCTACCTCCTAACACAAACCGCAGTCCTGCCACATGGAGCACACCCACATGCCATCCTTCACAGCATTCAGCCCTGTGCACACCTTACGCTAGGTGGGAAAGCCAGCCCAGCCCTGTCACCCACAGCGCATCAGGCTTACAGCACCGCAGGTGAGTGTGTGTCTGTGAGAGACAGGTAAAGCTACTGGCTGGACGGATGGCTCTTGGTCTCCACTGCAAAGGGCTCTGGGCACCTGAATGGCTGAACCCAAGACCCCGGTGCCCCAACCCCACGGGTAGTACTTTCAGGAAGACGCTCATCCAGTTCTGCCTCATTGCTAAAGTCTGGCTGCTCTTCAGAACCCTAACAGGATGGACATGCTGGGTGACAAGGTGGGTTTGGACAGCGGTGCCACCTTTTCTAGGGTTCCAAGCCCTGGCGGCCTGGGAAGAACGGTTCGGATGGAGGAGCGCGTGGGCCCTCTGGTGGCAGCGATCCAATGCTCTCCAGCATTACCGGTGGAAGGAGTTCTTCCTGGAAAATGTACCTGGAAGACATTTTGTGAAGTAGTTTCATGTCTTCACGAATTAGACTTATAGGGAACTTGCTATATCAGAGGATGTCATTCAGAAGACCTGCTGGCTTATCCAAGAAGGGACAAAGTTCCAGGTTCCAAACAACATTAATATGACCTTTTCTAGAATAGCAAAGAGCAGGGCAAGGGATGTAGCTCGGTTGGTAAAGTGCTTGCTGACACTGCATGAAGCTCTGGGTTTGATCTCCAGCACTGCATAATCTCGGGGTGCACTCCTGCCATCCCATCACGCAGGAGGTGGAGTCGAGTTCAAAAATTCAAGATGGGGGCTGGAAAGATGGCTAAAAAATTCAAGGTCAAGCCAGGTGTAGTGGTGCATGCCTTTAATCCCAGCACTTGGGAGGCAGAAGTAGGAGGATCACCATGAGTTCAAGGCCACCCTGAAACTACTTAATGAATTCCAGGTCAGCCTGGACTACAGTAAAACCCTACCTGAAAAAAATGGACTGGAGAGATAGCTTAGTGGTTGTGGCATTTGCCTGCAATGCCAAGGGATCCTGGTTCGACTCTCCAGGACCCATGTAAGCCAGATGCACAAGGGGGCACATGCATCTGGAATTTATTTGCAGTGGCTGTAGGCCCTTGCACACATATTCTCTGCCCCTCTATGACCCCCCCCCCCCCCGCTTCTTTCTCTCAAATAAATAAAATATATTAAGAAAAAAAAGGATGGGCATGGTGGCACTCAGGCAGAGGTAGGAGGATCACCATGAGTTCAAGGCCATCCTGAGAATACAGAGTGAATTCCAGGTCAGCAGAAACTAGAGCAAGACCCTACCTCAAAAAAAAAAAAAAAAAAGTGGGGGAGGGGAGTTCTTTACCTCCTTAACTTCCCAGCTTTGTATAGGCAGCTGCTGTGTGGAGGAGTAAATGTGGCATTTAGCATGACACCTTGGCTTGGCTGGCAGATCTGCAACTGGGAAGGAAGTTCTACTTCTGAGGCCCCCTCATGGTTTCTGAAGTCGTAGGATGACTTCCTCGACCTGTGCCCATCATCTGTGTGACCATGGGAGACCTTCCCATCCTCTCAGCATGGGCTTGTCAAGCCCCATGCCCTCTGGACCCTGGGCAGCATTTCAATGATCACTCTCTTGCACCCTTTGTGTCCCCTTGACTTGGGTAACAATGCCCACTGCCAACCAGCTCCCAGGTCTCAGCACTAGGCTGTTTTCCAGCTGTGCTCACCCTAGTGACCTTATCCAGTTGAAGAGCACCAAACCCAGTTTTCAATGCGTGATGGTTAAGTTCTGTGTCAACCTGACCGGATTTGGAATGGAGTGAGGTAGCAAGTAGTCTGTGCGTGGGCCTGGGAAGGCCTTTCCAGGCAAGGTTAACTGAGCAAAGAAGCCTTCCTCCTGAGTGAGCAGCTGTGAGCCCTGAGGCTACGCAGGTACTCCCTGGTGCCCGCCTTTTGCCTGGCTACTTGCTGCTCGCCCGGATGTGCTTCTGTTGTTCATATGACCTTGTGGATTGAGCGGCTCCCGAGCTCCACGACCTTCAACCTGCATCAGCCTCCAGGACAGAGCAGCTGAGAGGACAGACCGCTGCAGTGAGGCACTTGGCACTGCAGACCACATGCCTACGGGACCTGCTGCTCAACGTGGAGGTGACTGGTCCTCAGCGCTGCATGCAGCAACAGTCAGAGTCTCTGGGGAGAGGACTCCGCAGAGAAGCACTCGTGACACAAGCCAAATGCTGAAGCCTGAGCGTCCGTAAGCCCAGTGTCCGTGGTGAAGGCAGACAACTGCTCAGAAGCTCAGAATACAAACTCAAAAAAATAGGGTGGGGCTGGAGGGATGATGCTTGTGGTCGGGGACTCATGGAAAGCCTGATGCACAACGTGGCCCAAGTGCCGAGTTCATTTGCAGCGATAGGAGGTCTTGGTGCACCCATTCTCGTTCTATCTGCCTCTTCTCTCTGTCTTTTGCTCTCAAATAAAGATTTCCAGGTCAGCCCCCCCTCCCCACGCACATGTGAACATGCTCCCACAAACATGCACAAATTTTAGGAAGAGAAGAGGAAATGAGAAGGAATTTTATGACTTTGTTTTTAATGTTTAAATTGACAACCTGTACATGTAGACAAAATACATAAAAATCATAATCCCTGGGCTGGAGAGATGGCTTAGTGGTTAAGCGCTTGCCTGTCAAGCCTAAGGACCTCAGTTCGAGGCTTGATTTCCCAGGACCCATGTTAGCCAGATACACAGGGGGCACATGCGTCTGGAGTTCGTTTGCAGTGGCTGGAGGCCCTGACAAGCCCCTTCTCTATCTATCTATCTGCCTCTTTCTCTGTCTGTCTGTCTGTCACTCTCAAATAAATAAATAGAAAACAAAAAAATCATAATCCCTTCCCACCACCCTCCCTTCCCTGTCCTTTTTTTTTTTTTTTTTCAAGGTAGGGTCTCACTCTAGCTCAGGCTGACCTGGAATTCACTATGTAGTCTCAAGGTGGCCTTGAATTTACGGTGATCCTCCTGCCTCTGCCTCCTGAGTGCTGGGATTAAAGGCATGCACAACTATACCTGGCTTCCCCTTCTTTTTTAAAAAAAACATTATTTTTATTTATTTGAGAGAGAAACATGTGCCACCTTGTGCATCTGGCTTACATTGGTCGTGGGGAATCAAACCTATGTCCTATGGCTTTGCAGGCAAGTACCTTAACTGCTAAGCCATCTCTCCAGCCTTCCCTTTCTTTGGTTTTGTTTGGGCTTAGTTTCGGTTTTTCATGGTAGGGTCTGGCTCTAGCCCAGGCTGACCTGGAATTCCCTATGTAGCCTCAGGCTGGCCTTGAACTCATGGCGATCCTCCTACCTCTGCCAGCGGGTTCCCTTTTCCCCTTCTGAATTCTCCCTCCACTGAATCCCTTCTTTCTAATCAGTCTTTCTTTTATTCTGATGTTATTTTTTCCTTCCTTTTACAGCTCTCATGTAGGCAGCACCAGCCACTGTGGGGTCATAAATGCCAGGGTCCCTTTGTGTCTGGAAGCACTCCTCCCCTCTGTGGCTCTTCTGTTCTTTCCATCGCCGCGTCTGCAGAGCTCCCGGAGCCCTTGGAGGGTGTGATGGCGATATGAAAAGGAATTTTTTTGAGACAAAGTCACACTGTAGCTCAGGTTGGCTGCAAACTTTTGATCCTCCTGCCTCAGTTTCCCTAGTAACTGGGAGTACAGAGACTTGTAACACCAGGCTCATGTTCCTCTGTCCCTGTCCTTCACTTTCGGGCATGATGCCTCCCTGACTCCCATTTCCCTTTCAGGGGAATGAGATGACCTACTGGGTCTGTACCCAGGCTGCCCCGCCTTGCAGGAGGATGCTGCCTTTGAGGGCTGCCAGAGGGACCTCCTCAGGGGTTTCTTTTCTTTTTATTTATTTATTTACTTACTTACTTACTTACTTACTAGGATCAGAGTTTATTTGAGAGAAAGAGAGAATGGGTGTGCCAGGGCCTCCAACCATCGCAAAGGAACTCCAGATGCATGCCCCCCCCCCCCTTGTGCATCTGGCTAACGTGGGTCCTGAGGAATCGAGCCTTGAACCGGGGTCCTTAGGCTTCACAGGCAAGCGCTTAACCGCTAAGCCATCTCTCCAGCCCGAGCTTTATTTTATCTTTAGAATTTTTGTCATGATTTATGTTGTCAAGTTTAGAAATCTGGAAAAAAGTTGTATTTATCAAAGCTGCATTGTATAGACATTGGTTTGTTTTTAGACTGGGGATGTACCTTGGTGATAGAGTTCATCGACTTACACAAGTACTTGGATTTGATCCATAATATATCACACACAAATAAACAAATACTTCTCCATCTTCTTTCCGTCCCTCATCCTCAAATCCTTTTTTTAGACATGCTTGGTGCAGTGTTAATTTTGATTTTCACTATTCTTCACTTCTCTATTTCCTACTTGATTTTTTTCATCAAGTGAACAAGTAAAATTAATGCTGAATTTTTTTTTTTTTTTTTAGAAAAAGGAAATTCTTTCTTCTTCTTCTTGTTTTTTTTTTTTTTTTTTTTTTTTTTTTTTTTGGTTTTTTTGAAGTAGGGTCTCACTCTAGCTCAGGCTGACCTGGAATTCACTATGGAGTCTCAGGGTAGACTTGAACTCATGGCGATCTTCCTACCTCTGCCACCTGAGTGCTGGGATTATAGGCGTGAGCCACGAAGTCTAGTTTGTGAACCAGGGGTTCCTGTTAAGTAAGTGCTCTGTCCCTGACATAGCTTTTTTTTTTCCCCCCCGACTCGTGGAGGACATTCCCAGGTGAGGAGACTGAGGTCAGGGAGTTTGGGATCAAGCCCTGCTCTGTGCATCCAGCATAGGACATAACGTCCCTGTAGCATCACCACTAAAAGAAGGCCAAGAGACCAGTGTCCTCCTCTTCTAGAGGCCTGACGTGGACCCGAGGCCTGCGTGGCAGTTTGGCCTTCTGTGAGGGAGCTTCCTCCTGCTCAGCAACATGGGAGCTCCTGCGACTTCAACCCCATGCCTGGCTGGGTCTAGCTGGTCCCGGCTTGCTGACATCCTTCTACCAATGAAATAATAGCTCCTAGACAGTATTGAGAGTGTAGGCCCAGCTTTTCCTGCTGTACATTTTTGCTATATCACTGCTTCTTGTGACAACATGAGATGTTTTTCTGCTGGGATTATGCCCATTCATTACAGGCTGGAGAAGCCCTGCACACGTTAGCCAGACACATCTGTCTCCTTGCCATTCCCCAATCCTGCTTCTGCCTCTTGGCTTCTCTTGCATGTCTTCCCACGTCATTCATTTTGACATTTAAAAGTTTCCAAGCTTGCTGTGCAGTGCCATAAACACCATCATTGTTGTGTTCTGGGTTTTGGAATGCTGAGAATCTCAGGACACTGTGTAGGAGAGCTGGTATCAGAGGCCACTGACTTCCTAGTTAGTTTTCTTTATTCTCTTTCATTTTTCCTTTCCTTTCTTCTCTCTCTCTCTTATCTCCTTCTCTGTCTCTCTCTGTGTTGAAAGGATCTCGTTCTGTAGTCCAAGCTGATCTAGAACACAATATGTAGTCCAGATCAACCTCAAACTTGAGGCAATCTTCCTGCCTCAGCTTACCCAGGGCTGAAATTACAGGCATGGTGTCATTTGAAGTCTTAACTTGGGATACTGTACTCCCATTCTGCGTTAGATGACATGACACTCAGCAAGACACTGCTGCCTTTGTTTGTACCAGTGTTCTAGGCTATTCCAGGCATTTGGGTTCGTACGTCAATAAAGGGAAACAGGGGAGATGGAGGTCACCACATTTTACTTGGCTCTGTGAAGGCATTAAACCAAACCAAACCATCATCATGCTTATGGCCTAATCAAAGCACATACACATATGCACATATTTTTTGTCTTTTTTTTTGGTGGTAGTGGGGGTTGAACCCAAGTCTTATTCATGCTAGGGAAGCACTCTACTACTGAACTGTATTCTCATATCGTCACCCTCTTTTCTTTTCTTTCTTTTTTTTAAAAATTATTTATTTATTTATTTGAGAGCGACAGACACAGAGAGAAAGACAGATAGAGGGAGAGAGAGAGAATGGGCACACCAGGGCTTCCAGCCTCTGCAAACGAACCCCAGACGCGTGCGCCCCCTTGTGCATCTGGCTAACGTGGGACCTGGAGAACCGAGCCTTGAACAGGGGTCCTTAGGTTTCACAGGTAAGCGCTTAACCGCTAAGCCATCTCTCCAGCACCCCCCCTTTTTTTTTTGAGGTAGGGTCTCACTCTAGCCCAGGCTGACCTGGAATTCACTCTATAGTCTCAGGGTGGCCTTGAACTCACAATGATTCTCCTACCTGTGCCTCCCAAGTACTGGGATTAAAGGTGTGCACCACCATACCCAGTTACTTTTAAAAGTTTATTTTAGTTATTATTCAATTTTTTTGAGGTAGGGTCTCACTGTAGCCCAGGCTGACTTAGAATTCACTATGTTCACTGAGTAGTCTCAGGGTGGCCTCGAATTTACAGCCATCCTTCTACCTTTGCCTCCTGAGTATTAGGATTAAAGGCGTGCACCACTGCACCTGGTTTTAGCTACTTTTATTTTTAATTTTTTTTAAAAGATATTTATTTATTTATTAGGTAGATAGGTAGAGAGAGAGAGAATGGGTGCACCAGGGCCTCTAGCCACTGCAAACAAACTCCATGCATGTGCCACATTGTGCAGCTGGCTTATGTGGGAACTGGAGAATTGAATCTGAATCCTTAGGCTTCACAGGCAAGTGCATTAACTGCTAAGCCCTCTCTCCAACCCTTCAGCTACTTTTTAAAACAGGTTTTGTTGTTATCTCTCTATCTGCCTCTCTCTCTCAAATAAAGAAATAGTAATAAAAAATCTTAATTTTTTAAAGATTTAATTTAATTAGTTAATTTTTTTTGAGAGAGAAAGAGGGAGAGAGAGGGAGGGAGGGAGAATATAGGCTCCAGCCACTGTAAATGAACTCCAGATGCACATAACCCCTTGTGTATCTGGTTTACATGGGTCTTGGGAACCAGGATCCTTTGGCTTTGCAAGAAAATGCCTTAACTGCTAGGCCATCTTCCCCAGCCCTTTAAAAAAATATTTATTTATTTATTTGCATAGATGGGGGTGGGGAAGGATGGGTGTACTAGGACCTCCAGCCACTGCAAATGAAATCCAGATACATGTACCACTCTGTGCATCTGGCTTTATGTGGGGATTAGGGAATTAAACCCAGACCATTAATCTTTTTTTAATATATATTTTATTTATTTATTTATTTATTTGACAGCCACTGGGTATGATGGTACATGCCTTTAATCCCAGCACTTGGGAGGCAGAGGTAGGAGAATCGCTGTGAGTTCGAGGCCACCCTGAGACTACATAGTGAATTCCAGGTCAGCTTGAGCTAGAGTGAGACTCTACCTCAAAAAACCAAAAATAGGGCTGCAGGGATTGCCTAGTGGTTAAGGTGCCCATTCTCTCTCTCCCTCTCCCCCTCTCTCTGTCAAATAAATAAATAAAAATAAAATATTAAAAAAAAACAAAAAAAAGAAAATGTGTTTTGGACTTGGGCGTGACGGTACATGCCTGTAACCCTGGCATGCCTTGGTGTCACACGTGGGAGGCATAGGTGGGCCGGTCAGGAATTCAAGGCTGTAGGCTTTGTTTATATATAGGAAGTTACAAACCAGCCAGTACTGCATGAGACTCTTATCTCAAAAATAAATTATCAAACACCCCCTCCCCCCAGAAGAGAGGAAGAAAGGAAACAAATAAATGTGTTTTTGCACTTAAAAAAACATATTATTTACTGGAGACAGAGAGAGACATATAATGGCCATGCCAGGGCCTCCCGCATTGTGAAGGAACTCCAGATGCACGTGCTACCTTGTGCATCAGGCTTACATGGGTCCTGGGGAGTCAAACCTGGGTCCTTTGGCTTTGTAGGCAAGAGCCTTACCCGCTAAGCCATCTTTTCAGCCAATTTTTGCACTTTTTTTTTTTTTTCAAGGTAGGGTCTCACTCTGGTCCAGGCTGACGTGGAATTAACTCTGTCATCTCAGGGTGGCCTTGAACTCATGCCAATCCTCCTACCTCTGCCTCCCAAGTGCTAGGATTAAAGGTGTGCGCCACCATGCCCAGCTTAAGGGACAATTTTTGTGAGAAAGGTTTCAAGTAGCCAAGGCTGGCTTCAAACTCCCTGTATAGCCAAGAATGACCTCGATATTCTTGTGTGTGTGTGTGTGTGTGTGTGTGTGTGTGCATGTGTACACACACGTATGCACGTGTGCATGTACAGAGGCTGGAGGACGGTGTCTTTCCTCAGGTACTGTCTACTTTTTTTTTGCTTTATAGTCTAAATTTATTGAGTAAAACAAAATCAATATCACATATAGTAAATTTTGTTTGGTTCCAATGTGGCCAATGTCCACTTGCGCCAGAGAACCAAGAGACAAAGAACAAAACCATTTTCTAGTAACTGTAAAAGCAGGCATCCCATAGCCAGAGTGAGTGTCAGTGGGCAGAGGTGGACTCCACGTTTAAGGAGCAAGGCTAACACCAGGGTAAGCGCAGGACTCTCAGGAGAGGACAGGAGAGGGCCCAGAGTGGGCGCAGCAGGCGGCTAGAGAGCTGCGTCAATGCCGAGCTCCAGGACCACGTGGGGATCACAGTGACCACATCGTAACCCTCGGGTGGGGTGACCCGCTCTGGGCCTGCTTTTCACAGTCGATTTGATCCTCCACAGAGAAATGGCCGCTCTGTTTCAAGTCGCTGCCGCAGTCAGTGCACACATAGCGCTCAGGGTGGTGGTGGTGGCCCTCGGCTTCCCAAACACCCCGACAATGCCAGCGCCCCAGTTTTCACACATGGCACTTCTGAGTGTTTCCAGGTGATGCTGCCACTTTGGTGCCTGGAGCGTTGACACTTCTAAATCCTGAGGGCTTGATGGGATCCCCGTTTTCCTCTGCTCCAGGATTTCCTGCAGAACCAAGCACGATGTGGACCGTTTGGGGGGGCTCATTCAACTCCCGTTTCTCTTGCAGCATCTTGTACACCCCTGAGTTCTTCTCAGCGATGAGGCTGACTGATGGCTGAGTGTGGTCACAGGGCTCTGGACCTTCCTTCTGTTTGTCATGGTCTACTTCTTTTTAGCGTTGTTTTGTTTTGTTTTTGGAGGTAGGGTCTCACTGTAGCTCAGGCTGACCTGGAATTCATTCTGTAGTCTCAGGTTGGCCTCGAACTCTCGGCAATCCTCCTACCTCTGCCTCCCCAGTGCTGGGATTAAAGGCTTGCGCCACCATGCCTGGCATTACGGTCTACTTCTTTTGAGACAAGGTCTCTCATTGGCTGGCCAGTTAGCCTCAGAGCTCTGCCTGTCTCTGCCTCCTCAGCACTGGGATTACAAGTGTGAGCTATCACACCTGACATTAACATATATATATTTGTATTTATGAGAGAGAGAGAGAGAGGGAGGGAGAGAGAATTGGCACGCCAGGACCTCCAGCCATAGCAATCAAACTCCAGATGTGTGCACCACCTTGTGTTCATGTGCAACCTGCCTGCTTGCATCACCTTGTGCATCTGGTTTACATGGGACCTGGAGAATTGAACATGGGCCCTTAGGCTTCACCTTAACCACTAAACCATCCCTCCAGCCCACACCTGACATTTTAAAAAATAAATATTTTTATTGATTTATTTGTGAGGGAGAGAGAGAGAGAGAAAGAAGGTTGGGTGCATCAGGGCCTCCTGCCACTGCAGACGAACTCCAGACACATGTGCCACTTTATGCATCTGGCTTATATGGGTACTGGGTAGTCAAACGTGGGCCATATCTGATGTTTTTTAAAAATGTGGGTTCTGGGGATTGAACTTAGTTCTTCATGCTTGCAAGATAAACTCTACTGACTGAGCCATCTCTTCAGCTCTCTTCCCCTTATTTATTTACCTTTTTTTTTTTTTTGAGGTAGGGTTTTGCTCTAGCCAATGCTGACCTGGAATTCACTATGTTGTCTCAGGGTAGCCTCGAACTCATGGCAATCCCCCCACTTCTGCCTTTGGAGTACTGGGATTAAAGGTGTGCGCCACCATGCCCGTTTTTTTTTTTTTCTTTTTCTGAGGTGGGGTCTAGCCCAGGCTGGCCTTGAACTCACAGGAAGCCTCCTACTTCTGCCTCTCTTGAGTGCTGGGATTAAAGGCTTGTGCCACCACGCCTGGCTCCTCCGTTTTTGAGACAGGGTTTTACTATGTGGTTTAGGCTAGCCTTTGAGCTTACTGTGTAGCCCGGGTTGGCCTTGAACCTGGGCTCTTTATCCTCATGCCTCTGCCTTCTGAGTTCTGGCATGAACCACCATGTCCAGCTAAGCTGGTAGCCTTTGTTCTGATGCTTCCGGGGTGTCTTCATGCTGCATGAAGTGGCTCACAGACAGTCCTCATGCCGGCCAGCGCTTACACACGTCCCTGCAGGGACTGCTTTGGGAGTGACATTTGACCATGGGGCCTCATGAGGCCCGGGGCTGGCCCTTGGTCCCTGGAGACCAACCACTCTGTGGAGCATCATTCCTCCTGCGCCTCTAGGTCAGCGACCTGCAATTTCTTGTCTAGCCACTTGATGGCACTGCGAGACCTGGAGGAAAGGGTCCTTCTGCAAACGCTCTCCAGTGTGGCTTCCACCCACCCTCTTCCACCGCAGTACAGAGCAATGTCTCCTCACCGCCCTGGCCTGCTGCTGTCCGGGATCCTGGCCTGGAGCTAACCTTTAACTGCCCACTTCTGCCCTCTTTCCCGCCCTCAGACTCCCGCCTTTCCCCGGGCTTGTTGCAGTTTTGTCATTCTGTGTTGCAGTGACTGTGGGGTCCCGGGCAGCAGCAGGGGACCCTGCTTGTAAGAACTCGTGACTGAGAGAGAGAGCAGAAGCGCCGGGCACCCTCGGGCCCGCGCTGTGGGCGAGGCACCAGCAGCGGGGAGTGGGCAGAGGGCAGAGGGGAGGGAGCGCGAGCGCGAAGGCGCCCAGGGGGCAGGAGCACCGGCCTCCCTGCCGCCCACGGAGGAACCTGACCTTGGGTTGCAGCTTAAAGACATTCTGTGTTTGCTCCCAAGCTGCAGTGTCAGAAATCCCCCTGGATGGGCCAGGAGTGGTGGTGGTGGGGGTCAGAGGGGCCCTTCCCTTCTCCGCCCTCCTGCATCGCAAGCTTCCCCACGTGCAGGACCCTCGATCGCCCTCCTTGTTCCAGGCCCTTCCGCCGCTTCCCTGCTCCCGTGGCTCGTGCCCGTGACCCCAGCACTCAGGAGGCTGAAGCCGGACCGAGCGAGGCCAACCGGAGCTACACAGCGCGCTCCAGTACCGGCTGGACGGAGGGACCCCATCTCTGCCTTCGCCCCGGCCTGCGTCTCACCGCCCACTCCTCCCCTGGACCTCGGGCCCGGGTCGCTGGCTCCCCTTCCAGCTCGCCTGCCACGGGCTGCGGGGACAGGAAGGAGAGGGGCTGCGGCTTGCGAGGAATTTACTGTGAGAAAAGCATTTTCCCTAAACAATGACCAGGAAACATTGCCTTGATGATGTTGGCAGCGTTATCTGAAGGCTTCTTGAGCCACATGAATGGCCACGGGGCCCAGTTCCCAGACTCAGAACTGCTTCCTCCACACAAGCTGCCAAGGCCTCTTGGTTCCCTTGACGGGGGAGGCATGCTGTCCTCTGGGCCAGCTCTGACCTTGAGCGAGGCCCAGGCTGGCTGGTCCTGGCCGTGTGCAGGTGGGAGATCCTTCTCCGCTGACTCAGCTGGCCCGGGGGCAGGTGCCCGGGCTCAGCCCGTGAGTGACACCTGGTGTTTCCTCTTCAGAGGGCCTTCCTGAGATGAAACAATGAGTCACTCCCAGGAGGGCCACCGAGCACCTTATGACTGTCTTCACCACGCCTGTGTTGGGGGACAGAGGTAAGTGGTGTCGTACTCCAGGTCAGCAAGAACATCAGTGTGTGCATGGGGTGCTGGGTGCCCTAGGGCGTGCAAGGGGTATGATGAGGCAACACCCCAGTGTGAAGCTGGGGGGCTGTTCACTGGGTGGAAACGGGAGAGACCTGGGGAGGTTTGGGTGCAGGGGACCAGGGAGTCTTGGTTCCATTCAAGAGTGTCGTGTTGCGCTGGAGAGATGGCTTAGTGGTTAAAGTCATTTGCTTGTAAAGCCTGACATCTCGGGCTCAATTTCCCAGTACCTAGGTAAAGCCAGATGCACAAAGTGGCACAGGAGTCTGGAGTTCATTTGCAGTGGCAGGAGACTGGCATGTCCATATTCTTCCTCTCTCTCTCTTTCAAGCAGGAGCTCCTTAAACTTTATTTTCACTCTTTTCTTTCCAGTGTTTTTCCTCCATGTTGTATCTCTAGCCATGTTGGTGCCTTTCCTTGGCTCTGTGCTTCCCTCAATAATGCCACTGCAAACAAACTCCAGATGCATGCGCCCCCTTGTGCATCTGGTTTACATGGGTTCTGGAGAGTTGAACTGGGATCCTCTGGCTTTGCAGGCAAATATCTTAACCACTAAGCATCTCTCCAGCCCCTCAGTCTTTTTTTAAAAAATTTAATTCTTTGATTAAAATTAGAAATGAACCTAGGGTTTGGGGTGCAAGGATTTTCCTGGACCACTAGCACTAGCAGCCATTACGCCTTGAGTGATGTGAATAAGAGGCGAGTAGCCTTGCAGCTGCCAGGCCTCAGACGCAGAAGGTTGGAAGCTTAGGAGGATGTCTGTGTCTTGGTGACAAAGGAGGGACCAGAGCAACTGTGGAAGCTAGACAGCTGCCTTTCAGTCAGCCCTGTCTGCAGCTGCTTTTTAAAACCTTGGCATAAAAATGTGCTTGGGAATGCCAGCACAGTGTATCTGGAAAATATTTTCTACCATTTGAACACATGCATGTGCGCGTGTGTGTGTGTGCGTGCGCGCGCACACACACACACACACACACACACACACACACACACACACACAGAAAGGGAGAGAGAGAGAGGAATGAAAGAAAAAAAGAACCAAACCAACAGAACTTGTGCAAAATACAGTGTCTTCACAGAGTGGTTTTCCCCATAATTCCTCAGTTCATTTTTCTGCTGCCAGTTTTAGAACACTTTAAGTCATAGCTGTTGTCTAACTTTGTCAGTTAAAATGTAACTTTAAAAAAAAGGTCCTATGACACGCTGGGGCCAAATAGCCTTTGGAGAGCTGTCCCCAGGGGTGCATCTCGATGCTCTGGGAGCTGGGAGC
Organism: Jaculus jaculus; assembly: GCF_020740685.1. Lineage (NCBI taxonomy): Eukaryota > Metazoa > Chordata > Mammalia > Rodentia > Dipodidae > Jaculus > Jaculus jaculus. The sequence continues at coordinate 12,216,541 of NC_059106.1, read as the reverse complement.
TGAGTCTGGGTATTTTCTGGTGTGGGGTGGACGAGGTACTCAGGGGCAGACCTGAACTTCAGGTGTCCTGGCTCATTGCAACCCCGAAGGACTTCCTATCAGGGGGTGGAAGGTGTGACAGTCAGGCTGTCATCATTTGCTCTGCGTGACCAAGAAACAGTGGGTCTCATTAAGAATGATGCTTTTGGCACCTCTTTTCATTTATGGTCATACCCATATATTAATGCCACTCTCACTTTTGGTTAGAGAACCTTCTCTTTTCAGATGGTAGTGACCTTGAGATGACTCAGAAGGCACCATAGTGCTGAGAAGAAGTGACCGGAGTGCTCAGCACTGCAATATCTCTATCACACCTCCCAAGGCTCAGGGTCCATTGCGGAAGAGGTGGCAGAAAGAATGTAAGAGCCAAAGGAAGGGTAGGGCTCCTTACAACGTGCTCCCCCCAGACACAAAATGGCCTGGATATCCATGACCTCACAGTGCCTGACACTGCCTATACAAGACCATCATAATAGGAAGAAAAGATCATGACATCAAAATAAAAGAGAGACTGATTGATGATATGATATGATGGAGAGTGGAGTTTCAAAGGGAAAAGTAGGGGAGGAGGAGGGAGGGAATTACTATGGGATATTGTTTACCATTATGGAAATTGTCAATAAAAAATAAAAATGTCCCCCCCCCAAAAGGAATGATGCTTTTGGCTGGAGAGATGCCTGGTCAAGGTACTTGCCTACGAAACCTAAGGACACAGGTTCGATTCCCCAGTGCCCACATAAGCCAGATGCAGAAGGTGGCACATGTGTCTGGAGTTTGTTTGCAGTGGCTAGGGGCCCTGGCATGCCCATTCTCTCTCTCTCAAATAATAAATAAATGAATGAATAAAAATGATGCTTTCCAAGTTCATTCATACATACTGTTTTTGTTTCTTCTTCTTCTTCTTCTTCTTCTTCTTCTTCTTTTTTTTTGATTTTTCGAGGTAGAGGCTCACTCTAGCTCAGGCTGACCTGGAATTCATTATGTAGTCTCAGGGTGGCCTTGAACTCACGATGGTGATCCACCTACCTCTGCCTCCTGAGTGTTGGGATTAAAGATGTGCACCACCACGCCCATCTTGCTTTTGTTTCTTTTGGTGGGGTCTCACTCCACCCCAGGCTAACCTGGACCTCATTCTGTAGTCCTAGACTAGTTTCAAACTCACAGTGATCTTCATACCTCTGTCTCCCAAGTGCTGGGATTAAAGGTGTGTGCCACCATGCCTGGCTTAAAATGAAAAAAAAAAAAATTTTTTTTGAGCTAGGGCCTCACTCTATCCCGGGCTGACCTGGAATTCACTATGTAGTCTCAGGGTGGCCTCAAACTCACAGTGATTTTCCTACCTATATATATGGTTCTCTGAAGTGCACACATTTATTTATTTATTTGCAAGCAGAAGGAGACAGAGACAGAGAGAGAGAGAGAGAGAGAGAGAGAGAGAAAGTCATGCCAGAACCTCCAGCCATTGCAAATGAACTGCACATCCATGCGGCACCTTGTGCATCTGGCTTACTTGGGTCCTGGGGAATTGAACCTGGGTCCTTTGGCTTTGCAGACAAGCACCTTAGCTGCTAAACTGTCTATCTAGCCCCATATTTAAAAAAATATTTGCAAGGATAGGGAATGAGAATGGACATGCAAGCGCCTCCCACTTTGTGCATCTGGTTTTACATGGGCACTAAGGAATCAAACCCACTATCAGGCTTTGCAGACAAGTGTCTTTAACCACTAAGCCATCTCTCTAGCCCATTCCTCACTTTTCTGATGTGTGTGTGCCTGGTTTTTTTTTGTGTATGTGACGTGGAAGGCAGATGCCAATGCTGAGTGTCTTCCTCGATTGCTCTCCAGTTGTTTTCACTGAGACAAGGTCTCTCGCTGAACCCAGAGCTCACCAATTTGGCAAGACTAACTAGCCAGCTTGCTTCTGTCTCTCCAAACTACCACACCTTACATTTGCTCTGGTTCTGGAAATCCTAACTCAGGTCTTCACACGTGCACAGCAAGCACTTTATGACGGAGCCAGCTCCCAAGCCCCCGCTTCTATTTCTCTTAGAAATGACTGCATGTGCTCTCTGGCAAACTTCTACCCTATAGAACCAGAAATGATTAGACCAAAAGAGAGAAACTGGGTTTCTTGGAGGCCTGTTTTCCTCTCCTGACTTGGAAGAAGTGAGAAGCCAGGTCAATGGTCTAGGCTTTGAGACTAGCAGCCTGTACTGGTTGTTTGCCTGGCAGACTAGGGGTCTCGGGAAGAAAGGACCTTGTGATTTTCTCTAACGGTCCCAGAATCCAGACCAAGAGCAAAACAAGCCAACAGACATTTCCAATGCATGTGCCCGTGACCAGCATGAAACCTCACAAGGCGCGGAGGGCAGGGGCAGCCTTAGGCCAGGCGAGGCACGCAGGAAGGGCCCCCCCCCCCCCCCGGCCCAGGTCTCTTCTTCTCTGTCGTCGGTTTTCCTTGGCTGGCTTGTCTCCTGGGGGCTTGAGGAGCACAGGGGAAGGCAGGGGAAAGGGAGGCATGTTCAGAGGCCAGATCTTTTTTTTTTTAATAGCTACCTATTTTTTGTTTGTTTATTTTTATTTATTTGAGAGCGACAGAGAGAGAAAGACAGAGAGCAAGAGAGAGAATGGGCGTGCCAGGGCCTCCAGCCACTGCAAACGAACTCCAGATGCGTGCGCCCCCTTATGCATCTGGTCAACCCGGGTCCTGAGGAATCGAGCCTTGAACCGGGGTCCTTAGGCTTCACAGGCAAGCACTTAACCACTGAGCCATTTCTCCAGCCCCAGAGGCCAGCTCTTCAAGCTCTGTGCCTGGGAAATCTCAAGGCAGAACCAGCCGTTGGGCCATTGCTCTGAAAACTGGGTGGTGGTTTCAGCCCCTACTTGGACCCAGGACCCAGGGCCAGCACCGAAAAGTCTGGTGCGAACTCTACTCCTGAATTGCCCAGCTGCCCTGTCTCTTTGCGACGTTCCCTTTGTCCACACGGGCTGCGGCAGAACCCCTCCTTGAGCACTCGTGCGGTGTCTTTGTGCTTGTGGGAGGTATGAAGACCGCTTCCCGGCCCGGGCCCAGCGACTGAAGGAAGCTACAGGGGCTCGGAACAGGGACGTGTGTGCAGCATTGGTTTCAAAACGAACCACCTGGTACCGGAAGTGGCTAGTGCACATCTGTAACTCCAGGGCTTAGGAGGCTGAGGCAGGAGAATCTCAAGTTGGAGGCTAGCCTGAGCTACATAGTAAGACTGTCACAAAAACAAATAAACCAAAAGATGTGCCAATCATATGCTCCATCTCATGAGACAGCTGGTAGTGGGAGGTGATGGGTTTGGACCACACATCTTGCCAATGGCCTCTGCTGACAATGACGCCCATGGTGATGCAGGAGTGACTGGCACAGACTGCAGTGAGAACAGGAGCTGGAAGTGCTCTTGAAGGCTGAGGTGTCCACTCAGAGCCTTGCCTCAGTAGTGGCCGCATGGGGACAGGGAGAGTGAGTAACATAATGTCTGAGGAAAGCCCAACCATGGCTGTGTTCAGAATTCTTTGTTCCTGCTCATCAGCTTCCTAGCTTCATTTTCAGCCATCTTTCTTGGCTAAACTGATCAATTCATGCATTTGTTTATGATTGATTGTTTTGTTGTTGTTGTTGTTGTTGTTATTATTGGTTTTTCGAGGTAGGGTCTCACTCTAGCTCAGGCTGACCTGGAACTCACTATGGAGTCTCAGGGTGGCCTCGAACTCATGGCGATCCTTCTACCTCTGCCTCCCAAGTGCTGGGATTAAAGGCGTGTGTCACCACGCCTGGCTAAAAACATTTTTTTTTTTTTTTTGAGATGGGTGTGGTATTATCCCAGTGCTTGGGAGACAGAGGTAAGAGGACTGACAATGAGTTTGAGGTCAGTCTGGCTATATCTATTGATAGGCCCTATCTCAAACCAAACAAACTTTTTTGGAGGATGGGTAGATTCTGCCTGAGTCCCTTGATGCCATCCCCTTGCTAAATCAGCCTTCCTGCAGATGGCTTGTACAAAGGGATTATATGACGAGCTCTTGCTTTCATTCTGTGTGCATAGCTTGCCTGAGACTGCTCCTGCCCTCTGCACACTGTTTCTGGTGATCAGAAAAGACTCAGTAAGTGAACTCACATTAAAATATGTGTGTGTGTGTGTGTGTGTGTGTGTGTGTGTGTGTGTGTGTCTTTTATTGACAACTTCACACTTACAGATAACAAGCCATGGTATTTCCCTCCCCTCCCCTACTTTCCCCTTCATCACTCTGCTCTCCATCATATCCCCTCCCTTTCTCCATTAGTCTCTTTTAATTTGATGTCATCATCTTTTTCTCCTACTATGAGGGTCCTGCGTGGGTCTTGCTAGGTACTGTGAGGTCTTGGATACTGAGGCCAAATTCTGTCTTGGGAGTTGTATGGAAGGAGGGGTGCCCTTCCTTTGGCTCTTACATTCTTTCTACCACTTCTTCCGCAGTGGGCCCTGAGCTTTGGAGGGTGTGAGATGTTTCAGTGCTGGACACTCCTTTGTCCCTTCTTGTCAGCACTATGTGGCCTTTTGGGTCATCCCAGTGGTCATCACCATCTGAAAACAGAAGCTTCTCTAACCAGAAGTGAGATTAGCATTAAAACATGAATATGAACATTAAGCATAGTGCTTTCAGGGCAATTTGGTGAGAATAATATATACATTTATCCAGACAAGAGCAGGCTTTATATCCCTAGGGCTCATGACCTCCTCTGCCATAGACTTTTGATTAGGTTTTCAGTACCAGACATGTATTCCCTCTGACTCACATTTAAAAAAAATTTCCTTTCCTACATTTTCCAAAACAGGTCAGCTTTCCTGGAAGAAAGAATACAAAATAAGTGTTTTCAAAAAAGATGGGAGGGCTTGAGAGATGTCTTAGCAGTGAAAACACTTGCCTGCGAAGCCTAAGGTCCCAGACTCGATTCCCCAGTACCCGCATAAGCCAGATGCATCAGGTGGTGCATGCATTTGGAGTTTATCTGTAGTAGCTAGAGGTCCTGGTGTGCTTCTTCTTCTCTTTCTCTCTCTCAAATAAATAAATAAGATATTAAAAAGGATGGGAAATCCTGAATAGCCTGAATAATGGGCTCCGGATGTCTCCCTTTGGGTGAGCTCAAGGCAAGTGGGAGGAGGAGCTGATGGTCCAGAAGACATGGGGTCAGAGCCCCACACAACTGTGGGCACCTATAGTGCCTCCACCAGCCACACAGGCAGGGAAGACGGGCATGTGCAGGAGTCTGTCTGAGCTGGAACTGGCACCGTGGCCTCCCTGCTCCGCTGGTGCACTTCGGTGTCACTTGGTGAGTATTTGGGGCTTCTGGGTGTTTGCGTGTGGGTTGTGGCATTCTCTGTGTTTTAATTAACAACACAGCCTGCTGCTGGAGGTACCAGGATGAAGTCCTTTGACTGCGGTCATCTGTCCGGAGCCATTTCCTTTGATGAGGGAAAAAACCGTTGCTGTGTTTCCACCGGGAGGCTGCCTGGCATTTGAAGGTGACACCAGATGTTGGTGACCACCACTGTGCAGGATGTGGTGCTCGGCCAGGCTTAGAAGCCAGCTCAGGCTGCACCAGGGGGCAAGGCTGCCTACTGGTTGTGGTTTGCCTGTGGTCCAGGCGCCGACTTGGAGGAACACTGGGCCAGGAGAGCTGCCATGAGGTGTTGACTGGAAGTTGGCTGTGCTTCTGTTTTCCATTGTCAGGCGATGGCAATGCCACAGGCACCCTGAGGAGACGCCCCTCTACTTTCCTAACAGTTGAGGACTTTTCCCCTCTTGACTCATCTTTAGAAAGATCCCTGTCCTCTTCATTTGAAAGTGGACGTAGTTAGTAACAGACTGGCCCGATCACCAGTGCTTCCCATGCGGGAGTTGGGATGAAATACCCACGTGCGGGTTTTCCCTGCCTGCAGACCTCTGCCCACACCACCTTCAGCAGCGGGCTCTGTTTTCAAGCTGCTTAGTCACCTTGAGGGGGGGTGTGTTTTGTTTTATGTTGAAGCAACCACAAGGATGGAGCGGCCGATGTGCCCCTTAGCCCCCACTCTGCTAGCCCCCAGCCCTCCTCTGAGTGTGCCAGGCAGCCCTGGAGCGTGCACAGCTCATGCCCAAGCTCCATCCTCTTGGGGGCAGAGCACGGTTGACTTGGCATTGAGGTGGCCACTGCTGCTGCTGTTTGGGCTGAGACCTGGAGCTGCGAGGGACCCCTGCGTGCCTGTGAGTTACATTTACCTGCCTCAGGCTCCTAGCCAGGGCCAGTTTGCCTTTGTTTCCAGATCTCTGCAGGGTGAGACTGGCACAGATGGGCAGTCCCTCCTGTGTGGCAAGAGTACTGGAAGGTGACTGCAGCCGGTCTGCAGCTCTTCTCCCTGACAGCAGGGAAGGCTAGATATTGGGGCTCACCATCCTGCCCTCAGAAGCTTGCTTTCTGTGAATGCAGGAACACACACACAGCTTGTGGGTAGATTCTGGGACCACAGCTGGGGCAATGGATTTGGTGACATCAGAGAAGCTGCTGCCCTGCCCCTGGGGCAGGCGGTGGTGACCTCATGACTGGCTGGCCCAACCCTTCCTAGCCTGGATCAAATGTAGTCATCTGAGCCACAAGCACCTTTCCCCAAGTTGCTCAAAGTGTTTTCCAAGCAAACAGTTGTTTCATAACACCCGTGAGAAGTAGGTGGGGTGACAAAGCAGTCTTTGTCCTGTCTTTCAGGTGGGGAAACTGGAAAGCTAGCCGGGCCTGGGGGAGAGGCCAAGAAAGGGAGAAGGCACTCTCCTGCCGTGGGCTCTGGGTGGCAGAGGACCGGGGCCAGTTGTGCCTGTCACCAACTCTTGCAGGCAGGGGAGGGGAAGGAGGCTGGAGGTGGAAGACACCCACTTTCTTTCTTTCTGGGCTCGTCCTCGCTCTGCCCCGGGAGGCCTTGGCTATGTGGAGAGGGCCTCATTCTGGCCATGCCATGGACATTGATTATTGGTGATAGTGGGTGGTCTACTGGGTTTGTTCAAAGTTTTGGGAGCTTTCTCTCTCTCTGTTTCTCACTCTCTCTTAAATTAAAAAAAAAAAAAAACTTGGGGAGGGAGGGAATTACCATGGGATATATTTTATAATCATGGAAAATGTTAATAAAAATTAAAAAAAAACAATAAAAAATGTTTGGGGCATGTCAACAATAACCCTCTCTTTTCTGGCATGTGTAGAGTATGTGATATGGTGTGGTATGTGTATGTATAGTTTATGCACAAGTACATGTGCACATGCATGTGTCCTGTGAGCACACATGTGGAGGGCAGAGGAGAACAGTGGGTACCCTCCCCCACCACTCTCCTTGTTCCTTGAGATGGAGTTTCTTGCTGAACTCGGGTTGTTGTTTTTACAGTCAGACTGGCTGACCACCAAGCCCAACAGTTCTCCTGCCTCGGTTCTCCTCACGACTGGGATTATACAGTGCATGGCCACCTGCAGCTTTTGATGTGGGTGGTGGGGATTGAACTTGCGTTCTCTGAGGCCCTCATGCTTGCATGGCAAGTGCTATTACCCATGGAGCCATCGCCTCAGGCCCAACAATAACCCTTTGACACAGTAGTCTTGCTTTTTTTTATTGTTGTTGTTTTTTGAGGTAGGGTGTCACTCTTGCCCAGGCTGAACTGGGATTCGCTATGTAGTCTCAGGGTGGCCTCGAACTCATGGCGATCCTCCTACCTCTCTGTCTTCTGAGTGCTGGGATTAAAGGTGTGCACCACCACGCCTGGCTTGTCTTGCCTTTTTTTTGTTTGCATATGTATATGGTTTGTGTGCATTTGTATATGCCTTTCCATATGTTTGTTGCACTTGTGTGCATGGATGTTGGGTGGCTTCCTTCATGCTCCACCTTATTTACCGAGACAGCATCTCTCCCTTGAACCGAGCTCGCTGATTTGGCTGGTCTAGCTAACCAGGATCCCCTGTCTCCACTTCCTGAGTTCTGGGATTGCCACACCTTCCCGGCATTTATGTGGATACTAGACATCCACACTCAGGTCTCATGCGTGTGCCATTGAGCTCTTTCCCTAGCTTTTGGTGGTGTCTTCATGGTATGTGTAGGAAAGCTAGTCAACATAAAATTAAGGAACAATCCTTTTGGACATATGTTACGAAGGTAATAGAAACAGATAAAAGATGTGAGAGAGCAGCTAGAGGAATGGGTAGGAGGGAGGCTCAGCTTCACATGGAGGCCCAGAGAGGACGACACTGGCCACACTTAGGGGCCAGCCTTCTGGGGGGGCACGCACAGAGGTCCTGAGGGGGTGTTGGGGAGGAAGACACTGCTCTGAGGTATTGGAGAGAGATGATCTGGGCAATGTAAGCAGGGCCCTGCTCTGGGGTTGGGGAGGACCTGGCAGTGATCTTAGGATGACTCAGAAGGCGCCATAGTGCTGAGAAGTGACAGAGGAGTGCTCAGCACTGCAATATCTCTATCACATCTTCCAAGGCTCAGGGTCCACTGTGGAAGAGGTGGCAGAAAGAATGTAAGAGCCAAAGGAAGAGTAGGACCTCTTTTTTTTTTTTTTTAATACTTTATTTATTTGAGAGAGTCAGAGAGACAATGAGCATGCAGGGCCTCCAGCCACTGCAAACGAATTCTAGACACATGTGTCACCTTGTACATCTGGCTTACATGGGTCCTAGGGAATTGAACCTGGGTCTTTTGGCTTTGCAGGCAAGCACCTTAACCACTAAGCAATTTCCCTAGCCCTTGGCCCTCTTTTGGTGGATAAAATGGAAAAATGAAAATTTCTTCTGAAAAGAGGGTTTTGAAGACATTGGGTTTATGTGAGTAGGAAGACCCCCACCCCCCGCCCCATGATCTGAGAAGCAGAGATTCAAAAGCTCAGGAATTCTTCCCGTTTTTCTGTAGATTTTGGAAGCCACAAAGGCATGGTAGCTGGGCATGACAGGGAATGCCTATAATCCCAGAAACAGGGAGTCTGAGGTGGAGAATCATGAATTTGAGGCGAGCCTGGGCTACAGGGTGAGACTGTCTCTAGAAAAAAGAATTGTGAGCCGGGCGTGGTGACACACGCCTTTAATCCCAGCACTCAGGAGGCAGAGGTAGGTGGATCTCCATGAGTTCGAGGCCACCCTGAGACTACATAGTTAATTCCAGGTCAGCATGGATCAGAGAGACCTTACCTCGAACAACCAATTAAAAAAAAAAAAAGAAAAGAAAAGAGACTTGTGGGGCCGGGGAGAGGGCTTAGTTGGTAAAACTTGCCATGTAAGTGTGAGGATTTGCATCTGGATCCCTGACACCCACGTAAGTGTGTGCCAGCACAGCAGCCTGGGTATAATCCCCACGCCTCGGAGGCGGTGACAGGGGCTCCCTGGGGCAAGCTGGCTAGCTAAAACAGCAGAGTTGGTGAGTCTGGCTCAATAAATGAGGCGCAGGGCCATCGAGGAAGGCATGCAGCATTGACTTCTAGCCTCCACATGCATGTGTGCACACTCACACACATGTGCAACCACACACATATAAACATGCATACACACATGCATGTACACCACACAGACACACATACCAAAAAAGAGAGGGGCTGGAGAGATGGCTCAGTGCTTAAAGGCGCTTGCTTGCAAAGCCTGCTGTGATGGGTTCAATTCCCCAGGACCTGCATAAAGCCAGATGCACAAAGTAGCACATGCATCTGGAGTTCGTGTGCGGTGGAGGAGGCCTTGGCGTGCCCATCCTCTCTCTCTCTCTCTCTCTCTTTCTCTCTGTGTGTCTCAAGTAAGCAAATAACTATATTAAAAAGAGAGAGAAAGAAAGATCCCGAGTGCCCATAAAAATAGCTGGGCATGGCCACACACATCTAAAAGCTCAGTCCTCACAGAATAGCCAACCAGCAGCTGGGATCAGTAAGAGAATCGGGCTCAAGTAAGAATGGGTAGAAAGCAATGGAGCAAAGCACCCAACAGTCCCCTCTGGCCACCGCAGCTGCTGCAGCCTGTGGCAGTCCAGCACACAGGGCCCCGCATGGGCACACACGGGTACATACACCATACACACTACATTACACACATGTAATTGCACACAGCCCTTCCCATACCTCACGTCATTATTGGCAATGTTTCAATGCAGAAGGGACCAGAAGGCAAGCCATGTGCCCAAGTCACACGGCCAGGGGAGGGCTTGGAATTGGCCACGGGCCTAACTCTCTTCCCAGGCCTCAGTTGCTAGGCCTTGGGTGGCGGCAGGACAGACTGTGTGACCGTGAGTTTGGTAAGCTGAGCCCGCGAGGTTCCGCAATTCCCCGAGCTGGCTCCTGGGAACCAGTTCTGTGCTCACAGGACTATGTTGCAACGTGACTAAAGGGCAAGAGGGTGAGACCGAAAGCCATTACTTCACCAACGTGAATCCAGGTCACTCGTCATCTTGGGAAGCCTGGGGAGCTGTGACACTTGGGAAGGGGAGGCACCTACTTCTGAGCCCGGCCCTCTGTGTGGCCTGGCACTTGTCCCATGTGGCCGGGAGCAGAAGAGCTTCTGGAAGGGAAGATGTGCAAGGCAGCCATGTTTGCTATAGGCTGTCTTCAGAGAGGGCACCCAGATGCCCTCCAGGAGCCTTGACCACTAGCTGGTACCAGTCCATAGGGGTGTTGGCAGGAGCTGACTGGTGGTTGTTACTGCCCGGGGGCTTGTGGATACCCCAGCAGTGGGAGTTCCTGATCCTGTCACCCTAGGAAAGCAGGCCAGTCTTGAGCCTTTGAATATCCCTAGACATGGCCTCACTTTTCCTAGTGTGGTAGGCCATGCTTGCTGCTGTTCTGGTCTGGATGTGAAATGTCCCCACGGGCTCATGTGTTTTGGCACTGGTCCCTAGCCGGTGGTGTTACTTTGGGAGGCCTAGCTGGTGAACGTAGACCACCAGAGGCAAGCCTTGAGGTTTATAGGCCACCTTGCCTTCTGGTCTAGCTCTCTGCTTTCTGGCCCACCAGGAGGTGGGAACAAGCCATCTTATGCTCCTGCCACCACGAACAGGTGCTGCTTGGCACAGGGTGCCCTCCCCACCGCGACGGATTGTTCCCTGAGAACCGTAAGCCAAAATAAATCCCCTCATCCCTTAAGTTGCTTCTGTCAGGCATTTTCTCATGGGGAAGATAAAAAGTAAGGAACACGCTTGCCTTCTCTCTGGGCAGCTGAGTATCCGAGGAGGGAGCCCTGGGGCAGTCATTGCCCATGTTGGGGCAGTGTGTGCCTGAGTCTGATGAGCTGGGAGAGTGTCACCTCCCACCATAACCCAGGCCTTCTGTCACTGCTGCATTGTAGGTTCTCAGCCTCAGGGGACCTGCCTTGAGCTGTTGTTGCCTTCCTTGATCCTCTCCATCCTCTAACACATTCTTTTTTTTTTTTTCTCAAATTTTTATTAACAACTTCCATGATTATAAACAATATCCCGAGCTGGGCGTGGTGGCGCACGCCTTTAATCCCAGCACTAGCACTTGGGAGGCAGAGGTAGGAGGATCACCTTGAGTTCAAGGCCACCCTGAGACTACAGAGTTTATTCCAGGTCAGCCTGGACCAGAGTGAGACCCTACCTCGAAAAACCAAACCAAACCAAACAAAACAAAACAAAACCCAAAAAAACAATATCCCATGGTAATACCCTCCCTCCCCCCACTTTTCCCTTTGAAACTCCATTCTCCATCCTATCCCCTCCCCCTCTCAATCAGTCTCTCTTTTATTTTGATGTCATGATCTTTTCTTCCTATTATGATGGTCTCGTGTAGGTAGTGTCAGGCGCTGTGAGGTCATGGATATTCAGGCCATTTTGTGTCTGGGGGGAGCACGTTGTAAGGAGTCCTGCCCTTCCTTTGGCTCTTACATTCTTTCTGCCACCTCTTCTGCAATGGACCCTGAGCCTTGGAGGGTGTGATAGAAAGCTCTCACTTAGCACTAAGCAGTCAGCGGCCACTTATTCTCAGTCTGAGAAGAGATTTGAGGTCACAGTTATGTCTTTTGCTGCTTGCACATTGCTGGGGTTCACCTTTGGTGAGTGGAAGGATGCAGGCAGAGGCTGAGGTGGCAGTGAGGCCAGTGGGCTGACATGAGTGGACACGTGCAAGGGCCCTCCTGTGGCTCTGGTGCTGGAGCCTGCGATGTTACCCAGGAGGGGCGGTCGAAGCCCCTTCAGGGAGGGAGCTCCCCCTGACACCCTGTGGGTGGATCCGGAGGTGTGTTGTCATTGGATAAATGGGTGTGTGGACAAGTGAACAGGGCCCTGCTGAGAGGTCAGGTGTGACTCAGCCTCAGAAACAGCACCTGTCACTAGCAGTGGAAGAGCCAGGAATGTGTTTTGCACTGATGTCAACCTGCCCCAGTGAGCCACACCCGCTTCCCACTGGAGAGCGTGGGAATAAGAAAGCATGGCTGGTGTGGAGGGGGCGGGGCAGCAGGTAAGAGCAGAGTGTGCACTCCCCGGGATCCAGCGCGGGCTGGGGTGCTGTGGTTCTCTGGGTCCTGCCACTGCCTGGGGACTGTGGTAAACCCTTGCCCTTCCCTCCTGTCAGATGCTTGGGTGAGTGGTTAGTTCCAACAATGTGTGCTTTCTGCACGGAGGTCTCCCTTTTGTCCACCGCCTCTCTGACCTTTTGTTTTGTTTTTGCTTTCTTTTCTTTTCTCTTCATTTTTTTTTTTTTTTTTTTTTGAGGTAGGGTTTCCCCCTTGCCTGGGCTGACCTGACACTCAGTCTGTGGACCCAGGCTGGCTTCAAACTCACAGCCATCCTCCTACTTCAGCCTCCCAAGGGCTGGGATTAAAAGGGCTTGCCACCACGCCTGACCTCTCTTGACTTTTCTTTTTCTTTTAATATTTTCTTTTTATTTGTGGGAGAGGGAGAGAGGGAGAGAGAGGGGCAGATAGAGAGAGAACGGGTGCGCCAGGGCCTCCAGCCACTGCAATGCTGATGCCTGCGGCCCCTTGTGCATCTGGTTTATGTGAGTCCTGGGGAACGGAACCCAGGTCCTTTGACTTTGCAGATAAGCACCTTAACTGTTAAGAGATCTCTGCAGCCCTCTCTTGAGTTTTCAAATCACCTTTCCAGCAGAGAAGGATCAGGACAAGAAGGACACCCAGCAGCCGTCACACTAACGCACACCTTCCAGCTTCTGGCCGTCCTCCCCGCACTGCCCTGGCTGGGCTGCTAGTAACGCGAGGCATATGAAGTGTGACCTGCTGGAGCGCAGAGCCCGACTCCGTGCTCCGGGCACCGCGGGCCGGCGCTCTAGGGACGCCCAGCTGCAGCTTCTACGTTCTTTGCACTTTTGAAGTCAGACTCAACAGTGACTCACAGCAGGGCCGGGCGTGGCCGTCGTCAGTCCACCCGTCACATTGGAGCTAGGTGGCTCGCAGCTCCCAGCTTGCTTTCTAGTTGTCTCTTGTTCAAGCGCTGCCAGTGGGGAGGTGTAACCTCTCTCCACAGAGGGAGGGGTTCTCTGCTAGACTGGGTCAGCCATTGCTACTCCCTCACCACACCCTGTCACCTGGTAGTGTGACTGGGAGCACAAGCCCAGGGTGGTCACTCCATTGGTGTAGAGGGCTGATGACTCTACGGGTGGGCGATTGACAGACACGCCTTATGTCTTCTCCAGGCGTCTTGTTCCCAGTGTGCAATGGGTTAAAAGCCCATCACCCATCACCACTTCTTCCCATGTTAGATTCACCCCACATAGCCATGCTTCCAGTTGGCTTGATGGAGAGTTTGATCCCCTGAGTCTTTAAGTGTGGGCTGGAGACATGGCTCACCAGTAAAAGGTGCTTGCTTGCAAAGTCTGATGGTTCAGTTCAGTCCCCCAGTACCCACATAAAGCCAGACCCACACAAAGTGGCACGTGCGTCTGGAGTATGCAGCCGCGAGAGGCCTGGTATGCTCATATTCTCTTTATCTCTCAAATAAACAGATAAAATATTTAATAATAATACATTATTTATTAAAAAGAAAATAAAATGCTGGATGTGTTTATGTCTTATTGCCTCTTGATCTCTTAAGCTTGGAATTTCTAAACACATCAAAGTCTTCAAAATGCCCTCAAAGTTCTGTCCCCAAGGGCCTTCGTGTGGCTCTGTGCAGTGGGAGCTGCTTCTCTCTTGGGATGTACTGGCTTCTGAGTTTGATGCAATGTATAAGAATAAAGCAGGACAGAGAGCCTTTTGATCAGGTGAGTATTATATATATATGTATATATATAATATATATATGCATATACACATATATATGTATATACAATATATATTATATATATATACAATATATATGAATATATACATATATTATATATATACATATGTATGTATATACATATATACATATATATATGTGTATATATATATATATATATATATATATATGCCTTCCTTTTTTGTATGTATTTATTTGAGAGCAACATACAGAGAGAGAAAGAGGCAAATAGACAGAGAAGAGAGAGAATGGGCATGCCAGGGCCTCTAGCCACTACAAACAAACTCCAGACACGTGCATCCCCTTGTGCATCTGGCTAATGTGGGTTCTGGGGAATCCAGCCTTGAACCTGGCCCATCTTTGTAGGTAAGCTCTTAACCGCTAAGCCAGCTCTCCAGCCCTTCACCTTCCTTTTTGAGCTTCATTTTGCTTAAAAAAGTGAGAACCCTAGCCGGGCGTGGTGGCACATGCCTTTAATCCCAGCACTCAGAAGTCAGAGGTAGGAGGATAGCCATGAGTTCGAGGCCACCCTGAGACTACAGAGTTAATTCCAGGTCAGCCTGGATCAGAGTGAGACCCTACCTCGAAAAACCAAAAAAAATAACAATGTGAGAATCCCACAGAACACTGCTGTCACGTGGTGACTGTCAGGACCCCAGGGCTCTCTTCAAGCCCCCCACAATGCTAGCTCTCACCTCTGTGCACATGTGGATGGGGGGCTCTGGGTGTGCACACACTGTAAAAGCCAACTGCACCATCCAGAGTCCCCTGTCTCGGGGGTCAAGGGCGTCTGCACACTGCATTCTTCTGGTTGTGTTTTAAAAATATTTTATTTCTACTTATATATTTATTTGACAGAGAAAGAGGGAGGGAGAGATAATGGGCATGTCAGGGCCTCCAGCCCCGCAGACGAGCTCCAGACATGTGTGCCCCCTTGTGAATCTGACTAACATGGGTCCTGGGGAATTGAACCTGAGTCCTTTGGCTTTGCAGGCAAATGCCTTAATTGCTAATTGTTTTGAGGGGGACAATGAGTTCAGAGTTTGAGCTTCTGAGTGGGTTCTACGTTGGACAGTAGCTTCTGGATGGGAGTTGGGGGGTCTGGGGTGGTGTGTGGTCAGCGTCAGAATGATCAGGGAAGCCCAGTTCTGGCTGTTGGCCACAGTACAGCTTGTGGTGTACCCGCTCCTTAGGGTCCCCTGGCCACAGCAGCATGAACTCTCAGCAAGGGACCCTGGGCCTTTTACAGCCAGCAGCCTTTCAAGCGCTTGTCGAGGGTGCAGGTTTGACGTCCCCCTGATGCCAGGTTGGGTAACTCCTCTCATTAGCTAACCAGGTTAGTCACTGCTGACACCTCATGAGTCTTCAGCCGTTTTCATTTTCCAGGACGATCCCTACAAACTGCTCATACCGGGTTTGGTGCCAAATTCCTTTGCAGGTATGTGACTTTGCTGTGTGTATTCAGGTGGCTCAAAGGCTGGCCTCCTTCTCTTGTGAGCGTCCACCCCTACAGGCTGCTGCTGGAGGCTGTAGTCTCTGTCCTGAGCCTGGCTTTACCTGGCAGGCTTTGCTCTGCTGCTGCTCATATCTGTATCCACCTCCTGACACACTGGATCCCTCCTAAGACCAGGCACATAAACCGACTGCAGGCTCGTAGAAGCGGCTGCAGGCCGGTGCTGAGCTGAGCTCTGTGGAAGAACCGAGTGCCGAGGCTCTCAAAGCACTGTGGGCAAATGCTGAGCTCTGTGGAAGAACCGAGTGCCGAGGCTCTCAAAGCACTGTGGGCAAATGCTGAGCTCTGTGGAAGAACCGAGTGCCGAGGCTCTCAAAGCACTGTGGGTAAATGCTGGCCCACAGGGAGGGTCCAGGCAGAGGTGCTCAGCCTCTTCCCTAGGGCGAGGGAACCTCACGTCGTGATCAGTCAGTGTGACATGGTGTTTGCGTTTGAATCAGCAATGTGGCTCCTCTCAGGCGCACGCTACCTGGATGCAGGACTTAGTGCCATCCTCAGAACCCAAAGGCCTGTTGCTGGGGCTGGTGGCACAGGCTTGTAATCCCAGCCACTTAGAAGGATCACAAGTTCAAGGTCTTCCTGGGTAACTGAGACTGTGTCTTAAAATAAAAAAAAAAGAAAAAGAAAAAGAAAAATATCTGGGCATGTGATTCAGTGGTAGAGTGCTTGCCTACTATGTGCAAGACCCTGGGTTCAGTGGTAGAGTGCTTGCCTACTATGTGCAAGACCCTGGGTTCAGTGGTAGAGTGCTTGCCTACTACGTGCAAGACCCTGGGCTCCATTTCTAGTGCTTGAGAAGAATAACAGAACCCAGCAATTGTTCATACCCACTAATGCAAACATAATAGCTTTTTTAAAAATGTGGCCCAGTGAACAAATGCATGCACAGTTTGGTACTTGGTGCATTTGGCTTTATGTGGGCACTGGGGAATTGAACCAAAGCCCAGGTCCAGCAGGCTTTGCAAGCATGTGACTGTAACAGCTGAACTATCTCCCCAGCTCCTGGGCCTCATTTTGCTTTTCTTTTTCTTTTTTTTCTAAATAATTAACTTATATATTTATTTGAGAGAGAGAAAGAAAGAAAGAGGCAGAGAGAAAGAGACAATTGGGCATGTCAGGACCTCTAGCCACTGCAAATGAACTCCAGATGCATGCTTCCCTTGTGCATCTGCTTTACATGGGTCCTGGGGAATTGAACCGGGGTGCTTAGACTTCACAGGCAAACACCTTAACTGCTAAGCCATTCTGAAGCTTTTCTTCAGAAGCATATTGGTGGTGGATGTCAAGATGCCCCCCATTTTCCTTGTCTCAGTGCCACCAAAACTCTGCCTCTAGGTAGAGTGTGTGTTGTTGACAAGTCCCAGCTAAGCGCAGCATGCTGAGTTTTCATTGGTCTCTTGGTATGCATTTATTAACAATTCAAAAAACACCATACACACACACACACACATACACACACACACACTTAAAATTTTGCTTATCTTAACAAGTTCATACATGTATATGCTTCACTGTAATATTCAACCCACTGTTATCTTGCTTTATCCCCCTCCACATCTGCGAAACCCCTGCTGTTTTGGTTTTTCGAGGTAGGGTCTCACTCTAGCCCAAGCTGACCTGGAATTCACAATGTAGTCTCAAGGTGGTCTCGAACTTTCAGTGATCCTCTTACCATTGCCTCCCAAGTGCCAGGATTAAAGGTGTGAACCACTATGTCTAACTTAAAAAAAATTTTTTTTTTGTTCATTTTTTATTTATTTATTTGAGAGCGACAGACACAGGGAGAAAGACAGATAGAGGGAGAGAGAGAGAATGGGCGCGCCAGGGCTTCCAGCCTCTGCAAACGAACTCCAGACGCGTGCGCCCCCTTGTGCATCTGGCTAATGTGGGACCTGGGGAACCGAGCCTTGAACTGGGGTCCTTAGCTTCACAGGCAAGCGCTTAACCGCTAAGCCATCTCTCCAGCCCCTTAAAAAATTTTTTTATTTTTGAGGTAGGGTCTCATTGTAGCCCAAGCTGACCTGGAACTCACTTTGTAGTCCTAGGCTAGCCTTGAACTTACAATGATCCTACTACCTCTGCCTCCCAAGTGGGATTAAAGGCATGCACCACCAAGGACTATTGCTAAACCCTTTCTTCATAACTGGTTCCCTTCTTACTTTTATGCCTTAAATACACACACACACACACTGTGAGAGAAAGAGAGAGACAGTATATTGGCAGGCCAGGGCCTCTTGCTACTGCAAATGAACTCCAAATGCATGTATACCTCTTTGTGCATCTGGCTTTACTGGGGAATTGAACCTGGGCCATCAGGCTTTGCAAGCAAGTGCCTCTAACGGCAGAGCTACATCCCAGTCCTCATGTCTTTTCTTTTTTTTTGTGTGTGTGTGTGAATGAGTTTAATTAGGGTTGCTTGCATACCAATGGGTGAGGGCTTATTTACTGCAGCATGGACAAGTGGCTATACCACTAAAGAGGATGACTTCCCTCCTCCCCCAGCAACCATTAACTGCCAATAACTCCTGAGGGAGGGTGGGACTTGGAGAGCCCCTCCCTTGTCCGTGGTGGTGTTGACAGGCCTGATCTTGTGCAGCTCTTGCGTGGGTGATCACAGCTGCCGTGAGTGCACGAGAGGAACGCCACATCATGTCAAAGAAGACGGCATTCCACGGCGCGCCCCATCCTCAGACTTACGTTCTGCCCTCTCTTCTTTCCTAGTGTTTGCTGAGCCTTGGGTTGCTGGCATTTACCTATTGTCAAATTGAAGATTGTAACTGTGAGTGAATGAGGGTTGGAGAGATGGCTTAGCGGTTAAAGCACTTGCCTGTGAATCCTAAGGACCCAGGTTCAATTTTCCAGGTCCCATGTAAGCCAGATGAACAAGGTGGCATGTGCCTGGAGTTCATGAGCAGTGGCTAGAGGCCTTGGTGCGCCCATTCTCTCTCTCTCTCCCTCTCTATCTCAAATAAAAATAAATTTAAAAATCAAAAAAATATTAAATTTTCTATTTATTTATTTGATAGAGGGATGGAGAAAGAGGCAGAGGGAGAGAGAGAAAGAGAGAGAGAGAGTGGCCTCTGAAAATAAACTCTAGATGCATGTGCTACCTTGTGTGTCTGGCTCATGTGGGTCCTGGGAAATTGAACCTGAGTCTTTTGTTTTGCAGGCAAGCACCTTATCAGCTAAGCCATCTCTTCAAACAACCCCCATTTAAAAAAAAAATTGAATGAAACTAACAACAGCAAACCAACCCCCGCTTTTTTTTTTCTTTCTGTCTTCCCCTAGGAAAGTCCCCAGCTCTGAGCAAGCAGTCTGGTGTGAGTCCACACAACCTAAAGGGTGTCCTCAGACCCCAGAAGAAGAAGTGAGACAAGCAAGCATTACTCTTTAAAAACATCTGCGTGGCATTAAAAGAAAGAACACAGTAGCCCCCCATCCTCTGAGGGACCCAGCCCCCCAGTGGGGACCTAAAGCTGCAGGTAGTTCTGAACCCTAGTTACACCATGTTTTCCCTATAGAGATATATCTATGATGAAGTTTAACTTGTACATTTGGCAGACAGAGGTTAACATAGTTTACCAGAGATCTCAACAACCTCAACAAATGAGGTTTTTCCACCTTTTTGCTTACAGCAAGCATGAGATGGCTCCTCTCTGGTGCCTTCAGATTGCCAGCCTCCAACTCTTCTGCCTTGGGGGCACGATCACAAGAGCTCTCAGCTGCTCTGGTCACCAAGGTGGTGACTGAATGGACAATAGGCAGTATGGTTGCTCCAGACTGTGATTCATGCGCCAGGTTGAGTGGAGCTGGACAGTGTAAGATCTCCTCTTCCTCCTCTTCCTCCTCCTCCTCCCCCTCCCCCACCTCCTCGTCCTCCTCCTCAGAACAGCACCAAATGTAACATGTAGGGCTTATTTCTGTCAGTTTCCATTTAAGATTTGCAGACTTTAGTTGACTTTGGGTACCTAAACTCACAAAAAATGTGGACAAGTTCTACATACTGAGCATCTTTCCAGCCCCTTGCTATACCATCTTGACTTTCA
This sequence comes from Jaculus jaculus, assembly GCF_020740685.1. Classification (NCBI taxonomy): domain Eukaryota; kingdom Metazoa; phylum Chordata; class Mammalia; order Rodentia; family Dipodidae; genus Jaculus; species Jaculus jaculus. Next base: position 12,196,700 of record NC_059106.1, on the reverse strand, counting down.
TCCCTGCTTGGCATACTTTATTTTGTATTTTTTTTTAATTTTTATTTATTTATTTGAGAGCGACAGACACAGAGAGAAAGACAGATAGAGAGAGAGAGAGAGAGAGAATGGGCGCGCCAGGGCTTCCAGCCTCTGCAAACGAACTCCAGACGAGTGCGCCCCCTTGTGCATCTGGCTAACGTGGGACCTGGGGAACCGAGCCTTGAACCGGGGTCCTTAGGCTTCACAGGCAAGTGCTTAACCGCTAAGCCATCTCTCCAGCCCTTTATTTTGTATTTTATATGACGATGGCTGGGATCTGCAACCTCACGTTGCTACAGCCCGCTGGGAAATGGCACCACCTGGTCTAGCGCATGTTATGCGTGAGAAGGTGGGGAGAGGCCAGACTCCCTCCGAGGGGTCAGGATGCAGGACAGGTCCTTGGACAGAGGGGGTGGCATGAGGAGGGAGCAACCATAGCTAGAATTTTATAGCCCTTTTAATTTATTTTTATTTTTTAGTTTTTTGACAATTATGATACACGTCTATAATGTTTTTGTTTTTGTTTTCAAGGTAGGGTCTCACTCTAGCCCAGGCTGACCTGGAATTCACTGTGTAGTCTCAGGGTGGCCTTGAAGTCACGGAGATCCTCCTACCTCTGCCTCCCAAGTGCTGGGATTAAAGGCGTGTGCCACCACGTCAGGCTACTATAATGTATTTTTTAATGCGAGAGTGAGAGAGAATGAGAGAGACTGAGACAGAGAATTGGCATGCCAAGGCCTCCAGCCACTGCAATCAAACTCCTGACATGTACCCCCCCTTATGTGCATATGTGCCCTTGTGTGCTTGCCTCACTGTGCATCTGGCTTACACGGGATCTGGGGAGTTGAACAGGAATCCCTGGGCTTTGTAGGCAAGCACCTTAACCGCTAAGCCATCTCTCCAGCCCATACAATGTACTTTGATCATATTCATGTATTGCCTTGTCTTGTCCCCCTCCCCATCCTGCTGAACCCCTTCTTCTCAACTGGTCCCACTTCTACTTTGATGCCTTCCTTTTCTTCCATGTGTATGTAATCCACTGAGTTTCATTAGGGTTGCTTGCATGATCATGGGTGGGGGTTATTTACTGGAACATGGGTAACTTACCAGTGGCTACGTCACTAAGAAGAGGACTCCCCTTCCCCAGCAACCACTAACTGCCAACAGTTCCTCAAGGAGGGGCGGGGGCCTGTGAGCCTGTCCGTCATCCATCTGGACCAGGTCTTGGGCAGGTGGCCATAGCTGCTGTAAAGTCATGGATGCCATAGCTATGTCCTGTCCAGAAGGCAGTGCTCCATGGCACTCCTCCTCGTCTTCTGGCTCTTACACGCTTTCTGTTCCCCTCTTCTGCAGTGTTCCCTGAGCCTTGGAGGGGGCGATACAGATGTCCCACGTAGGGTTGAGCGCTCAACAGTCACTTGTTCTCAGTGCTTCGGCAGGGTTCGTCTCCCTAGCAATTACCGCCCATTGCAGAGGAGGTTTCTCACACTAGAGTTGAGCAGCACTAATCTATGGGCTTAAAAATAAACATTGAGAGGACGTTGGCGAAGCTTCCAACCTGCGCCTGGAGCAGCCCAAGGAGGGCGACAAGTCAGCGCTATTCACTTTCCTGCCCACTGGCGTCCAGCTCTGCTCTCCTGAGCCCTGGCTTCAGAGGACAAGTGGAGCAGGTGGGCTCTTCTGAGGCACACCCCACACTTATGGCTCCCATTTAGAGGGTCTTATGTCCCCACAGAGGACCACCAGAAAGAATGACAGTGCGCCTACCCTTCCTTGCCTCTGCCCTGGCTGCAGACTGTTTAACCTTTGCACCTCTTTTCCACCGGCGCCGTCAGGAAAGTCATCAAAGTCAAACAAGAGGAAAGGGACACGAAGCTGCTGTCTTTGGTCCCCCTTGGATCTTCCATGCAGATTCTCAATAACAGTCACCAAAGGGACCCTGCGCCTCAGGAGACTTCCCAGTAGGGTTTCATAGCTAGGGCCTGTTCTGGATGACAGAAGGAACCAGAATTTCAAGGTAGGCTCACAGACTCTGCTGACTCAGGACAGGCCATGTGACAGTTGGCATTGCCACCATCTACTTCAACTGGTCCTGGTTGTATAAAAAGGACGTGAGGCTGGAGAGATGATTTAGCAGTTAAGGCACTTATCTGTGAAGTCTAAGGACCCAGGTGTGATTCTCCAGGACCCACATAAGCCAGATGCACAAGGGGGCACATGTGTCTGGAGTTCATTTGTAGTGGCCAGACGCCCTGGAGCACCCATTCTCTCTCTCTACCAGCCTCTTTCTCTGTCTGTTCCTAAATAAATAAATGAAAGAAGAAGAGAAGAAAGTGAGCTGAGCACCAGCGTCCATCTCTCTGCTTCCTGACTGTGGATGCCATGTGACCAGCTGCTTCAAGCCCCTGACACCGCTTTCCTGTATCTCATACTGCGAGCTAGGGCCAACCTTCCTTCCTTAGGTTGCTTTGTCATCAAGTGTTTTGTTGTAGTAACGCTACAAGTAACTGATAACTAGGTAAATACTCTACCACGGAGCTACATGCTGAGCTTTTTGTTTCCTTTTCATTTTGAGAATTGCCCAGGCTGACCTTGAACTCACTCTGTAGCTCAGGCAGGCCTTGAACTTGAGATCCTTCTGCCTTAACCTCCCAAGTAACTGAGATGACAGGTCAATGCCACCAGGCCCAGCTCCCCTCTGTTTTGATGTGGGCGATATTTTTTTTTTGCTTGGGTATTCCTGGCCCCAGTGATAACAGGGGTTGTGAATTATGGCCCAGGCAGCGAATGTTTTTAATCTCCCACGAAACAAAGCCAGCGTGTTTTCTGCCCCTGGGGCTTCTGCCAGGCGGGAGCTGTGATAGAGCGCTCAGCTGACGTCAGTGCGAGCCACTCCAGGCCAAGGGCTCGGCTCAGGAAGCTCATGAGCGATACCGAAAACAAATTTGCATTTTTTCCTTTCCCAGGAACTCTGCCGCTCTCAGTTCCAATGAAGCACTTTCTCTGGCCTTTGTGCAGCCAGCTGCTTGCAATGCACTTGGAAGGCAACCTCAGCTTTTGTCCCATATTGCTTCTTTAGGGCTCACCCAGCCAGATTCGGGTTCACTGGCCCCGGGGCTGAAAACCCTGGCAAGCGCATGTTTTCCTGCAAATCTTAAGAAACAGTCTGTTCAGTGGTCACTTGAAATGGAAAACAGTCTCAATTTGGAATTTCCATGTCTGGGCCAAGATATTAGTCAAAACTCTAAATTTTAATGTCCTATTCCAGCCGAGCCTGCACAGGGCTGGAAGCGTGCGTGGGAAAAGGGTGAGGCGAGCTCCCCTCCTTTCCTGCCTGAATTCTGCTCTTCACTCCTGTCCTCCAAGGCTGGAGATGGGAGAGGCACCCAGACTTGTTTTTCAGTCCCTTGAGTCTACCCCTAGCTCTTTTGTTTTTTTCTTTCTGTACTGAGGATTGAACTCAGGGCTTTTTTAAAAAAAATATTTATTTATTTATTTATTTATTAGAGAGTGACAGACACAGAGAGAAAGACAGATAGAGGGAGAGAGAGAGAATGGGCGCGCCAGGGCTTCCAGCCTCTGCAAACGAACTCTAGATGTGTGCGCCCCCTTGTGCATCTGGCTAACATGGGACTTGGGGAACCGAGCCACGAACCGGGGTCCTTAGGCTCCACAGGCAAGCGCTTAACCACTAAGCCATCTCTCCAGCCCTGAACTCAGGGCTTTGATCTGCCACTGAGCTACACCCTCAGTCCTCTCTACACTTAATTTTTTTTTTCCCTGAGGTAGGATCTCACCCTAGCCCAGGCTGACCTGGAACTCACTTTGTATTCTCATGGTGGTCTTGAACTCACGGCAATCCTCCTACCTCTGTCTCCCAAATGCTGGGATTAAAAGTGTGTGCCATCATACCCAGTAAATTTTTAAAAAAATATTTATTTCAAGAGAGGAGGGGAGTGTTCCAGGACGTCTTGCTCCTGCAAATGAACTCCAGGTGCATGTGCCATTTTGTGCATCTGGCTTTACGTGGGCACTGGGGAGCTGAACCTAGGCCGTCAGGCTTTGCGAGCCTTTAACCTCTTTTTGCTTTTCATTTTGACACAAGTTCTCACTAAACTGGCTAGGCTGACTTTAAACTCACTCTCTGGTCCAGGCAGGCCTTGAATTCACGCTCCTCCTGCTTCAGCCTCTCGAGTGGCTGACAGGCCTGTGCTCACGTACAGTTTACCTACAGAGCCTCAATGCTTGCAGTTCTACCCTTCCAGAAGGCTCCATGGGCTGAGCTCTTCCATGGGCCATTCCAGCTCCCCTCCACGTGGTCCTCAGCTGCCCCCGATTCTTCTCATTGCTTTGGGACAGAGGGTGACTCCAGCCCAGCACTTTTTCATGGTTCTGACACCCAAAGCAGGTGCTAGTCACCTTGTATGTCAGGTCCCTGTGGCTGCCTTGCCAAACAGCCACAAGCTTGATGGCTTTGAGCTTATCCTCTCACAGTTCTAAAGGATAGATGTCTGCTGTCAGAGTCACTGGGCTGGGGTGAGGTGTCCACAGGGACCCCTCCCTCCCTCCCTCCCTTCCTCCCTCCCTCCATGGCTCCAGGGGAGGAGCCACTCTTGTGGTTGTAGCTGCCACCCTTAGTGTGTGGCCACACCGCTCCAACCACTCACTTCTGCCCTCTGGGTTGATTAGGCTTCCCTGGATGCTCTGCTTTGGATGCTGATGTTCTGCCCAGGCTCGTGGGTCCCAGCAGCTGGCACTGTTTGGGGACGCTGTAGGAAGTGGAGCCTAGCTGCAGAAAGTGGATTGCTGGAACTGTGGGGAGGGGCCTTGAGGGTGCCAGTCTGACCTCACTTCCTGTCCTGTGCGTTCTTACCATGCAACCAGCTACCCAAGGCTCCTGCGGCCATGGCTTCCCCACCATGATGTACTGTAACCCTTGAACTGTGAGCAGAAAGAAAGCCTTCCTTCCTTACATTACTTTTAACAGGCATTTTGTCACCATGACAGGGGAAAGTAACCAATACTTGCCCTCCATCTTTTGAGGACATGAGCCATTGCGTTTATGACCCATGACATCTCATTTAGGGTTTACCCAAGACAATTACCCCATCTCACATTTCTTAATCACATCTGCAAAGATGTGTCCTCTCCCCCACCACACACACACAAGAAGAAAGGTCACATTACTGGTCCCAGGGGTTCGACCTGGCGTCTTTGCTAGTCTGCTATAGCTTGCCTCACACCCTCTGAGATCCTGGCTGATCCTGGCTCTGCCAGTAGTAGCTGTGGAGTCCTGGTTAGTCTGAGGTGGAGGGTCAGTCCCCACTTCCCTCCAGGGAGCTTGGTCTCTGCACAGATGTGCCACTCAGAAAACCCTCCCTTCAGACATGGACCCCCAAACAACCCCTTCTAATCTGCAGTAGGGTGAAGAGGCTCAAAGTTCTAGACCTGGTCTTGTCACATGGAAAGTATTTGGCCCTCCTTTGCTATGGGATTGTTAGTGGTCAGTGCTGCCCAGGTTTTTAAAGCTGTGCAGACTGTGGCTACCTCACGGAACCCACAGAGAGGCCACTGGGGGGGCTGTGATTAGCCACACTCTGTCCAATAAGCCTGGTTCCCAGCCTTACTTCTTACTTCTGGAGAGGGCGGGGCTCCTTGCTCTATATGCCTGTGTCTCTCCCTGGGCCTTCCTGGGGCTGGCCTCATGTCAGTTTCTTTGTCAATGGGTGACGCAGACATTACCATGTGATCATGGAATGCTAGTAATAAATGATGCAGACACGCTTCTATCTCTGGACTTTCAACTTGCTGGGGTGTGCTGAGCTAGAAACCTCTTTCTCTGTAGGTTAGCAGATTGTCATTTGATAAGGAGGCGATGTGTTGTGAGCTAAGCAGAGAAGGACAAGCTCGTTTGAGAACAACATGTACTTATCTCTTAGAATGTAGTCCAGCTTATTTTTTTTTTTTTTTGGTGGGGGGAGAGGGTGGGTGGGAAAAGGGGAGGAACAGATTTGGAAGGTTCTGGAAGGTTCAGATAAGAAATTCTTTTATCTCCTTCTTCCACCTTAGCAGTGAAAACAAGTGGCCTGTCTCTCAGCTGCTAGACTGGGAATGAAAAATCACCAAGACTGGGCTGAGGAGATAGCTCAGTCAGTAAAGTGCTTGCCTTGCAAGAATGAAGACTTGAGTTTGGTGATCCGCTGACCTCACGTAAAAATGCCAGGCATTGGGCTGGAGAGATGGCTTAGCGGTTAAGTGCTTGCCTGTGAAGCCTAAGGACCCTGGTTCGAGGCTCGGTTCCCCAGGTCCCACGTTAGCCAGATGCACAAGGGGGTGCACGCGTCTGGAGTTCGTTTGCAGAGGCTGGAAGCCCTGGCGCACCCATTCTCTCTCTCTCTCCCTCTATCTGTCTTTCTCTCTGTGTCTGTCGCTCTCAAATAAATAAATAAATTAAAAAAAAATGCCGGGCATGGTGGTGCATGCCTATAACCCCAACACCGGGGAGGCAGAAGTAAGAGGAGCCTTGGGGTTCACTGGCCAGCCTGTATAGCCAGCTCTAGGCCAATGAGAGACCCCATGTCTTAAAAACAGTGGACGGTGTCCCTGAGGAAGGACATTTGTGGTTGTCCTTTGGCTTCCACATGCATGGACAACACTCATCCATGTACCCTCAAACATGCACACACACGTATGCATGCAAAATAAAAATGGGGCTGGGGAGACAGCGCCACAGGAAGAGTGCTGGTGCGTAAGCATGGGGGCCTCTGGGGACAGACTGCCAAGACCCCACGCAGAAAGCTGGGGGTGGCCACACACTCTGTCACCCAGAGAATTGCTGGGGCTCACTGACTGTAAACAGCAGCTCCAGGTTGAAGGTGACACCTTATCTCAAGGCAGTGTGTGGCTGAGCGGCAGAGAAGGGCACCTGGAGTTCTCGGGTGCGGTGGTTTGATTCAGGTGTCCCCCATAAACTCAGGTGCTCTGAATGCTAGGTTCCCAGCTGATGCAGATTTGGGAATTAATGTCTCCTGGAGGCAGTGTATTGTCGACGGCAGGCTTTTGGGTGTTATAACCAGTGTCCCCTTGCCAGTGTTTGGCACACTCTCCTGTTGTCCACCTTATGTGGATCAGGGGGTGATGTCTACCCTCTGCTCATGCCATCGTTTTCCCTGCCATCATGGAGCTTCCCCCTCAAGCCTGTAAGTCTTTTTTTCCCCACAAGCTGCTTTTGGTTGGGTGATTTCTATCAGCAGTGCAAACCTGACTGCAATATCTGGCCTCTGCATGCATGTGTAAGGTACACAGCCTTCTGCATCTGCATACACACATGTGCATATATCACAAATAACATACCACACCACACATACACTGCACACACAAACACACAAGAAAAAATAAAAACAACTAAAGATTAAATCAGCCTGGCATGGTGCACACACCTTTAATCCCAGCACTCGGGAGGCAGAGATAGGAGGATCCTTGTGAGTTTGAGCCCAGCCTGAGACTACATAGTGAATTCCAGGTCATCCTGGGCTAGAGTGAGACCTTACCTTAAAAAAAAATCACAAGACCTGGGCTAGACTCCTAACGACTTGGATATGCTGCTCGGCATGAGCCCATTTGTTCTCATGTTCCCGGGTGCAAGCAATAGTTTGTGGAGACCGACCTGAAAGTAAAACTGCTTGGTGATGGCGTCATCAAAGGCTGAGCTTGCTCAGGGATCTGTCAGCCCGCTGGCTATCTTTTCCTCTCTGAGACATTTCTCCTTCCATTCTCTGCTTTCGTCACTCCAACCCCCACCAAAACCTGGACGAAATTTCCAGTCTTCGGCTATCACCCACCGCTCACCTAATTCTCAGTTCTCTGAGCCATTATGTCATTGACCCCGATGAGCTTCTGTTTTGAGTGGGGCCACATAACTGTTACTTATGCAACTCGGAGGGAAACGAGGAAGAGCTGTGGACAGCTTGGGAGTCCCGCTTCCTTTAGCAGGCTCAGCCCACACTCCAGGGCTGCCTCACCAGTGTGCACGGAGCCGGTCAGTTCTGCGGATGGGAAGTGCGGGGGAAGGGAGCAGCAGGGCTGGGTTCTCTCGAGTCTTCTCACCTTAGCTTGCACATGGCTGCTGCATCCCTGTTCCTCACAAGATCTCCGTGTGTAACCGTGACTTCCCGAGCTCCCATTTTTCTAAGGACACCAGTCAGGACCCATACCAATTAAACCATTGAATCTTTTTATTTATTTATTTATTTATTTATTTATTTATTTATTTTTTGAGGCAAGCCCAACAGACTGGCCTTTATTTTTCATGTGAGAGTGAGGGAGGGAGAGTGAGAGATAGATAGATAAAGAGAGAGAGAGAGGGAGAGAGAGAGAGAAAGAGATTGAGAATTGGAGCCTCCAACCAGTGTAATCGAATTCCAGATTTGTGTGCCACCCTGTGTGTATGCTTGCGTCACCTTGTGCATCTGGCTTATGTGGGTCCTGAGGAATCAAACCTGAGTCCTTTGGCTTTTCAAGCAAGTGCCTTAACAACTAAGCCATCCTTTTTTTTTTTTTTTCTTTTTTGAGGTAGGGTTTCACTCTAGCTGGCTGACCTGGAATTCACTATGTAGTCTCAGGGTGGCCTTGAACTCACAGTGATCCTCCTACCTCTGCCTCCTGAGTGCCGGGGTTAAAGGTGTGCACCACCACGTCCGGCCCAATCTTATTTTATTTATTTATTTTATCTTATATTTATTCATTTATTTATTTGACAGAGAAGGAGGGAGAGAGAAAAAGAGAGAGAATGGGCATGCCAGGGCATCCAGCCACTGCAAATGAACTCCAGACACATGTGCCCCCTTGTGCATCTGGCTAACGTGGGTCCTGGGGAATTGAACCAGGGTCCTTTGGCTTGGCAGGCAAACACCTTAACCACTGAATCATCCCTCCAGCTTCCAATCTTATTTTTTTTTAAATAAATTTTTTAAAAAATTATTTATTTATTTATTTGAGAGCGACAGACACAGAGAGAAAGACAGATAGAGAGAGAGAGAGACAGAGAATGGGCACGCCAGGGCTTCCAGCCTCTGCAAACGAGCTCCAGATGCGTGCGCCCCCTTGTGCATCTGGCTAACGTGGGACCTGGGGAACCGAGCCTCGAATCGGGGTCCTTAGGCTTCACAGGCAAGCGCTTAACCGCTAAGCCATCTCTCCAGCCCACCAATCTTATTTTTTGAAACAAGGTCTTGCACTGAACCTAGAGCTCACTGATTCAGCTGGACGAGACAGTCAGCAGACCCCAGGGACCCTGCTGTCTCTGGCTTCCCAGTGTTGGGATAATAGACCTACGCTACCATGGTTTTCATGTGGGAGCTGGGGACTCAAGCTCAGATCCTCCTGCCTGAGGCAAGCGCTTTGCATGCTGAGCCATCTCCCCAGCCCCTCACAACATAGGCTGGCTTGGAAGATGTTATGTAGCCCAGGCTGGTCTTGAACTTATATCCACCTGCCTCAGCCTCCTGAGTGCTGGAATTCCTGCCATGTGGTGCTATGCACAACCCCACTGATTCCTTTTACTTCTTTAAAGACCTTGTGTCCAAATAGACTCATATTATGAAGTATGGAGGGTTTAGATCTCATGGGAATTTGCAGGGGCATAATTCAGCCCCCATAGGCCATCAGGCGCTGGACATACATGATTTTAATTATTTCTCCCAGTAACATTAGTATAGACCTTACTGCCCCCACCTGTGTATATGAGAAAACCAAGTCCTCCAAAGATTAGGTAAGCTGGCTAAGGCCACACAACTGACAAGTGGCAGAGACATGAGTCACACCAGGGTAAGTGCCCCCAGCCTGCGCTTTTCCCATTACACCCACTGCAGAGACCAGGTGAGAAGGTGGGAAGCCCGGGTCGGGGGAGGGGCAGGAGAAGGTGGCATGCCACAAACTGTTTTAGCCTTGGGGGTCACATGCTCATGAAGTCAATCACAACCTTTCCTCACCATGCTCTGTGCGGTGCCCTGTTGGGTCTCTTTCCCCCTGGCTTGGCCCTGACACTCACGTCTTGCTAACGGGGACTACTGGCTGGTTTTTAGGGAGAGGAGAGATGAGCAGAAGAGAAGAAGCGAAGGCGTCTCAAAGCCATGGCGGGTCCCGTCCCTGACTCAGGCTGGCATGGGAGTGCGCTTGGGAAGATCAAGAGCCCTCTGAGTGAGGAAGGACGCAGGCCACCCTCTCCTGGGGTCCGCCTACGCTGGGCTGGCAGCTAAATTCACATCAGGGGCTCTCAAGGGCTACAGGCTGAATGGACACCCTGGTGGTGTTATGGTCACAGATCACAGCCTGGGGTTGGAGAGGCACCTGGTGAGAGTTCCCGGTTCTTGTGGACCAAAGATTTGCACTGGGACACAGGGTAAGACAACAGAAATAGACAGTGTATTCAGAAAGAGAAAGGGAATGGGCTAGTGTGCCAGGAAAAGGCAGGCACACACTCACAGCTCCGGGCCATGAGTCTCAAAACCCTTTGTAGGTCATTCACGTAGTCCCCGCCTCCTCTTGCGCATATCCCCATGGGGTTTTTCTGGGCACACACTTTACTGCTACACGTAACCCAGGTAAGAAAGGGTCCCAACTGACTTCTTTCACATATCAATCTTGATGCTCCTCTCTCCATGCCCCATTGTCACAGCCGTGTTGTTTTGGGAGGTCCTGGAACCTTTGGGGAGGTGGGTCCTAGCTAGAGGAATTGGGCTGTTAGTGGGCAGACCTTGAGGTTCATGGCTCTGCTCTCAGTACATTCTTGTTTTCCAGTCAGCCGGGATCTGAAGAGTTTCAGCGGTTCTGGAGCCAGGCAACCACATCTTTCCCCATCTGAGGGGCTGTCTGCCTATCAACTGTGAGCCAAACAAGCTCTTAAACAAGCATGGGGAAAATAACAATATAAGCTTGCTATCTCGGGATGGGACTGCATTTGGACATAGGTGTTGGGACATAGATGCTGCTGCTTGAAGACCAGGTGTGGGCCACTCCAAAGGGGTGCAAACATGCCCCTCTCCTTGGCAGCCCCCCCTTAGCCCCAGGGACCCCAGGCCAAGCTGGAAAGTAAGATCAGTCCCCTGTTGCCAGGCTTTGGGGCCCACCTAGTGCCTTCCTGACCTCCACCCCATTCCTATCCAGTATCTCTGGCTCATAGCAGAGGCTGGGTACTGTGCTCAGCTTTCTCTCCAAGAAGCATAGAAAAGGGCTGGAGAGATGGCTTAGCAGTTAAGCGCTTGCCTGTGAAGCCTAAGGACCCTGGTTCGAGGCTCGGTTCCCCAGGTCCCACGTTAGCCAGATGCACAAGGGGGCGCACGCGTCTGGAGTTCGTTTGCAGAGGCTGGAAGCCCTGGCGCGCCCATTCTCTCTCTCTCCCTCTATCTGTCTTTCTCTCTGTGTCTGTCGCTCTCAAATAAATAAATAAAAATTAAAAAAATATTTATAAGAAGCATAGAAAAAAAGACACCGTGCTTTGTTCTTCAGTATCAAAGTCTTTCTCTGGCTTTTGGACCCTGCTGTGTTCTTTCATGACGAAATAACCTGTGTCCCCCAGGGCTGGTGAGATTGCTTAGCAGTTAAGGCACTTGCCTGCAAAGCCAAAGGACCCAGGTTTGATTCTCCAGCACCCCTATAAGCCAGATTCATATGAGGCTGAACACATCTGGAGTTTGTTTTGTAGCAGCCAAAGGACCTGGTGTGCCCATTCTCTCTCTCTCTCTACCTGCCTATTTCTCTCTCTCTCTCTCAAATAAATAAAATTAAAATATTAAAAAATCTTTTCTCCAACGACATTCATTTCAGTGTCTACATAATACATATATGGTGTGTGTGTGTGTGTGTGTGTGTGTGTGTGTGTGTGTGTGGTCTAGTGTGGTGGGGGCCCTCGCCTGTGGTGGCCAGACATGGACACTGGATATCCTGCTCCATCACTTTTCCACTGGGATTGTCTTGAGCTGGAGTCTCCTTACTGGTGTTGGAATTTGAGGGGCTCTGATGATTCTCAATTCTCTGCTCCTCTATAGGACTGCGGTTATGGGCATGTGTGGCCACGCCCAGCTGTTTGCACGGGATCTGGTGGTCTCAGGCTTCCTCAGCTCCTCATGCTTGTGCAGAAAGCACAGTGAACCACTGAACCATCTCTCTGAAATCTTTTTGTTCCAAGGTAGGGTCTCACTCTAGCCCACGCTGATCTGGAATTCTCTATGTAGCCTCAGGGTATCCTTGAACTCACAGTGATCCTCCTATCTCTGCCTCGCCAGGCTAAATCCTTTTTTTTTTTTTTTTTTTTTTGGTTTTGTTTTGCTTTTCAAGGTAGGGTTTCACTCTAGCCCAGGCTGACCTGGAATGTAGTCTCAGGGTGTCCTTGAACTCATGGCGATCCTCCACCTCTGCCTCCTGAGTGCTGGGAATAAGGGCTGTGTCACCATGCCTGGCTAAGAATGTTTTTATAAGTGATCTTCCAATAGGGTCTTAACAAGGTGGTCAAATTGAAATGAGGTCAGCAGAGTGTAACCAAACACAACCTGAACCAGTGTCCTTGCAAGAAGACACAGGCACACAGGGTTGACCATGAGAGGATGTGGTGGAGACAGCCAAATGAAGCCCGAGGGAGAGGCCTCAGGAGAAAGGAAGACGGGTGAAGCCTTGACCTTGGACTTCAAGCCTCTAGGACTGTGAGGAAGTAATCTGTCCATCCATTAAGCTGCACAGTCTGTGGCCCTGGGTCCCGGGAGCCTGAGCAGATGAACGCACTTGGGATCCACAGTCGTCTCTTCTGTTCGTTCTTCCCCGGGCAGTCTTGGGCCGGCCCTGGACTCTGCTGTGCCGTCTACTTACAAACTGAAGACACTTGAAGAAAGGGCCAGCCGGGAAGTTATAAATCAGTTACGCGGACAAAATACCCAGCCAGTGACAACTTAGGGGAAGCAGGGCTTTATTTTCAGCTTACAGTTCCCAGAGGCTAGAGCCCATTCTGGTGGGGCAGCCCGGCAGGAGCAGGGAACTGATGCCACATCATCACATCAGCAGACAGGATGCAGACACCCAGACGGTAGAACCTCAGCCCCCCCGCCCCCTGCAAGTGACACACTTCCTCCAGCAAGGTCCATCTCCCAAAGGCTCAGAGCCCTCCCAAACAATACCATCAGGATTCAAATGAATGAGTGTGGGGCGTTATAAAGACACTGGGCATCTTGAGCAAAAGGCACCTGAGAAATCACCTAGAAATGGACACTTTGATTAAAAAAAATTAAGCTACATCACATTCATTTTCTTGAGCTTTTCTGAAAGTTCCCACTCAGATCCTCTCCCCAAAGCTCTCTAGATCTAAGGGTGCCTTTCAACCCTTCACAACTGCTGCTGGTTCCTGTGTACCCCACGTGTGCTTATCAGGGAGAATCCAAAGGTTTGCAACATCCAGGAGCATGACATCACTCTTTCCTTTAATGTTTTAATATCTTTCAACAATCTTTCTTTTTTCTTCCTTTCTTCTTCCCTTTCTCCCTCCCTTCTTCCCTCCCTTCCTTCTTTCCTCCTTTCTCTTCCTTCTGTCATTCCATACTCTTTAAGAATATTTATTTACTTGTTTGCAAGGAGAGAGAGAGCGAGCATAGGTGCCCCAGAGCCTCTTGCTGCTGCAAACAAACCCCAGACACTTGTGCCACTTTGTACATCTGACTTTGTGTGGATGGGTACTGGGGAACTGAATCCAGGCTGGCAGGCTTTGTAAGCTAGTGCATCTAATTGCTGATCCATCTTACCAGTAAAATATTTTGGCATTTAAAACAAAAGATTTATATTTATTTATTTATTTTTAGTTTTTTAAGGTAGGGTCTCACTCTGGCCCAGGCTGACCTGGAATTCATTATGTAGTTTCAGAGAGAGAGAGAGAGAAAATGGGCATGCCAGGGCCTATAGCCAGTGCAAATGAAGTCCAGATGTATGTGCCACCATGTGCATCTGCTTATGGGGGACCTGGAGAATTGAACCTGGTTCCTTAGGCTTCGCAGGCAAGCGCCTTAACCACTAACCCATCTCTTCACCCCAGCATTTTTTTGAAACAGTCTCTTACTGAACTCAGAGCTCACCAATTCAGCCTGCCCTAGGCATCTGTCTGCCTCCACTTCTACTAGGGTCAAGATTACAGGCACAGGTTGGCATGTCGGTCAACCTTGCTGCTGGAGGTAGAAGTTTCTAGAAACAGTTTTAGTTCCTAATTTTACTCACTATTTTTCTGGTCTTGTAGACAAAAACTTCATGAATATGTGTTCCATTTGTTAAAAGACTTCTCATTTCAGTATATTTATTTGACTTGCCTTATTTAAAAATACCATTTGGAGATGATCATAAAGTAGATAGTATTCTTCAGATTAATTTTGTTAGATGCTATGTTATCAGATATGTTTATCATTAAATATTTAACCCATTCTTTAATACCCAATATACAAATGAAATAAGATATGTAAAGTAATTTTGAAAATGATGAAATGATGATAAATGTCAGATATTATGATCCTTCTTTGTTGTTTTTGAGGAAGGGTCTCACTCTAGCCCAGGCTGACCTGGAATTCACTATGTAGTCCCAGGTTGGTCTCAAACTCACCGTGATCCTTCTACCTCAGCCTCCCAAGTACTGGCATTAGAGGTGTGCACCACCACACCCAGCACAGATATTGTCTTGATAATTGAAAGGGTCTTGATATCTAATCAGGTTATAGATTACTGGCAAGGCCTACATTAAAAAGAAAATTTAAACTGGGCATGGTGGCACATACCTTTAGTTCCAGCACTTGGGAGGCAGAGGTAGGAGGATCGCTGTGAGTTCAAGGCCACCCTGAGACTACATAGTGAATTCCAGGTCAGCCTGGGCTAGAGTGAGACCCTACCTTGAACCCCTCCCTCAAAAAAAAAAATAAAAAGAAAATTTACATGAACTTGAGCCACCTCTTTTCTTCACTTCTGTTCATTTAAAAATATTTTATTTATTTTTTATTTACTTATCAGACAGAGAGAGAGAGAGAGAGAGAGAGAGAGAGAGAGAGAGGACATGCCAGGGCCTCTAGCCAATGCACATGAACTCCAGATGTGTGTAACACTTTGTGCATCTGGCTTATGTGGGGAACTGAACCACGGACCTTTGGCTTTTCAGGCAAATGCCTTAACCACTAAGCCATCTCTCCAGCCCTGCTTCTGTTTGTTTTTAAATAGCTCAGGATCTCTCAAACTCATTCTGTAGCTGAGGATGACCTCGAACTTCTGCTCCTCCTGCCTCCACCTTCAAGTGTGGAGACTACAGATGTGTAGCATGACGACTGGTTTGTGTGGTGCTGAGGGTGGAGCCCAGGGCTTTGTGCATGCTAGGCAAGCACTCTGCTACTGGGCCACACCCCCAGCCCCCACTGAACCAGAGCTTTTTATAAAGCAAGCAGAGGAGTGGCATGTGTCTGTAATCGTAGCACTTGGGAGGCTGAGGCAGGAGGATCATCATGAGTTATAGCCAGTGTGGGCTATGTAGTGAGACCTTGTCTCAAGAAATAAATGAAAATTTAAAAAAGAGGGAGCCAGCTAAGCAATGGATTCCTCGGGAGGGTGACTGCCGAGTTTCGTCCCTACTCTAGGCTGTTTAAAGGTACAGTGTAGCTTCCAGCAGAGGCGACTGGTAGGCTCGTGGGATTTAAGGCACTGCAGGGTCTGAAATTAGTAAAGAGACATGTTTCTATACCTTAGGATTTTGTCATTGCTCCTCCATGGGGGATATCCTTAATCCACATTTGAGAGGGCTGCGAAGTTTGGCCTTCTCTGTAAGCCTGGCCAAAAACCCCGAGAAAAGTTTGGGACAGGCTTAGGAGGCAAGTGTGCCTGGGCTCACGCCTGTTCCCATGAACTGTGACCTGGGCAGTTCCTTCCTCTCTCCAAATCCCTTCACCTGCAAATGGGGACGACGAGACTCACTTCATGGAAGCTTGGTCAGGCTCCTGTGAAAACAGGCCCCTTGGCACTCCATCCAGTGATTGACACACAGACACTTCAACTGGCAAGGATTTCTTTTCCCTTCCCTCTCTTACTCCTTGCCTCCCTCTCTCCCTTCTTCCCTCCCTCTTTCCCTGACTGGGGCGTGAACTGGAAGCCTTGCGCATGCTAGCATGAGCTCCATCCTCAGCCCTTTCAATGTGTTTTGAAATTTTGTGACAATGTCTCACTGAGTTGCCCAGACTGACCTTGAACTCATTCTGCGACGCAGGCAGGACTTGAACCTAGGTCCGCCTCCTGAGTGGCTGGGATGGCCATGCCTATGCTACCTGGCTGGATTAATAAGAGACCTTTCTTTCTTTCTTTCCTTCTTTCTTTCTTTCTTTCTTTCTTTCTTTCTTTCTTTCTTTCTTTCTTTCTTTTTTTTGAGGTAGGGTACTCCAGCCCAGGCTGACCTGGAATTCACTATGGAGTCTCAGGGTGGCCTTGAACTCACGGCAATCCTCCTACCTCTGCCTCCCGAGTGCTAGGATTAAAGGCGTGCACCACCACACCTGGCTTAATGAGAGGCATTTCTTAAACATCTCCCTCTGATGATTCCTTGTTGCAGGGTCACAACTGTCAGGTCACCCTGCCTGAGGCCATACCATGTGCCCTACTCTCCGCTGCCCACAGCCCACCAGGCCTCCCTCTCAGCCTCCCTTCTACTGCCTGCCTCCCTTAGCTATGCCTGCTGGTGGGTACCTGCTTCATTGTCTTTTCTGGGCCCATTTGCATTCAAGCCCTAGAGCCCACATAAAACAAAGGCTGCGTTTCTTTGGCAAGCAAGCATCTCAAATGCGGGAGGTCAGGTCTAGCCACAGGGAGACTTCCCTGCTGTCCCTGGGGGCTTGGGCTGCACAGGCTTCCTCTCTGAGCACTGCCAGGACAGGAACCATCCACTGGGTGGCTTAGGCCCTAAGCAATTTCCCTAGAGTCCTGGAAGCTGGAAGTGCCAGATGAGACTCAGCAGGAGTAATGGTTACTCTTCCCAATGCTGTGACCAGATCTCCCACAAAAGCCCTTTAAGGGAGGGGCTTCTTTTCGGCTCACAGTTTAAGGGGTCACAGTCCACTGTGGCCAGGAGGGCAAGGCTGTGCCGCTCTGCAGCAACATGGGGAGACAGCTCATTGCATCTTGGTGGTCAGGAAACCGAGAGAGACACACTGGAAGTGGGAGCAGCCTATGACCTCCAGCCCTGCACCTCATCTGCCAGCTAGGCATCATGGCCCAAAGGTCCCGCAACCACCCCACACAGCGCCACCATCAGGGAGCTCAGTGTTCAGACACGTAACCCTGTGGAAGACGCTCCCCACCGGAAGGTTGGCTTCTTCTGAGCTTTCCTGCTTGGTTTATAGACACCATCTTTTCCCCTGTGACTTCATGGGGTTGCTTATGCCTGTCTGTCTAATTGCTCTCTCTTTCTCTCTCTCTCTTAGAGATGGAACTTAGGGCCTGCCTCTCATATGTTGGGTAAGCACTCTACCACAGGCCACACCCCCAGTCCTAATTTCTTTTTATAAGACACCTGTCATGTTCACATTGGATTGGGGACCCACTCTAATGACCTCATTTTTTTTTAAACTTTTTTTTTTAAATTTATTTATTTGAGAGCAACAGACACAGAGAAAAAGACAGATGATAGAGGGAGAGAGAGAGAATGGGCGCGCCAGGGCTTCCAGCCTCTGCAAACGAACTCCAGACGCGTGCGCCCCCTTGTGCATCTGGCTAACGTGGGACCTGGGGAACCGAGCCTCGAACCGGGGTCCTTAGGCTTCACAGGCAAGCGCTTAACTGCTAAGCCATCTCTCGAGCCCTAATGACCTCATTTTAACTTAATCATTTTTAAAGAACCCGCCTCCAAACACACCCTCTGAGGTGCTAGGGTATGACCTCATCATGGGAATGTTATGAGGCCCAGTCCAACCCCTAAATATGTTCTAGAATACTGACTGGGATATTAAAGCATAGGGCTAGAAAACCAAAAAGCTTTCACACAGCATTATTATTATTTTAAATTTATTTTTGGCCCTGGGAAGCCACTGCTCCAGGGTTTCTTGTAGGAGCAGTGAAGGCTTTTGTAGAGTGGTAACACAGTTCATCTCGAGAATTCAGTGGAGGCCGAGGGCATGGCTCCTCCTCACGGTGTCTCATGACGTTCAGCCAGGAGCAAGTGGGGGACTACGGCGCCTTTGCAGGACAGGTTCTCGGGAGCTGACATTGACAAGAGGCCCACAGGTGGGAGCGTCGCCTGTGGAGGAGGGCACGTTTGCAGGAGTTGCTGGCAGGGTGTGACAAAAATAACCTGCATCTGGACCCAGGGTCAGCCTTCCGGCTTTGACCTGGCCTCTTGCCCTGGCTCCAGCCTCCACCACCATTTCATACTGTAAGAAGATGCAATCGGAGAAGCCCGGTGCTGGCAGTTCCCACAGGGGAGGTAGAGCTGGGAGATGAGTGCGGAACGACGCCGACAGGGGCCCTTTCAGGCTGCTGCTTACACGCGAGCCTTGCAGTCTCAGGGAGGTGGGGACAGGCTTCCTCAGTCGTTTCAGAGGTAAGTCACATCACATGACTACCGCTGATTTCGGGACCATACGAAATTTCTCCAGTGGGCTTCAGTGACTTCAAAGAACCAAAATAATAATAGCAACAATAATAACGGGAATAAAAAAAAGAATTGTTCCCCAGGCCCCCATGCATGTCAAGAGGGCTGTTACATAAACTCCAGTGCCCGTGAGGCAGCCTCCTTGGGGAAGCTGTCTGAGGAGCCTGCAGGCCCTGGGCTACAGGCAGCCTGCTCAAGAGCTTAACTATGATCATGTTATATTGTCTACATGCATGAAAGTTCTCAATAAAACGTTCTAAAATATAGGGCTGGAGAGATGACTTAGCGGTTAGGGTGCTTGCCTGCAATGCTGGGAGAGCCGGGTTCGATTCCCCAGGACCCATTAAGCCAGATGCACAAGGTGGCACATGCGTCTAGAGTTCATGTGCAATGGCTGGAGGCCCTGGTGTGCCTATTCTCTCACTCAGCCTTTCTATCTGTCTTTCTGAAATAAGTAAAAGAATAAATAAAATATTAAAAGTAGCCTGATTATTATGGGGTGGTCATTATCCACCACCTGGGGACCCTCCCCAGAGCTCTCTGACGCTCTTCCCTGGCCTTCCGGGACGCTTGTTGGCATTCCTGCCTGGCTCAGCAGCCCTTTGTGTTCCATCAGCTTCTGGCCCCCCTTCCTCACCGCTGCCTCTTGCTGCTCCCTGCCTGGCCTGGTAGTGCAGCCCTGTCACGGGGGCAGTGCCCACTCCACCGCAAATGGTAGCCACACTTGGACCTAAGCTCCTTTCAGGCTGTTTCCTTCTCTAGCTCTCTAATCATCTGCTATTCACCAGCTTTCTGGACAGAGGGACACAGAGAAGCTGGTGTGCACACATGTGTGGCCCGGGAGAGACTCTGTCTGGTCACAGCTTCTTCCCCAGAAGTGGGGCATGGACCCTGGACCCGAGATTTTTCCGAAGATGCCATCAACTTCCACAGATTCGTGCAAACTGGTTTGAGCTGGTTCTTTCCTAGTACCGTGTTTCGTGGCTTTTAATATTCAAGGGCTGTGTTATGAAAAGGAGCTCTTTCACCTCAAAAAGCAGGGCCATGATAGGAACAGAGATGAGGTACTGTTGCGGGGAGAGGAGGTTCTCAGGGGAGCTGCTTGCTCTGAGGAGAATGGAGAGAAGCTGGTGCCTCTTCCAGGTAGCGCCCCAGGCTGCTGACTTATGGACTAAGTATTGGGGGGGGGGGGCTGTAGAGAATATGGGGCTGCCCTCATTTTTGCAATTAAACAAGTAGAAGGAAGTACAGACTGTTGGCATTGCTTATCCCTGGGATAAGAGGTCAAGGCGGCAGCCTCCTAACCATGCTTCAGCTCCTGGGGTGATATCAGAAGGCAGTGAGACCTGAGGAGATAGACCACCCCTCCCACTTCAGCCAAGGGCCAGCTGAAACCACAGAGGAAGTGGGGAGATGAGCAAGAGAGCCACTTCCATGGTGAGCCTGACAGTCAGCACCAGGGTGCAGGAGACAGACATTGAGGACACGCCACACCTACCAAAGCAGAGATCTAGAGACTTCTAAGAGCTCATCACTGAAGCAGACTTACAACTCACCCACCATGGCATGGGGAATTTTGTGGAAGAGGAGGTGGAAGCCACAGGTTGGGAGGGCATACCAGAGGCATTGCCCCCCAACAATGACTGACTGCTGCTCCCACAACTCATAAACCACAACCCCATGGGGAATCCCAGCAACTCCACTGAGGAGGGCCCTCAGCAGAATGGGAGCAGGAGGGGGAATATGATAGTACCAATATATGATGTGTTCATACAAAATATATTGATAATAAAAAATAAAAAATGAAAAAAAGAGGTGGGTATAATCAGTGATCAGAGTCTGAGGGCATATGCACTGGTGTCTTTCACCAGGAGCCATGACATCTGGGAAGTACACAGACTTATTTAGGCCTTAGCAACATATCGGTGCTATTGAAAAAATAGGTAATAATAATAATAACAGGGCTGGGGCTATAGCCCCAGGGAGAGAGTGTTTGCCAGCATGCATGAAGTGCTGGGTTCTATGCGCAGGCATGGGAAAGGGGGGAGGGGGAATGGAAAGATAGCACGCACGTGCCTCTGTCCCTGGCTTGGGGCACATGCCCTCTGCCCACACGGCCTCAGAGAACGGGAGTGGGAGCTTCTGCGCCAGTCTTGCTGGGTGTCCATGTGCGGGCGGGCAGGGCGTACAAGAGCCTGCCATGTTGTGGATCCTGCTCCGTGGGGACCAGGGCGCCAGCCAGTGGCTCCTTATTTCTGTGCCCTGCAGAGCTCCTGCTGGGGGCCACACTGGCCTTTGTCAGCAGGCCCCCTTCTCAGTGCCTGGTGCGATTCTGTTGCCTCCCGCTCACTGGACACACAGACGCCCCCCTTGGTGCTGCTCCTTGTCCCGGGGTCATCATTAGGAATGCCATCACTTCCCCAGAGCAGGTGACTGAGTCCTCTTTTCCCATCCTCCCTCCATCCTGTGACAAAGCTCAAGAATGGGTTTGCTGTGGGCGACAAGGAGAGCTTGGAGGGCAGCAGTCCCGGGAGGGGGCGTCTGTGTGCTCTGTAGATACCCTTCGCTCTCCACAGCGAGATGGGGGACTCAAGCTGAGCGTGTCTGTGGGTGACAGGCCAAATCGGGCCACACCGACCTCCTGTTTTTTTTTTTTTTTTAAATTATTTATTTGAGAGCGACAGACACAGAGAGAAAGACAGATAGAGGGAGAGAGAGAGAATGGGCGCGCCAGGGCCTAAAGCCTCTGCAAACGAACTCCAGAAGCATGCGCCGCCTTGTGCATCTGGCTAACGTGGGACCTGGGGAACCGAGCCTCAAACCGGGGTCCTCAGGCTTCACAGGCAAGCGCTTAACCGCTAAGCCATCTCTCCAGCCCCTCCTGTGTTTTTTTGGGAGAACCATAAGGTCAAATCACTAGGCATAAGCGTTCCCAGACATGGAAACAGGACCCCAATATAAGCTGGTGTTGTTTCTTCACCAGGAAACACCAAAAGAGGAAAGAGCCCACAATGCCAGACTAGCTGCCCAGGCGCCGGGCGCTGCAAACAAGTCTTGCAGGAAAGCCAGGGCATTCCTGGGATGGGCACTAAGTACTTTTTTTTGTCATTGTGACCAAACGTGACTGACAGAAACAACTTCAGAGAAGAGGGGCTTGCTTTTGGCTGATGGTTCAGAAGGTGTCATCCATCATGGCGTGGAAGGCAGGGAGGCTGAATTAGCTGCCCCTAGGGTTCCAGTGGCGGCAGGTCACGTTGTGACAGGAAACACAGAGCTTGGGCAGGAAGCAGGGCTGTGCTGTACCTTCGAGGCCTGCACCTAGTGGTTTATGTCAACCAGCTAGGCGCTGTGTCTCAAAGGTTCCAAAGCCTCCCCAGACAGCCGAGGATCAAGGGTTCAAACACATGAGCCTGAGGAAGGCATCCCATTTCAGACCATGACAGGGTAAGTAGGGCCCGGGACAGAAGAATCGGGACTTTAGGAACTAAGTCCAGGGCTTGCCTTGCCTGTGAAGCATAAGGACCCAGGTTCGATTCCCCAGGACCCACTCAAGCCAGATGTACAAAGGTGGAGCATGTGCCTGGAGTTTGTTTGCAGTGGCTGGAGGCCCCGGCGCACCGATCTCTCTCTTTCACTCAAAGAAATAAATTAAAAAAGAACTGAGTCCAATCAATTCCAACACCATCACCCTAGGCAAGACAACGTTGCTGGCTTGGTAGTGCTGGCCTTCTTGGAAGTGTCTGCTCATAGAGACATGGCTACTGTTTATGGTGCTGCGAGCAAGGCAATTTGATGAGAGGATAGAAAAGGACATTGATTTTTAGTTTTCATTTGTACTTTTTGGTGTGTGGGGTGGACGCATATACGTGTGTTTGTGTGAAGGGGTGTGTATGTGTGTGTTGACGGTGCCCATACACATGTGTGTGCTTGTGTGGAGGCCAGAGGTTGATGTTGGGAGTCTTCCTCAATTGCTTCCCACCTGAATTTTTTAAGATTTATTTTTATTTATTTATTTATTAGAGACGGAGAGAGAGGGAGAGAGAGAGACAGAGAGAAATAGAAAGAGAGAGAGAGAAATGGCATGCCAAGGCCTCTAGTCACTGCAAACAAACTCCAGATGCATGTGCTACCATGTGCATCTGGCTCATGTGGGACCTGGAGAATTGAACCTGGGTCCTTAGACTTCACAGGCATGCACCTTAACTGCTAAGCCATCTTTCCAGCCCTCACCTGATTTTTTTTTTTGTGTGTGTATATGTATGTGTGTACGTATTTATGGGAATGTGTGTGCCATGGTGTGCATGTAGCGGTCAGAGTACACTGTTGTCTGTACATCCTTGCCTTCCATCTTACTTGAGATAGGATATCTTTTGGTTTTTTTTTGGTCTCTGCAAATGCTGGATTAACTGGCCCAAGAGCTTCAGGTTCTCCTGACTCTGCCTGACATTGCCACAGGCATGTTGGGATTACAGACTGATGTGCCAGTTTTATATTTTATTTATTTATTTGTGTGTGTGTTTGTGTGTGTGTGTGTGTGTATGTGAGAGAGAGAGAGAGAGAGGCAGATAGATAAATAGAGAGAGAGAGAGAGAGGGAGAGAGAGAAAGAGAGAATGGGCACTCTAGGGCCTCCAGCCACTGCAGACGAACTCCAGATGCATGCACTACCTTGTGCATCTGGCTTACGTGGGTCCTGGGAAACCAAACCTGGGTCATTAGGCTTTGTGGGCAAACGCCTTAACCACTAAGCCATCACTGCAGCCCTACCTTATTTTGAGATAGGGGTTCTCATTGAACTCAGAAGTTGCCTATTTGGCTAGATGACTAGCCAGAAAGACTCAGAGATCGTCCTGTTTCCACCTCCCCAGCACTGGGATCACAGTGCACACCACTACCCCCAGCTTCTACATGGTTTCTGGGAATCCGAACTCGGGTCTTCAGGCCAACGCAGCCAGTTCTTGCCAGCTGAGCTCTCTCCTAGGCACCATTTGTCTTGTTGCCGTTTCTGTGGTTTTGATGTGTGTGCACAGCTGTCTCGGAAGCCCGCCCCACGATTTCAGAGGCACATCCAGCTGGCTCCTCCGAACCTGCTATTTCATTTTTGATGGGTTCTTTCTTCTCCCTGGGCATTCTGGGTTCACTGTCTAGACTGGATATTCACGGTGGCTTTTCCCACCACATACTCCACCCCACTCCCAGCTCTGCCCCCTGGGTTCTCACGGTCCTTCCCCGAGGAGCTGCGTTCTGCCTCCGCAGCCTCTTCATCCCGCACTGTCCTGGGGAACTGATTCATCATCGTGAGGTTCTGCCTGGGAACTGCTTCCAGACAGCTCCAGCCACTTCCTAGCCCGTGTGTGGGATCTGGGTTTGGGTCTGGCCTTCTGTTGCTTTGTTTTGCTTGGTTTTGGTCTCCCTCTGGGATATGGGCACTACTATTTTCTGTCCCATTTTATCCACACAATTCCACATCCAGCTTCAGGATTAATCCCAGAGAAATTTTTGTTGTCAGTGACACTGCAAACGTCTGGAGTTGATTTGTCACCTGTCTCCTGAGTGTAGCTTGCTCAGGTCAAACGATGACTATGTGGGCATAAAGTCATGTGGTCCCTGACAAAATCAGTGCCCTCTACTACCCTTGGCAGCGTTTTTTAGGGGCTTTCATGGCAGAAGGAGAAGAATTTCTTTCCACACTGGAAAATAACTACTCAGTTTGGTCTGGAATTCATTTTCTTAGTCTAATTATTTTCAATCAAATGACATTGTGAGGAAGCCACTGGGAACTTGTTTAATAACTCTTTTGTTGTATTTTTATGTTTTTTTTTCAATATTCAGAAAGATAATTTATCCCTTTTAGAAGGAAGCTACAGAGAATTAACAAGGACCAGGTTACAAAATGGGGGCGGGCCATCCATCAGGGTGGGGGGCAGATGGCAAGTATAGTCACTTTTCTCATCGCTGTAGCAAAGTGCCCAACAGAAGCAGCCTAAGGAAGAGCAGGTTTCTTATGACCCACAGTTAAGGGGCCCATCGCGGCGGGGAAGGCGCGGTGGTGACAGTGACTGTAGCTGTGGGTGACAGGAGGATAAGGGCAGCAGGACACACTGCGTCCACAACCAGTAAGCAGAGAGAGGCAAGCGCTGGTGCTCAGCTCGCTTTTCTCCTTTCTATTCGCTCTGGGACCCCAGGCCATGGGGTGGGACCTTCCAGATGCAGGGTGCATTTTCCGTCCTCAGTTAGCCTCTCTGGAGATGCTCTCCCGGACACCAGAGGTGTGTCTCCCAGGGGGTTCTAGCGTTGACAGTGAAGATTAACTGTCACAGATGCTCAGCTATGAAGAGGGACACAGCGTCTTCTCTTCTGTGGACGGAGTGTCTTAGATCCAGGGCTGAACTGAGGTGGGCTCCAGCAGCTGAGAACACAGACCTCCTGAGCGAGGTGGGAGACCCGGAGGGCCAGGCACGCACAGGTCAGAAAGCTTCTTGGAGGAGCTGGTTCTGGGGCAGAAGGTGAATGATTGAGGACGCAGGTGCCTGGGGGGACACGTCCTGGGGACAGGCCGAGGTTGCTCAGGGGACAACAAGGTTGCCTCTGTCCCTACGGGAGTGAGCAGTAGGGAACAAGAAATGTGCAGAGAGGGCTTTGTCAGCCTTAGCTCATGTGAAATTTTGGGTAGAGGTACATTCTCCATACCCCCTCCCCACTGACATCCCCTGTGAGTGTGTGTGCACATGTGTGTACACGCATGTGCATGGAGGTCAGAGGTTGACTTTGGCTGTCTCCCTCGGTTCTTCACCACTTTGTTCTACTGAGGCGGGCTCTCTCATTTGAGCTGTTTGTCTAGACACCTTGCCCCATCTCTGCCTCCTAAACCCTGGGATTATAGGCCGGCCCCCCCACCCATTCTGCGTTTATGTGGGTGCCGAGCATTCAGAACATCATTCATGCTTGTGCAGCAAGCGCTCCCTCCACCCACTGAGCCGTGGCTCCAGCCCCTGCCATCTCTGTTCCAATGGCTTCACGTCCTTCCAGGCACTGATCACTTTCTAACTCTCCCCACTTCTAGTTCTTCTCCAGCTTCCCGAGAGGATGCTCCAAGGACTGGCTTTTCCCTGACCGAAACCTTCTTTCACGGTTCACTAGATATCGACTAATCCCAACCCTAGTCAAGGTGCCAAGGTCAACCGATTCCTTTCTTTCCCTCCTACCCCGAGTGATGGACCAGAGGACCCTACTGAACACCTCCTCTGCCATCCCTACCTCATTCCTCACTCTGTCCATCTGTCCTGCTGGCACACAGTGTGGCTGGGGACAAGTGCAGTGAGGGTATGAATTTTCTCTCCTTTTAAAGCAGCTGGGAATGTTTTTCTCTGGATGTCCAAGAGATTTTTCATTTTCCCCTGAAGTCTAGAAATGTTACCATGATTATATTCTAGTGTGTTGATTATTTTTCCTTTCTGCATCTAGTTTCATAAATTGATGACATTACTTTTAGAACAAGTTTTCTAGCATTATTACTTTTAAATCTTTTCGTTTATTTTCAGTTTAAGGGACTGTTATCAAGCAAGCTGTGGCTCTTTGCCTAGCTTCTGTGTTTGTTATTTTCTCCCAAATTCCTGTGAGTGCGTTCTTCATTTTATTTACATATAACTTTTTTCCAGTTGTACTTTCTGTTCCTCTTCTGGATTTATGCCCTCTTCCTTTTAATTTAATCCTAATTTCTGAATAATTTCCCCATTTTATTCCTAATACTTTTATGAATTCTATAATTTTACTCTTGAATTTTTCCAGCTCTAACTTATGCTATCTCTTTTTTTCCCTTACCTTCTTTCTTCCCTCCTTCTCTCTCTCTTTCTCTTTCCTTCTTGTATGTGTAGTATGTGGTGTATATGTGCTGTGCTTGTATGTGGTCTTGTGTGTGTGGTGAGTGTGTATATGTAGTGTGGTATATGTGGTATTATGTGTGTGTGTTGTGTGTGTGTGCACAGATCCCTGGGTCCACTTGCACGTGGGTGGAGGAAGACAAGGGCCGCGCACCTCTGCCTTCCATCCACCTTCTCTCCTGGAACCTGGAGCTCCCTGCTCCCGGGTCTACCTCGTGCAGCGCGTGCGGTCACGAGTGCCTTCCTGCGTGGGGGCTGAGGATCAAGCTCGTCCTTGCGCTGCACAGCAAGTGCTTTTACCTGCCTCGCCACCTCGCCACCTCGCCACCTTGTCACCTCGCCACCTCGCCACCTCGCCACCTCGCTACCTTGCCATCTTGCCATCTTACCACCTCACCATCTCGCCACCTCACCACATTGCCACCTTGCCATCTCATCACCTCACCATCTTGCCACCTCGCCACCTCGCCATCTCGGGCCCTCAACTGCTCATCTGCATTGTTCCTCGAGATGGGTGTCTCACTGATTCAGACACTCTGTGAGCCCCAGCAATTCTCTGGTCTCTGCTCCCCACCAGGCTAGGGTCGTCGATGTGCATGGTCACATCCAACTGTGTGGGTGTTGGTGAGCTCAGGCAGTCTCAGGACCCCTCAGGCCCTCATGCTTACAGGGGAAGGGCTCTAAGTGCTGAACCATCCCTTCCGACTCCTTTCTTTTTCTTTTCCTCTCCTTCTCTTTCTTGCCTCCTTTCCTCCCTTTCTTCCTTCCTTTCTTTTTGTGCCGAGGTCTGACTCATGTCAGGCAAGCGCTCTACCATTGAGCCACACCCTGGTGATGTAGCCTAGGTCGGCCTCGAACTTGTTTTCTTCCTGCCTCCACTTCCCAGGTGCAGGACTATGGGTGTGAGCCAGCATGCCAGGCTTCTTGTCAACTATCCTGCAGCACATACTGTCCTTCAGTGTTCAGTTTTGCTATTCTCCATTATTTGTCCAATTTATTCCATGTTGGAACTTGGGGACATAAAAAACAAAAAAACAAAAACAAATGCTACAGGCATCATTTTATTCCTGTCTATTCAGTACATAATCCAGAGTGGTACTTTAAAAATAGGCCTTAGATCATGTCACCCCTGAGAAGGAGTCCTTGCCTTTGTATTTGTGATGCGAATTCTGCATTCTTCCATTGCTTCACAAGGAGTCTGGCTCATCTGGGTCAATCCTCTGCTTCCCTTTGCTTACTGCCTGGCCCACTGGCCTCCATGTGCTCATCAATGACGCAGGAGCAGCTCGGCCTCGAAGCGCTTGAACATGCTGTTCCCTCGGGCTTGGCCAGAGTGTTGCCTCGTCTCTGGACCCTTCCCTGGCTGCTCTGCCTGGAACTACAATCCTTCCTCTTCTGTCTGCTCCCCACTTCACCTTTCCTGCTTCCTTTTGTTCTCTTGGCACACATAATCCCAAACTCCATTTATTAGTTCACTTATTCATATTTATTTATTTATTTATTTGACAGAGAAAGAGGGAGAGAGAGAGAGAGAATGAGAGAGAGAATTAGTGAGCCAGGGCCTTCAGCCACTGCAAACAAACTCCAGATGCATGCACCCCCTTGTGCGTCTGGTTAATGTGGGTCCTGGGAATCGACCCTAGGTCCTTTGGCTTTACAGGAAAATGCCTTAACTGCTAAGCCATCCCTCTAGCCCACTTACTAATTTTTAAAACATGAACAAGAATGAGAATGTAAACTTCAAGTGGTGGATATCTTTGGTCTAAAATGAAATTCTTTTTCTTTTCTTTTTATTTTAGAAAGAGGGAGAGAGAGAGAGAGAGAGAGAGAGAGAGAGAGAGAGAGAGAGAGGGAATTGGCATGCCAGGCCTCAGCCACTGCAATCAAACTCCAGATGCTTGAATAAGTGAGTATATGGGTTAAATGCTTTTCAAAACCCTGTTTTTGTCACAGAGAATAGCAACGTGGCAGAAATGGAAGGGCTGGTTAGGAGTTAGTAAGGAGACCAACACAATAATCTAGGCAAGAGATAGAGCTGGATTTGAGGGTAAATGGGAGAATTAAAAAATTATTGGTTAAGCTGGGCATGGTGGCGCATGCCTTTAATCCCAGCACTCAGGAGACAGAGGTAGGAGGATTGCCATGAGTTCAAGGCCACCCTGAGATGACAGAGTTAATTCCAGGTCAGCCTGGACCAGAGTGAGACCCTACCTCGAAAAACAAAGAAACAACAACAACAAAAAAAATTATTGGTTAAAGGCATTTTCCTGCAAAGCTTGATGGCCCAGGTTTTATTCCCCAGTACTCAATGTAAAGCCAGATACACAAAGATGGTGCATGTGTCTGGAGTTCATTTGCAGTGGCAAAAAGCCCTGGTTTGTCCATTCATTCTCTTTCTCTTTGTCTTTACAAATAAATAGATAAAATATTTTAATTAAAAAGTTGGAAACTTTACTATATGAATATACTGTAATTCAGTCATGTTTCCATCACATTATCCCTTATTTATATATTTATTTGTGAGGGAGATAGAGAGAGAGAAAGAGGCAGAGAGAATGGGCATGCAGGGCCTCTAGAAAGGGCAAATGTACTTCAGATGCGTGTGCCACCTTGTGCATCTGGCTTTATGTGATTACTGGGGAATTGAACCTGGGTCCTGTGGTTTTGTAGGCAAGTGCCTTAATGACTGAGCCACCTCTCCAGCCCCTCATTATCCTCTTTTGTC
This sequence comes from Jaculus jaculus, assembly GCF_020740685.1. Taxonomy (NCBI): domain Eukaryota; kingdom Metazoa; phylum Chordata; class Mammalia; order Rodentia; family Dipodidae; genus Jaculus; species Jaculus jaculus. Next base: position 12,167,441 of record NC_059106.1, on the reverse strand, counting down.
TCCTCTCCCCCACCCCATTCCACTGAGGACCCTCTTTTTTCATGGTAGTCCTTCCTTTATTATGGGAGAGAGTGAGAGCGAGAAGGAGAGATGAGCACGAGAGAGAATTGGTGCACCAGGGCCTCCAGTCACTGTAATCAAACTCCAGGTGCGTGCATCACCTTGTACACATGTGTGACCTTGTGTGCTTGCATCACCTTGTGCGTCTGGCTTATGTGGGGCTTACAGAGTCAAACATGGAGCCTTAGGCTTTGCAGGCAAGCACCTTAAGCACTAAGCCATCTCTCCAGCCCAGTAGTCCTTCCTTTTGTCCTCCATCCTCTGTCAAAATGTTGATGGGCTCAGAACAGTGCTGCTCTTGTGGGGATGTCAGTCACAGCTGGAGGGTCATGTATGTCCCGGTTGGCTCAGGTCAGGACAGCGCCCCATAGTACGCCTTACGCTATGGCTCTTACGTTCTTTCCGCCCCAACTTCTGCAATGTTCCCTGAGTCTTGGAGGGCATGGCAGAAATCTCCTTGAGTGCTGAGCTTGCCACAGCCTCTTGCGTTTGGCTTTGATGAGTTTTGAGTGTCCTCGGTGTTCACCACCATGTCCACAGAGAAGGTTCTCTGGCTGGCAGTGAGAGCCGCTCTCATACATTCAATCCGACCCTTCCTCTGCAGTGCTTCCTGGGCCCTGGTGGGGTGCTGGAGGTGACTCATCTGGTGCTAGGCACCCAGCTCTCTCTTCTTGTCATTTTGATGAGTGTTGGGGCTCCCTGGTAATTGCCATAAATGGTAGACTCTGCCCTATTCCAGTGATGGGCAAGGCAAGCTTAGACACTTATTGTTTAGACGGGCATAACAGGTGGGTTGAAGATGACGCCATGACACCCAGTCATGGCTCCTGCCCTGTAATTTATGGGAAGAGGATGTTTTACTTTTTATTTTTAAATTTTTTTGGTAGTGCTGGGGGTAAACCCCGGGCCTTGCCCGTGCCCAGCCAGCACTCTACTGCGCTCTAGTCTGGGAGAGGGTATTTTAAAGGCAGGGAGAGGGAAGAATTCACTGCATGCCCTCCAAGACTTCATGACTCTAAGCAGCAAGAACTGATTGCTTCCTGGACTCTGCATCCTGCCGTGGGGACCTCCTGGGGACCTCAGAAGTAGAGGGTCTGAGGTGGCCTCTTGGTGTTGGCAGCTGGAGCTGGCCGGCAGGTTGCAAGATCTCACTTCTGCACAGCAGACCAGCTTCCTTCTCATGGTCCAGGGTAGCCTCTGGGCTGGGCCCTCACTGCTGCTGCCGTGCCCACATTCCCAGTGCCTCTGGGGACGGATGAGCAATAGCACCTTCACCCTGGGTTGGCCAGGTGGAAAAATGAAACTTTGCCTGGTTCTTTGGGCTCAGCTCTCATCAGTCTAACCGTCAGTCCAGTTCTCCCGCAGCGCCCCCTGATGAGTCGCCTGAAAGCCAGGAAGGGGATGAGGACCCGAGACCTCTGTCCCTCTCCAGCGTCAGCAAGTCACTGCCTGGAAGTCAGTGGGGATGAGGTAACAACAGGCATAGCTGGGTGATGGCAGCTTCCTCTCGTGGGTGGGACCGCCTTGTGACCAGGCTGGGGAATCCCAGTGGTGATAACACAGTATCCTGAGCTGACGAGGCAGCAAGCAGGCCTGTACCTGCTCTCTGGGGACAGTGTGCTGGAGAGTCGTGTGCAGAGACAGCAACCGGGCCCTTATCCGTAGCTCACCTCCAGGGGCCTTTGTGGTTGATTCACTGATGACTCACTTGTGACCTGGTTTCAACACGGTGACTCAGAATGTACCACTTTCATTAAAAATAACATTCACTGGGGCCTAGTGGCTTTCTTTCTTTCTTTCTGTCGCCCCTCCCACATTCTTTCTTCCTTTTCTTTTCCTTTGCTTTCCCTGTGCTTTACTATATAGTGCGGCCTTTGCATGGGAAGCTGTCAGGGAGCAGGTGAGGGGCCGTGAGCAATCAGAACATCGAGCATGTCACTGCCAGCTTGCTGACTCAGCGGTTGATGGCTGGGGCCCTGCAGCCTTCAAATACGCACTCCTGAGCTTCACTCCAAACTTTGGAGGGTACGGGGTCTCATGGGTTCCTCAGGGGCTTGTGTGTGTGTGTGTGTGTGTGTGTGTGTGTGTGTGTGTGTGTGTGTAGGTCAGAGGACAACCTTGCATGTCATTTTTTCAAGTGGAAGCCATCCATGTTTTTTGAGAAAGGGTCTCTCGCTGGCCCGAAACTTGCCTAGTGGGCTAGCCTAGCTCACTGGTAAGCCCCAGAAATCCGTCTGTCTGACTCTTTGGCACTGGGATTACAAATACACACCACCATGTTCATCCTTTTAAGTTAATTTAATATTTATTTGTTTGAAAGCAGAGAAAGAGAGAGAGAGAGAGAGAGAGAGAATGAGGGAGAGGACATGGGTGCACCAGGGCCTCTTTGCCAATGCAAATGAACTCCAGATTCCAGATGCATGTGCCACTTTGTACATCTGGCTTTATATGGTACTGGGGAATTGAGCTTGGGCCCTCAGGCTTTGAAAGCAAGTGCCTTTAACCTCTGAGCAATATCCCAGTCTATTTTTGTTCTTATTTTTTAAAAAAATTTTTTTTGGTTTATTTTTATTTACTTATTTGAGAGGGACAGACAGAGAGAGAAAGAGGCAATGAGAGAAAGAGAGAACGGGGGCACCATGGCTCCAGCCACTGCAAATGAACTCCCTACACGTGTGCCCCCCTGTGCATCTGGTTAACGTGGGTCCTGGGGAATTGAGCCTCAAACCGGAGTCCTTAGGCTTCACAGGCAAGCGCTTAACCACTAATCCATCTCTCCAGCCCTCTATTTTCTCTTTTTAAAAAAAGCAAACATGGGTTCTGGGGATTGAACTCAGGTCCTTGTGCTTGCAAAACAAGAACTTCACTGACATGGTCATCTTCCAAGCCCCCCAAGCTCTTGCTAAGCACTGCCTTGGCTCTGGGAGCAGCAAACAGGGGCTCCCTTTGGAATGCGCCTTCACTGCAGAGTGGAGAGGCAGGCTGCCTACCCCTCTTGTGCAGCTGAGAGCGGGGTGCAGAGGAGGAGAAAGAGGAAGATGTGGCAGGCAGAGGTGGGGGAACCCCCAAGGTGGTGGGATTGGCTCTCAATGAGGAGCCCATGGTCTTTCTGGTTTGGGAAACCAAAGCTTTGGGCATCCCCTAATTCTTTAGTTTTAAAAAAGCATAGAAAAATGCTTTTGTGAGCATTCTGGAAGATGAAAAGCCCTTGCTGAGGCAAACTTTCTTTTCTGATACCCTCCTTTAAAATTTATTTATTTACTTTTTCTTTTTTCAAGGTAGAGTCTCACTTTAGCCCAGACTAACCTGAAATTCACTATGTAGTCTCAGAGTGGCCTCATGGTGATACTCCTACCTCTGAACAGACAGAAAGAGGGAGAGGGAGAGAGAGAGAGAGAGAGAGAGAGAGAGAGAGAGAGAGAGAGAGAGAGAGAATGGACACGCCAGGGCCCCCAGACACTGCAAAGGAACTTCAGACGCATGCACCCCCTTGTGCATCTGCCTCATTTAGGTCCAGAGGAACAGAACCTGGGTCCTTTGGCTTTGCAGGCAAACACCTTAACTGATAAGCCATTGCTACAATCCCTCTTTTTTATTGACAACTTCCATAATTGTAGACAATAACCTATGGCAATTCCCTCCCTCCCCCCACTTGAGCTTTTGAAACTCCACTCTCCATCATATCCCCTCCCCCTCTCAATCAGTCTTTCTTTTATTTTGATGTCATGATCTTTTCCTCCTCTTATGATGGTCTTGTGTAGGTAGTGTTAGGAACTGTGAGGTTATGGGTATCCAGGCCATTTTGTGTCTGGAGGAGCACATTGTAAGGAGTCCTACCCTTCCTTTGGCTCTTACATCCTTTCTGCAACCTCTTCCACAGTGGACCCTGAGCCTTGGAAGGTGTGATAGAGATGTTTCAGTGCTGAGCACTCCTGTCACTTCTTCTCAGCACCATGGTGCCTTCTGAGTCATCCTAAGGTCACTGCCATCTGAAAAGAGAAGGTTCTCTAGCCAAAAGTGAGAGTAGCATTAACATGGGTGTGAACATCAAGAGAAGTGCTCACTGGGCAGTTTGTGACCATAGTATATACTTTTATCCAGATAGCAGCAGACGTTACACTCCTAGGGCTCATGACTACCCCTGTTGTATGTTTTCAGAATCCGGGATATATTCCCTCCCATGGAGCGGGCCTCCAGTCAAATTAGAGGGTGGTTGGTTCCCCCATAACAGACATGCCATGATTGCACCCATTGGCTCATTTGGCCTGACTGGCCAAATATAAGGCTTGCAGTATCCACTGTTGGGTATCTTCACTAGTGATTTCTCTCTCTCCCATTAAACTGCATGTAACATGGCTTTTACCAGTTTTCTGTCAGCTGGTTTGCATGGAGGAGGTTTTCAGCACAGCTCCAGCAGGGTTTCTCAGTGGCCTTGCAGCCCAAGTATGTGTAGTCTTCAGCAATAGGGTCTTCTCATCTATTCCAGGTGGGAAACCAAGGGCCTTGGCAATGGCCTGTAATGTTTTGGGAGCATGAGACCTCCCTGGCCAACAACTCGCTGGAAGGTATTCCATACCTGGTACTGAAAATTTTCTAGTAACAATCTATGGGTCCTGTGTGTTTCATTGTCCAAAAAAGTACATTTCCATACGACTTATTTAAATCCTTAGATTTTGATAAGCCCTCCTTCCACCTTTTCTTTACTCAATCTCTTCTCCTGACCTCACTTAGGCCTTTTCATCCCCATTTATCTCTTCTTCTACTTACATATTTATAATACCATCCATTAAGCTCCCCTCCCTCCCTTTCTATTCCCTTTATATCTCCTTTCTAGCTTACTGGCCTCTGCTATTGAGTTTTATTCCTACTCACATAGAAGTCCAGTCATTTGTAGTTAGGATCCACATATGAGAAAGAACATGTGACGTTTGGCTTTCTGGACCTGGGTTACCTGACTAGGTATAATTTTCTCCAGATCCATCCATTTTCCTGAAAATTTCCTAATTGATACAGTCTTTAGGGTCCTTTATGTATAGAATCGTATCATTTGCAAATAATGATAACTTGATTTTGTTCTTTCTAATTTATATCCCTTTTATGTGTGTCTCTTGCCTTATTGCTATAGCTAGACTTCTAGTACTATATTAAATAAAAGTGGGGACAGTGCACGCTCTTATCTTGTTCCTGATTTTAGTGGAAAAGTTTAAAGTTTTTTCCCACTTAGTATTATGTTGGCTGTAGGTTTGTCATAAGTAGCCTTTATTATGTTGAGATATGTTCCTTCTGTTCCAAGTTTCCTTAGGACTTTTACCATGAAGAATGTTGGATTTTGTCCAATGCCTTTTTTTCTGCATCTAATGAGATGATCATGTGATTTTTGTCCTTCAGTCCATTTATATAGTGTATTACATTTATTGATTTGCATATATTGAACCATCTCTGCATCTGTGGGATAAAACCTACTTGGTAGAGGTGAATGATCTTTTTGATATGTTCTTGTGTTCTGTTTGCCCATATTTTGTTGCGAATTTTTTTGCATCTATGTTCATGAGGGAGATTGTCCTGTAATTTTCTTTTTTTGTTCTTTGTCTGATTTTGGTATTAGAGTGATCCTGGCTTCATAGAAGGAGTTTAGTAGAGTTCCTTCCTTTTCTATTTTATGAAAATGTTTGAGGAACATTGGTGTTAGTTTTTCCATGAAGGTCTGATAAAATTCACCTGTGAATCCATCTGGGCCTGGACTTTTTTAGTTGGGGGAGTTTTTTATAACTGTTTTGATATCTATCATTTTGTAGTTCTATTCAAATGGTTTATCTCATCTTGATTTAATTTAGTTAAGTCATATAAATCTATGAAATCATCCATTTCTTTCATAGTTTCAAACTTAGTGTAGTATATGTTCTTAAAGTATGTCCTCATGATTTTCTGAATTTTATTGGTATCTGTTGCAATGGTGACTTTGTCATCTCTAATTTTATTAATTTGTGTTTCTTCTCTCTTTCTTTTGGTCATGTTTGTTAAGGGTTTATCAATCCTGTTTATCCTTCCAAAGAACTCTGTTTCATAAAATCTTTGTATTGTTTCTTTGGTTTCTGTTTTATTAATTTCTGCCCTAATCTTTATTATTTCTTCCCATCTACTAATTTTTGGTTTGCCTTGTTCTTCTGGTGAAGCATTAAGTTGTTTACTTGTGACTATTTTAATTTCTTTCTCTCTTTTTAAAAAAATATATTTTATTTATTTATTTGAGAGAAAGAGGGAGAGAGAGAGAGAGAGGGAGAGAATGGGCATGCCAGGGCCTCCAGCCACTGCAAGTGAACTCCAGATGCATGGGCCCCTTGTGCATCTGACTTACATGGGTCCTGGAGAGTCAAACTGGGATCCTTTGGTTTTGCAGGCAAGTGCCTTAACCACTAAGTCATCTCTCCAGCCCTAATTTCTTAATATAAGCACTTAAAGTTATAAAGTTCCCTCTAAGGACTGCCTTCATTGTGTCCCAAAGCTTTTGGTATCATTATCATTTGAGGCTATACATTTTTTAAAATTTCCTTCTTGATTTTTACATTGACCCATTCATTATTTAGTAGTGTATTGTTTAGTTTTCATGATTTTGTGTATGCTCTATAGCTTTTCTTGCTGTTGATTTGTAGTTTAATTCTATTGTGATCAGATAGAGTGTAAGGAATTATTTATATTTTCCTGTATTTTTAAAGATTTGCTTTGTGTCCTAACATATGGTCTATTTTAGAGAATGTTCCATGTGCTGCTGAGAAGAACATATATTCTGCAATATTTGGGTGGATTTCTTTTGTTTTGAGATAGAGTCTTCCTCTGTAGCCTAGAATTCATTATGTAGTCCCAGACTTATCTCAAATTTTCAGTAATCTTCCTATCTCTGCTTCCTGCAAAGCCAAAAGACCCAGGTGTGATTCCCCAGTACCCACATAAGCCAGATGCACAGGTGGCGTATGTATCTGGAGTTCATTTGTAATGGCTAGAAGCCCTGGTGTGTCCATTCTCTCTCTCTTTATCTGCCTCTTTCCCTCTCTATCAAACAAAAATTTTAAAAAAGACACATTTGGCTCCACACGGTGTTGCGGTCCTTTAGTGCCAGCATGCAGGAGGCAAAGGTGGGAGGGTCACTATGAGTTCCAGGTTAGCTAGAACTGGACTAGAGTGAGAGCCTACCTCGACAAGAAAAAGGAAAAGAAAAGTTGGAAACTTCAGTAGGAAGATAGAGCCAAGGAAAGGGATGTGAGAAGTGACGGTTTCATGGGGACAGAGTTGTGGTGATATCAATGTATTTCATTGCATTCATTCACAGTTAACTTCTGGATGACTCAGACTGTGCATTTTCTCTTATGTGTGTTTTACCACAATAAAAATGTTGGAAAGGACAGATACAGTTCGGATAGGTAGATAGCTCAGTCACTAAATTGTTTGCCATGCAAACATGAAGGCCCAAGTTTGGTACCCAGAATCCCCATTAACAAAAAGTTGGGCATGGAGACATACTTGTAATCCCAGTACAGGGGACAAGACACAGGGGGCTCCCTGGAGCTCACTGGCCAGCCAGGTTAGCCTAGTTGATGAGTTTCAGTCTTAAGAGATCGTGCCTCAAAACAGGTAGGCAGCATCCCTAAGCATGAGCCAACTCAGTTATCCTCTGGCCTCCACACGTGTACACCTGCGCACAACCAGTCTTTTCTTCTTTTAATTCTTTTGGTGCTCTATCCAAAAGTGGGGTTGCTGAATCACGTGATACATTATTTACTTTACTTTTCCTTTTTTTCTGAGGTAGGGTCTCACTCTAGCTCAGGCTGACCTGGAATTTACTATGGAGTCTCAGGATGGCCTCGAACTCACTGCGATCCTCTTACCTCTTCCTCCCAAGCACTGGGATTAAAGGTGTGTGCCACCATGCCTGGCTCATTATTTATTTATTTATTTTGGCTGTGACAAAGTACCCCATTCAGCTGCATATTCCTGCAGAGTGCCCTTCCAGTGTCTGGTTAACAATATAAATTGCCTATGTCACTGGTGTTGGGTCCTTTGGATTGCTTCCCGTTGCCCTCAGCATGGTGGCCAACTGCTTCTAAGCAGGTAACAGGCTAGTGCGTGGTATTGTCTATCCTCTACAGGCTCTGCTGTAATATGCCTTACACTGTGTGTTTCAGTTGGACTCAGATCTCTTAATTCCTTAAATGTGTTGTGTTCTCTCTGGCTTCTAGATCTTTCCAGTGTTGCTCTGTGTATATAGTTCCATGTTCCTAATCCTCAACACCCTCACATGTATTTACAAAGATAACCCCAAATCTTTCATTAGATCTCAGCTCTCAGCTGGGGAACGATTGTCCCTGCTTATATAAGCCCTCTAGGTGACATTGGTGACCCAAGACCACATGTCCCCAGTAGTCTGGATGTTTGCCCCTGATCACATGCCTTATACCTGGCTGTAGGTGCTCCTCTGGTCATCTGTGTTCCTTCCTCCCCTGTTTGGAGTCCCTGCAGGTGATGACTGCTATGCTAGCCTTTCTTTTCTTTTCTTTTTGATTGTGTATGTGCATGTATGCATGTGTGTTCTTGTGTGTGTGGGTGCACATGTGTATACATGCATGTGGGACAGAGGCTGATATCAGACATCATTCTCCATCTCTCTCTGCCTTACACATGAGACAGGGTTTTCTCACTTGAGCCCAGAACTCACTGATCCTGTTGGTCTGGCTAGCCAGCTTGCCATGGGGAACCCATCTCTACCTTCTGAATTCTGGGATTACAGGCAGGCCACCATGTCCATCTAGCATTTATGTGGGTCTTGGGGAGATTAGCTCAGGTCCTCATGCTTGGATATTCAGGTCATTTTGTGTCTGGAGGAGCATGTTGTAAGGAGTCCTACCCTTCCCTTCCTTTGGCTCTTACATTCTTTCTGCCACCTCTTCCACAATGGACCCTGAGCCATGGAAGGTGTGATTGAGATATTTCAGTGCTGAGCACTCCTGTCACTTCTTCTCAGCACCATGGTGCCTCCTGAGTTATCTCAAGGTCACCGCCATCTCCAAAGAGAAGCTTCTCTAACTAAAAGTTAGAGTAGCATTAATATAAGGGTATGAACATTAAGAGAAGTGCTTACTGGGCAGTTTGATGAGCATAGTATATATATTTAGCCAGATACCAGTAGATGTTACATTCCTAGGGCACATGACTTCCCATCGTAGGTTTTCAGTATCAGGCATTCTCTCCTGTGGAGTAGGCCTCAAGTCCAATTAGAGAGTGGTTGGTTTCCTCCATAACAGACATGCCACTATTGCATCATTGGCTCATTTGTCCTGGTTGACTAAATTTAAGGCTTGAAATATCATTGTTGTTTATCTCCACTGGTGATTTTTCTCTCTCCCATGGAATTGCATCCAGCATAGCTGTTTCCAGCTTTCTGTCAGCTGGCTACATGGAGGAGGTTTTTAGCTCAGCTCCAGCAGGATTTCTCAGTGACCCTGTGGCCCAAGATGTGGTTACTCTACTTCTTTCCTGCTGATGAGGCGATGTGATGCTCAGCTGTCTGCTCCTGCCATGATTTCCCTACCATGATGAACCTTCCCCTGGAAACTGTAAGACAGGAATTAACCCTTCCTTCATAAACTGCTCTGGTCAGGTTCCTGGTCCAGCAGCAAGAGGGAGACAGCTGCAGTTAGGACCAGGGCCAGCAGGACACATGCATGGTGGTCACGAATGAGCACTTGCACTTCAAGTGTTTATGCTTGAACCCAACTTTCAAACTTAGCAACATAGGTTGAACTGGGAACAGATAGAAATGATTTTCATGGGTTTGGGCTCTGGCAGGGGTGTTGCGCAGGAGGAAAGATTGAGGGTTGCTTCTTTGGCATGGAAGGATAGAATAATCTTATAGGGCATGGGGTATATGTTTATGTGTGTGCACGTGAGTGTGTTTTTATACATGTTTTTTTTTTTTTTTTTTGTTTGTTTATCAAGGGAGGGTCTTGCTCTAGCCCAGGCTGACCTGGAATTCACTATGTAGGTCTCAGGCTGGCCTCGAACTCACAGTGATCCTCCTATCTCAGCCTTCTGAGTGCTAGGATTAAAGATGTGCACCACCACACCTGGGAGAGGGCAGGGAGAGAGAAAGAGAGAGAGAAAATGAATGGGTGAACCAGGGACTCTAGTTGCAAACAAACTCCAGATACATGCACCACTTTGTGCATCTGGTTTCACACAGGTACTGGGGAATCGAACTCTGGTCTTTAGGCTTCATGGGCAAGTGTCGTAACCACTGAGCAATCTCTCCAGCCCATGGGCTTCTTTTGATAATAGTGGAGATTGAATCCAGTGCCTCACACTTGCTGGGCTGGTGCTTTACCATTGAGCTATGTATCAGCCCATATATCAGCTGTACATGTAAGTTTTCTGCCCTGGTCTCTGAGACACTGCTTCAGAGGCCCAGCTCATGAGAAAGAATCTTCCTCAGTGCTCTCTGCATGGGTTGGGCCTCATAGCTGACCTCCTCTCCCCTCCTCCCCTCTCCTTCCCTCCCTCCTCCCCTCCCCTCCCCTTCCCTCCTCTCCTCTCTAATCCATTTTCCTCTTTCTTTTTCTTTCCCTCTTTAACACTTGGCAAGATCAGTGAATCTGTCATTGAGTGATTGGGCCTTCTCTTCAGTTCCCCCAGAGGACGTGTGTACTTTGCAAGTCCGAGCCCATGAATCCTGGTGTGGCAGAAATGTAAATGTTTTGAGAAGGCTGTGCATATCTGTGCGTGAGCCTCCGCAGAGCTGGGCCCCTGGCGGTGGGGGGTGGGGATGGCGCCGAGGCTCTGGGCATTTCTAGCTCTGACATGACCCAGGTGTTGCCCTCCCTCCTTCCCCTGACCCAACTCCTGTCGCTTTCAGAAGACCTGGAATCTGGGGTGTATATTTAAAGGTTGTGCCCCATTCTTTGACTCTAGCCATGATCTATAGGCCTCAGGGGGCCCCAGCTCATACCTGAACACGGTTTATACCATTACTATTGCTTTGGCCATTTGGGGGGTCGGACTGAAAGTGTGCGAAGGTGGTATTAGGCCCCTTTGTGAATATTAAGTTTTGCAAGGCTGACTTGAACGAGCGGCTCTATGCATCTCCAAAGCAGGGCCCCACAGGTCTCAGATCCCTGGGATCAACACTGGGCAGAAGGCGAGAATACTGCATTTAGGGCTGCCGGACGGCTGGTATAGGGGTCTTAGCGCTTATCTCGTTTCTGTGATAAGATCCGGGCAGGAAACCAGATCAGGGAGAAAGGGCTCACGTTGGCTCGCTGTTTGTGGGGACAGTCCACCGTGGAGGAGAAGGTCCAGTGGCAGGAGGGTGAGCTCTGGCCTGGGAGCCTGGGCCGGCTTGGGGCCCAGCTCTGCTGTTGATTAACTCTGTGGCTTGCAGCACGCTGCTCTCCATCTCCGAGGGACGACTGCCCTGTGGTGTGATCCACGTCATCGAGGTCTGGCGAGGCTCCAGGGAGGGGGCTGGTGGTGAAGTGAGGACCGCTAGGAAAGCATGAAGGCTGGCTTGGAGGGACTGTCATCTGGGGCCCCATACTGAGGCTCTGCAGGACCAGGACTTGTCTGCAAATGCAAGCCAGGTTGTTCGGAGTAAGTTAGAGCTGGGGGAAGACATATTCCAAGTCCGCAGTAGTGACATACGGAGGCTGGGTCTCCAGGAGCAGAGTGCTCTCTGGCCCTTGGGCCACACTGAAGGGGTCATGAGGAGACTCTCCTTGGTGGGCCACAGACAGCAAACTCAGACAACTCCGCGGCAAGGAGCTCATGGCCCATTCAAGGATGAAGGGATGATTTACTTTTATTTTGCAGATGTGAAGTGTGCATGTGTTTGTGTATGTGTAGGCAGGTACACATGTGAGTGTGTGTGTGTATAATGTGGTGTGTGTGTGGAATATGCATGTATATGTCCTCTTGAGAAACCCACATATGCTTGTAGCAGTGGTCACTCCCTTGTGGTGTCTGGCTCCTTTGCTCTTCCACCTGGTCCTGGTTTTTCTTTTTAAATTTTTTTTGTTCATTTTTATTTATTTATTTGAAAGTGACAGAGAGAGAAAGAGGCAGGGAGAGAGAGAGAGAGAGAGAGAGAGAGAGAGGGAGGGAGGGAGGGAGAGAATGGGCACGCCAGGGCTTCCAGCCACTGCAAACGAACTACAGATGTGTGTGCTCCCTTGTGCATCTGGCTAATGTGGGTCCTGGGGAACTGAGCCTCGAACAGGGGGCCTTAGGCTTCATAGGCAAGTGCTTAACCGCTAAGCTATCTCTCCAGCTCTGGTCCTGGGTTTTTAATTTAATTTTTTTGTTTATTTTTATTTATTTATTTGAGAGTGACAGACACAGAGAGAAAGGCAGAGGGGAAGGGGAAGAGAATGGGTGCGCCAGGGCCTCCAGCCGCTGCAAACAAACTCCAGATGCATGTGTCACCTTGTGCATCTGGCTAACATGGGTACTGGGGAATTGAACCTCGAACGGGGGTCCTTAGGCTTCACAGGCAAGTGCTTAACCGCTAAGCCATCTCTCCAGCCCCAAAGCCCAACTTCTAAAGGCCCAAGGGAGTAGACCCAGAACAGGACCAAAAGGTATGGCTTTCCCAGTCACTGTAAAATGTCCCTTGACCTTGTCAGCCAAGGTGAACCTGGGAGAGATTCCCAAGGCTTAACAGTCTGAGGATCAAAGGCAAGGTTAGTGGCAGCCCCTCAGGTTGTGAGGAAGTGGTGACTCATGGGGTGCACTGGGCCCTGCAGAGTGCTTTCTCCACAGCAATTTTCTGTGGTGGAGAATTAGAGGTGTGGAGGAGTGGAACCTTAAAGGCCACAACTTTATAGGGCATGAAGAAAGGCTGATGAATGCAAACAAAATCTGGGCAGCTCTGGTTCTTGACTTCACCAGGAGAGGTCCTGACTTCCTTGGGCCAAGGAGGAGGCGGGGCAGGGGACAGAGGGGAAGCCAGGCGCCAGCCTGTAGGACTGGACCTCTTGTTTCTGTAAATTTGGATGCATGCACATTTGAAACAGCTGACAGCCACAATATCAGTCACTTGGGGACAATTGCAGAGGGACAGCTGTGACCTTGCCACCTCAGGAATGTTGGAAATTCTGGCTTGGGGAAGAAATTGATGTCTTACTCTCATTCCCTTCTCCCTCAAGCCAGCCATGCTACCAGGTTTTGAAAACTTCACACCAGGAGTCTGTGCATGTTTGCTTTAGCTTGTGTTCATGTGTTCCTCCCAGCTGTCTTATTTTTTTCTTGCTGTGTGTGTAATATGAGTGGCGTGTGCATGTGTACATGTGGGCAGTATATGCACATGTGTGTGCAAATGCACACACGCTGTGCATATGCAAGTGGAGACCAGAGGAGAACATTGAGTGCTCTTTTTAAACATTTAAAAAAATTTGTTTGCAAGCTTATTTGTGTGTGTGTGTGTGTTAATGTGTGTGTGGGTATGCCAGGGTCTTACCACTGCAAATGAACATTAGACACATGTGCCACATTGGTGCATCCAACTTTACATGCGTGCTGCGGAATTGAACTCAGCCATCAGGCTTTGCAAGCAAGTGCCTTTCACCTCTGAGCCATCTCCCCAGCCCTTGAATGTCCTCTATTGCTCTTCTACCTTATTTCCCTGACACAGAGTGTCTCACTGAATCTGGGGTTCACTGATTTTGTTTTTCTTTTTTTTTTGGTTTTTCAAGGTAGGGTCTTGCTCTAGCCCAGGCTGACTTGTAATTCACTATGTAGTCTCAGGGTAACCTTGAAGTCATGGTGATCCTTCTACCTCTGCCTCCTCAGAGCTGGGATTAAAGTCATGCGCCACCATGCCCGGCTTCCGGCTGATATTTTAAATTTATTTATTTTTATTTTAGAGAGAGAGAGACAGAGACACAGAAACAAAGAGAGAGGAGAGAGAGCGAATCAGTGCACCAGGGCCTCAGCCACTGCAATCAAACTCCAGATGCTTGCGCCACCTAGTGGGCATGTGTGACCTGTGCTTGCCTCACCTTTGTGCGTCTGGCTTCTGTAGGATCCGGAGAGTTGAACATGAGTCCTTAGGCTTCACAGGCAAGCACCTTAACTGCTAAGCCATCTTTCTAGCCCAGGCTCACTAATTTTTGGTCACACTGGCTGACCAGGAGTTTTAGGCTTGTCCTGCGTCCATTGCCTCAGTCCTGGAGTTACAGGCATGCCCAGTTGTGCCCAGCTTCTTGTGTGGGTGCTGGGGATTGAACTCAGGTCCCCATGCTACAGACATGTTACCATTGAGCTATCTCCCTAGCTCAGGGCTGCAGGGCATGGGTGCTAGTATCATTATTTAAAGGAGACAGTTTTCCCTTCATTGTCCTATTCTGCAGGATGGACAATGGAATCTGAATGAAGAGATAGAAATGCCTGAAGAATATGCCACGGGGGGGTGTGGGGGAGGCTCGGTTTGCTGTGTGTGCGGGTGAAGGCTGCATCCTGGCCTCCTTGGACAGGCAGGGTCCAGGTCCTGTCCAGGAAGTCACAAGGTCAGGATCCCTATTTCCTCAGGGATATGAGGACACAGGGTCTGAGTGTGGGAGTCTCATATGCTGTTCCCAAGCCGGGCTGTTCAGGGAGTGTGCGTTCTCTTTGTGGAAGCGGGCTGCACACAGGTCTGGGTAGTCGGGAATGCCCTGAGATGTTCCCCCAGGGTGAGGCTGCTGCCAGGACGCATTCATGTTCACGCACCTTGCTCTGTCTCCCCAGGGAACTGGTGCTGTGTACCTGTCATCTCCGGTTGTGGTACCCATGGGCCAAGGCTGACTCAGCAGCAGGAGGCTCTCTGGGCTCCTCCAGCCGGGCTGGCGCATGGGAGGCAACGCTGGGGCCGAGTCTCACTGAGCCGAGGCTGAGGCTAGAGTCCGAGAGGCGGGAAGCAGGATCCATGGGTCTAGGAGGTCGGCTCCACTGGGCTTGTTTACTAGCCCTGAGTTGTCTGCAGGAGCTACGTTGTCTTCCTGGCATGGCTCCTTCAAACACCACTTCTGTGCAAGCTCTTGGGGGAAGTGAGCAGACTTAAAAATTATTTTGAAGCCGGGTGTGGTGGTGCACGCCTTTAATCCCAGCACTCGGGAGGCAGAGGTAGGAGGATCGCCATGAGTTCAAGGCCACCCTGAGACTACATAGTTAATTCCAGGTCAGCCTGGTCCAGAGTGAGACCCTACCTTGCAAAACCAAAAAAAAAAAAAAAATTATTTTGAAGCTGGACGTGGGGACACACACCTTTAATCCCAGCACTTGGGAGGCAGAGTTAGGAGGATCACTGTGAGTTTGAGGCCACCTTGAGACTACATTGTGAATTCCAGGTTAGCGTGGGCTAGAGTGAGACCCTACCTCAAAAAAAAAAAACCAAAAAAAACCACACCAACAGCAACAACAACAAAAATATCTGGGGCTGGAGAGATGGCTCAATGGTTAAGGTGCTTGCCTGCAAAGCCTAAGAGCTTGAGTTCGATTCCCCAGTACCCGTGTAAAGCCAGATGCATGCAGTGGAACATGTGTCTGGAGTTCGTTTGCAGTGACTAGAGATCCTGGTGTACCCACTCTTTCTTTCTCTCTATGCCTCTTTTTCGTTCTTTCTCAAATAAAATATAAAAAAATTTATTTTAATTTTTAAGCAAAACAACACACTTTGTAGTGTACTTATTTAAAAAACACTAAAAGTACAAAGAACTTTTGCATGCATGTGTATGTGGTATGCATGCATGTTTGTAGGCACATGTGTGGAGGGTGCGTGTGTGCACATATATGTAAACCAGAGTAAGGTGGAATGTCTTCCGCAGCTGCTCTTCACCTTATTTCCCAAGTCTGGATCTCTCTGACCCAGAGCTCAGCGATTTGGCTGGGTGGCTTAGCCACCTTGCTTCAGGGACCTGCTGGTCTCTGCCAGTGCTGGGATTAGAGGCACATGCCATCACACCCAGCTTTTACGTGGATGTTGGGGCTCAAACTCAGGTCCTCATGCTTTTGTGGCATTGAGATGGCACTGAGCCATCTCCCCAGCTCTCAAGGAAGGAACTTTTAAATAAATCCCCCCAACATCTTCCTCCCCCATAACTTTCCACAGGAAATGTACATATTTTTTATACACAAGTATGCATGTTTAGGTGAATACGTTTTCCTTTTACAAGAACAGGGCTAAGTCAACATTTTCTGACCAATTTTCTTACTTAGCCGTAAATTATAATCAATTTTCCACAGCCACAATTTATAGATTTATTTTTCCTTTTTTTTTCACAATTATAGATTTATATGGTCATTTTAAAAGCTGTTTAGAGAGGAACCATAATTTAACTGAGGGGCCAAGGAAACCTTTTTGTGAAGGCCTCACAGTAAATATTTTTGGTTTTAAAGGTCACATGATCTCACTGTTGCAAACACTCAGCTTGGTTACTGTATTAGAGATACTACGTAAGAGTGGGTAGGCCATCGCTTGTCAGTTAACAGGTATGGTTATGTTCCAATAAAACTTTACTCACAAAACAGGCCCTGAACTGGTTTTGACCCAAAGGCCATTTTTGGACCACCATAGATTGAACTTGTTACCTATTGATAGAGACTCAGGAGATTTCCAATTTTTTTTGGCCACAACACAAAATATGTTAATATGTACATACATATATGCACATTCATGTATGCATGGGATCCTCATGTAAAATACAAATCTACAAATCCACATATACATGTGCTTCTCGTATGGTGTCCCTTGGGTGAATCATGGGATAGTGTTGTGCTGGGGTTTCTGAGGACAGGTCACCCAAGTTTGCTGTCTTGTGCACATTCTCCAGTGTCCACTTGTTCTGAGGAGGTGGAGGTAAGGGGGGTACTGTTGGGAAAAGCTCAGACTGAAGTGCCAATGGAGAGAAGGGCACGGTCCTGAGGCAGGCAGTCCCAAGTCAAGGTGCTGGTAGGTTTGGCTGCCCAGTGAAGGCTGTTCTCTACTTCAAGATGGTGTTGGATGTACTTCCTCCGAGGGAGGTATGGATGCCAAGGTGGAGTTCTCCCATGACCAGCGACCACAGCGGGCATGAACCCACCACTGCTGGCTCTTTCTGTAGCGGCAGCTGCCATTCCTAATGCCCGAACCTTCCCCAAGGCCTCACCAATGTTGCTGGGGATCAAGTCCCATTGCATGAGCTCTGGGGGACACATTCAACCTTCTCCTCTGAGGCTTTTGCACTTCAGACTTTTAGTTCTGGAAAATGCCAGGCTCTGCGACGTCTCCATTTGCCTTCTTGCAGGTCCTGTACGGACTGAGTTCTAGCGTGCTCTGTGCTTCGTGTGCACGTGCACATGAAGTCCACACGTGTGCAGGTGCGTGGGAATGTGCGTGCATGTGCGGGGCATGTGGAAGCCAGGGGACAGCTGTGGTGCTGCTCCTCAGAAGCCCTGTCCACATTATTTTTTTGAGGTAGGGTCTCACTCTGGCTCAGGCTGACCTGGAATTCACTCTATACTCTCAGGGTGGCCTCGAACTCATGGTGACCCTCCTTCTTCTGCCTCCCAAGGGCACAACCATGCTCGGCTTTTCCAGTCCACATTTTTTGAGACAGTGTCTCCCACTGGCCTGGACCTCACTAAACAGAGAGGACTAGCTGGACAGTGAGCTCTCAGAACCTGCTGGGATTGTGGGCGCATGCCACCGTAGCCCGATTTACTCCTGTGTGTTCTGTGGCTTGTACTCAAGTAGTTTGTAAGGAGGGCACTTTTCTGGCTGAGCTATTTCTCCAGCTTCCTGCTCCCTCTGGACACACTTTTTGAGGGTCCTTTGTTGGGAACGTCATCCATTTTACCACAGATATCTTAGCTCTTTATCCTAGGGTCATGTTATGTCAGACTTCATTGTTGTGATATTTGATAGAAACAACTTGAGGCAGGAAGGATTGACTTTGACTCATGGTCTCAGAGGGCTCAGCCCAACACGGCAGTGGGTGTGGTGGAGCAGAGAGTGATGGCTAGCACATTCAGGATGGCTCTTCCCCCTCAGTTAATCCCTCCAGAAATGCCCTCCCTCACTGACACACTCAGAGGTGGGTCTTCCCTAAACGAGGTGCTTCTCAATGCAATGAAGATGGCCCACCAGAAACCACTTCTCGTCTCTCACATCATACCTGTGGCTTCCAACATGCCCACACCACTCTCCAATTGCTTTCTTCTGCCCAGCTGGTCTCCTCAGTTCTGGACCCAAGGCCCCCTTCAACATGCCCCAGGGTGATAAGTCGCCACTCTTCCTCACCTGCTCCTCCAGTACAGACCCTCACTGCCATAAGCAGCATACCGCACGCCCTGGCTCTCCAGCAGCCCCGTGGGCTTCGCCTACTTGAACTTCCAAGCCTTGTCGACTGGAGTTACCTGGTATCGGCAGATCATGGCTGTGCACCCGCCCTGCAGGCACAGGCTCCCTTTACCCTAACAGTCACTTCCTCGTAGGAGTTAACATGCATCATTTCGCACAGGAGGAAACATAGGCCCACTGACTAGCCTCAGGTTAAGACCACCTCACCCCAGATGACTGCTCTGCACACAGGCTCCCACATCCCAGGAATACTCAAAATGAAATTGCATAAACCTGCAAAGTCTCCCTGGTGGCCCTGGATCAAAGTTCTCATTTTTTGCATGTGTGTGTATGTTGTGCATGCATGTGTGCATGTGTGGGCATGGTCTGCATACACATGTGTGCACATACATGTGGAGGCCCGAGGTTGGCATGGGGTGTCTTCCTCAATTGTCCTCCATTTCATTCTGTGAGATGGAGTCTCTTAGCCAGGCAGCTGTAGGGATCTGGTTGTCCCTGTCTCCCTGGAGCTTGGATTACAGGCATACTTAGCTGTGCCTGGCTTTTATGTGGGTGCTGGGGTCTTGAACGCAGGCCTCATACTTGCATGGCAAACACTTCACTGGCAGTGAAGTGAGATGTCATCTCACCCTCAAAGTTCTCACTCAAAAACAAAAGTTACTGAATACTTCTTTTAAAATATTTTTATTTAGTTATTTGCAAGCAGAGAGAGACATAAGGGAGATAGACAGAGAGAATGGCCATGCCAGGTCCTCCAGCCACTGTACTCATACTCCAGATGTATGTGCCACTTTGTGCATCTGGCTTTATTTGGGCCCTGGGGAATTGAACTCAGGTTGTTAGGCTTTGTAGGCAAGTGCCTAACCTCTGAGCCATCTCTCCATCCCTAAAGTTCTCATTTTTAAATGCCTCAGCTCCAGACCCTGGAGACCCTGGGGAAAGGGACAAGGAGCTCACAGTCTAGCTGGGTGACAGGTACTGAGAAGGGTGAGGGTTGGAAAAGGCAGTCTGAGAAGGCCTCCCCAGGGACGTGGCGTTCAGTGGAGGCTGACAGAGAGTCCCTGGACTCTAAGGAGCAGAGCACTGACCCTGAGAGGAAGAGCACGGACAAAGTTCCTGTGTGGGGAATGGGTTTGGGGTGCTTTGGGAAATAGCAAGAAGCCATGGGTGGCGACAGCAGGTGATACACACAGAGTGGGAGGTGGGTGAGCCAGGGTGCTGGACAGGCAGGCACGCTAGTTCTGGAAGGGGATTTGACAGGAGCGTTCAGGTGGACTCAGCACAGGCCCACCCTGCTGCTGGCCAGGGATGGCTCATGTGCATGGCAGAGTGGTGAAGAGGCTCCTCCCAGGCTCCAGGGATGAAAGGGAGGGAGGAAGGGGCAGGAAGCCACGGTCTCTGCCATAGGCTTGGCAATTCAGCCATCCTGGCTGCGTGTGGAGGGAAAGAGGACATTCAAGGACGGCTGATTCAAGGCGGATGATCTGGGATAAGGTCACATAGGATGTGGAAGGCAGAGGTGGCTCTCTGATCCTCCCGTGTCCGCCTCTTCAGCAATATCCCACTGCATGCACCACCACAGCTGGCAAGGGTGGCTCTCTGGACACCGGGAGGCAGAGGGTGACTCTCTAAAGGGACTTAGCTCCAAACTGGCTGACGTGAGAAGGGCTGAATGAGACTGAAGTTCTCAGATGAGGCTGAGGCTGGAGATACAAACGTGAGGGTTGAGGAAAGAGGTGGCATTAAGACCCTGGGATGGTCCCCTGAGTGTAGACAACTCCCCTAAGGGCATTTAGAGACACAAGAAGGCAAAGAAATGGAGTACGTTATAGGTAGAAGTGTGTATCTCCTCAAAGATGTTGGATGGGTAGTAGAGCTGACTCAGTGGGCAAAGCGCTTGCCGTACAAACCTGAGTTTGGATCCCAGCGCTCACGTACAATGCTGGGAGTGGCGCACACTCCGAAATCCAGCTCTGGGGAGGCAGAGACAGGAGGTCTTTGGGGCTTTCTGGCTGGCTTTCTACCCCAGTCAGGGAACTCTGGGTTCACCAAGAGATGCTGTCTCAAAAAGTAAGATGGAGAGTGGTTGAGGGAGACCCCCGAGTCAACATCTGGCTTACACACACACGTGCACATGTGTACATCCCACATGCATGTGTGCCCACACTCATATAAACACATACACATTCATGCACACCACATACACATGCAAAATAAAAGATATTGAAGATTTAAACTACAGTGCTTGTGAACATGCAGGGTCTTTGTAGATGATTATGGTGAGGGAATTGGGCTGAGCTCTGTATGCGGAGGTTAACGTGCCCAGAGGAAAGATGACATGAAGGACCCGCTGGGTGGTGGCAGGTATCTGGAAGCCCAGGAAACTCTGAGACCACCAGGAGCCAGGGAAGAGGCCTGGAAAAGATCCTTTTAAGCATCTCCAAGGTTGTTCCTACCACAGGGGCCTTTGCACATACTCTTCCCTTCAGCTGCAATACTCCTGGGCCTTAGAAGGAACCAGATCTGCTAACACCTTGACCATGAACTTTGAATCTCCAGACTAGAAATATCTGTTGTGAATATGAGGAAGTACCCCAGGCTCCTGGGGGTCTAGTAAAGAGATGGAATGCTGGGCGTGGTGGCACACGCCTTTAATCCCAGCACTTGGGAGGCAGAGGTAGGAGGATCGCTGTGAGTTCAAGGCTACCCTGAGACTCCACAGTGAATTCCAGGTCAGCCTGGGCTTCAGTGAGACCCTACCTCGAAAAACAAAACAAAAAAGATGGAATAATAACCAGGAAAGGGGGATGATCTGGGATTAAGTACACATAGGATGTGGAAGGCAGAGGTGGCTCTCTGATCCTCCCGTGTCTGCCTCTTCAGCAATATCCCACTGCATGCACCACCACAGCTGGCAAGGGTGGCTCTCTGGACACTGGGAGGCAGAGGGTGACTCTCTAAAGGGCACTAGGAGGCAGAGGGTGACTCTCTGAAGGGCATTAGGAGGCAGAGTGTGGCTCTGAAGGGCACTGGGAGGCAGACCGTGGCTCTCTGAAGGGCACTCTGTTCTCAGAGCCCTTACACACATACCACATGGTCAGTCCTGGCTGGTGCCCAGCTGTCTGTCAGGCCTCAGTCACTGGCTGGGTGGGGCCTCCTTTGTGCCTGGCCTGCTCCTTCGCATCCCACTACATTCTCTCTGTTTTGCACTTGCTCTTGGATGCTGTGCCCTGCAGCCTGCCCTGCCCAGTGCTCCCAGGAGGCAGGGGTCACTTGGAGTTAGCTCAGAATCCAATCTGCTTCACGTTGATTTGCAGGAAGGGCTACAAAGTCCTTCTAGGTTGTTCTGTCCACGTGATACAGGTCTCAGAACTCAGAACTGCTTGTGAGCTCTACCTCAAAAAACCAAAATAAAATAAAATAAAATAAAAAATTAAAAAATAAATAAATTAAGAAAGGGTGCAGATGCAGGACCATGTGTGAGTTCTAAAAAGTGTACAGTCCGTGACACTCAGAGCAGAGTCTGTGTGAATATGCCATAGAGGGCCAAGATGTAGCCACTCCGAATTCTGTATTCCAAGCTGTGGTTCTTTAAAATTTTTGATTTAAAATCTATTCCTAATTGTGTTAAAGTACACATCGCATAAAGGTTACCACCGTCAGCGTTTCTCCACCAGCCCCCTCAAGATTCTTCTCATTCTGCAAACCTGAAACTCTGCACCCATTCAACAACCCCTCCCTCCCTCCCCGAGGCCAGGAAACCACCATTCTACTTTCCGTTTCTATGAATTTGACTATTTTTGGTACTTCACGTAAGTAGAGCCACATATTACTTACCCTTTTGTGTCTGTCTCATTTCACTTGGCATGATGTCCTCGAGGCTCACCCACGTTGCAGCAGGCATCAGAACCAGCTTCCTTCTGAGGGTGGAACGATGACATTCCCCAGGGCATCTGCTCTGCTTCTCATTCGTCCACTTCTCCGTGAATGGGCATTTGGGGGGCTCTACCTGTCAGCTCCTCACTTAGCTGCTATTCAGTTGGGATGTCCACTCACAGCTCTGACTTGTGGACTGTGGCTCCACTTAAATTAAGCTTTCCCTCCTCATTTCTGGTGTGCATGGGGCAGTGTTTTGACTCGCCATGGGTATAAGAAGCCTGGAAGTGTCAAGGTTGTTTCTTCTGGCGTTCTGAACTATCCTTTAGCACAAGCAAACATCCTCAGGAGGGCTTTTTGGAGGAAGGTCGACATCAGATAATTAAGTTGGAGAACCATCTGTTTTATCTCCACCTGACTTTTTAAAAATCCTGGCACTGTTTTTCAAATGGAGATAATTTTTTTTCCCCCTTGTGACGTTTATACGACTCAAGGTGGAAAACAAAGACCTTTGCTTATTAACAGAATGAATCAATCTCTTTTCCCCCATGGGAACTGTGACTGTGAGGTAGAAACTGGAGTGAACTTCAGATGCTCTCTGACAGGCACCAGGCTAGCCTGTTCAAGGCAGGGGTACCTCGCTGGTTCCATACAACCCGGCTCTTGCCACAGTTTGCTCAGGCCAGACATACGCTGCTCTTGACACCTCTATGAAACCAGAGATGTTAAGCATGTTACTGAAGGTGACCCCTAGGAGACAGTGAACAAGGGAAATCTGTGCTCTGAAACTGTGTTGGAAAGGGATGAACAGGGCACTGGAGAGATGGCCCAGCAGCTAAGGAGCAAAGGCAGGCAGCCACAGAGCTCTGAGGAGGCTGTGGACCCTCAGGGCAGTCGGCTTCGAGTTTGTTCTCAAGCTCTATGCTGGTATAAGTGGGGGATCCCCATAAGACGGGTTCCCTGTGGGAGGTTGCCTGGCCTGGTGTTTTCAGCTAGCTTCTTTCTTTTTTTTTTTTAATTTTAATTTTTTGGTTTTTAGGGGCTTGCTCTAGCTCACGCTGACCTGGAATTCTCTGTGTAGTCTCAGGGTGGCCTCAAACTCACAGCGATCCTCCTACCTCTGCCTCCCCAGTGCTGGGATTAAAGGCCACCACGCCCGGCTTCAGCTAGTTTTTTGTGGTATGATGCTCATGGGCCTGTTGCAGGCTTGGCAGGCGGATTCTGAGGTTCTGTTCTGCATCTGGCCTTGCTTGGGTTATGCAAGCCAATGCGGAACAAACAAAACAAAGAGGAAACTTAGAGAAGTGGCCTCTGGCCAGCGCCTGGCCTGCTCCTTCCAAACATGCCGGGAATGTGGGGCCAGGCTGAGGGGACAAATGGCCGACAGAAGGAACAGGAGCAGGCCAGGCCGGTGCTCCAGGAACACAGCAAGCCCAACAGAGTGCCCAGTCCAAGCACTGAAATCCGCACCTAGAGCGGGTGGCTGCGCCAGAGCCGCGTCTTTTTGTTTTCTCAGCCTCCCCTTCCCCGTCTTAGCAGGGTCCTCTGGGGTCTCCCCTCCTCTAGTGGCTGAGCCAGCTCCTGGGGGCCGAGATGCATGCCTGCCCGGGAGGGAGGTTCATGACTGAAGACCAAAGGTCCACCAGACAGTGAGGAAATCAAAACAAAAACGGGAAGTGGTCCACTCAGAGATTTTTCTTTCCATGGGAAGGCTGGGAAACGCATCCTGAAAGAAGAAGAAAAAGGAAGAAAGGAGCACCCTTTGTCCCCTAGAAGTCCCCTGAAGTGTGAACTGGGCCTTGGTGGAGACATGGCAGGGGACCCCAGACTCCCAGGCAGAAAGCCACAGCCCTGGGCACGTTGTGTTTGGCCCTAACACCGTGTCCCATCAACTCACCTCCTAGCCTCCCATCTCCTCTTGGAAGGACACTAAGGAAGGCGTGTTCATGGATATCCCAGTGCTAACATGTGAACACAGGGCTGAGAGATGGCTCAGTGGTCACGTGAGCAAGCGTAAGGACCTAAGGGGTCTGAAGCCCCTGGGAGTTTGAATCTGCAGACCCCATTGTAAACAAGCTGGGTGTGGCCATGCACCCACTCCAGTGACTGGGTCCCCTAGTGAGGAGCGGAGAACCGGGGCTTGTGGAAAACTAGCAATTTCAGGTCCCAGTAAGAGACTCTGGCTCAGATAAGGGCCAGTGGAAGAGCAATGGAACAGGATGCCTGATGCTGTGCTCTGGCCGTGGCAGGCGTGTGTGGGGCCTTGCGAGGGCCCACAGTGTTACACCATACATGCCACTCTTCTCTTACACACACACACACACACACACACACACACACGCACACACACCATGCGCACAAGAAAAAGTGTGAAACCAAATCCATGGGTGGGGCTTCCAGGGGACACCAGCAGGAAAAATTCAGAAGTCCAGGCGTGCAGACAGAAGAAAACTATGTAAGGTTTGGATTCAAGAACAGAGGTCTAGGGCTGGAGAGATGGCTTAGCGGTTAAGCGCTTGCCTGTGAAGCCTAACGACCCCAGTTCAAAGCTCAATTCCCCAGGATCCATGTAAGCCAGATGCACGAGGTAGTGCATGCATCTGGAGTTCGTTTGCAGTGGCTGGAGACCCTGCTGTGTGCATTCTGTCTCTCTCCCTCTCTCTCTCAAATAAATAAATAAATAAAAATAAAACAAAAATTAACAAAAAGAATAGAGGACTAGCTGGGCATGGTGGTGCATGCCTTTGATCCCAGCACTCGGGAGGCAGAGGTAGGAGGATCGCTGTGAGTTCAAGGCCACCCTGAGACTACATAGTGAAGTCCAGGTCAGCATGGCTAGAGTGAGACCCTACCTCAAAAAAAAAAAAAAAAAAAAAGGAATAGAGGAACTAAGACAAATTTGGTTTCTTGATAAATATTCAATATTTCATATTAAATAAAAACATATTTTATTTAAATTTTTTATTTTTATTTATTTATTTGAGAGAGAGAGAATGGGTGTGCCAGGGCCTCCAGCCACTGTAAACGAACTCCAGATGCATGCCTCCCCTTGTGCATCTGGCTTACATGGATCCTGGGGAATCGAACCTGGGTCCGTTGGCTTTGTAGGCCATCTCTCCAGTCCATGGGCCCAAGATATTTAACAGTTGGAGAGAGGTGGGTACTTGATGAGATCCCAAAAGAAGGGTGAAAAAGGTTTCAGACTCCTGAGTAAAGGGAGGGGGCAGGCGTGAATTTTTCATTGCAGGGGAGTGGCTTTGTATGGGGCGTGTGGGATGTGATGTGAGGGGCTTTGAGCCCCTATGGCCCAAGCCTACTGATCTGCTGAGGCTTGGACAGTCTTGACTGAGAACCACAACAGGTGATGTCCTGGCAATCACATTTCCCTCCTACAAGACCTGGGGAAGTAGGGCTTAGTCAATTTTCCTAACAGTAGGGTTTCCCAAATCATAGACCTGGGCACTTGGAGGGTGCGCCACATTACAGCTGAGTGCCAGAGTTCAGATCGCCAGAACCCACGTAAAGCTGGATGCTGTGGCGGGCACTGCAGTCCCAGCATGTCTAGAGAAGATCGGGAGACGCGGGAGACTTGCCTGGACTCTCTTGGGTTGGCGAGCCTGTCCAATACAGCAGTGAGCCACGAGAGACCGCCTTCAAACAAGAGGGAGGGCAAGGACAGATCTGGCCTCCGCACGTGTGCCGCGGCGCACTCGTGAGCACACGCGTGCGGAGCAGAGGCCCTTGTCCATGCCCTCCTCCCGCTCTTGGGCGGCTTTGGTGCCCCGTCCAGTCCCTTGCTCACGGCAGGAGGAAAACACCTCCAGTCCCTTCCTAGCTGTGTCCCGTCTGGAGACCTCACTTTAGGGCTCACGGAGGACCGAAGTCAGAGCTTCCTGTGAAACGGGAGGAATGTGCCAGTCCCCCTCCGTGGCAGACAGCCACCAGGGGCCAAAGGTCAGCCTCCGCCTTCACCACAATTTTGCTCAAAAGACACTGTAAGGGGGTTGGGCAGGAAATGAGTTGCAGCAGCCTCAATTGATGTGTGAAAGTTTCCAATTAGGAATTTCAAAGAAGTTGTTGTTTAATGGAAAAGTGAAACGAATTCCTGTCATGTGTGTCTCCTCATTCCTGATTTCCCTGACAGGAGTTTCCCGGCAGACACTCATGTAATGGAAAAAGGATGCCATCAGGCCCATAGCCTGATGTTTTTGTTAATAAAGTTTGTTAATAAAGTTTTATTGGAACATGACTTGTGTCTGCATGTTCACATGTAGTTAATGCTGCATTTATAGAACAAGGGCAGAGTTAAATAGTTGGGACAGAGATTATGTTCCTTTCCCATTTATTTCCTGGATCTTAAAAAAAAAATGTGCCAACCCATACTCTAGCTCATTCTTAGTTTCCCTTGTATGAGGGGATGGATGCCTTTGAAAATATGGTGTAAGGTATATATGCATATCCCCTGTCAGAAAACTGCATGACTTTCTGCTTGCAAAGCACCCTTCTCCTAATTAACTCACTGGATTTAAAAAAGTGTGCTGCTGGGTGTGGCGGCACACGCCTTTAATCCCAGCACTTGGGAAGCAGAGGTAGGAGGATTGCTGTGAGTTCGAGGCCACCCTGAGACTAAAGAGTGAATTCCAGGTCAGCCTGGGCTAGACCTAGACCTTACCTTGGAAAACAAGCCAACAAAAAAAGAGAAGTGTGCCAACCCATACTCTAGCATTGATTCTCCTTCTTGGGTGAGGGGATGCCTTTGAAAATACAGTGGTAGCTATGTGTCCCCTGTCAGGTCATCACTTGGCATCTGGCTAAAAACACTGTGCGAATTCTGCCACAGACTTGGGCTAATGCGAGACACTCTGGCCCATCGCAGGAGTAACTCTAGGGTGTGAAGGACAGCGGATTTGGCTTCTTCTACCCACTGCAATGGCCTCGTTGTGACACACTCAAACAACCTAGTATTATAGACCAGGACCCGTTCTCTGTCACCCTACCCTGTGACCTGAGGTTAGCAAGTCGTTTCACTTTTCTGGGCTTTGGTTTCCTCAGTGAGAGGTTAGGGACAGGGGACTTCTTTCTCTTACTGACATCCTTCACTCATATATAGAATGTCCCCTGGTCACAATCCCCCCACCGTCCTTTACCTCCCCTCTCCTATGCCCCTCCACTGAGCCCCTTCTGTCCAACCAGTTCCTCTTTTATTTTGATGTTATCATCCCCCCCCCCCCACCTGAGTGCAGGCCTCGTGTAGGTAGCATTAGCCACGGTAAGGCCACTGTCATGAATGCCACAGCCACTTAGTGTCTAGAAGACAGTACTGCAAAGCACTCCTTCCTTCCTTTGGCTCTTCCATTAGAAATGGGGATTTCTTAAGGAGCCAACTGTTTCTACCATCTACAAAGGTCTGAAATTTGATTCTGGACCCGAGAAGATAGGCATTGTGATTTATATGTTTTTCAAGAAATTTGAATCTGCTTGGCCACCCAGAAGAGCTCTGTGGTGGTTAATTTAGTTAATTCCAAGGTCTGGAATCTGGGATTTGATTACCACAGTGGCTATTTGGCATCCAAGGAGAAAACTCTGCCATGCCCTAGTCACCACCCTTGACCCTGGTCAGCTGGCCTGATCCATCGAGCTGCTACATAGGGGCTATTTAAGAGACTTTAGACAAGTGCACTTCTACTCATCAGAGCTCTGGAAAAGGATCAGAGCTCAGATCTTCTGGAAGGCTAGCTATAGGGATGTCTTCCACGTGTAGAACATACAAGGCTAACTTAGATGACATGACCTGTCAGGAAAACAGATCCCTTTCAAATCTGTGTGTGTGTGTGTTTTAAATTTTGTTTTATTTTCCAAGCAGAGAGAGATAGAGAGAAGAGAGACAGACAGACAGAATGGGTGTGCCAGTGCCTCTGCAAATGAACTCTAGGTGCATGCACCACTTTGTGCATCTGGTTTACGTGGTGCTTGGGAATGGAAGACAGGTTGTTAGGCTTTGCAGGCAATCACCTTAACTGCTGAGCAATCTCTCCAGGCCATTTGTGTTGCTTTTTAAAAAGCATTCTTTATTTATTTGTGTGAATGGGCATGCCAGAGTCTCTTGCTGTTGCAAATGAGTGTTCACCTGGGTTTATGTGGGTGGCTGAGGAATAGAACTTGGACCTGTGGCAAGCTTCGCGAGGAAGCGTCTTTAACCACTGAGAAATCTTCCCAGCCTCTGCTTTTGCTTTTAAAAGTGAAAATTTTTTCTAACTAAAAAATGTTTCGGGGCTGGAGAGATGGCTTAGCGGTTAAGCACTTGCCTGTGAAGCCTAAGGACCTGGTTCAAGGCTCAATTCCCCAGGGCCAATGTTGGCCAGATGCACAAGAGGGTGCATGCGTTCGTTTGCAGTGACTGGAGGCCTTGGTGCGCCCATCCTCTCTTTCTTTCTATCTGCCTCTTTCTCTCTCTGTCTGCCACTCTCAAATAAATAAATAAAAATACACAAAAATTTTTTTTTAAGAAGCTTTATGAACCAGGGGCATGGTAGGTGGCGCACACCTTTAATCCCAGCACTCGGGAGGCAGAGGTAGGAGGATCGCCATGAGTTCGAGGCCACCCTGAGACTCCATAGTGAATTCCAGGTCAGCCTGAGCTAGACTGAAACCCTACCTTGAAAAACTTAAAAAAAAAAAGTTTCAAATTTATTATAAACAATTTTAAGAGAGAAAATATGAAGAAAATAAAGACCATTTCCATGTCTCACTCAGTGGAGATGTACTTGTGAGGAGCTTGATAAGCCTCCAGGGGTCTCTCTTCCACACATATACTCAACACATCCACACACATGGGATACCCATGTTTCATCTTTCACAATGATCCAGGTGATTTTCCATAGTTTTGGATTTCCAATGCTGTCTGTCTGTCTATTATCTATCTATTTGTCTATTTGTCTGTCTATCTATCTGTGTATGTATCATCTATCTATCTATCTATCTATCTATCTATCTATCTATCTATCTATCATCTATCTATCTATGTGTGGGCATACCAGGGCCTTTTGCCACTACAAAGATACACCAGACATTTACAGTACTTCTGTCTCTGGCTTATGTAGGTGGCTTGAGTATTGCACCTATGCTACAGGCCTTGCAAACAAGTGCCTTTAACTGCTGGGTCATCTTCCCAGCCCCTTCCAATGCTATTTTTTATTGTTTTTGATTTTTCGAGGTAGGGTCTCACTCTAGCTCAGGCTGACCAGGAATTCACTATGGAGTCTCAGGGTGGCCTTGAACCCACTGCAATCCTCTGACCTCTGCCTCCCGAGTGCTGGAATTAAAGGTGTGTGCCACCACGCCTGCTCCAATGCTATTTTTAACAACTGTTCAACATTTATGGCCCAATCACATATCTGGATTGTTTCTACTTTTTCATTATTATTACTAGTTTGGTTTTCTGAAACATGGTCTTATGTAGCTAAGGTGGTTTCGAATTCCTGATTCCCCCTGCCTCTATCTCCCATGTGCTGTGATTACAGACATGCACCACCATCCCCTTCTTAAAGGAATGTGTCAAAAGTGGGATTCAATCCCACATCTCCATGTGGAGACTGGACCTCAGTGTGGGGAAACTGCTTGAGTCTGGAAGCTTAGGCCACTTGGCTGTCCTGATACTCTTTAAATCTTCCTCCTCATCATTTTGAGACAGTGTCTCATGTAGCCCAGCTGGTCTGAAACTTACTATGTAGCTGAGGACGTCTGATCTTCCTGATCTTCCTCCCGAATGCTGGGATTACAGTGTGCGCCATCGCGCTGGGTGCCGGGGATCAAACCCAGGCCTTTGTCCGCGTTAGGCCAATGCATTCTCACTCAGCTATAGCTCCAGCTCTTAATCAGACTTTCTTTTTGTATTCTTTTGCTGCACTGTGGTATCTTTATACTTACATTTTTCTGCATCCCTCCCCGCCCCCGCCAACCCTTGATTGTTAGGCAGAGAAAAAAAATTCCTAAAATGTTTTTTAAAAAATCTTTTCTTTATTAGAGAGAGTGGGGAGAGAATGTGTATGTGAGAGAGAAAGTGCACACCAGGGCCTCCTGCTGCTGTAAACAAACTCCAGACATATGTGCCAATTTATGCATCTGGTTTTATAGAGAAACTGGGGACTTGAACCCTGGTTGACAGGCTTTGCAAGCAAGTGCCTTTAACCACTGAGCCATCTCCTGAGCCCCAATTCCTAGAATATTGAAGCGCCAAAGGATCCATGGATAATTGTGGTGCACAGGGCCGAACTCCTTCCAGAAAAATGTGTAACCCTCGGCATCACCCACTTCAGCCACATTATCCATATTCAAAGTTCTGGCGTCTAACAGGTTATAACTGATGTTTTATTGTTGTGTTGACTTGCATTTCTAGGTCACTTTTACCTTTGAATAGCACTGTCTGTGGCTAAATAGAAGCAAAGATAATGCCAGCCTGGGAGGGCCTTTGCTGTCTGCAAAGCCAACACTGGCATGAAGCATATTTTATTCAGAGAGGCTGGGCGCCAGGGACCAGCACAAAAGTTTCTGATAACTGTGGCCCTAGCACACCATTGTTGATTGATTTATAGGCCTTACTGGTGACCACTTTGGGGAATTTGCTGATGGCATCGAAAGGGCACATGGTCTGGTCATCAGAGGATTAGGGGAATGGGGGCGACCTCTCTTCACAATTGCACGGCTCTATGAGAAAGCCTCATGGGTAGCTGACATGGCTCTGTTCGCGCCTGGATCTACTCGATCAGCCGTCTCTGGGCTCGAGTGACCTGATCCAGGGACTAGACAACAGCAGTTCTACCTTCACCAGTACAGCCAAGGAAGGTCTGAGAAAACTCCAAAGAGGCCAAGTACTGCCTGTGACCCAGCACGAGACTGGATTGGAAGCTCCAGGGAAGGTGGTGGGGAGGTTGAGTGAGATGACTCAACCGCCAGGTCTTTGGAGTGGGGGGAGGCTTCATGTCCCAGTGACCAGCCAGGGAAAAGGGGGGCCACAGCAGAGCACGCTGCTCTGTCCAGGTGTGGCGCGCAGTGGTTTCCTGCCTTGCTAAGTGGCCGTTGCTCGGTGATGAATCATCGTGTTTGGAAAGTGCGGCTGTGCTCTGGACAGGGAAGTGAAAAATAGCACACGGCCAAGGTCGGGGCAGGACAGCCCGGGGCGATTGCAAGCCATGCAGCCTGTGGAGAGTGCGGAGGGCTGGGACCGCGGGGCAGTTGGGCCTGCTGGCCTCTGGTGCCAATGGGCTCTGCACTCTTGCTTGCAGCTCGCAGTATCTGTCCCTGGGAAGCAGCTGCTGGTCTGGGTTGATGTGTGCGGGGAGAAGGTGGAGGGTGATTTGGTGCTTCCCCTGTTCCCCTGCGCTGGCCAGGACTGAGTCCATCGCTGAGGGCGGAGCCAGTGGCACTGCGTGGCCTTGCCTGGATTCTTTCGCCTTGGGGAGGTGCAGCGTGGAGTCAGCTCAGAGCATCCTCCCTGGGGGATTAATCCTGTCGGGGGGGGGGGGATGGGCTCCAGCTCCCCTTCGCTGAGGCAGTGTTGGATATGATAGAGGAGGGTGTTGAACCAGTCCTCCTTGTCCTTTTGGCCGATAATGCAGGAGGAGAAAACAGGCACATGGCAGACACAGTCTTCAGTGAGGAGTAGATTGACTTTCCAGAACTTTCCACGGTGGGCCATCACTATTGCCGTCTAAAACCTGTGTCAACGGCTGGAGAGGTAGCTTAGCAGTTAAGGCGCTTGTCTGCGAAGCCTAAAGACCCAGGTTCAACTCTCCAGATCCCACGTTAGCCAGACACACAAAGGTGAGGCGAGAGCAAGGTCTCACATGACCACTAGGTAGTGCAAGGGTCTGGAGTTCGATTATAGTGGCCGAGGCCCCGGCACACCAACGCTCTCTCTCTCTTACTCTCCACAAAAATAAATCAAAATAAAAGAAAAAGAAAAAAAAAAAACTTGTTTTGTTTTACGTGCCAAGCACTAAGATTGTTTATCAGAAAGAAGACTTGGAACCCTCTTCCTAACTGCTCTGGAGCTTTGGGCACCAGTGCCTGCCTGCGCTCCCCTTTCATAGCCAGCGCTGCTTTCTTCCAGCACATTTGGGCAACTTGTCCTTTCCCTCATCCCCTCCTTTTGCGTAGCCAGAGAGAGGATTGGCTGGCCCAGCATCAGTCACCCACCGTTACTGGGGACTTGTAGCCACACGTGGGAGCAATGCAAGTCAGATTAGCTGGCACCTAATACGTGATAAGAACCGATAGGGGCTTTGTGGACTCAGGACACCTGCAGCCGATGGACCAGTGGGCTTCCTTCTCCCTCACTGAAGCTTTCTCCGAACACTCCTGCCAATCACCTTGGCCCAGAAGCTTCCTGTGCCTGGCAGGTGACGTGCACGATGATAACTTTTGATACCCAGCCGAGGCTGCACACCAGTAAGGGCTGAGAGTCCAGAGTCCCAGGCATGGGCCGTGTTGGCTTTGGCTGGGGCCAGATGAGTGTCCCCGGCCCCATAGGGCACCGGAGTGGGAGTTCTGAGCTGACAATTGCCCGCATGTGGGCTCTGTGGTGAACATATAGGGCCCCAGTCTTGGGCAGATGCCTACTTGGGCCACTTCGGACATCAAGACTCCTTTTGAGTTCCAAGATGAACTTCTGGTCTCTTGCTTCTCTTCTGCCTTCCCTAGGCCTGCAGGGAGGGCATGGTCTGGGGCAGGGGCTGCAGTTGCTGTCCTTGGAGCCCTTCTTTCCTAGCTGGGAGGGGGTTTTCACAGCTCCATTTCTGGGGGTGCCTGCAGCCCATTTCTAGGGCAACAACTGTGCGATTTTCTGAGCAGAATGCCTTGGAGTTTGGACGCCACGACTGAATGAAAAACAAAAGAGCCATTCTCAGAAGTACAGCAAAAATGAAACCAAATAAAAACCCCATGTAAATCCCTGTTGGGGCTGAGGAAACACCAGCCTGATGCCTTTCCTCCGTGTGCTGGGTCACAAAGGGCAGACTTCACAGAGAGGCTGTGGTGACATGGCTATGTTTGGACTTGAGGAAGAATGTTCTAGAAAACAAGAGGCAGTGCCTGTGTGTTCCTGGTGGGCGGGGGGAGTGGTGACAGTTCAGGAAATGACTGATGGCCAGGCAGGGTGCATGGGTAGGAACGGGCTCAGAGTTTGCACGCAGCATGGAGGGCAGGCGGTTGTTGACCGGGCCAGCCCCTGTTGCCTATGACTGATGTCAGAGGAACTCTGACCTCCATTTAGTCACCAGATACCAGTCTGGAACTCTCTTTGAAGATTAAGTAAACACAGCACAGATAATAACAAGCAAGTGACATCGCTGGGTTATCTACAGCGAGTGAAGAGCCCGCTGGTTGTGGGGTGACAGACTCAGGCCTTTCTGTTCCTCTCATGGGCCTGCCTCTACTAAGGGCCCAGTTTCCTGCTCAGCTCAGGGGTTGTTTTAAGGGGTGGACTTGAGGATGTGGCAACTTTCACTCTCGCTTCACAAGGTGACAGTGTCCCAGGGACAGAGCTCTGCTGTCACCCAAGGCAGATGGCTGTGGCCTGTGGCTTGTGGCTCTGGCTACACAGCTAACCTGGGATGATGTTTGCAGGGGATTTTGGCTTAGCTCTGTGGCTTGGGCACCTGGGAGCTCATGGTGTCTCTGTGGGGGAATCTACACAGGGGGTGCAGGGAAGGTGGGTGTCACCTGGAGATGCCTCACCCTTAGCATGGTGCTGCTGTTCTGGGTGAGCGGGCCAGCTCTTCTTGATCATGGAGCAGTGGCTGTATTCACCCCTCTGTTCTCTCTGTGGCTCCATCACGGGCAGAGGTGAGAGTTGTCCACATGCCAAGGTTTTCTTTCTTCTTTTTATGCGTATATATGGTGTGCATACATGTATGTGTGTTCATATGTGTATGGGCACATGCACGTGTGTATTTGGGTGTGGAGGCTAGAGGTTGATGTTGGGTGTCTTCCTTAGTCACTCTCTACCTTATTTTAAAAATTATTTATTAACTTGCAAGGAGAGAGAGACAAAGAGAGAGGGAGAGAATGGGCATGCCCGGACCTCTAGCAGCTACAAATGAACTCCAGACGCACCCACCACTTTGAGCATCTAGGTTTATGTGGGAACTGGGAAATCAAACCTGGGTTATTTGGCTTTGCAGGCAAGCGCTCCAGCCTTCTGCCTTAATTTTTGAGACCAGGCCTCTCCCTAAAACTGGAGTTCAACAACTTGGCTAGACTAGCCTGCAAACCCTAGGGATTGTCCTGTGTCCACATCCCCAGCACTGGGATTACATGTGGGAGCCAAAAAGCCCAATATTTTCACATAGTCTTGGGGACCTGAACTCAAGCCTGTATGCTTGCATGGGAAGTCCTTTATCCACTGTGCTCATAACCATTTGCCAGGGATTCTAGAGCATCCAGAGACAAAGAAAGAGAAACCCAAGAAAAGTAGAACAGCCACGGGCCTATGTTCCTCCTCCTCCTCCTTCTTTTTTGTGAATGTGCTTGTGGTGTGCATATGTATATGCATGTATGTGTGCGACCACATGCGTGTGTTCACAGGTGTGTGTATATGTGTGTGTGAGGCCAGGGGTTGACGCTCGGGAGCTTCCTCAGTCACTGTCCACCTTGGTCTTTGAGACAGGGTCTCTTGTTGAACCTAGAGCACATGAAATCAGCTGGGCCAGCCAGCAGGCCTCCGGATTCTCCGTCTCCACCTGGTCAGCAGTGGCATGACAGGCACATGCCTCCATGCCTGACATTTAAAAAAATTTTTTTAGTTTATTTATTTGAGAGTGACAGACACAGAGAGAAAGACAGATAGAGGGAGAGAGAGAATGGGCGCGCCAGGGCTTCCAGCCTCTGCAAACGAACTCCAGATGCGTGCGCCCCCTTGTGCATCTGGCTAACGTGGGACCTGGGGAACTAAGCCTCGAACCGGGGTCCTTAGGCTTCACAGGCAAGCGCTTAACCGCTAAGCCATCTCTCCAGCCCCATGCCTGACATTTTATGTGCTTCCCAGGATCCGAGCTTAGGTCTCATGCTTGTGCGGCAAGCACTGTACTCACTGAGACATGTCCCCAACTCCCCGGCCCAGTCTTTTGTCTTCTCCTCCCAAGTCTTTGCCTCATCAGCCTCACTTCGCCTCACCTCTCCCCACCCCCAGCAGAAAGCAGAAGCTGAGGGGGAAACGAAACCCTGGGCTCCACGCAGACGCTGCCCACCCCTGCGGCAGCCCTGGACGGATGGAAACCCTTCAGACAGAACCCGAGGCCTTGCTTTCTCCAGGCTGTTCCTCCCCACAAGTCCTTCGGCTCACTCTGTGCCCACACAGGACCAGGAGACACGGTGGCCCCAAGGAGTGGCCAAGTATGTGTGTGCTTCTGCAAGTTTAGGACTGGGCCCAGCTGTAGTGGGCACACCATGACAGGGCAGCTGGCAGAGTGCGCCAGCTAATGGTGCTGGTAAGGGCCACATTAAGACGACTCTCTCTCTGCCGGGCATGGTGGCGCACGCCTTTGATCCCAGCACTCAGGAGACAGGGGTAGGAGGATCACTGTCAGTTCAAGGCCACCCTGAGACTTCATAGTGAGTTCCTGGTTAGCTTGGACTAGAGTGAGTCTCTACTTTGAAAGCAACGCAAAACAAAACAAAACAAAACAAAACAAAACAAAACAAAACACAAAACGAAACCAACTCTCTGGACCACGAATTACGTCCTTTGATGTATGGCCCTGGCGGCAGCTGTGTGCTTTGGTCTCATCTCACAGGACTTATGAGCTCGTTTCATTAAGGGGCTGTCTTGAGATCTCTGAGTACCTCCACGCTTCAAACCTGCATGGTCCCATAAGAAACTAGGCCTTCTGAAAGCTTGTGCAGTATGGAAGTCTTGGTGAGTCTTGGTCTTCTATGTCATCTAGCATTTTGGACCCAAGCCACTCTGATCATACAACTCACCGATGGTATTGCTCCATCGGCGGGTTCTTTTGCAATGCTAGCTTAGCTCATGGATTTAAAGGGGAACTGGAATTCCAGGAGCTCCATGTTGACCAAGCGGTTTGCTTCGTTCTGGGTCCCTAAAGGACTGTGGCTGGGTTGGGCCTTGCCGATGTGATGTGAGCAGCTTCTGCGTGTGTGCCAGGGGTCGGGTTTGCATAACAGTCCCTTTCCCCTCCTACCGAGAGTGGTATGCCTGAAGTGTGGGCACATGTATGCTTGTGGAGGCCAGAGGGCAATCTTGGGTGTTGTTCTTTGGGGACCATCCACCTTTTTTTTTTGAGACAGGGTTTCTCAATGGCCTGGGACTCTCCTGATTAGGCTAGACTGGCTGGCTAGAAAGTCCTGGGGACCCACCTGTCTCTGGCTCCCCAGTGTTGGGGTGACCAGTGTGCACTAGGACACCCAGCTATTTTACATGGGCCCTGGGGTGGAGCTCAGGTCTTCATACTTGCAAAGCAGGTGCCTTACCCACTGAGCTACCTACCTTGCCTGCATCTCTTTGTTTAATGTTGGTGTTCATTAAACTTCCCCAGTTTTTTCTGTGTCTGGGCTAACACACGTATTCCAGGGATAGCCTGAGGCCCAGGCATTAACTGTCCCAAAGCCACCACGTACAAAGCCACCCTTCCCAGCCTTATTACCTCATGTGGAGTCTTCCTCTGGCTGCTTCCTTCGTTGCACCTTGGCTCTGCCTCTGCTTCTTCCTCCCTGCATGGCAGAGCAGAGTGCTTTTCCCTGGGTGAGGCCTTACATCACCCTTCTCCTGACCAGACACTCCTAAACACCCTGAGCCTTCAAAATCCCAGGAAATGATTTCCTGTGCTTGAATGGAGCCCAGAGCCTTCACCTGTATTGGTTGGTAGTCAGGTCTATGCCACTTACCAGATGACAGGCTGCGTGACGTCCTGACTGGCCCCAAGGGACTCCTTTTGTGGGGTGCTGTGTGTGTCCCTGATACGCAGATGCAAGCCGCGCAGAGTCAGTGTGACACGGCACCTGCTCCAGCCGAGGCGAGTTGTCACTTAAGCGAACTTACTACGTATTTCATTTATATTAGTTCTGGCTGCTGTGACCAAATATCTCACAAGAAACAACTTAAGCAAGGAAGGATTTATTTATGGCAGAAAAGTCACGGTGTCAGGGGCTCGAGGCCGCTGTCTACAGTGAAGACCCCAGCCCATGGGATGGCATCGCTCACAATTAAGGGGGGTTTTCCCACCTCAGTTAGCCTTACCTAGAAAACCCCTTACAGTCATTTTCACACATTTGTTTCCATGGAGATTCTAAACCATGTTAAGGTGACAAACAGAGATTAACCATCACGTCATGTCGCAGGAGTGAGACTGGTGTGGTTCGTCATGCCTCCTCTCTGCCACCCTCCGCCAGCCCCAGAGCTAAGTTTCCTAGCTGGCCAAGAGAAGATCCAACACAGCTCTACTTGCTTTTAAGCACCTTACTCTCTGTCCCCTCTTAGGATTTAAAAAATATTCTTAGTTATTTATTCGTAAATATACAGAGAGAGACGATAGAGAGAGCGAGAGCGAGAGGAGGAGAGAAGATGTGCCAGGCCCTCTTGCCACTGCAAGCAAACTCCAGATGCATGTGCCACTTTGTGCATCCGGCTTTACATGAGTACTGGGGAGTCGAACTCAGGTCGGTAGGCTTTGCAAGCAAACGCCTGTAGTCGTGGGGCCGGCTCCCACCCCAGGCTTTGATTTTATAAATACTGACCGGTCAGAAGACTGAATGGAGTCCCCAGCCACACACATACTTTTCAGGGACCTGTTGACTTCCCCTCTGCTTCTGCTAATGAAGACGCAGAGAAGTGACCCTTAGCTTTAGGCCTTGTTTGGTATGACTCAGCCTTAAAGACAACCAGCCCACTTGTCCTGGGTTGGTAAGTGCCTGGCTCCAGTAAATATTGGCAGAAACCACCCCAAACAATGGCCTGGATGGGTGCATGGGGACATGACTAGAAATTAGGAAATGCTCTTCATTTGTTAGAATTAAGCTACCAGTAAATGCCACCCCAGTGGCTCAATTGCTTGTGCATGACTCACACTTGCTATCTGATGGGGTCCAGCTCAGCAAGGAAAGTTGGGCATTCTGTAATGGACAGTTACATCCACGTCTATCTTTGTTTTCTAGAATACTGGCTTAGATGGGTGCTGCTTTCCCAAAAAAGAAAAGCAATGGGAAATTTTCCTTGGGAAACTGAAGGAGTTATGGAAGAAACAGCTGGAAGCAGAAGTGCTTGCTGCCAAGCCTGTGTGGTGAAGCCTGCTCTTCCCTTCAGGCACGTTTGTCTCCATTACTATCCAGCTACGGGAATGAGTGTGTCCACCAGGGCGAGCCCTCTCTGTGCTTCAGGCTTTGGGTCTTGCCCGCTTAGAGAAGGGACCCGATAGAGCCTGTCTTATAGAAGCTGGGTCACCTTCCAATCTCCCTTTCTAAGGATTCAAATGTATTTGTCATTACTCAAGCGTCTTCTGATTCTTTCCAATGGGCTTGAGTTTTATTTATTTATTTTTAGGTAGGGTCTTGCTCTAGCCCAGGCTGACCTGGAACTCACTCTACAGTCTCAGTCTGGCCTTGAACTCACAGCGATCCTCCTACCTATGCCTACTGAATGCTAGGATGAAAGGCGTGTGCCATCACGCCTGGCAGGGCTTGGGTGCTTTATTGAGCTTTGTTTTGAAAGCCAGTCTGCCTCCTACTATCGTTCCTCCCTTCCTCTCCCAGAACTAGGAGACACAGGAGGAAGCTAGAATGGGAAGCTGGGATGTGTCAAGGATGCTTCTATCACCTGTGCTTGCTTCCTTCCCCAGCCCTGCTGGGAGACCTCGGGTCCTGAGGGCGCAAGCTCCTGGATTTAGAGACAGACATGAGGGGCCAGAGCAAAAGAGGTGGCCTCTCCCTGGGGGTAGTGAGGGGTTAGGTATCGCAGCCTGGTGACCTGCAGGGGGCTCTGGCTTCTTTGTAACTTGTTACTGACAACGATCATACAACACGATATATCATGTTCAAAATCCACCCCCGCACTTTCTTCCCCTCCCCCAGACTTCTTCACTGTTGGTAGGCTCTTCCCCACAGGGAACACACCACACAAATTTCCATGCCCCGAAGGGGAGGGCCTTGTCACTCACAATTGGCACTGTTCCTCTGCTTCTTTCCGATAGGCTGCCGTCTGCTCATGGCACACCTATGTGGTCCTTGTCCTCCAATACAACCCCACACCAATGTGTGCTAACATATATTGCCAAGCAATATTCTCCAGGTTTGATGTGCAATTTCTTCTAGTTATTTATTTTTGCAGTGTGTGTGAGTGTGTGATATATTCACATGGATGTGTAGAAAGCTGCATTTCCCATAGGCACATGTATGCATGTAGGCACATGTACAAGAGGACCACCTCAGGGTCCTCTTCAGAAATACCTTCCACTTCTTTGAGACAAGATCTCGCACTGGCCTGGAGCTCCCTGTTTAATGTGGCTGGCCAGTGAGCCCCAGGGATGCCCCTGCTTCGCTTGCCCCTGAGCTCCGATTTCAGGTGCACACCACCACGGCCAGCTGGGCACTAGCGACTTTACTCAGGTCCTCACGCCCGCATAGTGAATGTTCTCACCTGCAGAGCCATCTCCTTGCCTAATTTCTGTGTGACCTTGCTCTTTTCGTGTGTATGTATGTGTGTATGCATGCATGTATTGTGAATGTATATGTATGCATGTACGTGTATGTGTGTGCACATGTACATATGTGTTTATGCATGTTTGTATGTGTATCTGTATGTATGCATATGTGTATGTGTGTGTATATATATGTATGTATGTATGGCCTGTCCACTTTCCCCATGGATCACATGTCTGCAGAGACTGTTTGTGGGGGGCAATCTTATGCAAAATGTACCCTGCTGTTTGAACCTGATGTCCTTGCTGTCCAGTTCAGAGGAAGGAGGAGGAGGGGGCAGACAGTACATCCTGCCCCGATACAATCAGGCCCATGTGTACCCCAGGCCTCTCCCCTGGGCCCTTCCTGGAACCTCAGCTACAATTGGCAGAACCCACAGGGTCAGCCCTTCTTTCCTCTCTTCCTTCCTTCCTGTCCAAAAATTTTCTGATGCACTTGTGTGTGGTGTGTGTGGTGAGGTGTGTGCATGCCTCGTGTGTGCATGTGCATTTGAAGGTGTGCATGGCCCTGTCCTGCTTCTTACTGGACGCTAGGGAGCAAACTCAGGCCATGTGATGCCCTCGGGCCCTCATGCTTGAGTGGTAGGTGCTGTGCCATCTTCCCATCCTAAGTTTTGTTATTTTTAGAAATAATTTTTATTTTTAAGTTAATGTACAAAATAATGAATTTTGGGCTGGATAATAAGATGGCTTAGCAGTTAAGGCACTTGCCTGCAAAACAAAAGGACCCTGGTTTGATTCCCTAGGACCCATATAAGCCAGATGCACAAGGGGGCACATGTGTCTGGAGTTTGTTTGCAGTGGCTGGAGGCCCTGGTGCACCCATTCTCTTTCTCGCTGTCTCGCTGCCTCTTTTTCTCTCTCAAATAAATAAATAAATAAATAAAATATATTTTAAAAATAATGAATTCGGGGCTGGAGGGATGGCTTAATGGTTAAGTGCTTGCCTGTGAAGCCTGAGGACCCTGGTTCGAGGCTCGACTCCCCAGGACCCACATTAGCCAGATGCACAAGGGGGCGCACGCATCTGGAGTTCGTTTGCAGTGGCTGGAGGCCCTGGCAGCCCATTCTCTCTCTGTCTCCCTCTGTCTGTTGCTCTCAGATAAATAAATAAAAATAATGAAAAAATAATGAATTCATTATGATAGGGACACACACACACACACACATAATATTTTCCCATTCTACTACCCTCCCCCATCCTCTCTCGGGCTCCTTTTCTCCCCCAAGTGATCCCCTTTCTGTTTTCATCATGTCAGATCTAGTTACATGAATGAGAGAAAATGTGCAGCGTTTTTTCTCCCCCCCCCCCCCCAGTTACCCTCTCTTATTACCTCACTCCATCTTGTAGATTTGTTTCTATCCAACATCCCTTTCTACTTGCATGTCATGTATATAGTCTCTGTGTGTGTGTTTTGTTTTTTGAGATAGGGTCTCGCTCTAGCCCAGGCTGACCTGGAATTCACTATGTAGTCTCAGGGTGGCCTCAAACTCAAGGCGATCCTCCTAGCTCTGCCTCCCGAGTGCTGGGATTCATGCCCGGCTTCTCTGTCTCTCTTTTTTGTTTTTCTTTTCTTTTCTTTTTTTTTTTTTGAGGTAGGGTATCACTCTAGCCCAGGCTGATCTGGAACTCACTCTATATATAGTCTCAGGGCTGCCTCAAGCTCAGCAATCCTCCTGCCTCTGCAATTTTACTCTAGATGGCTCTGTGAGAACACAGGGCAGCTGTGGCTGTCTTCCATGAGTGGAAACAACGTCTCGGTAGAAGAGGCACAGAGGAGCCAGGAGCCTGGGCCAGGCGCCAGGCTGGATGGCTGCGGAGGAGGGCGCATGCTCCCCTCTCTCCCTCCCCTCCCCGGGATACTATTTCAGGCCAGCCAGAGAGCGATGTGTGTTCCTGCACAGAACAATGTTCTCTCGGAGGGGATGGAGGGGACGGCTGCTAGCTGAGCCAGACAGGGCAGGAATGCCGAGCCAGCAGGGGTGACGGCCGCCCTCCAGCACAGGCTCGCTTCCTGCTCTGAGTCACATGGATTTTTGTCTAGCTGACTTGCCTTCCTCCCACACCAGCCCGCAGCTCTGCCAACATGGGGACTGAGAGTTGTGTTGCAAAACTCCGAGCCATTTTCTGCATGCCTCTGTGACATCCAGAGATCAGGAGGGGGGCGGGGGCATGGCCAGGGAGAGGAGAGAAAGGACAGGAAGAGAAGGGGGCGGGGGCATGAGCATTTTGCTGACGTCAAAGGAGACCACACTCTTTAGGAAACATTATTTGTACCTACCTCAACTACCCACTCCCTCTGACTTACTAGAAACCAAATGCCGGTTTTGAAGCCTGTAGTCTTGCAGTCTGTTTCTTTCTTTCTTTTTTCCCTCCTCCTTCTTCTATTCTCCTTTGACCAAAAGGGCCATTAATTGTTGTGCACTTGAAAGCTACCTGATTCCCTGAAGCAGAGGGGATTTCCATGAGTCATAACTCAGTCCCTGCTTGTGTGCGGCGCTGCGGCTCGAGTAAATTGATCATCCAGCTGCAAAGCTGATGGAAG
This sequence comes from Jaculus jaculus, assembly GCF_020740685.1. Lineage (NCBI taxonomy): Eukaryota > Metazoa > Chordata > Mammalia > Rodentia > Dipodidae > Jaculus > Jaculus jaculus. Next base: position 12,124,899 of record NC_059106.1, on the reverse strand, counting down.
AGGCCCCCGGGAGAACGAGGCCGCCTCTGCAGCTGGGGCAGCTGCTGGTGCTGTCACGTGGCTGGCTGTGCTTGCTCAGGCTTGCCCCCAGCGTCCTCATGATCTCTATGGCCCCCTCTGAGCCACCCGGTGTCCCTTGCCAGCTCCCCTCTCCTGTGAGGGCAGCCTGACTTCCCAGGGTGAAGGTGATTCTCCTGAAAGTGTGGCAACCTCCCTCCCTCCCTCTCTCTCCTTTCCCTGTGTGTATCTATGTGTGGTCACCCAGACGTGGAGGACAGAGGTATCTTTCTCACTTGCTCTCCATTTTTAGTTCTTGACAGGATCTCTCACTGAACCCATAACTCATTGACTGGGCTAGACTAGTAAGCCAGTGAACCCCAGGCGACCCCCTTCCTCCAGCTTCTCAGCACTGAGGTGACAGGCGTGCCATTTTACGCCGCAGATCTGAACTTGGGCCTTCAGGCTTGTGCAGCGGGTGCTTTCCCCACCGAGACGCCTCCCTGGCCCCCAACAGCTTCTTTCTTGAGAAATCTGGAGGGTGCTGGGTGCAGCCCTGGCTCCAGCATTCTCTGAGGGTCACTTGTTGGTGTCTAGGTGGTTTTGTGGTCTTTTCCAGAATCCCCCCCTGGATTTGCTATGGATACTCAAGGCCCTCTTATAGACAGAGTTCAATCTGGAACCCGAGGCTTCAAGGGACACCCATTCCACTGCCCAGATGGCAGAGTTCAAGTTCCTGGCTGGCCAGGGCTGCGGAAGTTAATTTTTATCCTAGCAAAAAATAATAAACACTGCATTAACAACTACATGGTTATCAATTTGCAGCTCATTTCCAGCCAGATCACTTCACTCCTGCATGTTTTTACTTCTGGCTGATGTACCCAGAGTACATTTCACCAAACCATATGTGGCTGTTTAAGTCCTGGCCTTGCTTGCGTTTATATGGTGTTTTTCACCTTAATTGGATAATACTATTTGGCTCTTTCAGCTATGTTCCTCAAATAGCACATTTGAATGGGGGAAAAAACTTCAAGAGATGGGGATATGGCTCAGTCAGCAAAGAGCTTGCCTCACAGGCATGAGGACCTGAGTCTGGTCCCCAGAGCCCGTGTAAGGAGCTGGGAGTGGTGGCGCAAGTCTGTAATCCCTGCATTGGGGAGGTAGAGACAGAAGGACAGCCAGTTTAGCTCTACACCATCAGGAGACCTTCTCTCAAAGGGAGTGGACAGAATTCCTTTGCGGAGGTGACTCCAGAGGCTTTCCTTGGTCTCCCGTGCACACGCATGCGCACGTGTGTGTGTGTGTGTGTGTGTGTGTGTGTGTGTGTGTGTGTGTGTGATCGCCTGCTGAGCAGGGCCGGGCTGGTGGCGATTCGTCTCCTCATTTTATGGTGTGCTAATATTAGAGGAAGCGGTGAGAGCAACTACTGAATGAAGGCAGGAGATTGGACTAGGAAGATGTGCCCGCGGTCACTATCAGTGCTGACATGGAGAATCCGATTGGTCTCAAGGGATATCCAGGAACCTCTCTACAGCTCAGCCTTTCTTCAAAGGGTTCGCCTGCTAATGTTCTTGGTGGGATCAGAGCTCCCGCTGATGGCGTCATCCAAGATGACTTGCTTATCTTTAGATTATTACAGCCAGGGATTCTGTTTGATCATGACAAAATGGAGTGACGGTTATGTGTGGTCAGATAGAAAGTAAGCCCTCCTCCAGCCTCCCAGCTCTCCTTCACTGAAGGATGTAATAGGAACTCTGATACTGCCACACAGTTCAGGGCAGGTCCAAGCAGTTACTTGGTTATAGGGGGAGTGAAAGAGCTTGCAGATGTGGCAGGCAAAATAAATCAAACCATGCTCCATCTTTATCTCCTTGGAAAATAATGGACTTTCTCAAAGCCCCAGATGTCTCTGGTGTGTGCGTGTGTAGTATATGCACATACACGTACTGGGTATGCATATATATGCATATGTGTAGAGGTCAGAGGAGGGCATTAGGCACCCTCCTCTATCACTCTCCTATCATAGTTCCTTGACACAGAGTCTCTCATTGAACCTGGGGTGCACCAGGTTTTGGCTTAGGCTAGCTGACTGGAAAGCCCCACCCTTCCACACTGGGGTGTGCTGACATGGCCAACTTTTTTTTTCGCCCTGATTTCGGGTCTCACTCTAGCCCAGGCTGACCAGGAATTCACTATGTAGTCTCAGGGTGGCCTTGAACGCAGGGCAATCCTCCTACCTTTGCTTTCCAAGTGCTGGGATTAAAGGCGTGAGCCACCATGCCACGTCCTTATGTTTGCACAGCGAATGCTCTTACACACGAGCCATCTCCCAGCTCCAAAGTCCCAGCTTTGTCCCTTGAAAAGCACTAGAAGACAGGAGCCTGTACTTCCCAGGTTCATAGAAACCCAAGGATATCTGTTCTCAGGCTTGGCAGATGTGTAGCATCTAGTGAACACTTCACAAGGTGCTCTTGCTGGGAAGAGCAGGCCTGGCAGGTGCCAGCAGGCAGTGAGTTAAGGTGCCATCAATGTAACCCTAAATGTGAGCCAATGCCCCACTTCCCAATGGGCAGGTTACCAAGGCCTTGTATATTATTGACTATGTACTTTTTTTTTTTTTTTTTCGAGGTAGGGTTTCACCCTAGTCCAGGCTGACCTGGAATTCACTAAGGAGTCTCAGGGTGGCCTCGAACTCATGGCGATCCTGCTACCTCTGCCTCCCAAGTGCTGGGATTAAAGGCGTGCGCCACCACGCCCGGTGGCTATGTACTTTTAACTGTACAAGTGTGTGCATGTGTGAGAGAGGGTACTTCATCACACAAGAGAGCATCCCGTGTTGCTATCACATGACTCAGGTTTACAGATGCAAACACAAGGCCATTCCTTGGCTTCCCCTGTACATCCTATTTCCCATCACGTTGTGCTGGTATGAGTCGACAGGACTGACAATGGTCCTCCATTGGAGAGTTGCAAAAGCAATGGGACGTGTCTCCACCCCCCACTCAGTGCTGGGATTACTAGCATGCACAGCCATACCTGCTTTTTATGTGCGTGTTGGGAATCAAACTTGGGTACTCGTGCTTATGCAGCAAGTGTTCTTACCCAGCCCATAAGCCCCAGAAACTCAGTCTTCCAGAACATATCTTCATGCTTCTGCCCAAGGTCTTTGAGACCGAGGACGTGTAGAAGCTGTGTACTGTGGACCCATGCAGCATCCGTCACCAGAGGAACCGGTTTCCTAGTATCCTTGTGGACATGGAGCCACATTGGCCCAAGAGGGCAGGGAGCCGGTGGCTCTCGGTCCCGGAGGCAGCCCGAGTGGGTAAGTGGCCTCAGTGGTAGCGCCAAAGGGAAGGATCAATGTTGTCCTCACATGTTGGGCAATGTGTGTCCCCCGGAGAGAGGCAACAGCTGTGGTCTATACAGCCAAGGCAAATGGGAGGTTGAGCAATTGTTCAGCAAACTCATTTGAAGCCAGGCAAGAAGATACAGGCCTGGAAACCCTGATGACCACATCTGAAGGGCCAGGCAGCAGCTCCATATTTACCTTATGCATGTTTTGTCAGCCTAGCTTTTCCAAAGGAGGAAAGGAAATGTCATTATTTTAACGACATGGTGGAAGAACAGGAATGCTTTCGATATGACATACTAGGTCACTTGCCACTGAGCAGTACTGTGATTAAAAATACCTACTGGCCCTGTGTGGGAAGCCTAGAATTCTCTGGAATTGTTATTATTGGCATTTTTTTTCTTGAAATTCTCCCCAAGGGTGTATTACACTATGCCACACAGTAGGTGGGTCATAACCCTGAAGAGATTTACTTATGAGACTTTTTACGGTGGCCTCACTCAAGACCTACATTTCACAAGAGAGGGAACTGGGGATGTTTTGAAAGAACCCTCCCTCAAATGTGGAAAAAAAAAATCACAACACAATGGCTTCAGAGTGTCTCTCTCGGCGTTTCAGCACTGGTAGATTTATTGGAATGTAGGAAAAAGAAAAAGCAGAAGATAAACCAAACGCCCATGTGCTCAAACCAAGAACAGGCTCTCTTTGGGAAGATGTGTGTTTTTCTGATGAGCTAAGTGTTGATTCTAACCCCAAAAGACAGAAAAGTGTGAGGTTAGATAAGTGTCTGCTGGAATCATTGTTGCCCTGAGGATTCTGTGAAGTGGGGGGTGGAGCTCACGGGCTGCGGTTGTAGAATAAAGTTCACCCTTTGTTTTCCCTTGCTGTGATTGGACACTTACTGTAAACCATGCGAGTTACTTTCTGGAAGCCCGCTGTTAACTTCAGGTCTGCCTTGGGAGGGCGGATGCTTCCAGCAAGAGAGCACGAGATGAGGTTTGCAGGCATTGCTTGTGCAACGCCAAGTGGCCATTGGCCAGGGCAGAAGTCAGAGCAGGAGATAGCTATCGATGCAGTTGTTGGGTCTGGCACAGACCTCCTGTGCTGAGCTGAGCAGGAAAGGGAGACGTTTGTGTGTGGATTTGTTTCAGCAGTCCCACAATGCAGTCTTTCATCTGAGGCTTGCTGTTGGCTCGGGTGGACAAACCAGTCTTGCACACAGGGCGGGGACAGCCTGGGGTTGACAATCTTGCACCCATGTGCAAGTAAAGCCCTCTCCCTACGCTTTGCTTTTCTGGCTCCCCACAAGGCAACCTCACAGGTGGTTTGGGTTGCCTTTTGGGTGTAGTTAAAAATTTCCAACAGATTTGTGGCACATCCTATGATAAATATAACAACTTCCTGTGAACTGCGATTTCTTACACTCCATTTGCAAGCATGTATGTGCGTGCGCATGAAAAATAACCTGCTTCTGCTGAGCAGCACTCGCCTTGACCACAGGGCCGTTGCCGTGGAATTCTCTTTCGTGTGGTCATCCCCTTTCGGGTCAGCGAATAAATGTTCTGGACAGCATCTGGCATGGGTGACTTTGCTCTGAGGCTTAATGTATAACTAGTGTTTTCCCTTCTCTGTCAGCAGTTGGCAACATGGTGCTGTAAATAAGGACTCCAGGGAGTTAAATGCATCTGTCAGCCAGGGCTGGGGGAGGCAGGGGAGAAGGCATGGAAATTCGCTTGTCTGTGGTTGGCTGTTCCAAGGGGTAAGATGATTTCAGTAATCTGGAAAGAGCTGTGGACTCACAGGTTCCAACAACAGGAAAGTCTCTTGTTTTAAAATCCTTCAAGCAACATGTGGGCTTAGGGGTAAAAAAAAAAAAAAAAAAAAAAAGTAGGAAAAAAAAAAGCGTCAGCCTGTGGTTTGGTGATTGTATTTCCTTATTGATATAATGGTCCCTGACGCAAGGCCTCCTGGGATTGCAGTGTGACCACAGGCCCGACAGTTACCCTGCCTTGCTCTCAAACACAGCCGGGGCTTTCTGGACAAATGAGAAGTCTAAAAATTTCCCTTTTCATTTCCTCTCTGGTGTGACTTTGTCATTTTTTTTTTAAAACTAGTAGTGGAAAAGGGAATTTTGCCCACAGTTGTAAGTTTATCTTGACTGAATAGCTTCCCTTCCACTCCCCGAAAATCCCACTCCAAAAAACCCAAGCTTAATAAGAAATTTTATCTATTCTTGCAGATTTTTTTTTGTTTCTTGTTTCCAGTGGGTCTGTGTTTGGACATCCATTTTCGTGCTGGGAGCACACAAACAGGTCTTTTTAAGTGTTAAGATTTTACAAGAACACTAAGACTTTCCCACATGGCCCAGGCAAGGGCCTGAGAACGTTAGGAAGCTTGAACACCCTTCTGGAACCTTCACCCTGTCACTGCCAATGTGAGGCTCCGAGGGCAAGTGCTTCCAGGACCCCTTCTTGAGTTCTGGGAAAAGTGGAAACAGACACCATTTCTGTGTGATCACAGCCCAGAAGGTTCCTCTGGCTGGAGGTGTGGTGGTGTGAACCTGGAGAACGTCCCTTCATCCAGGTGACACCTCACAAAGAGGCTTCCTGACTCCTGCTTGCGCCATTGAGGCCTTGTGTCTGGGACACAGCCCCTGGGCCCAAGCCACCTCTCTAGGACAGGAAAAGGCAGATTTTACTTGCACACTCTCTCCACATTGCCTGTGCCTGCCTGCTTTGACCCCGCGAGCATCCAAGCATGCGCACAGGTTTTTCATAGCTGTGGGCTCAGCCGGAGTTTCTTTCACTTGTCAGTGAACTCAGAGACAGTGTTTGGAACATGCGGGCTCTCCTCAAAATACTCTTTCTGCCGGTTCTTCTGCGTGGGCTCTGGGGACCTGCAACCCCGAACAGGGCTGGGGCGACTCTCAACCCCCAACAGATCAGTCGGAAGCGTGTCACTGGCCATTCTCACCGAGTGGGCAGCAACAAGAGCTGCCGAGGTCTGAAGCAGGGGTGGAGCGCACAAGGGCAAGGCAGAGACCACTTCGGAGGAGCGCTGGTCTACTGTGTGGACTCACGTGGGTGATAGGGTGTGCAGAGGTGTGCAGAGGTCCTCTGGGAGCCACAGGGACTGGCTGTGGAGTCTGCAAATGCTCACGTCTCTCCTGTTAAATGGTGCAGTCTTTGCATATAACCTATGTATATCTTCTTGCACACTTGAAATCATCTCTAGGTGATTTATATTTTTTAAAATTTATTTATGTGTGTGTGTGAGAGAGAGAGAGAGAGAGAGAGAGATTGAGAGAGAGAGAGAGAGAGAGAGAGAGAGAGAGGGAGAGAGAAAGAGAGAATGGGTACATTAGGGCCTTTAGCCATTGCAAATGAACTCCAGATGTATGCACCACCTTGTGCATATGGCTTATGTGCGTCCTGGGGAATCGAACCTGGGTCCTTTGGCTTTGCAGGCAAATGCCTTAACCACTAAGCCATCTCTCCAGCCCTCTAGGTGATTTATAATACCTAATGTGGTGTAAATGCTATGCAATTGTTGCTATGTTTTATTGTTTAGAGATATGAGATTAAAAAAAACGGTCTGTGTTTAACAGAGACACAATTTCCCCCCATTCAAACTTGGTTGAATCAATGGATACCAAACCCTCAGGTGCAGAGGGCTAGCTGTACTGTGAGTGTGCATGGGTTCAGTGTATATATCATGTATGTGCACAGGTATTGAGCAGTACATGAATACCATGCCTACAGTTGAGACTACATGTGTCCACTGGGCATGCACACTGTGTGTACATGTATGAGCGTGTGTTCAGACTGCAGGCAGGTGTGCAGCGTGTGTATGCTGTGTACTTATACTCTGTGTGTGCATCAAGTGTTTTCATGTGTGTCATGAGTATGTGAACGTATTCTTGCATGCATTTGGTGTGTGACACATCAGAAACTACAGGTTTGTGGGGGCTGTGCTATTAACAAATGGGCACATGTGTGTGTGCACGGATGCAGGTCCTCCTCCCTCACGTTTTTCTTTGTTACACACAGCACTATTTACACTTCTGGAGGGGCTGTGAGGTGAAGGCCAGATAAGCCACAGAGAATAGCTGTTTCTCATAGATTTGCTGCCCTTTGACCCCTAAGCAACATCTACTGAGATTACAGAAAGATAGACAAATTGTATATTGCATTTCCCCTTCCTGCTTGCCTTCCATTTTTTTTTGCATGTGTACATGTATGTGGTGTGCATGTGTATGAGTGTTCCTATGTGTATGCGCATGTGGAGGCCACAGGTTAATGTTGGCGTCTTCTTTGGTCACTGTGGTAGACTGAATGCATGTGCCCCAATAAACTGAAATGCTTTGTTAGAGCTTGTAACTTGGATTTCCAGCTGCCTGGCTGGAAGAGGTGTCACTGGGGGCAGATCCTGAGGTCCAGTCCAAAGGCGTGCTCGGCCTGGGTCCCTGCTGTGGGCTGTTGGGTTGAGTCTCTTGGCTTGGATCTGTGAAAGGGGCCATCAGTGGAATGTCCCCTTGAGCTGTACGCTTCAGAGAAATCCCTTCCTCCTGCAAACGGTGTCTGGTTTGAGTCAATCCAGCAGCGTGGTGATGCTGCCTACAACAATCCCATTCCCCTTTATTTGCCGGGATAGGATATGTCACTGGGACCCAGAGCGAGCCAGTCCCACTAGTCAAGCTAGCCAGCTTGCTCCAAGGCCCAAGAGCTGCAAGTACAGGCAGGCTACCACAGGGGCGCTTACAGATCAAGCACTTTATCCGCTCAACCATCTTCCCAGTCTCCCAACCTCTTTTTTTATTTTTATTTATTTATTTATTTTTGGTTTTTCGAGGTAGGGTCTCACTCTGGTCCAGGCTGACCTGGAATTAACTATGTAGTCTCAGGGTGGCCTTGAACTCATGGCAATCCTCCTACCTCTGCCTCCTGAGTACTGGGATTAAAGGCATGCGCCACCACGCCCGGCCCAACCTCTTTTTTTATATTTTGGCACTTCATTTTATTTTTAATTTCATGAACAACTTCCACAAATATAAACAATATGCCATGATCATAGTCCCCTCCTGCCACTGTCCCTTTTCTCCCTTCCAAATTTCCCCTCTACTGACTCCCTTTCCTTCTTCTTCTTCCTCTTCTTCTTCTTCTCCCCCTCCTCCTCCTCCTTCTTCTTTTTGGTCTTTCGAGGTAGGGTCTCACTCTGGCTGACCTGGAATTCACTATGTAACCTCAGGGTGGCCTTAAGCCCACTGCGATCCTCCTACCTCTGCCTCCGAATGCTGGGATTAAAGGCGTGCGCCACCATGGCCAGCTTGAAACCCTTCTTTCCAACTAGTCTCTCTTCTATTTCGATGTCCCATCCCATTATGCAGGTCTTATGTAGTAGTGTCAGCCATGAATATCTAGGCCACTTAGGGTTAATCAAAATATAAGACTGGGCTGGAGGGATGGCTTGCTGGTTAAGGTGTTTGCCTGCAAAGCCAAAGGACCCAGGCTCAATTCCCCAGGACCCACGTTAGCCAGATGCACAACGGAGCAGACGTGTTGGGAGTTCGTTCGCAGTGGCTGGAGGCCCTGGTCTGCCCATTCATTTTCTCTCTCTTTCTCCCCCTTTCTCTGCCAAATAATAGATAAAAATAAGATATTTAAAAATAAATTTTAAGATTTATGAATAAGTCATATGGAAACCTACTTTACTAGCTAATAATATATAGGAGCTGGGCATGGTGGTGCATGCCTTTAATCCCAGCACACTCAGGAGGCAGCATTAGGATTGCTGAGAGTTCAAGGCCACCCTGAGACTACATAGTGAATTCCAGGTTAGCCCTGGCTAGAGCAAGACCCTGCCTTGAAAAAAAAAAAAAAAAAGATCAAACAACAACAAACAGGTGAGAGAGTTTGGGCAGAAGTATTTTGTGGAGGTAGATAATGTGTCCAGAAGCCCCAATCTCTTCTCTTGAAAAAAGGTCTCACATAGCCCAGGTTGGCTTTGAACTTGCTATGTGGTCTAAGGATGACCTTGAGCTCCCTCCTGATCCTCAGGCCCGACCTTCTGATGATTGCAGCGGTGCATGCTGGGCTCCCAGTGGATTCCTTTCAAGTACCTTTGTCTTCAGTCTGAGGAAGAGGAGAGAGTGTTGGAATTAAGATGGAGAAGGGAGAAGCAGCAGGGTGTCAGAGCGCGAGTCCCTGCTTAGTGTTTATAAAATACATCTCTGTCCCTCCGTGCGGGACTTGAAGGCTGCCCCAGTTTCCTGCCTCTAACCTCTCTGTAAGCACTGACCCACTTCTGGCTATTTATATTTGTTTCTTTGAAAATGCTCACTGTGTGATTACAGTTGACTCTTGTCCCTCCGCCCTGCCATCCGAGGCCCAGAACGCAGCTCGCCCCTCCTCAAGCCCACCAATTATGGGTGAGCACAGAGCCAAAGAACGGCAGGGCTCTGTTGGTGATGTGACAAGTGTTAGGTTACAAGAAGCAGTGGCCCACTTCTTCACAATCACAGGTACAAGGACGGGCTGCCGCGACCCACCTGGGGAGCTCAGTACCTGCCTCGCCTTAGTCCAAACTTCCTTCTCTGTGTTTTCGACTCCGTGAGAGTGGGCATCTTGCCAGCCCTGGGGTGTCCAGGGGGCCGCTTTCTCCCCAGGCTTGCACTTTGGGCCCAGGGTGGTGAATGTGGTCACTTATCTAGGATTACAGCCTGAGTCAACAGTGGAACCAGGAAGCCAGCTCAGGAGCCAGCGTGGCATGGAGAGTGACAGTGTTTACTCTTTGCTTTGGGCAAACTCTGATTTGCTCTTTAATAAGTCACCGCCGAGGATGTGGCTCTGGAGCGGTTTGACTTGGCACTTGAATCTGAGTCACATGTTGATAAAGGAGGAGAGGAAGGAGAGTCTTTGCGTTGTTCCAGCTTTATCATTAACCTTGAGTTTGGAAATGGACTTGCTTTCAAAAAGCGCTGGTTTCCCCAGCGTTCGAGCAGGTGGCTAGTCTCAGTCCATGAGGGGTTGTGACATTTTTCATGCCAAGACTTGTGACTGGGTGGCACAGTGGACACCCAAGGATGATGTGAGATGAAACAAGACTGACTTTGACTCCAACAGACCTGGTTTGGGTCTCGGCTCTGCCACTTTCAGTGCCACCTGGGGAACCCCTTCACTTCCATGCCTCCATATCCTCATCTGTGAAACGTGCATAAATTAAAAAAAGAAAACCCAAACGCATAGATTTTTTTTTATTTTTATTTATTTATTTGAAAGCGACAGACAGAGAGGGAAAGAGTCAGAGAGAGAGAGAGAGAGAGAGAGAGAGAGAGAAAGAGAGAGAGAGAGAGAATGGACACACCAGGGCCTCCAGCCACTGCAAACAAACTCTAGTTGCATGTGCCCCCTTGTGCATCTGGCTTACATGGGTCTTGGGGAATTGAGCCTTGAACCTTGGTCCTTAGGCTTCACAGGCAAGTGCTTAACTGCTAAGCCATCTCTCCAGATCCCCAAATGCATAGATTTTATAGGATCCAGTCAGAGGACAGATGTGAGGGGCTGGGTAGGGAGTGTGATGTAGTGAACACCAGTATAGCAAGCTATCAAGATCAGTTACCACTTATATCATTATATCATGTGGAAGACTGTTTTCTCTTTCCAGATTGTTCTCCAGGACACTGTCACCTCCATGAGGTTCAGGATGTAATTACATTCTTTTTGCTTTGGTTTCACATGAGTGGATGGAGTCTCCCTTCAAGGACTAGAGTCAAAGCACTGTGGGGTGTGTGTGTGTGTGTGTGTGTGTGTGTGTGTGTGTGTGTGTGTGTGGACTGGGGGACTGATTGAGTCTAGGGCCTTACACATGCTAGAAAGAACTCTACAATTGAGTTATATTCCCAGATCCCCCTTTTTAGTCATTCATTCATTCACTTTTTTGGGGGGGGGGTTTTCGAGGTAGGGTCTCACTCTGGTCCAGGCTGACCTGGAATTAACTCTGTCATCTCAGGGTGGCCTTGAACTCATGGCAATCCTCCTACCTCTGCCTCCCGAGTGCTGGGATTAAAGGCATGCGCCACCACGCCCGGCTATGTGCCTCTTTTTTTTTTTTTGGTTTGTTTTTCAAGGTAGGGTCTCACTGTACCCCAGACTGACCTTGAATTCACTCTGCAGTCTCAGGCTGGCCTCAAACTCATAGTGACCCTCCTATCTCTGTCTTCTGAGTGCTGGGATTAAAAGCATGTGTCACCATACCCAACTCATTCATTGCTTTTTAAAACTTGGAGACAGGGTCTTGTTAAGTGAGGAGACGGGCCTTGAACTTCTTGTCCTTGGCTTTCAGAGCAGCCGGGACAACAAGCCCGCATTGCCAGCTGCTTGTTCAGTGAGAACTCTTTCCTCCCAGAGAGAGAGACAGGACCTGGGTCCCGGGCCTGGAGATGAGTTGTTCTTGCCCTTTGGCGACAGCTCTTCCTCATTAGATACAGGCACCTGAAAAAAAAAAAAAAAAAGAAAGAAAGAAAGAAAGAAAAAAGAAAGAAAAACTGTGAAGAGAGGCCTGAGGACCTTTGTCACCTAGGGTGATCCTTGGCACACCGCTCCTCTTGCTTGGTTTCCTGAAGGGACATGAACAAGAGAGCCAGTGGCCTTCCATGACTAGGGCATCCGAGGGGAGAAAGGAGCGTCACCCACGGGGTTCGTGACTCGGGTGCCAATTGTTTTTAGAGTTTAAAAGACAATAGTCAATCGAGATCAAGTCCAGGCTGCTCCTTAAACTTTCAATTGCTGTGCATCAGTGATTCCAAACACATTCGTGGCAGAGTCTCCTTCCCCTGGGTGCAGGCGCTCCGGCCGTCTCTTGGTGCGCACTGCTGGAAGAGACAGAGCGGTCCAGAGACAAATGAACCCGAACCTGGAAGAGACAAGTGCTTAGGGATCCTGGGGGTCAGGGGTCCTGTGGGAGGAGAGGATGGCGGCGCGCAGGGGCTGACTGTGTTGAAGGAGAGGCTGTGACAAGGGACAGCAGTTCCCTTGTGGAAAGATTACATTCCTTTCATCCTGCCTGCAGATGATGCTCTTCTTCTATCCCTTCTGGGGTCCATCTTCCTAAAGATTCTTGCTTAGGGCTCGGGAGATGGCTTAGCGGTTAAGGTGTTGCCTGCAAAGCCAAAAGGCCCAGGTTTGAGTCCCAGAACCCACATAAGCCAGCTAGATGCACAAGGGGGAGCACATGTCTGGAGTTCATTTGCAGTGGCTAGAGGCCCTGCTGTGCCCATTCTCTCTCTCCCTCTCTCTGCCTCTTTTTGTCTCTTTCTCAAATAAATAAATAAAAATAAAGTTTTTTTTTTAAAAAAAGACTCCTGTTTACTAATGGGGCAGGTGCATCTGATCCTTATAGTCACAGAGCTAAGCTTATCTGCCAGATGAAGATGCCAAGGTTCAGAAAGGGCCAGGGCCTCCTCGGGTTGGTCAGTAGTGTGCCTCTGCCCCGCCTCGCTGTGCTCAAAGGTGTCAGAGGTTCCTGGTGAGGTTTCTTGAGGAGGAAACAGGAACCCATTCATCTGGGATGATTTTAGGAGGGGCATGGAGCCGCCCCGCCACCCCGGAGGTTGATAGGCTGGCTTATCAACACAACCCCAGAGGTCATCTATAAGAGGCCTCAAAGGGGCATTGTGCCAGGTAGGCAGAGACCTTTTATAGAGAGAGGGCTGGTTTTGCTGTGGGCTGAACAAGCTAGATGTTCTGAGAATAGTGAGCCTTCAAGGTGATTTTGCAGATACAACTGGTCCCTTACTGGTTCCTGGATCCTGTGTGGGGCTGGCCTGACCCCTTCTTGGAACCAGAGAGGGGGTTTTGGTATGGGGCATTTGAGAGACATTCCCATCACTCTCTCCTTGGGATTACTCATCTCTCCTGTCTTCTCCAGGCTCAAGCCTAAGGAAAATGGGGGAAAAAAGTATTTCATGGAGTCAGTCTGCTCATGGTCTGCCTACTGGGTCTCCATGTCTGGACCCTGAGCCACAGGGATGGAAAGATTAGTGGGTGGCTAAGGTTGGCCAAGGGCCCAGGACCTCCTGTGGGAGACTTAGCAGGGCTGAATTACCTAAGGCCGCAGATGACCGAGGCGCCAGACAGTGCTTGGCTCCTTGCTGGCTCTCGCTCCCACCTCCCTCCGAAACTGGATTCTTCCAGACTCCAGATGCCAGGGATGTCTTGAAGGGAGATGGGGCCTGTCTGGTTATTTACTGTGACCCCATACAGTATCCGCCTTTGTTCCGCAGAGCCACCGCGCACATAAAAGGCTGTTGGGAAGGGGAGCTGAGTGCTTAGTGGCTTGCACAGGAAATTGGAAATTGGAAACCCACTGCTCTGACTCATGCTTAAACAAACCCAACACACCCCTGACCTTTGCCCCTACATCTGCAGCAAGCCTTACCTGGCAACAGCTTCCTGGGTGAGAGAATCCTTCAGACGGCAAACGAATGCTATGCACGCAAGCTATTTGCTTTTTAAAATAAAATGAATTCTTATCCTTCTTTTGCTCTTGAAATTTTTCATCCATTATATTCATCAGCTCAGAGAGATGTAGCATTTGGTAAAATTATTTTAAGTAGCACTCCAACCTGTGATCATAATTTCAAATCAAGGAATTTGCTGAGCAGCTGTGGGGAAGAACAAAGGGTCTGGGAGTGATTTAGGCACTGGGGGAAGGGAGGCCCAGGCCCTGGAATTTAAGGCCTGAACCAGTAGCGAAGCAGGATAAACTGGGCATGGTGGCTCACACCTTTCATCTCACCACTTGTGAGGCTGAGGTGGGAGGCTTGCCATGAGTTCAAGACCAGCTTGGGCTAGAGAGCAAGTTCTAAATCAGCCAAAATAAATAAATAAAAAATAACAATAAGCATCAGGGGGTGTGCTATGTGTCCTATATACATGTTTACACATGTTTCACTGGAGTTTTCATGTGCTAAACATACTATATACAGCAGTTAAAAACATACAGCTTGAAAGCCAGGGATGGTGGCGCATGCCTTTAATCCTAGCACTTGGGAGGCAGAGGTGGGAGGATCACCGTGAATTCGAGGCCACCCTGAGACTACATAGTGAATTCCAGGTTAGCCTGGGCTACAGCAAGACCCTATCTCAAAAACAAAAACAACAAAAAACCAAAACCAAAACAAAAACCATATAGCCTGAACAAGTTGTAAGACTGCATTAATGCTCTCCAAGAGCTTTGGCGTGGGTGTCACTCAAGGACTGGACTGGCTCCGTTTGGAGGTTTTGGCATGTGATCAGTTGGCCCCATTGCTCTGGACCTGTGGTGATGTAGCATCTACACGGCAAGACCAGATGCTGGAGCAAAATCCCTCACTTCATGGCAGAAAGCAAGAGGAGGAATGAAAGGAATGAGGAAAGGAAAATGAAGGAAGGGAGGAAAGAGAGAAAGGAAGGAAGGAAGAGGACGGGACTGGCCCCATTGTCCTCTTCAAGGTTAGTTGGAGGTTAGGCGCTCATGGCCTGAAGGCCTCTCACTAGGCCCCACCTTTCAAAGGCTTCATCACCTCCCCATACTACCAGGCTGAAGACCCAAGATTCACTATGTGAGTTCCTGGAATGTTCCAGATCTAAACTATTACACATAGCAAGCACGCTGAAGGGATTTCTATGGGTCGCTTGCTTGGCCCAGGCACTGGGCACTGCAGTTACCAGCCGTCTGCAGAAATGCTCAGCGTCCAGGCTTGGTGCTCGCTGGTGTCGCGAGCATCTGCTGAGCCTCGGCGCTCAGGCGCAGGGCGGGGCGGGAGCACGGAGACTCACGGGCTATTCCACAGTAAGAGATACCGCCCTGAGCTCCACAGTAATGGCGACTCTCAAGGACACTTCTGCAATCTACAAAAAGGCCTTTCTTAACAGATGGTCTGTTAGAAACAACTTGAAAAGATATATAGAGTTTAAAAACAAAACTAAAAATGGAAGTGTTTTTCCATTTGCTTTTCAGTATAACTATTTTTTAAACGTTTTAATTGACAACTTCCACAAATATAAACAACAAACCATGATCATAATCTCCTCCTATTACCCCTTCCCCCTCCAACGTTTCCCCTCCATTGATACTCTTCTTTCCAACTAGTCTCCCTTCTATTTTTTTAAATTTTTTTAAATTTATTTCATTTTTATTTATTTGAGAGAGAGAGATAAAGAGAGGCAGATAGAGAGAAAGATAGAGAGAATGGGCACAACAGGGCCTTCAGCCACTGCAAATGAGCCCCAGATGCATGTGCCACCTTGTGCATCTGGCTTACATGGGTCTTGGGGAATTGAACCTGGGTTCTTAGGCTTTGCAGGCAAGTGCCTTAACCACTAAACCATCCCTCCCTTCTATTTTTTTTATTAGTTATGTACATAGGGTGTATACAGCCATGTTGGTACCATCGTCAGCCTCCTCCCTGTCCTCTCCCCTCTGTAGGGACCCTCTTTGTTGGGGAATGTGGATCTTACATTGTGGGGTTAGCCATCAGTTATGGGGAAGAGGCAATGTCTCTGTGTATAATGTCTCAACTTGTGGCTCTAACAATCTTTCTGTCCTCTCTTCATCGAGGTTCCCTGAGCCATGTTGGATTTGTTTTAGGCCTACTTCAGTGATGAGGTCTTGGTCTCTTCTATTTTTTTTTTTTCGAGGTAGGGTTTCACTGTAGCTCAGGCTGACCTGGAATTCACTATGCAGTCTCACGGTGGCCTCGAACTCATGGCGATCCTCCTACCTCTGCCTCCCCAGTGCTGGGACTAAAGGCGTGCACCACCATGCCCGGCTGGGTCTCTTCTATTTTTATGTCATCATTTTTTCTCTTCTATTTTGCAAGTCATATGTAAGTGGTATGAGCCACTGCGAGGCTCCATCTTTCTCTCCCTCCCTCCCTCTCTCCCTTTCCTTCCAGCTACTTTATATCTGGAAGACAGTGTTCAATATAACTATTATCTAAACTGGCTTACTTTCTTAAACTAACCCTTGTTTCCCACCTGGGAATCTTCAGCAGGCAAATCTGAACATGGTCAGGCGGATATGCAAATAGATGGGCTTGTCTGAGTGTCTTTCAGTCACACATGTACGCCCCCAAAGGGTGACATTTGCCAGGGATTATCTGGATGTACTAAACTTGTTTCTTAAGAATTAGAATGTATGAAACCCTACATCATATTCCTTTATGGATGGTGGAGGGGAGGGGTGCAGGACGATTTGAGATAGGGTCTCACTGTGTGGCCCAGGGTGGCCTCAAACTCACAATCCTGTGCTGAGGAGATGCTCAGTGGGTAAAGTGCGTGCTGCTCAAGCAGGAGGACCTGAGTTCTGATCCCTAGCATCCACGTGAGAACTGGGCATAGTGGCACATGCTTGTAAAACCAGTGCTGGGGAGGGGGAGACAGGGGCATCTCTGAGACTTGCTGGCTAGCTAGTCTAAAGGAATCAGTGAGTCCTGGGTTCAGCGAGAGATGATGTTTAAAAAAATCAGGTGGAGGGCTGGAGAGATGGCTTAGCGGTTAAGTGCTTGCCTGTGAAGCCTAAAGACCCCGGTTCGAGGCTCAATTCCCCAGGACCCACGTTAGCCAGATGCACAAGGGGGCACATGCATCTGGAGTTCGTTTGCAGTGGCTGGACGCCCTGGCGCGCCCATTCTCTCTCTCTTTCTCTCTGCCTCTTTCTCTCTCTCTGTTGCTCTCAAATAAATAAATAAAAATAAACAAAAAAAATTCAAAAGAAATCAGGTGGAAGCCGGGTGTGGCGGCTCACTCCTCTACTCCCAGCAGAAGCAGAAGTAGGAGGATCACCGTGAGTTCGAGGCCACTTGGAGACTACATAGTCAATTCCAGGTCAGCCTGGGCTAGAGTGAGATCCTACCTTGAAAAAACAAAAAACAAAACAAAGCAAAAATTCAGGTGGAAGACACCTGAGAGTGACCTCTGGCCTTCATGAATGTGCGTGCACATACACGTAGGTGCCTATACATTTAAGAACACAAATGCACAACTGAACAAGCCTCATGGCCAGCATCAGCCTCCTGAGCGCTGGGCTCCAGGACGAAATCACCCTGCTGAGCTCTGGCCTCCCAGTTCCCTGCCTGGTAGTCGACATTTGAGGTTCTGTTCGAACTCTGCAAAGAATGAAGGGCTCCCTACTTCCAAAGGGGAATTGTGGCCCCCGTGGGCACCTGAGGGTGTTTCAGAGAGCAGTTCATGGAAATTACCATAAGTGAATTTGTGTAGCTCATGTAAAGGACAAAACACTTTTCTTTGCCTTTCCTTTCACCTTGTTCTCTCTGGCTGTTATTTTGGTCTTGTTTTGACTGCCTGTCCACTGTCCCCTTTCACCGGAGCTGCCTCCTGCCCTCTGCCCCAAGGAACACAAGCAAAAGCTCTGGTCACCATTGGGTGGTCAAGCATGCCATGCCTGGGAAGTTTGGAGTCAACACTGGGTCCCGTTGTTCCTCTCTCTGTTTTCTAGGGTGGCTCACCGAGGTTCTGCTTTCTGAGAAAACAGCTGTGAACTTTGTTCAGCCAAAGCCCCACTTCCCAAACTGCTGTTTGTTCCTGGTCCTCCTCCCCTGACTGCTCCCCACTGTTGATCACGTCTGCGCCGCACTGCTTGCTCCAGCACTCCTTGGAAGGCAGCCACAGGGGCAGAGGAAATGGGAACCAGGCCCCGTAATGATGGCTGTGGCCTGCTGGGCCTGACTCCATCATCAGGAAGCACGCATGCATGCTCATAGTGGACCTGTGGGCCCAGGTGGCTTTGCTTGACCCACACTCCTTGTTGCCTGCAGAACTGCTAGAATAAGGAACGGTTGGCTGCTGGGCGTGGTGGCGCACACCTTCAATCCCAGCACTTGGGAGGCAGAGGTAGGAGGACTGCTGTGAGTTCGAGGCCACCCTGAGACTACATAGTGAATTCCAGGTCAGCCTGAGCTCGAGTGAGACCGTACCTTGAAAAACAAACAAACAAACAAAGGAATGGGTTGGGGAGATGACAGCATTTAAAGGTACTTACTTGCAAAGCCTGATGACCTGGGTTCAATTCCCTGACTCCCCAGTACCCACATAAAGCCAGATGCACAAAGTGGCACATGCATCTGGAGTTCATTTGCCGCAGCAAAAGCCTTAGTGCATCCATTCTTTTGCTCCTTTTCTTTGCAAATAAATACATAACTAAAAATTTAAAAAAAGAGGACTGGGGCTGGAGAGATGGCTTAGCGGTTGGTTAAGCGCTTGCCTATGAAGCCTAAGGGCCTCGGTTCGAGGCTCGATTCCCCAGGACCCGCGTTAGCCAGATGCATAAGGGGGCGCACGCATCTTTAGTTCGTTTGCAGTGACTAGAGGCCCTGGCACACCCATTCTCTCTCTCATCTGCCTCTTTCTTGCCTCTTTCTCTGTCTGTTGCTCTCAAATAAATAAATAAAAATGAACAAAAAAAATTTTGAAAAAGACTAACAACCTGGGTTCAACTTGCCAGTACCTACATAAAGCCAGATGCACACAGTGGCACATGCATGTGGAGCTCATTTGCAATGGCTGGAAGCCCTAGAGCACCCATTAGCTCTGTCTCTCTTCTCTCTATCTCTCTCTCTGCTTGCAAATAGGTAAATAAATAAACTTTAAAAAAAAGGGAAAGAAAAATGATGGCAGCCAACGTAAAAAGAGAAAAGTGGCGAACGGGAAAGGATTATTTTTGGAGGCTTTAGGTTTTCAAGCTCTATCTTCTTACTTCTCCTATTTCTCCTACCTTCTCCATGTTTCTATGGAAACCTGACATCTCCAGCCCCTGGGCTCTTCTGGATCTTGCACTGATCCTCTTTCTAGTCTCCTGTCACTCCATCTGTCACATTCCAAATGATACTGGCTGATATGTGGTTCCTGAGCCAGCCCGGCTTAGGGAGCTTTTACCACAGCAGTCACCATCTAACCTCCCCATCCTCATCTGGGCCATGAAATGGGCCCTGGGGTCTGGGGTGGGGCTCAGATGGGATAGTGCTTGCCCAGCCCTGGCTTCCACCTGCAGCACCGCATAGTTCAATGTGGTAGGAGATGCCTGTCATCCTAGCGCTTGGGAGACAGAGGCAGGAAGATCAGAAGTTCAAAGTTATTTTCTGCTACATAGGGGCTGTGAGACTAGCATAAAACTCTGTCTGAGAAAGAAGGGAGGATTTGATATCTCTGAGGCATATTTAAGGTAATTTGGTGTAGTTAAGAAATAGGAAATCCTCCACATGACTAGACTTAACTACACCAAATCACCAAACTCATCCATTCACAGAAAGACAATTGTCACATGGTCTCACTCATCTGTGGCTCCTAACCTGGATCAGCCCGAGATGCTGACATACCTAAGAGGCATCTTGAGGACCAGACAATAGGGTGGGTGGGGCCAGAGGGGAGGGTGAGGGTGGGGAGGGAACACAAAACTGGACCCAAATGGAATTGGTGCCATAAAATCCTATATCCTGAAAGACAGACTAAAAGGTTAAACCTTCATCAGGTCCTTAGAGGGAACACCTGAATCAAAGGGCCCTGGAGAGGGTATGATGAAGACTAACTTTTAATCTTCTCTTGTTTCTCTCTCTCTTCTTTCTTTCTCTTTTATATTACCTATCTTTCTCTTCCTTATTTTCCCTTGGCATTGGCCTGTAACTCCCAGTATCAGGATGCAGTTAACATCCACAATGAACTGTTGATCAGAGAGACCTACAAGGTTTCCCAAAAGAAGACAGATTTCTGTCAGAGTACTTGATGACCCATCAAAGGTTAATGGTAAAACCCTACTGCTGAAGACATATATGTGGTTGGTATGGAACATGGAGAGACCTGGCTGGAATCTGGAAGAGAGCCAGTCCCCAGACAGTTAGTTTGTCTAGTGCCAGAAGGTGCTACATGAGCCACTGGGGGAAAATGACCAACATCTGTCCAAACAATTCGAGGTCTAAGCTACTCAGCAGCAAATAACCTGGCATGATGCTCACCCAGGTGCAATACTGGCACACAGTCATGGTGGGTAACCAACTGCTCTTGAATTGGCTAACAGATCTGTCAGTGGAATGGAACCCATAGCTGGAACTGAGAAACAAGTCAGAATCATACCCATAAAAACAAGTTCACTCTCCGATATCAAGCTCCCACCAATCTTGGGCAACAGGTGGGCCTACACCTATTAAAATTTCTTTAAAATAGTAATGGTTATCCCATTCATTCGGTGCTGACTTCACTCTCCATTGCTTCTTCTTTTCAGGTGGACACAGAACCTGAGGAGAGAATAAGCCCATCATACCTCACCAGGTTCCCAGCTGAAACCACAGAGTAATTGGGGAAATGAGCAAGAGTGCTGCTTTCTTGGTGAACCTGGTACCAGCACAGGGTGAAGGAGATAGACACTGAGGACACTCAACTCCTGCCAAACCAGATACCCAGAGACACAGAGGCTCACAAGACCTCATCACTGAAGCAGACCTAAAATGAACCCAACATGGCTCAGGGAAATTTGCAGAAGAGGGGGAGGAAAGAATGTTAGAGCCACATGTTGGTTCATTATGAATAGAGACATTGCCTCTTACCCATAACTGATAGCTAATCCCATTATGCATGACCCATATTCCCCAATGAGGAAGGTCCCTTTGGAGGGGGGGAGGATAAGGAGGAGGCTAATGATGGTACCAACATGGCTGTATACACACTGAATATGCACATACCTTATAAAGAAATTAATAAATGAAAGAATGTTAGCATCAGAAGATGAGAAGGAATGCTTTGTAATGATGTCTTCTGGACACAAAGTGGCCATTCATTGCATTTATGCCCTCACAGTGGCTATCACAGACTGACACAGTATTGGCTGCATCAGCATTTTGTTATGGGATGACGGGGGACAAAAATGAAAGGCATCACAATAGAAGAAGGTCCAGTGGCAAGAAGGGTGTGGAGGGGGATAGGGTGGTATGGGGGTAGACGTAAAGTAATAGGAGAGGATTGTGATCATAACACATTGTGTATATGTATGAAAGTTGCCAATAAAAAGTGTAAAAGTAAGTAAATAAAAACCAAAAGAAATAGGAAGTTGTAAGGAAAAAAAATCTAGATACTTTGTTCAGCCAAAGCCCCACTTCCCAAACTGCTGTTTGTTCCTGGTACTTTGCAAAGCTGGAGAGCGAGAGTGCCTAATCCTCACTGGCTCTGGATCTCCACTGGTTGGAACCAAAAAGCAGCCATCCCCACGGCACGCTGCCTGCGGCCGTAAGTCTGCCTGGACTTGAGGCTAAGAAGGGGATGTGGCTTCAGACGGGCGGGAGGGGGGCTGCCTGTTTCCTCTCCTGAACTACTTCATCCATGTTGACTTTGTGCTCTGGGTCAGTGGAATTTTCCTGCAGCTCATTTTCCTATCTCTATGGGCTCCTAGCCCACTGTGTCCCTAAAAGGCCATGACATTCCTTGCCCAGGCCCCTCAAGCCCTTGATCTTTGTTGGAGGCCTTGCCTCACTAATTATTGACGAGACTGAGGTCATGTGTTCTCCACTTCCTCCTTCTCTCTTTAAAACTCTCTCCAACTTCTTCTTTCTCCTTCCCTTCTTTCTTCTATTTATTTATTATTTTTAAACATTTTTTATTTTTTTATTATTGACAACTTCCATAATTATAAACAATAAACCATGGTCATTCCCCCCACTTTCCCCTTCACAGCTCCACTCTCCATCAGATCCCCTCCCCCTCTTAATCAGTCTCTCTTTTATTTTGATGTCATCATCTTTTCCTCCTATTATGAGAGTCTTGTGTAGGTAGTGCCAGACACTGTGAGATCATGGATATCAAGGCCATTTTGTGTCTGGAAAACTGCATTGTAAGGAGTCCTACCCTTCCTTTGGCCCCATTCTTCCCACCACCTCTTCTGCAATGGACCTGGAGTCTTGGAAGGTGTGGCACAGATATTTCAGTGCTGAGCACTCCTCGGTCACTTCTCAGCACTATGGTGCATTTTGAGTCATCCCAGAGGTCACCGCCATCTGAAAACAGAAGCTTCTCTAACCAAAAGTGAAAGTAGAATTAACATATGGGTATGAACATTAAGAAAAGTGCTTACAGGATAGTTTGGTGAGCATAGTATATGCATTTAGCCAGACACCAGCAGGCGTTATGTCACTAGGGCTCATAGCTTCCCTCATCATAGGTGTTTATTATCAGGCATGTGTTCCTTTGTACGGAGCAGGCCTCCAGTCCAGTTAGAGGGCAGTTGGTTTCCCCCATAATAAACATACCACTATTGCACCCGTTGGCTCAATTGACCTGGCTGCCCATCTTAAGGCTTGCAGTATCCACTGTTGTTTATCTCCACTGGTGACTTCTGTCTCTTCCATCGAACCACCTGCAGTGTGGTTTTTTCCAGCTTCCTGTCAGCTGGTCTACATGGAGGAGGTTTTCAGCTCAGCTCCAGCAGGATTTCTCAGTGGCCTTGCAGCCCAAGCATGTGGATTCTTTAGCAATAGGGTCTTACCATCTATTCCTGGTGGGAAACCAAGAGCCTTAGCCTGTAACATTTGGGGGCATCAGGGAACTCCCTGGCCAACAACTTACTGGAAGTTATCCCATCCCTGGCACTGAAATTTTTCTAGTAACAATCTACGGCTTCTGGGTGAGCCACTGGTCAAAAGTAGGTTTCCATATGACTTATTCATATTGGCTTAGATTTGGATTAACCCTCCCCCAACCCTTTCTTTACTCAGCCTCTCCCCTGACCTCACTTAGCCTTTCTACCCTCAATAATGTGTTCATTTATACATATATATACAATGCCATCCCCTTAAGTCTTCCCCTCTCCTCACTTCCTTGGAGTGCCTTTCTAGCTCACTGGCCTTTGCTACCGAGTTTTATTCCAACTCACATACAAGTCCAAACATCTGTAGCTAGGATCCACATGAGAGAGAACATGTGGCACTTGGCTTTCTGGGCCTGGGTTACCTCACTAAGTATAACCTTTTCCAGGTCCATCAGTTTCCTGCAAATTTCAGTTTTCTTTACCGCTGACTAGAGCTCCATTGTACAAATGCACCACTTTCTTCATTGTCCACTCATCAGTTGAGGGACATCTAGGCTGGTTCCACTTCCTAGTTATTGTGAATAGAGCAGCAATAAACGTGGATGTGCAAGTATCTCTCTAAGGTAGTGTGATGAATCCTTAGGATATATGCCTAGGAGCAGTATAGCTAGGTTATATGGTAAATCTATTTTTATCTATTTTAGGAACCTCCATACTGATTTCCACAATGGCTGTACCAGCTTACATTCTCACAAACTGTATAGAAGGGTTCCTCTTTTTGTGCATCCTCACCAGCATTTATTGTCATTTGATTTCTTTTTTTTTAATTTTTAATTTTTTTCTCAATTTTATTAAACATTTTCCATGATTATAAAAAATATCCCATGGTAACACCCTCCTTCCCCACCTTTTCTCCTTTGAAATTCCATTCTCCATCACATCCACTCCCCATCTCAATAAGTCTCTCCTCTATTTGGATGTCATGATTCATTTGATTTCTTGATAATAGCCACTCTGACAGGAGTGAGATGGAATCTCAAAGTACTTTTAATTTGCATTTCCCTGATGGCTAAGGATGTAGAACTTATTTTTAGATGTTATATGCCATCTGTATTTCTTCGTTTGACAATTCTCTTTTAGTTCCTTAGTCCATTTCTTAATTGGGTTGCTTGATTTCTTATTTAGTTTTTTGAGTTCTTTGTACATCCTGGATATTAATCCTCTGTCAGATGTATAGTTGGCAAAGATTTTTCTCCCATTCTGTAGGTTGCCTCTTTGCTCTATTCACAGTGTCCTTTGCCGTACAAAAGCTTTGTAATTTCATGAAGTCCCAGTGGTTGATTAGTGGTTTTATTTGGTGAGCAACTGGGATTGTATTCAGAAAGTCAATGCCCATGCCACTATGTTGAAACATTTCCCCTACTCTTTCCTCTAGCCGTTTCAGAGTGTCAGGTCTGATATTAAGGTCTTTGATTCATCTGGACTTATTTCTTGTGCATGGAGAGAGAGAAGGATCTATTTTCTTCCTTGTACATATAGGTATCTAGTTTTGCCAGTACCATTTGTTGAAGAGGTTCTCTTTTCTCCAATGAGTATTCTTGGGATTTTTGTGGAAGGTCAGGTGACTGTAGCTGCCTGGACTTACATCTGGGTCCTATATTCTGTTCCCTTGATCAACGTGTTTGTTTTTGTACCAGTACCATGCTGTTTTTGTCACTATGGCTCTGTAGTATAGGTTAAAATCAAGTATGGTGATACCACCAGCCTTGTTTCTGTTGCCTAAAATGGTTTTGGATATTCGAGGTTTTTATGCTTCCAAATGAATTTTAGGATTGTTTTTCTCTACTTCTGTGGAGAATGCCTTTGGAATTTTGATAGGCATTGCATTAAATGTGTAGATTGTTTTTGGTAAGATTGACATTTTCACAATATTGATTCTTCCGATCCAAGAACATCCCTCTATGTTGTGCTGTGGATCTTCTGATCGGCTGTACTGGATGCTGAGTGGCCCGCGTCTGAACGAGTTCTCTGGTGGTTCTCGGCAGTACTTTTGGTTGCGGGATGGAAGGCAGTGCGGGGTGCTTGGAGGTGTGCCGTAGCTGCTCTGCTGGTCCAGCGCGTTCTCCTTCAGCAGCTGCTCAGCTGTCTCTGCTCTTCTCCTTCAGGTTTCCTGACTTTGCGAGGAGGCTGATGTGAGCAGAAAATCCCTCACCTGGTATCTGCGGCCACAGCTCTGAGCCAGCTGGGCAGTCAGGCGCATGGACTGGGGCCGCTGGAGCCTCAGTGGGATTCTGGCCAGTTTGTTCTTTTCTGGAAGATCTTTGTCTCTCCTGCCTCTTTGCTGTGGTTGGTAATGACATATACACCTTCACTTTTTGGTAGAAGATTGTGTTTTGCTGTTTTTCTGCTTATTTCCCTCCCTAGGCTGCTTTGGCATGGCTCCTATGCTGTTGTCTTACCCAGAAGACCCTCTTCCTTCTTCCAACACTTTTTTGTGCATGTACATGTGTGTGCATGTACATGTACGCATGTGTGTGTGTGGAGGGGTGCATGTGCCTGAGTTTGTGTGCATGTGGAGTCCAAAGGTTGACCCCGGTTGCCTTTCTCAATTGCTCTTTACCTTATTTTTAGAAATATTTTAAATAAGTATTTAAAATATTTATATTTATTTATTTTTTTAAAATTATTTATTTATTTGAGAGCGACAGACACAGACAGAAAGACAGATAGAGGGAGAGAGAGAGAATGGGCGCGCCAGCGCTTCCAGCCTCTGCAAACGAACTCCAGATGCGTGCGCCCCCTTGTGCATCTGGCTAACGTGGGACCTGGGGAACCGAGCCTCGAACCGGGGTCCTTAGGCTTCACAGGCAAGCGCTTAACCGCTAAGCCATCTCTCCAGCCCAATATTTATATTTATTTATTTACAAGGAGAGAGAGAGGGAGAGAGAGAGAGATCAGACAGAGATAGAGAGAATGGGCATTCCAGAGCCTATAGCTACTGCAAATGAACTCCAGATGCAGGTGCTACTTTGTGCATCTGGCTTTACGTGGGTACTGAGGAATTGAAGCCAGGTCATTAGGCTTTTCAAGTAAATGCCTTAACCATTAGGCAATCTTTCCAGCCCCTCTACCTTTATTTTTAAAATAATATTTTATTTATTTATGGAGAGAGAGAGAGAGAGAGAGGCAGATAGAGAGAATGGGTTCGCCAGGGCCTCCAGCCACTGCAAATGAACTCCAGATGCATGTGCTGCCTTGTGCGTCTGGCTTACGTGGGTCCTGGAGAATGGGCCCTGAGTTCTTAGACTTCATAGGCAAGCACCTTAAACCACTAAGACATCTCTCCAGCCCTACCTTATTTTTTGACACAGGGTTTTGCATCAAACCTAGAGCTCACTGATTTGTCTCGATTGGACTTCTCCTGTCTCCACCTCCCTAGTGTTAGAATTACAGGCATGTGCTGCCATTCCCAGTTCATGTGGTGCTTGGGATGTCACCTAGGGCTTTGTGCTAGTGAAGTACTCTGCCAATGGGGCTGCATCCTGATCATTCACAGCTAATTGTGTGCCCTTTGGATCCGTATGGTTCATATTTTCTCTCTCCTTAAAAAATTATTTATTTATTTATTTAAGAGGGGAGAGAGAAAAAGAGAGCATTGGTATGACAAGGTACTTTGCTACTGCAAACGAACTCCAGACTCATGTGCCTCTTTGCACATCTGGCTTCGCATAAGTACTGGGGGATTGAACCCTGGACTGTCAGACGTTGCAAGCAAGTGCCTTAACCACCGAGTCACCTGCCCAGCCCCCTCTCCTTTTATTTGTACCTGTGTCATACCCATACATATGTATAAGCTTCTCTTATAAATAGTCTACAATTAAAACAATTCACCTAGCCTTTCCTTTTTGTTTGGAGAATTTAATCCATTTGGTATTTAGTGTAATTCCTGCTGCAATTGGGTTTATATCACTTGTGTTTTGAGGACTGTCTATCTGTCTAACCTGTATTGATGTTCTTCTCAGTTCATTTTTTCTTTTGAGTTGATTACCTTTTAATATTCTATTTCTTCCACATTTCCTTGAAAACTCTTTACAATTCTCTTGGTGACTAGCCCAAGATTATAACCTATATTTCTTGTCTCGTGCTTATTGGTGCTTTGCACTCTTCTTAGGTGTTTCAAGGACTCTGGAATGTTATAATATCATTATATTCTCTTAAAATGTATGATAGTATTGTCATAAGATATATTGTCATATATCTTAAGCAACACTTTATTTTTCATATAGTGACTGCCCATTTCCCTCTATTCTTGCTTTTGGCATAGGAAGTCAGGAAAGGATATCTCAGCATCTCCATGGCTGGGGCTGGGAATGTGGCCAGATAGCTGGCGCTGTACTTGCTAGCATTTTCTGCATTGCTTTCTTTCTTTACCATTTGACTTTCTAGTTGGGACTACTTTCCTCAGGCTTGAAGAACAGTCTCTCTCTCTCTTTTTTACTTTTTTTTTTGTGGGGAAAAAAGAGTTTATTTTGGCTTACAGACTCAAGGGAAGCTCCATGATGGCAGGGGAAAATGATGGCATGAGCAGAGGGTGGACATCACCTCCTGGCCAACATCAGATGGACAGCAGCAACAAGAGAGTGTGCCAAACACTGGCAAGAGGAAGCTGGTTGTAACACTTAATCCTGCCCTTGACAATACATGGTCTCTAGGAGGCTTCAATTCCCAAATTGCCATCCGCAGGGGACCTAGCATTCAGAACACCTAAGTTTATGGGGGAGACCTCACTCAAAACACCATGCCATATAAAGCTAGTTTCACAAAGTGTCCAGATGTGGGTTCTATTTTATTTTATTTTTATTTTTTGTTTTTGTTTTTCGAGGTAGGGTTTCATGTTAGGCCAGGCTGACCTGGAACTAACTATGTAGTCTCAAGATGGCCTCGAACTCTTGGGGATCCTCCTACCTCTGTTTCCCAAGTGCTGGGATTAAAGGTGTGCACCACCATGCCCAACTTCGTGTGTTCTATTTTCTGTGTCTGGCTTTACATGGGTGCTGGGGAATTGGGCCCGGGCTGGCAAGCAGACACCTATAACTGTGAAGCCACCTCCCCAGTTCCAAAAAACCTTAATTTATTTATTTGAGAGAGAGGGAAAAAGAGGCACAGGAGAGAGATAGAGCATTAGAGAGAGGGTGAGAGAGAGAGAATGGGTGTACTAGGTCCTCTAGCAACTACAAATGAACTCCAGATGCATGCATTACCTTGTGTATCTGGCTTACCTGGGTATTGGGGAATCAAATCTGGGTCCTTTGACTTTGCCAGAAAGTGCCTTAACAGCTAAGCCACCTCTCCAGCTCCCCAAAAACCTTTTTAAAAATTGACCATTTTCACACAATATACAAAGAAAGAGGCAGAGAAAGAGAGAGAGAGAGAGAGAGAGAGAATGGGTGTGCCAGGGCCTCCAGCCACTACAAAGGAACTCCAGATGTGTGCGCCCCCTTGTGCATCTGGCTAATGTGGGTCCTGGTGAATCAAGCCTCGAACCGGGGTCCTTAGGTTTCACAGGCAAGCGCTTAACCGCTAAGCCATCTCTCCAGCCCTGTACATAATATATTTTGATCCTAGTCTCCTCCCATTACTTTCTTTTGAATCCCCTCTCCGTTCTGACAGAACTCCCTTTTCCCAACTAGTTCTTTGGTTTTGACATCCCTCTCTCTCTGCTGTCCTCCATCAACCATGATGACATGTTGATGGGTTCACTATTGTGCAGGCTTTGTGTGGGAACAGCAGGCACTGTGAGGTCAAGAATGCAGTGACCACTTAACAGTGTCCTAAAGCACGCCTCCCCATCCTTTGGCTTTTACATTCTTTCTGCCACCTCTTCTGTGATGGTCCCTGAACCTTGGAGTTCATTTTATTTTTGACAGTTTTATACATGTATATAGTATATTAAGATCGTCTTCACCCATGTTACCTTCCCTTATTTTCTTCCTGTCCTGCTGAATTCCTTCTTCCCAAGTATTCCCATTGATTCTTTGGTGTGTGTGCAAGTGCGTTCTATCGACTTTAATTAAGTTTGCTTGCATGAGCATGGGTGAGAGTTTATTTACTAGAGCATGGACAACTTACCAATGGTTAGGCCACTGAAGGAAATATAGCCTATTCCCTGGCCTTGAGTTTCTCATCCTCCTGTTTCTACCTTCTGAGCGCTGTGATTACAGGAGTGCGCCACCATGCCTGGTTCACGTGGTTTATGCATCAAACCCAGGGCTACATGCACGCTAGGCAAACACTCTACCGACTGAGCTACATCCTCAGCCCTCCGGTGGGATTTGCTCGGCCCTCATCCTCCGTGTCTTTTAGAGCAGTTTGCTGTTTCTTCACTATTTTCTCTGAAATTCTTCTCCTGTAAGTTCTGCACAGCTTGACAATCTTGGGTCTCCTGCTTCCTCACTCCTTTTTATCTTCTATTCCTTTTTTCCACCTCCTCCAGGTAGAGTTCCCTAAAAAGTTTCTTGATTCCCTTCCTTTCTTTCTTCTTTCCCCTTTTCTTTGTAGTCTACCTTTTATCAATGTTGGATTCCATCGTTGCCTTTGATACCCAGAGAGGAGAATCTGGCCCCACTTCTCTGCGGGGTTTCAGGTTTGCATTTCAGAATGATTGCTGTTTATTTTTCTGTGTGTCCTAGAAGTCCTTCAAAACCATTTTCAAAGTTGAACTCAAAATAAAAAAAAAAATTAAAAACTGGGCTGGAGAGATTGCTCAGTAGTTAAGGCACTTGCCTGCAAAGCCAAAGGACCCAGGTTTGATTCCCCAGTATCCATGTAAGCCAGAAGCACATGGTGGCACATGCATCTGGAGTTCATTTGCAGTGGCTAGAGGCCCTGGCATGGCCATTTCCTATCCCCCCTCCAATAAATAAATAAAAAATACAAAAAATTTTTTAAAGAGCTGAGCTCAGGTTGGGGAAATGGCTTAGTGGTTAAAGCATTTGCCTGCGAAGCCTAAGGACCCTGGTTCAACTCCCTAGGACCCACGTAAACCAGAACCAGATGTACAAGGGGCACATGTGTCTGGAGTTCGTTTGCAGTTGCTAGAGGCCGTGGCGTGCCCATTCTCTCTGTCTCTCTCTTTCTCTCTGCCTCTTCCTGTCTCTCAAATAAATAAATAAAATATATTTAAAAGTTGAGCCCATAATTTCCATCCACAAGCTTCCTTTTTCTTGTAATTCCTCGTATCTATGACACCATGATACACATCTACTTATCCTTCACTCCTGTAGCACGTGTCTTTCCTTCCTTCCCCATTTGTTCACTGCCAGGTGCTCTGCGGGACCTGTTGAATGCCTTCTCTTTAAGACAATCTTTGCGTCACATACAAAGGTGAGCATTTCAGCAGTGAGAGAGGAGTTCAATCCAGGCTGTGGTATCAACTGTGTGACACTATATAAGGTGTTTAGATACTGTGCCATCATTTAAAAATATTTATTTGCACAGAGAGAGAGAGAGAGAGAGAGAGAGAGAGAGAGAGAGAGAGAATGAGAGGGGCACACCAGGGCCTCTTGCCACAACAAACTCCAAACTCCAGATGCATGTGCTACTTTGTGAATCTGGCTGTACATGGGTACTGGGGAATCAGAGGCCATCAGAGTTTTCGAGCAAACCCCTTAGCTACTGAGCCATTTCTGTAGCCCTCCTGTTACCATGTTGGCATACCCTGCAGCCCCCTCCCCACCTCTACCAGGTGCCAGCCCCACCTCTTCTGGAAACAATGGAAACCCATGAGCAGAGACATAGCACCCTTCCTCCTGAGGCTGCGAGATGCTGTGCTCACGTGAGCTCTGGGATGGGTGTCCCCCCACAGGTGGGTAGGGGCAGAATGCACTGCGTTTCTCTCACTCCAGATAAGGACTGGGCTACCTGTTCACCCTACGGGGCTGCTGCTTCAGCCTGCTAGTGTTTTTTATTTTTTTTTTAACCACAGTGTTTTAAACGTTCAGCTCCCACGCACTCATGGGAAACAAAAACACGCCCGGATGAGCATTTCAGGGCAGCTGAGTCAGTGCTGAGCTCACAGTCCTGGAACCAAGGCTGGGCTAGAGCCTGGGCTTAGCATTCACTTCCACCAGCTTATGACACTTCCAGCTGCTCACACTTCCAGGTTTTTGAGGACATCTGGGTTGAATGTCCATGCAGAGTTTCTGAGATCCCTCCGTCTCCGTGTTAGAGAGGCACAGATGGGGTGCTGTAGAGGAGGGTCTCGGGCCCAGTGGGTTGAAGCAGAATCAGAAATGTGTGTGTCCTCCACGGTTGAGTGACCAGCCAGAGCTGTCCTGCCCAAGCCTTTGTTTTCAGTTCCTCTCATGGTCACTGAGCATCCAGGGCAGGAGAACAAAAGGTCTTTGAGGTCATCCCGAGAGACTGCCAAGACTACTGTCAACATGCGAGGCTTCCCCTGCACTGGGAAGGTGGCACTGCCTCTGCCAGCAGTTGTGATTTAAGAGAAGGCAACGACAGAGCTCGCTGCTTGCGACGTGGCACGGGCACCATGCAACCTGCCTCCCCGCAGTTCCCACTTCTCCTCCTTCCACTGGGTCTCTCGGATCCCGGCCTGGCCTCAGACTCACTGTGTAGCCAAGGATGACCTTGAATTCCTGGTCCTCCATCTGCTGAGTGCTGGGACCACAGGCTTGTGCTGGCTCCCATGCCTCGTTTATGCTCAACTGGGGCCCAAGTCCAGGGCCTGGTGCACAATAGGCAACACTCAACCAAACTGAGCTACATCGTCAGTCCCACGGTCTCTCTTCGTGACCACATACTTAACCTCCAGTGAGCCCAGCTCTAGACAGCTCCTGGGCCTTGCAAGCCCAGCTGCTGAGCACGCGTGGATGGCACCAGGCGGGAACCCGGGTGGGGCGGAAGTGCCATCTTGCTGAAGCTCATTATCTAGGGCACAGAAGGCAGATGTCTTCTTCAAGGGCCACGCAGGAAATATTTTCCGCTTTGTGGGGCCGCGTGCCCACACGGCCATGGTGGGGTGATGTGGCCATGGGTAAATGGCGTGGCTGGGGTCCCAGAATCTCAAGTGGACAGAAACAGATGCTGGATGAATTTGGCCTATTTTTTTCACTGCCTAAATTTTTCCTTTGAGCTTCTGCAGGACAGAAACACATTCTTGCTCATTTTCGTCTTCCCGGTGCCTAGCATGACTCACGATGAACCTCGGTGGCGGGTGCTGAGTAATTCTCAGGGAATCTCTTCCAAAGGACATGCCATGCTCTCAGTGTGAACAGCTCACCTCCTGAGCTGTCCTTGAGGTCATGATGTAAAGACTGAAGGACCCAAGCACCACGCACACACTGACCCATACGTGTGTGTTGCAAGAACGCCCAGAGCATGCGCAGTCCCTATTATGTTTCTTCCTTGTTTTTTCAGTCCTGGTACTGAACCCGTGGCTTCACACAGGCTAGGCAAGGGCTCTACCACTGAGCTATACCCCCCCATACCCCCGGCCCACTTTTTAATTTTTAGTTTGAGACAGGGTCTTGTTAAGTTGCCAAGGCTGACTTTGAACTTGTAATCCTTCTGTCTCAGCCTCTTGAGCAGCTAGAATTATGGGTATGTGCCACCAGGCCTGGCAATGGACAGTTTTCATGCCAATCTTGTTGTCTCTTTTAATTCTTCATTCTCTTCTTCTCTCTCTTCCTTTTTGCTTTCTCTTCTCTCACCTGCCCTAAGTTTGTCCGTCCTTCCTTCCTTCCTTCCTTCCTTCCTTCCTTCCTTCCTTCCTTCCTTCCTTCTTCCCTCCTTCCCTCCCTTCCCTCCCTTTTTCCTTCATTCCCACCCTCCTTGGTTCCTCCCTTCCTTCCCTCCCTCTTTCCTTCCTTCCCACCCTCCTTGGTTCCTTCCCTTCCTCTCTCCCTCCCTCCCTCCCTCCTTCCTTCCCTTTTTTGGTGATAGGATAGACATGGGGCCACTCTTCCTCAGTCTCTTTTCATTTCATCTTTTGACACATCATCTCTTGCTGAACTTAAAGTTCACCAGGTCAGCTAAGCGAGCTAGTCAGTGAGCCCCAGTGATCCAACTGCTCCTGTCTCCCCAGTGCTGGTATTACAGGCATGTGCCACAACACCTGGCATTTTACCTGGTTCTGGGCACTCAAACTCAGATCCTTAGACCTTTACCCACCAAGCTATCTCCCCAGCATTCTATTTTCTTTATAAAATTCTTTGCCTCTGGTATTTTGTTATAGTAGTGGAAAATGGACTTACAGAAGGGAGGGCTGGAGAACCAAGTGAGGCCTGGTGAGCTGTCCTGAGGCTGGGAAATGTTGTGGGTACAGTGAGGGGTAGGGAAAGGGCACTAAACTCTGGACTTCAGACTTAGAAAGTGAGTAATAGAAAGAACTGTGGAGTCAGGCTTAGAGGAGGACAAAGTGAGGAGCTGAGTTAGAATTTGGCATTAAACTCATAGAAAGCATTTGTGCAGGAGACAATGGCCATCAAAAGCAGCAAGTGATTGGGGAGGTGGGGACAGGAAGCACTCAGGGAAAGGGTGGGGTGCAAAGAGAAGCCCTCACTCCCCAACCCTGGGCTCTAGGGGGAAGGTTATACAGGAAAGAAAGCAAGGTCCTTCCTATGAGGGTGCAGAATCCATCACCTGACAGAGAAAGAGCTCCTCTATGGAGGAGAGAGGCTCTGGACAGTCTAGCCCCAGATTAGGCAGTGGCACAGTAATAGATTTCTGCAGTGACCTCAGCCTCAGAGCCAGGGGTTTGCAAACACCCAGGCTTTGGGTGTTTTCTGTCTCTAGGACAGAGACCAGCTGTAACATGCGCCCATGGTTTGATAATCTTTCTATCAAGAGGCTCTCAATTGGTTGCAGATATTTCAGAACAACTAAACAGGATATGTTCATATTTAGGGAGCAGAAAACTAAACTAATAGATCTTTAAACTCTTTGTGTGTGTGTGTGTGTGTGTGTGTGTGTGTGTGTGTGTGTGTGTGTATGTGTATGTGTGGAGGTCAGAGGACAATCTTGGGTGTCATCCTCAAGAATACCATTTTATTAGACAGGGTCTCTTATTGGCCTAGAGCTCACCAGTCAGGCTCGACTGTGGGCCAGTGGGCACTGAGCAGCCTCCTGTCTTTGCCTCCTTGGTGCTGGGATTACAAGTGTGTGCCACCATGTCTGGTATTTTTACTTGGGTTCTGATGACCAAACCCAGCTCCTCCCCAGCCCCCAAAGAGAAATTTCAAGCCAGAGGAAAGTAACTGGAGGAAACTGGGTGGGACCATTTCTGGAAAAACCACAGCTCAGAGGCAACCTTTGTCTATTTAAACAGACTTTACTGAGGCGCTTAAATACCATCATGAGTGTTGAGATGCTGTTGGCACCTTGCCCTCCACCCACCCGGTCTCCAAGTGCCACCTGACAGAGGACTGCCACACTCTAAGCTTTGAAAAGAGAGAGCCCCAAGGTGCGCACACATTGCAGGACCATGTGGGTACCAGCTGGGGTCCTGGACAGGTTCCCTGGCAACTCCAAGTTCCCCATGCACACACGTCCTGGTGTGGAAAGGACAGAGGACAGAGGTGACCCAGACCTGGAAGAGGAGGAGAAGAACTTTCAACCCGCCCAGGCTTCCAGGAACTTGAGGGTCAATGTACAAAAGACACAAGTAATGTGTGTCAACAAACTGCACTGATTATGTAACTCTTGGCCATTTGATTTCAGAGTGGCTCTTAAAATGTCCTAACCTAGTGATTCAGGAACTCAGTGAGATGACAACATTTGTCTAGAGGTTGAGGTCTTCTGAGCCACCCCAGGTCACTTCTCCTGGCCCTATAGCTGGTCACAGCCTAATAATAGCCATGGAGCACTTCAGGACTTCACATGGTTTGAGGCCCTTCGATATTGTCAGGACCCTGAGGACAAGCAACAGCGATTGTCCTAGGTGCTCCTGAGGGCATAGGCCAGCTGCTGTCCCATGCTTGGTCAGCACATAACATCACTTACTCCTCAACACAGCTCTGAGAAGCAATGCTGTTTACATCAGCAGCCAGACAGAAATGCTGATGGGCATGTATTCAGTGGTGCGGAGTTAATCTATGGTAATCTACGTGTGCTGTCTCACACTGGATCCAGTGTCTGGAAACAGGATCGAATGCAGGCCTCAGGGACCCACTGTCCCCCTCAGGAAATGCTGCAGTTAGTTACCTTTCCATTACTTGAACAAAACACCCAACCAAAAGCAGCTGATAGGAGGAAAGAATTTGTTTTGGCTTATAGTCTCAAGGAGAGGCTTCATGACGGCAGGGGAAAGCATGGCACGAGCAGAAGCTGGATGTCACCTCTGCCACAGCGGGTGGCAAAAAAGAAATAAGAGTGAGCTAGCTGGCACTGGCAAACTTGGGGCTAATAAACCTCAAGGTTTCGCCCTCAACAACACACCTCCTTCAGCAAGTTTCCACCTCCCAAACTGACACCAGCTGGGGACCAAGCATTCAAAACACATGAGTTTATGGGAGACATCTGACTCAAACCACTGCTGTCAGGAATAGAAGATCACCCACCTTCCCGGACCCCTGTGGGTACTGGTACAGGCTCCTAGACTCATAAATGTGCCTGCAGTAGTGTTGAAGGGAACCCAGTGGCCTCTTCCACACAGGAATCTAATCCCTGAAGGTTAAAGGGGATCCCCTCAGATGGCTCCTGAAGCCCCTGCCTTGTTTGCTTATCCACCTAGTTACTCCATCTTGGGGAGACAGCATCTCCAAGCCAATCTATGGAGGGGTCCCTGTGAGCTTATCATAAATGTGTCCCCTGATGACCCACTGAACTGCTCAGCTGTGGCGGGGGAGGAATGCAAGTCAGTGGAGACCTCTCTGGGGCTGTGGTTGCACTGGCCATGCTGGCTGCTCCCCCCTGTTAAAAAAAAAAAACAACTTCATTTATTTGAGAGCCGGTGCGTGCGTGCGTGTGTGTGTGGGGGTAATGAGCACACCAGGGCCTCTAGACACATGTGCCACCTTGTGTGTTTGGCTTTACATGGGTTATGGGGAATCGAACCTGGGTCCTTTGGCTTTGCTGGCAAGCACCTTAACCATCAAGCCATCTCTCCAGCCCCTTGGCTGCCCCTTTGAGATGCTGGGGAAGATTGTGGCTCTTTGTGGCCATGCAGAGACAAGTGGAGGGAGATGGCCAAGCAGCAAATAATCGTGGAGTATAAGGGAGCCACCTGCTCTCTCCCAGTGTGCAGTACTTGGGGGACTTGAGTCTATCTATAGCTATAAGAAGTCAAAAGAGGAGCTGGGGCGATGGCTCCGTGGATAAGGTGATTGCCACACAGGTGTGAGGACCAGAGTTCGGATCCC
The DNA here is from genome assembly GCF_020740685.1 of Jaculus jaculus. NCBI lineage: Eukaryota > Metazoa > Chordata > Mammalia > Rodentia > Dipodidae > Jaculus > Jaculus jaculus. The sequence continues at coordinate 12,088,614 of NC_059106.1, read as the reverse complement.
CAGCCTCCACATAAATGCCAGGTGGGTATGGTGGCCCTCCTGTAATCTCAGTGTTTGGGAGGTGGAGAGTGGGCAAGCTGGCTAGCTAGACTAGCTGAATTGGCAATCTCTGGGTTCAAGCAAGAGCCCTGCCTAACATCATCCTCCGACCTCACATGCCTGCATGCATAATGACAAAGGCTGAAAGGAAGCACTTCTGCAGGGTGAGGCAGTTAGGGAACAAACAAGTGACATCCAGAGTCTCCAGTAAGATACAACCTGGAGCTCAGTTGGCCATGAAGTCACGGGAGAAACCCACCTGCTCCCAGGCGAGCAGCCTGGGGTCTGCGTCCTCACAGCGCCTGCTCTGCAGTCTGAAGGTGTGGATGAGGAACTTCACCCTGTGTCTTTTCACACCAGGTCCCAGGTAAATGTGCCTGGGCAGGTGGAGCACGAAAGTGGGGCATGGAACCGCCCAGGTAAGTCACACAGGCAAGGGTGTGCAACACAGGATGCTCAAGGAGTTGCATGGGCAGGCAGGCGGGCCATGGACGCCCAAGTGGCGGGTGGGAACCAGAGTGGAGTGGCAGGAAGTGCCCCAGGCCCTCAGGTGGGTGGGGAAGGTCTGGCTGATCTGAAGGGGGACTTAAGAGTTCAGGGACCGGATGTGACCAGAGACCAGGGGAGGGGGAAACAATGACCATTCTTCCACTGCAAGCTGACCTTGCCCGGCACAGGAAGAGCCTGCCAGAGGGGGAGGGCCAGGCCGGCTGAGGAACAGGAAGGAAGGGGCCCGAGTCTGCTCTGACCCAGAGGAGAGCCAGCCGCTTGAGGAACAGTGTTTGGAAGTCAACAGGCCCCTGTCTCTATGTCACAAAGTAGCCAGCAAGGTCAGCTGACCCTTCACGGAGCCTGGCTTTCCCAGGCCTTGCTGCCTCCACTCCACCCTCCTTGGGCCTCCTGCGGATCTTGAAGCGAGGCCTTGGTAGACTGCCCAGCTCCAGGGTCTCCCATGCAGTGGGGTGCAGCTCTGGGAGATCTACCGTCTTCACAAACGGAAGAAGGAGTTTCCAGAAAAAACAAAGGAAGCAGGCCAAAGTAATCAAGGCGCACAGACTCCTCCTCTTTCCAAAAGGCACCTATCTCACAAACAATCAAGGCTGCCTGTTAAACAACACTTTTCGGTACAGAGGAAGGGCGGCGTGCCGGGGGGGCGGGCCTTCCAAGGAAAACACTGCCTGTTGTGGGGCAGGCAACAATGAACAAAAAACGCTGAATGGCATTCGCATGTGACGCTGTCGTGCCTGGGCCAGGCCCTTTAGCGTCTTTGAGTGACAGCTAGGGACTCCCAGGCTCCTTTCCCATGGCCTGTCCAGGCAGTCTGGCCAGCACAAGAAGCCTGTCCCGCACCCAGATCCATGCCCTGCACAGGAACATTTCACCTTTAATTGCCTTGGTCTTGGCTCCTTGGCCCCCTTGAGGGCAGCAGGCCTATGGCAACTGGTGGCACCAAAATTTCATTTGGCAACAATGAAGAGATGAAGGGTTTTTGGTGGGCGACTCAACTGTATTAGGTCTTTCTCCTTTTTCTTGCCTCTTTGTGTGTGTGCATGCTCTCTCTCTCTCTCACACACACACACAGGAACATAGCAAGCAGGTGACCCTCTCAAAGTCAGTTTCCTTGCTAGGATCTGCACCAGCCAGCACTATAATCTTGGTCTTCTAGTCCCAGACTACGGGGAGTAAATTCCTGCTGTTTAAGCCACCCAGCCTACGATAGATACATATTTATATATATATTTGCAAGATGAGAGAGAGGGAGAGAGAATGGGTGCATCAAGTCCTCCAGCTGCTGCAAACAGACTCCACATGTTTGCAACACTTTGTGCATCTAGCTTTACATGGGTACTGAGGCAACCTGGTTTATTGGGTTTTGCCGACAAGCGCCTTAACTGCTGAACCATCTCACCAGCCCAAGGATATATTTGTTATAACCTTCCTAACAGACTGGCACATTATCCAACAATTCGGAAAGAAGATGGAGTCAAGAGTCAAGTCACATTTTCACTCACGTTGAGAAAGGAAGGTGAGGCCTCTGGCCATGACTGCATCTCATAGGCAGGTCTCAAAGATCCTTGCACCCACTCTCACCCACACTCACCCACTATCACCCACACTCGCACCCTTGCGCATACTACCCTGCAGTTGGTATCCTGCTGTTACCAAGTTCAGAGTTCAGAGTTGTCTCTGCCACCTTCATGCCCTCTCAGTTGGCGCCTGATGCCACCGAGAGTTCAGAGCTTTCATTATTCCCTTCGAGTGGTACTCCCATGTGAATAAAGCCCTCCTTACTGTTCACCTTTTGCTGTCTGTCTGTTTCATTCTTCATGACGGGGAGACAAGAGCCCGGAAGAAGAATGGATCTATCAACATGTGGAAGCTGAAAACGTGATCTCATAGAACCAGAGAGAATCATGGTTATTGTGAGCTGGGTAATGTGGGGGCAGGGGAAGAATCACTTCTAATGTTCTTTAGCATAACAGATTGGCTATAATTGACAACAATAGGCTGACTACCTAAAAATAGTTAGAGGAGAGGGCCAGGAGAGATGGGTTAGTGGTTAAGGCACTTGCCTACAAAGTCCAAGGACCCATTTTTTTTTTTTAATTTTTATTAACATTTTCCATGATTATAAAATATATCCCATGGTAATTCCCTCCCTCCCCACCCCCACACTTTCCCATTTGAAATTCCATTCTCCATCATATTACCTCCCCATTACAATCATTGTAATTACATATATACAATATCAACCTATTAAGTATCCTCCTCCCTTCCTTCCTCTACCCTTTATGTCTCCTTTTTAACTTACTGGCCTCTGCTACTAAGTATTTTCATTCTCACGCAGAAGCCCAGTCATCTGTAGCTAGGATCCACATATGAGAGAGAACATGTGGCGCTTGGCTTTCTGGGCCTGGGTTACCTCACTTAGTATAATATTTTCCAGGTCCATTCATTTTTCTGCAAATTTCATAACTTCATTTTTCTTTACCGCTGAGTAGAACTCCATTGTATAAATGTGCCACATCTTCATTATCCACTCATCTGTTGAGGGACATCTAGGCTGGTTCCATTTCCCAGCTATTATAAATTGAGCAGCAATAAACATGGTTGAGCATGTACTTCTAAGGAAATGAGATGAGTCCTTTGGATATATGCCTAGGAGTGCTATAGCTGGGTCATATGGTAGATCAATCTCTAGCTGTTTTAGGAACCTCCACACTGTTTTCCACAATGGCTGGACCAGATTGCATTCCCACCAGCAGTGCAGAAGGGTTCCTTTTTTTCCACATCCCTGCCAACATTTATGATCATTTGTTTTCATGATGGTGGCCAATCTGACAGGAGTGAGATGGAATCTCAATGTAGTTTTAATCTGCATTTCCCTGATGACTAGTGATGTAGAACATTTTTTTTAGATGCTTATATGCCATTCGTATTTCTTCCTTTGAGAACTCTCTATTTAGCTCCATAGCCCATTTTTTGATTGGCTTGTTTGATTCCTTATTATTTAACTTTTTGAGTTCTTTGTATATCCTAGATATTAATCCTCTATCAGATATATAGCTGGCAAAGATTTTTTCCCATTCTGTAGTTGCCTCTTTGCTTTTTTCACTGTGCAAGGACCCATGTTTGATCTGTCTCCAGGTCCCACGTAAGCCAGTCACACAGAGGTGACACAAGTGCAAGGTGTCACATGCCCACTAGGTGGCACAAGGCTCTGGAATTCGATTGAAGTGGCTGAGGCCCTGGTGTGCCAGTTCTCTCTCTAAAAAAAATAAAAAATGGAGGAGAGGATTTCTTATTGTTTTCAAGGTAGGGTCTCACTGTAGCCCAGGCTGACCTGGAACTCACTCTGTAGTCCCAGGCTGGCCTTGAACTCACAGTGATCCTCCTACTTCCGCCTTCTGAGTACTGCTATTAAAGGCATGTGCCACCACACCCAGCTAGAATAGAGGATTTTAAATGCTCTCAACACAAAGAAATGATAAATATTTGCAGTGATAGTTAGACCCATTACCCAGATCTGTTTCTTACATGTTGCATACAGGTAGTGAACTATTACACTGTGTGTGCCCCAAAAATATATACGAGTATGTGGCTAATTCAAAAAGTACTAAAAAGGGTATGAAGTCTTCTGGGCCCTAAAGTATAACTGAGCTATTGCCTGTCCCTCTGATGGTAACCATCCTCCCAAGGCCGCACTCAGCCTGCCGTAGTGGAGTGGTTAGCTGATGCATTTGGTAGGTCGTGCTGGGCTTGCGGAAGTGGAGGGCAGAGCTCAAGAGAGCCTGAGCCTTTCTCTAACTCCTCCATCTTCCTGCAAATGTGCCTGTGTATAAGGTCAGGAGAGCAGGGATTGTGGAGTATTTATGGCAAATGAAGAGTACTGTTTGTAAACACGCTCTCGGTTAGCGTCCCGGGAGACGTGTGTGTCCTGAGATCGGAGATTTACATGGGGAATTAACTGCTCTGTAGCCAGGAGGACAAGCTAGAGAACTGCTTCTGTCACAGCCTGAGGAAGGTGTGGAGCTCTGTGTCCTGGCCTTGGGGTTGTCCAACCTGGGCCACCTCCCCACAGTAACCTGCTGTCCTGGGGACTCTTAGGCACCCACAGTGTCCTTTTGGCAGCTACCCCACCTGCTCTGTGTGCCTTCTCATTTCCCCTAGATTTTGTAATCTTTCCCTTTCCGAACTTTTTATTTTGGAAAAGAAATGCATGCCTCAGAAGTGTTTCAAGAATAGTAGAAGACACACCCATGTGCCATTTATGTGGTTTTATAAGCAGCGTGCTGCTTCCTCTTTGCTGGTGGGAATGACTCATCACTTCAGCTGAATAGTTTGAGAACAGATTAGAGACATCATGGCCCTTCAGCCTGAAAAACTTGAGCTGTTTATCACACTCAATACTAGTACAGTGGGTAAGGCATATTCATATTCACACAGCCAAATGTCCAATGTCATATTGCATTGACTAGCCCTGTCTCTATAATCTGAAGTTCTATATCCTCTCTTGGGAATTTCATAGCAGGGTCTTGGGCTTGTTTAGGATCTGCAAGGAGATATGGAATGGCCTTGGATCCAAAGCAATAAGAAATTGACTGGAAGCGTTCATGTGCGAGCTGTATGCCAGTCCCAGAGGGTGCCAGTGGGCATCAGAGGAGTGTGTTGGCTGGGGCTGTGTCGCCACGGCTCCCCTCCCCAGCCTCATTGTCACTGCCTGTCCTCTGTGTTGCTTCCTGTGAGACGGAGCTTTCTTGGGAGGACAGGCTCCATGTGGGGAGGAGGCACACATGAGGAGGACCCTGACTGAACCATGAGGAGAGGTGTCTCTAAGGGAAAGTAGGTCAGTGTTGGATGAGTGTTTATGGTGGTGTCTCTAAGGTCCACCCCAGTCCTCACTCAGGAAAGAAAGACAGGGAAGAGATGAGCTGCTTTCCTGCAAACCATTTGCCAGTTGCTGGGTGAAGTCATGGACTTCTGGGGGCTGTCAGTAGACTGACTTGACTCCGGCCATGTTCAGGGAGACTTTGTCTTGGACAGGATCTTTGTCACTTCTTCTTCTTTTTTATTTTTTAAAATTTTTTTGGTTTATTTTTATTTATTTATTTGAGAGCAACAGAGAAAGAGGCAGAGGAGAGAGAGAGAGAATGGGCTTGCCAGGGCTTCCAGCCACTGTAGACGATGAATTCCAGATGCATGCACCCCCTTGTGCATCTGGCTAATGTGGGTCCTGGGGAATCGAGCCTCGAACCACGGTCCTTAGGCTTCACAGGCAAGCACTAACCGCTAAGCCATCTCTCCCTCCCCATCTTCTTCTTTTAAAAATTTTTTTAGGAAGTCGGGTCTCACTCTAGCTCAGGCTGAATTGGAATTTACTATGTAGTCTCAGGGTGGCCTTGAATTCACAGTGATCCTCCTACCTCTTCTGCTTCCTGAGTACGGGTATTAAAGGCGTGCGCCACCAAACCCAGTTGGACAGGATCTTTGTAATGGAGGTTGAGAATCAAGTCCAAGGTATAGACAACCCAACATAATACAAAATAGCCAGCACAGGAGTTTATTTCTCTCACATACACTTCCCCCTCTTAGGATCTACTTCTTCCAGCTGGGCTCCACCTGTTTCCAGAGCTCCTTGTGAGAATCACCATGGAAGCAAATCTCTCAGCATGTCTGTGAGGGACTCTGTAAGGGGAGAGCACCCACCCTGAATGTGTGGGACCCCATTTTATGGGGTAGGGTGTCAGACTGAATAAAAGGGAAAAAGTGAGCTGAGTACCAGCCTTCTTCACTTCCTGGCTACGGGTGCAATGGGACCAGCTGCCTCATGCTCCTGCTGCCATGCCTTCCCCACCATGATGGCCTGGACCTCCAACTGGGAGCCAAAAGAGACCTTTCCTCCCTTGAGTTGCTGTTGTCCGGTGTTTACTTAGCAATTAGAGAAGTAGCAGCTGCACTTCCCAGAGCTAGTGCTCCCAGCTAGAGACCAATCGCTGAAATCGCCGGCCCATGGCATTTGGGGTTTGAACATGACGGCCTCCTCCCCCCTTGCAAGATGGGCAGGTGGTCAGAACCCTCTGGCCTGCATGATGATGCGGGTCCACTGCAGCTTCTCGAGATGTGGCAAGATGGCAGCAATGTGCAGTGGCTTGCTTACTTACTCTGAGTGGCATGAGACTGTCCGTAGTGCAAATGTAAATGTGCAAACAGACAAAAAAAAAGTGTCAAAAAAAGAGCCACCCAAAGCCCAAGAGAGGTTTGTCACAATTTAAAGACCATGGGAGAAAGGGGGAGAGCAAGTTCATCATGGCGGCCCCCTGGCCCTGCAGGCTACGGTGTGATTGAGGAGTGCGTTTACTAGAGGGTGCGAATTTTAAATCTCCTCTTCAAAGCACGAGTCTCGTGAGAGCGTGTCAAAGGTGGGCAAAGACTCCCCAGAGAGTCGTTTCAAAACGCCTTGTAGCAGAATTGATTTTGTTTTACTAAAGGATGGCCGGCTGAGCGCTGCCTCCTGCTCTCGTGCTTTTGGCCCTGAGGGTGCAGAGTTGGCCCTGAGCGAGGCACACGCAGCCAGCAGAGCGTCACGGGACCTCTGCATGCTGCTTCTGAGTGGCCCCTGGTGTGGCACCCCAAACTCCAGTGTGAGGGAGGGGCAAGGGAAGTGGGGAATGAGCATATGCCGCTTGGGAAGGGAGGTACAGCACCAGTTGCATGTGAGAGGCTTGCGGGGAGGCGCCCCCCTCTCACGGGCAGCCTTAGCTCTGCAGCAGAGCAGTGGTGCATGCCTTTAATCTCCCCACTCGGGAGGCAGAGGTAAGAGGATCACTGTGAGAGCCAGGCCAGCATGGGACTAAAGAGTGAGTGCCAGGTCAGCCTGGGCTGCAGCGAGACCCTACCTTGGAAAACAATGACCACAACAACAGAAAGGAAGGAAAATGCTTGTGTTTATTCAGCTTGACCCGGCCCTGGGGCTCTTCCTAGTACTGTCATGGCTGCTGTCATGTCTGGAGTGCATGAGTGTGTGCCACTAGGCTGGGCATTCGGGGCGGGGGGAGGGTGTTGCTTCCATAGCTGCATTTCTGCCTTCTGCACCCTTATACAAACCTGCAGGTGCAAATGCAGCTATGTTACATAAGCCAGTCAAAGGAGAAAGCGAAATATAAAACAGTAGCAAGTGCTGTTACTTGTTGAATGTGTGCGCTAGGTCCTGTGTCTCAAATATGCATGACCTCAGCCATCTCGTCACAGCAGACAATAAAGGCCGCGTTGGGTCCTCACCTCGCAGAAGTGGGTTGTAGGTATGGGGTGACTTAACATGCTCTTTGTCCGCTGGGAAGTGGGAGTTGAGTGGAACATTCATGGGAGGACCAGCCTGGCCTGTTGGCATTGCCAGTTAAAGACAGGGAGGGGCGCCCTCTCTCATGCTGAGGTTTGGCTCTGTAGGCTGAGATGGCAGCAATGGCAGTGCTCTGGGAGCAAGCCATGGAGGAGTGCTTCTCTACTGGCAGGACATCTGGAGGACAAAGGTTGTTCAGCTGACCCGGCCCTGTTTCCCATTCTGTTGTCTATACCAAGACAATATTAGCAGCGCAGCCTCTGGTTACGGTGAAGACTGCTCCTCCTTAGAGAATAGTTCCCTTTCTCCACTGTTATCCCAATGTTAGGGAGGCAGAGGCAGGCGGGTCCCTGGGGCTCACTGGTCAGACAGTCTAGTGAACTATAGAGCATGAGGAAACCCTATCTCAAAAAGGTGACTGTTTTCTGGGCGTGGTGGTGCACACCTTTTATCCCAGTGCTTGGGAAGCTGAGGTGGGAGGACCATGGTGAGTTCAAAGCCAGCCTGGAGCTATAAAGTAAGTTCTAGGCTAGCCTGGGCTAGAGTGAGACCCTACCTCAAAAAAAAAATATAGGTGAAAGTGTTCCTGAGGATGATATCCAAGGTTGTCCTCTGCTCTCCAAGTGCACGTGCACACATGTGCATGCATACTTGGACACATATGTGCACCCTTCCACAAACCTATAAAAAGCAGAAGAAGAGGGCTGGAGAGATGGCTCAGAGGTTGAGAAGCTTGCCCTGAAAGGCTGAGGACTTGATTTTGATTCCCCAGGGCCCATGTAAAACCAGATGTACAAGGTAGCACATGTGTCTGGAGTTTGTTTGCAGTGACTGGAGGCTCTGGAGTACCCATTCTCTCTCTCTCTCTCTCTCACTGTCTGTGTTCTTTCTCTCAATCTCTCTCAAAAAAATAAATAAAATATTTTTAAAAGGAAAAGATTTACTTTCTCCTCATGAAGTTTTCTATCTCTAAGATACAGCATCATGTATTCACCACAGGAGTCTTTTCTTGTATGGCTGTTACGGGTTGAATGTAAAGTGCCCCTCAGTGGCTCCGATGCTTGAAGACTTGGTCCTCAGCTGATGGCATTGTTTTGGGAGGTTTAGAAACGTTGAGACATGGAGCTTAGTTCATAGAAGTTGGTTAAACCTGGTCCTGGGGATGTATCTTTGAAGATTATTGCCTGTTTCTGGTTCTGACTTATATTCTCTATATCCTGGTCATTATCAGTTCATTTCTTGTTCCTGGGACAATGTACCCAACCAGAGGCAGATTATAGAAGGAAAGGGTTCGTTTTGGTTTGTAGTTTCTAGGGGAAGTGTTATTCACGGTGGGGAAGCATGGCAGGAGCAGACAGCTGGTGTCACATCATCACATCAGCAGGGAGGAAGGAGAACGCACAGTAGCGCCACGCGAGGGTGGACTCGGCACTCCCATATGCACCCTAGGGACACACCTCTTCCAGCAAGGCTCTGCCTTCTAAAGCCTCCACAAACTTCCCAAACAGGACCACCAGCTGGGCGCCAAGTATTCAAGCACTTGAGTTTATGGGGACATTCTTCATTCAAACCACTCATCATGACCTGTGCTATGTGAGGAAGCAGCCACAGGCTTCTGCCGCCATGTCTTCCCCACCATGATGGACTGCAGAGTCAGGTGAGTCTCTTTAGGTGTCAACCACCTGTATAGGCTCTCAGTGATGACTCACTGGACAGCACCCTAGTGACACAAACTACTGATCATCACGACCATTCACCCCTTTTCCACTTGGGGTGTCTTTGTGAGTGTCCAGGCTTGAGTGACCTCTCCCACATCCTGAATTTCTTATTTTTATTTATTTTTTTAAGATACAAAGAGGGGGGAGAGAGAGAGAGAGAGAGAGAGAGAGAGAGAGAGAGAGAGAGAGAGAGAGACAGAACAGGCCTGCCAGGGTCTCCAGCCACTGCAAATGAAGTCCAGACACATGTACTACCTTGTGCATCTGTCTAATGTGGGTTCTAGGGAATCAAACCTAGGTCCTTTGGCTTTGCAGGCAAATGCCTGAACTTCTAAGCCACCCACCCCCTCCGAGCCCTTGCATCCTGTATTTCTTTTCCAGTTATTCCCTGCCCAGACTAAGCAAGCCCATCACTCCATGAGCCCCCCCCCAACCTATGAACCCAAAATGTGAACTCTAGGCATGACCTTGATCCAGCAGCATCATATCTTGGGTGAATCGTGGTCAAGAACACCCAGACTGGGCTCTCACCACTGTAGCCTGAGTGACACTAGACAGGCCATTTTAACTCTCAGAGCTTCAATTTGCCTAGGGTGCCCACTGAAAATAGCAGTGATAGACACACTAGGACATGAATAGATTCCCAGCAACACGGCAGAGGTCCAAAATCAGGTTTAAGGACCTCAGAGGCCACAAGGCTCCATAGAATTCTCAGGGAGGTGAAGCTTTTCTTGGTCCAGTGAAACAACAGGTGACTTCTATCTAAGGTGTCCGGCCAAGGAATGGGAGCCTTGGAGGAAGAACTCAGCTCCCAACGGAGGGAGAGTGTCGGCCACATGGGGTCAGGCACAGGTGACCACATGATAGCAGCCATGGGGGAGGGGCGGACTCTGCCTCTTCACTTCTTGGGGAGACCCCTCCACTGCTGCTCTGGGGTCTGTGAGGAATTCTGGGGAAATGAGACATAAGTGCTTCAATAGTCAAGGCAGGGCCTATTCAAGGGAGGGACAGAGGCAACATGGCCATTCATAGTTCCCATGAGGAGAAAGGAAGCAAGCAAGTCCCCAGACCACTTTATGGCCTCAACTTTCCAATATCTCAGACCAGAGTGGTTTATTGGCCTATACTTATCAAGGTAACGACCTTGGTTTTCTGCATAACTTTCCATACAACAATCTGGTCATAAAATATTTGAGCTGTTCCTGCCAAGGCCCTCTGTGGGAGGAGGTGAAGCTAGAGGCCAATTTGGAAGTGATTTTAGGAAGGGAGACAGGTCTGGGTTCAAAGCTCGAGGTTCCAAATGGCTGGAATCTAGGAGTGTCCAGGGAGTCATGGAAGCAGTTGGTCTCGGAAATTTGAACTGTCTGCTCCACAGGAGGTCTCTGGAAACTTCTGATGCTTTACTTGGGAAGCTTCCAGCCTTGCTGGAATAAGGCTGTGCTCTGGAATGAGAACAGTTCAGGAAATAAAAGTGTTAGGTCAGGGCCAACTGACAAAAAAATCACCAGGCTAGAATTGTATGAGGTCGGCCAACCCCAAAGCCGAGTAGATCCTTGATGGAAAATAAATTCTCAGGGAGGAATCATGAAATAGGATGGAGGCACTCCTTGTTTGCTGTGCTGGAAGGAACAGCCAGATGCTTTTCCACATAAAGTGCTAATCCTGAAAGACCCATGCCATGCCACCTGTGTCCCAGGGCTTCCTGTGGGACACTCCCAACAGAACTGGGGAACTTATCTAGAGGGGTGCCTGACAAATGTTTGTGAAAGGCGCCTATGAAATGCCCCTGGGTGGGGAGGCCAAAGTGGGTCTTGCACCCACTCTTCCTCTTTCTGACTCTTTTTTTTTTCTTGTTGTACATGTCCGTGTATGGTATGCATGCTTGTGTGCTCACATGTATGTTTGCACGTACCTGTTTATGTTCACATGTGTGTACATGTGTGTGGAGGTAGAGGTTGACATCGGGTGTCACTTTCTACCTTATTTTTTGAGGCAGGGTATCTTACTAAACCTAGAGCTTACCAGTGTGGCTAGACTCGCTGACCAGTGAACCCAGAGATTCTCTTATCTCTAGCTCCCCAGCTCTGGGATTACAGGTGTGCACCATGCGTGCCTGTCTTTTATGGGGGTGCTGGAAATTTGAACTGAGGTTCTTATACTCATACTCATGACCATTTTATGGCCAGCGTTTTACCAAGCAAGTTATCTCCCAGCCCTCTCTTTCTGATTCATTTTTAACATAGGTGGCAGGAAAAGAGGATGGATGGTTGCCTTCCCTGCCAGCCTTTGTGTGACTCTGCTGCTCAAGACTCTCAAGTCAGGGAGGAAAGTCAATGGTCTTGACCAATGTATGCCTTATGGAGATGTTATGCTTCACCCGTGACGCTGAGACGTCTGGGCCAGAGAAGCAGGGCCAGGCCATCTGGGTCTGAAGCTTGACTCTGCCCCTGGCGTGCTGTGACACGGTGGCAATTTACACCATCCCTTACGTCTGAGTCTTCTCACCTGGCTAATAAAGATGCTCACCTTATTATGAATCTTCCCAATAACACTCTCGTTCTGTTTTTCTTTTTGCATGTGTATGTGGGGTGTGTGTGTGTGTGTGTGTGTGTATACACACATGTGTGCGTGTGTATGTGGGTGTGGAAGCAGGTGTGTTCTAGTGGATGTGCAAATGTACATATGGAGGCCAGAGGTTTACATTGGGTGTCTGCCTCAGACACCCTCTACCTTATTTATTTTTTTAAAAATATGTTTTATTTATGTATCAGAGAGGGGCGGGGGAATATGGGCATTCCAGGGACTCTTGCCTCTGCAGATGAACTTCAGACAATTGGCCACTCTGTGAAACTAGCTTTACCTGGTGTGGTGGTTTGATCCAGGTGCCCATTATAAACTTAGGTGTTCTAAGTGCTAGGTCCCCAGCTGGTGGTAATTTGGGAATTGAGGCTTCCTGGTGGCAGTGTATGGTTGGGGGCTGGGCTATGGGTGTTATACCCAGCTTCCTTTTGCCAGTGTTTGGCACTCTCTCCTGTTGCTATTGTCCATCTTATGTTGGCCAGGGAGTGATGTCCACTCTCTGCTCATGCCATCATTTTCCCCACCAGCATGGAGCTCCCCCTCAAGTCTGTACAAGCTGCTCTTGGTCAGGTGATTTCTGCCAGCAATGTGAACCTGACTTCAGCAGTAAAATTGGTACCAAGAAGTGGGATCTTTGCTGCTAGAAACCTAATTCTGTGGTTTTGTCCTCTTGGAACTGCTTTGCAGGAAGAGTGTGGTTGAATTTGAAATGTTGACCTAAAAGACACCTTGAAGTGCTATAATTACAGCTTGATAGACTATTCTGGTCAGAATTGAAAGACCTGAATGCAGTAAGAACTATGGACTGTGAGGTTTGGCTTATGAGGGTGAGAAAGAGCTTTGTAGGGACTGGAGTAGAAGCAGCTGGTATGAGAGGCTTGCTGTTATGTCCACGTCCTGAGAACTTGTGCAGGGTTGCATTGCATAGAAATGGACTGGTGTGAGCAGAAGGAAATGGCACAGAAAACATGAAATGTTTGGGCCCAAACTGCTGCCCATTCAGCTGCAATTGAGAGTTTACAACCATTGAGATTGGGCCAGCTGACCTGCATTGGAACGACAGGAAGAATGCAGAGTCTTTTTAAGGGGTCTGAATACTGAAGAAGTTCGCTGTTCTTCAAAGTTAGCTTTGCTCCCCCATGGATAAACAAGTTGGTAGCCCACCTGGCATTATGGAGTATAACAAATACAGGAATGAGACGGTTATTGAATTTGCAACGTGGTTTTGTATTTTGGAAATGGCCATGGGCAGTGAGAAGCAGGCTTGTTGAATTACCTGTGTGGAGCCCGATGGAGCCATGAGGATGAACTGTGGATTGCAGTGGAGACCCAGTGCTGGTGCCAGGACTATGACATGGCTGCCAAGGACAGCTGCTGGCACTGGATGTAGTTTTCCAAGACTGTGAGTAGCCTAGCAGGAGGGGTGGAATTGGAATTCCAGAGACTTGTTGCTGGTTAGGATTATCGGACTTGGAGATTTGTCATTGACTAGAGTTGTTGGACTTGGAACTACTGAGTTTGATATTTGCCCTGTTTAAATCTTGTATTGGTTGAATATATCTTTGCTATGTTCAATGCCATCTTTTGTAGTGTGAGTGTTTATTCTATGCCATTGTGGGATTTTTTTTTTTTCTTGGTGTTATGGCTCAGTTAAAAGACCTTAGACTATGGGGATGTTTGAACATCATTAAGGTTGATAAAAGTTATGGGAACTTTTAAAGTTTGCATTTTACATCATGCATGGTTAACAGTTTATGGGGGCCAGGGGCAGAATGTGGTGGTTTGATTCAGCTGCCCCCCATAAACTGATGTATTCTGAATGCTAGGTCTGCAGCAAATGATAATTTGGGAACTGTAGCCTTTGGAAGGTAGTGTATTATTGGGGCGCACTTATGGATGTTATAGCCAGCTTCTTCTTGCCAGTGTTTGGCATAGTCCTGTTGATGTTGTCCACCTGATGTTGCCTGCGAGGTGATGTCCACCCTCTGCTCATGCTGTCATTTTCTCCTTCCATCATGGAGCTTCTCCTCAACTCTGTAAGCCAAAATGAATCCTTTTTTCCCACAAGCTGCACTTGGTTGTGTGTTTTCTCCCAGCAATGTGAGCCTAACTGCAACACATAGGTACTGGGGAATTAAACCCTGGGCCATAGGCTTTGCAAGCAAGTGCCTTTAATGGTGGAGTCATCTCTCCAGGCCCTTAGTGAGTTTGCAGACAGGCTCCCTCACTGAATCTAGAGCTCGCCCATTCATCTAGGGTGGTGAGCAGTGAGCATGTCTGTGTCTCTGCAGCAAATCGCCAAGTCTAGCATTTCGTGTGGGTGCAGGTTTCTGAACTCAGAGCCTCATGCTTGTGTTAAGCACTTAACTCATAGAGCCTTCTCCCCAGGCCCCTTGTTCTCTTTTCTGACAGCAGGAACTGTGATTCCCAGAACAAAATCCGCTTAGCAGGGAGAGAAGAGGCTGAATGTATACATACTGAAAAGGTGGGCCCTTGGGTGGGTGAATGGTGGGCCCTCCCTGCCCTAGGAAGGGGAGGATTGGAAAAGACCAACAGGGAGCAGAGATTCGGAGGTCAGAAAGGCAGCTCTTTGCTGTTGGAGAAGGGGGTATGGAAAATAGGGGACCAACAAGAAGCCTCATTACTGTGATGGGAAAGAATCATTTTGACAAACAGTTTCAGGGAGTTTCAGCTCATCATCTCAGGGAAGGCGTGGCGAGGCACCTTGGGTGGCGGCAGCAGAAGCGTGAGGAGGCAGCTGCTCAAATGGTGGCACACGGGAATCTGAGAAAGTGAGGTTAGAACCAGGGACGGGCACAACCCTCAAATGCCCGCCCATACTGACCCGCTTCTGCCACCAGTTTCCACCTTTTACATATTTTATTTATGAGAGAGAGAGAGAGGGAGAGAGACAGGGAAATGAACTACAAACACATGTTCTACTTTGTACTTCTGGCTTTACGTGGGTGCTGGGGAATTGAACCTGGGCCATCAGACTTTGAAAGGAAGCATCTTGAACCTCTGAGCCATCTCTCCAGCCTAGATTCCACCTCTTAACAGCTCTGCAGCTTTCAAAATAGTGCCACAAGTTGGAGACCAAGAGTTCAGAATGTGAGTCTGTGGATTCAAACCTAACAGCTGAACAGCCTGCTTCTCTCTGTATAGTCCACGGCCTGCCTGTGACATTTGAGGACCCAGGGTGGGAAGGCAAATAGAGTCCCTTTGTTTGTTCGATGATGAAGGCATGCACATCAAGTCTGCAGACAGTTAAATATGCCCTGTTTCTATACTTAAAAAAAATACTCACATTTTACATATTCATCTATTTCCAGACAAAATTTAAAAATATGTGAAGCTATGTAGTTTTACATGATCAAAAGTGGGCAGCTAATGAAGATGGCTGAATTAATTATTAGTGCATATGCTTAAATGATTTTTGTTCTGTTTGAATGACTGACAAAATGAAGACATATAATTTACAATTATTTTGTATTTCACTAAATTACGTTTTTCCTTGTATCTTCATGACCACAGATCTTGTCATTATCATAAACATTTTCACAGGGTTTTTAATTATAGCAATGATGTAAAAGATTTAAAGATGTAAATACATTTTAAGTGTGCAAAATTTGAATATATTTTCATCAAAAATGTGAAAGATATGTAAAAAATATCAAAAATTCCTTGGGTGGCATGGGGCTATTGTTCAGTGGTAGAGTGCTTGCCTAGCATGTATGATACTCTGTGTTTGACCTCTAACACTGTGTGCCTGTGCATGTGCACCGTGTGTGCACATGCACACATTTGTATTAAATAAAAATATAATTTCTCATACTTTCAAATACAGCTATTTTTTCCTTATAATGTATTAAAATTAAAGCCGAAGAGTATAGGTACACATTATAATTAATAGATGTAAAAATGATAAAACTATTTAAATACAACAGAATTTTAATTTTCTAAAAATTAAATTAAGCCTTACTAAATATCTCTGTAACTAGTGCCATATGTTTGTAACATCCCACTTCTACCTGGCTGCCAACATAAAGCCCCAAGTCTGTATCCCATGTGTTGCATTTAGAGGTACATACAGACCAGTTCAGGCTCTGACTTTCAAAAGAGTCTGTATTTTTCCTATTGTCCCAATGCAGGTCAGCTGGCCCAATCCCAGTGGTTGTGATCTCTCAAATAATTGCAGCTAAATAGGCAGCAGTTTTGGCCAAAAGATTTCACATTTTCTGTGCTATATCCTTCTGCTCATACCAGTCCAGTTTTACACAATGCAACTTTGCACAAGTTCTCAGGACACAGGCATAACAGAAAGGTTCTCACACAAACTGCTTCTAGCCCAGTCCAGGGAAAGCTCTTGCTCACCCTCATGAGCCAAACCACACAGTTCATAGTTTTGATTGCATCCAAGTCTTTCAAATCT
This sequence comes from Jaculus jaculus, assembly GCF_020740685.1. Taxonomy (NCBI): domain Eukaryota; kingdom Metazoa; phylum Chordata; class Mammalia; order Rodentia; family Dipodidae; genus Jaculus; species Jaculus jaculus. Next base: position 12,072,008 of record NC_059106.1, on the reverse strand, counting down.
AGCCAAAATAATCCATGAAGCTATACCTATAGCACTGCAAGGCATCTCTTAGACCAAGATTTCAAATCATCCACATTCTTCCTGCAAGTCAGTTCCAAAAGGCCAAAGACACAGAATCAGGTTTCTAGCAGCAATGACCCCACTTTGCAGTACCAATTTTATGTTGCAGTTTCATGTTGCTGGCACAAAGAACCCAACTAAAAGCAGCTTGTGAGAATAAAGGGTTTATTTTGGCTTACAGACTGGAGGGGAAGTTCTATGATGTAGAAAACTGTGGCATGAGCAGAGGCTGGACATCACCTCCTGGCCAACATCAGGTGGTCAACAGTAGCAGTAGAGTGTGCCAAACACTGGCAAGGGGAAGCTGGCTATAACACCCATAAGCCCACCCCCAACAATACATCACCTCCAGGAGGCTCCAATTCCCAAATTGCCACCAGCTGAGGACCTAGCATTTGGAACATATAAGTTTATGGGGGACACCTGAATCAAAGCACCTCATCGACTATTACATAACATTCCTTACTGCCACATGTCATTGCTGCAAGCGCCGTGTTGCGTCTTGGGCATCTCCATGAGCAGGAACCAGAGGAGAAAGGGCAGTGTGGAGGTGGAGGAGCAGGTCAGCTGGGATGTGCTCATGTGATGGCCACAGAGGGAAGAGCCACAGTGCTGACCTACCATTCCCTTTACCTGTGTTGCTCAGCTGCTCATATCCTTTCCCATTCCAGAAAACCCTCCCCTGTGACATCAGGCATGGTTCAACCCACAGCCCTTCATGACTCTTGGAGCAGCATCTTTCTTCTCTCTATGGAGAAGCATTTCCCTGGGGCCTGAGTGGTGTGCTGGAGTCTTCCCTGAGCACCGGGGCTGAGCAAGCACGGATAACATTTTACCTGTCTGAAACATGCGGCTCAGGGTGGGTGTACCTTGAGCCCAGGCCTTCTGGATACTGACTGGCCCTCAGGAGCAAGAAAGCCCAGTGCAGACTTCTGTTCTATACATCCTTTTACTTCTTGGTGGCTGACAGACCCTGACCCTGCCAAGGCTTGGGTCTGGACTAACTGTACTCCTTAAACAGATCCACTGATAGGTGTGACCACCTGCCTCAACTCATTCTAGCCTGGTTCTGCAGAACTGAAGTTGCGGCTGTGCAGCCCGTCTAGAAGCAGCGTGCCCCTTTGTAGATTGGGCTGCTAGTGGGAGGCCACCTGCTGATGGCCCAGCTTCAAGATCCCTCTCCGTCTGAATGTAGGAGAAGCCCATGCACAATGGACATTCAAGCAAAGTTTAAAATAAAAGTAAGTGGAGGCTTGGGAGATGGCTCAGTGGATCAAGGGCTTGCCGCACAAGCATGAGGATCTGTTATAGTACCCATAGAAAAGCTGGTTCTGGTGGCATGCTACCTTCAATGCTGGCTAGCCAGTCTAGCTGAACCAGTGAGCTCCAGGTTCAGTGAGTCTCTGTTTTAAATGCACACATGCACACACAAAAAAGTGTGGAGCCGTTAAGAAAGACACTTGGTATTGACCTCTTACATACGTACATGTGCACTCCTGCCCACACGTGTAACCACACATGCATGGCACATACACTCACAAACAATCAATCAAGTAAAAGGCGTATAGTGGATGACCAGGTACACGTTTCTGGTGGTTGTGTGTCAGCAGGAGCTCTGCAGCTAGCTGGGCAGGAGGAGGACTGTCGCTGGGCTTCTCTGGTCCCAAGGCTCTCCTGGTAAACCTTCAGGAGGGTGATGCTGTCCCCACGCCCCTAATCTCCCTCTGTCAAGTGAGCGCTTCTCCCAGTAGAGTTAGATGCATCTAAAACCATACCCAGAACGTTGTTAAATGTGCTAGTCTTGGGTTCCTCTCAAGGACACGGGCTCCTCTGGTTTCACAGATGTTTTGGTTGGATGTGACTTTGAAACAGCCTTAGCCAAAATCGTGTTCAAGAAACAGCAGGTTTACTTCAACCCGACGTTGGACTTCGGATGGTTGTATGACTCCTTCAGCACAGTTTACCGGGGCTCCGTCTCCCTGGGCGCTGATGTGCTGCCATCAGTGACAGTGACAGCCTCAGAGGCACATTGAGGGTGAGGGCAGGGCGGCCCCCGAGGGTGGTACGCTCTAAGAGCCGGAAATGGTCCACTGCAATCCATATGCTGCCCGAGACTGTATTTCCGCGCAGACGCACAGCATCTTGTTATCGGACGCGGACAGACACAACAGAGACGGCAGCCGCAGGCCGGGCCAGCGCCTGTCCAGCTGTGTCTGGTGTTTAGTCTGGCAGGAATTCTCACCTGAAGGTCACTGTGGGGAGGTGTGACAATGTGTGTGTCCAGGGTCGAGGGACGGCCGCAGATTCTAAGAAGAGGCTCTTTCTACACTACGCGAAAGGAAAATGTCCTGTTTTCTGGTGCCTGGCTGGGCTACTTGTCCAGGTACTAGCTGAGCCTCTCACACCGAGTCCCGTGGCCCATCCAGTGCTGCTCTGGTGACAGTGTCACAAGGCTGAAGGCCTGTGCTGGCAGCTCTCAAGCCTCAGCTGTGCACAGATGTGGCGGGCAGCAGAGAGGGACCCAGAAGCTAGGGCCACCTGTTCTGGCTGGCACTGGTCCTCATCAGGGAAGGCTGTCTCCCTCAAGCACGGCCATTGCATGGGGTTCCACCCAGGTGGGGATCTGTGAATTTGGGAGCTATCTTCCCTTATAGGTTGCCCGGAGCAGAATTCTCACCTAGTTACTCAGTTAGGTGCCCCCGAGTTCACTTTCCAGTTGCCAGGCACCCGTTCCAGCCCAGGGAGGGAAGCAGATGGGGAAGGGCGGGGACCCCTGGTCTATAGCTAATCACAGCCGTCTCCAAATCCTGTGGGTCAGGCCGTAGCTCTGTCCTTGCTCGACTCCTCATTGGCAGGAAGAAGTTAGAGAATCAAAACATTTCTTTTGTGAAAGAGAGAGCCCTTTGGCAGTGAGTTACAGGTGGAGTTTCAGCCCAACAAGGCTTTCTTTCTTTTTAAATATTTTATTTATTTATGGGGGGGGGGAAGAAAGAGAGAAAGAATGGGCTCATCAGGGCCTCCAGCCACTGCAAATGGACTCCAGACACATGCGCCCCCTTGTGCATCTGGTTTTCGTGGGTATTGGGGAATTAAACCCGGGTCTTTAGGCTTCATAGGGAAAGTGCCTTAACCGCTAAGCCATCTCTCCAGCCTTTATTTATTTGTTTTTTGAGATAGGGTTTCACTCTAGCCCAGGGTTGACCTGGAATTCACTATGGAGTCTCAGGGTGGCCTCGAACTCTCGGTGATCCTCCTACCTCTGCCTCCCAAGTATTGGGATTAAAGGCGTGCGCCACCATGGCTGGCTCTCTAGCCTCCCTTTAAAAAAATATTTAATTAATTTATTTGAAAGAGAGAGAGAGGGAAAGAGAGAGAGGTAGATAGAGAGAAAGCTTGATCTATAACGCAGAGCCTCCAGCTGGGGAGCTGGCTCAGTGGGTGAAGTGCTTGTGCTTGCCACACAGTGTGAGGGTCTGTATTTGACCCCCAGATCTCAAGGAATGATGCAGGAAAGGTGGGCTGTGCTTGTTATCCCAGCGCTGGGACACTGGGGAGACAGAGACAAGAGGATCCCTGGGATTCACTGGTCAGTCAGTCTAGCCTAATTGGTGAATTCCTGGCAAATGAGAGACAAGATCCTATCTTAAAAAAAAAAATAAGCTGGGCATGGTGGTGCACACCTTTAATCCCAGCACTCAGGAGTCAGAGGTAGGAGGATTGCTGTGAGTTCAAGGCCACCCTGAGACTACAGAGTGAATTCCATCCAGGTCAGCCTAGGCTAGAGTGAGACCCTACCTCGAAAAACCAACTAACCAAACAAAAAACCCAAATGGTGGATGGCATTCCTGAGGGTGACCTGAAGTCCCCGAGCTTGCACCTGCATGTATTTATGCATTTCCCGCCCCCCACATGTACCTGCACATACATGGACATGCACACATACACGCTCACAGATACACTCACAAGAAAAATATAACATAGCCTTACATTAAGGTTGGCTGTTGCTGAGCAGACACGTGGCTCCTGACAGGACAGCAGAGCCGGAAGGTTTTATGATCCACTCTGAACCTGAGGCTCCGTAAGGCCATTCAAAGGTTGGCAGCAAACGGTGTTTTCCAGAAGACCTGAGTCTCTGGTAGTTATGCAGCCTAGGATAAGTACTGAATGTCCCCAAACTATAATTTCCTTATCCCTAAAATAGATGGCTGGGATGAGGAGTAAGCTGGTTCACGGGTAGACACAGGGCTTCCCTTCCATTGCTTTCGAGTTGACAGAGACTCAGGCAACTCTACTTTATGTCCAAATTGCTCACCTTGTAAACCCAGTCATGAGGCTCCTCTGCTCACCGGGAGGCAGGAGAGGGCTGGCAGATGCCATCCATGCTACTAGGCAGGTTGTAAATACCAAGGGCGGGAGGGCACTGGCCCCTGGGAGGCACACGGTTCTCTTTTGTTATTTGGAGCCAGTGGTAAATTAGGACAGTGGATCTCAAAGTGGGATCCCAGGGTGAGTGTGTCCATTTTACCCAGACTGTGTAAGATGTATTGTCAAGGCCCACCCCACACTGCTGAGTGGGGACCCTGAGGTGGGGTTCAGTGGTTCAAAGCCTCCCTCCCCCAGGGTTCTGATATGTGAAACAGCAGGAGAACCTCAGAGTTAGAGATACTCCCTAAGCCTTATCTTCCTTATCTCCCAAGGGCTTTTCTCTGGTCTATTTTTAACCCCTGTTCTTGGGTGTGACTTGGACGGATTCTAAACAGAAGGGCCCACAGCTGGAGTTGGGTGACATTTCTTGAACTAGACATGAGAGAAAGGGCTTCAGGCAACCCCAATGTCCTCTTCTCCCAGTGCAAACAGCTGCGTCAGGGCCTCTCTTCCTTCCCTGGGCAGGTGTAGGCAGACCCCGTACACCGTGTCCCCCCATCACAGGTTCCTGCTGTCTGTCATCCTGACTTTCCCACAGAGAGGTTGATGACAGCTTTAGTGATGAAGTGTAGGTGACCGTCCAAGCAAGCTGTGGTACTGCACCCTGTCCCCGGAGGCCACCGCCTGTGTACACGAGCATATTCCTGAAACCGGGATGACATCCTGGCACCATGTAGCAGATCTGATGTTGGGGGAACCTGACTTCTTGATGTGGACATGTCCCACCCAGCAGTCTTCTGAAGGAGGTACTGGTCTCCTGGTGTGGCTGTGGTCATTCTGTAATCATGTTACGGAATGAAGTGCTTCAAGGCAGCGAACTGAGACTACCACTGGACATTGCATTCTGTGTTAGCCGTCTTTTGCATCTGAGGGCTCCCCTGGCTTGCCATTACACCAGGGCCACTGATGGCCTCTGCATGTTTCGATGACAAAGTACTCCATAGAGCCACGTAGGGGTTGTCCAAACACGCAGACACTTGGTGTTATGGTTTTAATCCGAAAGTCCCCCCACAGGCTCGTGTGTGTGTGTGTGTGTGTGTGTGTGTGTGTGTGTGTGTGTGTGTGTGTGGTGAGGCACCCCATACTCTCACATGAGGTGTGTGCACTTGCCTAGGGTGGCCAGAAAGAAATGGAAGGTTTCTAGTTCTATTACTGTCTCTCTTGTCTTGTCTATTAAAATTTATTTTTTATTTATTTGGGAGAGAGAAAGAGAGAGAATGGGTGTGCCAGGGCTTCTAGCGGCTGCAAATGAACTCCCGACAGATGCACCACTTGTGTATCTGGCTTACGTGGGTCCTGGGGAATCGAACCTGGGTTCTTTGGCTTTGTAGGCAAGCGCCTTAGCTGCTAAGCCATTTCTCCAGTCCTTTTTTTTTTTTGAGCTGGAGACTTGATAATGGAGCTTTGGGTGCTCCTTTGCAGGACTGGAGTTACTGGTGCATGATCCTCACCCAGTGGTTTATATGGAATCCGGAGATGTGAACTCAGGTGGTCTCAGGCTCCGTAAGGCCCTTATGCAGGAAGCTCACTTAACTGCTGAGCCATCTCTCCAGCCCCAGGCTCATGTTTTGAATTCTTGGTCCCAGCTGGTGCAGCTATTTTTGGAGGGTGTTTAGCCTCTAGGAGGTGGCAGGAGCAGCTTGCTAGTGGTGGACCTTTGAAGATGTTTCCTGGCTCTGGCCCTGGCCTCCCTTCCCTCTGCTCTCTTCTCTACACCATTTGAACACGCTGACATTTCCGCGGGCCGAGCCACTCTGCATGCCTTCCCTCTGTGATGGGCGCAGGCCTCTGAAGCTACGAGCCCAAACAAGCCTTTCTTCCCACGAAAGTTGTTTCTCTCTGGTGTTTTGTGACAGGGATGCGGAAGTACCTAATGTACTTGCTCACACCTGGGCTCAGCCTTGAGCTGTCTGTCTGGCCTCTTTGGAGGTGGAGAGGTTGTGGAGGAGGACGATAGGCCTGACTCTGCTCTGAGGTTAAAATTTGCTCCACATCTCTTAGTCTTCTATCTCAGGGGAAGAGATGAAGTCTTGTAGGGCTCTTAGGACAATCACCAGAGAGGGGGAAGTGGGGTACCATGTATGTGATAGGAAACTCACAAGCCTGGTTGGTTTTATTGTTTTGGGGTTTGCCTCTGAGTAATGCATGTAACACATCATGTGTCCCATGAGAATAACTCTGAAGGAATGGTTCACAGTTTTGATGGAGGGGATGGTGGCAAAGCTTCCAGAAATAGAAAGCAGAGGTCCTTCTGCGATGTCTGCAGATCTGGTTCCGTCTTCCATCATGAAATACACACCACGGAGCCTCAGAGGGAAGTGAGGGACATGGCGCCCAGCTGCGGTACCCTCAAGCCACCACCCAGACCATCAGCCAGCACAGAGGAGTGTCTCCAAGTGCTGCTGAGTTTGGCTAAACGTTTTCTCCTCAGAACCATTTGCTTGGTTCAAGAAGTCAGGAGCATTGGCCCGCCACTAATGGAGCGGACCTTTTGATGTCACTAGACAACATGCTGGCTATGGCGTAGTGAGAGGGAGGGGTGCTGTGCAGGACCCCACAGAGTGCTGTGTGTGGTACACGGAGCACGGGGGAGCAGAGAGGAACAGCTTAGACCTAAGAGCTCTGCGTTCTGAGTGTCGGCAGCCCAGCTGGCCAGAGTTCATAACCAGACAGAGCCAGTGGGCGGCTCCTTCCTCAGTGCTAAACAGACCTGCAGGAGACATTTGTAAAACCTTTTAGATTCTTTTCTATGTTATTTTATTCTTACTTATTTATTTATTGAGAGAGAGGGAGAGGGAGAGAAAATGGGTGTGTCAGGGCCAGCAGCCACTGGAAACGAACTCCAGACATGTGCACCACCTTGTGTATCTGGCTTATGCGGGTTCTGGGGAATTGAACCTGGGTCCTTATGCTTCACAGGCAAGCACCTTAATTGCTAAGCAATCCCTCCAGCCCCCTTTTAGATTCTTTTTTAGCATACTGATAAGGTTTAAAAAATTGTATTGAAACTTTTTTTTACATGTTTTTGATTATGGTAAAATATACAGAACATGAAATCTTTCATTTAAGTATTTTTTAAAGATATTTTGTTTATTTTTTGTGTATTTTTATTTATTTATTTGAGAGTGACAGAGAGAGAAAGAGGCAGTTAGAGAGATTAAGAGAGAGAATGGGTGAGCCAAGGTCTCCAGCCACTGCAAACGAACTCCAGATGCATGTGCCCCCTTGTGCATCTGGCTAACGTGGGTCCTGGGGAACCGAGCCTCGAACCGGGGTCCTTAGGCTTCACAGGCAAGTGCTTAACCGCTCAGCCATCTCTCCAGCCCGTCATTTAAATATTTTTAAGCATGCAGTTCTATAATGTGAAACACATCTGTATAATTCTGCAACTCGCCCACCATTCAACTCCTGAACCTTTTCACCTTTCCAAACTGAGCTCAGTCCTGTGTTCGTGACTTTTCTTGTGTGTGGCAGAAGAAGCTTTAGGGAGGACAGGTTTGGCTCATGGTGAGAGGAGATAGAGCAGGGGGAAGGTGAGGCTGCGAAGTGTGAATTGGCTGCTTGTTATAGCAGCAGGACACAGAGAGCTCAGGCCTGGGAGTGGGGCCAGGTTACACCCTCACGGCCTGCCCAGGGAGTTGGGGGCAGGGCTCGCTTGCTTCCTACAGCCAGGTCCCACCTCCTAAAGGCCCCACAGCTTCCCAAACACCATCAGCAGCTAGGAGCCAATTGTTTAAACACATTAGCTCGCTAAGCATGGACAACCCTCTGCTTCTGGGCACCATGGGGCTGTGGATGGCTCTGAATGTAGCCCAACAGAAAATCACAAACCTACTTACAACATGAATTTTGTTTTCTGTTTGGAACTCAATTGCGCGGTTCTGGAACGTGAACTTTGTAGATGACGACCTTGCATCACAGTGTCAACAGGTTGGATGCGCTTGAACCATAACACTCTCCACTACATACCAAATCCTCTTTCTCTCACAGTGCCTTGGGGCTGTTTATTATGCTGGACTTTCTTTCTTTCTTTCTTTGCTTCTTTTTTGAGGCAAGCCCAACAGGCTAGCTTTTTTTTTTTTTTATTTCCAAATGACAGTGAGAGAAAGAGAGAGAATTGGCACACCAGGGTCTCCAATCACTCCAGATGCGTGTGCCACCTCGTGTGCATGTGTTACCTTGTGGCGTCTGGCTTACGTGGGATCTGGGGAGTCGAACATGGGTCCTTACGCTTAGTAGGCAAGTGTCTTAACAGCTAGGCCATCTCTCCAGCCCAATGATGCTGCAAGGTTCAAACAGCCTGCTAGGAGGGAGCAGAGGCTTTGCCATGACCTTTCCTCTCACATTCTACCTGACAATTCTGTCCTCGTGATAGAAGACCTCATTTGGCCTCTAAGGCGTAAGCATGGCACAAGGCATGGACATATGTGAGTATCTGTGGCCCCTTTGCAATAGTCACCCACACCTTTATTTTACTCTTGCTACAAGATCAGTACAGTGTTTATAAAAGAACACTTCTTTCAGGAAGAAAGACTTGGACTGGCCTCTGGTCTTCCTGACTTGTTGACAGCTGTGATTCAGTGTGAACCTCAATGGAAACAAAGAAATAGCGCAGCATTGTTTCATCATGAACGTTCAAAGTGGCTCCCTTCCAGAGCTGGCTGGGGGAGGCTCAGCTCAGTGGCTGGGGCCCCAGGGCATCTTGTTTCTTCTGAGGCTGTTGTTGATGCAGCTGTGTGGGGTCTGGGGAGCACCCCTAAATAGCCAGGTTTGACCCGCTTCCTGGACTCTGGGCTGCTGCATCCCAGGCATGCGCTGCATGGGGGCCGTGAGCTCTTCATCGCAGGAAGTCACCTGTTCTCTCCCAGGCAGTGTCTGCCAGCATGCAGATTCCCACAAAAAGCCAGTGGAGTGTGACAGGAAGGCCACTGGCCCTCTCAGAGAAATAGGAAGTGCCCCTCTACACTTGGGAAGAGGGCTACCTGCACCTCATCTATTTTCGTCTTTTTGAACTTTGTGGTAATGCCTCTCCCTTGAGCCCTGGTGCTCTTCCACTGAGCTGACCCCAGCCTGCGTGCTGACTCGCCTGGCGTCCCGCTGGGTCACCTTGCATCTTGCTGTTTTCCACCAATAAGACAGGGTCAATCACCTTGCCCTGGCTGCCAGGCTGAAGGGAGAAAATGGCTGTGAAGTGGTTTGAAAGTCAGGAGGTGCTCTCCAAGTGGCCTGGAGGGCCTTGTGGCGTCCCTTGGGACAGGGCCATAGAGTCAGCGAGGGCACAGCCTCCCGCAGGGTGCCGTGATGATGGGAGTGTAAGGGACGGGGGTCCTCCCCGGCCCTGGTGGTGAGCTGTCTTTTCCATTTATTTCCCAAAGATGTCACTATTTCAGAAATTAAAAAAAAATTCTTTTCAAGGAGAGAGAGAGAGAAAAGAGAGACAGATAGAGAGAGAATGGGCTCACCAGGGCCTCTAGCCACTGTAAACAAACTCCAGACACATGTACCCCTTGTGCATCTGGCCTACATGGGTCCTGGGGAATCGAACCCGGGTCATTTGGCTTCGCAGGCAGACACCTTAACCACTAAGCCATCTCTTCAGCACAGTGTTACTATTTCTAATAACTGTGACGGTGGATGGGAGGTCGCGCCTGGGATGGTGCTGGTGGGCCCACGGAAGGACAGCTGAGGAGGGTCCTGGACAGAGACTGTTGCTATATACTCTCTCCTGTCCCTAGCAAGATGTGACTTCCTTTGGGAAGTCTTTCCTCAGCCGCTAGGCACCTGCTCATTTCAGTGTCCCTCTCTCTTGTAGGTTCATTCCACACTGACAAGTGGGGACCATCCTCATCCTTGACATGCACTTGAGGGCCACGGGCAGCCACGGGGCTCTGGGGCAGGGTTACTGACACAGGCTGAGCTTCCTTGTGGATCCGGGGGAAGGGACTGATACTTGGCCTGCAGAGGGCTGGGGGACTGCACCTTCACACCTCAACCATTTAAATCAGCGTCCAGAAGCAAGAACCCGAGGAGAGAGGAGCATAGTCAAGAGCCAATTGCCTCCAGTGCCTCCAAAAACTGGGGCCCATCTTGCCATGGAGAGCCCTGGCTGACCAGTCCTTGAACCCCCCCTTTGCCCTTCTCAGGCAGAGCGTCCAGTGTCCTATAAGCCCCGGGGGACACATTGGTCTTAATTCATCCCAACAGGTTCTAGGTGAGACCTCAACTCCCTCCTGTTGACCTGCGAAGTGACCGCAGCCTTCTATCCAGCCTCACACCTAGCTCGACTCTCTTCCCACCCCTGGGAAACCCTAACTTTCCTTTCATGAATCAGTACTTGACTTTGGCTGGGTATGGCAGTGCAGGCCTATGATCCCAGGAAGGCTGAAGGACAAATGTTTCAAATTCAAGGCTAATGAATACCAGACCAGTCAGGACTACAGAGAGAGACCTTGTCTCGAACAACAAAATGATTTGGCACTATTAGTCGATCACTTATGAGTATAAATCAGGCTGCTGGTTCAAGTCCTGGCCCACTTAGCCAGTCACTCACTCAACACCCACCAGGTGCCTACAATGTGCCAGGTACTCAAATGAGCACCGCAGACAAGTAGACACCTTCCGCTCGTCCTAGAGGGCTGCCAGCAGTAACCAGGCACTGTGCCCATCAGCTATGTGGCCCAGGCTCTGCAACAGCCCAGGGACTCTCTTTCTCTAGATTTCAAATGGCTGGTGATCATAGGGTTTTCCTGGAAAGTAGCCACAAGTCCTGAATAGATGAAGACACATGGCGATGGTGACATGTTTGTCAAGCCTATGAGGATGCCTGGAGAGATACTAGGAAGCGGCCGGCAGAGGAGTGGGCCCATAAGTGCAAGCTCTCTTTATCTCTCTGGCTACATTCTCAGTTCCATTTTGGCAGTGAGACCGACTGTTCTTTGGCTTCTGAGATCAGCATTCACTAGGCTCCAAGACCTCAGTGTCCCTTCTTCCTGGGTGAGGTGTTTGAGCCTCCCTCTTCTGGCGGAGTGAAGCCCCAGCACACAGGGCAGATCAGATGTAAATGGGCCAACAACAGCCTGGCGGTTCTCGGAACGGGGCTTCTGAGGTCCCAGGAACCCAGTTCTTAGAGACGGCCTCCGGGAAGGACTGCTGTGTCTGGAGCTGCTTCTCTGTTTCGATGCGCAGCTAGCACTGCGCCTATTCTTTGCCAGCTTTCTCCTTGGCCTCCGGACAGGTGAGTCCTCCATCAGTAACCTCCTCGAAACCAGCCACCTTGGCGCTGGCTTCTTTGAAACCCTGTTTACTCATGTCACCAGATTGAGAAATGGGCCTTTACAGCTGTCCTTGCAGAACAAAGACATTTGACCAACTAGTTTTGTCGCAGAATTTGGGCAGGGCGAGGACGTGTGAGTTGTGTTTAAGAAGGCATGTTTATGCAAAGGGCGAAAGGAGCAGTCTACCCAGCACTCAGCCCCCCAGGAGACCCCCACAGACAGACCAGCTGGGACAGATGTCAATGGGAACTGTGTGTACATCTGGCTCCCGTACCAGTCTGGGGTCCTTGAAAGCCATGCAATCTTCTTCTTCTTCTTGAAGCCCCTGTAGGCCAACCAAGCAGCCACAGAACCCCTGAATACTTCTGATGCTATAGCTTTGATGTGTACCCCAAAGTTTACAAGTTAGCTGGGGGCTTGGGAGATGGCTCAGTGGTTTGAGGTGCTTGCTGCACAAGCCTGCAGACAGGAAATCAGGTCTCCCAGCCCCCACATAAAGCCGGCTGCAAAGCGACACACACATACTTAATCCCAACATACTGACAGCAGTGGCAGGGAGTCAGGAGGCTTCTGAAGCATGTAGGCAGCTAGTCTGGTCTTCCCAGCAGCAAACAGCCTTGGATTCTACGAGGTGGAACAGGAGGACCAGCACCTGGAGATTGTCTTCTCACCTGTACATGCACTCAGGGACAGATGCAGTGATACATGCAGACACACCACCACCACCACAAAGAAGAAGGAAGTTCACTAGGTGGAAACATCATCCCTGCATTCATCTGTTGAGTTACTTTTCTCAGGTCAGATACTTGGCGAGAAGCACACAGTCCACCAAGGTGGGCCAGGCATGGTGCAGGAGCGGGAAGCAGCTGGTCACATTGTATTGCAGTCAGGAGCAGAAGTGACCGCTGCGCTCAGCTTGTTTCATCCTTTTTATGTGGTCCGGAGCCCCAGCCCATGGAATGGCTCCACTCACATTTGAAGCAGATTTCCTGCATCCATTAACTTGGAAAATCCCTCAGAGACAAGCCCAGATATTTGTGGCCATGGCGATTCTAAATCCTATCAAGTTGACAGCTGAGATGAACTGTCCCAGGAGGTAAGTAGGGGGAGATGAGTTTGTGAGAGTGAGACCACCCCACTGATGGCAGAGGGGGCTTTATAAGAGGAGGAGAGGTCCTGAGGTAGCACACTTTCTCTGTCTTGCCAGGCTGTGTCCTCTGCCACATCATGACATGCACGGCAACATGGCTCTCGCCAGACATCAACATCTTGATATTGGACTTCCAGTCCCTGGAACCATGAGAAATGAATTATTTTCTTCAGAAAATTACCCAGTATGGGGCATTCCATTATCACAACAGAAAGTATAGAAAGACAGTGAGTCACTACCCCTTACAGCTAACTTATTTTATTCTTGATTGGTTTTTACTCATTCAGTTTTTAAAAAATTATTCATTTATTAATTTGAGAGCGAGAGAGGGAAAAGAGGCAGATAGATAGAGAATGAATGTTCCAGGGCCTCCAGCCACTGCAAACGAAATCCAGACACATGCACCACCTTGTGCATCTGGCTTACGTGGGTCCTGGGGAATCAAACCTGGGTCCTTAGGCTTTGCAGGCAAGAGTCTTAACTGCTAAGCCATCACTCCAGCCCACTCACTATTTTTTTGAGGCATAATCTGCATGCAAAATTTAAATATATATCTCCATAAATTTAAATATATCTCCATAAATTTAAATATTCATCTCCATAAGTACTCACATTGGCATTAGCCTGGGTACCCACATCCCAGTTCAAAATGACACCATTTTCATCATCTTCCCCTTCCCAGGAAACAGCTCCTCCCACTTTTCCTGACCTAATCTTAGTGAGTTTTGCCTGTCATTGAGATGCCTGGAGGTGGAGTCATGTTCGCCTTGGGTTTGTGTCGGCAGGTTCTGTGCGCTCTGATGGGCTGGCTCGTCAGCCCGGGAGCCTCTTCTGCCCACCCGCTCTCAGCCAGTTCATAGACAGTGTCTGTATGGCTGGCTTCCCCAAATCCTTCAAGCCCCGTGCAGCCGCCCTCCATGTAGCCTCCCATTTCTCGATTGTCTCCTGGTTGGGTTGTGCTATGACCTGAGGCCTGTCCTCATGGCAGCGTATGACAACGATGAATGTACCCTCTCTGTCCTCAGAGGAAGCGCTACAACACAGGGCCTGCTGGCTTTTCTCACCTCCAATGGTTTCGGATGGTTCTGGTAGGAGACAGGTCTAGGCAGGCTGAGGGATTGACTGCAGCATTAGCTCTGCAATACAGGGAAATCACATCGCTTTACTATCCTGTGACTCAGTTTCCCCTTCCCATAATGAAGGAGCCTTTTCGGTTTGGATGCCCTTTCGAGTCTCGTCTGGCTCGCTGTCTGAGTCAGCTTCCTTCTGTAATAGTTATCTTCCATCCACCCAGCGCCCGAGAGCATGCGGTTCCGAGGAGGAAACCTTCAGTGGCAGGTGGATTTTTTTAATCCCACCTTAAACTTTGACATTCCTGCAGTCCTGGTTTATTTTGAATCTGTATTAGAAGACAGATGATGGAGAAACAGGGTTCTGGGGTAGTGGAAGGGTGACCTCCTTGGAATGAGTTTTCTTCTGGCTGACCTTGGGCACTTACTCCATCCACAGGCAAAGAACTACATGGGCTTCTTTCTGTAGAAGGTCCTAGAATTGGGGTTGGAGAGATGGCTCAGTCATCAAGCCTCTTGCCTGCGAAGCCTCAGGATGCATGTACAAATGTCCAGGTTCCATGTAGCCAGATACAAAGAGATGCAAGTGTGCAATGTCGCACATGCATACAAAGGGCCACATGCATCTGGAGTTCATTCACAGTGGCTGAAAAGCCCTGACATGTCCATTCTCTCTCTGCTTCTTTTTCTCTCTCTCAAAAAAAGAAGGTTCTAGAATTGGATGAAAGGACAGTTTTGTTTGGAGGGTATTTTGATGTCTGGGTTCAGTCATTTTAGAGAATGTGAAGACTCAGACAGATCTGTGGTTTTGGATTTGGTTCAACATGGGGTCTTGGAGTCATTCAACAGGAAGGCTTCCTGGCGATGCAGCCCCTGGGCAACCCTGCACTGCCTTGCACCGTTTTCCACCTGGGAAGAGGGTGGCCCCACCCTGTTTCACCCTGAAGGATGGTGGTGAGCTTCAGGTAAGACACAGGCCAGTGAAAAGGCCTTGCTGCAACTCATGCTGCACAGCCAGGTGAGCTTGGGCTTGGTGACGGCTCAGCCGAGGAGGGAGCCTCTGCAGGTCTGTGGCTTCCTGGTTTGACCGGAGCCTCGTCTTTCAAGGGTTCTTGTGGGTCTGCTCTCTCTCCTCCTTCATTTCCCCCAAACACATTCCCTTTCTCCCACCCATGTCCCTCAGAGTGGTTTCTGACGACGGTAGTCACTCTCTTGCATTCCCGGCTTTGATGGTTGCGGTTTCAGCTACCCAAAGATCCACTCTGGTCTGAAAAGACTCAGTGGAAAATTCCAGAACTAAACAATTCATGCTTTTTAAATTGCATGCTGTTCTGAGTGGTGTGATGAAATCGTGAGCTGTCCTAATACGTCCCACCTGACATGCAAGTGCCCTTGTCCAGAGTGTCCACACTGTATCTGTTTCCCACCTGCTAGCCGCTCCAGAGCCTTCCTTGTTAGCAGATCCACGGTGGGGGCATTGCGTGCGTGCATTCTTGTAGCTCTTCCATGATAGGCCAACTGTGGGTTCCACCACTGCGTCATCCACCGCGCTTCGCTTCAGTACACAGATGTTGCCTCATCTCGCATTATTCCAAGATGAAAGGATATGAAGATATTTTGAGAAAGAGATAAGAGAGACTTATATTCATTATATTTTATTATTATGGGCTATTGTGAATCTCCCACAGTGCCTAATTTATAAATTAAAATTTATCATAAGGATGTATTTATTGGATAAAACATACTCTATACAAGGTTTAGTATGAGTCAGAGTTTCAAGAATTGGGAGTTTTGAGACATATGTTCTTATGGTTTGAATCTTAAGTATTCCTAACAGGCTCATGTTTGAGGGACTCGGTCTCCAGTCTGTGTTGGCATCCTGAATGCTGTAGAGCCTTTCAGTGGTGGGGTCTGGTTGGTGGCAGTGGTCACTGTGAGTGAGCCTTTGGTCATGACTGCCCCTGTTTCTGGTCCTGCTTTCTCTGCTTTTCTGACTGGCTGTCATGTGAACACTCCCTGTGCCTTGCCTTCCACTCCACCACAAGCTGCAATCCCTCTAAAACCATAAGTTCAAATAAGCCTTTCCTCCTGCAAGTTGTATCTTCGAGTAACTGATACACCCCAGCACATCAGAGCAATGACTAAATTGTGTTCTCACTCTCTGCCTGCCCGAGACCACTGCCTCCTTCAAGGAAGTGACCTTTTGGGACCACCGTGGGGCTGTCCCAGCAGCCACAATTGGGCTGGGACTTGGCCACCTGTTCACTTAAACATTTTGGAGCAGTCAGCACCTTGATGTGGCTGCATATGACTTCAATTTCTTTTTATAAAAATGTATTTATTTATTTGACAGAGAGAAAGGGAGGGAGAGAAGGAGAGGAAGAGGGAGAGAGAATGGGTGAGCCAGGGCCTCTAGCCACTGCAAACGAACTCCAGATGCATGTGCCCCCTTGTGCATCTGGCTAACATGGGTTCTGCGAATCAAACCTGGGTTCTTTGGCTTTGCAGGCAAACACCTTAACCACTAAGCCATCCTTCCAGTCCTAGATTTATTTATTTCTTTTTTTTAAAATGAGTGCATATATGTGAATGTGCCATTGTATCTTCGTGCATGTCTGTTGGTGGGTATACCATAAGTGTGTGTGCACATGCCTATGGAGGTCAGAGACAACCTTGAGAATCACTCCTCAGCAAACATAGAGGCTCCTTTGGGAAAGGGTTTCTCATTGCCTGGAGCTTTCCCAGCAGGCTAGACTGGCGGCCAGTGAGCCCCAGGGATCCTCCTGCCTCTGCTTCCCCAGACCTGGGATTAGGAGTGCGTGTCACCTCACCAGGCATTTTTACATGGGTGCTGGGGATTGAATTTAAATCCTCATGCTTGCAGAGCAGGCGTTTACTGACTGGGTTATCTCCACAGCCCTGTGATTTGTATTTCTCAGCTAAAAGGTGAATGACTTGAGGCCAAGAAGCTGAGCATTCTTCAGGCCCAGGGAGCTCGTCATTTCCACAGTCCTAATTGGGTGGTGCTGTTCATCTGACTGGGTTATAAATTCTTTGAGGTCCTAGAATTATGTAATCATGGGAACTCCATGCTTATTTCTGACCAGAACAACATGTAAATGTTTATTTTATTACATGGATGATCCA
The DNA here is from genome assembly GCF_020740685.1 of Jaculus jaculus. Taxonomy (NCBI): domain Eukaryota; kingdom Metazoa; phylum Chordata; class Mammalia; order Rodentia; family Dipodidae; genus Jaculus; species Jaculus jaculus. Next base: position 12,054,882 of record NC_059106.1, on the reverse strand, counting down.
AAGAATAGATGCATCATTGCAAGATGTTCTTGCACATACAAGGTTCATGACTAAGCCTCGCCTTTGATCGCAGGACATGGAAAACCCCACATTCCCTGCTGGGGATGCCTGCCTCTGCTGTTTGTAACAGGGAGGGTCAAGTCTAACAGAGCACAGAACCTGAGGGGTTAATCTCCATCCTTGGCCTCTGTATGTGCCAAACATCCTTGAAACATCACCTGCAAGTTATTGGAGCTTTAAATCGAAATGTCACTGGGCTCTTCATTTCCACTTGCTGTGCTTGCCCCCACGGGACAGATAGTACTGCTTTTACTGGGAATGCTATCCTTCGCCATAACTCTTTTGTGGATGACTTCATCCACATAACATCTGCCACACTGCACTGGGCCAGCGGGTAAGAAGGGCTTGGATCCCATTCTCGCATTATGTCATTTGGTTCTCAGTGCCTGGAACTCAACATCAAAACACAACCAAAACAAAAGGGAACGTTTCTGTGAGCTCAGGGTGACCCCAGGGTTCTTGGTAAATGGGAAGAATTGGATGCCCAGGAGGCTCACCAGTTCAGAGCGCTGTCTGGTGCCCACAACAGAAAGGTGCCACTGGAGAAGCCAGGGATGTGAGGTGACATAGCCTCTGCAGTGAGAATAGATTCAGGGACCTTTTTCTCTGCAGAGTGGGTCATGTCTGCATTTCTGTTGGGCCTGTGCCAGGTGGTCAGCTTAGACCAGCAGCTTTTTGTATCACCTGACAGGATGGTGAGCTTGGCTCCCAGGTCCACACAGGACTGGGTAGCCAAATTGCCTAGGACCACCTGCCGACTTCATAAGTTAAGACCAGCTCACCCCATCCTTGCAGACCCAGATTACAGAGTGCTGTTTATGACTGAGGGAAGAAGGGAGAGAGGGAGGGAAGAACAGAGAGAGGGGGGAGGAGACCCCCCAACCAGGAGGAAACTGTCAAGGTTTATTTCACAACCTCCTTTGAAAGAGCTGGAGATGCCCTTCAATTGATAGAGGTGGTTTATAAGACCTTAAACCACTTTCCAGAAATAGTGGGGCTGTCTTCTAGTCCAAGTTGCCTCAGTGCTGAGGTCCACCCAGGTTTCTGCAGAGTGCTTTCCCATCCAGCAGGGGCTCAGGGGTGGAGCAATTCTTGTGTTCTCCAGGCATGGGGGCAGGGGTCATCAGGGAAATACCTTGACTCCACCCAGGCCAGCCTAGGTAAAGCAGCCAGCCTTGTTCTTTCTCCCGCTTCTCATTGTAAGTGGACACCCACAGATCACAGGAAAGAGGAGAAGCCCTCTTGTCCCTTATCCCAGCTGCTCACTCCAGGCCTGGCCTGAGCTGGGCTGCAGACTCTCAGCTGAGAGCTCTTCTATCCCAGCCCGCTCACCCTGGGCCTGGGCCTGCTCTGGGCTGCAGATCCTCAGCCAAGAGCTCTTTTTCCTCACGGGACACTGACTTAGGGCCCCATGCTGTGGGATTGGTGTGTGGATGGACATTTTCAGGCTCCATCTTTCCACTTACAACCCCCTTAGATTGCTCCTTTTATTTTTTTAATTTTTTTTTGGTATTTTTATTGATTTATTTGAGAGAAAGAGGCAGAGAAAGAGAGAGAGAATGGGCGTGCCAGGGCCTCCATCTACTGCAAACAAACTCCAGATGTGTGCATCCTTTGTGCTTCTGGCTAACGTGGGTCCTGGGGAATCGAGCCTCGAACTGGGGTCCTTAGGCTTCACAGGCAAGTGCTTAATGGCCAGGCCATCTCTCCAGCCCAGATTGCTCCTTTTAGAGGCAATGTCCCACATCACAGACTCCTGAGCTACAGTGACCTTAGGTAGGGAGTGGTCAGGGCTGAGTCTGGTTTTCTCATCAATTTTCTTATTTTTTTATTATGAAGTGTGTGCTCACATATGATGTGTGCATGGTATAAGCCCAAGAACTACCTCCGTTGTCAGCCTCAGGAACACTGTCCACCTTTTTATTGAGGAAGGGTCTCTTAGGGGTCAGAAAGCTGCAGAGATTCACCCACACCTGCCTCCCCAGAGTCGGAGTCCAAGCATGCGCCTCCATTTTTATATCATTTGTTAGTGTGAGGACTAATGACTGCACTCAGGTCCCCATACTTGCAAGGCAAGTGCTTTATCTACTGAGCCATCTCTCCAGGCCTTCTGACTGGAGAGGTAAGTGCTGTGAGGCCTGTCTCCAGAGCTCTCGCCCTGGAGCAGAACAGCCAACTGGTGTCCAGGGGCAGCCTGTAAGAGCGGCTGCTTGTCTCTGAAGCCCTGGAACGGTGTCAGGGCCACAACCCAGGGGAGGGATAGCTACACACAACCCCAAGGCACAGGCTTGCCTGCCTATGTAGGGTTGGCCAGACCTTTGGATGCGCCTGTCCTTGGCATGCCAGATGGAGAGTCTCCATTGTGACCTTGACCATCCTTGAGTTGAGGATCCTGGAAAGCTGGAGTGGTTCCTGGGATGACATGGCCACACAGGGGTACATTCCTTCAAGACATATCCGTAAGATCAGCGCTCTGTGAGAGGCTCATGGAGAGAAATAAGAAGCAAATGTTGTTCGGGCCCTCCTGTAGCTTGGAGTCTGAAAGCAAGATGGCACTGGCATTGGCGGCCCTTGAACTGCTGTGGCCGTAAACAGCTGAGGGGGCTCAGCAGTGTGGCTGCGGGCGAGCCTGGCTGGCGTCGGCACAGACCACAAGCTGCCGATCTGCTGGAGTTGCAGTTTATCTGTTTCCAGGGTGCTCAGCCTGTGTGTGTTGCCTGGGCATGTGGATACTCACCTGTAATCCCATTGCTGGGGAGGTTGGGGCAGGAGGATCAGGAGTTCACGATTATCGTCAGCTTCATGGCAAGTTCAAGGCTCTATCTCTAAGGACAAAAAAATAAAATAAAATAAAAGAAAGGAGATAGGGCTGGAGAGATGGCTCAGCAGTTAAGGCACTTGCCTGCAAAGCCAAAGGACCCAGATTCGACTCCCCAGGACCCACGTAAGCCAGGTGCATAAGGTGACCCATGTGTCTGGAGTTTGTTTACAGTGGCTGGCATGTCCACTCCCTCTCTCTCTGTCAAATAAATAAAATGAAATAAAAATTTTCAAAAGGAAATCAAGGAGGAAAAAGACAAAAAAAGAAAGAAAGAAAGAAAGAAAGAAAGAAAGCAGTGCGAACACATAAAGCTATAAATTGGCCTTGACTGCGCTCACGCTCTGTCAACTTGCCTGCGGCCAATGTGGGTCGTGGTTCATGGTCAAGTCCCGTTTGGAGCACGGTAGGGAGCCAGAGGGTAACAGGAGAGTTCTGCAGGCGAAGATGGAGGGCTGCGGGGAAGAGCACAGCTGGGAAAGAACCACATGCCAGTCACATAGGTGTGGATGCTCCCTGGGACCTGGGGACAAGGCGCCTGGGCGTCTGAGGCTAGCTTCTTGGTAACAGCAGGACAGGGCAGCAGGAGGTTGCGGGGACGTGCAGAATTATAGGGGTCTCTTGAGCTAGGGAGAGGAGCTCCCAGGCAGGGTCTGTGGGAGTCCCTTAGAGGTCTTGTGTGAGCCCAGCTGTGCTTATGCAGACGACACGTGGGGACAATCCTGAAGTTCTCCCCAGCATCCGGGCTCTCCGGGGCTGTGTCTGGCTCAGTGGAGGGAGTGGTGAGGACCCCACTTGACCAGCTGCTGCCCCTTTCTTCCATACAGACTGGGTGGGCTAAATCCCGGAGTGGTCATGGACAGATGCCAGAGCAGAGAAGGGTCCCATGCTCCACATGCTCAAAGAGACACTTCCCTTGGAGTCCTTTGTTAGCACAAGCCTTCTGAGCCTGTAAGACATGCTCCCCGCCACCCCACAGGCGACCCACACAGGGTACAGGAAGCGGGCACTGTGTCTCCATGATGTCTTTGCCTGGGCCCTTAGGGAGCCGGGCAAATGTTCCAGAACAGCTGCTCTGCTGGTTTCTTATTCAGATGCTACCGTTTGACTTCCCTTCCTTCCTGGGGCAGGGGGGTGGGGGGGTTGCCTAGACTTTTCAAGACTTCTGATTGCACTGAGAAAAATTAAGAAATTTCCCTGTCCTCAGGGTGGACCCAAGGTCCTGCTGGGTCAGTCTTGCTCTCGTAGCCAGCTTGGTCTCTGCTGCTGCGCTCCCTGAGCCACTCCCACACTGCCTTACCTTCTCCTGGAGGCCTCGTCTTCCCACTTGCCCCAGGTCCCACGACACCATCTGTGTGTGATGCGTTTCAACGCTGTTCCTCTGGGTCGAGTGCCAGCTCTCCATATGTCATGTCCACAGCCAGATCCCCCTGTATATAACTCCCTGAGCCCTAGCACACTCATCCACAGTACATGTATGTGTACATTATCTATCTGGTCAGCACCCCACTGCTCCTGCAAAGCTGCATGGGTCCCCCTCTCTACTGTGAGCTCAGAACCTGAGACAGAGCTCTTGGTGCTCAGGAAATTCTGGAGGGCTGAGGGGTGACGGGATGCTTCTGTGACCTTTCACTGGAGACGGGCTGTGACTCCCAGTGCCTCTTGGCTCAGAGCTGGGTTCCATTTCCATCTATTCGGGGCTGTCCCTGTCATGAAAGAATTCTAAATCATCCCCCTGCCCCTGCCGTCTTCTTCACAGAAAGAAGCTGAGGGTCAAGTGTTCTGAGGGGGCAGAGACACGCACAGGTAAGGAAACGGTTTATCCTCCACATGTTTTGCCGCGCATGATCAATCACATCCCACAGGCAGCCTGTCTCGGACTCCCCCTTATGTCGCTGGAGGGGGCTGTTGCAGTGGCTGGGCACACATGGCGGCCTCCCTGTGGTGTCCACGGTCTGCTGCCCCGGAGACAGCTCAACAAGGATCTCCCCAGAGTCATGAGAACACCAGGGCCACGCAGGCTTCTCTGTGGGAGGATGGAGGTCAGGCCGGTCAAGGCCGAGGACTGTCACCACAGCAGGGCTCAAGCTGAGCGTCACTCCCTCTGCCACGAGCACTCCATGGCATGTTCCAGCAGCAGTGGCCTGGTGGCTCAACGGAGTGAGGTCAGAAGCAGAGAGGGCTTCGGCTGTTCAGGCAAATGCAAAAGAGATTTACCAATACCTAAGACAAGGCCACTCTTTTCATTAATTATTTTTGTTTGGGGAATAGAATCATTTCTTCCAAAAATGCATAAGGGATGTTACATGTTCACAGTTTATTATCACTATTATTTTGAGAGAGAGAAAGAAAGAAAGAAAGGGTGCAAATGGGCACATCAGGGCCTCCTACCATTGCAAATGAACTCCGGATGTATGCACCTCTCTGTGCACCTGGCTTTACGTGGGTATTGAAGAATTGAGCCTAGGCCGTCAGGCCTTGCAAGCTAGTGCCTTTAACTGCTGAGCCATGTCTCCAGCCCAGCAAATACTTCTTTAAACTTTCAGTTTAGTTTCTCTGATGGTACGGATGGATGAACAGGACACACAAGAACAAACTCATGTTGGGGATTGCAATAACTTTTGGGGGTGCAATGGATGCTTGACACCACAAGTTAGGGAACCACTGGCATCCAGTACTTTTAACCCGATGGGTACAGAATCTCTATCCCCTGTGGTTTAGGTTGATGATCTCTCTTGGAATATGAAGTCCATGTGGGAAGACCATGTGGCCTGTGAAGGAGCAGGGCAGACGTGACGTCACAGTGGGTAGTCATTGGGAATGTGGGTTCAGGTCCCAGCTCCACTGCTCATAGCAGTTGAGTGACCTTGGGTGTCCCCCCAACCCCCAGCCTTCCGGGCCATGGTTCCCTCATCAGTAGGGTGACAGTGGAACCTGGGCTGTAGATTTGCCTGCCTCACTACACATCTGTGGAGAAGGTCTTGTGCTATGACGTGCTAGGAATGACATCATGGTATGTAACTATAGCTATATCTTCCTTTTCTTTTATGTTACTGAGGAGTTGCCCATGGCAGCTGGGTCTAGAGACAGCTTTCTGCTCAATCCATGCACACTCCCTCGGGAGACCAAGTGCTATTTGTGGAGACATTTTTGTTTCAGGAATGATGTCCACTATTAAAGGAGTTTGGTATGTAACTATAGCTATATCTTCCTTTTCTTTTATGTTACTGAGGAGTGAACCTATGGTCGCTCACATGGGAGGCAAGCATGCTACCAAGTGAGCTATATCCCAAGCCCTCCCTTTTCTTTTTATTTATTTATTTTTAGAGAGAGAAAGAGAGAAAGAAAGAGAGAGAGGGGGAGAGAGAGAATGGGCATGCCAGGGCCTCTAGCCACTGCAAACGAACTCCAGATACATGTGCCCCTTGTGCATCTTGCTTACGTGGGTCCTGGGGAATAGAAGCTGAGTCCTTTGGCTTCGCAGGCAAAATTAAAGACTAAGCCATTTCTCTAGCCCATACTTTTTAATTTTTTTTTAATTTTTAATTTTTTAAAATTATTTATTTATTTATTTGAGAGCAACAGACACAGAGAGAAAGACAGATAGAAGAAGAGAGAGAGAGAATGGGCGCACCAGGGCTTCCAGCCTCTGCAAATGAACTCCAGACGCGTGCGCCCCCTTGTGCATCTGGCTAACGTGGGACCTGGGGAAGCGAGCCTTGAACCGGGGTCCTTAGGCTTCACAGGCAAGCGCTTAACTGCTAAGCCATCTCTCCAGCCCCTTTTTTATTTTTGAGATAGAGTCTCAATAAATTGCCCTGGCTGGCCTTGATCTCATTCTGTAGCTCAAGGCTAGCCTTGATCTTTTGATCCTCCTCCTCTAGCCCCTGAGCAGCTTTGGAGGATAGGCCTGTGCTATCATTTCTGGCTTAGGTAAGTCTTAAGTGTAACAATGATAAAGAAATTTGAATTGTTGTGTATGAGAAATAGAGGGCTGATTTTCTCTGAAGTGAGTGGGGCATCCTCGCAGAGGTAGCCTTCCTGGATCTGGTCTTGTGCCTACGTAGGAAGCCTGCTGGCAGGTACTTCCCAGCTGCCTGGCTATTGGCAGTGAGGGGCTTCCCATCCGTCAGCCTATGTGGGAGAGGAAGGTCCCAGTAATTTTGCACATTTGCTTGACCAGCTCCTGGAGGACAGGGAAAGTCTTTCTGAAGGTGGGTCTGAGAGTGTGGCATAGGGCCCAGGCCTCTGCCAGCACCTAGAAGGGCAGAGAACAAAGAAAGTGCTACCTTGTCCTTAACTGGCTCTCCTACGTGACCACGGCTTTGGCTAATAGAAGAAACAGAGAGACATGTTTGACCTTGGCATATAGCAAAGTGTCACGAGGGCAACCAGACTTGGGAACCAAGAGGGCACCTGGGGGCGGCAGTGTGAGGTGGGTATGCCACGTGACAAAGGCGCGGTGGTCTATAGCAGGAAGCTCAGGTCCAGTGAGAGACCCTGTTGTCTTTTCTTCTTTGGACTCCGTCAGGCCAGCCGCGAAGGGGACCCAGGGTCTTGTCCTTGTGTTCCGGGGCGTCCAGCTGTGGAAGCAGCGCAGACGTGGCATGCGACACATTTTCCTCCAAAGCCCTGTCGCAAACGCCGAGTTACCTGCTGGGGAGGAGAGCAGTCCCAAGGCCCGTGGGTCTGAGCCTCCTTGTCTCCCTGGCTCTACTGCGAACACCCAGCTTGGAGAGGTTGGCACAGTATCTCTGGTTCCTCAAGGGTCTTTGGAAGAAGTCCCCTCCGTGGCCTTGGAAATGTAGCCAACTCAGCTCTGGGCTAGGGGAGGTGGTGACATTCCATGTGCATACTGTCAGAGGTCAACGTTCCCTTAAAGATGTGGGCTGGAGGCTGGAGAGGTGGCCCAGTGGGTAAAATGTCCCCCTTGTAAGCATGTAGACCCGAGTTCAGCCGCTAGAGCCCCCATAAGAGCTGGGCTTGCTGGTGCACTCTGGCACTCCCAGCACTGGGGAGGTAAAGACAGAAGAATCCTGGGGGTAACTGGCCAGGCAGTCTAGCCCTAATTAGATGAGTTCCAGGCCAAGGAGAGACCTTGTCTCAATAAAAGATCATGAGGTTGTCTTCTGGTCTCCACATGCACGTGCACACATATGCCTGTATACTTGCACACACATGAACACACCACCACCACCATCACCAAACAACAACAAAAGATGGGGGACTAACATGAGTGGGAAGCAAGGGCAGAAAAGTGCCTTTTTGCCAACCACCTCCCTCGCTGTGGTATTGTACAGAAGCTCTGACGTGAGAAGTTCAAGCTGAGATGAGCTCTGCTGCCCCTTCCCCCACCCCCAGACCAGGAAGAGGGAAGACCCACCTCTGCCGGGTGTGAGCCCAAGGCCTGTGCTCTTTGTACCATCCAGCCCTGCCTCTCCCTAAGGCGTGGAGAGATTGCATCCCTTGTCTGAAGTCACCTCATCTGGAAGAGGTCAGGCCAAGCTGACCCCTGTGGAAGACTTTTTGGGTCAACTCTCATTGTAAATATTTTCTTTCTGATTTTGCAACCCTCGGCCGTTGGTTACCAGGGCTGCAGAGTGGCGATAAACTTGTGATAGAGGAACCACCCACCTCACCCGACGCTGCCATGGCAATTTCCGAATGACTCCGACCTCAATGATCATCACTCCCAGAGGGGCAAGGCCAAGGCCATGCTGTAGATTGGACCAGGGTTCATTGTTCCATGATTTCAAACAACCTGGACAAGCTTGAGAAGAAATGGTGGCACAGCGTGGCCGGTCTGTCTGCAGAGCCCATTCTGTGTACAGGATGGGTCCCGGTGACCTCTGCAGTGGTGGGTGTCGGGGCCGGGGGCGGGGGGGAGTCACATGGAGAAAACAGTGTCAGTGGCTTTAGCTCCTCAAGAATCCCACGTTTTTTCAGAGAAATAGTGTCAGGCAAAGAGGGACCCAGATTGGGGGCATGAGGAGCCGGAGGAGCAGTAGGCTGATGCCCCACTGGGCACTCCACTCTGGGCTGGCCTTGGCTAGTCTGGACCCTCCACAGATGCGCTGTCTGGAACCACCTTCCAAGACGACCATGGTGCCCCAGCGAGGGAAAGTGCTGTCCCTGTGCAGCGGCGGTCTCTCTGACGTCCCAGAGGGCAGTGTACAAGTCATGGTGTGGGCAGGGAACCATCCTTGAACCTAGAGCTGGCGGAGGAAGACAGATTGTTCTGGAAGCCTGTGGGGCACCCGTCTGCTGCCTGCATGCAGTGTCTCTGGAGTTCGTTGCTTTCTTGTTGCCAGCACTTATGATGGCCCTCATTCTCCACAGGGCCCGTGGGCAATCTGACGAAGATTTCTGAGCTTCTGCAGGGCTGGGAACCCCCATGACCTTTCTGTCCTTCCCATCTGAGATCCGATTTACTTTCCGAGGCCCAACCTGAAGAGCCTGTTCCTCAAACGCCAACCACCTTTCACTTTCAGTGTTTATATTACCAACTTTCCAGAGGTACCCAGAACTAGAAAGTGGTGTGACCATCACACCATGTGCCACCAGAATCCATAGCCATCTAGGTTCCATGACACCTGCGTTACCTGTTTCTATCTCCTCTCTATTTTTATTTTTGAATCATTTAACATCGTCATGTCATTCATTTCGGTATTTTAGGTTTCATAGACATAAGGTTTTCATAGTTATTAGGCTCCAAACTTCCCTGCTATTCCTTGCTATTGCCCAATACTCAGTCCATGTTGAAGATTCTCAGTTAGCTGTTATGGTGCATGCCTGAAGTATTAGCACTTAGGAGGTGGAGGCAGGAGGACTTCCATGAATTCCATGCCAGCCTGGGCTTACCTAAGTGAGACCTTTCCTTGTCTCAAAGCAAGCAAGCAAATTCTCCAAAGTCTAAGGATATAGCTGAATGGTAGAATGCTGGTTGAACATGGGCAAATCAATGGGTTTGAGCTACATCACTACAAAGCAAAACAAAATAAAACAAAAAAACAGAATCTACTGTGGGTGGGGGAGATGGCTCAGCAGGTGGAAGTGCTTGCTTACAAAGACTGCCCATAGGAGTTCGATTCCCCAGTGCCCACGTCAAATCAGAGGCACAAAGTAGCACATGCTTCTGAAGTTCTTTTACAGTAGCAAGAGGCCCTAGAGTGCCCATTCTCCCCCTCCCCCTCTCTCCTTGCAAATAAATAAAGAAGAATGAATCTATTGTTCCCAATAGCTTTGAATGGTTGGATTTTGGGACTCAAGTCCACCATCAGAGTGTTTGAAGGACTGTGGTCAGTCTCCCGTGGCAGTCCTGCATGTGGCTCCTATCTGCTCCCTCCCTTATACCCATCCTGTGACTCTTATTGTTTAGCTTATTAATTTGTTCAACAGCTCTTTTTGAGACTCTACCCTGGGTTAGGCCTTGAGTAAGATGGCCAAGAGCTACCTTGTTGGCCTGAAGGGCATCTGATCATAGGAGCCCTCCTCAACTGTGTCCACTGTAGAACATACCTCTCACTTGATCTGGAGTGTGAACCCTTTGAAGCAAACATAGCCTCTGTGATCTCTGTGGTCCCTAAGGCTCTGTGCATCTGAAGTGTCCTATGGTCTACAGCTAAGCCACTCTGAACACATCTGTTCTCGTCTGATCTTGGACGATACGCAGAGTCAGGCCTGGCTAGTCTTGGATAGGAGAAGTGTCCTACGGATTCTTGAAAAGACGACTGTCTTGGGAGGGATGGTGCAGTAAGTTTTTTTTTTTTAATTTTTTTGTTTATTTATTTGAGAGCAACAGACGGTGGGGGGGGGGGGAGAAAGAGAGAATGGGTGCGCCAGGGCCACCAGCCACTGCAAACAAATTCCAGATGCTTGCGCCCCCTTGTGCATCTGGCTAACGTGGGTCTTGGGGAATCGAGCCTCGAACTGGGGTCCTTAGGCTTCACAGGCAAGCGCTTAACCGCTAAGCCATCTCTCCAGCCCGTGCAGTAAGTTTTTGTTTTCTCCCCTTAAAACAGTAAGTCTTAGGGGCTGAGGAGATGCTCAGTGGGTAAGAGCCCTTGCTGTACAAGCACGAAGACCTGAGTTGGATCCCCAGCACCCACGGAAAAAGCCTGACGTGGTCACACACGCCTGCGACACCAGCGTTGAGGGGAGTGCAGGAGGAGGGTTCCGGGAGGCCCTGGTCAGCCAGTCTCGCAGGAACGGCGAGCTTCAGGCTCCGTGAGGCTGCCTCAGGGAAACAGGCAAGGCGACAACAGAGGACACCCCACATGCTCCTCCCCTCTTTGCTTGTGCGCAGGGGGTGCACGCATCTGCTCCTACACGTGTGTGTTCTCCACTCACCAAAGCAAAACAAAAACATCAGCTCCTGAGAGTTTGAACCTCTGATCCTGGGAGCAAGACTGGACTGCAGAGGAGTGGACACGGGGCAGGGCTGTCCACATGACCTTTGACACCCGTCATGACTCGTCAGCTGTGTTTGATGACAGGCCTTGACTTTGTCCTCCATTCTGCTCTGGGCTTATCAATATTCCTGGTCAAAGTCCCGGGGCTGGTGTGATCTGGGATCTGAGGAGGGAAACCAGCACGTGGTTTCTTGCCGTTACCTTTTACAGCTAGCTTTCTTGGGGCTTCGGGTTGATGCGTCACGGGTGAGGCTGTTGGAGCAGGGCCTTGTCCTCTCGGGTGACATAGGCCTTACCCCTTGTTCTGCCTTCTCACATGACTGTCAATCTCACCATCTCTGAACTTGTTTATTTCCAAAGACGTACTCTACACACTACATTGTGAACAAATGAGGAAATAGGGCTTAGATGAGGCAATTCGGCTGTAAAGTTTCATATAGAGGCTTAACAACTGTTTTTGAAAATCTGTCCTGGATTGGGCCCTCCCTAAAAGCTGAGAGTCCATGAGCTGCCTTGCTGTCTAGGAGGTCAGCACAGGACGGTAGAGGCATTGGGAGGATGCCCAGTGCTGTGGGGGCAGATGGGCACCGTATCACATGACTAGGAAGTGGGAGGGTGCTTCGTGGGGGAGGGGGCCTCTTGCTTAGCGTTGAAGGTTACACAGGAGTTTGCCTGATGCCGGGTGTGGTGGCACACACTTTTAATCCCCGCACATTCGAGACCAGCCTGAGACTATGTAGTGAATTCCAGGTCAACCTGGTCTAGAGTAAGACCCTACCTCAAAAAAAAAAGAAAGAAAAGAAAAAGTTTTCCTGAAAGGCAGGGAGGGAAGAACATGGCACGTATATTCCCGAACCAGGCATGTGGAAAGGAAATTGTGTGTGTTTTGTGATTTCAGACATGAGTCAGGCAATTCACACCTCACACATAATATTTTTATGTGTGTGTATGTGTGTGTGGCATGTGAATCTGTGTATGCATTTTTGTATATATGTGGTCGCATGTGTTAGTGTGAGTATATGTGTTCTTGAGGAGGCCGGAATTTGACGTCAGACATCTTCCTCAATTACTCTCCAGTTCGTTTTTGGAGCCAGGGTCTCCTGATGAGCTCAGCTAGAATGGTTAGCCAGAGAGTCCCTGCCATCCTCTTCATTTGCCTCCCCAGCGCTGGGATTATGGGCGTGCACCACCATGCTCAGGTTCTGTGTGGGTCCTGAGGATCCACGCTCAGGTCCTCATGCTGGTCTGGCAAGCACTTTAACCACTGAGACATCTTCCCAGTCCTTCACGTGCAGTCTTTAGAGGAAGTCTAAATTATTTGTCCAAGGGGAGGAAGAAGAGTTAGAGTGTCTGTCACAGACTCTCACGGAAGCCAGTCGGCATCCAGACCTTATTCAGGGCCCAGGCACCCACATCACACTAGGGAGCAAGCTCCCTCATTCAGGTCAGCTGGAACGGCTGTGATGGAGGGCTCAGGGAGGCTGCATTCTGGGAAGGAGGCTGAGGTACAGTGAACACATGACCGGCAATACCTGGGCCCATTCTAGCCTCCCATGGTCTGTACCCAGGGCCGCAAACCCAACCACAGAGCATAGGCAAGTTTCTCTTCTTGGAACAAATATAGACTAAAACGCTGGCTCACTGTCATGGTAGAAATCCCCAAATGTTGGCTGGACAAATGCGATTATTTGATTAATAATGTGAAAACTATTGTGTCATCTATTACCATTATTATTGTTATTTATTCACTTTGAGACAGGGTCTCATGTTTGTCCCCAGTACTAGGATTATAAGTGTGAACCATCAAGTGTGTTTATGAAATGCTGGGGGTTGAACTCGGCGCTTTGTGCACGCTAGGCCAGCATTCTACCCACCGAGCCACATCAAGAGCCAGCATAACTAGCGTTATGCAATACGGTTAATCTAGCCACAACCTCAAGGACGGCCAAAATTTTTCTCTCTGTGTCAGATAATATTTAGGAATCTCTGAAAAGGCATCACATGTTCCCTTTAGAGTAGTTTTGTGAACTCTGTTAGACCCACTGACTACGAAGAATTTGACACTACTGTGGTCATCTAACAGATTCTCCACTTGAGGAATTTCTTTTTTTTTTTTTTAAATTTTTATTAACATTTTCCATGATTATAAAATATATCCCATGGTAATTCCCTCCACTTGAGGAATTTCTTGATGAGAAAATGAATGAAATGCTCCACAGCACCCAGGATGGGTGCTGCGGCGTGAGGGAGCCTGCTTCCGCCTCGGGGGCCTGGCAAGCTCGGCCCTGGAAGTTCAGGGTCAAAGCCCGGGCCATAGAAGTCCATGCATCTCACCTTCCTTCCCATCCCCAAGCCACGCGGAAGAGACGCCACCAGCACGGGAGGTGGCAGCAGGTTTCTGTCCTCTGGGTGACATTGGCAAGCAACACTCTCGTCTCCTGGGGCCTTCTCAGTCCCGGACAAATGGCTGTTAGAGGGACAGGGTAATGGTGATATATGCGGAGCCCGCCAGTTGGTTAGGCTGGTGGCTTTAATGGCTGTCTTGGAGGTGACATTCCATCAGGGGTGATTGACTTCATTTTAACGGCACGATGACTTCATGTTTCATCATCCCCTCCCAGGCCCGAAGGTCAGTTGGAAAAGTTTTTCTCTAGGAATTATGCTGCCAACTGTTCACAATGCTGTGCCAGTTTGGGTTGTTGCAAAAATACTGAACCATAATGGGTAACTTCTTGTACAGAGAAGCCCATTTGTCATCTTGGGCATCTTGGCTCAGTGTCCGTGGAGTCGGATGTCCTTGGTTTGAACATGGGCTCCACCACGCCTTGTCTGTGCGGACTTGGGTAGCTGACTTAACCACCGAGCGCACCAGCTCCCTTACCTGGAAGGCTGAGTAACGGCAGTGGGCACCGCTTGTCCTAAACAAGGCTGTTGCAAGGTCCACAGGACTTGGGGTTGTGTCTGAAGCCGGGGAGGGCCTTGAACCTGGCAGTGCATTTGCATTAGTTATTTCTCTCATCTGTGTGACCAAACACCTGGCAGAATGGGAGTAAGAGAGGGAAGATTTATCTTGGCTCACGGTTTTAGGGAACTTCAGTCCACTTCAGAGGGAAGGCATGCTGGCAGGAGCTGCTCAGCCTGCACTGGTGAGGGAAGAAGGAGGCTTTTCACACACGCCCACTAAGGAGGAAGCAGAGACGAGGCAGGAAGCTGGGTTAGCTGACCACCTTCAAGGCTCGTCCCCAGTGACCCACTTCCCCCAGCAGGCCCACAGCCTTCCCCAAAAATGCCATTAGCTGGGGACAAGTGCTCAAAACATGAGATTGCGGGGAACGTTCCAAGCGCAAACTCTAATGTGGGTATTCTTAGCTAGGGAAAGGAAGGGAATAGAAAGGAGCTAATAGCTGGGTAGGGTAAGGGCTATGGGAAGGAAAAGTAGGGGGCAAGTGCAGAAAGTGTGGTTGGGTTGAGAGAGCACCAGGGTCATCGGGCATGACGCCCTAGCAAATGGAAGGAAAGGTGATAGGAAAGGAATATTTTCAGAAGATCGTTGCTGACAGTGGGAATGGAAAGAAATCACTATATATGAGAGCCGTTATGAAGGAGGCCTGGCAAGACCTTGTGGCTAATTAGATGTGGGGCTGCGGGAACAGGAGAGGCTGGGGTGACTTTGAGGGGCAGATGAGGTAGCTGGTGGAAGATGCTGTCATCCCCAGCCGTAACAGGACGTGTGGGCAGCTCTTGTTTTATCCATACTGCACTGGAGGTCACAGGCTGGGGGTCAGAGGGGCTGGCCCTGGCAAGCTATGGCGGGGGTTCGGGGGGCTGGCTTAGTGTTGGGAGTCTTCTGCCGAAGCCGGTGGTTCTCTCAGGTCCTGGGAGCGAGCAGAGCAAGGGGGAGAAGGGACATTTGAGGACAGGAATAGGGGACATTCACAGGGTCAGAAACTGACAAAGGCAAAGAGAGGTAGGCAGAGAACAGTGCCCAAGGAAGCGGGCAGCTGGGTGTTCATGAGTATAAGTCAGAGACTGAAAGGGATGGAGAAGGTGGGCCTGCCAGACCAGCCATGGGCAGTTCGTGAGCACGTGTACACACACACACACACACACACACACACACACACACACACACAGCATTTCTCATGGGAGGACACAGTGGTACCCCTATAGTGAGGACATCAGGTTGTCTGGCTCTCTGGGTCACCTCTGGGAGCCTAGGCCTGGAGGAAGTGATGGGGAGAAGGGAAATTGGAGCCAGTATCCTGGGGGTGTGGGTACCTGGCCCCGCTTTTGGGGCATCTGAGAGGGGTGGTGAGGGGTCATACTTTGCATACCTTCTCAGGTGCAGTCCCCTCACTAATGACTGGTGCTTTCAGAGGCCAAGAGCCTACACAGCTGGCCAGAGCTCCCAGTCCTGAGCCATGGCAGCCCACGGGGACTCCTAAGCTCCTATAAGCCCCAAATGATGAGAGCAATGATGGCATGTGGACTGCAGGGTGCTTGCACAAACTTGAGCACGTGGGTTATTTATTTCTGTCATGCATACGCAGTGAGAGATTCAAAATTCTGCGACTTGATTAAGTTTACAGAACCAGTGAGTGGCAGGGCTGGAATTTGAATCCAGACACTTTACTGCAAGCCTCCATCACGACGCACAACTTTAAAAAGTTGAGTGCATTAAAATTTTAATTAGAGGGCTGTTGAGAATTTTGTGTAACTCTCAGAGATGTTTGTTCCCCTGTCTCCTTAGGGACCTATAGCACAGGGAACCTTTGCCATCCGCCTGGCTCCCTGCCGTTGGGCCCCTGTCCTACTGGAGTGCCTTCCCTGTGATGTGACCTTGAGACAAGCCACTCTGGGCTCTCCCTCTGTTTTGTCTTATTCTTGACTCAATTCACTCACCCTCTTGTCCCACCTGCAGCACATTCCATCCCTGGCTCCCCGTGTCAAATCACCACCCCTATTTCTCCAGGTCCTTCCTGGCCTGTGGGCTTGACCGTGCTCTCTGTCTTGTGCTTGGGTGTTTCCACAGGCTCTCAGCAGACAGTGGGAAGGAGGGTGGGCTGAAGGAGGCCTTGGTCTGATCTTGTGGTAGTATTTTCTCTGTTGCAGAAGTGAGTCTTGGCCCCATTATCCCTGAATGACTCAGACACCTCCACCTCTTTCCTGAGCAAGCTTCTGTGTCCCTTAACACACACTTGATAACCAGTGAGTGACGCAAGCCAGCTCACAGATATGGATGTAGAGCTATGTAGAGGCTCCAAGGTCCTGGTGGGATAAATGACAGCTGGCCTCAGGACTTCCTGCTGGCACACTGCTGGAGTTTGTAAGAGGTCTCTGAAGTGTCTCCAGAGGTTCTTGCCTCCTGGGACTCAAGACTGTGAGTCCCCTCCCATGTGGAACAGAGCTGACCCTCATAACAAAAGATACTATGAAAGTGACTGTGTGTGACCTCTAAGGCAGAGTTGTGTCACACAGTTCCTTCTTGCTTCATTTGTGTGAACATTGTGAGGGAGATGAGCTGCCCTCTGTGAAGGACACTCAAGCGGCCATGAGGACAGGCACGTGTAGTGAGCACTTCAGATCCCTTGCCAATGGCCAGCATCAACCTCCCAGACATGGAACCAACTTGACTGTGGATCCTCTGGCTCCAGACAAGCCCGGGGATGATGGTTCTTAACCGACAATCCCGACAGCAGCCACACACGTGCTTCTGAGCTGGAACTTTCCAGCAGAGACTGTCCAGGAAGCCCAGCCCAAGGGGAACGCTCAAGACACGTTCCTGTGGAGTGGGGAGATGGTGAGGCAAACACGGGGACCTCAGTCTCATCCTCAGAATCCTGGTAACACTTCCAGGCATGGTGGTGTCCTCCTGCGGGGCGGTGACTGGTAGATCCCTGGAGCTTGTTGGTCAGCCAGTCTAGCCTGAGTGGTGAGCTGAGACCAGTGGCACACCCTGTCTCCAAAAAGGTGGCTGACGTCCCTAAGGAATGACACGCAAGGTTGTCTTCTGGCCTCCACACATACGTACACACATGTGCATGCATGCCTGCACATATACATACATACACCCACACAGACACGAACATGAACACATACACATGCATGAACAAAAGGAAGGTTCTTGCTATAAGTACCAAATTTGGATTGGTTGGCGACACAGTAGCAAGTAAGTGAGACACTGTGGAAGGGGCACCGTGACTTCAGACAGCCCGGACTCACCCTCAGCTCTGACTTCTGGGCTTTTCTCTCCTGCCGTGTGCCGTCCACTGTTCCCTGTGGTGCGTCTGCTCACCAAGGCACTCAGTGGCTGGCATTCCTGCCCAGCAGCCACTCAAGGGACCTGTGGTGTCCTTTCCTGAAATCACACTGGAGCAAAATGGAAGCTGGTATGTCACTGTGACCCTCTGACCAGGGATGGACACTAAGGGTGTGTGACAGAGTTGGGCCAGAGATTGGTAGGAGGGCACACAGGAGCATGTGACTTCCTGAGCCTTCTCACCAGCTCTTTCTCAGGTATTAGCTTTTGGCTCTATGACAGACAGGTGAGAGAAAACGTTTACAAGGAGGAAGAGCCTATTTTGGCTGCTTCAGAACTTTCAGTCTACAGCTGCCTGACTCCATTGCTTTCTGGTCGGTGGCAAGGCAGAAAGTGTGATAGAGGAACAAGGTGGAGGAAGACTGCTCACCCCAGGGCAGCCATGAAGCAGAGACAGGAAGGGCAGGGGACAAGATACTACTTCCAGGGGACCTCAGTGACCTACATCCGCCAGTGCGCACCACCTCCAACTCTGCCTCTGCCCAGTGACGTCATCACATTGTGAATCCATGACATACTGAGTGTATCAGAGTCCTCAGGATCCAATCATGTCCCCCAGACCCAAGCTCCCGACACTCACACCTTCAGGAACATCTCAGATTCAAACCACAGCATGGAGCTTCCCTTTCTCGAGAATTCTTTTTGGCTCCTAGCAGCCATCTCAAATGCAATAGGAGCTGGTCTCACTATCACTTAAGAGAAGCCATGAGTCCCAGCCTTTCCAACCCAAGAAGATAGGACCCTTGTATGTTGTCTGTCAGAACCAGCAGAGTCCCACTACATTTGAGAACTGCTGGGTAGCCAGAGTGAGTCCAGTGGCTGGCATGCAGGGAAGAAAGGAGGGGTTCTGCTGAGTTTCTGGCTCATGCTTTCAGTGGGAGCCTGAAGCAGGCGTGTGAGGCTGAGTGCTGCAGCTGATGTCTACCTCTGACCTATGCGCAGAGGTGGAGAAGCTGAGGATGGTTGCTCTGCAGAGGAGACTCATTCTGTCCGAAGTCTCTACTGGGTCTTCCTGGGCCAGAAGGATTCAGCTTGTCCTCTGGGGTTCAAGTTACCAGATGGGTAGGAGGGACCTGGACGGATATACATGAGCTCTGCCTACAGGATGCCATTAGCTTCAGGATAGGTGATGGTGCCTGAACACATGACCTGCCTCCTCTAGGAGCTGTCTAACCTCAGCTGCCTGGAATGGCCGATGATGGGGTGGGAGAATTCCTTCTTGGAGCGATGGATGTGTGGCTATGGTCCATGGACCTCATGTCTCTGCCCCATAGAAGCCCAATAGTTTTTCTACCACCCTGATGAGGACTGTCAAGCGGGCTGGGCGAGGGCTCACCATGACCTTTCTCTGTGTGTGTTTTGGCTACTCTAGATGACAATGGCATTCTTGCCTTGGTGGACATTTAACATTTTCAAGATGAGCAAGAAAAACATCACAGTGCCCTGTCACTTGTGGAGAGAGTATGAGTCATGGGCACCCGAGGCCCCTGTGTCCTTTTCTTGGTCATTGAGCTTATGAGTCAGACTCGAGTCATCTTTTCTTCTGCAATCTTTAATTGTGACAAAAGATGGCCTTGCAGAAGTCTGCACTTTGATCACAACACGGAGGGAATCTGGCTGTCTCTTGGGCATGAGGGTGTGGAAGGGACAGAGGGCAGTGGCTATGAATGATGCCCAGAGGTCAGAGTCACGAGCAGTCCACAGTCCCTGTCTTCAGACATCTTCCCAGGCAGTCACCCAGGCTGCCCATGCCTCCAGAAAGGTGGTACTAGCTTGGCCTCTGTAGTGTACACTGGGCTCTCTGTTGCTAGCAGCAGACACATTCACCCCTGCCCACTATAAGAGCCCCAGGACTGGAGGGTCACCAAACCAACACAGCTTGCTCACTTGGCAAGAGCTCAGGGTGGTGAGAACTGGACGTTCTGGAGTGGTCTGGCACCTGTCCTCTGCCAGAGTTCCACACTGCCCAGAGCTCTCCCTTGAAGTCAGCCACGGTGAGCCATGCATCCTTCCTGGGGCAGCCATTCTGCTAACTTGCAGCATGTGCTCTGAGATACGATCACAGGAATGTTGCAGGAGCTCAGGCTCTGGGCATGGGTGGCTTTGGAGATTCCAGCTTGTTCTCTCTTTCTGTGGGCGTCAGATGTAGCCTCTGGGACGCTGGTGCTTTTCTGCAGAAGGTGAAACAAGGCTGTGGCCAATAGACCCTCAGGGGGTGAGATGGATAAAGCCTTTGGGGAAAGCACTCTGAGAGGGGAGAGATAGTGGAAGGAAGCAGAGCAGTTGTGCAACAGTTGCAATTGCAATGCCGCAGCCCTTGTATTCTGGGGGAATTGTCAAAATGCTGCAAGGAAGTCAGCCCCGGGGGGATGGAGCTGTTGCACGGAAGGCTAGAGACAGAATGCTACGGGGCTGGAGGTTTTCTCTGTCGCCAGAAGGGCCTCAAGAATTTCTGTCTGCTGCTGAAGTCATTTTGTGTAGATGTCCCCGTTAGTGACCAGTTTCATTCCAAAGCTCCTCTCAGGGTAACACAACTGCCCTCTGTGGACCTCGTCTCTCACAAATGTGCTGAAGTCTGTCCATGAGGGGTGCTCCTCCTGGGCCCTTGGGCATAGCCGTCATGACACCAGGTCTTTCATCCAGGGTCATATTTAGAGGTGGGGAAAATATTTGACAACTCTGGGCATGGTGGGTTTCCCAAGAGCCTGAAACATCGCAGGGAAGGACCTAACTCAGCTTACTTTCATTTTTGACAGCTCACTGTCTTGGTTTCTGATGGAAATGGAAGAAAATGCCACTTCTATCTGTATTCCCTTCAGCTCTGCCCTAAGCGATTACTCACATATAGAGCTTTTGGATGGCTTTATCAAATACATGTGTGTGTGGTGTGTACATGAGTGTGATGATTTCCCTTTTTCTTTTCCCCTTTTCACAGAAAAGAACATTCTGTGGCTTTTAAGACAGTGGAAGGAGGCACAATCTCCCTAAGCTTGGAGAATGCAAATGAAGACTATAATGAAATCACCGTGTGGCCAGGCTTGCTGGTGTTAGCACACTGTTTGGGACTTTGCTCTTTCACTTAACCGTCCCTCTTGGACATCTTTCAAATCAGTACAGTACATAGAGAATGGCCCCATTCATTTTTTACAGCTTTATAACACCCTATTTATGGTCACACAATCAATGTGCCACCTCATTTGTTTCCTTCTGATGGACATGTGATTTGTTTCCAGTCTTTTGCTACTATAAACAGTACTGTCCAGGATAGTTCCTATGTGTTGTGAGTATGTCTGTAGGACACACTCCAGTAAGTAGGATTAATGGACTAAACGGTAAGCACAGATACAAGTTTGATTGGATTTTCTTTTTTGATTTTTTGAGGTAGGGTCTCACTCTAGCCCAGGCTGACCTGGAATTCACTATGGAGTCTCAGGGTGGCCTCGAACTCATGGCAATCCTCCTACCTCTGCCTCCCGAGTGCTGGGATTAAAGGTGTGTGCCACCACGCCCGGTTGATTGGATTTTCCAGCAGACAGTATGCAACACCTTTCCCTACAGACTTGCTCCTGAGATATTTCACTGCAGTTCAGATTTGCATCTCTCTTGTTATAAGTTTGGCCATCCTTCTGTTCTTTCAAGAGAAAAAGTTGTATGTCCTTTTCCATGTGCTGCCTCACATACTGGTTAGCCATCTAAAGAAAACTTGTATTGTAGCCTTTGACCTCTTTTCTTAGCAATTTCTACAAGGCCTTTAGGTGCTAAGGGAAGATTAGTTCTCTATGATATGAGATGTTTCACATTGCTGTTTGTTTCCTGGTTTCATTATGTCTCCTTTGTGTATGTTTTTTTTTTTTTAAATTTTGATGGTGTAATAATATGTTTTTACTACAGATACTGGATAACAGAAAGGCCTTCCATATTCCAAAGCCCTAAGGATGTTTGCTCATGTTTTCTTCTAGCACGTTTATGGTTTATCACTTTTTTTCTTCTGGTGGTACTGTCCTGAAATCACAGGAGCTGATTGTTGGATTATTTTTTTTTATGGGTAGGCTAGCTAATTTTTAGAAAAGAGCCTGAAATGAGGAAGACTGAGCCTTGGAGTCATTAAACCAAGGCTAAACTGCTACTTCTGTCATTGCTGCTCTGATGCCTCTGTCACTGTACCTTCAGCTCACAGACAATCCCTGATGTTTTTATCAAACAGCACAAAGGAGTGATACATGAACAAGGCCTGTGGACAAAGGACAGGCAGCATGTGAGTGAGGGGCAAGGAACTTCGACCCTAAATAAGTCCTTAACCATTTACTAAAGGAAGGGATTTAGGGGTACGACCTGCTGGACTCTGCTGATCCTGAGTGCACGCACCCACGTACCCTCACCACTCACTGATGCAGTCCCACCGGTTGCTTTCGACAATCCTGAGGGTAACTCATTATTTTTAATGTGTTTTTATTTTTAAAAACTTTAAAAATATTTGTTTATTTATTTTGAGAGAGGGAAAGAGAGGGAGAGGGAGGGAGAGAGAGAGAGAGAGAGAGAGAGAGAGAGAGAGAGAGAGAGAGAGAGAGAGAGAGAATGAGTATGCCAGGGCTTCTAGCCACTGCAAATGAACTCCAGTTGCAAGTGCCACCTTGTGCATCTGGCTTACATGGGCCCTGGGGAATAGAACGGTGGTCCTTTGGCTTTGCAGGCTAGTGCCTTAACCACTTAGCCATCTCTCCAACCCTAATGTGCATTATTTTTAATGCTATGGTCAGCAGTTCTCACGATGCACACATTGTTCTGGGTCAGGAGTTCACTAGTCACCGAGGAAGTGGGACAAAGAGCATGGCTCATGGTCAGTCAGTGTCCCTAAATCTTTGTCAATACTGGTTATCTGTGCTGCTCAGGCCTAGGGTAAATTAAGGCAGAGGAAATCCCATTATATTATTTTAAGCAAGCTAACTATTTGGATATAAGATTAACTTCAGGACAAGTTATATCTAAGACAGGAACTTAGCAGTAACCGCATCATATAGTAACATTCTCAGGAAAGTTGTTTGTTAAGCCCATAGAAGGTATTCCTACAGTTCTTCCATAGTCTTTGTCCATATTCCATCCTGTTTGTTCTTATATTCATTCCCACAGTACTGGGAATCGAACCTGGGCTTTGTGCATGCTGGGCAAGTACTTTCCCAGTGAGCTGCTCCCTCATCCCTCTTTTCATTTCTGATTTTGAGACAGGGTCTCGCCTAGCTGCCCATTGGAATGTGCCTGTCCTCCCAGTGCTGGGGAGACAAAAACGAAAGGATTCTTAGGGCTTGGTGGCCACCTAATCCAGATGAATCAGTGAGTTCTAGGTTCAATGAGAGAACCTGTCTCAAAAAATGAGGTGGAAGGGTCCAGCAAAATGTGCCTTGCCCTCCAGCATCCACCCCAAGGAGCATGCCTGTGGTGGAAGCCAAACAGATCCCTGCCTTACAACTAGAACATTTCTAGAGCTCAATCTATAAGCACTGGATACTGAAAAGCAAAGCAAAACCAGACCAGACCCAGGGCACGCTCTGGTTTGTCATGACGCTAGCTCAGCAACCTGCAACTAAGTTCCCAAATGCCATTAAAAAAAAAAACCAATTACAATTTTTACTTTTACTTGATGATGAAATTGGTTGCTCTTGTATTTTATGACAAATGATTTTTTAAGTCTTCATACATAGAAGCAAAAATACTTTAACTGCTATAGACCTTCAAAAGTTCGTAGACATGAGATCATACTGGTTTGTTTCTTTTTAAAAATATTTTTATTTTCTTTGTTTATTTATTTGACAGAGATAGAGGGAGGGAGGGAAGGGGAGAGAGAGAGAGAGAGAGAGAGAGAGAGAGAATATGGGTGCACCAGGGCCTCCAGCCACTGCAGACGAACTGAAGATGTATGTGCCCCTTGTGCATCTGGCTAACGTGGGTCCTGGGGAATTGAACCTGGGTCCTTTGGCTTTGCAGGCAAATGCCTTAACCACTAAGCCATATGCTCAGCCCTTTTTCTTATTTTTGATTGGGAAAAAAGTTAAATTACTACATTTCACAGAGACCCATTTTCATGGTATTCTCAGCTTAGACTGCATAAGAAGGAATACATGTGGTGAAATGTTGGAACCATTTCTCGGTCTGTTTATTGTTGAAAGGTTGAGCTAATAAGCGGTGATTTTAACTTCCCTCCATCATATCCCTCTACCTCCAAGACTGCCAGTTTCAAAGATACAGCTTGCATTGCAAAGTTAAATTGACTGATGAAAAAAAAAGGTGGACAGCAGACTGGGAAACACACCCAGTGGCAACCTATATCCTCCACGTGCAAACGCGTATGTGCACCCACACACAACATACGGACATGCATGCGCACTGCATACACACCACAAACACAAAAATAAGGACAGAAACGCATAAATAAATGGTTATCTTCAAAAGATTTTGTGTTTTCTATAAAGGTGTATTTTTTTTGTTGTTTCTCATTTCCAGCAATGAGTTTTGAGTTGGCAACAGTGCCCTACTCCTCTCTTTGCCCTCTTCCTTATGCCCACTCTATGATCCCATTTGTGGTAGATCTGAGGGGTTCCAGGCCCCAGGAGGCTTTGATGGGTACAGGATGCCCAGAGGGAACCTGGGCCTGGGAGGTGGCAGTGACAAGTGAGAAGAGGACACTGCCACCGCCTTGGCCCGTCCTGGCCCTCCTCATCTTGCTGCCAGCACGCCAGGCTGGGAAGGCTCTGGAGTGCAGTGAGCGCAGCTCCAGACTGAATGCTGAGCACCTGCCTTGTCCCTCGACAGGGCAGCCAGAGGACGCTCCAGCCACTGGGACCAGTCACTCGCAGCCCCTTCGGGAAGAGTTAGAAGCTCAGATATTGTCCCAGCAGGCAGAGGGCTGGTAGGGGCTCTGGAGCTCATTATAAGCTCACGTGGTTAGAATTGCCTCCCACACTTAAGGGTGCATTCTCATAGTCCTCAGACCTGCCATCATCATCTCCCCCTGCCCCCCAATCCTGAGGATGGAGCACAGGGTCTTGTACGCCATGCAAGCGCCCTACCTCTGAGTCACATCACCAGCCTCTAGGACTATCTTACTGGAAACTTTTAAGAAGCTGAGGAAGATGAATATTTTTGTTAGCCTCCCATTCCTCCTCCCATTTCTGAACTGGGTTCTGTCCATCCCCAGCGATGGGGGCCTTTATCAGAGCCCCATGTTCTGAACTGAACAACCAGCTTTCAGGTTGGACGCAGTGCCTTGCATCTGTAGTTCTCAGCCCCCGGGAGGCCGAGGCAGGAGGATTTCCGTAAGTCTGAGGCCAGCCTGAGCTACACAGTGAGCTCAGGCTAATCTGGGCTACAGACTAGCTACCTAATAATAATAACAGTTATTATTATATCATGCAGCTTTCATGGAGGGGAGGACCTCGGTGTGCTCAATGAGAGCTAAGCCCAAGAACCTCGAGTTTAGAGGGATGAAAGAAGGGGTTGTCGAGGGACAAGAGGTCATGTAGTCCCATTCCTTGTAGAATAAAGCAACTCCCGGGAGCCACTATGCTCTGCCACCCCTGCACCTCCAAGGGGTCGCCAGCCCATGGAAATTCTGTGTCTGGAGCAGAATTCCATAGTCAAGGGCTGTGCTTGTCCCGTCACTGTGTGGGGGCGACAAGCATATGTTTCCAACTTGCTAGTGGAGACTCTAGGAGGTGTCCCAGTGTGGTATGTGCAGAGACCGGGTGGGGCCTCTCCTGAGTGTCCTTGTGTCTTCGGAAGCAGTGTCGGTCCTTTTCCTGACCTCCGACATAAATGAGCTCCACACAGAAGTGGGGCTGGGGAGATAAAATGTTTGCCTTGCAAACCCGAGTTTGATCCCCAGAACCAACATAAAAAAGAAGGGCATGATGGCACGTGCTTGTAATCCCAGCACTGGGGAGGTGGAGACAGGAGGGTCCTTGGGCTCGCTGGTCAGCCATTCTAGCCTGATTGGATAGTTCCAGGCTAATGAGAGATCTGTCTCAAATGGCCTGGATACCCATGACCTCACAGTGCCTGACACTACCTACACAAGACCATCAAAAGAGGAGGAAAAGGTCATGACATCAAAATAAAAGAGAGACTGATTGAGATGGGGAGGGGATATGATGGAGAGTGGAGTTTCAAAGGGGGAAGTGGGGGGAGGGAGGGTATTACCATGGGATATTTTTTATAATCATGGAAAATGTTAATAAAAATGGAGAAAAAAAATAAAAATAAAAGATCTGTCTCAGAAAAGGTGGATGGTAGGGGCTGGGAAGATGGCTCAGCAGTTAAAGGGACTTGTTTGCAAAGCCTGTCTGTCCTGGCTAAATTCCCAAGCTATCTAAATAAGCCAGATGTAAAATGTGGTGTAAGCGTCTGGCGTTCATTTGCAGCAGCAAGAGACCCTAGTGTGCCCCACCCAACACATGCAAATAGATAAATAAAAATTTTAAAAGACACCTGACTAAGGACATCCAAGGTCATCCTTTGGCCTCCACAAGCATGTGCACACTTGTGTATGTGTGTACAAGCACACGCACACTTACACACACAGGGGACAACATACCTGCTAGATGATCAATGGCAACGAAGTAGATGAAAGGACTGCCAGGGACCAGATCGTCCCCAAGGGCTCAGCTGGTGTTGGGAGAAGTGAATTCTCAGGGAGGGAGGGCTGAAAATGCCACCTGCTGTAGTCTGCCCACTCCACGGGAGCAGTGCCTCTTAGTGACAGTCGCTGTGATGAGCACTGGGCCATTATTCTAGGTGACAGCCAAATGAAACCCCAAATTGTCCCGTGAGCCAAGCTGTTCCACTTGACTGACTTGTCACTTGGTGAGTCCTGCGCTCCCCCAGGACCCTCACTCTGGAACTGGGGACGTCCTGTCAGAAGCCAAGAGGTTTCTCTGGTTGAAAGTACCACGGTTTCTTGGTCAGGATATCAGGCCGGGCCCTGCCTGTTAATCAGATCGTCGACCCCCAAGTTCATTGGTGAGTGATATGTGCAGAGAGAGCGGGGGATTGTTTCCGGTGGCACCATCAGTGGTCTCAGGATGACGTGGTGTTTTGGGGACCCAGTCGTCACGGGCAAGGTCATTTCCTTGGCAAGTACATTCAAAGCATCTTCATTAGTTGAGTGACTGACTCACCAGTGCCAGCCACACAGCAGGAAGTGTCAGTGATCTCATGATGGTTTGTATTCATTGTCCACTTGAAAGGACCCAGAAGCACCCAGGAAACAAGGCTCTGGGGAAGCCTGATGGCATTATCTTGATGAGGCTGACTGAGGTGGAAAACCCACCCTGACTGCGGGTGGCACCATCCTTTGGGCTGGGGTCCTGGACTGAGTTTAAAAGGAAAGCACGTTGAGAACCAGCGTCGGTCGCTCGCGGATGCAAAGCGACTCGCTGCTTCATGTTCCTTGCCCTGATGGAAGAGGTTCCCTGGAACTGTAAACCAGAATAAACCCCTCCTCCTTAAATTACAAGTTATTATCATTGTTGTTGTTTCTGAGGTAGGGTCTCCCTCAAGCCTAAACTGACCTGGAGCTCTCTCTGTCGTCCAGGCTGGTCTCCCACTCCCTGTGACCCTCCTACCTCTGCCTCTCGAGTGCTGGGATTAAAGGCTTGTGCCACCACGCCTCTTAAATTACTTTTGTAGGTTATTTTGTCTCAGCAGTGAGGAAGGTAAATAATATTTAAAAAAAAAAACTGGTACTGAGAGTGGAGTTGTTGCAATAAACCTGTAGGCTTTTAGAATTGGCTTGTGGGAGGAATATGGAAGAGTTTGGAATTATGGGCTGGGAAAGCCCCCAAACCACCTTCCTAATGGTGGCAAGGGAGGAGGGTCAGCGCGACACAGTGACTCGAGACGCTTGGGGATTGTACTTTAGCTCCTTGTTATTCTTTAGGGGCCAAGGGCCGAGGGCAGAGGACAGAAGGGATACCTCATTCACAGGTCACTTGTTATGGACAAGTCATCCAGAACTCAGGTCTCCCCAAGTCAGAGGGCTGAGCCTCCCTGCTTCGGTTGACCAAAGTTGATCTCCTTGCACTTAGGGCCAGATCTGAGTGACTCTGGTACTTTCAGATGTGAAAAAGAAAGCAGGGACCACCCTGCCTCCACAGGACACAGACTATCCTGTCCCTTAGCATGGAATGGCTTTGGTTCCTCCAGGCATCCTGGTGGCCTTGGGTACCTCCAACCCTTCCATCTCCTTCTTCAGATTGTGAACAGAGGAACTGAGGAGAGAGGAAGAAGTGAGGAGAGTGGCCGACATGAGGAGAGAAGAGGTGAGGCAAGAAGAAATGAGGAGAGAAGAAAGAAATGAGGAGAGAGGAGGTGAGGAAAGAGGAAATGAGGAGAGAGGAAGAAGTGAGGAGAGAGGAGGTGAGGAAAGAGGAGTGAGGAAAGAGGAGGTGAAGTTAGGTTGTTGTGCCCATGCTGGGAAGGCTAGTTCTCACCTTCCTACAGGCAGCCCCTCAGACCGAAGTGTGTCAGGTTGAAGCATGTTCAATGGCCAGTCCAGCTTGCTACTCAGATGCACAATCCTTGACCCTCAGATGTTGTGTGTGTGGTGTGTGTGTGTGTGTGTGCAGGTACATGCATGTGCACTGTTATGTGCCACATGTGCACATACAAGTGCAAGACAGAGGACAGCCTAGTGTGTCATTCTTTAGGAACCATCCACTTTTTTGAGATAGTCTCTCACTGGCCTGTGACTTGCCTAATTAGTCTAGATAGTTGGCCAATGAACCCCAAGGATCCTCCTGTTTCCACCTCCCCAGGGCTAGGATTACAAGTGTTTGCCACCATGCCCAACTTTTAAAAATGTGGGTTATGGGGATCAAACTCGGGTCCTTATGTGTGCAAGGCAAGCACTTTACCAACTGAGCTATCTCTTTAGACCCTTAGATGTTTTCTAACATGATGGTTTTTTTTTTTTTTTTTTTTTCTGTTTCATCATCTCCTGTGAGTTTGAAGAAAATTTAATTCTTAGGACTTTGAGTCATTATAGTAAGCTCTTCAAACTATGTCCTGCAAAGAGCTCTTACTTTCAGCTGAAAAATAATATTGGCAACATGCGTGTCCTTGGCAGGCTGTGTGTGTCTGGGGCTATGGACATAGAAGCGAGTCCTGTGTCACTACAGAGGGGACATTGCACAGCGGTGACTCATGGACTTGGTGTTCACAGGCTTCACGGATGCTAAACTTGCCTGGAGAGTCTCATTCTAAATGGAGCATGCGCTGCTATGAAAGGCCTCGGTGGCGGAGAGGCAAGCGCACATCAAGTGAAAGCTCAGTCCAGGGAGGCCGAGATGCCTCCCACCTTGAATCCCAGCACTCAGGAGGCCGAAGTAGAAGGAACACTGTGAGGTTTAGGCGATCCTTAGCTACAGTGAGACCCTGTCTCAAAAAACACACAAAAAAAGAAAAAAGTAATAATTCTGAGTCATAGGAGCAGGAACTTCCCCTCCCTTTAAAAAATACCAAGCTGGGGATGTAGCTCAGCAGGAAGAGTGTTTGCCTAGCACACACAAGGCCCTGCACTGCATTAATAAGTGTGTGTGGGGGGACTTGCTTATAGTCCTAGCACTAGGGAGATGGAGACAAGAGGATCAGAGGTTCGGGGTCGTCCTTGATTATCTATTGAGTTCAGGGCTAACATGGGCTACATAGACCTGTCTCAAAAAGGGAAGGAAATAAAGAAAGAGGAAAGGAAAAGAAAGCTATAGATGATCTATAGATAAATAGATGATAGATATATAGATAGATGATAGATATATGGATGATAGGTAGATAGATAAATAGATACCCATTCTTCTGGAAACATGGTTCCAGGCTGTTGGTAACAAGCCCAGGCAGTGATGCTCTGCATATAACCAAGCAACAGGTACAAATGGAACATTTCTTTCCATTTTGTTTACCTGCAACTACCTGGAAATGTCCCAACATGCCCTGTACATCTGTACCACACCAGGAAAAATGCCCACTCGGCCCAGAGCAGACCGCTCCCAGGAGCACGGGAAGGACTTTGCTTGCTTGTCCTTGAGTCCTGGTCATCACAGACTGGACCCAGTGTGGGAGAAGGCCATAGGCCGGGTTCCTCCTCATTCCCTTAGTGTGTCTGCAGTGACACTCCCGGTGGGTGTCACAAGTTCCTATGGGCTGGGAGTGGAAGGAACAGTCATCCACGTGGTTTAGCCAAGGCACCTGGTTAGCAGCCGTAAGTCAGCCACAGGGGCTGCGGGCTCCCTGGCACAGGAAATAGCAGAACAAGGTCTTCTTTCTCTTTCTTGAACTGGGCCTCCCTGTGCGCATGTGCACACGGGCACACACACACTCAAAGTGCCTCCCCAGTGCACACACAGACAAACACACACAGACACACAATGTGCCTCCCTGTGGGCACACACATACACACACACACAAAATGCCTGTTGGTACACAGACACACACACACACAATGTGCCTCCACAGTGCACACACTCACAGACACATTGTGTCCCCTGTGCACACACTCACAGACACATTGTGCATCCTCAGTGCACACACTCACAGACACATGTGTCTCCCCAGTGCACACACTCACAGACATATTATTTCCCCTGTGCACACATTCACAGACACATTGTGTGTCTTCAGTGCACACACTCACAGACACATTGTGTCCCCTGTGCACACACTCACAGACACAATGTGCCTCCCCAGTGCACACACTCACAGACACCATGTGTCTCCTCAGTTCACACACTTGCAGACACATTGCGCCTCCCCAGTGCACACAGACGGAGATCCAAGGCTTTGCAAAAGCACCATGGCTGACTCAAGATGCTCTAGCAGCCCAAAGGAGGAGAAAAGTGCTTGTGTTTATCCATCAACAATCCAAGTCTTCCAAGGAGGAAGCGTGGAGGAACCCTGGAGAGGCTGGGAGGCAGAGGCCTTTTTCATGTCTTCAGCAAGTTCTGCATCTTCTCTGCCTTCGCACAGCACGGGTGGCTCTGGAAGGGACAGGAGGTCAGCGCACGCCGCTGAGAGGATGGTTGGGGTGCGCAGAGGGAAGGAAAAGAGGACGCAAGACCATTCTCATGCAAACACCCTCCTCAGACCACCTCCCCTCCCCACAATGCCCCACGGTCCTGTGCCATGCAGACCTAAGTCCCAGCCTGAGAGGGGTGGGCCACTGAGTGAGTTATTTTTGAAATAAAGACGATTCCACACCCTCCCATTCCAGTGTGGGAATGACTCATTGATGGAAACCATTACTCACTGCCAATTTGTTTCTTTATAAACTCTCCGTTTAATTTTGTTTTCTAGGAAATCTCCACTTTTTAGCTCAATGGGAACAGCCACAGGTAGCTCCTCCAAACCGTCTCTGTAATAACTACTGAGGTGACCCTGAAACCTAGTGTAGGCTCTGTTTGTGGTGGTTCACTTTCATTGCCGATTGAAGGGACTTAAAAATCACCTAGAGGATAAACTTCAGGGCATGTTAATGAGGGTATTTCCAGAGAGAATTAACTGAGGAGGGAAGAGTCACCTTGAATGTGTCTAGGGTCCACGGGCTGGGGCCCAGAGCTGAATCAATGGGGTAGTGAGTGGAACACAAGTCCTCATTTCCTTCTCTGCTTCCTGACTGGAGACACAGTGTAACCAGGTGCCTCACTCTCCCACCACCATGCCCTCCCCTCCTTGATGGATAGGACCCCCTTAAACTGTGTGCCCATACTTCCTTCAGTGACTAATACACAGTCTCTTTATCTCCTGTCTTATTTTGGGCAACATCTCATTTCATGGCACTCCACATGACCTCAGAATCCTCCGGAGAGAAATTGCCAATTCAGTTATTTTTATCACTCTGAATTGCTAGTCCTAGAAATGACATCAGTTCACTAATGGTTAGATGCTACTTTTCGTCTAACGGACCAAGATGTCTGCAGATATACAAACTGATCAATGAAGTGTCCATTCCTTTATGAATAAGGGTAGTAGAAAAGAAACTTTTTTTTGAAGGTAGGATCTCAGTCTAGCTCAGGCTGACCTGGAATTCACTCTGTAGTCTCAGGGTAGCCTCTAACTCACGGTGATCCTCCTACCTCTGCCTCTAGAGTACTGGGATTAAAGGTGTGCGCCAGCACAGCCTGCTAAAAGAAACTATATTAATGGATGGAAGCCATCCTTTAAGGCCATCAACTCAAGTCTTTGAAGTTGCAGGCTCATGATGCTTTCTTTTGCATATGGATGTGTGTGATGTGCATTCGTGTGTGTTCCTAAGTGTTATGGATCATGTGCGTGCATGCATTTGTACACACATGCACATGGAGGACAGAGGTTGACATAAGGTGTCTTCCTCAGTCACTCTCCACCTTGTTCTTCAGGACGGGAGCTCTCACTGGACGCAGAGTTCACTGAGTTGGTCGGTGTAGCCAGCAGTTGACCTCAGAGGCCCACCCGGAACTTACGAGTGCGTGGGACATGACCTCTGGCCCTCATGCTTAGGCAGCAAGTGTTTTGCCAACTCAATGATGTGAGTGCTGGAGAATCAAACCTGGGTCCTTAGGCTTCTCAGACAAGTGCCATAACCACTAAGCCATCTCTCCTGTCTCCTTTCACCTCTTTTTAAAGTTTTTATTTGATTTTAGTTTTGGAGGTAGGGTCTCACTCTAGCCCAGGCTGACCTGAAATGAAGGCTGGTCTTGAACTGACAACAATTCTCCTACCTCTGCCTCCTGGGTGCTGGGATTAGTGGTGTGTGCCATCACACCCAGTAAGTTTTTATTTTTTAATGATACGTAGTTCACTTCTGGAAGTTCATGTCATACATGTTTAGTGTTTAAAAACAGGATTTTGGTGGGGGAGAAGAAGGAGGGAGAAAGGGAAAAAGTAGATTTTAGGGGCTTGGGAAGATGGCTCAGTGATGAAAAGTGATTTCTTTTTTTTTAAATTTTTATTAGCATTTTCCATGATTATAAAAAAATATCCCATGGTAATTCCCTCCCTCCCCCCCGAAAAGTGATTTCTTGCCAAGCCTGCCAGCCTGAGTTCAATTTCCCAGTCATCCATGTAAAACCAGATGGGCAGTGGTAAGAGACCAGGGTGTTCCCATACACACTCACACACACATGTGCAAATAAATAAATAATAAAATAGGGTTTAATTCTCTCCTCATAATTATAATTTTCTTTTTACCTGTTCTAATCGTTTCTATCACAACGCAGAGCCTCTTTTTGGTGTTTGTGTTAGCTGATGTTTCTGGGTGTGCTTGCTTTAGATTCACTACCCGCCCTGCCTGTGGTCTCTATTTTTTGTTTTGTGGTGCTGATTATTGAAACCAGGGCCTCAGGCACGCTGATCAAGTGCTCAGCCACTGAGCTACATCACCAGCTCCTGTGTCTGTGGCTCCCTACTCATGTCTCCTAAAACATTTTGTAGCTTTAAAATTATTGTTTATTTATTTATTTATTAGAGGGAGAAGGAGAGAGAGAATGAGAATGGGCACGCCAGGTCCTCTAGCCACTGCAAACAAATGACAGATTCATGTGCCCCCATGTGTATCTGGCTTACGTGGGACCCAGAAAATCAAACTGGGATCCTTAAGCTTCACAGGTATGCGCCTTGATCCTAAGCCATTTCTCCAGTCCCCCATTTTGTAGTTTTGATTGTGAACTTCTGTTTCAATAAAGGTTCCCCATGGGAGCCATGTGTGGCAGAGGTTGAGGATCGGATTCCATAGAGAATATTCTTTTTAAAATATTTAATTATTTATGTGAGAGAGAGACAGAGAGAGAGAGGAGAGAGTATAGGCACACAAGGGACTCTTGCCTCTGCAAACAAATTCCAGACATGTGCGCTACTCTGTGCATCTGGCTATCTAGGGGTACTAGGAAATCAAATCCAGGCCAGCAGGCTTTGCAAGCAAGCACCTTTAACTGCTGAGCCCTCTCCCCAGCACAGGAATATTCTTTTCATTTGTGATGTCATTACGTTGAGACTCTTAAATGACTTGAGATTCCTTGACAAGTGGGTAAATTTAACCCAAACCTGTGTGAAGTGTGGACTGTAGTTGGATGTGACCTGTTTTTCCATCCAGATCTCCCACTTTGCCCAGCCCTGCTCTCTGCTTACTTTCAGGGACCCCTTTAATTGATCCCAGGTATGCCCGAGGGCTGTACTTATTATTTTCATATGGCATTTCGAGGAGTTTTATAGACAGAGGTTTTCAACCTATTGCCCATGGTACTGCACAAGAATTCCCGCCATTCTAAACTTCTGATTCCAGGAAAGGCTTTCCCACCATGACTTTGTATTTGGAGATCTTTCTAGATGTTGGAAACATCTTAAGAAGTGGGCCAGGAGCCCGCTGTAAACCCATGGCAGCTCTGTTGTGCTAATCAGGGAATGTCACTCATTTTTGTTTGGAGCTGCTCTGGGTTTCGTTCTGCAAAGAAAACAGCCAATGTCTGTTAAAAATGCTTGGAGCACAGTGGTTGGATTTATTTAGCACAAGTTGTGAGATATTCAAAAACACTTAGGAATATGTGGATATGGGTTGGGGGAGGGGAGGTTGCCCACCAACGACAAGAGAACAGAAGGAGGGAGCGCTTTGGTTCCCTGTACCGTATACCACTTTCTGCCTTCAACCATGTCACATTCAACATTCATCTGTCGTCTGTCCTTTCCTTAGCTGTTGAATTTCCTTCTCCTGAAATATCTGCTTTACCAGAAAATGAGAACACCTTCACCCTAAAGAACAGCGGAGAAGGGAAGACACATGACTGGGGAAGGTCTGTCAGCTGAGTCTGCAGGGAGGCAGCTGGGGGCCACTTCCTGCCTCACCCCACAGGAAGGAGGTGCTCTGGAGAGGACTGTTGGAGCAGAACAACTGCAGGCAGTTCCTGCTCCCCTCCACTGTGTGGACCCCTCCTGATTCCAGACCAAAGACACTGAAGCCTGCAGACAGGAAGAAGACGTGTTCACTTGCACTGTCAGTTTTTACTCCTATCTCTTGGAAGAGAGGAGGCTGTGGGGAGTGGCTGGGGGTTAGACAGGAAACTTTCAATATGGCTAGATATATGTCCCGTGTGTGTGTGTGTGTGTGTGTGTGTGTGTGCATATATGATGGGTATGTGCATATTCATGCATATGTGTGAGTATGGAGGTCAAGGACAACTTTTGGGGTGTCGGCCCCCTCCTTCCATCTATTTGAGGCGGAGTGCTTTTTCCTTACTCTCTGTGTTGTTCAATGGTGCATTTGTTAGGCTAGCTGGGAAATTCTCCCATCTCCTCTTCCCATCTTGCTGTGGGTTTGTTGGGATTATCGAAGCCCACCATGGCTTCTGGTTTTTAAGAGTGTTCTGGGGACCTGAACTTGGGTACTCAGGTCTGAGTGGCAAGCATTTTATCCACGGATCCCAGCCCCCGTTTCTAACTTTTTTTATGGTTGAAAATTTTACCCACTCTGAACATGGAGTGTGCAGTAATGTTCACTGTAGCCATGACTACTGCACAAGCGACTTTTAGAAATGCTAAGGCGCAATGGCTTGAGCCCTTCTCAGTTCATTTGTCCCTTCATTTTTTCTTTCAAATTAAGTTTACTCAGTTATGTAGGGCTTTGGTGTAGTGTTGCACATATAAATTACCAGTAATCTCAGGCTTCAGGAAGCTCATAGTCCAATGCAGAAAATATGCTAAGTGGG
Organism: Jaculus jaculus; assembly: GCF_020740685.1. Classification (NCBI taxonomy): domain Eukaryota; kingdom Metazoa; phylum Chordata; class Mammalia; order Rodentia; family Dipodidae; genus Jaculus; species Jaculus jaculus. The sequence goes on along the minus strand of NC_059106.1, from coordinate 12,019,560 downwards.
GCAACATTAATTCATGATAATCTAATTAAAAACAAATAAATATGTAACTTTCTGTTGTGGTAACATATGCATACAATTTTAACATTTTTTGCATGTGTATATGTGGCGTGTGTGTGTGTGTATGGGCATGTCTGTGTCTCTTGTTGCTGTAAACGAATGCCTGTCTGGCTTTACGTGGGTCATGGGAATTGAACCAGGAAAGACAGGCTTTGCAACCAGGCACCTTTAACTACTAAGCAATCTCCCCAGCCCCTCCCTGTAAATTTTTTTAATGGAAAGAAACGTGCACTGTGGAAATCGGGAATTCCAGCCTTGTCTTTGATGGAGCTGTCACTTGTCTTGAACCAAGAAATGCTGGTTAAGTTTTCTTAGCTCTCAGCTCAGTGACAACACAGCCATTTTGGTATCTGTCCTCTCAGGCTCTACTATGATGCCATGAAATTAGTCAACTCTGTGATCACAGTACTGGGGCTGCTCTTTGAAGACCCTCCTCTGCCTCCGGGTGGGTGGTAATGAGATGAAATAAGAGGCTTTCATCTGGGTCTAAGTACTGGATGTGGAAGGCCCAGCTGGCCCACGTGGGCTTGTGCGGACACGTACAGACCAGATGCTGCCAAACATCCAGGGCTCCCTTCCAGATGTGTGCTCTGACCCAGCTGCTGAAATCCTTTCTTTAGGGCTACCCAGTCACTGACAAAGGGCCGACATATCACTGTAGCCTTGCACTCACCTGCTGGACGTGGGGTCTGCCCAATGTTGGAGCTGCGATGTCTTAGTTTGGCTTAGTAGGGAGAGGTCGGAAGCCACGGAGAGGGTAGTGACCTACTTCCGGAGCCCGAAGTGCAGCTATGGCCATTGTGGTCTGCTGAACGGGGGTCGACTCTGGGAGGTGAGGGCGGAAGCTCTGTGTGACATCTATAGAATGTTGACAGGATTGTTAGTTAGCACGCCAATATCTTTGGATAAAGTAATCAAACAAAATCAGTTTGTTAGAAACTAGAAAATGAAGCCACCATTAAGATGTGCTGCCTCACCAAGAGATAGCCATGGTTCTGCCTTCCTTTTCCTTGGACAAATGTAATTCATAGTTTTTTTTCTCCAGATGACTGGACTGACGTCCTGTCTTCCCTAGGAAGTTACAGATTCCATAGAGTCTTATGGATGTCTCAGTGAATGATGGTGATGGGAAGAGGGGGTGAAGCTCTCAGTTTTTCGGGGCGTGTGGCTCTGCCATTCCCTTGCTCGGTGAAGGGCTGCTGTTGCTGTGAGTGTCAACGCAAGGGTGGTGAAGCAGTTGCTGTAAGAGGCGCTGAGCAACACTTCCTCACATGGGGTTTTGAAAAGCCGAAAGAAGCGCAGGTCTTGGAAAATATCAGAACAGGCTCCACGGCAGCCTGACCGCACGTGCGCGCTGTCCTCACCCCCAACGGGCTGCAGCCGGCTTCCATCAGAGACTTCCTCATCCGCCCCAGGGGTCCGGGCCCACTTCTGTTTTTTGACTACTGTCCAGTCATGCTGTGTTCATGGAAGCCATGTGGTGGGAGGTGACACAGTCCTTACTGACCCCTCTGGGGCCTCACAAAAATGCGGCACCTGTCACCAGCACATGCTTCTCCCCAGAGAGGATGTGTGGCTGGGCAGAGGAGGTGTTGGTGAGCAAGCCAAAGATGAATATTTCCCCAAATGTCATCTGGGGGCATTTGAATTCTCACTCCTGGGATCTTTTCCCGCATTTAAAGGCTTACCCGCATATATGTATCCCTTCTTAAAACAATGTGTGAGTGTGTGTGTGTGTGTGTGTGTGCAGGTGCGTGAGCAGGTGTATGTGTGTGTGTGTGCAGGTGATTGAGCAGGTGCATGTGCACACATGGAATGCTGAATACAACCTGGGGTGTCAATCCTCAGGAACATTATCTACAATTTTTGGGACAGGGTTTCTTTTTCTTTTAAGTTTTAAAATATTCCTTTTCTTTATGTGAGAGAGAAAGAGGCAATAGGTGCACAAGGGCCTCAGCCACTGCAAACAAGCTTCATATGCATGTGCCACCTTGTGCATCTTGGCTTTAAGTGGGTCCTGGGGAGTTGAGCCTGAGCCATCAGGCTTTGCAAGCAAACGCTTTTCACTGCTGAGCCATGTCTTCAGGCCTGAGACAGGGTTTCTTAAATTTTATTTATCTATTTATTTATTTAAGATAGAGAGAGATCATGGACATTCTAGAGTGTCTTGCCACTGCACACAAACTTGAAATGCATATGCCACTGTGTGCTTTACATGGGTCCTGGGGAGTTGAATCCAGGTTGGCAGGCTGTGCAAGTGCTTTTAACCACTGATCCATTTCTGCAGCCCAGGACTTTTTTCTTTTCCTTTATTTTGGTATAATTTTTATTTATTTGCACGTGTGTGTGTGTGTGTGTGTGTGTGTGTGTGTGTGTGTGAAGGTGTATGTGTGCCGCAGCATGTGTGTGGAGGTCAGGGAACAGCCTTGGTATCAGTCCTCACCTTCTGCTTGCTTGAGGAAAGGCCTCTCTTCTTTGTTCATCAGTGCATAGAGCTTTGGGATTCTCCTATCGCTGCTCCATCTCACTGTGGGCATGCTGTGGGGTGATACATGCTCACATGACATGTCTGGCTTTTCGTGGGATTGGGGGTCCACTCTCAAGTGGTCAGGCTTGTGAAGCACGTGCTGTACCCACCACACATCTCTCCAGCTCCATGGGGTCGTTTTCAGCCCTCGACACCTAATGGTACCCTGGCACGACCTTGCAGATATCACATTGTACAGGGTGGTTAGCACCAGTCACAGGAACGCTGTCACATTTTGGGGACTTTGACGTGATGTATGTGGCTTGGTCTAGATTGGTGGGTGGCTTCCTCTTTAGGAAGCAACTCAGGAACCCAGGCTTCTTCATTATTGTGCCACCCCCCTACGGCCGTGGAGGCCTCAGCCAAGATGTGCAAGGTGATAGAGATGGTGCATCTTACGTTTTCCTGGAGCTTTTGAGCAGGAGGGCTGGGAAATATAACCCAGGGACAATTCTGTGCTAGGGAAAGGGCCACGTGAGTGCTGTAAGGTGGTAAGCGTCTCTCGTGAAGGGGGGCAAGCTTCCACAGCCCTGGTTCCTTCATGTGTTAGTAGAGGAAGCTGAGCCTGCCTCTGAGGGCTACTGTGGGCATCAGCTCTATGCATGGAATGCTGTTGATCTAGTGCCAATGCACCGGGCATGTCATTCATGCTCGTGACTGCAGCCAGCGCGAGAGGGGCTCTCTCTCCATCTGGAGTCAGGGCGACCAGGCCACATCCTGCCCCAACAGCTTTCAGTGCTCCCAGAGCAAGCTTCCCTTCTACCTAAGCAGACTTTGTAATGACCGTTATGCAACACACATTCTGTGTTGTGATTATTATGTAAATGCCCATCTATTTCATAACAATTACTTTGTAATATGCATTATCTATTGCGATTATTATGTAAATGCAGAACAGCTCATTCTAACATATGTTTCATGGACCAAATCTTGCTAGGGCATGGACATAAGCTTTTAAATATTGCCCCATTGTTTGCCATTGTTCAAAAAGGCTTGTTATAAAAGCAATATAGGTCATTGCAAAAATTGCCAACACAGAGACAGCTATGGAGAATGAAGCTTAAAAGCTGCTTGCCTGCTCTCCAGCCCTGCTTGTATCAGCGACCGACCATTGTGAACAAAGTGGCTGAATCTTCCCACTAATACTCGATGCTTATACACAAGCACACATAAATACTTTCAGTTTGCACGATAACAAATCACACTGAAATGTTACTCTGCAACTCCTTTTTCTTTTCCAGGTTTTGGCATCTGGTCCAACTCCGTATTTTTAGCAGCCATGTGGAAACTCATGATGAGGCTGGGCTGCAGTTTTTCTGCTCAGCCGTGAGCTCTTTAGTAATGATTTCATAGGAAAACATATTTGTCTTTTTTCTCTGTGAGCTGAATGTATGCTCCCCAAACCTACCTTCTAAGCCAATTGCAGGCACCACAGAACCACAGACCCGCTGACTGCATGCAGAGCCCACTCCCCCAACCCTCCCGTGGTCTCAGGGAGTGGACAAGCTCCGTCCAAAAAGCCCTTGCTTGTTCCATTAGAGGTGAGATCTTGGTGGGAAACAGGAGGCTGCAGCCCTGGGCTTGTAGCCTTTCCTAGAAGATCAATAAAACAAAAATAAGTATAAAAAGGTAAAAATAAAGCTATAAGACAGTTCTTGTCCCCTAGGGCACTGGGGACACTTGGTTCTGCTTCAAGGACAGAGATAAAACTTGTGGATTATAAAATCAGTTACCTTTAGGCTCAATCCATAATCCATTTAGGTTTAGACTCCCAACATGGCTCAAAATCAAATGGCTTTTGGGGCTGGGGAAATAGCTCAGTCAGTAAAGTGCAAGTTTGATCTCCCAGACCCAGTGCTGGGGAGAGGGGTGGACACAGGCAGATCCCTGGGGCTGGCAGGCCAGCCAGGCTAGACTAGTAGGTGAATTCCAAGCCAACGAGAGACCATCTTTTTCTTTTTAAAAAGTGCCTAGGGCTGGAGAGATGGCATAGTGGTTAAGCGCTTGCCTGTGAAGCCTAAGGACCCCGGTTCAAGGTTCGATTCCCCAGGACCCACGTTAGCAGGATGCACAAGGGGGCGCACGCATCTGGAATTCGTTTGCAGTGGCTGCAGGCCCTGGAGTGCCCATTCTCTCTCTCTCCTCTCTCTTTCTGCCTCTTTCTCTCTGTGTGTGTTGCTCTCAAATAAATAAATAAAAATAAAAATAATTAAAAAAAAGAAGTACTTATCAAGAATGAAATTCTGGGGCTGGAAAGATGGCTTAGTGGTTAAGCACTTGTCTGTGAAGCCTAAGGACCCCGGTTCGAGGCTCGATTCCCCAGGTCCCACGTTAGCCAGATGCACAAGGGGGCACACACATCTGGAGTTCATTTGCAGTGGCTGGAAGCCCTGGCGCACCCATTCTCTCTCTCTGTATCTGCCGCTTTCTCTCTCTGTCTGTCACTCTCAAATAAATAAATAAAAGTAAAAATAACTTAAAAAAAAAAAAGAATGAAATTCTGTGACAGGGCCCATGAGGGACACCAAAGACCAAAATCATGGGAAGCATCCTTTAAAAAAATTTTTTTTTAAAGTGCCTAAACCATTTGTCGTTTGTAAGGAAGGTCTCCAGCCTCCACATACACAGGCACACATGTCCAGGCACCCCCTGACAGACACGGGTGCACCTGTACACGCAAACACACACTCGCACACACTGAAGGGAAAACAAAAGGCATGTCTCTTGCTTGATCTTGAGGTGCTGGTCAGGTTGTGAGGCAACCAATGCTGTGAAAATGAGTATGTAAACCACGTCATGGCCCAAGCCATGGGGAGCCATCTGGCTTCAGCCCTAGAATAGCATTTTCCAGTTTTTAGCTAGTCATGAGCCACACCGCCTGATTCCCTGTTTGCATCTCTGCGTATCACCTGATGGCATATTTAAATGTTTGACGAACTGCGCTTGAGAACTTAAAATGTGTCTTAGCGGAGCTGCCATCCCAAGCTCATCTCGAAGTCCCAGGCTGGGGCACCGACTGTCCTTGTTCTGGTTCCGTTAGGACAAGTGACGCCTTCCCCCAAGCAGCTCTGTGTCCCCTGAAGTCATTGTTTCTGTCCCGTTTTGGGAGTCGCTGGCCTAGTACCTCCTTCTCTTTATTAAGGACGTGCGCCCTTCGTCTGATTTCAGAGGAGACTCTAGCAATCTTTGGGGCAGGCGAGATTTGCCTTATGAGCCAGCGGCCTCTGTTCCTTCAAGAACACATGATGCTATTTTTGGCCACGACAATCTTTGCAGAATGTTTCTCTCTTTTTCTGGAAGGAAAATAAAATGCCTCCATTCCTGATGGCTTCTGAGGCTAAGTCGTAAGGAGCGAGGACGTGTCCAGGGGCTCCCCTGCAGCACACGCAGGGATCGCTTTTACTGCCTGACGTGCCCTGGGCCCGGCTCACGTCGGCCCTATTTTTAGACTTCCGGGTTGACTTGGTGAGTTTGGCCTCCTTTTCAGCAGATCATATTAAAGAACTGCAGATGGGCCGTAATTGATTCCTTTCTATCACATTTCACGGGCTGACGAATGCACTCTATGTCTCCTTGGCCAGTTACCTACTTTTTAAAACTCTTGCTAGGTCTGGGGACAGGTTTCCATTTTGGCTTGGATTTCAGAAGACAGATCATCCAAAATGGATTCAGGAGTACTTGGAAGCACGTTTGTTGTCCTTGGCGGCTGTACTGGGAATTTGAGCTTCTTGGTGGCTCTGTGTTCAGTTGTACGGGGATGGTGACACTGTGTGTGTGTGTGTGTGTGTGTGTGTGTGGTGATGTGGGTAGTTTGTGTGCGCCAATATGAACAAGTCATACACACATGTGTGGAGGCCAGTGTCAGACACAGGCGCCTTCCCCTACCGCCCTCCTGCTTTGTTTGCTAGGAACGGAGTCTCTCGTGGATCCTGAGCTCTGTTTTGCATACACTGGCTTACCAGTGCTTCTCCTGCCTCCACCCTACCCAGCACTGGGGTTGCAGGCATGCATGGCCACTCCTGGGTGCTGGGTGGTAAGGTGGGTGCTGGGGATTGAGCTGGGGTCTTCAGGCTTGTGTGGCAAGCGCGCTTACCTACCGTGCCATCACCTCTCCGCCCTGAGAGTCAGTGTCTCAGTAGGCAGAGGCAACGGCTGCAGTGTTGGACCCCATGAGATACACTTTCACCTTGTGTCAACAACCAAGCAAGTGGCATCTTTCCGGCTCCCTGCTCCAAGACTGCCTGTCTCTCGGCCACCGCCCGCCATAGCTCTGGGGCTAAGAACCCACTTCTAGGTTTCATCCGGCAGCCCTTCCCTTCAACTCCGTGTGAAATGTAGCCCAGGTAAGTCGGCAGAACCAGGAGTTTCAGGGGATGTGGTGGGCGGGTTAGATTGTGTTGTCACACAAAAGAATTGGATCATGAGCTTGTAAGCCCAACAGGGCAGAGCTCAGAGGGCCACAGAGGTTGTTGACCAGTAATTGTCACTTTCCTTCTTCTGCAGAGGAAGTGACTGGAGCTTCCTCACTTGACTGATGGCAGAGAATAGGGTGAGGGAGAAGCGCGTACTCCAAGCCCGCAGTCTGGGCAGTGGGCGGAGTCTGGCTGTGGAGTCAGAGCTGCTTGGGGCTCTCCCTATCCTGCCAGTCCGTGTCTTATCCAGCCTCTGAGCCTTTTCCTCAGAGGCTGACTTTGGGTGCCCTCCTTGACTGCTCTCTGCCTTGTTTCTTGAGACCAGCACTCTCACTTGATCTCAGAGCTCGACAACTCAGCTATTCCAGTGGGCCAGCTAATCCTGTCTCCACCTCCTAACTCCTGAGATTGTAGGCACATGCCACCATGTGTGCCTGGCATTTGCCTGGGTGCTGAGGATCCAAACTCTGGTCCTCAAACATGTGGCAAGCCTTTTACTGACTGAGCCATTCCCTAGGCCCGAATTTATGGGTCTACCTATCTATTGAAGATATTATAATAATGACTTCATGTTTATATCAGAAAAGTTGTTCTATTATTATCTGCCCATTGGGTTTTCTAAGCTCTAGTCATTGGTAAGGGTCACAGAGGGACTTTCATTGTTTTCATGTATGCTGTTCAACAATGGGATTAAGCGCAGGTAACTTCAGCTTTGTGGTGTTGTAAACTCTGTGGCCAGCTCCACACTGGAGGACACTCAGGGATCGAAGCTGAGGACCTCTCCATTCACTTCCTCTCTGACAGCGCCCCCAGCTGACTGTTGGACAAAGCGCGTCAGGGATGAGCTCTCCTGGTCTGGAGGTGAAGGGCCAGATGGCCATGTGGTCTGTTGTCCTGGGTTGTGGAGAGCTTTGCCTGGCTGTCCCTTCAGGGAGAGTGCCCTGAGCTGAGAGGAGCCAGCCACCTCTGTCAGCTTTGTTAAGTGGCAGCTGTGACCTAAGGATGGGTGGTGGCATGTCAAGAAGTGAAAGGCTGTTCCTCCCCAACCTGAATCAGATTGGGGGTGTGCCTTCTGGACACATGGCCGCCAACATCCACTCGCCCACCTCAACTCAGTTTAGGCAAGCCACTCAGCTTTTGAGTCTTGATAGCATCACCTCCTAATGATGGTGTCTGGTGGGTTGCGTGGTCCTGTCTCTGGAAGCAAAGGAGAATAAACATTGTGCATAGAGACTCGACAATCCAAAGCTCCCACCCATGAGAGCTATTACTTTTCTATATTTGTAAGTGGCTGTAATTAGTAAAATGCATATTTACTTTAATGAATAGCTAAATGTGTTATAGACTTTAGTCATATGTTTTTTGAATCAAGGAATATTAAAGAAATAACTGCTATCGCATGGGAGTTGGCCATATTTTGGAAGGATCCCTACACTTGAGAAAGGCCAAAGAGAAGTCCAAGTGCTGTGCAGGCATCAAGACCCACTTTGGGGGATTAGGCAAGGGAACAGAAGAAATGCAGCTGGACTCCTATCTAAGGGGACTTGGTGTCATAACACAGTGTCTTGCTTATGAGACACTCGTTTTGCTGATGTTTTGTATGTGTGTTATATTTGCATGTGTGTGGGCACAAGTGCGTGTGCGCCAGCATGGAGGCCAGAGCTCAGTGGTGTGTGTTGGTGGTCAGCATCAGCATGTCCTCTTCACCCACTCTCCACCATTTTTTTTGTTTTTGTTTTTTGAGGTAGCGTCTCACTCTAGCCCGGGCTGACCTGGAATTCACTATGGAGTCTCAGGGTGGCCTCGAACTCACAGCGATCCTCCCACCTCTGCCTCCCAAGTGCTGGGATGAAAGGCGTGCCCCACCATGCCCGGCTCCACCTTGCTTTTTAAAATTAAAACATTTTAAAGAATATTCTTATATTTATTTGCAAGAGATAGACAGTATGGGCATGCCAGGGCACCAGATGCATGCACCACTTTGTACGTCTGGCTTTATGTGAATACTGGGGAGTCAACCTGGCATGGTGAGTTTTGCAAGCAAGTGTCTTTAACCATCAAGCAACCTCCCCAGACCTCCAATTTTTCATTATTTATTGGCATGTCTGTGTATGTTCATTTGTGTGCATGTGTGACTGCAGGTGTGCATATCCTACGTCATGCGTCAAGGACAGCTGTTGGGGGTCAGTCCTCTGTCTGTCTGCCTCAGTCGAGGTGGGGCTTCTTGTTCTGCTGTCCTCTGCCACACTGGCCGTGAGCTTCTAGGAGATTCTCTTATCTTTGACGTCAGCATTAGCATGCTGGGATTACAGAAGCCTGCTACAGCTTTTGGGTTAAAAAATATATATATATACACACACACACATTATATATATACACATTATATATATACACATTATATATATACATATACATATATATACACACACACACACACCTATATATATATATGATTTATTTGAGAGTGAGAGAAAGAAAGAAAGTGAGAGAGAGATACAAACAGAGAGGGAGAGAGAAAGAGAGAGAAAGAATGGGCTCATCAGGGCCTCTGGTCACTGCAAGTGAACTCCAGAAGCATGCACCACCTTGTGCATCTGGCTTAGGCTCCTGAGGAATCGAACCTGGGTCCTTAGTCTTCATAGGCATGTACCTTAATCACTAAGCCATCTCTCCAGCCCAGCTTCTGGGTTTAATGTGGTGTCTGGAGATTAAACTTGGGGACTCCAGTTTGAGCAGCCAGCACTTTATTCCTAGCCCAAAGTGCCCCTTGTCCAACAGTACCCTCCTTCTCCAGGGGACCCAAAACACCCAGACAAGGTTGACCTTTGGCCAGAATACTCCTCCTCCTGTGTGGTGGCTCAGAGGATCAATTGCTGGGAACAGCTTGGGGACGGAATTTGGTACAGCTGTCCGATTCTTTATTAAGGCACCAAGTGGAGGTGACATCAGTACTGTGAAAGAGACAGAAGTGAGGACAGGTGCGCCAGAACGGGAGTGTGCACCAGGGGAGGACACGCGCCCTGCAGCCGTCTCTCTCTGTCTTGTTACGGTCTGGCTCTGTGGCCCAGGTTGTCCATGGAACTCACTCTCCTGCCCAATCTGGCCTTGAATGGGTAACGTTGTCCTGCCTCAGCCTCCCAAATGCTCGGATTGCTGTGTGAGCCACCGCCTTTGTCTCTTTGTCACAAGGTGGTCATCTCTCTTGACTTTCGTGTCTGACTATAAAATGGAGAATTGTACAAATACAGGAAAGAAAGGAAAGGCGGAAGTGCCTTTGATACATGACACAGGACCTCACCCTGCATTCTAGCATTCCACGTTTTTTACTTCAAACTCCTGTGGGGAATTCTGAAGCTTACATTCTTTTACTTTTGAGTATTTATTATCATCCCACGCAACGTGAGTTCCCTTGGATGCAGGAGACATCAATTGGGAAAGAGGTATCGGGGAGGAATCGAGTTTATCTGGCTTGCAAAATAATTCTCTGTAGTTTCTTCACCGCTGGCCCCTGATAGGAAAGTTAAAGTTTACGCATGTGGCTTTCACATCTGAGCCTGTCACTCTATTGGCTCCCAATCCACACATCGCAGGGCATGGAGGGATTCCCAAGGAAGCCAGGGTGCATGGGTGGATCTCGGGGTGTCCTGTTCCGACAGTCTTGTAAACACCCAGGAAGAACTGCTGGCAGTTGAAGATCCAGGTTCTAAGTACTGTTTACTTCTGAATAATTTGTAAGTCCTTTCCCAGCTTGGATAACTATAAACGCCCGCAAAGCGCTTTATAAATACTCATTAGCGCCTTACAAAAGTCCTTTGAGCTGCATGATTATCTCCATTTGGCAGGTGAGTAAACTGAGTCACAAAAGTTGAAAGATGTGCTCAAAGCCATGCCAGGGGCAGGGGCAGGGCTGGGGCTGAAGCTCAGACTTCACGGCTCCTCAGCTGGCCCGTCGTGCTGATTCTCTTTGTGCTCAGGGCCCCACATAGCCACCTGCTTCTGCTGGCCACTGTTCACTTGGTCCCCTGGGGCTGGGGCGGAGCCCCTGACCCCTGACCCCTGAGACCCAAAGGGCAAGACCCCACTTTGAAGAGGCTGCCAGACACCTGCCCATCCCCCATCCACCAGAGCCTTTTCTAACTCCAGAGGAACAGAACCGATGGAATGAATTATATCAGAAAGGACATTTGGGCTGGAGCGATGGCTTAGCGGTTAAGGCACTTGTCTGCGAACCCTAAGGACCCAGGTTCAATTCCCCAGAACCCATGTAGACCAGATGCACATGGTGGCACATGCAGCTGGAGTTTGTTTGCATGGGCTAGAGGCTCTGGTGTGCCCATTCTCTCTCTCCTTCTCTTTCCTACTCTCTCTTTCTGTAATAAATAAAAACAGACAAATAAATAAATAAAATTTTAAAAGGATATTTATTGGGTTAGCTTAGGCCGGTCCACCAATAGCAGTCTGCAGGCTGAGAGTCAAGGAACCTGGTAGCTGCTCAGGCCCTGTGGCTGAAGGCCTCCGCAGTTCCAATCCGACGCTGGAGAGATGCTGGTCTTTAGTCCACACTGGGAGGCAGAGGAGACTGGGTTCTAATGCCGAGGAAGGACAGCCAAACAGGATGGATGCTCTGCAAGTGCAGGTGTCCCCAGCAAGCAGCACCAGCAGCTGAGAGGGAACAAGGGGCTCTTCATACATAAAGCCGCCACCAGGAGGGAGGTGGGCTTCCTCCTTCAGTCAATCCTTCCTGGAAGCGACCTCAGGGATCCACCCAAGAGGAACGTCTATGGATTCCTAAGCAGATCAAATTGGCAACCGAACTTCCCCATTACTCCTGCCCATCACCCACCCGCCAGAGCCTTCCTATACCTGCCCTCCAACGACTTGTAGCTTTTCCTCTACCTGCCCACCATCTACCTATAAGCTTCCCTCTCCAGCTACCTGATTCTGACTATCCTCCAATGCCTGGGTAGAATGCTCCATGGGTGTGTAGGCAGAGGAAGACCCTGGGCTTTCAGTTTTCCAGAGTGGATGAGGTAAAAATGCCAATAAAGTGAGAGTGCACACAAGCTTTGACTGCTCTTCATGTAGTCTGACTTTTTAACTATTTTGTTTTAATTTATTTTTGTGAGAGAGAGAGGGATGGGAGAGGGATGGAGACAGAAAGAATATGGGCATGCCAGGGCCTCTAGCCACTGGAAAAAACTTTAGAGGTATGTGTCACCATGTGCATTGGGCTTATGTGGGTTCTGGGGAATTGGACCTGAGTCCTTAGGCTTCATAGGCAAGTGCCTTAATCGCTAAGTCATGTCTCCATCCCTAACTGACTTTTTGTTCTGGGTTCTGATACAGACCAGGGAGATGGCAAAGGCTCTACCGAAGTGCAGTGCCAGCACGGGACCCAAGCTTGTCCAGGTGGCAGCCCCTTCAGTACCTCTGGGTGTGGAGGGAATGACTAGAAGCAGCTCAGGGACCCTGGGACTCCCCTGGGGATGGGTACAACGGGGTTTTGAGGGTCACAGGAAGCCTCCTGAGTCAGGGTCTCAGGGAGGGATCTTATCCCCAGGTAGCTCCCTGCATGACCTTGGCTGAGGTCACAGTAGCCTGTTTTGCTTTTACCACTCCACCTCATCCCTTCCGGGCAACCTTTGTGAGTCAGGAACGCAGCTGGCCTCTAGCTCAGTGGTCACGAGCCGGAGCATGAGCGAGACCCCCTTTTCCCTTCGCCCTCCTCATGCCAGAGAGAGATGGGTCCGCGAGCTAGGGCTAGGGAGTGACCATTGGCCACAGAAGCAACACTGGCGCCATGAGGCAGAAAAACCGGGGTGGGGGGTTGAGAGGTGCTGCTGGAGGAGGGTCTGACTCCTTGCTCTCCAGCCACCCTGAGCCCACTTTAGCAGTGCCAGTCAGCACCCATTGCATCTCCTGACCAAGGCACCACCGCTTCCCCCAGCATCACTGCCCCAGGCGTTGTAACTTCACAACCACGGCCAAGTTGGCACTAACATGCATCATCTCTGTCTCCCTCTGGGGTCCTTTCTGCACGCCGCTTCTCCTCCAGGGTCCTCCCCCAGCTTGGGTATAAAGCTGAGGCTTAGCTGCCCACAGTAGGCGGCTGAGAACAAAGGCCCTGCTACTATTATCCTCCACTACCAGGGCAGGGCCAATGTTGCCTAGGGCACTGGATACCTAGGGAAAGTTGTTGGTACCTATGCCAGTGACTTCAGACAACATACCACTCAGAGACACTTAGAGCAAGATAACGTAATTAAAAGCTAATATGCACTCGATGTGCGTTATGTCCAGTTGTCATCTGTCTCCCTGTGGAGGAAATGGTATTATGACCTCTAATTTTCATACAAGGCATCTAAGCACAGAGATGAAGTGACTCACTGGGACCACCAGCCTTGTGGGTGCAGATGACAGCTCCTATTTTTTTTAATTTAATTTATTAGTTTCCTTTTCAGCAAATACAGGCAGTTTGGTACCATTGTTTAGGCTCATCCATGATCTACCCCCTCCCATTGGACCCTCCTTGTTGATGAAAATGGGTCGTGCATTGTGGAGTTAGCCCACAGTTATTGGTAGGATAAATGTCTCTGCATATCATGACCCAACATGTGACTCTGACATTCTTTCCGCCCCCTCTTCGCAAAATTTCCCTGAGCCATGTTGGGTTCATTTTGGGTCTGCTTCAGTGCTGCGGTGTTGGGGGCCTCTGAGGCTCTGGCTCTCTGATTTGGTAGGAGTTGATTTTTCTCTGTGTTGGTCTCCTTCCCCTTTGTGCTGGTATCCGGTTCACAGGAAAACATCACCCTTGCTTGTTTCGCCAATTTTCCTTAGTTTCAGTTGGGCCCCTTTTGAGGTATGTTGGGGCAGCTCTCTCCTTAGGATCTGCATCTATCTGAAAAAGAGAAGCAGAGTCTCCAACGGAGAGTAAGTTGACAGCTCCTATTTGTGTGTGTGTCTATATATAAGTGGGGCGGGGAGGGGGGACCACAGCACACACTTGCCGTGGCCCATGTGTGGAGGTCAGAGGTCAACCTTAGATGTCTGTCCTTGTCTTCTACTTTGAGGCAGGGTCTCCTGTGGTTTTTCCCTGTGCTCATCAGGGCAGCTGGGTTACAAGCTTTTGGAAAGTTCTCGTCTCAACCTCCCATCTCACTGCGGCTTCATTGGGATGGAAGGTGATCTGGCTACAGCATCCTTCTTGCTGTGTGGGCTGTGAGAATCCAAACTCAACCACTCATGCTTGCACGGCAAGGACTCTACCCACTGAGCCATCTCCTCAACCTGACAGTTCATCTTGCCACGACTTCTCTGCTGTACCTGGGTAGCTGTCTACTGAGTGGCTTTCACTGAGGGTTCTATCTTGCAATTCCATGAGAAGATGATCAATCAGATTTCTAGAGTTTATACCCTGATAGTTTAATTCAGCCAATCTGGGGAATGAGGGGACTAGAGACCGGATGACCAGCCAACCTCTCAGGTGAGGGCTTTGAAGGACTTTGCCTGTAACAGGCATCTGAGAACATGGTGGGCTGATCTCAGGGCCTGCCCCTCCTGCCCTGTGCACTGGGCAGAGAAGACCCAGTGATTGGGGGACTCCTTCTCCCCAAGGCGAGTGGACCTCTAAATGCTTGGTGCAAGAAATGACAATCCTTGGGAGGTGGCTTTAAGACAAGACCAGTTTGTCCTCCCCAGTCTAGGGGATCCAGGATGGGGATTGAAGACACTGAGCTTCTCACAAGTCCCTAGTTCAACAAAGAAGGGCAGTGACGGGGATATTGCTACGCCTTAGTTTCATTCTGCTGTGTTGTGGGGGAAATGCTCATGGAATATCTTGTGCTTAGCCTGGAGAAGGCATGTTCTTTTTGCCAAATTATCCCGTCAGTGAGGATAATGCTAGTTGCGATACCATTTTGTAACATTTGGCCATCACCAAATCTGCTCTGTGGTGGATTTTGTCCTTGTAGGCACTCAGCTGATGAGCTCCCACCCCAGGAATCAGACTTTGTCTATGTCGACTCATCAGTACAGTGCTGGTTGCACAACCCACGTGAAAACGTTGGCCACAGTGGCACGGTTTCCTGGCCAGTCAGTCTAGCTCTAGGCCAGTGAAAGATCCTGTGTTCTTGAGGATGAATCCGAGGCAGTCCTCAGACTTCCATATGTATGCGTTCACTCATGTGCACTCCCACATGATCTGGTATTCATATTCTCACAAACATAAAAAAATTAGCATAGCAGCAAACACTAAATTCATTGTGTTGGTCAGTGTCCAGTGGGGAAGGAGCTCTAGTCCATGCAGCCTTTGTGACTGATGTTGATGGAGGAGGTTGGGCCATCTTCTCTGCATGTCTGCAAGATTGCCCTGGGTTTGGACACTTGGGAGGCAAAGAGTAGGATCAGTGAATTTGTGCCTGGGAAGTTTGGTAGGTCTCTGGCAGAAGGTACCTTGGCCAGGCACATCCCATTGACAGAAGGCCCAGGTCATCGCCCATTGGTCAGCATCTCCTCCACATCACGTGACCACCATCACTCCAGGCAGTTCTATGAGAGTGGCCAGGTTAGCCTCCCTGTGTTCCACCGCCTGGCTCTCTAATCTCAGCACATTGCTTCTCATTCAGGGCCCTTCCCCATGGCTGAGCTGAGGCCTCTGGGAACAGCTAGCCAAGCTTTCGTAAAGTGACAAGAGCGATGAAATCCACAGTGGATGGTGCTGGGGTCAATGGCAGATCATCCTGAGCTGTCCCCATACTGGACCATACAAATGACATGCACCAGGGCACCAGGACAACTTCTAGATTTTGAATTGAGTAATAAAAACAAAAGAAGAAAGTTGAACAAATACATCAGACATTTTCCTATCATCTTAACACAGCCTCGTGCAGGCTTTGAATTTTTATCTGGCCTATTTCATGTTTTTCTTTCTTTTTTTTGCATGTGTATGTGTGTTCCTATGTGAATAGAGGGGTACACATGCATGTGTGTGTGCATGTGTGTGGAAGGGTTCACATGCGTGTGTGTGTGTGTGTGTGTGTGTGTGTGTGTAGGGGCCAGAGGTTGATGTCAGGTGTCTTCCTCAATCATTCTTGTTTTTGAGAGAGGGTCTCTTGCTGAACCTAGGGTACACCAGTTAGGATAGATTGGCTGGCCAGTGAGCCCGGGGAGCCTGCCTTTGCTTCCCCAGCACTGGGATTCCAGGCACACTCCACCATGCCTGGCTTTCTTATGTGGGCGCTGGGGATCCAAACTCAGGGCCCATGCTTGTGCAGCAAGCACTTTATCCACTGAGTCATGTCCCCATCCCCAGCTCATGATTTGGTCCCAAGCAACTCTTAGACTAAGGGGATGCCAAAATTTGCCCTGGCTTCCTAACACAGTCTGAAATGGAGCCTAGAGGGACAAATGGGCATTTCTGGCTTCTGCATAACAACACCTTGATGCACAAAGTGGTGTATACGTCTGGAGTTTATTTGTAGTGGCAGGAGGCTCTGGAACACTGATTTCTTCTCTTTCTCATAAGTAAGTGAACACTGAAAAAATTAAACAGGAGCCTGTACGTCTGAGATCAGAGCAAAGGAGCAAAGGCGGGTGGGTGGAGGCTCTTCTGCTGCCCACCCTGGAATTGCTCTGAAACAGGTTTGCCAGAAATCTCCCTTAAAGAAAGTGTGTACTCTCCAGCCCTTTTTGCTCAGTGACTCAGTTTCCCCACTGATAAAAGGGGGCACATCTATAGTTCTAAACTTGCCTGTAAAAACAGACTGAAAGCCTTGAAATAAAGGCAGTATTTAGTGTGAGTTCAAAGCGTTATTTAATTATTTTATTGCCCCTTTTATTCCTGAGATTTTTTTCTGTTTGTTAAGCTTACAAACCCAGGCCAGGGCCATAAAACCATTTTTATGTAAGCGCCTCTCACTCACGCCATGTACCAACTGTGTACCACCTTGGCTTCCAAGGCGCTTAGGAGGGTGAGGGCAGAAACTCGCCTGACAGGAACCCAGTGGTTTCTACCTAGTGAGCTTTATTGCTATGGTGTCTCTGAAACTGCACTGCAGAAGACTTGCCCTTGGAACTCCCCAGGGACTGGTGTCTGCCCCATGACTGGGTTAGCTTGTGCATGGGGGACACTTAGGGTGACCTGAGATACCAAATCCTGGCCTCTGCACATGCACACACACATGTACCTGCAAACACACACACACAGAGATAAAATAAATATAGGTCTTATCTCCTTCCAGTTTAGAGCCTCAAGGGTGACAGTTGCCCTCAGGGTGGGCGGTGGCCCTTCCCAGGCCTGAGCACCATCTCCTGCTCCACCAGGCAGCCCTCCTGTGCTCCCTTCCCCAACCACGACCTTCCCCTGCATATTTTCTTCTTGGCACCTGCACTGGTTCCCCCTTCCTCCTCCCATGCTGTCTTCTCATCCTGGCCAACTTCCCTGTCTCATGCACATCTCAAGTGGGGGTCACCTCTTCCAGAAAGCCCTCCCTAGTCTTCAAATCCAGGTTAGCCGCCCGCCTGCACCCTGTGTCATCCTCCCGCCATTAACTTCTCTTCCCAGGAGATGCTGGGTCAGGGCATTTGTCCTGTCTGGATGCTGGGATGGGGCACTTGCCCAGTCTGGGAGCCCTCCGTCTCATTGGTCCATTCTCAGCACATAGCCTGGCCCCACACGAGTGAGGTCAGAACCTCTGTAATAGGTTCTCTTCAAGATCCCCCAGAGATGTCACCCTGATCCCGCTCCTGTTAGGCAAAAGGAGTCAGAGTCTCTCCCCTGCACCAGGCTCTGCGCTGCACAGTGCTTCTGGCCCTCCGCGGCCTCCCTCCTTGCTTATCTATCAGGTCCCACAAGGGTCAAGTCCTGCTAGGAGAATGAATGCCTGCTGTTTCCCTCATCTTTCCGTCCCTGTTGCCTGGGGCCATCCTAGTGACCTGGTGACTTTCTTGAGCTCATCTTTGGGCCACATCCTCCAAGACCCACAGTGATAACCTCGCTGTTCTCTCAAGGCTTTCTCAGAAGCCAATAACAGGGTGTAGATGCAGCTTGGCATTTGGCTCCTCACAGGGGCCTCCCCTGGCTCTCCTTGAGTCCCGGCGTCTCTTCCTTATCCGCTCCCTGTTTCCCGTTCTGGCTCTGTCCTGCAGTCCCCATCTCCTTAGAGAAGCCCCAGCTGGCCTGGGAGCCTGGCTCTGACACGGCAGCAGCCCTCCATTCAGTCTTTGAACTCACTTGTTCTGCGCCCCACCGCCCACCACAAGCGGTCCTCTCTCCTTCCCTGAAAGCCTCAAAGCTCCCAGAGAGGGGGCTCGGCCTTTGTGCTTCAGAAGTAGCTTATACAGCTCCACACGTGGGATGGTTATGAATGGCCGCTAGAGAAGGCTTCCCTCCACCCCAGAGATTCCTCCTCGTGCTATGTAAGCCTGGTAGGGTCTGAGAGCTGTCTATGCCAAGCGGGAGTCTTGCCTCTAACTCTGGGACTGGCTACGGGGAGTTAGGGTTACACTGAGTTTCTCCTGGTGGCAAATGATGACTCCAGAAGCTGCCCTGGTGATTGGGATATGGACAGGATGGCTAAGCCCAGGCACTGGTGGGTGGCCCCAAGGAGGCCTATTCCCATATTGGTCTCCATCACCTACATTTTCCTCCAGCTTGGGCTCTCCTTTGTCCCCAAAGGGATCAGAGAACAAGACCTATAAGAAAAAAAGTCCTGTGGTGTTAGCTGTGGGGAAAAGAGCCAATAAAAACCAGCTTTAGGTTAAAGGTGCTTGCTTGCAAAGCCTGAAAGCCTGGTTCCATTCCCCAGTCCTCACATGTTCAAAGTGGTGCATGCATCTGGAGTTCATTTGCAGTGGCAAGAGGCATGCCATTCCCTCTCTCATTCTCTTTCTCTCTCTGCTTGCAAATAAATAAATAAAAAATATTTTTTAAAACAGCTTTATTTGTAATCTTTCTGTTTGTAATTTTGTTATTTCTACTGTTTCCTCAGAACAATGAAACCACAAAAAGAAAACAAAACAATCAAGATTAAAACACACACACACACACACACACACATACACACACACATGCGTTCTCTCTCTCTCTCTCTCTCTCTCTCTCACACACACACACACACACACACACACACACAACACACATACATGGAAACTAGGCTTTAAACACACACGTACTGAAAGCTTCCCCTGTTCAGCTTCCTCTCCTCCTCCTTGTCCCCCACAGTTTGCCTGGTTGGCCCCCAGCCTTGGAATTCCTCTCCCAGATTCAGTGTTCTCCATCCTAATTTTTATGGCATTTCCCGGATTAATGGTTAACCTATCCATTTTCTCCTCTCCACCCCCTTTATCAAAGAATGCTGAGGATAAAGATTAACTCTCCGGTTAACAGGCTCGCGGTCATCATCTATAGGCCGTGGGGCCGGAAAATTATTCTTTGTGACGTCCTTCCAACGGCAGGAGAGCAGCCCCCTCCCCCCACCCCGGAGGTGACCTTCAACCCCACCTGGGTCTAAATGGAAATTCAAAAAGCAGAGGTGATCACGTGACAAGGGCTTATTTGTCAACGAAGGTCATAAACTGTTGGCACTCTGGGCTTTTCAACCCAGCCACTGTTGCTCCAGGACCAGGCTGTACTTCCTTTCCCCTTTCTTCTCTCTCTCTCTCTCTTTCTTTCCTCCTTCCTTCCCTTCCTTCCTTCCTTCCTTCCTTCCTTCCTTCCTTCCTTCCTTCCTTCCTTCCTTCCTTCCTTCTTTCTTCCTTCCTTTCGCAAGCCAGGGCTAATCGATGGTACGTTCTTTGTTGCTGGGAGACGTGGGGTGGCTGTACAAGCTGTTTCTTGGAGATGTACTTAAAAGTGCTCCGATCCAAACACACATGGGATGTCATTGCGCCTGCCCTTTGCATGGGGCTGGGACATCCGACTTAGTGGCCAAAACCCACAGCCAGCAGGGTGGCTCTGGACACCGCGAATCCAGGCTCGTGCTGTGGAGAGGTGACCTCCTTCTCAAATGGGGTGGTGGCTCCTGGAGGAGGGGAGCTCCCACAGGCCCTTTCCCATGTGGGGCTGCAGCAGCCAGGCCCGGAAGGCTCAGTGGAGCGTGGCCAGGGTGCCCCCCGGGTCACAGGTGCTCTCTAGAAAGACCACCTCATGCCCGCAGCAGACCGGCTGCGGAGCTGAGCCCAGGGAAGGGTGGCCTGGGTCCAGGGTCCTGCTTGCCTTGGCCTGGCCCGTGCTGCCCCTTGAAGAAGCCTGGAGCTGACAGCAAAGACTGTCCCGAGGAGCCCAGGGCCTGGCAGACTTACGAGGAGAGAGGTTGCCCGGGTCTTGGCAGGCATGCTCCAGCCTCCCTCCCCCCGCGTGGCTGGTTCCTGTCACCCTGGCCGCCTCCCCCGGCCCGCTCCGCTCGTATCCAAACATTTCCACATTAGGCTGCCGGCCTGCGTGCCTGCCTGGCGCTGGGGGAGGCGCCGCTGACCTGAGGCGGCCTCACAGACAGCCACCTCCCCGCAGGTTCACAGCCGCGCTTTTTCTGGGTCAGCCTCGTGATCGGGTGCCCGGGCACTTGGCAAAATTTAGCAAGCATTCCTCAGGGCTGTTTCGTCGGTTCACTATTCACACGGACACCCTGGGGGCCGTGTGGGGGACACTGCTGTGCCCTGTCCTGCCCTGGTTAGAGCGGCCGGAGGTGGGTGACTGCCTTTCTCGCTCAGCTAAAGCCGGCCCCACCTCTCTTTTGGACCCGGCAGCAGAGAAGAGGTTAGTATTCATGACACATCCCCACGCGGAGGCCTATGCAGCCAGACGTGGCAGCCATGAGCCCAGTGACCACAAGCAAGCAGCTGAGGGGCATGACGCCATGCCAACCATGCAACGGATTCTAAAGACTTAGTAAAAAATTAAAAAAGAATGTGATCTCTCTCACCTGTTGACATGATAATATTCTGGATGAAGCAGTGGCAATAAAATACGGTATTAAAATAAATTATACCTGTGTCTTTCGACCTTTATTTGCATGGCCACTAGAAAATGCCATTTTTGTGGCTCGAATTGTATTTTGGTCAAACCGCACTGTTCTACACAGTCTCCACAGTGACACGGTCCAACCCAGGCTCATGGGCTGCTGAGGACTGCTCCTCACCCCCTGGGTGGCCCTGCCAGCAGCTGCAGGCTTCTCTGCCCACCATTCTGCCCACATCTGCTTCCTGCCTCCCCTGGGAGCTCCTGGCCACCATTCAGGGCTCAGGGCTAACACCTCTGACCCAGGAGCGTCCTCGCCCACACACTGTCTATTTGGCTGGCATCGGGTTAGGCTGTTCTCGAGGGCAGTATTTGTGCCCAGAGCAGAGAGTACAGGAACATATGTGTGTTTGTTCTCCGGTGGGTGAGTGACCCAAAGGGTGGAGCAGTCCGAATCTGGTCTTATTTATTTTTCCACTCTGGGAAGCAATCAATCACCATTAACCTGTGTCAGGATGCTTTGGTTGCTGGAGGCAGCACATGAGAGTACCAGCCGTGTCTGCCTCCATGCCTCCCCTGTACTGCTTCAAAGCAGTCTTTGGAAACTTTTAAACAAATATTCTTATTTATTTATTTGCAAACAGAGAGAGAAAGAGAGAGAGAGAGAGACATTGAAAGCATGGACACACCAGGGCTCTTGCCAGTGCAAACAAACACCAGATGCATGCACCATTTCATGCACAACTAGCCTCAAGTGAGTACTTAGGAATTGGACCTTGGTAGGTAGGCTTTGCAAGCAAGAGCTTTTAGCCACTGAGCCATCTCCTGAGACCTGGAGACTCTTGTTTTATCAAAATCTCTAGAATTATTGTTCTTAAATCTTTTTTATTTGAGACAGAGGGAGAGAGAAAGAAAGAGAGAGAGAGATTTGGCATGCCAGGGTCTCTAGCACTGCAAATGAACTCCAGACACATGTGCCACCTTGTGCATGTGGCTTACGTGGGTACTGCGGAATAAAACCTGGGTCCTTAGCCATTGCAGGCAAGTGCCTTAACTGCTAAGCCATCTCTCCAGCCCTAGAATTATTATTTTTTAAACAGGGTATTTTCATGTATCCCAGACTGACCTTGAACTCACTATGTGGCCTTCAAACTCATGGTCATCCTGCCTCAGCCTCCCAAGTGCTGTTATTACAGGCATGTGACAGCACACCCAGCCAAATTTGTGTGTGTGTGTGTGTGTGATGCTTCCAGGGCTTCTTGCTACTGAAAACAAATGCCAGACAGATGTGCCACTTTTTGTGTGTGGCTTTATGGAGGTACCGAGGAACTGAACCTGGGCTAACAGGCTTTGCAAGCAAGTGCCTTTAACCACTGAGCAATTTCCTAATACCCTCCCCACTCCAGGCAAGAATTTTAAACCACAGCAAATATCCCACGTGGACATCTCATTTATTCGGCGGGATGTTCATGAGAGCACTATCGTGGAGCAGGCGCTCTTCTCAATGCGTGAGAGGGAAACCTTGACCTCCGGGCTACATCGTTCAATATGCACGCAGCCTACAGCTCTTAGTATTGGAAACAAGATGGACCCAGTTGGAGATTGTTTTACATGTAATGCTCACTCAGATCTTAAAGACGTTGCAAGAAAAAAAAACGAGTTCTTTCACACCAAAAATTTAGTGATCAAGTCTTATAGTGGAGGCCAACTGAGTTAAATATATCATTAAAATTCACCTCACCTGTTTCTTTTCTAATGTGGCTTTTAGAATATTTTAAGTGATACATGTAGCTTGTGCTGTATTTCTTTGGAAAAGTACTGTTCTGGGGCAATGGTGTCCTTGATTCTGTATCTATTTTGAGACATTTACAGATGTATATGAGCATTTCAACTGAGTTCTTAACTGCTTAAGAGCCTGGGAAATTGTGTATGTGTATGTGCATGTGTGTGTGTGCATGCATGTTGGTATGGGCACATAATTATATATAGGTGCTTGTGCAAGTGTGTGCACACTCAGGTGGTGGCCAAACATTTGCATTGATATCTTCTTCAATTGCTCTCAATCTAATTGTTTAAAAAACATTTTATGTATTATTTCAGAAAAAGGGACAGACAGATAGAGAGAGAATGGGCATACCAGGGCCTCTAGCCACTGCAAATGAACTCCAGATGCATGCGCCACCTTGTGCAACTGGCTTACATGAGTCCTGGGTAATCAAACATGGGTCCTTAGGCTTCACAGACAAGTGTCTTCCCCACTAAGCAATCTCTCCAGCCCCTAAATCTTTTTTTTTCTTTTTTTCTTTTTTGGTTTTTTTTTTTAATTTTTTTTTTGTTCATTTTTTATTTATTTATTTGAGAGCGACAGACACAGAGAGAAAGACAGAAAGAGGGAGAGAGAGAGAATGGGCGCGCCAGGGCTTCCAGCCACTGCAAACGAACTCCAGACGCGTGCGCCCCCTTGTGCATCTGGCTAACGTGGGACCTGGGGAACCGAGCCTCGAACCGGGGTCCTTAGGCTTCACAGGCAAGCGCTTAACCGCTAAGCCATCTCTCCAGCCCTTTTTTGGTTTTTTAATAGAGGGTCTTGCTCTAGCCCAGACTGACCTGGAATTAACTATGTAGTCTCAGGGTGGCCTTGAACTCTCAGCAATCCTCCTGCCTCTGCCTCCCAGTATTGAGACTAAAGGCATGTGGCACCAGCCTGGCTCAATCTAATATTTTGAGAGGGGTCTCCCATTGAACCTAGAGTTCCCTGATTCAGCTGCACTAACTGGCCCAAGCTACAGCATCCTCCTATCTCCCCATTGCTGGGACTATTGTGCCACGTGTGCTACTGTGCCTGGCTTTTTTTTTTTTTTTTTCTGCCTCAGGTGCTAAGAATGCAAACTGAGGTCCCCTGGCTTCTGCAGCAGCATTTTCCCACTGGCAGCCCTGTCCCCAGCCCTGAGCTCGGGAGCTTTGACTCGGGTTCTTCCCACCAAAATGTCCGTCTAGCTGCCGAAGTTTCAATCCTGATTCTTCCCACTAGATCTCATCCAGGAGACCCACCTCCACTTCCCCTTTCCAGAAATGGTCCAACTTGGCCCCTGGGAAACTCCCGGGTTCTGCAGGGACTTGCCGGGCAGTAATTGCAGGTGTGTGGAGACCCTCCAGCTTCCCCCTCTTAGTCATAATGACTGTCCTGAGCGGCACCAGCAGCCCAGCGGGCTTAGCCGAACAGAGAAGGCTCGGTGGGCAGATCACCTTGAAGTTGGCCTGTCAGCCAGATTTCACCGCACCTGCCTCTACAGCCCAAGGGCTGTGATTCAGCCCTAGAGCAAGAGTTGCAGATACCTTCTGCCTCCACAGTCACATCTTCCCTTCTCTGCCTCTCCCTCCAATGCAGGACGGCAGAATGGAGGCGTTTATGGAACAAAAGAAAATGTTCCCCTCTGAAAGAGCATTGCAGACACCTTCAAGCTCTCTCTAGGAAGTTGGTCTTTTAACACACTCATACATGTTTGTGCATATGTGTAAACAATGAAACCTGTTTGATAATGTACTGGCTTTTTGGATGCCCTGAACACGGGGTCCTGTCTAGAGCAGGGACCCATGTTGGGGGCCACTGGGAAGAAAGCTGACAAATCAGGTGTTCCTGGCCATTTGCATAAGCTGTTCCCTCCCCAGTACCCATGTCACCAGCTTCCAGAAGAGAAGAAAGGTTTATTAAAGGGGAGAAAAAACTTAGGACCTTCTCATTAACGTTAGGTGGTTGTTGAGGTCGGATCAGCTGTCCAGGTGCACAACCAATTGTCTTGGCTTCTTGGCAGGAGCAAAAAGTATTTGAAAAGTAATGGTGCCTTTAGTCTTACAAGTAAAAACCCATCTATCTTGAGAATTAAAAAAAAAAAAGTTCTGGTGATGGAAACCTTCCAGTGGGGTGTGTTTACTCTTTCCTGTGGGTCTTGAATCCTGCAGGAGCTGTCTCCTCAGGAAGATACACTTGTAAATCTGAGCCTTTTGAGGTGGGAGATGGAAATGAAAAGCTCTGTGCCATGTGTGTTCTGGGAGGGCTGAAAACAGGAAGCTAATTGGAACTGTGGCCCGTGGGGCTCAGATGCTGAAGAATGTTTGGGCAGAGCATGTGTCCCAAGCCACCCACTGCCTGGAGCCCAGCGCTCTGCCCATGTCCCATGGAAACGGAGCTTTTTTTTGGGACGTGGCGGGTCTGGATTATTTTCTCAGCTTAAGTTGTTTTTATATGGTTACCCTCAGAACTCTTCTCTGTTTGGGGATATTTTCAGATTTTTTTTTTAAAAAGAACATCTTGACTTTGAAAAGGCACATTCACCCAAATAAGGTGCCAAGGGCACAAACAAGGGTGCCTCAGTCATTCATGTGTCAACAGCCAAGAGGGGGAGGGAAGGGCGGTCTTTACTGCTTCCATTTAAACACCCCCAGTCCCTTGCCTGTGGCCTCTGTCCTTGGTGGCCTCAGTGAGTGAGGGTCACAGCAGGGCTTTGTGAGGGGCGCTGGTTATAGGAAAGGGCAGCCATCTCGGGGTGCTCAGGGAGGAAGTGGGGGGAATAAAGGCCAAGGCTGGGTCCAACCTTGGGTGAGAGGTCGGTGCCGCTGCCTGCACGACCTCTCAAGGCTGACACAGTCTGAGGTGGCGACCACACTCGGCATCTGCAGACAAGGTCACCAAGCTGTGTGGGTGTCGCACAGGAGAAGCACGGGGGGTGGGGGGAGTACTAGAAAGTCCTTCATAGCTTTTGGAAAGTGCATACTGCATCTTCTCTGTCCTTTTGCATGATGTTTTCCTCTCGAGCCCCCTGTAGGGACGCTGGCCTAGGGAGTAACCTGATAGCACGTGTCGGTGCTGGCTCCACTGCTCTCCCATTCTCCTATGGACCAGAGTCTCTTTACTGATTCTGGAGCTTTGCGGGGCTCCAGCCATCCCCTGATTCCTGTGGGACTGAGGTCGCAGGGGCGCGTTGCCACAGCCAGCTGTGGGATCTGCGTATTTGAACTCCGGCAGTCTTAGGCCTCAATGCTTATACTCGAATCTCACTTATCCACTGAGCCATCTCTCCAGCCCGACTGCGCCACCCCTGAAACACTTTTACTGTCCAGGGGAATCTGGAAGGTTTTGTTCGCAGCCTTCCACGGGGCAGGCAGACTGCTGAATTAGCTCGGCACTGGCAGTTTCTTAGGCCCTTATGGATCTGTGTTTCCCATACCTGTCAAGATCTGGGGCCCCGTTGCTCTCCCATGAAACCCCACTGTTCTTCTCAGAATTACCTGGTGTCCTTTCCCCTCTGTTCCAATGATGGTCCCCCACTCATCTTGTAAGGAGAGGCCAATCTCACGGAGTGGCTCTGGCTCAGCACAGCCAACCTGCTGTTGCAACAACCTACTCCCCTGCACAGGTGTCCAGTCGGAAGTCAGGTTTCCAGGTTAGATGACCTGCTGGAGGTGAGTAGGTCGGTTAGCAGCAGAGCCACTGCTTCTGTGACTCTGCATCTGCTCCCCTGTGGTCTCCCTGACCAGTGGGAGAAGCTGCTGTGTAGGAGGCAAAGTTCTGAGGCTAACATATCCAGATACTTGAATGCAAAAATTGAAAAGTGGGTCTGGAGAAATGGTTTAGAGGTTAAGCACTTTCCTGTGAAGCCTAAGGACTCTGGTTCGAGGCTAGATTCCCCAGAATCCACGCTAGCTAGATGCACAAAGGAGTGTACGCATCTGGAGTTCGTTAGTAGTGGCTGGAGGCCCTGGAGTGCCCATTCTTTCTCTCTCTCTATCTGCCTCTTTCTCTGTGTCTGTTGCTCTAAAATTAAAAAAAAAAAATTTAAATTTGAAAAGTGGTCAGATTTGTTACTGAGTTTCCGGATGAGTGGCTCTGCTTTGATCTGGGCAATTACCCATTCTGAGGATCTAGAGAGATGTCTTGGCTCCTTGATATCATGTCCCAAATCTGGACTCATTAGCAGTTCAAGAATTTTGGAGAGAAAGGCTAGGGAGATGAAGTGCTTGCCGTGCAAGCATGAGGACCTGAGATCAGACCCCAGAACCCATGTCCATCTGGATACAGTAGCGCACACATCTGTAATCCCAGCACCCCTGCAGGGAAGTGAGAAGTGGAGCTAGGAGAACCCTGGGAAACTTGCAGGCTGCAGTGGCAAATAAGGAGGAAGACAAGGACAGACACCTGGATTTGTCCTCTGACTCCACACATGCACCCACACTCACACATGACCGTGCACACATGCATGTGCACACACACAAGAGGATTACTTTGGAGTCATGGGCTGGGGAGATCGCTCATTTGGTAAAGAGCTTGCCTTGTAAGCATGGGCAGAACCCGAGTCTGGGGTCCAGAACCTGTGTAGAATTGCCAGTGTAGTGATATAGGCTTGGAATCCCAGTAACAGGGAGTTCTGGGGCTCACTGGCCAGCCAGTCCAGATTATTGGTGAGTTCCAGGCCGGTGAGAGACCCTGTCTCAGAAAAGATGGGTGGTGCCTGAGGGAGAATGTGTCATCTGAGGTTGTCCTCTGGCTTCCACATGCACACACACGCACTAATGAGAAAGAGTTTTGGAGTCAGTTAATGATGGCTGGCTTGGAAGCATCTACAGTGTGAGAAAAAATACACCCAGAAATTGCTCACTGCTGCCAACAGGTATTGAGGTATCACCCGTCACCACAGCCTGCAGCCCACTGTCCACTATGAGGACGCTTTGGCTTAGGGCCAGAGGGGATAGCCAGGCAAGATTGCCCCTGGAAATCACAAGATACAAGGTGCCTTGCCTCTATTACAAGTAAACGAGACCATCAAATTTGGAAAGACGACAATATTGCCATATGGACCATGTCTGCGAGGCACCCGTTACCAAACCCACGCAGGCACGGGAGAAACAGAGCCATCTAACTATATTAATGAAAGTAAGGCTGCCATGGGGACCCAGCAGCTACCTCAGAGAAGCTTCCTGAAGTCCCCATGAGCCCATGGGTTGGGTGTGCACTGTGTTGCATGCGGGGTAGAAGCCCTGTGGATAATAAAGAAGCCTCGCCCTCACCTGCCTCTCTTCCAGCAAGCCGTGCAGACCGCTTACAGCACACCAGGCTGTGTCCCGCCCAAGCCCAGAACCCGCCACATGACTCGGAAGAATCTCCAACCTGTGTCCACCCTCTTCCCATAGCTGCACAGGGGATTGTGCGAGAGGGGGAAGGAGAGGAGATGGAGGAGGCAGAAGAGAACTGGAGATGGAGGAGAAGGGGAAATTTGAGATGGGGAAGAAAGAAAAGATGAAATCTATGTCACCTCACATGTCCTGTTCCAGCCCTCTAAGCCCTTCTGTGGCCTTCGCTGTACTTAGGATAAAATCCAGATGTAGAGTAAAGCTCATTGTAATCCAGCCCCACCTTCCTCCACAGCTGGTCATAGCACCCCTTCCATACTGCGCTTATGTTCTGCAAACCCTGGGAGAACTCTTCCCTGCCCCAGGACCTTCGCACTGCTTCTGCCACTGTCTGGCCTTTCTGTGGCCGATGCCTTCCTTTGCTTTACTTCTCAGCTCGGTGGAGCCTTCTCAGAGGGTGGCTTTTGTCTTCCATCTTAGCTCCTGGGTCTCCTTAGAGCAATCACTTCATTTGCCTGTCAGCTTAACTTTTCATTTGATTTGCCCCATTTCAACAATACCTGTGAAGACATGGGTTCGTCAGTGGGTGGCCAGTATGTGACATGATGAGCGAGCCTGACATGGCAGAGCACCCCAGAAATCCCTGCATTCAGGAGGCTGAGGCAGGAGAGGTTGAGATTGAGGCCATCTGGAGGCTGCAGAATGAGTTCAGGGCCAGCCTGGGCTATATAGCGAGACCCTGCCTTTTGGAAAGCCAAGAGTTGATGCGTGAGTGAAGAATCAGCGTACTGGTCCATTGCTTTGCCCCCGAATCCAACTTGTCTGTGTTGAAATTAAGGAAGTCCTTGGCTCATGCTGAGCCCCAGCCAGGCTCAGCTTCTTTAACTGTGTGAGTGTGTGTGTGTGTGTGTGTGTGTGTGTGTGTGTGTGTGTGTGTGTGTGTGTGTGTGTGTGTGGCATCCTTACTTGCGATCCACCTGTGTTTTTTTTTTTTAATATTTTTTTTAATTATTTATTTATTTATTTGAGAGCGACAGACACAGAGAGAAAGACAGATAGAGGGAGAGAGAGAGAATGGGCGCGCCAGGGCTTCCAGCCTCTGCAAACGAATTCCAGACGCATACGCCCCCTTGTGCATCTGGCTAACGTGGGACCTGGGGAACCGAGCCTTGAACCGGGGTCCTTAGGCTTCACAGGCAAGCGCTTAACCGCTAAGCCATCTCTCCAGCCCTGTTTTTTTTTTTAACAAGATCATTTTTAACTTTATTTTTATTTATTTATTTGAGAGAGAGAATGGGCGTGCTAGGGCCTGTAGCCACTGCAAACGAACTCCAGACGTGTGCACCCCCTTGAACATCCGGTTTACCTGGGTCCTGGGGAATCAAACCTGGGTCCTTTGGCCTTGCAGGCAAACACCTTAACCATTAAACCATCTCTCCAACCCTCCATCTGTTTTTTTTTTTTTTTTTTGAGCCAGGTTCTCTGGTTGGCCTGGAGTTCACCATGTAGGCTAGACCAGCAAACTTCAGGGGTCCACCCACCTTTTCCTCCCCAGCACTGGGATTTCAGGCAAGTGCCACCATGCCCAGCTTTTTCAAATACATGTGTGGATTATCAGGATTGAACTCAGGCCCTTGTGAGGCAAGCAATTTACTGACTGAGCCCCAGGCACAGGCTTCTAGGCCAGGGGCACCCTCAGCCTCTGTGTGCTCAGAGCCCTGGAGGGTTCCCAACAGGCTTTGCACACTCACCAACCCAGCTGGAACCAAGAGCCTTGGGATTTCTGGGTGAAGGGGGCAGCAGGGTTCGAAATGTTCCTGCTCTGCTTGCCAAGGTGCTGAGCCTGACATGAAAGTAGCCTCATGATCCCGTTGGTGGCTGTGTGACTCTGTGTCTGTTTGGGGCAGTTGCCAAGCAAGCGGGGTGGGGTGGGGCACCCTGGCAATGGGCTCAGGGGCCTGCCCAGCCTGCAGTTACTTGCACACTCACAGACAGTGGCCTCAGTCTTGTCCCAAAGACCCAACTGGCCTCGGGTTTGTTATTGGAACTAGAGCTGGAGTCATTTTAAATAGACCCTGTGTAGACCTCACCACCATTTGTTTTTCTTGAACGAATCCTGAAGGTGTGCTTTCCAAGAAACAAGGAAAAAACCAGAACTCACAGTGATCACTCTGAGCTACACGGAGGCCGCAGCATGTGTTAGGGAAGACAGGCAGGGCCTTTCCAGGTGGCTGTGGCAATGCGGGGGCATCCCGGGGGTCCAGGAGGCTCTGTGTGCCTCTGGGAGGGTCTTTAGGGGGCTCCTGAACCCAGGGAGGATTGGCTGCAAGGGGGGAGAGGGCATGCAAGTTTCTCAGGCCTGGTGACACAGGCTCAGGCTGCGAGCTCCTGGCTCCCCACTCCCTGCCCTTGCAAAGCATCTGTAACTTCATGTCTCAGAGCCCACGTGCAGGAATCCTGCCAATCACGTCACTTCTGGGCAGAAGGTGGTATCTAACTATGCCCTGTGGAACCCACACTCCTCCCAAGCACTCGTCTCACCCCTGCTTTCCTGCTTCCTGAGGTGCACAGCGAGCTCCCGAGGAGCAGATCTGCGTCCGCGGTGCCCTAGGGGCCGGGCCTCCGGGGCTCCTCTCTAGTTTTGTTGAACAGGTGAGAGGAGGGATGTGTGAATGCCTCTGGAGCTGGGCCAGCGTGCCTTTCTAGTGATCAATTGTTTTTGCCTGTGTGTGTTATGGGTATATGTGCATGTGTGCCCATATGTGTGCAGGCACACATACATCTGTGTGTGTGTGTGTGTGTGTGTGTGTGTGTGCAGGCTAGAAGTTGATGTCATGTATCTTCCTCAATCAGTCTCCATCTTATTTTCTTTGCTTTAAAATTAATATATATATATATAATATATATATATATATATATATATATATATATATATATATATAATTGACAATTTCTATACTTACGGACAATGAACCATGGTATTTCCCTCCCCTCCTCCGCTTTCCCCTTCATAACTCCACTCTCCATTATATCCCCTCCTTCTCTCCATTAGTCTCTCTTATAATTTGACGTCATCACCTTTTTCTCCTATTATGAGGGTCTTGTGTAGGTATTGCTAGGCACTGCAAGGTCTTGGATATCAAGGCCAATTTCTGTCTGGACAGGTGTATGTAAGGCGTGGTACCCTTCCTTTGGCTCTTGCATTCTTTCCGCCACCTCTTCCACAATGGACCCTGAGCCTTGGAGGACACTCCTCCATCCCTTCTTCTCAGCACTATGTTGCCTTTTGGGTCAGTATAGTCCATCCTATTTTTTGAGACAGTGTCTCTCCTTGAACTTGGAATTCAACAGTTTGGCTAGACAAACTAGTCAGCGAGCCAGGGATCTCCCTGCCTCCACCTCCCCAGTGCTGGGATTGCAAGGGCATGCCACCATGCCTGGCATTTTGTATGGGTGCTGGGGATCTGAGCTTATGCCTTCTTGCTTGCGGTGCAGCAGATGATTCAGCCACTGAGTCAGCTGCCCAGCGCCCGAGCTGAGTCCTCAGACCAGGAACATGCTAATGTCTTCCCATTTATTTAGTTCTTTGGTTTCTGTTACCCGCATTTTCATCACACAAGTACCTTACATGTTCTGTCTGAGTCATTCCCAAGCATTTCTCTTTGAGTAATCATACATGGGATTACACCTTAAATCTGGGCATTCTCTTGTTCATTGCCAGCTCATAGAAAAACAGTTGAATTTGTATGTTTGGTTTTCATCCTATAACTTTGATGGAGTCACTTATCCATTTTAGGTGGGTTTTACTTGTTTGTGTTATAGATTCTTTGGGGTTGTCTTTGTTTGCAATCATAGGAACAGTTTTATTATCTTTCCTTTCCAAGCTCTGGGATTGTTTCCTTTCTTTGTTTTCTTATGTTGGTGGAGCCTGTACTATGAGGTTGACCAGGGAGCATCAAGGGAGGCATTCCTGTTTCTCCTTTTTTAAATTTTAGGCAGAAAACATTTAGGTTTTCACCATTAATATGTTTACTAAGATGATGTAGGACATTCTAGATGCTTTTGAGCAAGTTGAGGACATCTCCTTGATTCCCAAATTTTGCCAAACTGGGAAAGAGGGTGGCAGTTCTTTATGATTTAAAAGTCTTCACTGCAAGCTTTCAGTCAATGGGCATGCTGTTATTAAGCACCTACTGGATGCTCAGTACTCACTAGACCCCATAAGACCTAAAACTCTGGACTTCACCCTGGAGCATTAAGTGGCATGATTTAAACAACGCAAGTCAGCATACATTAAGTGCTGCAGTTCCAAGGTAGAGGAGGCCAGGGATGAGGTGGCCAGTAGGACTGAGTTGTACCTGGATACAGGAAAGGGGAGAGAATTAGAGGGAAATATGTGGCCTGAGACCCCTTTTCTCACACGGACATTGGCAGGTCGAGGTGAGCAGGACAGAGTTAGGCTTTGGCTCATGGATTCCCCTGCTCTGGGGATGATCATCCCTCGCGAACTGTTAGCCCTCACCATTCTCCCTGCCTCAGCCTGCCGAGCAGAGGGGGCTGTTGTTGCTGCCATTCTACACGTCCAGGGAAAGCAAGCAAGCTAGCTTTACTGTCAGCTGAAGAACATAACTAAGGGTGAAATCTATTATCTTCAAAATGTGCTACCTGTCCCATGGTAAATGTGATGGATATTTGCACTGTCTTGGGTGGAGCTAACCTCACCATGGGTCTCCCCCTTAGGGCTCAAAACAAGCTGACTGTGAGGGCTAGGTTGCTGGCTCACTTGGCAAGCACCTGATACACAAGTGTGAGGACCTGACTTTAAAATACCCAACAGTTTGGAGAAATGCCAGGCATGGTGAATGTCTCTGTAATCCCAGAGGTGGACAGGCAGCTGGCTAGCTTGACTAGCTATATTGACAAGCTCTGGGTTCAAGCTAGAGACCCTGACTCAATAAATAAGGTGGAAGGTGATTGAGGAAGACACCCAGCATTGACTTCTGGCTTCCACACACATATGAAATCAAAAAACAAAAAATGACTGTGTGGCCATCACACGCACACGCACACACACACACACACACACACCACCTTAAACTTCCCTCCTACCAGCGAACTAACCTCAGGAACTAATGCCCATGCCTTATAGATTCTTGGAATCCTTGACACTTGATTCATTGTCCCTGTCCATTTTAAATGTTTTTTTTTTTTTCTCCCTTCACTAACACAAATGCAATAGTGCTCTCACCTGCAGAACTAAAAGCCCTGGCGCATTATCCATGGGTCATGCCTGGGGCTGTCTTTCTAATGGTGCTGATGGATTTACACAGGTCAGGCATTCTGTCTCACTTTGTCCTGTTGGTGGCTAGCACTCTTCTTAGAGGCAGATGGCCAAGGTTAAGGGTGGATTCTGAGGTCATGAGGCAGAGTGCAATTAACTGCTCCCCACATGAGGGGGTTGAACTCTGACCTTCACCTCATTAGCAAAGGACTCCAATACAGCGATTCCCAACTTCCATTTTATATCACCCTAGGGTGTATCCACTTTGGGAGCTGGAGAGTTCCTCAAACAAAATTAATTTTAATTCACTTTAATTTAAGTATGTACTATGAACTACATAGACAGCACTTGGCCAGCACAGAAGAGAGTGGACAATATGGGCCAATCCAGCCCTCCACCCCACATCATGCACTGCTTCCCAAAGACCCAGCAACATCCTGTCTAATCACTAAGCCAGAAACTGGGGAAGAAGGGTTCTGTGAGCAGTAAGCGGGCATGGAAGGCTTTTAAATGATGGGGGACAGCAGTACCATGCCCACCAGACATCTGCATTTCATCGAGGCTGTTTCATGTGGCCGGCTGGGGTGCGTCTGCCTGTCCTGGGCCAGATGGACACAGTTCAGCTTTGGTCCAGCCAGGCTCTCCCTGTCTCATCTGATGGCCTGTGATGCTTTGCGTCATCTGAGGAATTTGCCGCAGGGACAATTTGTGATTTATTAAGATAATAAATTGGTCTTTGTTGCTGGAGCTTTTTTTCTGAGTCAATACCAAAGATTTATTATCTCCATGCTGGTCTAGGGGAAATGTGACTCAAAGGGGTTTCTGGCCATGGTTTGTTTTGGGGGCCCCAGCAGGACCTTTGCAGAATGCCAGCAGCCTAAGTACCAAGCAGGAAATGATGATGGGACTTGGTTACAAATTTCTCACAATAACTGATAACAATAGCCGTACACTTCTAGTAAAAGGGTCTTGGGCTGGATGGCTTAGTGGTTAAGGCGCTTGCCTGCGAAGCCTAAGAACTCATTTTCAGGTCTCCAGGTCCCACATAGTCGGACGCAGTGATGCAAGTGTGCAATGTCACACATGCGCACAAAGGGGCTCACGTGTCTGGAGTTTGTTTGTAGTGGCTGAAGGCCCTGAAGTATCTATTTTTTCTCTCTTTCTCTCTCAAAATAAAAAAGGGGGTGTCTTATACTGGTAGGCCACTTTATAATTTATGAAGGATTTCATATACATTATCTCAAGACTCTTTACTTGTCAAGAATTATCTTCATTTTATTGACAGGCGAATAGACTCAGCAAATGTGACTTGCCAGAAGCAGCCCAGTTGCACCTAGCTGCAGCGCTGGGATCGGTGTCCTGTAATATCCCCACCCCTTTCCTTGCAGCATTGGCTCAGCACCACATCTATTTGCTTTTAACAGAGAAGGTTCTAGCATCTCCACTTCACAGAAGAACAAAGTGACACGAAGATATCATTAAAGCCTGGCATGGTGGTGCACGCCTTTAATCCCAGCACTCGGGAGGCAGAGGTAGGAGGATTGCCATGAGTTCTATGTTACCTTGAGACTCCATAGTGAATTCCAGGTCAGCCTGGGACAGTGAGACTATACCTCGAAAAACAACAACAACAACAAAAAAAAAATATAAGAAAAGAAAAAAAAAAAGAAAAAAGATATCATTAAAGCTTTTGGCTCCTGCCTCTCTTTTTTCCAGGGCACCATGGACCTCTCTTGTTCTTTTACAGACATTCTAGCTTCTGGCATTTCTTCAGTGCTGGTCATTGGGTGGCCCCTGGCCTTCCTAGGGGCTGTGAGATCTTGTACCCACTACTTCTGGGTGGAGGAAGGTACGCAGAAAATGCCTTCCTCCTGGGCATGGGGGCGCAGGCCTTTAATCCCAGCACGTGGGAGGCAGAGGTAGGAGGATCTCTGTGAGTTCAAGGCCACCCTGAGAATACATAGTGAATTCCAGGTCAGCTTGGACTAGAGTGAGACCCTACCTTGAGAAATGAAAGAAAGAAAGGAAGGAAGGAAAGAAGGAAGGAAGGAAGGAAGGAAGGAAGCAAACCAGCCTTCCTGTTTGCTTAGAGTCAGTCTTCTGACTCCATGGCTTCAAGCTCCCACTGGCAAAATTATTTCCTACTTGGTCCTTCAAGGATGGCTGTGTTGTTCTAGGTGTTTTTGGCAGTCATATTCTATGAAGATCTCCAACACAGTGAGCCTGGAGTATGCTTACTTTCTGGGGTCCTTAGACATCCCATCACCCCGACATGATTACCTTTCCCATGCCCTATTCTAGACACAAGGATATCTCACCGTGTAACTGAATGCAATAGGTCCTCATCTTGGTGACCGCAAAGCCAAGCAAGTATGCACAAGAACTAAGCAAGTAGGAAAGTGTATTACAAACACCGGGAAAGTGTGGGGCTTATTTACAAAGCAACAACATTATCCTGTACCACGGAGGGAGGGAGGGAGAAATGGTCTGCAGGGTTCCTGCGTGTGTGGAAGCAAGTGCATGCTTAAGCATGCTAAATTTAAGATGCCCATTGCTGAGCATGCTTAGTTTAAGGTCATAGTTTAAGAAATATTTCTGTGCATGCTCAGCTTGTATAATGCAGATGGTAGACAGGAATACTTTCCAGTCCATTTAGCTTCTTTTTCCCAAAAATAGTTTTAGCTGCAGCCAAAGGGAAGGATATTTGGAAGGTCTGTCAACACAGCAGCTTGCCTCTAGGGTGCCCACCTCCCTTAGCTGCCCATGATTCCACCCACTGCCACGCTGCCTGAGGGAACTGCCGTCAGGTTATTCCCCCAGGAGAGAGCATTGCCACCTCTTCTCTCGACATTCATGCCCTAGCTGTTTTTGCTAACTTCTTGGAAAGGGGGAAGCTGTCATTTTTTAGCTGCCAGCATCTATATCTTTTATTATTATTATTATTAAATATTTTAAGATTTAATTTTTATTTATTTATTTGTTAGAGACAGAGAGAGGGAGAGAGTGAGTGAGACTGGACACACCAGGGCCTCTAGCCCCTGCAAACAAACCCCGGATGCATGTGCCACCATGTGCATCTGGCTTACAGGGGACCTGGAGAATCAAACCTGGGTCCTTAGGCTTCGCAGGCAAGTGCCTTAAACTCTAAGTCATCTCTCCAGCCCTATTATTTTATTTTTTATTTTTCCACTTAGAGTCTCATTCTAGCCCAGGCTGACCTGGTATTCACTATGTAGTCTCACGGTGATCCTCCGAACTCTGCCTCCTGAGTGCTGGAATTAAAGGTGTGTGCCACCATGCCCAGCCATCTACATCTTTTCAGCTTGAGGGACATCACCTTGTGCCATGAAGCAGCCAAAACAAGAACTGCTCAGGCTTGGTAAGTTGAGAGAGAGAGAGAGATCCACCAGGATGGCAGCCCGTGAGGGTAGATAGGACCATCTGTGGATTCCTGACTGAAGCCCACGTTTGGAACTGTCTGGGCTCCTCCTGAACAGGCTACACAGTAAGTGACAATGATACAAAGATGATGAGTCTTGGACTGAAGATGGCCTTGTGGCATACGAGGTCCAGCAAATGCGATTGTGTCATTAAGGACAAAATCGCTCTCTCTTTCCTGGCTTTCTTACGTGCTCCCATTGCCTAAGCCTGATTTCTAGCCTCCCCCATTAATTGCATTTTCCTCTTAAAAGAGCCACAGTTGGTTTCTAAGGCCAGCATCTATGAAGCCTGACGAGTGTAAACGGGATAGGGCGGTTTACCTGTGCTTGTATATTTTATCTGACTTAAACTGGAAGTTTCCAGAGGCAGGGGAGGCTCTGTGTCTCCTTGTACTAGGATCACATTGACCCCAGCGCTCCGCATGCGGACACAGTGCTCAAGGCTCAAGGTGCATTTGCACATGGTGTGAAGATGGTCTGATGACACGTCAAAGGCCCAGCACCTAAGTGGTCACTGTTCTGTACCTGTGTGCACATGCAGGAGTACACACACACACACACGCACACACACACACACACACACACACCCCTTGACTTGTGGGACCCATACAAAAGGCCATTTGGGTAATGCAGTGGGCTCACTGGAAGCCAGAAGACATGCAAGGCCCCGGGCCAGCTGCACCATGGAAACCCCCACACCTAGCCAAACTTGTGCACTGGCAAGTCAGACCCAGAAGCTGCCCTCAAATTTTGCGCCCTGCAAGTCCCATCCCAACAACATGACCAGAGGTGACAGGAGGATTTTGAAACTCACACAGCTCTCCCGTGCATCCTCCTGGGCGGCAGAGATGGAGCAGAGGCCAGCACAGACACTCAGTGCTCACATCCACTTCTCAGAACCTTGTGGGGCTCAGTTGTCATTTCTTATTAAAATTTTAATTTTAACCAAGCAGGCTTTATCCCAGAGATGCAGGGATGGTTCAACATATGCAAATCAATAAATGTTAACATATTATATAAATGGACTAAAGGACAAAAATCACATGATCATATCATTAAGTGCAGAAAAAGCATGTGACAAAATCCAACATCCCTTCATGATAAAAGTCCTACAGAGACTGGGAATAGAAGGAACATATCTCAACATAATAAAAGGCTATTTATGACAAGCCTACAGCCAACTTAGTAGTAAATGGAGAAAAGCTTGAAACTTTTCCACTAAAATCAGGAACAAGACAAGGGTGTCCATTGTCCCCACTTTTATTTAATATAGTACTGGAAGTCTTAGACATAGTAAAAAGGCAAGAGACACACATAAAAGGGATACAAATTGGAAAGAAAGAGATCAAGTTATCATTATTTGCAGATGACATGATTCTATACACAAAGGACCCTAAGGACTCTACCAGCAAACTGTTAGAGCTGATAAACACTTATAGCCATGTAGCAGGATACAAAATAAACACACAGAAATCAGTAGCCTTCCTATATGCTAACAACAAACTCACAAAGGATGAAATCAGAGAATTATCCAATTCACAATTGCATCAAAAAAAAGTACCTGGGAATAAAACCTAACTAAGGAAGTAAAGGATCTCTGCAATGAAAACTTTAAAACACTAAGTGAGAAATTGCAGAAGACGCTAGGAAATGGAAAGACATCCCTTGTTCTTGGACCAGAAGAATCAATATTGTGAAAAATGGCAATCTTACCAAATGTAATCTATTCATTTAATGCAATCCTTATCAAAATTCCAATGGCATTCTCATGGAAATAGAAAAAAACAATCCAAAAATTCATTTGGAAGCACAAAAAACCCTAAATATCTAAAACAATTTTGAGTGACAAAAATAAGGCTGGTGGCATCACCATACCTGATTTTAACCTATATTACAGAGACATAGTAACAAAAACAGCATGGTACTGGCACAAAAACAGATATGTAGATCAATGGAATAAAATAGAGGACCCAGATGTAAGTCTGGGTAGCGATAGCCACCTGGTATTCAACAAAAATGCCAAAAATATTCATTGGAGAAAAGATAGAATCTTCAGCAAATGGTGCTGGGAAAACTGGATATGTATCTGTAGAAGGATGAAAATATATCCTTATCTCTCTCCATGTATAAGAATTAAGTCCAAATGTATCAAAGACCTTAATACCAGACCTGAAACTCTGAAATTGCTAGAAGAAAAAGTAGGGGAAACCCTTCAACATATTGGTCTTGGCAAAGACTTTCTGAATATAACCCCAATTGCTCAGACAATAAAACCACAGATTAACTACTAAGACCTCATGAATTTACAAAGCTTTTTTTAATGGCAAAAGACACTGTGAATAGAGAAAAGAGGCAACCTACAGAATGGGAGAAAATCTTTGCCAGCTATACATCTGATAGAGGATTAATATCTAGGATATACAAAGAACTTAAAAAAATTAAGTAGTAAGAGATCAAACAACCCAACGAAAAATGGGCTATGGAACTAAATAGAGAGTTCTCAAAAGAAGAAATACAGATGGCATATAAACATCTAAAAAAAGTCCTACAACC
Organism: Jaculus jaculus; assembly: GCF_020740685.1. Classification (NCBI taxonomy): domain Eukaryota; kingdom Metazoa; phylum Chordata; class Mammalia; order Rodentia; family Dipodidae; genus Jaculus; species Jaculus jaculus. Next base: position 11,980,211 of record NC_059106.1, on the reverse strand, counting down.
CTAGTCATCAGGGAAATGCAGATTAAAACTACGTTGAGATTCCATCTCACTCCTGTCAGATTGGCTACCATCATGAAAACAAATGACCATAAATGCTGGTGAACATGCAGAAAAAGAGGAATCCTTCTACAGTGTTGGTGTGAATGCATGCAATCTGGTTCAGCCATTGTGGAAATCAGTGTGGAGGTTCCTGAGACAGATAAAAATAGATCTACCATATGACCCAGCTCTACCATTCCTAGGCATATATCCTAAGGACTCATCTCACTACCTTAGAGATGCTTGCTCAACCATGTTTATTGCCGCTCTATTCACAATGGCTGGGAAATGGAACCAGCCTAGATCCCTCAACTGATGAGTGGATAAGGCAGATGTGGCACATTTACACAATGGATTTCTACTCAGTGGTAAAGAAAAATGAAATTATGAAATTTGCAGGAAAATGAATGGATCTGGAAAGGATTATACTAAGTAAGGCAACTCAGGCCCAGAAAGCCAAATGTCTCATGTTCTCTCTCATAGGTGAATCCTAGCTACTTCTGTGTGAGTACGTAGAAAACTCAGTAGCAGAGGCCAGTAAGCTAAAAAGGAGATATAAAAGGAATCAAAATGGAGGGAGGAGGGACTTAATAGGATGGTATTGTATATGTGTAAGTAGAAGAACAGATTAATGGGGGTTAAAAGGCCTAAGTGAGGTCAGGGGAAGAGATTGAGTAAAGGAAATGTAGAGGGAGGGCTAATCAAAATCTAAGAGGATATAAATAAGTCATATGGAAACCTACTTTTTAGACAATGGAACACACAGGAGCCATAGATTGTTACTAGAAAAACTTTCAATGCCAGGGATGGGATACCTTCCAGTGAGTTAAACATTATAGGCCATTGCCAAGGCCCTTGGTTTTCCACCAGGAATAGATGGTAAGACCCTATTGCTGAAGACTTCACATACTTGGGCTGCAAGGCCAGTGAAAAATCCTGCTGGAGCTGAGCTGAAAACCTCCTCCATGTAGACCAGCTGACAGAAAGCTAGAAAAAGCCATGCTGCATGCAGCTCAATGGGAGAGAGAGAAATCACCAGTGAAGATACTCATCAGTGGACACTGCAAGCCCTAGATTTGTCCACCTAGGCCAAATGAGCCAACAGGTGCAATAGTGGCACACCTGTTATGGGGAAAACCAATTGCCCTCTGATTTGACTGGAGGCCTACTCTATAAGAGGAAATTTATCCCTGATACTGAAAACCTACAATAGGGGTAGTCATGAGTGGTAGGGGTGTAATATCTGCTACCGTCTGACTAAATATATATACTATGCTCACCAAACTGCCCAGTAAGCACTTTTCTTAATATTCATACTCACATATTAATGCTGCTCTCACTTTTGGTTAGAGAACCTTCTCTTTTCAGATGACACTGACCTTGGGATGACTTAGAAGGCACCATGGTGCTGAGAAGAAGTGACAGAGGAGTGCTCAGCACTGAAATATCTCTATCACACCTTCCAAGGCTCAGGGTCCATTGTGAGAGAGGTGGCAGAAAGAATGTTAGAGCCAAAGGAAGGGTAGGACTCCTTACAATGTGCTCCTCCAGGCACAAAATGGCCTGGATATCCATGATCTCACAGTGCCTGACACTACCTACACAAGACCATCATAATAGGAGGAAAAGATGATGACATTAAAATAAAAGAGAGACTGATTGAGAGGAGGAGGGGATGTGATGGAGAGTGGAGTTTCAAAGGGGAAAGTGGGGGGAGGGAGGGCATTACCATGGGATATTGTTTACAATCATGGAAATTGTCAATAAACTAAATAAATAAATTTCAATTTTTACACTTTTGTACATGTATATGATATATTTTGATATTATTTTCCCCCTGCATTACTCATCTCTCTTCCACTAAAAATCCTTCTTCTCCCCAATTGACCCAGTTTTTTAAAGATTTAACATTTGTATCTAATTGTTATTAATAAAACCACCTTTCTATCTTAGCTTGGTGGTGCATGCTTGTAATCTCAGCACTCAGGAGCCTGGGACAGGAACTCTGGAGTTTGAAGCCAGCCTGGACTATGTAGTGAGACCCTGATGCAAAACAACAAAAGCATAAAAACAACCTTGCCTTTCTGTACTTAGTGTCAAGCCCTCATGGATTCATTTATTCATTGAAATCCAAACGATCGGGACCCGTGGGAAGCTGATTCGCCATTACCGCTTGCTTCTATTAGAGATGAAGCAATCCACTTAGAAAGATAGGGCCTAGAGGTGGGGAAGGCTCCGTGGATGAAGTGCTTACTGGGCAGGCGTGAGGACCTGAGTTCGAATCCCCAAACCTGCACACACGCTGGGTGTGCAGTGCACACCTGTAGTGTCAGTGTGTGGGAGATGGAGACAGGTGGGTCTCTAGGGCAAGCTGGCCAGCTAGTCTAGCAGATCAGCGCCCTCTGGGTTCCATGAGGGACCCCGTCTCGATATGTCAGTTGAAGAGTGATTGAGGAAGGCACCCGGCATCAGCCTCTTGCTTCCACATGCATGCGTACACACACATATGAACACATGCATGATAACCGCACCCGCATACACATACAAAATTAAAACAGCGAAGACCCTGCAGTTCATGGATATCAGAGCCCAGGTTCAGAGCCACAGCCCCTGGTGACTAAGAAACCTGACCTGAGGAAAAATACCCTCAAATAGCAAATCGTGGTGTTTTAAGGCAAGGTTAATGGTTGTGTTCATAACCCAAAATACTGTTTTAGATGTTTGTGCTGATTTTGGTAGCATGGCTTTAAGTTACCTAAAGGTGTCATCAGGCCTCCCAACACACACACACACACACACACATATCAGTTTCAATCTGAGTTCAGCAACGTGTCATTTAGCCAGAGTTCCCCAGGTGTGGGTGTGAAGCTGGGATGCAGGGCAGTGTTCCTACACAGAGAAATGATATGGGGACCAAGAGCCAAGGTTGGGGTTTTGAAGCTGAACAAAGAAAAAAGGTGAGGAAATTGGGGGTGCATAGAGTTTAGGATAACATTAAGAGCTCACCCCCTAGGCTTGGGAAGTAGCTCATTTGGTAGAGTGCTTGCTTAGCATGGATGAAGCCCTGGGTGTGGCCCCCAGCACTGCATAAGCTGGACGTGGTGGCATATGTCACCACCCAGGAATAATTCTAGCACTCAGGAGGTTAAGGCAGGAAGATCAGTTCAACATCGTGCTCAGCTACAGAGGGAATCTGAGGGCAGCCTGGGATGCAAGAGGCTTTATCTCAAAAAAAAAATATATATATATAGCAATATTATAAAAGGAGTTCACTCTCTAAAGAGAAGTCTGGGTTAAAGCACTGGAGGGAGGGAGGGAAGGAGGACCTCAAGTTCAAGGCTAGCCCGCGCTGCACAGCAAGGCTCAAAAACAGCAACACAAACAGGAAAAAGAAAGGAAAAGGACATGAAAGGGAAGCTTTGCCAGCAGACATTCCTGGAGGTTGAAGGGTCCCCAGGCTAGAGGGATGGTTTGTAATTTGAATCATTGTGACTAGCACCTGGGACTCTGCCCTTCTATTCTTAGAGATTTTATTCAGCGAAACTAAATTGAGGCCCAGTCATCTTTATTTTTCCCTAAATCCCAGTGATTATGTGTGTGTGTGTGTGTGTACATGTGTATGTACACACAGAGGTACATAATACAAACATTTGTTTTTTTTTGAGGTAGGGTCTTATTCTAGCCAGGCTGACCTGGAATTCACTATGTAGTCTCAGGGTGGCCTTGAACGCACGGTGATCCTCCTACCTCTGCCTCTCAAGTGCTGTGGTTAAAGGTGCAGGCCAGCACACCCTGCTTCCTGATCATTCCGGTGGTAGATAAGGTGGTAGCCGAAACCCATGATAACATCACAAAGAACTACCATGTGTTCAGCCAGCCAGATACAGTGTGACGCTTGCTCCATTACTTCATTTGCATCTCAGAGCAATCTTTTGGAGTGGGTCTCATTCCACCCACTCCACAGATGTGCAGAGCCCTCAGGAGGCTACGGAACCTCCGTGGTCACATAACTCACCAGTAAATAAGGCAGTGGGATAGCGCGTGTATTGAGACAACTCTGGAATCCAGCTGAGTGGATGAGCGCAATCAGGAATGGGCGTGTGCAATCACAGACATGAAGACCTGGAGTGTGCCTGGCACAGAGGCATCCCATGCCCTTGCACCGCCCTTCTCCTCCCACAGGCAGGCGCTTTTTTTTTTTGTTTCTGAATATTAGACTATTTATCTAATATAAATACAAACTTTATAAACATAGATATTATGCATTCTTTTGGCTGAGGTTTTTTTTCCCCATTCAATATTATTGTAAAGTTCAACAGATGTTGTTAAGAAAATATGCATTTTGAGCTTTCTTCGTGAAACGGGATCTCCTTATAGAGCCCACGCTGACCTCTAGCTTATGATCTTTCTGCGCCAGCCTCCCCAGGGCTAGAATGATAGATGTGCCACCATACCTGGCTTGTTTGTACCTTTCTTTTTGTGGGTGTGTGTATGGAGGGATTCAAGGCGGGGTCTCACTCTAGCTCAGGCGGACCTGGAACTCACTCTGTAAGCCCAGAGTGGCCTCGAACTACCTGTGACCCTTTTACCTCAGTCTTCCACCGTGCCCAGCTATTGTGCATTTTTTACATTAAAATTTCTGTTTTTCATTTGAGAGGAAGAGGGAGAGGAAAGGAGAAAGAGAGAGAGAGAGAGAGAGAGAGAGAATGGGTACACCAAGGCCTCTAGCTACTACAAATGAACTCCAGATGCACGCACCACCTTGTGCATCTGGCTTACGTGGGTCCTGTGGAACCAAACCTGGGTCCTTTGGCTTTACAGGCAAGCACCTTAACCACTAATCCATCTCTCCAGCCCTGTATATATTTAATAATGCAAAAATTCCATGACATGAGTGGATCACAATTTATTTATACATTTTTCTCTGCTACTGGCCATTTGGATTGATTATGATTTAGCTATAACAAAAGTACTGCCTGTACCTTTCCTGTATATGTCTTCTGGTGTGAACACGTGTGTGCGACTGTGCGTGCATGTGTGTGGATAGGTATATACATCTCCAAAATGGATTAGGAGCAAGGCAGCTTTTCTCCTAGGAGGTCGTTAGCTAGGGACTGGCCCATGGAAACAGGATGGCACCTTGCATGGTCTGGCAGTGCTGGTGCCCGTGTCTGATCTAGTCTCATCCAAGGTGGCTGCAGGCAACAACCTCCCCACCTCATCCTGGTTCTCCCTCAGCTTCCTGGGCTGTGAGCAGGCCCTTCCTGAGCCAATGGCCAGGCTCCCTGTCATCGGAGTCTGGTGGGAGCCTCATTCTAACCGCATGTCTGATTCACCTAAGTAGTGCCTGAGGCCCACTTGTGAGCTCTTTTCTGCTCGCTTGACTCCCTTAGTCTCTTTGCCCTTCCTCCTCATGTGACGGAGACCCTCTCCATCTCTCCTCCCACTTCCCAGCCAGGCGAGGCAGAATTTCTTTCTTATTTATTTATTTTATTGTACTTATTTGAGAGAGAGAAAGAGGGTGGGGGAAATGGGTGCGCCAGGGCCCTCCAGCCACTGTATTGAACTCTAGATGCATGTGTCACCTTGTGCATCTGGTTTATGTGGGTCCTGGGGAATCGAACCTGGTCCTTTGGCTTTTTAGGCAAGCACCTTAACCACTAAGCCATCTCTCCAGCCCCCTAGGCAGAATTTCTTGTTGCTTACATGCTTTCCTGCTTGGCTTTCCCTCCTAACGTTCCCTAAAATAAAGCTCATAATTCATCATTTACCGTCCTCTGAGTCTGTGTTCTCAGTTCTTTGTTAAGTGGTCAGGAGCCTGGGACTTCAGTGCTGCTGGCTGGAGCTCTGAATCCACGGAGGTCTCCCACATCACACCGGGGTGGAACATACACATGCTTCCAGCTTGGTCCAGACGCTGCGAAATAGCTGGAGTGATCCACACTCCTAGTGAGCAGTTAGGGGCGTCTCGGGGTCTGTGTCCTCACCAACACTTCGTGCTGGCCTCCCGCATCTTTTGCCATCCCGAGCAGCGTTCGAGTTTCCGCTCTGGTAACTACTGAAGTTCGGGGGCTTTACCACATCTGCTGGCTTATTCCGGGTCTCCCCCTCCCTCTCTCTGTCAGACCCAGGGTCTCACACGTGTCAGTTGAAACTCCGCCCTGGAGTTACACTGCTTGGCTCTTTTATCACATTTTCTGTGGATTGCTCGTCTATCTGGATAATTTACAGGAGTTGCTCATCTCTAATGGCCCTGAGTCAGCTGTTGCTATCTGTACTGTAAGGCCTTCCTTTTACACTTAATGAAAAGCAGGTGCACATGTCAATGCAGTCCATCCTTTCCATATTTTACTTGTGGGTTTTATTTTTTTGTTTATGTTACATAAAAAGTGCAATTGACTTTTATATATTGACATTCTTTGTCAAACAACCTTGTTTAATTTACTTATTAATTATGATCATTTTGCATAACTTTTAGAATATCTGTATATACCCAATGACATAATATGTGAATAATGGCAATTTCATCTATTTCTAATTTTTTAAATTTTTTTGTTTTATTTTAATTTATTTATTTGAGAGTGACAGTCACAGAGAGAAAGAGGCAGTTAGAGAGAGAGAGAGAGAGAGAGAGAGAGAGAGAGAGAGAGAGAGAGGGAGAGAGAGGGAGAGAATGGGCACACCAGGGCTTCCAGCCACTGCAAATGAACTCCAGACATGTGCTCCCCCTTGTGCATCTGGCTAAAGTGGGTCCTGGGGAATCAAGCCTCGAACCAGGGTCCTTAGGCTTCACAGACAAGTGCTTAACTGCTAAGCCATCTCTCCAGCCCTATTTCTATTTTTTTCTTGTTATTGCAAAGGTTAGAATTGATGGTATAATTTTGCATAAAGGTGGAGTTAGGAAACACCCTTCTTCAATCCCCCAAACTGGAGGGTTATATAAGTATGCTGCTTGCTATAGGGGTATAGATACTATATCCTGTTTAAGGGGTCACCCTTCTATCCCCGATTTACTAAAGAAGGTTTAAAAATTTTTATTTTTTTATTTTATTTTTTTTTAAATATTTTATTTATTTATTTGAGAGTGACAGAGACAGAGAGAAAGACAGAGGGAGAGAGAGAGAATGGGCGCGCCAGGGCTTCCAGCCTCTGCAAACGAACTCCAGACGCGTGCGCCCCCTTGTGCATCTGGCTAACGTGGGACCTGGGGAACCGAGCCTCAAACCGGGGTCCTTAGGCTTCACAGGCGAGCGCTTAACCGCTAAGCCATCTCTCCAGCCCTATTTTTTTATTTTTATTTATTTATTTGAGAGTGGCGGACAGAGAAAGAGGCAGATAGAGAATGGGTGCGTCAGGGCCTCCAGCCACTGCAAACAAACTCCAGACGCATGCACCCCCCTGTGCATCTGGCTAACGTGGGTCCTGGGGAATCAAGCCTCAAACCAGGGTCCTTTGGTTTCACAGGCAAGCACTTAACTGCTAAGCCATCTCTCCAGCCCTAAAATTTTTATCATTAGAATTTGAATCTTATCAATGATAATGCTGACTGTATTGAATTGATCAATTTCTCCTTTATTACTATAGCCATTTACACTAATTTTAGAGCTCTGAGCTAACATAGCACTCCTAGAGCGAAATTTGTTCTTTTTTTGTTTTTGTTTTTCAAGGAAGTGTCACTCTAGCTGGGGCTGACCTAGAACTCACTCTGTAGTCAAGGGTGAATCTGAACTCCTGGCAATCTTTCTTCCTCAGCCTCATAATTGCTGGAATTAAAGGTGTGGAACACCAGACCCAGCTTAAATTTGTCCTTCTTACAATTCAGTTTTATTTTTCACATATGTGTTCATGTATGTGAATGAGGGCATGCATGTTCTGTGGCATGTATGAGGGTGGAGGTCAGAAGACAATCTTGGGGACTAGTCCTCTCTTGCCACCTTGTTTTGAAGCAGGACCTCTTGCTATTCACCACCATGGCTGCAGGCTGGCTGGACCACAAGCTTCTGGAGAAGTTTTCTGTTTCCTATCTCATTGTCTGTACACTGGGATTACAGACACCTGCCATGGCAACTGACTAAACACTTGTTATGGGGAGGCAAACGCAAGACATTCTTGCGTGTGTGGAAAGATTCTTATGCACTGAGTCCTCTCTCCAGCCCTATGTGATCTTCTTATATATGCTAGATTGAGTGTCCACTAAGTCCTCTCTCCAGCCCTATGTATTCTTCTTATATATGCTAGATTGAGTGTCCACCAAGTCCTCTCTCCAGTCCTATGTACTCTTCTTATATATGCTAGATTGAGTGTCCACTATAATATATATAATATATATAATATATATAATATATATAATATAAATATATTATCTAATTATATATATAATATATTATATATATAATATATATTATCTAATTATATTATAAATTAAATGTATAATATATAAAATGCTCTAGAGATAGGTCAAATTTAATAAGATGAGTTTTCTAACAATTTTTTTAATCAAAAATTTAAAATGTATTGTCCTAACATGGTTCACTACATAGTCTCATGGTGGCCTAGGCAATCCTCCTATCTCTGCCTCCAGAGTGCTGGGATTAAAGGCATGCGCCATCATGCCTGGCTTCTTTATCTTATTTAATAGCCATAGGCTATATCATTATATCTTTTTCTGATACTGGTTACTTGTGATTCTCCTTTTTTCTCCTTTTTTGGAAAAAGAAAACACCTCTGCAGGGCCAGTGCATCCATTTTATTAGTCTTTCTTAAAGACAATTACTGGCTTTGTTTTGTCCTTTGCTGATTCCTGCTGTTTATTAATTCTGTTCTTGTACTGTGTTGGGATTTAATTTCCTGCTCTTTTATGAAGACCTTGAGATGGAGACTGAGTTCATTGTTTCTTCCTCCTTTGTTTTCCTCTAATGACACATGTACGACATAAATTTCTCTTAGGCATGATTTGGATGCATCCTCGAAAATTTTATGTATTTTAGTTTATGACCTTTTCATTAAAATATTTCCTAATTTCCATTATGATTTCTACTGTGGCTTGTTATTTGTTCAGAATTACATTAATTTCATATCATTGTAACCCAGTCAAGGACAGAGCTCATTAAAGGTGGTTCTAAGGCTGTGGCCCAGTGTAGAGCTCTTGTCTGCACAGGCAAGGCATGGGATGGAGACCTCGCACCACAAACAGAGAGACTTGCCTCTGGCTCTCTGTAGGCTCAGCAGACTGTCTTTCCCCCTTTGGAAGTGTTGCGACACAAAGTCAGAGGCAACTACCAAACTCTTTCTCTTAACCAAACCCTGGTTTCTTTTCTTTTCTTTTTTTTTAAAGTATTATTTATTTATTTATTTATTTGTAAGCAGAGAGTGGGCATGCCAGGGCCTTTAGCTGCTGCATATGAACCCCAGTGCCAATGTGTGCATCTGGCTTTATGTGGATACTGGGGAATCGAACTTGGGTCATTTGGAGGCAAGCACCTTAACTGCTGAGCTATCTCTCAGCCCCTGGTTTCCTCCTGTGCTTCTCCATCCCTGTAGGACTTGTGAAACCTGCTCAAGCACTCAGCCTCTCGCGGAGCCAGTAAGTAGCAGGAAAAGTGGCTGATAGCTGGTCATGGAGGCGCACGCCTTTAATCTCAGCCCTCAGGAGGCAGAGGTAGGAGGATCACTGTGGGCTTGAGGCCACTCTGAGACTACATAGTGAATTCCTGGTCAGCCTGGGCTCGAGTGAGACCCTGCCTTAAAAAGCCAAAAAAACAAAATGAAACAAAATTGCTGATGCTTCCTTAGCACGTTCCTCGTTTGGGGTCCTGGTGTCTCCGCTTCTTGCACCAGGAGCCTGGTTGTTGTTTCATGTTTGCTTTGCATGTGCATGTGTGGGGTGTGAGTGTGAGCATGTGGCCAAGGCCGGATAGTGAGTGTCTTCCTCAATCTCTCTCCATCTTCTTTATGGTGACAGGGTCACTCACTCGAACCCAATGCTTATCCCCAGTGCTGGGATAACTGGCTGGCCACCATGCCTGTTGGACATTTGTGTGGGTGCTGGGGATTTGAATTTGGGTCCTCATGTTTGCATGACAAGCACTTTGTCCATTGAGTCATCTCCCCAGCCCCTCCACCAGTAGTTTTCTGATGCCTTTAAGAACTGTCTTGTCTCCTCCATTGTCCAGCATTCCTGGGAGGCGGGGAGTCTGAGGCACACCTGTCAGTCTGCACAGATGTAGGCCCAAGTCCACAGCCCAGAGGCCCCACAGCCGTGCGGGCAACAGCTGGAGCCACCAGCTGGGAGAGGAGCCACTGGTGTGGCCGCCCTCAGCCTCGCTGCCCGCTGTCCTGAGCTAGTCTTTGTGCCGTCCTTTGCCACCTATCCAGCTTCATGGGCGAGGCATGCGTCACCTGAGTTCTTCAGGAAGACAGTGCTGTGGCTGCTTTCTTCCTGAAGCTTGTTCACAGGCTGCCGGGGCTCTGCCCCAAATCCGTCCTCGGTTGAAAGATGAAATGGATGCTGGAAACCGACAAATGAACAAAGCACCGAGTTCACAGCGCGCCGTGGTTCGTTACCTCCGTGGACTCCCTGGTCCCGGGGCGAAGCCTCTTCCAGGCCCAAAAGAAACATTCTTGTTATTCTTTCCTTATTTTCTTGTTAGGTTTAAAAATTAGAATACAATGTAACGGACGTCATTATGGTATTTCTCTCCATACTTTGTTCTTCTAGAAGACCTTCCCTCACCCCTTCCAGCCCTCTGTACCCCTCGCCCTCCCTTTCTCCTTCCAGTAGCTTCCCTGTTTCACGTCGCATGCACTCTGGTCCCTTCTTTACTCGTCTCTCCTGTCCAGATCTCTTTTTCCCATCTTATGGTCTCCTTTCTTCCCTCCTTCCCCTCCCTCTCTTCTTCCCTCCTTTCCCTCCATTTCTTCCTCTCTCCTTCCTTCCCTTTCTTCCTGCTTCCTTCTCTCTATTCATTCTTTCCTTTCTTTTTCCCTCCTTTCCTTTATCTTTCCCTCCTTCCTTCCCTCCTTCCTTCCTTGTGTATTTGTGATGTGCGTGTGTGTGCGCGCACATGTCTGTGTGTAGGAGTGTTGGTGCACATGTGCCGTGACACTCATGTGGGGGTCAGAGGACGACGTCAAGTGTCAGTCCTTGCCATCCACCTTGTTCGAGAAAAGTCTCTCATGGCTCATGCCTCTGAATGCCAGACTGGCTGCCCCGTGAGCTTTGGGGAGGCTCTTCGGTCTCTGCCTTCCTTCTCCTCCCAGGCATGCCTGGATTAGACACTAGAGCTGTATACAGGGCTCAGCTTTTACATAGGTTCTAGAGGCCTAAATCCAGGTACTCACACTTGAGTGGCAAACGACAGGATCCACTGAGCCATAGCCCCAGTACTTACGGTCCCTTTTCTAGTTTTGTGAACCCTCCATATACGCATATGTAGAAATTAAGATCTACAATCCGCATGTGAGAGGAGATGTGGTATTTGTCTTTCTGAGTCTGGCTTATTTAGCTTAACATAAGAATTCCTAGTTCCATCCACTGTCCTGCAGATACCAGGATTTCATCTTTCCTGAGAGCTGAATCAAATTGCGTTGCTTATGGACCACATGTTCTTTATCCATTCCTCTGTGGATGGATATCTACGCTGGTCCCGTGTCTTCGATATTGCAAAGGGCGGCTGTAAGCACAGATGTGCAGGGGTCTCCGCGGAGCGCTAGCTGAGGGTCCTTCAGGTGCACACCCAGGAGAGACACACTCGCTTCGTGTGCTAGTGCTCAGTTGTGCTTTGAGATGCCTGCACACAGATTGCCACCGCAGCTGCGCCAGCGTGAGTCCCATCAGCAGTGACAAGGACACTTTTTTCCTGCATCCTTGCCAGCGTTTGTTGCATATTCTCTCCCCAGGAGCGTTTTTTGAGGCTTTCCCCGAGTGGCTGCTCCTCTGTCATTACAAATTCCAAGACTGTCCACAGCTCCCTTTGTGCTTTAAGGAAGACCAGACCTTTGAGCTAAACTAAAGCCCCGGCACCAACATGGAGGAAAATGTTCCCTCCCCAGCTGTTCCGCTTCCTTTCTTGTTCCCAAGCTCTGAATCTGCTTTGTTTTAATATATTTTACATTAATTAATTTATTTAAATATAAATATAATTATGGGCTGAGAGGTGGCTCAGTGGTTAAGGTGCTTGCCTGCAAAGTCTAACAACCCTGGTCAGATTCCCCAGTACCCACATAAACCCAGATGCACAAAGAGGTACATGCATCTGGAGTTTGTTTGCAGCAGCTGGAGGCCTGCCATGCCCATTCTGTCTGTCTGTCTCTCTTCTGTTTATCTCTCTCTGCTTATAAATAAATTAAAAGATAAAAATATATAAATGTAATTTAAATAAATATAAATAGAGGGATTTTTTAATAAAACACAGTAACAACAAAAATATAATTAAAGGACTGATCCAAGATAGGTGTGGTGGTGCATACCTGTAATCCTAGCACTCAGGAGGGTCACCATGAGTTCAAGGATAATCTGGTGTGATGGTTTCGTAGGTGTTCTGAATGCTAGGTTCCCAGCTGATGGCAATTTAGGAGTTAAAGCTTCCTGGTGGTTGTGTGTTGTTGGGGGTGGGTTTATGGGTATTAAATCCAGCTTCCTCTTACCAGTGTGTGGCACACTCACCTGTTGCTGTTGTCCATCTGATGTTGGCCGGAGGGTGATGTCCACCCTTGGCTCATGCATTGTTTTTCCTGCCATCACGGAGCTTCCCCTCAGGTCTATAAGCCAAAATAAACCCTTTTGCCCCACAAGCTGCTCTTTATCGGATGTTTTCTGCCAGCAGTGTGAACCTGGCTGCAACACCTGGCATAGGCAGAGTTCAAGGTCAGCCTGATCTATGTAGCAAGACCCTGTCTGTAAACAAAAAAGAAACAAACAACCATCTAGCCTTCCCCTTAAAGCAGCACTGTTCATCACCTTTTTTCACTCTGGTATTTATTGTATTGTGTGTGATATTTGCACGTGTATGTGCATACTCGGGTTTGTGGAGGGGTGTGCACACGCACACGTGTGCTTCTGTGTGTGGAAGCCAGAGGTCGACATAAGGCGTCTTCTTCAATCACACTTCTTATTTTTTCCCCCATTTATTTATTTGCAAGAAGAGAGACTATAGGTATGCCATAGCCTCTTGCCACTGTGAATGAAGCCAAGATGCAAGCCTGCGCTCAAGTTCTCAGTACCCACGTAAAACTAGGTGCACAAAGTAGCACATGCAATTCTCATGTGCTAGGTGGTGGCCTGGGTCTCCGCTCAGCCCAGTATCTCCTTGCTATCCTGACATCTTTCCCTGTCAAACATACAGTGAAACAGGGGGTCTTGGGAGCCCTCAGAGATCCCCAGATGGAGTGTGCTACCAACACATCCAGGGCAGCCTTGTGAGCTCGCTGCCTCTGTGAGATGGGAGAATGAAGCCGGGCTCGTCCCGTTCTGCCTGGGGTGAATGTAGAGGCCGGCAGGGTTACATGGAAACAGCCGTGGGCTGGGATGGACGTACACTCTAGGGGCTCCCCAGAACAGAGCAGGGGCCCTGACTCTCCCTCTCAACACTCTCCTTTGATTTCTTTCTTTTTAAAAATGTATTTATTTATTTATTTATTTATTTATTTATTTATTTATTTATTTGAGAGCATGAAAGAGGCAGAGAGAAAGAGAGAGAAAGAAAGATAGAATGGGCATGCCAAGGCTTCCAGCCACTACAAACAAGCTCCAGACGCATAAGCCACCTTGTCATCTGGTTTATGTGGGTCCTGGGCAATCAAACCAGGGTCCTTTGGCTTTGAAAGAAAATGCCTTAATTGCTAAGCCATCTCTCCAGCCTGATTTATTTCTTTTTTAAAAATATGTATTTATTTGTTTTGTATTTGAGTGTGAGGAGAGAGAAAAGGAATGGGCACAGTAGGGCCTTCTGCGCTGCAAACAAACTCCAGATGCATGGGCCACTTTTGTGCATCTAGCTTTAATTGGGTATTGGGAAATCAAACCCTGGCCAGCAGGCTTTGTAAGCAGGTGCCTTGAACCACTGAGCTATCCCTTCAGTCTCTCCTCTGATCTCCTTTGCTGAATATAAGTCAGAAGTAAGTGATGGCCCTGTTATAAGGGAGGGATAGCCAAACTCCCTGTGCTGCAGAATGCAGCCCTCAGAGCCAAGTCTGGCGTTGGCACGCAGCTCGGGCCTCTCCCTGCACACAGGGGTTCTAGTGAGTTCCCACAAAGTACTAAGGTCTGTGCTAGGGTGATGGTCTTCTAACTCTAAGGACAGAGGCTAGGGAGGAAGTTCAGTCAGTCAAGTGCTTGCCTTGCAAGCATGAGGGCCTGAGTTTTTTACCCAGAACACACTTGACAAAGTCAGGCATGGTGACACATGCTTGTAATTCCAGTGCTGGGGAAGTGGACATCAGCAGATCCCAGGGACTCTCTGGCAGTAAGCTCCAGGCCAGTGAGAGACCCTGTCCATTACCAAGCACCCCCCCAAAACACAAGATGGATGACATCTGAGGTGCCCTTTGATCTCAAGCACACACACACACACACACACACACACGCACTAGAAAAAATTTCAGGCAGCTGCATAAAACCTTATTGACATGTTAAAATGAGAATAAACATCCACTAACATTTGTACTTTTTTTTTTTTACCATAATAAAAACCTCTTTGCTTGGGCCCAGAGTCTCAGCCTGGATTCTGGCCCAGGGCCTTCCCCCTGATCCAGGGGCTTATGGACCACACAGCGTGGGCCTGTGAGCTTGAGACCAGAGGCTCACTTTCCCCAGTCTCATCCAGACCTCCGGAGAGGCCTTGCAGTGAGCTGCGGGTCCTGCCTAGCAGGCCTCGGCTGTCCTCCCTAGCCTGACCACCTTGCCTCGCCATCCCTCAGCCCGTGCACGTATGAAATGTCCTCTCAGCAGCACCGAACCCACCTGTGGAGTGACAGCCAGTGCAAAGGGGGTCTTGGCGCGTTTTGCCCTCAAGCTGGCCATGCATGGGCTGGGGGAGGGGACAGGGGCCCTGGAGGCATAGAAGACTGAGCAAGGGACATTTTGACTTGGAGTTCTCCAGGCACCACAGCTAAGGAAGGTGTGTTTGGAGGATGGGAAGGGTGGAGACCAGAGAATGCTTGAGTTGACTGAACGGCAAATTGAAAATGGCAGCTGCAAGTGGAGGAGAGACTCCATCCCCAGGAAAGCACACAGATGAGCAATGGAGAAGGTTCCTGAAGCTCTCCTCTGGCCTCTGTATGCATGCACTCCGTGCCACGCATCATACACACACACACATGCACACACACACACACACACACACACACACACACACACACACGCTCCTTTGCAGGCAGACACGCTGGGAAAACCACTATCTCAATGGAAAACCACTATCTTGATGCTTTCTGGTAGCTGCTCTTTCTCCTGCAGGATGGGCACTGCCAGTGTTCCAGCCATGCCCAGCTCCTGGCAAGTCGTCAGCTGCCCATGTCTAGCTCGCGTGTGCAGAGCAGATGTGGCACTTCTGGGAACTCATTTGCTGGCGGGCAAGAAACCCAGAGGCGAGGCCTCATGCTGTCCAACTTCTTTCCTTTACTTTGCAGCTCCGAGTGCCCGTCTGGAGTCTGCACTCGGATGGCGGACATCTGGGGGCCATGGTGTGAGGAAAGAAAAGCCGTCGCGTGTGTGGAGGACCTGGCCTGGCTGGCGTTGTGTCATCTTGTGTCATCCCCCACGAGCCGCTGGCAGTGAGGTGAGTCACTGTCCCCAGCTCACAAGTGAGCAAACAGTAGCTTGGACAGGGCTAGTGACCACCCAAGGCTACGAGCATGGCAGGTGGCCGTTCCTGAGTCTGAACCAGAACAGTAGCTCCAGCAAGGGGCGCCTTGGGGACTTTGGTGGCTGCCCTCACTTTAAGCAGATCTTTATTTATTTTTTTTTTTTAAATCCTTACCCAGCCAAGTCTGGTAGTGAAACCTTGTCCCAGCTACTTGAGGACAAGGCAGGAGGTAGAAAGATCAGGGCCAAAGTCAGGCTGGACAAATAAACATGACCCTATCTCAAAAGAAGTAAGGAGCCAGGAGATGGGTTGGTGGGTAAAGTGCTTGGCACGAGGACCCGAGTTTGATCCCCAGTGCCCACATAAAATGCTAAGCAAGCTGGCACAAGCCTGTGTGATCCCAGCACTGGGGAGGCAGAGGTAGATCTAGATGGCTCTAGATAGCTGGCTTGTTTAGCCAGATTGGTGAGCTGCAGGTTCAGTGAAGGACCCGGCCTCAGAAAACATTTATACACACACATTACTTGGTTTAGCTTAGCAATAAAGTGCTACAGAGTGATTTAGTTTAGTTTCATAATAGAGAACTTGCCTGCCATGTGGGAGGCCCTGGGTTTCAACCTCAGTACCATAAAAAATCAAGTCAAAAAATAAAATGAAAGGGCAAGTGGGGTCACTTCCCTGATGGAACTTGGTATCACAGGATCCCTAATATCTCCATAAGGCTCCGAGTCACAAGCCTTTCAACATACTTGAACGTCCAGGACCAAGTCTGTCCATTAGCATTTCCAGTGACTCTAAAACACACAGGGGTCAAGGTCCAATTTATTTTGTTTCAACTGCTTTTTAAGCTCTAAGTTACAGACTAGAGTGTTTGGTGGGCTGTCTGGGTGTGGATGCTTCTCACACACCGCTCTGCACTCCTTCCTGGATGTATGATGTGACCCCGGGTCCAGGACAGCCCTGTGCTTGGGTCCTGGATGGGAACACATGTTCAGAGACCAAAAGGTCACCAGTGAACATTGTGTCCCAGGAGAGTTAGAAATACCAAACAAGCCAAAAGTTCAGGAATGCAGGATTGTAAACGGCTGGCGTCACCTCTGGCCTCCTGCCCTCCGCTGCTCAGTGCCACGGTGAAGAGTTTACAGTTGCAAGTCTCCTTGGAATTTCAAGTCATCCTCACACCCAGCACTCTGTGTGGTTCCCATGTGTAACGGTGTCCCCAGTTTATAGATGACTCAGAGGCCCCGGGAGATTTAGGGTCACCCAAACCTCAGAGCCAGTGAGCTGTGGAGATGAGAGTCCCGTGGCTCACTGACAGAGGTGAAGTCATGTAGTTCCCTGTGTGGCGTGTCTGCAGAGGTCACGGGTTGATGGGGCAGGAGGACTCGGTCATTTCCTGCATAGGGATACAGCTTCAGCCTACCCAGAGCATTTGCTTCATCTGCCTGATGTCGTGTTGCGGCCACGCGTCTCAGCACGCGTGGGAGGGAGGTGTGCCCCAGGGTTGGTGTTGCCTTGGGAGACAGAGTGGCTTCTTCTGGTGAGCTGTGCGCAAGGTCACTTGATGCTGTCTGCTCACCATGGTAGGGGAATACAGAGGCAAGGACAGAGATGGAGTCCTGGCAACATGACACCCTCCATCAGCTTCAGAACCACGGAGGGTCAAAGGTCCACGAGGCCCACTCACAGCAGGAGGGACACCAGCTCCAAAGTGGTTTGCTTGGGCAGTGGAGCCCTTTCGAGAGCCAGTGTCCTCATACCGGAGCTAGGCACAGCTGGGTGGGCTGCCCCAGAACGCAAGCACACAGATCCTGCAGCCTCCACAGTGGGGACCTGGCCGGCGATGGTGGCTGTGATTGAAGGGACAGGTGCCAAACTGGACTTCTCTATCTTATCTTGTGAACAGAGCCTCAGTAAGCCTGAGCTCATGGATTTGGCTAGGCCAGCTGACCAGTAAGCCCCAGGCATCCCGCTGCTTGCCTCCTCAGCACCGGGATCGCGGGCGCACACCAGCGCGCGTGGCTGGCTTTTACATGGGTGCTGGGGAACTGAACTAAGATCCTCTTGCTCGCATGGCAAACACGTTACCCAGTGAGCCACATCCCCCAGGCCCCAGTCTTCTGATTCCAAAATTCTTTCTCCTCTAGGATTTAGCATATAATGGGTCCTTGCATATCTGTGAGTGGGGGAACAGCTCCCCAGACTATATACATATTGATGGTGTCAAACGGCTGTTGCAGAGGAGAATCAAACAAAACTTATTCCCACATCCCCTGCCTCTTGCCTCGTGCTGTTGGCCCTGAGAACCGCTGACACTGCTGCCGGCCTATCTACCCTGCTTCTAGGCCCCAACCTCAAGGCAAGGTGCATAGCACATGAGTGGCTGATCAGGAAGCTGGCAGAGGGGGTAGACTCTAGGAAACGTGTCATTGGCTGTGTCCTGTATGAGGCTGCTGAGAGCCCAGGGGCACAGCCTGGCACATTTTCAGAAGCTCTCAGGGTTTCAAGGCTGGCTCCCAGAGACCATGTGGCCATCTTGCTCTTCAGGGAGGGAGTAAGTTCCAGAGCCACTATCTCCCTCCTGCTGACCCAGACCTCTTCCATGTTGTCTTGGGGCTGCCCTACCCCACCCCGCCATGACCTTCACACACACCCCAAGCACCCTACTCCTTCCACACGCCCAGCGTATGTTTGGGGTCCCCTCACGTGAATGCGGGGTTGGCAAGAGTACTCTTCCTGAGGTGGGTTTCCTCTTCCTTTGCAGTTAGAAACCATGACCGCAGGGACGACCGCCATGCTCGCTGTAACAGGCACTTGCACAATGGGACCGGGGACCAGGTTGGGGCACCGGCAGGGAGCCCCACTTTCCTAACCACTGTGAGACTTGCCTCTGAGCAGAAGCGAGGCCCAGTCCTCTTCTCACAGAGAGGGGGTGTCTTGGGACCGAGGCGGATCTTGAAATGCTTTTTTCCCCTTTGCATCATTAGGCTCGCTGCTGCCCATCCCTGCCCCAGGCTGGCGGGGGGAGGGGGATCTGGAGCTAGATTCCTTTTGTTTTTGCTTTTTTTGTTTGAGGCAGGTCTCACATAGCCCAGAATGGCCTCAAACACTCCATGTAACCAAACATGGCCTTGAACTCCTGATCCTCCTGCCTCTACCTCCTGAGTGCTAGATGAAAGGCATGTATCACCATGCCTGGCTTAAATTTCTTTCATAGCTTTGGACAATGTGGTCTTACTGTCAAGGTCAAGCACATGGACTCTAGTTGCTGTCTGGCTTTGTAACCACGGGCATGTCATGGAGCCTCTGTCTCTTTGTGTTTAAGGTGGTCATAATGATACTTGGATTACAAGGAATAAATGAGTTAGCATGCATTAAGTTCTTAAAATAGCACCTAGCAGCATGTGGGGCAATGTTCCATCTCTGTGAACAATGACTTTTGCATATTTGAGATCAACAAGGTCAGGCTGGTTAACCACCAATGCGCGTGTGTGTTTTGTGTGTTTGTGTGTGTACTTCGTGTATGTGCATGTACGTGTGTGTGTGTGTGTGTGTGTGTGTGTGTGTGCGTGTACGTGTGCTTGGTCCTTTCCTGGAATGGAGCAGCAGTGCCCTCGCTGCCTGGGAGGAAGGACTAGGAGCCTCACTGTCAGATAGTTACTGGCTGGGGAGATGGTTTAGTGGTTAGAAGCAGTTACCATGCAAGCCTGGTGACCTGAATTCAGATTTCCAAAGCCTGCAAAAAGCTGGATGCAAGTAGCACATGCATCTATCACCCCAATGCATCTTCGACAATGAGAGGCAGGGTCATGAGAATCCTGAAGCTAGAAGACCAGGTAGTCTGGCATTTGCAGTGGCAAAAACAAGAAGAGAAGCATGTCTCAAACAAGATGGAGGGCAAGGACTAATGCCCTACGTTGTCTTCTGACTTCCACACATACACTTTAACTTTAGTGCATGTGCCCAACCTACACACACACACACACACACACACACACACACAAGATTAACAGTTGTTCTCAGGAATGGTTGTTGTCACATGGGATTGATTGGAGACCCAAACCAAGGCTTCTTTTAGCCATTTTTTCTGTCTAGGTAATCCACGGGGTCCCCACACCTTCCACCCCATGGGAAATGACTTGGCATCCCATTGCTGCCCCATGCTTCCTTGACCTCCGCGCTGGTCAGGGCAGAGGCGCCCATCTTCAGGACCTGCTCTGCAGACGGTGACCTCTGTGTGGCTGGGTAGAAGTCCGCATGTGAGGAGAGTCAAGCCCCCCTGTGTTTGGTGCTGAGGAAACACTGGTGCTTCAAATGATCTTGGGCAAACAAGACTCCATTTGATAGTGGGTAACTGAAAGGTATTGGCACGGGGCTTGGACTTCACTGCTTTGACCAGACACAGGCCACACAGAGGCACTTTGGCTCATGCCTTCATGGTACCCTTGTCCATGACGCCTCGAGCCTAAGTCACCTGTGACATGTAGCTTTCTCACCACAGGAGCAGCTGTTTCTCCTCCAGGTGCCTCTGGCTTCTGGCTGCCTGAGGGACATGTGGCATGGTGAAAGCCTGTTTTCACGAGGTCAAAGTGTCATGTACTCTGTCCCTGTCCCCTCCCACCTGTCACGATGACATGAGGAGCATGAGTGATTCCAAGCACTTCCTTGAGGGCACATTCAGGTTGATGGTAACAGCAAGGGAGCAACCTTTCCTGAGGTCCCAAATGAGCCCCTGTCACGTGGTTCTTCGTACCCTAGCTGTACCCTGTGAACGTCCTAACCACCACACTGGGCCAGCTCCATGATCCTCATTTGGACATGGAAGTACTGGAGGCCGAGCCATGTGAAGCCATCCTAGAGCTACAAAGTAGACTCAAGTGTGGAGCTGCCTTCACATCAGGCTGCCTGAGGTCAACCCACCCTCCTCCCAGGATGCCTTGCTGGAGGTCCAAGCTGGCTCCAAGTCCCGCAGAAACAGGAAACATGCAGAAACATGAAGGTGGCCATCTTGGTCTCGTGGTGGGAAACTGGCTCCTTGTGGGGAATGGGTGCTATAACCCAGAAGTTGGAATGAAGGGTCTCCTGGAGCTCAGGTCCCGGAGCGTCCCTCCGTCTCCCATGCTGCCCACCTGTGAGAAACAGCCTCAGACTTTCTACCTCAAATGTCAGTTTTCACTTGGGAGATTGCAAAAATTAAATCGTTTTTAAGCAACCCAACAACACTTCTGGGGTTTGTCACCAACTTGTGAAATGTGCGGAACTTGGCAGTTATGCTATCCCCATCCCGTGTCTCTGGTGGGTGGGTGGGTGGGGTCCCCAAGGAGCTTAGAGGTGGCTCTTTGTTTGAGCTTTTTTAGAGCTTATTTTCTCAACTGTGGCTGAATATTGCTCATTTCTTTCTAAAAATATTTTATTTATTTATTTGAAAGAGAGAAAGAGGCAGAGAGAGAGAAAGAGTGAGAGAGGGCTACCAGGCCCTCCAGCCACTACAAACGGACTCCAGATGCACGCGCCCCCTTGTGCATCTGGCTTACGTGGGTTCTGGAGAATTGAATCAGGATCCTTTGGATTTGCAGGCAAATGCCTTAACCACTAAGCCATCTCTTCAGCCCCATTGCTCATTTCTTTTCAAAGTAGGGTCTTGCTCTAACCTAGGCTGACCTCGAATTCACTATGTGGTGTCAGGGTAGCCTTGAACTCACAGCCATCCTCCTACCTCTGCCTCTCAGATGCTGAGATTAAAGGCATGCATCACCACGTTTGGACCATTGCTCTTTTTTTCTTTTTGAGATAAGGTCTCCAGTAGCCCAGGCTGGCTTCCAACTCACTATGTAGTAGAGGGTGACCTTGAACTTCTGATCCTCATGTCTCTATATCCCACGTGCTGAAATTATAGGCATGTACCACCACACCCAATATTACTATTGCTTCTTGAACCAAAGAAGTCAGGAGTTCTAGAAGAATCTTGGTGGGGGGGGGCTGCCCTGTACCAGGCTTCTGGGCCTCAAGTCACTCTGCTATTTGGGAAAAATAAACAAGCACACCAAGAGAGTGATGATCCCACCTTCAGAGGCCAGCTAAGGGAACACACTAGCAGCCAGCTCCACCCTTCTCCTAAGGGCCCCCAGAGTTCCTCTGTGGCTAGCCCAGCGATTCAGCAGGCTCTGCCTGTCTTCTGCCCAGTAAGTCTCTGCTTCTATGCTGATGTCAGGTATCGGCTGTTGCTGGCTTGTGTGTCTGAGTCAAGCACACCAGGCTCATGTGTTTCTGGCCCTCCAGGTCCTTCACTGGAAGCTCCAACTTGCGCAGTTGGGACGGTGATGGCAGCGAGGCGGCGGGATGAGCTCGGAGGTGTGGTGACCTGTCCTGCGGTGCGGGGCACTTGGTGCATTAGAGGGGTCCTTTCTCTATGAGGGGACTGATGGCATCAAGGGGCTGACAGGGCGCCTGGACTTGGCCTCTCTTCCTTGTGGTGGTGCAGAAGGGAACCCCCACCAGCAGCTCGCAAGTCTCAAGCTCTTGACCATGTTAGCGGAGAACTGAACATGCGGGCTCGGGGAAGGGTAAATTATGAGATTTATTTTAGGGAGAGCTAACAGGGAAAGCAACGCAGGAAAGTACCCAAGCCAAAGGAAGTTTGGGAAGTGGGAAAGGAAATGGGAGAATCCCTCACCGAGGGAAAAGTCCTCTGGGGAGGAGGCCTCTGCTCCTGCCTGTGTTGCAGGTCCATTTATGTGAGTCAGGCATCCAGTGAGAATGAACCTCATCCCCAGGGTCAGGTGTAGGGAGGAACCTGATAGGTTGGTGGGTCCAGGAGGAACACTGCTTTGGGAAGAGTCATCTATGGGGACTAAGCCCATGAAATTGGGGAAGAAATGGGATGCTGTTGCTGAGGAGGGATTAAGAGGTTGTTGTTTATAGCCATCTTGGATGAGACAGGACAAGACTTGAGTTCTAGTCCCATCAGGCCAGGCAAGGTGGGGTCCTTGTCCCTGTGGGTCAGTCCCTACCGTGCCTAACAGGAAATAAGCTACCTTGCTCCTAATTTGTGTCAGTGGTGGAGTAAAGTTACTCTATACCTTTTCCTCTTCTGCACAGAGGAGTTGGTAGTGGGAGCCACCCCATGGAACTGTTCCAAGATGAAATGATTTAGAGGAAGGTTCCCATAACCACCCAGGGGACAGTCCACTTGACTTGTCACTAATCATGCTCCTATTTCACTACATCTTGGCTGCACAGAGCACCTGTTACCTTCTCGTATCGTATCATAAATAAGTGGGGAGGAGACTCGTGGACAAGGAATGTCATAGAACTTCTAGAATAATGGTTCCCACAGATGTTCAGGGCCTCATCCCAGAGCCTTGGAATATGTTAAGTTACATGACAAAGGAAACTGTATTTGCAAAGGAGTTAAAGTTATTAATGACCTAGAGACAGGGAGGTCAGCCTGGGTCTTCCAGATGGATATAGAATCACCACAGGGTTATTAAAAGTGATAGAGGGAGGCTGGAGAGATGGCTTGGTGGTTAAGGTGCTTGCCTGAGAAGCCCGAGGACTCATGTTTGACTCTCTAGTTCCCACATAAGCCAGACACACAAGCTGTACACCAGGCGGCATACGCATCTGGAGTTCAACTGGGGTGGTTGGAGGCCCTGGAATATCAATTCTCTCTCTCTCCCTCCCTCTCTCTGTCTCATTAAAAGAAGGCCAGTCTGTTGGGCCTGCCTCAAAAAAAAAAAAAAAAAGTGAGGTGGGGGGAGGTTTGGGGAGATGGCTCAGTCAGAGAAGTGAGAGAGGTGTTTACCGTGCAAGCATGAGACGTGAGCTTAATCCTCAGGACATATGTAAAGGGCAGATGGACTTGGGGTGTGTGCTTGAAATCCAGCACTGGGGAGGGAGAGATAAGCAGACCCTTGGGGCTTACAGGACGGACAACCTAGCCGAATTGGTCAACTCCAGGCCAGTGAGAGTTCCTATCTTAATAAAGGTGGATGGTGTCTCAAAGAACAGTACCTGAGGTTGTCCTCCATGCACTCACAGATACACACACACACACACACACACACACACACACACACACACACGGGAGGAAGAGAAGCAGAGGGAGGGGTGACCACGGAAGCAAGGCCCAGAGAGATCACACTGCTCTTTCAAGGTGGGGGAAGCATCAGAGTTGAGGCACATCAGAGCCCATAGATGCAAACAGGATTCTCTGGGCACTCGGAGGAGATGCTTGGGCTGGCTGGCACAGCCAGGGGCGTGTCACTTAGCCTCCCGAGGAGCAGTGAGGCAGTACGACACTGATGCTTGAGGCGCTGAGGTCGCCAGGACGCGCTGAGCAGCGTGGGAAACCAACTCGCAGAGCTGTTGTGTGTGTGCCCCGTGCGCTGCCTCCGTGATGGGCCCTGGATGCTTGGAAGTGCCAGTGTGGTACTGGAGACAGCCCTACATCCTGGCACAGTGCCATTCGGAGGCATGTGTTCCCACGAGTCCCTTCAGGACAATGTTCTGATCCTCCAGCGGTCTGATTTCTGCCTCTGTGTATGAGGACCGGACTTTCCTGTGCTCAAGATCTTCAGGTCCATCAAGGCTGGGAGGCAGCTGGAGTCATAATGACAGAAACTCTATGGCACATTGTGAAGAAGGTGCTTGTGCCTTCCAGCCAGCTCAGGAGACTTGGCACAGTCACCCCATCACCACCCCTGCACCACGTCTCTGAGGAAATTGCCCATGATGACAAGAATATCTGTACAAAGTGGGCTCTTCATGACTCCCTGGCCCTCTATCATCAGTACTGTACCCACCAATGTTTTGGAAAGTTCTCCTTCCACATGGAGAAGAGCCCCTCTCTGGGCATCCAACTCCAAGCGTGGGAGAGCCCCAGGTCTTCCCTGGGCCTCCTGCCTTCACCAAGCAAGGCTGGGTTTACAACCTCTCTCATGACAGCCTGGCTGGTTTCCCACAACTACTTGCTCTTTTAGTTTTTCCTTAATCTTTTAATCTAATGTCATTTCATTTTAGCTCAGTTCCCTGTCTCTTTTCTTCCCCCATTGTGTGCTTTTGGCCTTTGGTGGCAGAGAGACAGGAGTCTAAGGCTGCCTTGCCTGTGGTGAATAGCTTGGCTTAGGTGTAAAAGTGCAGACCAGGGCTGGAGAGATGGCTTAGCGGTTAAGCGCTTGCCTGTGAAGCCTAAGGACCCCGGTTCGAGGCTTGGTTCCCCAGGTCCCACGTTAGCCAGATGCACAAGGGGGTGCACGCGTCTGGAGTTCGTTTGCAGAGGCTGGAAGCCCTGGCGCGCCCATTCTCTCTCTCTCCCTCTACCTGTCTTTCTCTCTGTGTCTGTCGCTCTCAAATAAATAAATTAAAAAGAAAAAGAAAAAGTGCAGACCAGCTGGGCCCTGGCTTACTTCCTTTGGACCACAGACCCACAGGCTCAGTCCCCACTGAGCACCCAGCACACATCTTATAGCACATCTCCCTGCCCACTCCTGTTCCCACCAGCCTGGACCTTGATTGTTGCTGTTTCTCTCTCTCTATTTAAAATAAAAGGTTCTTTTTTAAAAATAAGCTTTGTCTCTGGATGTTTCAGACTGCTTGCCAGCAGAAAAGCAGGGCCAGGGCCAGGCAGCGAGAACAGCCAGAGGGTGGAGTGGGCTAAGGCTCTTTGGGGCCACCAGTGTGCTGAAGACACACTTCCTAGGCATGGTTGCTGGCCTAGGGACGTTCAGACATCTGAAGAACTTCTCTAGCCTTAGGTCAAAAAATACCCACACTTCCTGTTCCTCTGAGGGGTATGCGCAGAATGTAAGTGACTCACCGCTCTTGTTTGAAGCCTGTCTTCCCAGGCATCAAAAGCCCATCGTGCCTCACACATTCTTTTTTTCCAACCTCAGCTATGCAGAGCTAGAAAAGCTGATCGCTCAGACCCAATGTTTGTTTTGAGTGCAGAAAGTGAAGGGCGAATTAACTGTGCCACAGCAAGGAAAAACTGAACTAGGAAGAAGGGGGGAAATGTGTAAACAGTGTGGGGATTGAGTTTCAAAGCCCTTGTTTTTGAGAAGTTTAATGATATTTCCACTAAAGCCAAACTGTCAAAACACAGGAGGGTGATCTGCTCGCTTTGAAAATGCATTAGCCTTCTTATGTAAAAGCCAATATGTGAAATCCAAGAGGAAGCAGGCTGGCCAGGGAGGCTGGGCTCTTAAAGGGCTTCCACACCACTCGCTATCACCCCCGTACAAGTTCTCAGATCTTGGACTGTGAAGTGGGAAACGGGAGAGGAGGCAGAACTGCTCTGGAGCTGGACAGGGGTGACAGGCTCTGGTCCAGGGACAGTGTGGGTAAAAACCGAAGTTAGATCACAATCTAAAGTGGAAAATCAGAAAGAACTGCAGGGTGAACACTTCTTCTGAGAAGCGTGGGGTGCATCTGGGGTGTCCCCAGGACTCTGCTGTCTCATACGCAGCTCACTCGTTTGCAGGTCATGACTCTTCCAGATTCCACCCAGCTACTTCCTCCAAAAAGGGACCCTCCATGTTTGCTGCGCTGTTAGTACAGAGATTCTTTGTATTTTTGCAGGTGGGCGTGTAAGTGGTGTGCGTGCATGTGGGTATGTGTGCTTGGGTACACACAGGGTGCATATACACGTGTGTGGGGGGGTAGAGGTCAGTGTTGTGCGTCTTTGTCAGTCACCCTCTAAGTTATTGTTAGAGGCAGGATTTCTTCCCAACCTGCAACTCACTGGTACAGCTAGACTGGCCAGTCAGTGAGTCCAGGGATTCCTACCTCTGTCTCCCCAGCACCAAGGTTCTAGGTGTGCACCACCTCACCTGTCATTTACGTGGTCACTGTGGAGTCACACTTAAGCCCACCTTGTGTTGCAAGCACTCTACCCCTGAGCAATTTTTCTTCCTTCCTTTCTTTTAAAAAAATTGTTTTTTTTATTTATTTATTTGCCATCAGAGAGAGGGGAGAGAGAGAGAGAGAATGGGCACACCAGGGCCTCCAGCCACTGCAAACGAACTCCAGATGCATGTGCCCCTTGTGCGCCTAGCTTATGTGGGTCCTGGGGAATCTAACCTGGGTCCTTTGGCTTTGTAGGCAAACACCTTAACTCCTAAGCGATTTTTCCAGCCCTCTTTTTTTTTTTTAACTGAGCCATTTTTTGAGTCCAAATTTTACATTTTTAAAACTATGACACATGCAATATTTAGGACATATTTACACTTATCTGAGGTGCAAATTTAACTGGGAATTCAGAGCCTGTGTCCTCCCTTGGCACATGTCAGAGTGGCTTCTAAGGGGGCTGTCTTCTTCCAAGGCCCTGGTTGAGGAACCCACCGAGACCAGTGTTCCTCCTTCATCCCTGCCCTGTGTGACTTGGCTGTTCTCTTGGATTAGTGACTTTCTCATTGCTGGAACCAAGTACCAGGCAGAAAGCAGCTCATGGGAAGAGAGACTTGCCTTGGTCCATGGTTTGTGGGAGTAGGGTCCATCATGGGGAGGGCTCCTGGGAGTCTTGGGACTCCCCGCATCTCAACAGACCAGGAAAGAAAGGGAAATGCAAGTGAGCAGCCTGTGTCTCATTTCTCCCTTTTCATTCAGTCCCCAGAGAGGGCCATCCACATACAGGGCAGGCCTTACCCCCTCCAGCAGTTCTCTCTGGAAATGCCCTCACGGGGACACACCCAGGAGCATGTCACCACTGCCCTAGGTGTGTCTTAACCCAGTCAAGTTGACAGCTGAAATTAACCATCACATCACATCTGCGTGCTGCCCAGTCACAGGAGTTGGGGCGGTTGTCACGACTGTGGACGCGGAGCCTCTGCGCGGGGCCGTGCTGCTCCTCTGCATGCAGCAGATGCCTTAGCTGTGAGCCAGACAGAGACAGAGACAGGGGAAGCAGAGAGCAGACACCAGCACCTTCCGGGCCATGTCCAGATAGCAGAATTCCCACACGACCACCTCCCAACAGCTAAGACCTCAGCGGACACCACTACACAGCTCACAAAATGATGGCTGTTTCCTTTTGTTCTGTAGTTGGGACAGTATAAAAAAAATTGCTTGTGGGAAATCAGCATAGGACACAAGAAACTCAGATGATGGGCACCAGTAGGAAACAGGGAGAGGGTGCCTCCCTGCAACAAAAGTAGCCACAGGGGCTGGAGAGACTGCTCAGTGGTTAAAGTCCTTGCTTGCAAAGCCTAATGGCCCAGGCTTGATTCCCCAGTACCCACCTAAAGCCAGATGCACAAAGTAGTGCATGTGTCTGAAGTTTATTTGCAGTGGCAAGAGGCATTGGCACACCCATTCTCTCTCCTCTCTCTCTGCTTGCAAATAAATAAAAATATTTAAAAGTCAGCTGAGGCCTGAAGAGATGGCTTAGTGGTTAAGGTGTTTGCCTGCCAAGTCTAAGGACCTAGGTTCGATTCCCCAGTAACTATGTAAGCCAGATGCACAGGATGGAGCATACATCTGGAGTTCGTTTGCAGTGGCTAGAGGTCAAAAAGATTCAACTGATAAAATTCTGTTCTCAGTTAATCTCATCCTACTTTCATACTCTTTTTTTTTTTTTTTTTTTTTTGGTTTTTCGTGGTAGGGTCTCACTCTAGCCCAGGCTGACCTGGAATTCACTATGGAGTCTCGGGATGGCCTCAAACTTATAGCAATCCTCCTTCCTCTGCCTCCTGAGTACTGGGATTAAAGGCGTGCACCGCCACGCCTGACTTCACGCTTTTTCTTTTTTGACACTCTGAGTTTGGCTAGGGTTGCTCGTTTGAGTATCGTAGGAGGTTATGTATTGGAGCGTAGGCAAATTACCAGTGGCTGAAGAATGTGACTTCCCCTCCCCCAGCAACCACGACTGGTCACTAGTTGCTCTGGGGAACGTGGGGTCTTAGGAGCGTCTGTCTCTCCTTTCATGAGGAAGTATTGACAGGGCTCATCCTTGTGCAGGAGGCCACAGCTGCTGGAAGTTCATGAGCGTAATGGACGTGTCGCGGCCAGAAGACAATACTCCACAGCACTCCTCCCCTTCCTCTTGCTCCTAATTCTTCCTGTCCCCTCTACCACAGGCTCCCGAGCCCTGGAGGGACGGTTCTGAGGTCCTCTTTAGAGATGAGCACACAATAGTCACATGTTCTAGGCGATTTTGCCAGCTTTGCATCTCTGCACTAAGCCACTGCAGGAAGTGGCTGTGAGCATCCCTCACCTACGCAGACAGATGTAAACACTCCCACGCCATTGACACTTGTCTGCTTAGCATAGTAGGTTCCTTCCTAGGGCCTGTGTCCCCACCACAGGCTTTGGGTCAGGTTTACAGTAGCAACTAGGAATTCCTTCCTGTGGAGTGGGCCTCATAACAGTCAGAAAGCAGCTGGTCCCTGAATGTCAGGCCACCTTTGCACCAGTGGGCACATCTTGTCTGTCGGGTTGGTTGTGGTGCATGCAGAGTCCACAGAAGCCCAGGGCTGTGGATGGTCTTCCTCCCCTAGCAGTACACTTGAAAAAACGGAAACAAGGAGGGAGACTGTTCTGTTTTGAGACAAAGTCTCACTGTATAGCCCAGGCTGGTCTCAAATTTGTGACTTTCCTCCTGCGTCTGCCTCCCAAGTACTAGGATTACAAGACATTTGCCATCACACTTGGCTAAAATTGGGCATGAAAAACATAACATAAAGCCTCAACAATTTATGGGGTTTGGGGTGCTTCAGTGCATCTGTGTACTGAATGACATGTACTTCAAGGTAAGGCAGGCCTATCTCTGCAACCACTTACCATTTTTCAATTTTTTAAGAAAAGTTATTTTATTTATTGGAGAGAGATAGAGAGTGAGTGAGTGAGAATGGGCATGCCAGGGCCTTCAGCCGCAGCAAATGGACTCCAGATGCATGTGCCACCTTGTGCATCTGGCTTATGTGGGTTCTGGGGAATTGAACCAGGGTCCTTTGGCTTTGCAGGCAATCACCTTAACCGCTAAGCCGTCTTGCCAGCCCCATTTGTCATTTCTTTGTGGTGAAAACATGAAGACTCTTCTCTCCTGGCTTTGATGAAATACACAGGGCATTGTTATTGTCTGTGGTCACACTGAGGACTTGGGAATTTCTAGGATACTTTCATCACCCCCATTCTTGTCTCCACCGTGAAACTGGAAGCCTGAACTGTCTGTCCTTAGCCCACTGTGCTGACTCGGATTTATACCACCTTGGGCCTGGCATGCTGGTTCTAAGAGTCCCTGATACTGGCTGTGTACCTACCATGTCCTCACCACAGGCTTTGGGTCAGGTTTACAGTAGCAACTAGGAATTCCTTCCTGTGGAGTGGGCCTCCCATCAATCAGAAAGCAAGACAATGAGGCCCAGAAAGTTCTCACCCGCAGCGGGTTCCTCACAGTGCCTGCACGCCTGCTCACCTTCACTTCTGCTCCGTGGGTGAGTTCGCAGGGGTTTCTGGGTAAGTGCAGACTTCCACCTCAGCAAAATCTCTGATCTCAGCAGCTCTCATCCCGGGGGGCGTGGGAGCTGCAGCTTCCTCACAGGGCCATAAGCAGCTCTGCTGAGGACCTTTCTGAAGCCTCTGGTTGTCCAGGAGCGCCGTTAGGGACGGGATCACCCACAAAGCTGTCAGCTCACCCCTGGTAGGCTGGTAGGCTGGTAGTACTGCCACAGCACTCAGAGGGAGTCCTGGGAAGGCACAAGTGTTTCGGAAAACCCGTGGTGCTCAAGATGGGGCAGTTGAAACAAGCCCTTTTACACTTATATGTGATGCAAAGGCCTCAGAATGGACACAGGGGCACCGGGGAGAGCCAGAGCCTGACAGTGGTCATGGTGATTCAGGGACAATGAAACTTTGCTTCCCTGTTCGGTGCATTCAAAGCTAGATTGAGAGGCTGGGGAGATAGCTCAGCAGGTAAGAGTGCTTGCTGTGTCAGCAAGAGGACCCAAGTTTCATACCCAGCAGCCACTTCAAAAACCAGGCATGGTTGCACCTGCCTATAACCCCAGTGCTAAGTGGAGCAGAGACAGGAAGATTGTTGGGGCTCACCAGTCAGTGAGTCCTGCCAAGAGCCAGGGCACTCCAGGTTTACTCAGAGTCCCTGCCTGAGGGAAGTAAGGAGGAAGAATGACAGGAGACAGCCAGAGTTCTTCCTCTGGCATCCACACGTATGTGCATGGAGCACACGCATCTGTGCGCACGCACATATGCACAGATACAAATTGAGCCAAGCATGATGGTGCACACCTGTAACCCCATCTCTCAGGAGGCTGAGGTAGGAGGATCAAGAGTTTGAGGCCCGCTTGCCATAGTGACCCTGCCTCAAACAAACAAACAAACAAAAACCCCCACAAAAACTCAAACTGAGCCGGGCGTGGTGGCACACGCCTTTAATCCCAGCACTCGGGAGGCAGAGGTAGGAGGATCGCCGTGAGTTCGAGGCCATCCTGAGACTCCATAGTGAATTCCAGGTCAGCCTGGGCTACAGTGAGACCCTACCTCAGAAAACCAAAAAAAAAAAAAAAAAAAACTCAAACTGGGGGATGTAGCTCAGGGGTAGAGTACTTTTTTAGCATGTGCAAGGTCCTGGGTTCCATCCTTCAGCAATAATGGGGAAAAAAGCGAGTTTTCAGTTCAGCCTCTGTTATTTAAAAAAGGTGTGTATGGGGGTGTGTGCCCATTCTATCTCTCTCTGCCTCTCTCAAATAAATAAATAAGGGTCTGAAGAGATGGATTAGCAGCTAAGGTGCTTGCCTGCAAAGCCAAAGGGCCTAGGTTCGATTGCCCAGGGCCATGTAAGCTAGATACACAAGGTGGAGCATGTGTCTGGAGTTCATTTGTAGTGGCTGGAGGCCCTGGCAAGCCCATTCTTGCTGCCTCTTCCTCTCTCTGCCTCTTTCTCTTTCTCTCACAAATCGATTTTAAATATATATATATGTATATATATATATATATATATATATACATATATATGTATGTATATATATTTATTTATATATATATGTGTATGTGTGTGTGTGTGTGTATAAAGTAAAAATAATACACATATATATAAAACATACATATATATTCCCCCTGGAGATATATATATCCAATAAATAAAAATATATTTTTTTAATCAGCATTGTAGCTGGGCATGGTGGTGCATACCTTTAATCCCAGCACTCACAAAGCACAGGTAGGAGGATCAACATGAGTTCAAGGCCATCCTAAGACTACAAAGTGAATTACAAGTCAGCCTGAGCTACAGACCCTACCCTGAAAGAACAGACAAGGAAACAAAAATCAGCATTGTAAGGTCTCGAGTGCTAGGAACATGCAGAAATACAAAGAGACTCAAATAATGGAAGCCGCTATTGTAGAGAGGAGGGTGGGCAGCTCTCTCTGACGGGGAGGTGTTCGAGTAGGCTGTGATGGCCTGTGGGAAGCACCTTCCAGGGTCAACACTTGGAGGCAGATCTAGAGGCAGGAACCTGGGACAGATGCCACAGGAGAGAGCCTTGAGAGGTAGGCTGCGAGGCAGTGATAACACCCGCAGGAGGCCACGCGTCTTTGTGTGTGCTGCTGTAGGAAAACAGCCAAGAGTGGGTAATAGATATTTCTAACGGTTCTGGAGTCTGGGATGTCCAAGTGCTGTGGCAGGTACTGCCTGTCGGAATGGGTGGTGGTCCCAAAGAACAGGTCCAAGGGTGGCAGGGAGCTCCATCAAACACCAATCTCAGGTGGCAAGTGTACCAGCCCAGGGCAGTGGCAAAATCAACTCCAGTCATAAGGACAGGTAAAGAAAGGCGTTCTCACTTGTTCACCACCAAGGACCGGAGGAAGGTGATGCTTCTGAGAAAAGTGGCTACTCGGGGCTGAGCCGGCATGCCCCCCTTCCTCCAGCAAAGCAGGTCAGCGTGAGAGCACGCAGCCAGGCGTCTCCCTCAGCCCAGCCACACGTGCTTTCTTCTGCCCGGAGCCAGCCTAGCCTCTTTAGCACCTGTCCTCTCGTCGCCTTCTGAGCACACTTAGTGATCTAATTGACTTTCCTTCTACTTGGACCCTCCATTCTATTCCCATGGTTATGCCCAACGGAGAGTTTTTACCCTCCTGCCACAGCCTCGCCTGACATTCAGGCCTGAGAAGATAACAGGCGCTGCATGCAGCGGGTGGGGGGCCCACATGGAGCTGTACCGGGGGATTTAGCCCGGGGGGGGGGGGGGGGAGTGGGGGGGCGGTGACGACAGGCGCAGGAGCGCAGATACAGCAGGACCGAGTGACAGCCACAGAGCGGAGCGGAGCGCCCGGCTGCAGAGAGAAGCTGCGCCGAGACCCGCAGTGGTCCTGGGCAGTGCAGGAGGAGAAGCTGGGCACTGCCCTGCGGCTAGAAGCTGAGGAGTCACTCTGTGTTGCTGCCCACATCCTGCCTGTATCGGGTACCTTAGTGCTGCTGAGACAAAATACCCAAAGAAACAGCTAGTAGGCAGAAGGCTTTATTTGTGTTCATGCTTTTAGAGGGTTCAGTCCCTCGTGGCGGGAGCAGGTGGGTGAGCTTGGGGTGGAGCTGTTCACAGCGCAGTGGATCAGGAAGCAGAGTGTCTGCAACCAGAGGCCAGGCTATGCTTTTCAAAGGCTTGCCCCTAGTGACCCACTTCCTCCAGCCAGGCCCCACCTCCTAAAGGTTAAGCTGCCTCCCAAACAGTACCTCCATGTGTGGAACACAAGCTCAAAAGATGAGCCTGTGGGGACACATCAGAGTCAACCCATGACACTGTTCCAGAGAGCTCACAAAGGAGTCGATGAGCTGGCCTCGCTGCCACAGGTCAATCCTTCCAAGTTCATTGTTTTCAAAGCATAGGCCTGACAGGGGCCGCCTCTGCCTTGGGCTTTGGGCAGGCTGGTCTTCAGTAATTCTTGGTATGAAGTTGACACCTTACCCTGAAATTGGTAACTGATAATAGTCTGCCCTTGTTCTGCTTCCAGATATATTTTTGGACCTCAACTCAATTCTATCATTGGTGTGTGTGTGTGTGTGTGTGTGTGTGTGTGTGTATGTGCACATCCACACACATACACATATGGGTGCGTGTTCCTATGTGTGGTGGTTCAAATCAGGTGTCCCCCATAATCTCAGGTGTTTTGCATGCTTGGTCCCCAGCTGTTGGCAATTTGAGAGGTAGAGGTTCACTGGAGGAGGTGTGTTATTGGGGATGAACTTTGGGGTGTTATAGCCAGCTTCCCCTTGCTAGAGTTCAACTCACTCTCCTGCTGCTGTTTTCCACCTGCTGTGGTAAGGAGGTGATGTCCAGCCTCTGATCTACCATCTTTCCTTTGCCATTATGAAGCTTCCCCTTGACACTATAAACCAAAGCAAACCCATCAGCTGTTGGGTGTTTTTGTCCTCGCAACATGAGGGAAACTACAATACTTGTATGCATGCATATGTGTGCAAGACAGACGTCTACTTCAGGTATCCTCCTCAATTGTTTTGCACCTTACTTTTCTTTAAATTTCTATTTTATTTTATATATAACAGGTTATACTCTTTTATCCCTTCACCCCTGCTCCCATTTCCCTGGGACCCTCCTCAGTGTGGTCATGGTGTACATTATGGGGTCACAAAGGCCTCATTCAGACCTTGTGGGGCAGCAGAGGAGGGAGTGGCTTCTGCACCATACTTAAATTTTTTTGTTTATTATTTATTTATTTATTTATTTGAGAGCAACAGAGAGAGAAAGAGGCAGACAGAGAAAAAGAGAATGGGCACGCCAGGGCCTCCAGCCACTGCAAACGAACTCCAGATGTGTGCGCCCCCTTGTGCATCTGGCTAATGTGGGACCTGGGGAGTCAAGTCTCAAACCGGGGTCCTTAGGCTTCACAGGCAAGCGCTTACCGCTAAGCCATCTCTCCAGCCCTGCATCATACTTTTTAACACAGGGCCTCTCGCAGTACTTAGAGCCATCAATTCAGCTAGACTAGCCAAGGAGGCCTAGCGATCTATCTCCACCTCCTCAGCACTGGGATTACAGGTGTGCACCATCATACTTGCCGCTTTACGTGGGTTCTGAGGACCCGAATGCAGGTCCTCATGCTTAGACAGAAAGCACTTTGCCCACGGGGCCATCTCCGCAGCCCCTGGCCCTCAACTCTGGTACCAAATGGCCAGGCAACCCTGTCTCTGTTTTTCCTTGCAGGACTGCTTTGATTTCCATTAGCTCTTTAACCAATAATCACCAAATCCTACGCACAGAGGTTAACTTGCCACGAGGCGAACGAGGCCCTTCCCTGAGCCACTCCTCCCATGGACTTGGAGGCCCACAGCACTCAGTTCCCATGGTCATGCAGTTTGTAAGTTTTACAAAAGTAAGATAACTAGATTAAGACTTTTGCTCATTCTACCCCAGTGTTGCCTCCACACACTTCATTAGTTTCGGGTGGTTTTGAAATTTCTTTGAGTATTTTGGAGGTCTGGATAAGGCCACATTCAATTGGAGAGACATTTAATTTGGACTCGGTAGGACATTTATGCAATTCACAGTCTCCTCCACACACATGAGTTACTGCCGGGTGTTCTGATGTAGAAATGACTTCCAGGAATACTGCCTTCCACCACTCCTGCTGACTTGTCACCCCACGGAGACCAACAACCAAGGTCACATCACGACCTCAAAGTGTCCTGAGGGTTCCTCCTTAGAACCACGTTGATAGATAGGGAGGCAGAAATGGCGTTGGCTTATATGTGAAAGGATTTGTTTTGGCTCATGATTCCAGAAGGGTTGGTTCATGGTAACAGGAACGACAGCTCAGCCCGTGGCGCTGTGAGGACGTGGTGGATGTCTGATGTCGGTGATCAGACATGAACAGCAGAAAGGAAAACCTGTGTTCTCACTACTGCCTGGTCAGAATGGAAGCTCTCTCCAGCAGGAAATCTACTGAGAATTAGCAAACACGGGTATGAATACAAGAACAGTCTTGGCGAGTCAAGGAGGGACTCAGAGGAGCTGTGGCTGATTGTCACCTGGCGGGCAAGGCGGCCTTGGAGGGAGTGTGGCATGCATTCATGACTTTGTGCGGGAACACACTATCTTGTGTGTGTATGTGTGTGTGTGTGAACACACTATCTTATTGTGTATGTGTAGGAACACACTACCTTAACATATATATGTGCACACCGGCACACACTATCTCAACATTATTCTGGAACATACTATCTTAACAGATGTGTGTGCATGGGAACATACTCTCCATGTGAACACACCATCATAATGTGTGTGTGTGGAAACACCCCTAACATGTGTGTGTATGCAATCTATCTGTAATACACACATCACTAGATACATACAATGAAATAGCGATGGATTTTATTTCACTACAATGAAGGAATCAAAGGAAGCTTGATGGTTTGGAGTCACTGAAACTGCAGAATTTTGGATTCTCAATCCGGCTTGGTCACAGACAATTTTCACGTTCGATGTGCAGTTGCGGAGCGCTGGGTGCCAGGGAGGGCTTAGCAGAAGGGCAACAGGAGTGCTACTGTCATTGGCTGCCCCTCTGGCAGTCCTCCCGCCCCAGGGAGGTCTGGTGACAGTGGATGTGGGTGATAGGAGTTTGCTCAGAGCTCTGACACCCTGACAGGGGCAGGAAGCAAGTAATAATCCAAGTATACGTGGACTCCAAGGCCAACCTGTAGACCCCATCAAGGTCACGGCTCACTCCAAGTAACAGAAGTGATTCCAGGGAGCAGGGCCTTGCGGTGTGTGTGTGGGGGGGGATTCTAAGCTCCAGGATTCTGAGCTTTTTCTGGCGGCCAGAGAATGCAGGGCTGATTTCAAGCCTTGAGAACTGTAATTCTGCCCAAATGTTGGTTTGGCTTGCAGGCTGGAAAATTCTTAGGGTTAAAAAAAATCAAATAAGAATAATAGCATTGCTAGTCTTGAGTATAGTTTTTTTATTTAAATTGTCCTCTCAAATGTCTATGAAGTCAATCCAAAACGTAATTAATACTTTTTCTTTCTTTTTACTACAAAGGACGGATAGGTTTTGATTGTAAGGGCTACTTGTATATAACACAACAGCTACGAACACGTTTGCCACTCAGAAGAAACAGGAAAGATGAAAACTACTCCCCGGGGACAATCAACAGGGAGTACATACAATGAATCCCCAGGCATGGGGGTCCCTGAGTCTCCCAACGGGCCTCCCCACCTGCCTCCTCAGTGGAAGCCCGCTCAGTCTCTCTTCCCCATTCTCACCTCACATGTTCCACTGGTTTTAAGAAATAGGTCCCCAGTATTTCCACTTGCTTCCACCAGGAAAGAAGGCAAGAGTGTGAGAGAGAAGCATGCAGACCTTGGTGGTGGGGCAGAAGTGTGATAGGAGAAGCCAAGATAGAAATTACATGGTGGTGGTGGGGGGTGGACCTGTGTAATCTCTGGTACACCTGGACAGTGGCAGGCCCTGAGCATGAGAGGGAATTGCCTTCCATGGGCTTCTGGAGGACTCTGGCTTCTAGTCCTTCTCGGCTTCACTAGCCCTGGGCTCAGAGCTAATTGCAAAGGTAGGCAACATCTGGTCAGGTTCTGAAAGAGTCTGAGGACGGAGGGGCAAGGCTCCGTGACGCCAAGTAGCACTCAGAGCCTGAGCTCCCTAGTTTGTGCCTGGACAGCCTTCTTAGCGATTTCCCTGCCCTGCCTGTCAGAACCAAAAGAGTCCCTCCTCCTTTCCTCCCTCCCTCCTCCCCTCCCAGCCAGGGTCTTCGGCCACCCTGGCAAGAGCAGGTGCAGGATGAAGCCACAGGTGAGCTTCAGGAACACATGTGCAGAGCTGGAGGCTGGTGGCCAAGTGCCTGGGTTTTCCTCTCTCCTCCGGGGAGCTGTCCTCAGATCTCACCAAGCAGTCTTTAGCCAGCAGAGTGGTCTCTGAGAAGCGACTCCCTCACGTTCAGTCCTCTCATTCCCAAAAGCTGCTCCTCACGGTCTCCTCTGCTCTGGCTCCCATCATTCCCACAGACATGCATTCCCAAAGTCCCCCCACTTCCACAGGTCTGGCCTCTCACTTTCCCGTGACCTTCAAGCTCTTGACCATGTTCTTTCCTTTCCTTCTTTCCTCCCTTCCTCCCTTCCTCCCTTCCTCCCTTCCTCCCTTCCTCCCTTCCTCCCTTCCTCCCTTCCTCCCTTCCTCCCTTCCTCCCTTCCTCCCTTCCTTCCTTCCTTCCTTCCTTCCTTCCTTCCTTCCTTCCTTCCTTCCTTCCTTTTTCTGAGGTAGGGTCTCACTGTAGCCCAGGCTGACCTGGAATTCACTGTGTAGTCTCAGGATGGCCTTGAACTCATGGCAATCCCACCTCTGCCTCTCAAGTGCTGGGATTAAAGGTGTGTGCCACTTTTTTTGGTTTTTAATTGTTTATGCTTGTGTATGTGTGTGTATTTGTGCGTACACATGTGTGTAGAAGCCAGAGGACAACTTTGAGTGTCATCTTTGGGGACACCATTCTTCCCCTCTGTTTTTGAGAAGGCTGTTACTGGCTTGGAGCTCCCCAATTTGGCTAAACTAGCTAGCCAGCAAGCCTCAAGGGTCCTCTGGCCTCAACTTCCTCAGCACTGAAATTACAGGCATGCACCACCATGCCCAACATGCTGATGTGGGTACTAGGGATTGAACCCAGTTCCTCATGCTTACAGGGTAAGCACCTTTTATCCTGTACCATCTCCCCAGCCTCTGACCACAGTCTTCTTAGAGCTCCCTTCCAGTCTGCCTGAAGCTCTGCTCCCCAACATCTCCTTGAATTGGAGACATATATAGACCTGCGTTTTCATTCTAACCCTGCTATTCCGTGTCTGTGTGACCTTTGACAAATTACCTACCCTTTCTGAGCCTTGTTTTCTTTTCTTAGCTAATACTGGGAAGCATAGCTCTGTCTCCAGGCTTTCAGTAAGAATCAAGGGAACAGAACTTGTGATGAGCTGGTGCTTTGCCTACTGAACCCATGGTCCATATTCCTCCCTTTCCTCCCCCTCCCTTGGTCTCACTCCCCATTCCTACCATGTCCCAGCACCTGGCTGTGCAGAGTAGCTCTCAGCCAAGACCTTTGCCTCATATTTTCTTGTCTTTTTTTTTTTTCTGAGGTAGGGTCTCGCTCTAGCCCAGGATGACCCAGAATTCACTATAAGTAGTCTAGGAGTGGCCTCAAACTCATGCCAATTCCTCTACTTCTGCCTCCCAAGAGCAATGATTAAAGTTGTGCACCACCACACCTGGCTTTGCCTCATGATTTTCTAAAACCTTCTACAGCTGGATGAGCACATCTGTGGACCTGCAGTATGTGCCAGGAGGTAAACTCAGGAGGTATACTCAGGAGGTAAACTCAGGAGGTAAACTCAGGAGATATACTCAGGAGGTATACTCAGGAGATATACTCAGGAGATATACTCAGGAGGTAAACTCAGGAGATATACTCAGGAGGTAAACTCAGGAGATATACTCAGGAGGTATACTCAGGAGATATACTCAGGAGATATACTCAGGAGGTAAACTCAGGAGGTATACTCAGGAGGTAAACTCAGGAGATATACTCAGGAGGTAAACTCAGGAGGTAAACTCAGGTGGTATACTCAGGAGGTAAACTCAGGAGGTATACTCAGGAGGTATACTCAGGAGGTAAACTCAGGTGGTAAACTCAGGAGATATACTCAGGAGGTATACTCAGGAGGTAAACTCAGGTGGTATACTCAGGTGGTATACTCAGGAGGTAAACTCAGGAGGTAAACTCAGGAGGTATACTCAGGAGGTATACTCAGGAGGTAAACTCAGGTGGTAAACTCAGGAGATATACTCAGCAGGTATACTCAGGAGGTATACTCAGGAGGTATACTAAGGAGGTAAACTCAGGTGGTATACTCAGGAGGTATACTCAGGAGGTAAACTCAGGAGGTAAACTCAGGAGGTAAACTCAGGAAGTATACTCAGGAGGTAAACTCAGGAGGTATACTCAGGAGGTATACTCAGGAGGTAAACTCAGGTGGTATACTCAGGAGGTATACTTAGGAAGTATACTCAGGAGGTAAACTCAGGAGGTAAACTCAGGAGGTAAACTCAGGAAGTATACTCAGGAGGTAAACTCAGGAGGTATACTCAGGAGGTATACTCAGGAGGTAAACTCAGGTGGTATACTCAGGAGGTATACTTAGGAAGTATACTCAGGAGGTAAACTCAGGAGGTATACTCAGGAGGTATACTCAGGAGATATACTCAGGAGGTAAACTCAGGAGGTATACTAAGGAGGTAAACTCAGGATGTAAACTCAGGAGATATACTCAGGAGGTATACTCAGGAGGTAAACTCAAGAGGTAAACTCAGGGGTGAGGGTCACTGGAGAACCATTTCAGGAGGTGGTTCCCAGTTCAGCTTTCTGAGCAACTGCTCAAGTGAACAAGGTTTCCATGTGAGCCCCAGGGAGAAGCTGGGGGTTGTCCCCTCAGATCAAGCCTCTAAGCCACAGTGGCCTCTTGTCCCTGGTCACTTGGGGGTGGGAATTATCCCAGGCTGTGCTAAGTGTCTCCAGGCTGATGAGCAGAAGGGCACTTGGTTTCCTTCTCTGCCCTGAACCTCCTTCCCTCCTCTAACATGGCAGTCTTTATTCCTGGCTGAGCCCAGAAATACCCTGTGTTGCTAGTCAACTTGCGAGCCTGTGATGGCTGTCATCCCCCACAGCACGGCTTCTCACAGCACAGGCCCCTGTCTGTCTGTCTACGACTTGCCTTGTGTCTACACAATGCTTTGTGCTCCCTCAGAGGAAAGGTGTGAGCAAAACGTAGGACCTTCCTGCTTGCGCCATTCTCATTGTTTCATTGTGCAGAACCCTCTCGAAATGCAGGACGTATGGCAAGCAGCTGCAGGCTTTGCTTTGGTTTCAGCAGGATCTTATATAGGCAGGTGTAATACCAAGAAAACGAAGCTGGGGTGGAAATAATCGCAGTGTGTGTTGATGGTCCTTTGTCATCTTGTCATCTCACAGCTGTCAGGATCTGAATTCACTGACCTCCCAGGGGTGCGGCGATGATCACTAGTGTCCCTTGGCTTAAAGACAGGAAGTGGTAGATGGAGGGAAGGTCCTTACTTGCAGGACTTACCTGTTATTCCTGATAGAATGTGCTCGAAATGCCCTTGAGGCTCACATTGTGAGAAAGCTGCCACATGTTGCTGTCCCCGCAGCTGGTGGCAGGACAGGGGCAGTTAAGTCTCTCTGAAGCCCTTCTGTGAGGACATCCTCCTCCTGATACGCTGACTCCCCATGGTTCCATTGCATCCTTTGCAGGTGTCGCACAACTGGCTTGATGTCATCATAGGGACATGTGTCCCAGTGGCTCTCCATCCTCCAGGCTGGGGAGAAATTCAGTCCTCTTGGGATTGGGTTAGATTTTTGTGGACAGTTGTAAGTCTTTGTCAGGAGATAATTCTGCTCATTCCGTCCTTCTAGAAGTCATGACTAGTGGCCTGCCATAGTCTTTCTTTTATATGCTATTCTGGGAAGACATAAGTTGAAGAATCATGTAGCCCCACGTGATGGCACTAGCCCTTAATCCCAGCACTTGGTAGGCTGAGGTTGGATTGACGTGAGCTCGAGGCCACCGCAAGGCTACATGGTGAATTCTAGGTCAGTCTGGGCTAGAGTGAGACCCTACCTTGAAAATAACAACAACAAAAGAATCATGCAGACCCTGTTTTAAGTCCCAAAGCAATTTTGAGCAAAATATCACTCTCTGGGTTTCCCCCTGGGTTAATGGATGTCTTCCTGGCAGAGCTGTGAGCATTCTTACTAATGGGAAGCACTATGTGTGGTATGGGATGGGCCATGAAGAGTGCCTACTTGCAGGTGGGCACAGATTTTGTTAGGGTTTCACACTGAGAGCTTAAAATTGGTCATGGTGAGAATGTATCCACTATGCCAAGGAGAAAGTGGCACACAGTAGGAACACTGTGTTTCTTCTAAGAGTTTATTTACCAGCAGGCCATTGCATAGTAGGCACTTAACAAATGCAATGATTGTTAATAGACTCCAGTAAGCTACATGGTCCTTTGAAGAGCAGAAACAGAATACCTCCTTTAGGTAAAACACAGAAATCTGCTTGTTTTACAGGAAAAGTGTCTTGCATCTGCTTAAAATTGATCCCAAAAAAGGACGAGTGTACAACCTGGCTTCGGGCATGGAAGCTGTCACTTAGATCTGTGGCTTTTGCTGATTGAACCTGGAGCATACTTTGTGTTGGTTGGCTTACGCAATGGCTGAGTTGATGGCTCTGGAGGCAAGAGGAGTGATGGCCAGGGCTTGTGCCCGTGGAGCAGCCAGAGCCCGTAGATGCAAATTAGCCCTCTTCTAGCAGTATGGGAGGCAGAGACAGGAGACTCCCAGAAGCTGTGGGTCCACCAGCCTGGGGCACACAGTGGGGGGGGGGGGTGAGGAGCGACACTCAGAATTCGTCCTCTGACCTCCACATATGCGCTGTGCAAGCACATGCCCATACTCACACACATGCACACAAGCACGGTCTCACACACACACACACACACACACACACACACATGAAATCCAGACTGATGGGCAAAAGGTAAAACACCTGTCAATCCACAAACATCCAACATAGTGTTTGTCTCCACAAAGAATAGGTGGAAAGCTATTGACTTCAAATCTTACGGTCCAATGTGTTATATATTTGAAGAAATTTAAGAAAAAATAAAGAACTTCAGATTCTGGAGGTAGAGGATGTTCCATTTCTAACACACACACACACACACAGTCATTTTGTGTTATAGTATTCACATACAAAAATGACTGATCAAGGGCTGGAGAGATGGCTTAGCAGTTAAGCGCTTGCCTGTGAAGCCTAAGGACCCCGGTTCGAGGCTCGGCTCCCCAGGTCCTACGTTAGCCAGATGCACAAGGGGGCGCATGCATCTGGAGTTCGTTTGCAGAGGCTGGAAGCCCTGGCGCGCCCATTCTCTCTCTCCCTCTATCTGTCTTTCTCTCTGTGTCTGTCGCTCTCAAATAAATAAATTAAAAAAAAATGACTGATCAAGAAAATGAAGCAATTTTTTTTCCAGATTACAAAACTACTAAGTAGCAAAGTTGAAGTTCAAACACTTACTGTAGCTCCAAGAGTCTTTCCATTAATAATGGAAGGATAAGTAATGGTGTTATATGTCGACATGGAAAGGGGTCAATCTCATATATCGATAAGAAGAGAATAAATAAACTGGATAAAACGGAGAATGAGTAGCCAAGTCGGGCTGCTGTAAGAAAGCTCCACAGACGGGGTGGCTTCTGAACAAACCATCTCTTCCCACGTTGGGGGGCCGTAAGGCGATGATCCTGGCACTGCCTGGTGAGGCTGCTCCCCACGGTGTCTTCTCTCAGCGTCCCCACCAGAGGGAAAAACAAAGGGGCTTCCTGGGGCCTCTTCCTTAAGGACCATTCCAAGCAGGACACCCCACCCTCATGATCGGACTGCTCCCACGGGCTGCACCTACCCAGACTGCAGTCTTCGGGGCGGGTGAAGACCCCACACCAACGCTGAGCTCGAAGCCATCCCGAAGGGGCAGCAGTTGCCATGCACGAGTGGCTGGGGGCAGAGCCTCACGGGATGGGGCATTTTCTAGGCCCTCAGCAGGAAGTCACACGTGTCTTCACAGGCGTGTGTGTACATCGGTGTGCGTGTGTGTGCAGGTGCACACGCATGTGTGTGCACGCATGTGGAAGCCCGAGGACAGCCTCGGGTGTCATCTTCAGGTGCACTGTCCACCTCCTTAGAGGCAGGGTCTTTCCTGCCCC
Source organism: Jaculus jaculus (assembly GCF_020740685.1). Lineage (NCBI taxonomy): Eukaryota > Metazoa > Chordata > Mammalia > Rodentia > Dipodidae > Jaculus > Jaculus jaculus. The sequence continues at coordinate 11,936,576 of NC_059106.1, read as the reverse complement.
AGAGCCCACCAACTGGGCTGCACTGGTTGGCCAGTGAGCCCAGGGATCCCCCCATCTGCCTGGCATTTTGAGGTGGGTTCTGGGGATGGAACTCAGGGTCTCATGCTTGCAAGGCAAGCACCTTACTGACTGAGGCATCTCCACAACCCCTAGTGACACATTTTTGTGATATTTCGCTGACCAATTAGCACAATAGTTAATAAGGAACACAAATGGGTTTGCATGAGCTTTATTCGGATGCACGAGGCCATTTAATAAGTCTCCCATGACCAGGCAGATTGGAGGAGCGCCACGGAGGAGGGCACGAAATGGCTTCGGTCTGCCCTGGGGATATCAGGGAAGGTAAGGCAAGACAATGTCTTGGCATTACTGTCTACAGGTCCAGTCTATTTCTCTTTTTGCACAAATCTTTCTTGCTTTTCTGTATTTATTATTTTTTTTAGCTTTCTTTCCTTCTTAAGCTAATTTAAAAAAAATCATGTTGATGTATTTTTCTGATGGTACCCAACCCAAACATAGCTTCAGATAATAAATACTGGGTGGGTAATGATGATAATGGGTGGGTGTAATATTCATTATTCATCTACTATTGTGCTAGGTGGCAATTGCCCAAAGTCCAGATAAGATTTAGAAAGAAGGGAGGGGGCACCCTACCACATCACCAGTCTGTCTCCATCATCCTGTGAGGTATGTTGCCACACAATAAGGGTGCTTCAAAATGGTACCCACACCTGTTCCTGCACGGGCAAGACAGTGCTGTGTGGTGCTTCCATGGCATTTTGCGTTTGCCACGAGCTTCGGTGGAAAGGCGGTGGCTCAAATCTGGGAGCCAGCATCACCACGCATGCTGGACATGTCCAGGAAAGCCACTGAGATAACTCCCAGAGAAACACTATGGATTGACAGTCCGTCTCATTAGCCGGGGCCAGCCTGGAGCCACTGACCATGAGCAGAAAGGAAGGGAGAACCATCCTGCCTATGGCGGGTGGGAGGAGCCAGGGCGGCCACCCCTTCCCGGCCTGGCAGAGGAGAAGCATTACCTCATGCTCCACGTAGAGGTAAGGGTCCTGAAGTGGCTGCCACCCCATCGCCATCTGTCTGCTTTCCACTGTCTGGCTCTTGGACTCCTGTAGATAGGTGACATACAGGCAGTGCTCACACAGTGTTCGCCACAGTGCCTAGCACACCGTAGGTAATGCACGGGCAGTGCTTATACAGTGCTCAGCACAGTACCCGCTGCACGCTAAGTGGCACTCAGGCAGGACTTAACTCAGTGCCCGTCCCCCAGCAGGTATATCACACCAGCTGTGCACCATGTCAGTCAGAGGTCTCAGCTTGGAGCCCTCCTTGCCCTTCAGAATTCAGCGAGTGAACCCCACCTCCAGGGATTCAAACTGCAGATGATCTTTAACTACAGCAAGGCTGCAGTTGCTGGTTCCTGACAACTGCAGTCAGCACCTTGTTGAAAACAGACTGAGGCCAGACAAATGACTCAGGATGGCACCGGACAGACGGTCACTCCAGGTGTCTCCCTCCCTGCTACCGAGACCACAGAGTCTCTGTCCTACCACACCAATCACCAAAATTTCTCCAGTGTCTGACCCATAGACATCGGGTCACTTCTAGGAAGTTCTTTTGTTAAATAAAAATATTTTATTTATTGAAAGAGAGAGAATATAAGGTTGCCAGAGTCTCGTGCTGTTCCAAACAGACTTCAGACACATGTGCCGCAGTGTGCATCTGACTATGCATGGGTACTGGCCTATCAAACCTAGGCCTTAAGGCTTTGCAAGCTAGTGCCTTTAAATGCTGAGGCATCCCTCCAGCCCAATTTTAGCAAGTTCTTAATGCATTTGTCCCTTTCCTGAGTGACAGTGATGTTGCTGGTCACATCAAAGGGACAAAGTCATGTTGGTCAAAGCAAACAAGTCCAGGACTTGTTGGAAGAGATGGACCACGGCGCTCCCGGAGCGCAGTTTCTAACCCAGCTGGCGGAAGTGGAGGGAGAGGCCGAGCCCAGGGCAGCGAAGTCCCCTTGACCTGCTGCCAAAGGCCCCATCAGGTGTGGCCTGGGCGTGGCCTCCTCCCCCACTGGTGTTAGCATCCTTTGAGAAATCCAGAAATAGCTCCACTTTCCTTGCTGCTGGGAGCTGTTCTGAGTGAATTTGATTGATTGGTTTTTTCCCTCATCCCTCCGCCCCTCCCGCTGTGTTTGGAAAAGGACAAGACCGTTTTCTTTTGCTTCATTTCTGTGTTCGTTTGATCAGGTCTCCGCAGTAAGACTGGTTTTTCACCCTTTGAAGTTTAGTCTCTCCATCTGTTGGACCAGATTTGGATTCTCCTACCATTGTAGCCATCCTGTGATTCTGGAAGCAATCTCTCCTTTTCTGGTCCCCTGCCCGAGGCAGCCCGGGGCGGATGGGCAGAAGGATTTGCCACATGGAAGGGCTGTCAGCAACCTGCAGGCATGGCTACCACACCATTGGCAGCTCGATGGCTTGCAGTGAACAGAACGTGGGGAGCCTCGGGAAGAACTCCAGTAGACCACGGGGCAGCGGTGCATGGGATCCAGTCACCTTGCCATGGCGGAGGAGGAGGTTGAGGTGGAAATGAGGCTAGGCTGGCCCTTAGCCAGCCTACAGCTCTGGCGTATCCTCTCACACCCATCCTTGACAAATGACTCTTTTTAGAGAAGTACTCGGTTGCTTGGCAAACAGCTTGTGAGGAGTTGTGTGCGCAGAGCAATGTCAAGGAGGCAGGAAGAATACTCACTCTGGGAGGCTGACCTGAAAAGCTAACCTTGTGGGCGGCGCCTTGAGACCCCAGGAGGAGGGGCTGTGTCTTGGGCATGAGCAACATTACTCTAAGCCTAAGAAGGGCAAGGGAAAGAGGCCAGAGAATAATGTAGGAAGTAAAGGGATGGAGCTGTGATGTGCCCACACGTGTGTGTGTGTGTGTGTGTGTGTGTGTGTGTGACCTCAGGAAAGTTGTTCCTTGGCCATTTTTCACATTGGGTTTTTAAAAAATACTTTTATTTATTTACTTGCAAACAAAGAGCAGTAGAAGAGAGATAGACAAAATGGAGCGGCAGGGCCTCCAGCTGTTGCGAATGGACTCCCGACACATGGACCACTTTGTGCATCTGGCTTCCGGGGGTCCCGGGGAATCCATGTTGGGTGGTTAGAATTTGCAGGCAAGTGCTACTGAGCCATCTCTCCAGCCCTCGCCTTTTCGTTGTTGTTGTTTGTTTGTTTGTTTGTTTGCTTGGGTAGTTTTCCGAGGTAGGGTCTCACTCTAGCTCAGGTTGACCTGGAATTTCACTATGTAGTCTCTGAGTGGCCTTGAACTCACAGTGATCCTCCTACTTCTGCCTCCCAATGCTGGGATAGAAGATGTGTGTCACCACGCCCGGCTCCACCTTGTTTTTGAGACATGGTCTATTTGGAGCTCACCAGACAGGCTGATAGCTGACTAGTGAGCCTCAAGGATCCTCCTTTCTCCACCTCCTCAACACTGGCATTATAGGCATGTACAAGCCCAGTGTACATTTTTACCTGGGTTCTGGGGTTGAACTCAGGTCCTCATGCTTGCATGGCAAGCGCGTTACCAACTGACCCATCTGCTCTGTCCAGCCTGGTCTGCAACTTCCTGAGCAGAGGGCCGAATGATGGGATGACTCATTTTTTGGTTTTGTTTTGTTTTTTCTTTTTTGAGGTAGGGTCTCACTGTAGCCTGGGCTGACCTGGAATTCACTATGTAGTCTCAGGGTAGCCTCGAACTGTCAGCAATCCTCTTACCTTAGCCTCCTGAGTGCTGGAATTAAAGGTGTGCACCAACACGCTCAGCCCCCACGACTCGCTGTTCAGTGCTGTCTGTGGCTAAGACCCAAAGCGCCTGCTGCATAATTCTCCCTGCCCTTCCTTGTCTGCCAGGCCCTTCTAGAATCCCTTCTCACAGCCTGCCACAGCCAGTGGGGCGGGGGTCCATGCTTGCGACTCTCAGTGCAATTATGGTGTACATAATTCAATTTGCTCTCTGCCTCGATTTGCGCCGTTGCTTCCGAGCCTCTCTTGCACTGTTATTTACATTTGGAAGTACTGCCTAATTGCCGGCTCATTTCCCATCAGCTTATTTGAGCCTCGGTTATGTGCAATGACATGAGCAGAAGGAGAGTGGACAATCTAAAGGTCCATCTGCCCCCACAGCCACCATCCCATCTGGGAATAGCAGGCCGGAAGTTCTCTGCTGTTCCTTGGCCTTCGCCCCTCCTGGCCTCATCCTCATTCGACCACCCCAGGTCATAGGCCGAGTTTCCCTTTCTAGACTGCTGTGTGAGCAGACCCCAGTGGTGCATAGCCTCTGCTGTCTGTCTCTTCGGCTCTTCAGGCCATGGTGGCTTGGTGATTCCTCACCATGCAGCCAGCGTATCTGTGACTCATTGCTCAGGGGTGGTATGTGTGGGAACACAACAACTTTTCCATTTTTCTCTCCTCCAACCTATGAACAGCAGACATGTAGGGTTGTTTCCTACCTTTTTTTTTTTTTTTTTTGTGGCCATGCCATCCTATCTACATTGTGAATTTCTGAAGGACTGGGAGGCATTAGAATACAAATAACGTCACTTTAAGAGGCTCTATTGCCTAGCACCAGGCTAAGTGGGAAAGCAAGGCCAACCCCCTTGCTGCCTGGGACCCCCAAGACCTCTTGAGTTATAGCCTTGGGCTCTATTTAGTGCCTTCCGTCACCACCACCTCTGTGTCTCCTAGCATGTGGGCTAGTCCACATGGTGTGAAACTATCCTCTTCCCCAGAACACCCGTAAAAGGCAGAAGCTCTTTGTTCTGGGAACGTAAAGCCTCCGTCTCTCCAGCACCAGTGAATCCCACGTTCTTCCACAGCACGCTAAGTCCTCTCGAACAAACCTCCCCCTTCTAAAAGAAATCTGTCTCAGCATTTCTCCCAACAAACCAACCTTTAGGAATTTTGCTTTTACAGAAGAGAGTCCATAGGCTGCCACCTACCCCGGGGCTCCTCCCTCGACAACATGTCAGACGTGCTCATAAAGGCACCGGGTGATGGACTTGACCCTGTGGATAAGACACACTGCATTCTCTGCCTCCTAAGCATTTCTTATCAGAGAATAGAGAAGACCTGCCCGTAGATACCAGGACCCTGGGCAGGAGGAAGAGGTCCCCGGAGACTGAGAAAGGCCTCCCTTGGCTGAGGCACTCCTGGGAAACCTCAAGGGGGAGGGACAATGCCTGGGTCTCTGAGGTGGGGCACCTGGGAGGTCACAGGGTCCAAGAGGCAAAGAGCTGCAAACCCTGGGATGGAGAGGTAGCACGTCCCACCAGAGGGAGGAAGGGGCGGGCAGAGCTGCTCAGCAAGCACTGGGCTGGCACGGGAAGCCAGAGCACCCTCGAGGCTGGCAGGAGCGGTGTGTCAGGAACGCTTGCAGCCTGGAAGACGGACTCTGGGACAGAGGGCCTCAACCACAACGCCAGCCACTGCTAGTCCACTGGGATGACATCAATGCTGCCGCCACCACAGTGAGTGACCATCCAACCCTGCCAGCAAACCCCACAATACCTGAGACCAAGAGCACATGAGTCATGTGATTAGATCACACCCCACGGGTGCCAGAGTTGAGAGCCAACCCAGCTGTCTGCTGACTTTACCATGGGCACGGTGGACGGCGCACAGCAGCGTAAATATCCGTGAGGAGTGGGCTCTGAGCCTGGTGACTGCAGATCCTGGAAAGTAAGGCATTATGGAAATAGAATCCTGTTGTCGGCTTTTGTGTGTGTGTGTGTGTGTGTGTGTGTGTGTGTGTGTTTCAAGTTAGGGTCTCACTTTAGCCCAGGCTGACCTGGAATTCACTATGTAGTCTCAGGCTGGCCTCGAACTCATAGTAATCCTCCTACCTCTGCCTCCCGAGTGCTGGGATTAAAGGCGTGCGGCACCACGCTCGGCTGGCTTTTTTTCTTTTGCATGCGTATGAGTGCATGGGTGTGGATGTACGTGTGTACGTGTGTTCGTGTGTGTGAGTGCACATGTGAGCGTCTTCATTAGTCTCTCTCCACATTTTTGTTCATTTTGCTTATGTGTGTGATGTGACGTGGTGCCTGCATCCTCCCCAGTGACGGGGGTGGGGGGCTCACTCGCAGCGGCGGTTGGAGCAGAACTTCGGGTGTTGGCTCCTTTGCTCATGTTTTGAGCTGAAGTCTGTTTCCTGATGCCAGAGCTTGTGGGGGCTCTGATGGGTCCTGGGTCTGCGCCCCCTAGTGATGCTGGGGTTACAGGCCTGAGTGGCCACACGCAGCTGTGTTAGGTAGGGTCTGCAGCCTCACACTCTGTCAGTCTCGGGGTCCCTTGGGTCCTCGTGTTTGAGCAGGAGAGAGAGAAAGGGCCAGACACAGAGAGAGAGACAGATATGGAGAGAATAGGTATGCCAGGGCCTCCAGCCACTGCAAACAAACTCCAGATGCATGCACCCCTCTGTGCATCTGGCTTATGTGGGTCCTGGAGAATCAAACCGGAGCCCTTTGCCTTTGCAGACAAATGCCTTAACCGCTAAGCCAATTCTCCAGCCCCTCTATTTATTTTTTTTAAAGACAGGTTCTTGCTGAATCCAGAGTTCACAGATGCATCCAGACTGGCTGGCCAGCTTGTCTCCACTTGCCCAGTGCCGGGGTCACAGGCACGTGACTCCATGCTCAGCTTTCACATGGGTGCCGGGAGCTGAACACAGATCTTCACGCTTGTGTAGCAAGCGATTTCCTGCCTGCACTGACTCTCCAGCCCTGGCTTTATCCTTTGAAGTGAGTTCATATTCACTTATGTCACTTGACCCTCATGTCAACCCTGAGGGCTAAAGAAGTCGGTTATTATTACGATTGTTGTTTTTACTGTTACTGTTATTCTGGGATTTTTCCAGGGAGAAACAGATCCAACAAATTAAGAACTTTCCCAAGGCAATGAAGCTTATCAGGCAGGATTTGAGCCCGCATCTCTTAGATGCATTTCAACTACTTGCTCTCTGATAATCAGGAGGAAGGAGCCGGATGGACCTGCCTCACCCACAATGCTGCTGGCCACTTCAGTGGACTAGTATTCACTGCATGCCTCAGATACCCTGACAGACGAAGAGCAGCCTGAGTGGGGCTGGAGAGACGGCTTAGTAATTAAGTTGCTTGCCTGAAAAGCCAAAGGACCTAGGTTCAATTCCTCAGGACCCAGGTGCACAAGGTGGCACATGTGTCCGGAGTTTGCTTGCTGCAGCTGGAGACCCTGGCATTCTCTCTCTCTCAAATAAATATTTTTAAAAAGTATCCTGAGTGGGGGCGGGGGGAATTAGAATAAGTCCCAACTGGGTGCTGCATCAGGGTTTTTTTTGCTATGATTTCTCTCCTGACATTCGGAGCTGGCGATGCAGTTCCCCAGCTTTCTGCTAGAGTAGACATTCATCCTGTGATCACTAGGCACATGATGCAGCAAGCTCAGAGGGCGCCCCAAGGTCACTTTTCCACAGGGCGTGGTCTCACCACTCTACCTCCAAGGGACCATGGCCTGTCTGTCCACACTGGCTGCCTGGCCCTGCTCACTGCCTTTCTTCCCTGCCTTGGACCTCTCAGTCTGACTGAATCCTGGAAAAACAGGTTAGGGCAGGCTGTGACTCTGACCCAGGGCCTAGCTGGAAACAAAGAGGACTTCAAGAGAGAAGGACCCTGAGGGTGTGTACTGCTGTAGTCATTTTGCCTCAAGTGGATTCTGCCCAGCCAGGCGCTGGGGAGAGTGAGTAAGTCACCAATCATGAGAAACTGAGTTGCTGCAGAACCTTCTGGAAGGAAGGGGCCTCCCACGCCTGGAGTTCTCCAAAGACCCAACTGTCTAATTTGGAACCTTCCCAATCATTTGTTTGCTTTTGTGTCACGTGATCTCTAAGCCAGTTTGCTGAACAACTTGAGTGAATCCTGTATTCCCACCTCCATCTGTTCACGGACTGCTTCTATTTTAATTCACAATGATCTGACTCTCCTCAATCCCCCCAATGATCTCTCACCCAACACTTGACAATCTCTAGGTGGACATCATCAGCTTCCTGGAGTTGCAATGTCACCTTCCTCTTGAAAGATACAGATGTAGTCTGGGGAGATGATAGCTCCTTTGGTAAAAGTGCCTGCCACACCAGCACAAGACCCGAGTTCAGATCCCCAGCACCCACACAAATGCCAAGCGTGATGGCACACAACTGTGTCCCCAGAACTGGGAAGGCAGAGACAGGATTCCCCAGGGCTTGCTGGCTAGCTAGTGAGGCTGAGTGGGTGAGCTTTGGTTCAGTGGGAGACCCTGTCTCAAAAATAATCTGAAGTAGCCGGGCGTGGTGGTGCACACCTTTAATCTCAGCACTCAGGAGGCAGAGGTAGGAGGATTGCTATGAGTTTGAGGCCACTCTTGGACTCCATAGTGAATTCCAGGTCAGCCTGGGCTAGAGTGAGACCCTACCTCGAAAAACAACAACAAAAAAATAAATAAATAAAAATCTGAAGAATGACTGAGGAAGACGCCCAGTACCATCGTCTGTCCTCCAGGGGCACGCATATGCATGTGAACCTACACATACACATGTGTCCACACACATACACACACACACAGACACACATCATGTACACATACGTGCAACCCACCCCCTACAAATATACAGATGCTGGCAGGGGCTCCAGAAATCTTTCCTCTGTAAGAGCACGTCATTTCTTCCTGCTGAGCACCAGTCAAGAAGTCAGCACACAATGCCTGCGCTTGGTCATTGCTGGGCAGGCAAAGGGTGGTTAACTAGAGGCCAGCGGCTTGCAGGTAGCAGCATGGCGGTTGGGAGCAGAAAGCTACCGTCCTTGCCCTGCACCCAGTGGGGCACTCACAGCAATCCTCGGTCCTGATAACTGGTGCCTTTCTCTGAGACCAAGTTAGCATATAACTTCTCAGCCCCAAAGTCAAAGAAAAATGAAATCCTACATGCAAACATGACCTTTTCATCACTTCAAAGTGCACCCCGCCCATCCTCCAGGACCCCCAGCAGCCTTGCTCAGAGCAGCCCTGGGCTCTGAGCTGTGAAGAATCCCTGGAGGCAGGAAGGTGAGCTGTCAGCGGGGCTGTTTGAGCTACAGTGAGTCACTGCTTTCAGCAACCGGGCATGGGGCTTCAAGCCCGGGATTAACAGTGATGGATAAGCTGTTGGAGCACCGGGACATGAAGCTTCCAGAACCCTTCCTCACCCACACACGTTTTTACATGAAAATATAATAAAGAAGTAGTGGGAGAGGATTGTGAGTTCAGGAGAGATTCGGTCATGAGTGCCTATCGGCTTTTCTTTCATATCAGCACATTTCAGCAACTCTGCTACTGAAGAGCAGGGGAAGTATAGATATTCCTGCCATAGATGCATTAACATGTACATTCATTAATGTGCCTACGTTAGTGCATGAGACGAGAAAGCCAGATGTGGTCTGGGTCCCCAGGAGTCTGGCACTATTATTAGCCTCATTCTGTACAAGAAGGGGGGCAACGCATCAACACAGCGGGTGTCACCACACCGGCCCGGAAACAGGAGCCTGGCTTCCCTGGCCGCAGGCACCACACCTCCTCGATCGTGCCTTGCCATTGCTCTCCTTACCCCAGAAAGCAAGGTGTGGCCCCTGCAAGGACAAGGCGTGTCTGTCCATCTGTGTGGCACATGTGCACATACAGCACACGTGGTCCCACAGCAGTGGGCCATCCCCCTTCCACCTTCCCTCCTTCGGCTGATGGAATGGTGCGGGCTCCAGTGAATTGGTTCTCTTGTTGACTTTATTGGATAATTTCTTCCAACACCACCATTCATTTCCCAGAACCCTCTGTGCCTCATTTCAGTGCTGTATTTGTAGATGCAATCTATGAAGTAATTCAGAAGGGAAAAGAACTATTTTAGTGGGAAAGGATAGGAAAATTAATGAGCTGGTTAAACTCCTTCAAGTACTGAGAATGAATACTGACACATGGGAATAAAAATGCAATGTGATTTTGTCCACAGCACTTAGAAGGAGCGTGCAAGCAGTGTTGGGCAGGCAGCTCGGTTGGTAGAAGGCTTGCCTAGTATGTTCAAAGCCCTGGGTCTGATCCCCATCGGTGCATAGTTGGACACCGTGGCACACCCCCGAAGTCTCAGCTCGTGAGAGGTGGAGACAGGAGGATCTGAAGTTCAAGGTTATCCGTAGGTTAGAGGCCAGCCTGGGAAACACCACAGGAAGGAGAGAAGGGCGGGAGAGAGGGAGGGTAGGACACGTTGGAAACATCAAAGAGGTAAATAGCCACTGAAGGCGGGGGAGGAAATAAGATGGCTATGCACATGAACAGCACAGCTGTTAAACAGTGAACTCCTTCAAACACACATCTCCTAAGCCTCAGACCAAGCCGGGCGTGGTGGCGCACGCCTCTAATCCCAGCGCTCGGGAGACAGAGCTAGGAGGACTGCTCATAGTTCAAGGCCTGAGATTACAGACTGGGCTACAGTGAGACCCTACCTCAAACAACAACAAAACAAAGAAAGAAACAAAAGCCCTCAGATCAGAGGAGACAGCCATAAGCAAGTGACCTCCGTATGGCTGCCACATTTAGAGACCCTTGGTCCAAGCGACAGAGATCTCAGCTTGGACCCATTTGGGGTTCATCTACACGCCACAATGTGGCTTTGTGTTGCTTTCTTTGTTTTTGCCTTTCTTTCTCCCCAAACCAAACATACTTGCTCTCCCAGCTTCACAAAGAGGACAGGATTCCAAGAGAGGAAATCACTTTATAGCAAGGGAGCCCTGGGGAGAGTTAAAGACTGAGGAGTCCTTGTAATGAGATTAAGAAATAAAAATGCTCTGGTTCATACAACTCACACCCATCCTCGGACTCTGGACGAGCAAGAACAATTAGGAGCATTGTTTGGGGAAGGAAAAGGTTAAAATGCTATGAAAACAAAATTAGAGATATTTTCAGGCCATGACCCTCTATAGAACTGGGGGAAGGTAGTGTCCCCGTGTGGCAGCAGTCCCCCCCCGCTGACATCTGCCCTGCAGCTTGTGGGGAGAGCACAGCCACAGTGCTCCAAGCAGATGGGAGAGAGCTGGTGTGTGTGCGTGCATGCGTGTGTGTGTGTGTGTGTGTGTGTGTGTGTGTTTACACATGGCGGCCAAGCAGCACGTCCACTGGGCAGAGGAGCAAAGCCTGGCTCCAGGGGAAAATCCTCCCAGCTTCCCAACCCCTTCTTGGAAATGAGTTTAGAAAATATTTTTGGACCTTAGCCGGGCATGGTGGCACACTTGGGAGGCAGAGGTAGGAGGATTGCCATGAGTTCGAGACCACCCTAAGACTACATAGTGAATTCCAGGTCAGCCTGGGTTAGATGAGGGAGACCCTACGTCAATAAAACAGAGCCAGGCAAAGTGGTGCACACCTTTAATTCCAGCACTCAGGAGGCAGAGGTAGGAGAATTGGAGTTCGAGGCCACCTTGAGACTACAGAGTGAATTCCAAGTCAGCCTGAAATAGAGTGAAACTCTACCTCAAAAAAAGAAAAGAAAAGAAAAGAAAAGAAAGAAAGGAACGAAAATATTGTTTGTGGATCTTGAAACACACACAGTGAGCTTTCATCTTCTCTCTGGCAGAGGCTTTAGCCTTGAAAGGGGATGTTTGTGCTTGGTTCCAAGTGTTCTCCTGAGGACGCAGAGAACAAGATCCATTGATTCCTTGTGCTGCCCATTAACATCCACTGGGCACCCACCTGGCGTAAGCTGTGCACTTCTTGCTATGGCTATAGGCTGAGTGGTGCCCAGCTCTGCATATGTGTGTGTGGTGTACATATATAAGTGCATCGTGTAGACACGCATGTGCAGGTGCTCATGCAAGTGGAGGCCAGAAATTGACATTAGATAGCTTCCTCCATCGCGCTGGACTTGATTTTGAGACAGGGTCACTCACCGAGTCCAGAGCTCTCCCATCTGTCTAGACCAGCAGCTAGCAAGCCCGGGGCCTCCTGTCTCCACCTCCCAGCGCCGTACCAGGGCCGCTGCAGCAATGGCTCCACCCTCTGAACCAGCCCCTCAGCCCCCACTGGCCATGTTTCTAAGGGACTCGGTCGGAAGAAAGCTCACAAAAAGACAATTATTATTAATCACACTTTTTGTCACTGTGACAAACGACCTTGCATAAATGACTTAAGGAGGAAGGATTTCTTTTGACTCACAGTTTCAGCCCATAATTCTGGTTTCTTTGGTTCTTTGGGAGTCTGTGGCAGAGGCTAGAGTAAGCAAGGATGGGAACACTGGGACAGGATTTAGCCCATAAGAACCCTCTCACAGTGACCTACTTCTTTCAGCCAGGCTCCACTTCCTAAACCTTCCAGGATTTACCAAAATAGTACCAGTATCTGGGGACCAACTCTTCAACGTGTGAGCTCTTTGCATGCAAACCATTACGTACTTATATAGGTAATGTTGACCAAACATTACAAGCTCTGATGAGTACAAGCCAGAGTGAAGAGGATGTAATAGGGGGTGTTTCCTTGTCACTCTTCTAAAAAGGTCACCAGTGGGGCTGGAGAGATGGCTTAGCGGTTAAACACTTGCCTGTGAAGCCTAAGGACACCGGTTCGAGGCTCGACTCTCCAGAACCCACGTTAGCCAGAAGCACAGGAGGGCGCGTGCATATGGAGTTCCTTTGCAGTGGCTGGAGGCCCTGGAGCGCCCATCCTTTCCCTCTCTCAATCTCTCTCTCTGTCTGTCGCTCTTAAATAAATAATAATTTTTTTTAAAAAAAAGGTCACCAGTGTCCACAAGTGTCCAGGCTGTCTTTAATTCAGTATACGCACATCCCAGCACTGACTCATGAATGCTCTTGATGCTAATGTCAGCCAAGGTTTGTATGTGTGTGCATGTTTATGAGTCCAGAGAACAACGTTAGGTGTCATCCTCAGAAACACTGTCTACTTCCTTTGAGATGGGATCTCTCCTTGCCCTGGAGCTTACTACTAGTGTGACCGTGTGACTAGCGAGCCCAGTGACCCATCTGTCTCTGCCTCCCTAGCTCTGACAGTGTGGTCCGAAACCACCATGTCTAGCTTTATATATATATGTATGTGTATGGTTTTTATTTATTTATTTGACAGAAAGAGAGAGAGAGAATGGGTGTGCCAGGGCCTCCAGCCACTGTAAACAAACTCCACGTGCACATACCACCTTGTGCATCTGGCTAAGGTGAGTCCTGAGGACTTGATTCTGGGTCCTTTGGCTTTGCAGGCAAATGCCTTAACCATTAAGCAATCCCTCCAGCCCTGTTTTAGAAAATATCTTAGCTATATTTATTTATTTGACAGAAAGAAGAAGGAGAGAGAGAGAGAGAGAGAGAGATGGCCGGCTTTTGTAAAGCGGGTTCTAGGGTCTGAACTCAGGTCCTCGCGCATGCAAGGCAAGCACTTTACTCTCTGAGCTCTCTCCCTGGCCAAGGGTCTTTTTTTTCTTTTTCCTTTCTTGCGTGTGTTTGAGCAGTGTGCATGGCGTGGTATGTGGAGCAGCGTTGTGTGTGCGCAGATGCGCTGCCCCTGTGTGCACGCAGGCCAGAGAAGAGCATCGCTCGTCCTCTTCTGGCTCACCCACTTGCTTCCTGGAGATGGTCTCTCACTGCACCCGGAGCTGCTGCTCATGGGCCTTAGTGATTCTCGGTCTTGGCTCCCCTCAGGACTGGACTTACGGGTGTGCATTGCCTCGCCAGCTGTCCACCCGGCTTCTAGGGAACCAAACTCAGGGCTAAAAGGGCCCTAGCAGACTCATGCTTGCATTGCAAGGGCTCTTAGCCTCTGAACCATCTCCCCAAGCCTACCTGAGGTTTTATAAACAGAATCAAAAGCTCAATCAAGAGAGGAAAACAGACTAGGGAGATTGCCCAGTGGTTAACGGCCCTTGCTTACAAAGCCTGCTGGCCCAGATTTGATTCCCCGGTACTTATGTAAAGCCAGACACACAAAGAGTGCATGCATCAGGTGCTTGTGTGAAGTAGTAGCAAGAGGCTCTGGCCTGTCCATCATCCTTTCCCCTTTCTCTCTCTTTCAAATAAATAAATAAACAAATCTATTTTGGGGGTGTTAAGTTGTATTCCATTGTTGTTTATTTTTTAGTGTTGAAATAAATATATTTTTAAAAAGAGGAACAGATCAGAGTGTCAAGCAATCTGGGCAGGATCTGTGGTAAGACGTCCACTTTCTCCACCCAGGTTTGATCTCTCCCTTGTCACACAGGCCTCAGCTCGGCGTGGCTAACACCTCTGTGCTTGGCATTTCAGATGAGCTTCCAGGACTGGCTCAGACTGAGCTGGCGCAGCCCCTTCCCAGCATCACCGTGATGGCTTTCTCCTCAGCACCCCACATCACTGGCCGGTTGATGTCTCGAGGTGTGAATTGATGGTGCTCACTTCCACACATCCAAACACAGAGCTATCAAAAGTTCATAGGACAGCTTTAGCTAACATGGCAGCTCTCATCTTTAGATGACAGCCTCATCCTTTTTCTGAGACATGTGACAACTAGCCAGGACCGGTGACACTTTCAATATGGTGTGAGCAACCAGAAGAACAATTCTGCTGCCCATCCCTCTTTCATTCAGGGCAGAACCACCTATAACTTATTGTTTAATTTGTTAACGTCTGGTTAACTATTAAGCCTCAAGAGTTTTGGTTAACAATGTGAATTTCATATTCAGATCTATCCACTATTTGAATTGTTGGTCTAGATCAAGTACTCACTTCACATTCATAAGGGTTCTTTGCATGGGTTCAGTATTGTCTGGAACAAAAATGATTAATTCTTACCAGCCGCCTGCCCTGCTCTGGCAGATTTCCTCTCTCCTCTTGCTTTCACAGTCAGGAATTTCTATCAGACTGAACACCGTGGCCAGGTCATCTTTAATTCAGTGCACACATATCCTGGCGCTTAGGAATGGGTGCTGGCGGTGCCGATCTGAGAAGCGTCTCGTAGGAAACAAGGACCTTGGGACCCAGTTCTGTTGCCCTGATGAATGAAGTCTAGACCGGGATCTTAAAAGTCATATTCACTCGCAGATGTTCTTAACTTCTTCTCACAGTCAAAAATATGTCAAATATACCAAAGGGGGCTGGGGAAGATGGCTTAGTGGGTAAAGTTCTTGCTGTGCAAGTGAGTGGACCTGAGACCCTCACCCATGTAAAGCTGGACACAATCGCACACGTCTGTAACCCCAGTGAGCTGCGAGGAGGAGACAAGAGAATCCAGGGAAGCTTGTGGGCCAGTTGGGTGTACACACAGCCAACACAAACAAGGCCCACAGTGGAGACCAGCACACCAGGCTGCCGTCTGACCTCTGTACTCGAGATTGTCCTCCAAACTCCATAAGCATGCTGTTGCACCCATACACCAGGACACCTGCCTGCTCTGAGGTATCTAGACACACAGTGGACATCTTAAACTCGAGCTGCTGCAGTTGAGCTCCTTCTCCTGTGGGTGCCTTACCCTTAGTGTCTATCTCAGCCGAGGAACCTTCATCCTTCCAGTGGCTCAAACCCCAGGTCTCAGGCATCCTTGTTTTTTCTATTTACTTATTTTAGGTTTGGTTTGGTTTTTTGAGGCAGGGTCTCACTCTAGCCCAGGCTGGCCTCGAACTCACAGCAATCCTCCCACCTCTGCCTCCCGAGTGCTTCCCAGCACTCTCTGTGAGCGAATATGACTTTTAAGATCCCGGTCTAGACGGTCTAAAGACGTGCGCCACCATGCCCCACAGCTTTTCTCTTTCACTTGTACCCTACATCGAAACCCTCAGCAGACCACACCTCCCCCTCAGAATATGCTCAGGTTCTAGCATCTGCTCATCAGCTCCCCCGCTGCCGCTGTTGCCCCTTGGATCGTGGCAGGGGCCTCCAGTGGGTCTCCTCGCTTCTCCTTTCTTATGTCAGCCAGAGTGACCCTGCGTGAGGGAGGCGCACGGTGCTGGGTCCAGTCTTCTGCCCCCTGCCTGGCACTTCACTCCAGCTCACTCAGCTCTCGCTCCTGTCGCTAGTCAGGCATGCTTCCTCCCCAGGGACTTTGTCTCCCTCTCCCCAGCCACGGGGCCCCTCCTTCCCCTGCTTGGGCTCAGACCCCAGCTCCCAGGGCGCCCACCCCAGCCTCAAATAAACAAACAAAGTAACATACTAAAAAATATTTGAAAAAGATCCAAAGGTCTGCCTGGACCCAGAATTCCTGCTGTCTGTCTCCTCTCCCACTCTGAACTGTGTCTGTTCATTGTCCGTCACCCTCTTTGCTCAGCTCCCATGAGGTTGGCCTCTCTCTCTCTCTCTCTCTGTCTCTCCATCTGTGTGTACATGTGTGTGTGCATGTGTGCATGTGCGTTTGCTGTGGCGGGGTCTTTCACTTAAGCCCAGTCTTTAGACGACAGGCGGGAAGCTATACCCACTCAGCATCTACACAGGGGTCCAAACGCTTTGCCTGTGAAGCCATCTACCCAGCCTGTCTTTTGTCTATTTGCCGTGTCCTTAGCACCTGGAGCTGCGGCTAACACATACGTTCTTGGATAAATATTCACCAAATGCAGTGATGGCTCTGAGTTGGTGCATGGTATTGGGATGGACACGGACCTGAAAACAGATAATGTGAGCCTGGCCTGGCCACTACCTAGCAACGCGACTTTGGGCAAACTACCTTAGCTCTTTGAGCCAGTTGGACAAAATGTGACTGTAAAGAAGCTACGATAGTGTCTGACTTATACAAACAGCTAAAGGCAGTTTGTGGCCTGGTTATTGCCATCGTATATGCCAATCCCTACTGTGACCCAGCAATAAACTCCAAAGCTCTTTCAGCCCAGTTTCTATAGTAGAACCATAAACCAAGGACTGGGTGAGTGATCTTTGGCACCTGCCACTCTTCTTTGCTTCCGGTTTCTGTTGCTTTGTGTAGGAAGAGAGCAGTGGGGAAACGTTCTGTCCCTGGCAGGGCTCTAGTATACTGAGCAACCCTGAACCCGACCCCTCATGCTCCCTGAAACTGACTGGGCCGTCGGTGGCAGAGGGAAGATGTCCTCCTCCTTCTTCCTCAAGCTGGCTCAAACTAGCGCTGCTCCTGGAACAGCCGGAGGGGCGTGCCTTTGGGCTCTTGTCCTGCTGGGAGAGGGTCCCTGCTCATGTCCTCCTGGCAGTTTGTTTTACAGTGGACACAATGCTGTCCTTCCAGATGGAACACCACTCTCTGGCGCGGTGTCTGCAGAGCACAGAAGAGCCCTATGTTTTGCAAGCATCTCAACATACAAGATAACCATCACCTCTGGATCTTTTACAAATATTTTTTAGTATGTTACTTTGTTTGTTTATTTGAGGAGGGCACATAGAGAATGGGGGCACCAGGGCCTCTAGCCACTCACTGCAAATGATCCTCAGATGCATGCCTCACATTTTGTGCATCTGGCTTTATGCGTGTCCTGGGGAATTCAACCTGGGTCCTTTGGCTTTGCCAGCAAGCGCCTTAAACACTAAGCTATCTCTGTGGCCCAGGCTGACCTGGAATTCACTATGCAGTCTTGGGCTGTCCTTGAATTCATAATGATCTCTCTACTTCTGCCTCCCAAGTGCTTGAATTAAAGGTGTGTACCAGCACTCCCAGCCCACCTTTGGAATTTTTTTCTTTTTTTGGAGGGGCGGTGAGGTAGGGCCTCACTCTTGGCCAGGCTGACCTGGAATTCACAAAATCTCAGGGTAGCCTCAAACTCACAGAGATCCTCCTACCTCTGCCTCCCGAGTGCTGGGATTAAAGGCGTGCACCACCACGCCCAGCTTGACCTTTGGATTTTTAAAAGAAGTAAATTGAGTCACAAAATGGGCTTGCCCTGATGAATTGGTGGTCCAATGCCCCTGCAGGCATTGATGGAACAATAGGAAGACCCCACAGCTTGGTGCACGACCAGGTTGGGGAGCTGCTTCCTGTCTGAGATCCCGCCTCTTGTTGCCCCCGACTCTCTTCCCACCCCCTAAACTTGACCCAACTCAGGGCTGGGGAAGCAGCTCTGCCTTCCATGGCATGTCTGCACCTCAGGTTGTCACCAGAGGAGAACAGCGCCCAGGGGCCTCTGAGACCAAAATACTGATGTGACTGAGGCTGGAAATGTACGTCAGAGACGCAAGGTTCGGGGGAGCATGCCCAAGCAGCCTCGTTTGCAGCAACTGTTCCACACTTCCCCTAGGTAAGATGGACATAGCACGCCCTGACAGAACAAAGAAAATGTCTTGCACTGGGGGAAGTGTTCTCATCGGCTGCATGAGCAGGGCCTTAGCTAGGGGCAGGGGTGGAAAATACTCTCATCAAAGGCTATTTCCAGAAATGCAAGAACCCTGAGCCCAAACTCACACTGCTGGTGTGTGTGTGTGTGTGATATTTCTGTGCAATCCTTTGTACCTCCTTTCCAAAGTGGTCCATCAGCCAGAGTGTGTTGCCATGGCAACAGGCTCCGTGGGGGAGCCATTGCACATTACCCAGAATTCACATCTGTGATTGCTTCTCTCCTCTCTCCCTCTCTTTTCATCTGTAAATGGAAAGCAGTCCATGAGCGAAGCCACTCTCCAGCAGACAGTTCCTGGAAGAAGGGAAGGGGAAATTGTCTTTCTGGGGGTCATTTCCCACCTAAGGAGTTCTTTTTTCCCTGCCCATGGCTTACATGCCTCCCCCAGGGCTGGCAGAAGCAGCCCAGAAAGGCCCACAGACAAGGGAACCCCCCCCCAGGAGGGCTGCAGCTCCCTGCTGCATCTGACCTTTACGTCAGTCCACCTGCTGCCTTTTACAAGCTTCCTGACTGCAGGTGGGGTCAGGCGGGCGGGAGCAGAGCCACCAAGGCCAGAGCTGTGCTTCCAGCTGCTGCCCACCCATGGGGGCCTCTTCTTCCGCCCCTTCTTTGGAGCGTGTGTGTGTGTGTGTGTGTGTGTGTGTGCACGTGGACTGTTAGTCTCCATCTTCTACCTTGTTTGAGGCATTGTCTCTCATTGTTATCCACCATTTTGTTGCCAGGCTAGCTGGCCCATGAACTTCGAGATGCCGCTCCTGTCTCTGCCTCCCGTCTCTCCGGAGGCACACTGGGATTGCTGATAGAACTCTGTAGTGTACAACTTCACATTGCTTCTGCTTGCCCAGAAGATGCTCCATCCCATGAGCCTGCTTCCCTTGTTCTTTTCTTCCTGTCCCCCACAGCAAAGGCCAAAGCCAGGAATGTCACAGACAGCCTGTTCCAAGGGGCTGGAAAGATGCTGGGGAGGGCTGTTCTGCTGTCTGCTCGCTCAGCTGGCTCTGCTCAGAGTTCTGGCGAGTGACAGATAACGGGGCAGATCAACCTGCTCGCCTCCTCCCCCAGCACATCCCTTGCACAAGGTCAGCATCCTTACATTTTTCTCTGTGCCCAGACGGCAGAGGCGTCAGCTATTCAAACAGCTCCTGGTAGAAACAGTGGCTTGTCAATACTTCTGACACCTGCGGAAGATGGGGCTCTCATGGCAAGGACACAGTTTTCTAGGGGAACCATTACTTGCTGTGGTCTAAGCTTGGGTTATTCCACGTTGCTGCACGTGTGTGAGAGCAGGGGAACACACGTGTGTGTGTGCACATGTGCCTGTGGAGGGTCAGAGGGCGACATCAGGGGTCTTTGTCAGTTGCTCTCCACCTCGTTCTTTGAGGCAGGGTCTCTTAGATCCTAGCGCTCACCCATCCAGCTAGGTTAGCTGGCCATGAGCCCTGGGGACTCCTGTCTCTGCCGCCTCTGCCCTGGGATTACAGGAATGCTTTCCCGCACCCAGCATTGCACATGCTGACCAGGGAGCTAAAGTCAGACACCCACATGCTCATGCAATAAGCATTTTACCCACTGAGCTATCACCCTAACCCTGAACTTAAAAAAAATGAACTTCTTTATTTTTAAATATTTTACATCTATGCATAACATCAAGATTTTAAATATTCTGTAGACATTATGACAAGTCACCCTCCCTTTCAGGAAGCCAATTACTATGATCAGGGTTTTTTTTTTTTTTAAAGTGTCAGTCAATTTCAGTTTTCATAATTTTTTAAAGTTTTATTTATTTATTTATTTACTTTGAGAGAGAGAGATAGAAAGAGAATTGGGGCATCAGGGCCTCTAGCCACTTCAAACAAACTCCAGCTGCATATGCCACCTTGTGCATCTGGCTTGTGTGGGTACTGGGGACTCAAACCTGGGTCCTTAGGTTTCACAGGCAATAGACTAACCATATCACTGAACTCTGGTTCAGCGAGAGATCCTGGCTCAGAAAAATAAGATGGGAAGAGATATCAAGAAAGACCCCTGATATCAACCATTGGCCTCTACACGCACACACACATATATATGCATGTACACTCACATGCAAATGAACACATGTATACATGTATGTGCACACACTACACTTATATACCCAGTCAAAAAGAAAATGAGTCATGTGGACAAACAGCCTGAATCAGCCAGTTGTTGGCATTCAGCACACCCTGGACACAGACCTCTGTGCTCAAAGCTGGGGACCAAGAAATAAGAAACAATATGGTTCAGGCCTACCCTGCAGGGCTCTGGAGCTGACAGACACACAGCAGACAGATACTCCTGAAAAAAGACTCAACAGTCCATTAACACAAACCAAGATCAATGAGCACCAGGGCACCAGGCCCAGACAGGCTTCCCTGTCCTCGCTGTCCTCTGGAAAGAGAAGAAAGATTGGCATGTCTCTCAGGCCCAGAAACACTGATGGAGCTGCTTCCCACCAGAGAAAGAGTCCTCTGGAGACCCTGCATTGGGACCAATGGGACAGGAGGATCCTTGAAGCAACTTCTAGTCCTGTTGTTCTGTTATTTTTCCTAAGGGAGATATGAACCAACATCTGTTTATTCCAGACAGGGGACCAACACAGACCAAACAAACAATTCCACCCAGGTATAGCCTAGTGAACTCATGAGTTTATTGGACTCACTTAAAGATACAGAGAGTTTAAGAGCCTCACTTAAAGGTAAAGGGTTACTCACAGCAGTGTGGGTGACAAAAACAAGTGCATCACCCAGAAGCCCCACCCCAGAATGGGCGACAACCTCAAGAGAACTGAGTTACTAGAGTCCCACCTTCAGTTAACCTACCTCTTACACAATCTAGCCTCTGCCCAAGATCATAGACAACTGGGGGTACAGAAAGGAGTAATGGCTGGGACCCCAGGTGAGGGTCTGGTGACCTCCCCTTCTACTTGGCAGTGTTAATAGCTCTATTATCATTGCTATAAAACTAGCTATCACTATTGCTTCTTTTGTTGCTATGGCTACGGGGCCAAGTTTATCTCTGCTCCATGATGGCATATGGGATGATCATGTTATGGTTGGGAAAGCTATACTATAAGGGAGGGAGGTGAGACAAGAGCCAAAAGATCGGGCCAAAGGTCAGAGGCCAGCAAGTTTGTGATGAGTGAGGGGGATGCAGGTGCAGGTAGGACCAGGAGGAGCCAGGAAGTGCTCTCATGGCTCTGTGTGGGATTGGGGTCAGGCAAGCTTCTGGTGAGGCACCAAGGTCCAGTAGGCCTCAGGTGGCCACAGAAGTAGGGGCATCCCCAATTAGTCTGACATGACTGATAGAGTCTATTCCCAGAGATGATGTAGGGCAAATAGGATGAGGCTGTTTTCCAGCTCGGCCACTGCTGATCATTCTCCCCTGGCTGGCCCCTCTGTCTCCTTCTGACGGTCTCAGCTCAACCCAGAAGCTGACCCCAGTGTCCAAGCTGGTCGCAGCCCATAGTCGTTGCACAATATCTCCTATCTTGCTCAGATGGAAATCTCTGGTCTGACAGGGACTCAACTCCTTGACCACCTGGACCTTGTCACCCTTGGCCGCCATGTCATCTACTTCCACTCTTGACACCCACACTCCCACAGGCTTATAATCCCCTTGTGTCCTCAACAGGCCAGTGCTGGCCTGCTAAGGGTCACGCCAGCCATGCATTCTGTCTCTGCAGTGGGCTCCCAGATCACTCCCTTGCTGTCTTGAAGCCATTGTTCAACTGTCCCTTCTACCAAAATACCATGACCACATGCTCAAAGCTCTGTGGATTCCGTAATTTCTTTCTTTCTTTCTTATTTTTTTTTTGCAAATGTGTGTGGGGGTGGTGATGGCACCCCATCCACTCACCTGCAGTGGGACGTGCGTGCCTGCAGTGGCTAGAGCCGAGCGTCAGGTGTTTTGCTCCATCACTCCTCGCTCAGTCTGTGTCTTTATTGGTTATGGACCTTGCAGGGCTCTGCTGAGGACCACATTCCATAACAGAGAGAAAACCCAGAAGTCCTGGAACTAGAGAGATTTGGGGCGCAGCAAAAAGGACGATGCAGAGGTAGAGGAGAGTCGTGGATGGCGTGCCAGCCTCGGGCGCTGGCAGGGAGGGCTGCTGGGTGAGATCCTGCCCTGTCTTAGCACGCGCACGCCTCCCACTGCTTTCGGAGGCCTGCAAATGATGCTTCTCCACTTAAAATTCCAAATCACCTTTTTCATTAGTCAGGGTTCTCTAGGGGCGCAGAATCAATGAACGAATACAAATTACACGGAATTTATTCTATCGGCTTGTAGGCTGGAGGCTGGCCAGAGCAACAGCGTCCGCGGGCTGGCGAGGCCGAAGTGACAGTGGCTGCTCAGTCCCGAGGTGGGAGGCGTCTCCTGCCCACCCCGGCCCTGGAGGCATCCCACTGAGCCTCTGGTCTGCAGTTCACATTGAAAGCTGAAGAAGTTGGGTTCCATGTTTGTGAAGGGCCGTAGCAACGGGAGCAAGGGAACCAGGGGGCACTACTGCCTTTGACGGGAACCTCTGCACGCAGGTGCTGCTGGGAGAGTTGCCCACTCATGGGTCTCCCCCTCAGTCAATCCTTCCTGCCCACGACGACTATCTCTTACTTGATTCCTGGTTGGATCAAGCTCACAAGAGAAGCTAACAGTCACAGACATCTACACCTCTGTTTTCTCCCCGTATGATTGTTGATCTTAATGACGGTCTGAGGTTTTAAATATTTGTGTGAGTGCTAATGAATCATGAAGATATGTGTATATACAAACAGACCAGCTCTTGTGCTGATTCACGAGGGGGGATGCCAGAGAGGATGGCTGCGGGATTCTCGGTATTTGTCATCCAGGGGGGCTGTGGGCTGGGTCGTTGTCAGCACGTGAGTCAGCACAGGGTTCTTCTCTCAGGTGCTGGTTTCCACAAGTCACCCTTGTTCTCTGTAGGGTTGACTTTTTTCTGTGCCTGCTACCACGGCCATATTGCATTCCCCTTTGATGCGCAGAGTGGGACCGATGAAGGGATCAGATAGTGTAGCAAGCTCCTCCCTTGTCTTTGTCATTGCCCCTAGCCTGAGGTGATTTGGAGACCTGAAGAGTGGGCGGGTGCTGCTTGTCTACCGTCTCCTGTCTCTTAGCCCTTGGCTTTGGCATCAGTCTGTGTGCGCGGTGGGAACGGGAACTCTCCTCCATAATAGGCTAATACTGGGAAAGCCTGGGTTCATTTGGTAAAGTGCTGGCCAGTCAAGCATGAAGACCTGAGTACACATATTCAGAACTCATGTAAAAGCCAGGTGTGGCATGAGCCCTTCGTCTCTGCACTGTGGTGATGGAGACAGAAGGATCCCGGGGGCTTGCTGGCTAGCTAGTCCAGCAGAATGGGTGAGTCCCAAGTTCTGTGAGACACCCTGTCTCAAAAGAAGTGAGGTAAGGGAGCTGGGCGTGGGGGCACACAGCTTTAATCCCAGCACTTGGGAGGCAGAGGTAGGAGGATTGCCGTGAGTTCGAGGCTACCCTGAGACTCCATAGTGAATTCTAGGTCAGCTGAGGCTACAGTGAGAACCTACCTCGAAACACCAAAGAGAAAAAAATGAGATAAGGTCTGGAGAGATGACTCAGAGGTTAAGGTTCTTGCCTACAATGTCTAAACACCTGGGTTTGGTTCCCCAGTAGTCACGTTAAGCCAGATACACAAATCCATGCATGCTCTGGAGTTTGTTTGCAGTGGCTAGAGGCCCAGGCATACCCATCTCATTCTCTCTCTCCTTGCAAATACATAAATAAAATATTTTTTTTTAAAAAAAGAGGTTAAAAAAATGAGGTGAACAGTGACTGAGGAAGACACCGATGTCAACCTCTGGCCTTCTTATGCACACACGTGTACCCCACACATGAAAACATCCTGCCCACACACACGTATCCCCTCACAAAAATATCATGCCCACACACACGTACACCATGCACACATGTACCCCACACATGAAAACATCCCACCCACACACATATGTACCCCCCCACAAAAATATCACACCCACACACACATGTACTCCACACACAAAAACTTCATGCCCACACACACATGTACCTCCCCCATAAAAACATCACATACACACAGACATGCAAAACGGGTACTTTATCAAGGACAGCATTTGGAAAATTACAAAACATCCATGGTAGAAATATGAGCTGGATGTGGCAAGACTGTCATTTCACCACTTGGGATCTGAAGCGGGAGGACCATGCGTTTGAGGGCAACCTGACTCCATCCATGGTCATGTCCTGTCTTCAAAAAGCCAAAAGTAAAGTAGCTGTGACGTCACTCCCTTGCTGCTACTCTCTTCCCCTTCTTCCCTGCAATATGTACACCCAGGCTTTCGGACCATCTCCCCAGTGAGCTGTTCCATTTCCCGAGGCTGCTGGGGGAGTCTGCAGAGCCTGCGGGCTGCAGAACTTCCTTGGAACAGAACCTAAGCTGGAACTCCAGCATGTTCCTTGGAGAGGTAGGGTGCGTAATTAATGTTCTTGGCGACAACATGGTCCAGGGTACGATCCCTCCTAACCGTATCTGGGCAGGAGTCCTCACCTGCAGACAAGTCACTTTTTTCTCCTTGGCCAAATGTCATTTAAAAACTGAAATTAACCCAGATGCAAGTGTCTCCCCGATTTGTTGTGACAGAACCATACTGTGACCTCCCCAAGGTCACATTTCCCTTTGTGTGGCTTTGTATACAGGCGATGTTCAATAGATGTACTAGTTGCCGAGACTACCACAAAAGCCAAGGCCAGCAGATTTAACTCAGATACCAAGGCTGGCTCACGGCTTAGGAAATGGGAGCCAGAAGCCGGCAGTGACGAGATGCAAGGGCTGGGTGTTCTTGTCACAGCCTGCAGGTCCTAATCTGCCAGGGGCTGGGGGATGCTTCAAGGCCAGACAGGGAGGGCGTGTGGGCTGAATAGATTGCTATTATGCATCTTGCTTGATCCTTCCTGCAGCTTGATGTGATCTCATACAGTTATGAGATACAGATAATATATATGATTGCCGTCTCCTGATTATCTACAGAGCCATTTGGCTAAGAAAAAAATCTCTATACCATCCACAAGGTATTTTCTGGTTGAATATTAGAGACTTTTCTCATTGTCTTAAAAGAAAAGAATAAAGCCCACCCAGGCTCACTGATGTAAATGGCACGCCTCCACAGTAAACGCCACAGGTTGCAGCGTTAAAGGCTGTGGACTTGGGCCGTGACTAAGCAGCGTGACTGAATAGGCCATTTTCTGGTCTGTTTACAGGGCCCTTCCTCATAGGTGAATCGCAGCTCTGACAGTTCACTCAGGTGGGGGTCTGTATGGCCTTGAGACCACCTGAATGCGTAGCATCTTAAAGCTCACGTTGCTTTGTCTGAGGAGCCAGTGTTGGGAGCCCACAATGGGGGTTTCTCCAGGTTCTGACTGTTCAGCTAAATCAGCTGCTTTTCAGGGTCTGATCCTTTTGTTGGTGAAGAATTTGAGTCCCTTTTAGAAGGATTCGTGTCATGCCAGGTTCTCTAAGGACATGGGGAAAACTTAAATTCAGCCACTGTCCTTAGAAAACTTACACACTAGGTGTGCACTGGGTAACACTTGAAAGCAATGTACATTGGTAATTCTTGTGTGTGTGCATGTGTGCACGCTCGCGTGTGTTTAGGCCAGGGAATAAACTCACATGTCATTCTCAGGAATGTAATCCATTTAGAATGAGGCCTCTTGCTGGCCTGGAACTCATCAATTAGGCTCGACTGCCTGTGGCTAGTGAGCCCCAGGGCTCTTGTCTCCACCTCCCCAGTGCTGAGAGCTCAGGCTTGCGTCACCGTGCTCAGCATTTTGACATAGGTGCTGGGAATTGAACTCAGGTCCTCATGCTTGCAAGGCAAGCACTTTATCAAGCGAGCCCCAATTTTGACACGTGTTGATTGTGTCCTGCAGATGTGCTGTGGCCCTGAGGACCGCAGCATCACCTGGGAAGATCGGTCCCGTCTCTGTACTATTGAAACTATCCCTTTGTTGGCGGTGAGGGAGGTGTGACTAAATGGCCCCGTAGACTCGGGTATGTTTGATTAAGATTAAGCTTCCTACTTAAGTCTCTTACTAAAGTAGGCAGAGCCCTGCTCGAGGTGCATCGTTGGGAGTGGATCCTGAGTCCGGTCCCACTATCTCTGTCCAGAGCTTCTTTGAGTTCTGGCTACTCATGCTTGTTGGTGCTAGTTTTTTTCTCTCTGCTGAGGAAAGTGAAGGGAGCCCCCTTCTTCCACCATCATGAACCTGGAATGTGTAAGTGCAAAATAAATCCTTCCTCCCATAAGCTATTTCTGGTTGGGTGTTTGTAACTGCAACAGGAGGCTCATTGCACCTGCTACTTGCACTGTCCTTTCAGCTCGGTCATGCATCCCCAACGTTGCTTGGCCATTTTTAGTTTATTTCCAGTAGCTCTCACTTGATTGTGGAATCACCAAATGTCAGAACAGGGGAATGGAGCTAATCAGAAAAGCATGACTTGCCCAAAGTTTCCAGGTTTCTATTCATCCTGGAGGTAAAGCAATAGCCCTTGCCAGATCCTGGCACCAGTGCAGAATCCCTGACACCTTGTGGAGGTCCATTTTGTCACTTACCTTGGCCTCTAGAGCCCTGAAAGCCCCATCGGTAGGTGGATGAAGGACCTGTTCTTTCTCTCAAATAGCCTAGAGGAAGCACTGTGATGGCGTCAGTGAGGAATCCCTTGGTGACAAGGGAGGACATCTCCATCTTTGCAAATCCCTGTCATTTGAGAAAGCCCCAATGGGCCCGAGATAATCCAGGAGTCAGTGAGGTCCTGGGATATTCTCCCACTGACATTCAGGGGTGAGCTGCTTCTGGAATGGAGCCAAGGTCTTGGAGGTGTATGTGGAGCTCCAGGACACTGGGAGACTCTAGAGATGCCCACTGAGACTCACCATGGCTTCTCATGCCTAATGATGTTGTCTAGTCAGTCTGAGTTAAATGGTTACTGTGTCTTTGTAGCTTTTCTAGACACTGTGCTATGGCTTTACACACATAAGTGCAGTGGAAGCCTTGTGGCAACATAGTCCAAATCTCTAGATAAAAGTAATGAGGACTGGAAAGATAGCCTAGTGGTTAAGGCACTTACCTGAAAAGTCAAAGGACCAAGGTTCAATTTCCCAGGACCCACGTAAGCCAGAGGCTGGCGCATGTGTCTGGAGTTTATTTGCAGTGGCTGGAGGCCCTGGTGCGCACATTCTCTCTATATATCTGTCTCTATCTCACTCTCAAATAAATAAAAAATAAAATAAAAATTTTTTTTAAAGAAGAAATGAACCTCGGGCTAGAGAGATGGCTTAGTAGTGAAAGGTACTTACTTGCAAAGCCTAATGGCCTGGGCTCGATTCTGCAGGACGCACATAAAGGCAGATGTATAAGGCGGTGTATGCATCTGGAGTTTGTCTGCAGTAGCAAGAGGCCCTGGAGTGCCTATTCCCCTTCCCCTGCTTACAAATAAATATAATTTTTTTTAAAAAGTCATAAGTCTGGGCTGGAGAGGTGGCTTAGCAGTTAAGGTCTTGCAAAGCCTAAGGACCGAGGTTCAATTCCCCAGTACCCATGTAAGCCAGATGCACAAAGTGGTGCATACATCTCTCATCAGTTTGTTTGCAGTTGCTAGAGACCCTAGTGTGTCCATTCTCTTTTTCTCTATCTGCCTTTCTCTCTTTCTCTCTCTCTCTCTCTCAAATAAATAAATAAATATTTAAAAGTCATAGGCCTGTTAATTAATCCAGGGTGTCTGGATGGTACCACTTTAAATAAGACTATCCCAAGACTCACGGATGTGTGCGTCAGCTGGTCCACCTCATGACAGCATGCAGCAGGAAGACCTGAGATCTAGCAGGTCAGAACCTGAGTGCTCAAACACGGCCCTCCGTGCCAGCTCCTCAATGACAGCTTTTCAAACCACCACTGCTGTGAGCAGGCTCCCCAGGGCTGCTGTGTTTTGGCAAGCTCTGAAATACCAACTTGGACATGGCAAAGACCTCCTACTGTTTAAATCGGTTGTCAGATTTCTCCAAACCCACCTGAATGGAGCCCTGGAGGCACTGATACAAACAACTACTACCTTTCCTCGGTCTCTACCCTGAGGCCCCCCGAGGCTCTGGCTTAGGGATGGCTTCTGCAGGAAGTGCTGTCCAGATGGGAGGGTGAGGCCTGGGGGCAATGCACTTCAGGTCATGAAGAATGCAGCCCCGTCTGGATGGTGACAGCCATCGCTGGCACCAATGAGGCGCTGCACCAGAGCCTGGGGTCCAGCTGTGAAGCCCCTGATAGAGCCCCAGGTCCATTTCCACCCCTTGGCTTCCGCTAACATCCAAAGGCAGCTCTCCAGTGACACGCCGTGGGACGTGGTTTGCTTGCCTGTCCACAAAGAAGCGAATTGTAACTGCCTCTGTCTGCAACCGCGAAGCACCACAGTGGCTGGCGGCAGAGTCTCTGTACACCGTTTGCAGTGCAGGCTTAATGTCTGCACATAATTATGTTTCCCATGCAGGTGAGGCAAGGAATTAAATTTAGCCTCTTAACAAGGAAGAGAACTCTGCACCAGGAATGGAAGGTCACAGGAGGACCAACCAGAGCAGGTCACCTGTTTGCAAACACTGCTCCAGCCTCGAGGTCTCTGTGTCAGGAAACACAAGGACACCCCCCCAAAACACACACACACCCGAGCCCCGTCCTGCACCCTACATGGACAGATCTGCTCTTGCTGTCTCTGGGCTTCTCAGGAAACAACTGCCTCAGGATGGGCCTTTCTATCTGCCTGACAGACCTAATAGGATGTTGACCTTCATGGACAGAAGCAGAGCCAGGCTTTCCGCTTTTTCACAGGAACTGCTCCGAACTCACGGAGCTTGAGCAAGAAAGGCCCTGGGTCCCAAATCCACACCGGCGGGGGGCGGGGGGGGGGTTGCTGAGCTGCCCAAGGCTGCGCTTCCTCCTGCTCATGGCCCTCTCCACCAAGGGCTCCCGTGGACTGGACAGAAGGCCAAAGACTTTGGTTTGTCCCCTGGAGGTGTCCAGCCCTGCAGTGCCTTTTGAGGTAGCTTTTGAGGCAGCTGGACAAACAGAAGGCCAGAGGGCTCCCCGGCCTCAGACAAGAGCCTCCAACATGCAAAGAGACACAGAGTCCCTTGACTGCCTCTGATCATTCTAGAAAGAACCACTGGCACTTCCCTCCATGAGCAATGCAAATGTGTCTGGACCAGCTGGAAGCTAGCATTGGCCCTGAAGCCAGGAGGGTCCTCTCACCCTAGGTCATTGCTCTGGTAGGCTCTTAGATGCTATTCCTAGCCCTAAGGTGGGGCTTTGTTCAGGATGGTGAGAACCTTGCCGTCCTGCTCTTAAACCAACTTCCTTTACTCTCCTAACTCGTTTTTGAGGGAGTAAGTGGTCCGTGTGCTTGTGGGCACACGTGTAGGTGCAAGGGTGTGTGTGTGTGCGTGTTTATGTGTGTGTGTGTGTGTGTGTGTGACACTGGGTGTCTTTTTCTAATGTGTTTACACCTTTTTTTTTTTTTTGAGATAGGGTCTCTCACAAAATGTGGAGTTCACGAATTAGGCCAGACTGGCTGGCTCTCCGGAAGTGCTAGGGACCCTCCTGTCTCGGGGTGTCCAGTGCTGGGACACAGACACTCACCACCACACCCAGGCTTACAGAGTGCTGAAGGGCCAAGCTCAGATCATCACGCCTTGCTGCGCACACTTTACACACTGAGCCACCAGCCCTCCTCTCCTAATTTTTGTCCATTATTTATTTATTCATTATTTGAGAGCGACAGACACAGAGAGAAAGACAGGTAGAGAGAGAGGGAATGGGCGCGCCAGGGCTTCCAGCTTCTGCAGACGAACTCCAGACGCGTGCGCCCCCTTGTGCATCTGGCTAACGTGGGACCTGGGGAACCGAGCCTCAAACCGGGGTCCTTAGGCTTCATAGGCAAGCGCTTAACCGCTAAGCCATCTCTCCAGCCCTCCTCTCCTAATTTTTAAGAAACTGAGTTTGTCTTTAAGTCTGTCCTGCCTGGCAATGAGTTTTCCTGTGCTCTGTCTATCCCAGCTGGGACAAAAGCATGTCCCTCTCTGACCAGAAGCTCCCACCAGCCTCCTTGGAGGAATCATTCTCTCGGGGGGAGCAAGGCTGACGTCCCCTTTGCACTGTCTCTGTGCCAGAGCCCGCTCTCTGCAGCCTTGTCCTCAGCATGGGTGACAGCCAGTGTGCAGACAGGTCCACAGGAGACCAAGACGAGCAGGGTGGGCGTGAGTACCTGCCGCGCTCACAAGACTCCCCACAGGGACCGATCGCCACCCCTCCTCCCGTGACCCCTGCTTGCTGAACACAGTAAACAACCCGCTCTTAGCCTGGCACTCCTCCCGAAGAGGCAGCCTGGGCCTGGGATAAAAGAAGGATGGAACAGGCGCAGGGGGTTCTGGGATCTGTCTCCGACTTGCCAGCTTTTCCCTCCTGACCTTGAGCCGTATCCTTCTTGGCAGCTCTACTCCTCTCCCTGCACAGGAAGCCAAGCTACAGGCTCTGGAGGGCTTTTGGGGAGCCTGGGTAGCGCAGAGTCCTGCTGAAGTCCATAGTGATGGTCAGCTGTGTGTCGTACAGGGCGGCACCCCAGACCTTACGGCGGCATCTGCCACCAGGCCTTTGGCACCCAAGTCAGACTCTTGAAGAGGCCTTTCAGGGAACCCTGTTAAGCCACTGAGGGTGAGGGGCAGTAGATTTTTGCAGCTGGGGAAAACTGGCAACAGGGCCCTCACTTTTAAGCAGCCTTCGCCTAGGAAACCAGTCAGCTATGTGCCTGGCCTGGGGACTCGGTCTTGATTACAACCTGTCGCTTCCCAGGAGAGGTTCCACCTTCTCAGCAGGTGAAAAATGAAGTAGTTAAAATAATACACTGGACTTTCCCCAGAGCCTCCTTGTAAACTAAAACTACTGGGTGCTTCTCCACGTGTGAAAAGGGACCTAGGGCCCAGACTGGGCCACTGGGCTCCCATGCACATAGAATCACTGAGCCTGGCTTGTCCCTGGACTGCATTCCAGCAGCCAACGGAGCCCTCCCTACCCCCTTCCGGTGGTGGTGGCCATAGCTGGCACTTCCTCTCTGGGTTCACCTTGGGGTCCAGGGGACCCTGAGACCACCCCTCCCCTCCCTGCCTGCCTTCTTTCATGTTCCAGTGTTCAGCGTTTCTGGAGCTTCTCTAAGCCGCGGACGCTCTGCCAGTGGAAAGCATGACATTTTCCGTTTTGCATTACGCACTGCACAATGCTTCAGGAAGAGAGGGAGGGAAGGAAAGCAAGGCCTGGGGCCAGCCTGGCTCCCTCCCTCCCTCCCTCCCTGCCGGCAGCGCCCCCTGATCCTCTGGCCCAGGTGACAGCCACCCAGCCTGGCTGTGTCTTCCTGCTTGATGACCTGATGGGTAGGGTCAGCTTCTCTTTTTTTTTTTTTTTTTCTGCTTCTGGGGCACATCTGGATAAAGGCGTGCCTCTCTACTTTGTTGTATTTTTTTTTTTTAAACTTTCCTTTCCACTGCCATGGTAACCGCTGCTTGTTTGGCAAAGGGACCGAAGAGGAGGGGGAGGCTCCGGGAGAAGAAAAGGAGCTCTGAGCGCAGGCTGGCGGCTGGCCAGGGTAATCATGCCACAGAGCTGAAATGAGGCCTCTGGCGGGCAGCCAGGTAACAAAGAACAAAGCTGTCGGCTCCTAATGTTGGCGGCTAAGCTTGTTTGGCACCCTTATATGGTTTCCCAGAACTCCCTGCCTTGGCGGGCGGCCATTCCCTTCAGGGCAGCAAACGGGATTAGCACAGCTTCGAGTTGTTTTTCTCCCCTCAGCTCCAACTGCTCTAGTGACATCACCCTCTGCATTCACGTGCCAGCAGGGTGGCTTTTTCTCTGCTCCACCTCCCTCCACCCTAGCCTAGCCCTCCAGTTCTCCCCCCCCCCCCCTCTCTCTCTCTCTCTCACACACACACACACACACACACACACACACACACACGCCTACTCACTTCCTGCAGTCTCCCCCTCTCCCCTTAAATGCACCGTTTTAGGTCATCCCTTTTGTCCAGCCTTTCTGTTAAATCAAAAACACCCCCGGTGCTTGCACATTTAGCTGAATCAAGCCAGACGCTGTGTTTTATTTTTATAACTGAATTCCTGTGAGATAAAAAATCTCATTTTCCTTAGCAGGCTGTAATCAGCCCTCGCAGAGATGTGGTGGCTTCCAACCGCCCCATCTTGCCTTTCCTTAAGAAACTCTACTGAGGCATGAACTTGGCTCCCATTCAAGTTTAAAGGGCCCAAGGCTGGTTGTGCATTGTTTGTTACACATGCACACACCGACACACACACACACACACACTACAAAGGGCATGAAGTTACCCACTGAGACCGCTGGACACACAATCGTATGTCTTGTGTTTTTTTCCCCTTCCAGAAGGAAAATAGGTAAGTGACTCAAAGCCAAAAGCAGCTTCCGAAAAGACTGGTTTAAACTAGCAAACGCAGGCCAGTGTTATGCAACTGCCGGCTGGGTTCATGAAAGGAATCGAGGTTTGCCGACTGCACAAATGGTCCTGCCCCCCCACCCTGCCCCCCTCTGATTCATGAATCACTCGGGAGTTGAAATGGGCTCCGCAGGCCCATGCTGGCTGCAGAAGGTTGCCCAGGGCCAGGCGCTTGGCTCCCCCTCCTTAGTCTGCAGGCAGGAGTTCACACTGGCTATGTGATAGCATCCTTGGGTGGGGCCTCTGCGCAAGGGACCTCTTCTTATTATTATAGGGGTCATAGCGTGATATACTGGTACCAGAGACTCTGACGGGAAGTTGCTGACCTTGTTGGGGAGAGCTGCTGCCTTTTTTTAGTGGTCTCCCTTTAATTTATCTTATTTGTATTAGTTATTTATTCATTTTGAGACTGGGTCTCCCTGTATATCCCAGACTAGCTCAGTTCATTTATAAGTTTTTAAAGAGAAATCTCAATGCAATGTCTGTCCCGGATTCTGGCGGCTTTTAAATAAAATTATACTAGGGATTGAAGGCAGCGTCTTGCGTGTGCTAGGCAAGAGCTCTACCACTGGGCTACATCCCCAGATCATATTCTACTTGTTATTTTGCGACAGGATCACACTAAATTGCCAAGGCTGACTTTGGATTCACTCTGTAGCCCAGGCAGGTCTTGAACTTGCAATCCTCCTGCCTCAAGCTCCCAGGCAGCTGGATGATGGGCGTTTGCTACCATGTTTGGTTTCTGGTGACTTGAAGGATGACTTGTGTTTGTATCTGGGGTTGGTTGGTTTGAAGCACACCAGTGGCTTCTGACCCTTTCTCCCTGCACCCTCTTCAGCTAAGAAGGATTCTAGGTGTGGGTGCGATCACATACGCATGGGTTCTGGGATCTGTTCAATCCAGCCTTCCCTTCCCCAAAGCACTAAATCCTCTTTCATGAAAGATGTATGAAGCAGGAAGTGAGCCAGCAGTCAGTGGACAGCAGCTGCCTACCCCAAAATCCTCCTCCATCAGTCCTCCGACTACATGAGCTGCCACTCTGCTTCTGTCCCTGTCACAACTGTCTGTCACCCAGCCCAGCCAGTCTTCTGCCAGTCTCCCCCCCACCCCCCACACATACCAGCCCCGGGAGATTCACAGCAACTAGCTGAGCTGAGCGTGCAATCATGTCAGACATTTTGTACTTGAGAGGCTGAGGCAGGGGAATTGCTGCAAGTTTGAGGTTAGCCTGGGGTACAAAACAAAACCATTTCTCAAATATAAACAAGAGTTGGCCAGATGTGTGCTTTTCAGAAATCCCACACAAGCTGGCAATCTGGGGCTGGGAAGATGGCTCAGTGGATGACGCACTTGCTATGTAAACGTGAGGATTGGAGGTTGGATCCCCAGCACTCATGAACATACAGGGCGGGTGTGGCGGCCGGGCTGTCATCCCAGAGCTTGGAAGATTGAGACAGGACATCCTTGAAGCAAGCTGGTTAGTCAGACTAGAAAAATCAGTAAGCTGTGGGTTCAGATGAGAGACTCTGCCTCAATAAATCAAGTGGAGAGTGATAAAGGAAGACATCCGACATCATATTGACCGCTGGTCTTCACACATGTACACACAAGCATGCATAAACACACACCAAAAACCTTGGCAATCTGTAGCAGAAAATCGTTGGCGCCAGATACACGAAGTGGCGCGTGCATCTGGAGTTCGTTTGCGGTGGCCAGAGATCCTGGCACACCCATTCTGTGTCTGTCTCTCTCTGCTTGCAAATAAATAAATGAATAAAATATTTTTTAAAATAAGAAAATCACTTGCATCTTCGTGTGCATAAGCATGGAAAAGTGAGCTTCCTGCCATTGACTTCCGATGCACACAGCTCATAGGAGGAGATGCTGGGACTTGATGAGGAGATCTTACTTCCCTTGGATTAATTACCGCAGTGCTCAGGGGAGCTAGGAGCGCTCAGCAAAGGGGAAAGAAGACTTGCTAGGGTGAATTTCAGTCCACTGTTTCGCCTGTCTGGCGGGGCCAGTGAAGGTGCCTTTGGTTCTTGTGTTTCCACAGTGGACCCCAGCAGGTCCTGGAGGGTTAACGCCGCTCCTGCGGGCGGGCTGGCTGGCCTCAGGGGCAGCAGGGACAGTAGGCTGGCTCATGTTTTGCATTGCCTTTTTGGATTGCTTTTGTCCGGCCAGTTCAGTCCCCCAGGCACTGCTCAGCCTGAATCTCTAGGACACCTTCATGCGACACCCACCTAGCTGGCCCCTGCTGCTCAGCTGCAAAGGTTGTTTCCAGAATTTCCCCTAAACCTGGCAACACATCAAAACCTCTGCGTCAGAACAGAGGAAAAATAGGATTTTCTACTGACACGTGAGCTCTAGCCTTCTCAGGTGGAGGCCTAGGACATTTACGAATTGTTAACGGTTAAACCGAGGCCTCCACGAGGCCTGAGCTGTTGTGTCTAGGGTCCGGGAGGGGAGGGTGGTGGGAAGATTGTGGTTTCCGTGTCCATGATCGGCCGGTTAGTGACTGAGGGTCCTTTTCAAAGAATTTGCCAAATAATCTCAAACATATTGAGGATCTTACTCATGCTTTAAAAAAAGAAAGAGAAAAATAATACCTTCCTCCTGCTTCCTCCTTCATTCATGGTGAATGTGGTTTCCTTTTATTTTGTTGCCAGACACATTGGCAGTTACTGACTTAACCCCTGGCTTTCCTTCGAGAACAGCTTCCTGCAAGAAACACCGAAGTGTGGGACCCACAGCCCAACCACATGTTTGAAGTCTCCCCTAAGCGCAGTGGGGAGGGGAGGGTGGGGGGAGGATGTAAGGCTCATGCCCACAACCTTCTCCCCAGCCTCATACCCTCCTCCTTATCCTCTGGCTCTGGTTTAGATTATGGCAGGGAAGGGTGTGCCCTCCCAAAGGCCATGTGCAGTCTATTTCGGAGCCCTTCTAGAAGTTTATTCCTGGGGTTCCAAGTGCATGCCCCTGTCTTCCATTTGGTCACGTTGTCCGCGTTGGCACGGTTGTCACGCCTTCCTTCCTAGTGTTGTCTGACACATGGTGGTGGCTGTCCTCCTTGACCAAATGGTCCACAGGGTATCATTGCAAATCAAGAGAAGCCTCTGTCAGTCCCCATCCAGGTAGGGGACTCCGGTGGCTTTGATGGACGTGACTGTGAAGGCTGGGCCCCAAACCGGCAACAATGACCTTGGGAAGAGAACTGTATGACCTTGGATAGCTGCCATGTGGTGACTGTGTGCCACCTTAGAGGACAGGGAGCCATGGATCGCCCCCATCTTCTCTCTTTGGCAGCCAGGGCAGGGGGGCACTTTTGTCCCCAACCAGGGCCTAAGCACAGCTCAGCCACTCTGCTCTGCTCTTGCCCGCCCAGCCCTCACTCGGTGCTGTTTTGTGATTTCTGTCTTGACTGCCCAAACTTATTCTGTCTTGTGAATCTCTTCCCTTTTGCTGTTGCAACAGAACCCCCAGATTGCCAAACTGGGGCTTTCCAGGACAATTTCTCAGTCGGCTGTGCTTTCCCGAGCAGCTGTGTCCTTTCTCCAACCTCCGAGCTACCTGCCAGGCCTTCCATTGTAGCTGCACTGTGAATGTTCTGCATGGGTGTATGTGTGTCCATGCATGGAGTGCACATGTATGTGGGTGCACGTGCATATGTGTGTGTGCAAATGGAGGCCAGAGGTCAACACGCGGGGCGGGGGGGGGGGTAGGAAGGGTCTTCTTCGGTCGCTCTCCACCTTGTTTGTGGAGACAGGGTCTCGTGCTGAAAGCAGAGCTCACCAGCCCAGTTCAACCAGCTAGTCAGCTAGCTTCAGGCTTTCCCTGTCTCCCTTTTCTGTGTGTGCCAACACACCCAGCATTTTATGTGGGTCTTGGGGATCTACACTCAGGTAGGGCAAGCATCTTACCCACCATGGACATCTCCTCTCCTCTTTTCCCTCTCTTCTGGGTTGTCGATCAAGATGACAAAGCACACACCAACCCCCGTCTTGCTGTTCCTCACCCCCAGCTGGCCTGGGGAGGAAGTCTTTGTCTCCTGCCACACAGGAGGAGCCAGCAGTGAGAGGGGCTCCCCTCCCCCCCCGGAGCTGAGATCGAATAGCCTTGAGATTCATTTAGTGTCTGGACACCTGGTTGCTATGGAAATAGTTGTCATAAAAACACACCAATCTGCAGAGATATAAAGCTGATCTCTGAGGTCCACCATCAGAAGCGGCAGCTCAGAGAAAGGGCCTCTGCTTATCGCTTTTCTTTGTTGATATAGTGCCTCCGCCTTTCAAATTCAACCTGGGTCATCTTCTCACAAGCAGGCCAGCGCAGCCCATTTACAGTTATTACTTCATAAGGAACAACTAAGGCCTTCACCGAATGCCAGATGACACCCCCCCCACTTCCTGACCAAGGCTGAGGCAGCCCAGAAGAGGCTGTTCTGGGCATGGTCTCTTCTTTCTCCCCTGCCATTGATCCACTGGCTCAGCAGAGCAGGCAGAACAAAGATGCCCACCTTAACCATGCTTCAGGGTCGGGTGGCCCCCAATGAGCGACAGATGCCATGAGACCCTGCCATGTGTGCAGGGCGGGAGCTTTGGGGGAACACTGGAGACCAATCTGGGACATGGCACAGTCCTGCGGGGGAGAGGCTTGATCCAGCAAGGGACACTAGTGAGCTGTGGGGTGTTGGCTAACCCCTGCTCCTCTCTTGCCTACAAACTTGCATGTCTGCCTTGGTCTGGTCTATGTATAAAAACAAAAACAGGGAGCTGGGCAAGGTGGCACACACCTTTAATCTCAGTGCTCAGGAGACAGAGCTAGGAGGATTGCTCTGAGTTTGAGGCCACCCTGAGATTACCTAGTGAATTCCAGGTCAGCTTGAGCTAGAGTGAGACTCTAAAAAAAACCTCAAAAAAAAAAAAAACCCAAAAAACTAAAAACAAAAACAGGGCTGGAGAGATGGCTTAGTGGTCGAGGCACATGCCTGCGAAGCCTAGGAACCCAGGTTCAAAACAAAAAAGGGTAGGACATGTCACTTTTCCTCTCTCCTGGGCACCACACAGTCCCGGTAAGGGTCAGATAGAGACTCGACCACAAAGGGTAGCATCAGCCCTTCTTGTTAGGTCAGGACAAAATGGAGTCACCGAGGACAGCTGGAGGGCAACAAACATAAGGAAGTGGGTTATACACATTCCTCAAGGAACCGCCCAGCCATTATCCCTTCCTTGCCTAACAAGGCCCCAGGTCTAGGTTTCCTGCCCCCTTATCTC
The DNA here is from genome assembly GCF_020740685.1 of Jaculus jaculus. NCBI lineage: Eukaryota > Metazoa > Chordata > Mammalia > Rodentia > Dipodidae > Jaculus > Jaculus jaculus. The sequence continues at coordinate 11,898,340 of NC_059106.1, read as the reverse complement.
TCACCTGGTCACTCTGGTCTCCCGCCCTATGGCTAATGTAAAGTACAAAGAGTTCCTATCCTCCCTCACCTTCCCCCAACTGAAGGGTTCTATTCAGCACACTATCTGTAATCTCAAAGTCCACTGCTCCGCTCTTGAGCTTTCATCTTTGCCTCAGTGGTCTGGGTCACTCCTGAACCTTACACTTCTGAAGTTGGTTTGGGATGAGGGTTGGGAAAATGACTTGCTTGGTGTTCAGGTTCTATCTGAGTGTAACTCAGAGGAGAAAAATGGCTAGAAAACTCCCAGATATGTGATGAACACAGACAAGGTCTACTTCCAAAATGGCTCCTAAAGCAAGCAGTTCTGCCTCTCTGGAAGACTCTCTGACACCTGAGACTCTACCACAACCTTCCCTCCCTCTGTCTTCCTTCTTCCCTCTCTTCTCTTCTCTTCCTCCTCTTATTCCCTTTCTCTCTCTCTCTCTCATCTGAATTTGAGAAAAATGAGATTTAATCTAGTCACTGACTTGGACTATCTTTTGAATGTTTATTTATTTGCATGTGTGTGTGTGTCTATGTATGGACACACCAGGGTTTCTTGCTGCTACAAATGAGCAACAGATGCATGTGCCACTCTTTGTATCTGGCTTTACATGGGTGTTGGGGAAGCTGAATCCCAGAGGGCAAGCTGTGCAAGCAAGTGCCTTTAGCCAGTGAGCAATCTACCCAGCCCTGACTTTACGTTACATCTCCAACAATTCTCTGGATTTCCCGAATGTTTCTGCTTTCTTTTCCTCCTCCTTCCCCTTCATCTTTCTATCTCTCCTCATCCTTCTCTTCCTTCGCTTTCAGTTGGGGGTGGGAGTTTGTTTCCTTTTCATGCCCAAAAGAGTTTTAAACTCTCTTTGGCTCTTGTCAGTCCTGCCACATTGCTACCAAAATAGGAGGTAAAGGGCAGACTTTAAATGATGTAAGAATGTGACAACAGTGGACATATAGGGTTACTATGATATCCATATGATCTTAACATGCTATTCATAGTTCCCTTTATATCCTGGTTGCTTAGGAAAAGTTAAGTCATGAGCTGGGCGTGTAGCTCAGTGGTCAGAGTGTTTGCCTAGTATGCATAAAGCTTGGGTCTAATCCTCAGCACCAAATAAGCCTGGTATGATGGTGCACACTTATATTACCAGCACTCCAGGAGTAGAGACAGGAAAATGGGGAGTTCAAGGACATCCTTGACTACATAGTGACTTTGAGCCAGCCTGAGATCCATGAGCCCTTGTCTCAAAGAGAGAGAGAGAGAGAATCAAGAAAAGCTAAATTGTTCGTGGTGCTGTAAATTCTTCAGTCCTACCCAAAATGCTGCTTTGACCTGCTACTTTCATGTTCTCAATGTCTCTCAATCACCCCTAGGCCCTCCTCACCAATGGTGCGCAGCCGATAGCGTCATCATTTCCCAGTTATCCTTGCCCCTTATCTTCATTTTTCTTGGCAGTATTAATAATTTGTAAAGCAGTTTAAGAGCTCAGCTAATTAGAACTTTGGATCTGCTTCTCTCTTCTAAGATCACTTTCTCATTTTTTCATACTCACCCCCTCATTCCTCCACACAAAACATTTATATAAACGCACGCTCTTCCCGCCCACCCCCGCGGTACCTTTGCCTGGCATGACATCCCTCTGTCTTTTCTCTCTCTCCACAATCATGTTTTTCTTGAAGGTGTTCCATGCACCCTAGTGCTCTTTCTCACCATGACCCCCTTCCCGGTTCTTTGTCAAGTTCAAGTTCATGAGAGAGTTGCTCTTTTTCACCCCACCCCTCCCCAGCAGCTGAAAACACAGAACACTCCTTCCTTGCTTTTTTTTTTTTTTTTTTTCTGTCCTGTTTTCATGGGCTCTGGAGTCTTGCCCTGCAATTATGACCCCTTTCATGTTATCTTTCTCCCAAGGCAACTGCTTGCATCCTGGCCGAGGAGGAGACAATAGCAGCGGGGGATTTTGACTTAGCTTTTATGCCTTTTGTTTCAGAATGCAGGATTTCCTTATAGTTTGTTTGGGCTTGAAAAAAAAAAAAAGCTTATTTATGGTTCTTGAGAACTGCCAGATTGGCAGCCCTTTTGAATACAGACTAAGTTGATCTGTGGCTGAAAACAGTCCTTCGAGCCCAGGCCTCTTGGACATTCTGGGCCAACCTCGGGCGGGCTGAGCTGATTGCTGCGTTTTCTGCCTTGTCATTTGCCAAGAAAGCAGTTGGGAAAACAGGTCCCATCCTCCTCTCTCAGGGACATCAGGCCACACTCAACCCAGGGTGGTGTCTCTCAATGGGAAGCATGACGATTGCTTTTCAAAACTGTCTGGTGTACACTTTGGCAGTGGACACTAATCATTTATTTTGTTTAAACAAATTTCCTTTATCTTCATTAAAAGCTATGATGTAGCCAGGCACACATGTGCACACATTCCAACAAAGACTGCGCAGCCCAGGGTGACACCTTAAGAAGGTAACTATGAATTTTGCCGTCTCCAGTTTTCCCCAACACTGTCCATAAATCCTTCTCCCTTAGTCTTGATGTCCTGGTTTTCCTTTGATAAGGCACAGGCCAGGGACCTCCCAGTAATAACAGGTTGATACTGGCTCATAGCTCAGAGCCAGCAGCTACCCAAGAGCAGTTTGGGTAGTGGTCCTGGTGACTCAAGAGGTACACATGACTTACAGGGAAGTCTGACTGTGTGCTTCAGACCTATTATTATTATTATTTTCTTTTTGGCAATACTGGGAATTAAACTTCAGACCTTACATGCTAGAGAAGTGCTCTACTGCTCAGTTACGTCCGCAGTCCTCTCCTTAACTTTTATTTATTTATTTCTTTTATGTTTTTGTATTAACCTTTTGAGACAAGGTCTCAGTAAGTTGCCTGTAAACCTGCCTTGGCCTCCTGAGTAGCTGGTATCACAGGTCTCTACAGTCACACTGGCTGGATTTATTCTTTTATAAAAAATATATTTTTTTACAGAGAGAGAGATAGAAGCAAGTACAGAAAAAGACAGAGAATGGGCACGCCAGGGCCTCCAGCCACTGCAAATGAACTCCAGATGTGTGGGCCACCTGTGTATCTGGCTTACGTGGGTCCTGGGGAATCAAACCTGGGTCCTTTGGTTTTGCAGGCAAATGCCTTAATCACTAAGCCATCTCTCCAGCCCCAGAGTTGTTCTTTTTTTTTAAATTTTTTAATTTATTTATTTGAGAGCGACAGACACAGAGAGAAAGACAGATAGAGGGAGAGAGAGAATGGGCGCGCCAGGGCTTCCAGCCTCTGCAAACGAACTCCAGACGCGTGCGCCCCCTTGTGCATCTGGCTAACGTGGGACCTGGGGAACCGAGCCTCGAACCGGGGTCCTTAGGCTTCACAGGCAAGCGCTTAACCGCTAAGCCATCTCTCCAGCCCCAGATTTGTTCTTAATGCTTGCTTACTCCAGTGTTTCTAGAAGCTTCCCTTTAAAACATCTCTTCTGTAGCTGGGTGTGGTGGCGCATACCTTTAATCCCAGCACTCAGGAGGCAGAGGTAGGGGGATCACCATAAGTTCAAGGCTACCCTGAGACTACATAGTGAATTCCAGGTCAGCATTGGCTACAGTGAGACCCTACCTCGAGGAAAAAAAAAATCTCCTCCTCCTGAGGATACCCCCTTCTCTTCCTGAAGAGATGGTCCTGCCATCCCACTAGCTTTGACTCTGTTGCCCATCTGAGCCGGAGGACCCTTCTTGTGGCGACCCCTTGGGTGTGGACTGAATGCTGCTCTGTGTCCACACTGTACTGTTCTGTTGTCCCTGTTTGGCACAATCCTGGCTGCTGTGCCACACTGTCCGTGGGCCTGCCTTGATGCCCGTGCAGGTTGCCCCTCAAGGTACATGGGGCTGTGGTTAGGACTCGTCACTTTGTATTTTTATTTTGGGGGTGTGTGCGTGTTCAGACGTGAGCGTGCAGCCATATGTGTCATGGATGTGTGAAGGGCACTTACATGACAAGGTCCTTGCTTGTCTTACATCCATGGCAAGTGACTCTGTCACCTTGAAGGAGCTCAGGTGCCCCACTGGAGGACTGAAGTGTTCCAGCCTGTTGCAGGGGACCAGCATCCATGTGACCTGCCGACTATTTCCATCCATTTTTTTTGTGACAGTTTTACTCTGTAGCCCTGGCTGTCCTGGTACTTGCTAGGTAGCCCAGGGTGGCCTTGGACTCATAGCAATCCTCCTGTCTCAGCTTTCTGAGTTCTGGGATTACAGGCTGTGGAGGTTTGATTTGGGTGTCCCCCATAAACTTAGGTGTTCTGACTGCTAGGCTCCCAGCTGATGGAAATTTGGGAATTAACACCTGGTGGCAGTGTATTATTGGGGGTGGGCTTATGGGTTTTATAGCCGGTGTCCCCTTGCCAGTGTTTGGCACTCTTTCCTGTTCCTGTTGTCCACCTTATGTGGGCCAGGGGGTGATGTCCACCCTCTCTGCTCATGCCATCATTTTCCCTGCCACCATGGAGCTTCCCCTCGAGTCTTTAACCCAAAATAAACCTTTTTTTCTGACAAGCTTCTCTTGGTTGGGTGATTTCTAACAGCAACACAAACCTGCCTGCAACACCAGCCCTATCACTCCTGGCTTTGCCAACACCCCCACTTACTTTTTGTTCATTATGAGCCCAGTAAAACCGTGCTTCCTCCCTTCCCTGGAACTGTTTCATAGTAGCTGTTTTTGCTCAGATAAGCACAGACCTTCGAGGTGCTGTGGACCTGTGTGCTTGAACACTCCCTGTCTGCACCCCGTCACGTTGAGCGTAGCCCTGTGCCTCTTGAGTCTTCTGTCTTTGTTCTCAGCCAGGCTAGGAACCCCGCCAGGGCACAGAGTCTCCTGATGGTCTCATTTTAGGAGCCACCGGCGGTCACTTTTTTATCTCTCCCCACCGCTTAGGCACACCCGTGGCATGAGGACCCTGGGATTCTGTTCTCTGCACGCACTCCGCTGCGTCCTGGCCCACTGAAGAGAGGAGAGGATGAGTTAGCCAAATTCATCAATGGCTTCTTTGCTGTTGCCTCTGAAGTTAGCTGGCCAAGGGAGCTTTGGAGAGAAAAAGGTAGCTTTTATGTAAATTGGCCTTCAGAAGAAATCATGGTGTTTACTTCTTTCAGTTACCAGCTTTCCAGCTGCTATGTCCTTCCTTAGACTAACTTGGGAGCAGAAGGTAAAACTTCCAAGAAGCAAAACTCCTTCCAGGGTCTTCAGTCCACGCATTCCGATCTGCAGAGCCCCAGCTTGCATTTTTAGAGACCCTCCCACCGACTCACCCGGGTTCATCATTACCCCTGGCATGCTAGCCATGTGGTTCAGTCACCAGGGCTAATATTGCAAATTTGCCCTACATCCTTGTCCGAAGATTTATGACTCCCTGGGCACATTTCCCTGTCCAGGCTTAGGTAAGCCTTGTAGGAGCAAATATGACTGCCTATTTTACAAACCTAACGTGTCCCAGGTGCGAGCCAGTTGCTCTACCACTGAGCTACATGGCCAGCCCTCATTTTACATGATTTAACGGCTTGCAGATCATGTACAAAACCCGGCCTTTCAGAGCCTGGGGAGATGGCTCAGCCGGGGAAGTGCTTGCCAGGAGAGCATGAGGACCTGAGTTTGGCTCCCCAGCACCCATGCACAAAGCCAGGCATGCAGACGAACACCTGTGACAAAGGGAAGGGGAGGTGGAGACAGAAGGTCCCCTGGAGCTTACTGGCCCACAAGTCTAACCAAATCAGTGAGCTCCAGGTTCGGTGAGAGACCCTGTTTCAAATATAAGATGGAGAATGATCTGTACTCACACATGCAATAAACATGTACACATACACACCAAAAAAAAAAAAAAAAAATCTAAACAAAAAAAAATGAGCTTTGTGCTGTTCAATAGGGCCCTGCTGAGTGATCATGCTAAATGTGGACCCAAACAAAATACCTGACCGAAGCAACTTAAGGGAGAGATTTATTTTGGCTCATGGTTCAAAGAATATTAGTCCACCATGGGGTTAGACTTGGGCATGAGGGGAGACTTGGGAAACGGTGATGGGAGCTTATGGTAGGTGCAGATGAGGCAGCACTGGGCTCTGACCCATAAGCAGGGCTGGGCTGGACCCCTGGAGGATCACACTGGTGCTGTGTTGGCTAGCCAGGCCCTGTATCTCAAAAGCTGCACAACCTCCAACCTCCCCAGACAGCGCCACCCACTGGAAAGCAAGTGTTCAAACACATGAGCCTATGGGAGACCCTTCACCTCCAAACTGCAGCAGTATTGAAAGGGTTGGTGTTTCCTGGCAGGGCCTCCACTTGGCTGGACTCCCCGGGAAAGTGGCTTCCAATCTGCTGACTGGTGAGAATTCAGGCCTGAGACACATGGCCCCATAGAGGCACTTTCGACATGGGACACCATGGCTGTCTGCCCTTTTCTGATACTATAAGAGAAATGTCTAATACATTTTCCCTGGTTTTCAAATGATTCCCAGTGCATTTTTCTAATTCAGCAGTTATTTCCAGCATATTCTTGATTCATCACTTTTAAATGCTGCCTTGTGGGTCTTGAGGGCTGATAAGAAATGGGTCTGGGAGATGGCGGGCCATTGCTGTAGATGAGAGGCACAGCTGTAAATCTTGAAGTCAAATTATCTTTGTGAACTAAATGGTACCTGAATTTTATTCAAGTGAAAAGCTGAGCAATTGACTGTGATTTAAAATGATCACTGTTCCATACTTCAAATGCACCGAAACAGGTCCCCCCCCCCCCGCTTTTTGCAGTAACCTGGGGGGGAATGCATGCAAATTGAAGCCATATTATTTAGTCTGAAGACATGAAGGCTGACTGAAAAATGGAATGCAGGTATAACCAGGATTATGTTGGCGCTATGTGCCATTATTTACCATTAAATAGAACACACAATAAAAGTGGACTTAAGTGCCTCACATAGGCTGAATAATATAAAAGTGAAAAAAAAATCTAAAAACAGCAAATGCTTGGTGGATTTTCAAGGTTGTTTTATTTCTTTGAAAAGTAGGAAGGAGATGCGAGGGAGAAACAGGTGGAGCACGTACCCGACATTCTTCATGAAGAACCCCAAATCTGTCCTGCTCAACAGCAGTGTGCATGGTGTGCTCGCTCACGTTCCTTATCCCTCTCCCCCTCCTTCCTCTTGTTCCCCTTCTCCATCCCTTCCTCCTTCTCCTGCCCATTGGCTCCAGAGCCTCATTTTGCTGCGTCTGGTCTGAGTCCTGGCCTGCTGTGACGGCCGCCGTCCCTCTCTGTCCCACATACAGACACGAGTAGGAACCCAGTGAGTGATGACAGTCTGCCCACTGGGCAGACTGGCGGCCCTGGCCCACGCTGGCTGGGCCTTTGGAATCCCAAACACACACTTCCTCTCTTTGTGGTCAGCTTCTACGTTGCTGGGTGAAGCCAGGCACACTTTAGGGGAGAAAGGGTTTATTCCAAGCTTACAGATCCGGTGGGGGGAGGAGGAAAGTCCCATAAGTGGCAGAAGACACTGCTTCCACACATCCAAACAGACAGACAGAAACAACCAAACAGCCAGCAAAAACCAAAAGCAGCAAACGCAAACAGGGAACAAGCAGCAGGGATTCCACCAGAGCTCAAGCTTCTCTGCATACATTTGAGGTGAAAATCAGATCTACCCTCAAACCCACCTTAGGGCTGGACCCCAGGATCCGCCCCCAGTGACTCCTTCTCCAGCCAGGCAGCTGGAGACCCCCGAGTTACAAGCTTTAATAAAACATCTGAGTCTGTGGGGGACAGACGTTCAAACTGCCACACCTTTCCTTAGGGGGCCTGACTTATCCCCCCCAGTCTAGAAGTAACGCAGAGATGTTGCACAGCTGCCGTGGTTGTGTGAGGAAGCGGCGGAGGGCAGCAAGTGGGGAAGCTGCAGTGAGGTGTCACCACGCAGGAATCAGAAGTCTCTTCACTCCACTGGGCGTTCTAGGGTTGTTCTGCTTAAGGTGAAACAGCTGCCTGTGGCCCATCTTAGAAGATTCTAGAAGCTCCCACTGAGATGGCCAACATGGAGACAATTTCCTGCCCCTCCTCCCACAAAGACTAACAAGAACTCAAATCCTGCTCTTAGTCCTTGACCCTCGAGATGGCCCAGCCTCCTCGTCTCTGCTGAGCTAGACCCCAGTAAAGGACAAGCCCAGAGTGTCTTTGTGAGATCATTTTCCACACCTCTTTCAGTGATGAGTTCCTCCGAGCTCTGCCAGGTCAATGTAGTCCTCTTCCCTGGCTCCATGCGCCCAGGAAAGGAGGTGGAGCTCTCTGCATATCCAAATCCTCTGACCTCAGTTTCTTTTTTTGCCATCATATTTGATTTTATTTTTGTTAAGTTCGTACATGTATGTAATGTATTTTTAAAAATATTTTATTTATTTGAGAGAGAGAGAGAGAAGTAGAGAGAAAGAATGGGCATGTCAGGGTCTCTAGCCACTGCAAATGAATTCCAGACGCATGCACCATCTTGTGCATCTGGCTTACATAGTGTGGTAGTTTGATTCAGGTGTCCCCCATAAACTTAGGCATTCTGAATGTGCTAGGTTCCCAGCTGATAGATATTTGGGAATTAACACCTGCTGCAGGCAGTGTATTGTTGGGGATGGGCTTATGGGTACTACAGCCAGTTTCCCCTTGCCAGTGTTTGGGACACTCTTCTGTTCCTGTTATCCATCTTACGTTGGCCAGGAGATGATGTCCACCCTCTGATCATGCCATCATTTCCCCTACCATGTGGAGTCTCCCCTTGACTCTATAAGCCAAAATAAACCCTTTTTTCCAAAAAGCTGCTCGTGGTCAGGTGATTTCTGCCAACAATGTGAACCTGACTGCAACAGTAAAGTGGTACCAAGGAGTGGTGTTATTTGCTGCTAGACATCTGACTGTGTGGCTTTGGCCTTTTTGAGCTGATTTTCAAGAGGAATGTGGAAGGATTTGAAACCTTGGCCTAAGAGATACCTTGCAGTGCTGTAAGTATAGCTTGATGGGCTATTCTGGTCAGAGTTGAAAGACCTGAATGCAGTAAGAACTATGGACTGTGAAGTTTGGCTTGTGAGGGTGAGAAAGAGCTTTGCTTGGCCTGGGCTAGAAGCAGTTTGTGTGAGAGGCTTGCTGTTATACCAATGTCTTGAGAAGTTGTGCAGGTTTGCTTTGTGTAGAAATGGATTTGTGTGAGCAAAGGGTTATGGCACAGAATGAAATCTTTAGGCAAAAACTGCTGCCTGTTCAGCTGCAATTGAGAGATTATAACCATTGAGATTGGGCCAGCTGACCTGCAATGGGACAACAGAAAGAATGCAGTCTTTTTGGTTTTTTGGGTTTTTTTTTTTTTCATTTTTTTGTTTTCACGGTGAGAGTCTCATTCTAGTCCTGGCTGACCTGGAACTCATTATGTAGTCTCAGAATGGCCTTGCACTCATAGTGATCCTCCTACCTCTGCCTCCTGAGTGCTGGGATTAAAGGTATGTGCCACCATGCCCGGCTGAATGCTTCAGTCTTTTGAAGGGGCCTGAATGCTAAAGGAGTGTCCCGTTCTTCAAAGTCTGCTTTATATCCCCCTGGATTAACAAATTTGCGCACTACCTGGTATTGTGGAGTATAAGAAATGCAGGAAAGAAAGGGTCATTGAATTTGCAACACGGTCTTGTGTTTTGGAAATGGCTATGGGCAGTATGAAGCAGGTTTGCTGGATGCCTGCATGGAGATGTGATGGAGCCATAAGGATGAACCACGGGTTGCAGTGGAGACCCAGTGGAGATGCCGGGACCATGAGATGGCTGCCAAGGAGAGCTGCCAGCCCTGGATGTAACTTTTCCAGGACTGTAAGTAGCCTAGCTGGAGGAGTGGAATTGGAACTCCAGAAACGTGTTGCTGGTTAGAATTGTCAGACTTGGAGATTTGTCACTGGCTAGAGTTGTTGGACTTGGAGCTACAGAATTTGATGTTTGCTCTGTTTAAAACTTGTTTGGGTTGAATATTTCTTTGCTTTGCATAATGCCATCTTTTGCAGAATGAATGTTTATTCTGTGCCATTATGTTTGTTTGGTTTTGGTATTATGGCTCAGTTAAAAGACCTTGGATTATGGGGATGTTTGAACATCATTAAGATTGATAAAAACTATGGGAACTTTGAAAGTTGAATGAATGCATTGCATTTTACATCATATATGGTTATGGGGGCCAAGGACAGAATAAGGTGGTTTGATTCAGGTGTCCCCCATAAACTTAGGTGTTCTAAATGCTAGGTTCCCAGCTGATGGAGATTTGGGAATTAACACCTGGAGTCTGTATTGTTGTTGGTGGTGGGGTTATGAGTGTTATAGCCAGTTTCTCCATGCCAGTGTTTGGCACACTCTCCTGTTGCTATTGTCCACCTTATGTTGGCCAGGGTGTGATTTCCACCCTCTGCTCATGCCATCGTTTTCCCTGCCATCGTGGAGTGTCCCCTTGAGCGTATAAGCTAAAATAAACCCCTTTTCTCTAAAAGCTGCTCTTGGTCAGATGATTTCTGCCAGAAATGTGAACCTGACTGCAACACATGAGTACCAGGGAATCAGACGTAGGTCTTTAGGCTTTGCAGCCAAGCGCTTTGACCACTAAGCCCTACATAATATGTCAGGATCATACTCCCCATTGCCTTCTCTGACCCCCCCACTCCCATTAACCCCTTGTTATTTCCCACCAGTCCTGTTCCTACTTTCACTTCTCAGTCATTATTGCTCTTTCGTAAGACCCACTGAATTAAGTGAGGGGTGTCTGCATGCAGACTGAGGGGGTTGGTTATTAACTGGAATATGGGTAACTTTCCAGTGGCTACACCTCTCCCTCAGCAACTCTCAACTGTGAATAGCTCCTCAGGAGGAGTGGGATCTTGTAAGCTTCTCCACCATCCATGCTGGAATGTTGTCAGGCTCAGTCTTGTGCAAGAAGCCACAGCTGCTGTGAGTTCATGAGTGCAACACCATGCTGTGTCTAGATGACAATACTCCACAGCACTACTCCCCATCCTCTAGTCCTTAAATTCTTTCTGCTCCCTCTTCTGGGATGTTTCTTGAACCCCAGAGGAGTGATGTCGATGTCCCATTTAGGTCTGAGCATGCAGTAGTCACTTATTCTCACCAGCCCTGTGTCGCTGCATGAACATCTGCCGGGCTGTGATTTTTGGGCCTCATGACTGTACTTGACTCCAAAGCAGTGAAATCACTTAGGGAGCTTTTAAAAGATATCATTGCTTGGGCCCCACCCCAGACCATTCTAGTCAGGCTCTCTAGGGAGCAGAGCCTGGAGGTGGTGCCTTTGAAAGCCTCTGGGATGATTTTAATGTGCAGTTTGCAGCCTGGGTTGAGAACCGCAGGATAAATTGCCTTGCCTCTGCAAGAAGGGAGAGGGAGTGCCAATGTTTGGGCAAGCTTTCATGGCCTCCTCTGCATAGGCTCTGTACACACTTTCCTGGGCAGAATAAGGGCATCCTTCAAAGATTAAGAATGTTAACTGCTTTATATTTCCTAGGCAAATCCTGGCTGTTCAGAGCTCTCTGATAGACATAGCTCAGTCTCAGTCAATTACCCAGCCTAGAATCTGTGAAGAACTATGGATCTACTGTGGTCTGGCCTTGGTGACCCCTCATCTTCTGAAAACTATGGATCTAGCGTGGCCTGGCCTTGGTGAATCCCCAAGGACCCCCGACCCATGTTTAAGAGATCTAATCTCCTCCTGAACTCACATAGCCACTGTCTTCCATCCTTGACTCGATGGGTCTAAGACTCAGACATCTGTTACTTGTAGAATTTGAAAATTCTCCATCTTCTTTGGCTCTTACCTTTTGCATACCTCCACCACAAACAAACAAATAGTTCAAACAAGTTCTTTAGAACTATTTTCCGCCTTAGATCTTACTAGCTTTTAAATACATTCCCATTGTCATAGCAAAATACCCAAAGCTAGGTACTTCAGGAAAAAAAGTTTACTTAGCCCACAGTTTTGGGGGCCAAAAGTCCAAGATCAGGTATGTCCTCCTTTAAGCTCCTGGTGAGGGTCCCCTTCATTATGTCACATCACGGCAGCTAGCCTCATGACCCGAATACATTCCACAAGGAAAGATGGCAAACCAGCCAGAAATGGGGGTAGGCTAGTCTTGCTTTCTTTTCTTTTTCCCTTTTAACGTATGTATGTACATCTGTGTGTATGTATGTGTTCATGTGGGCGTGGTGCATGTGTGTGTGCAGATATGTGTCCACTTGTGTGTGCATGTATGTAGATCCAGAGGACGGCCTCACATGTCATCCTCAGGATCACATCCATCTCCTTTGAGACAGAATCTCTCTCTGAACTGGAGCTTGCCAATTAGGTGAGATCAACTGGTCAGAAAACCCTGGGGACATGCCTGTCTCTGCCGCCCCACTACTGGGATTATGGGCACACACTACAAAATCTGGCACTTTTGTATGGGCTCTGGGGATCAAGCGTGGGTCCTCAGGCTTATGGGCAATCATATTTTCTACTGAGCTATTTCTCTTCCTTTGTTCTTTCTCAACAACCCTTTTTCTAAGAACTAACTAGGTTCCCGACATTAATCCTTTCTGAGGGTAACACCCTACTGACCCAATCACCTCCCACCAGGCTCAGCCTCTCAAAGGTTCCATCAAATCCAGTATCCTCACCCCAGCATCGGGATTCCAGCATGAGCCCTGGGGCACACAGCTCTCATCATATCTAAAACATATCCCCGGCTCCATAGGAACCTTGTGGCTCAAAGCCTGGAGCTAGGTCAGGCTTTCATTGTCTGAAGGTGCCACCAGCATGTACCAATGGTGCCCACTGGCACTGATGCAATGTCCTCACTCTCTGTTAAAGCATTTCATTCCTGCCACCATCTTATGAGATGGGTGATACAGGGATTTGGGGTGTCTTTGAGAGTCTTTCTCAGCTCTTGGTTGGACTTTAACCCAGGACTTGTATGCTGGAATATCATGGTAACACAGAGCTACCACAGAGCCCATAGCCTCCAAGTTCTTGTCATGAATTCAAAGAACTGAAATCCACAGACCAGAGGGTAAAGTTTAGAGATATTTTATTTTATTTTATTTTATTTTATTTTGTTATAGGGAAGTCTGAGAGCTTAGGTCAAGGAGATCTTATAGCTTAAGAGGAGGAATGAATACAGAGCTCTTAACCAAGAAGAAGGCAAGGGGGCATTCCAGAAAATGGGGAGGCCCCTCTCTATAGAGCTTAAGAGAAGGAAAGAAAGCAAAACTCCTTTACAACAGCAGGATGCTTCTGGAAATGGAAAAGTCCACTAGAAACCCAGACTGGGTTATTTTCTAAGTTCTGGACAGGGGAGGAACCAATCAGCCCCATGCCAGGTATCATCACAGGGGCCAGGGCTAGTCTTCCAAGAAAGGGAACTATTATAGGAAAGTGAGCTCCTTTCTAGGGAGGACTCAGATTGAGTTTCACGAAAACCAGATATAGGAAGGGAAGTCCTTCAGGCAGAAAGGAAGAAGCAGCTAGATTCTGCTGACATGTCTGGCCTCTAGCAACGTGGAGACAGAAGGTCATTGCTTGCTAACACTTCTGGGGCCATATCATCCCTAAATTGCCTCAGTGGACACCATTGTCTCCCCAGGCTTACAGAAAGGACTGTAGAGATAGGGTGACTCTGAGGGATTGGTAGATGAAGTTGGGGGAGGAGGACAGTCAAGAGTGACTCAGATTCTGACGCAGGCTGGGTAGACAGAGACTCCTTACTGGAGTGGGCATCTTGGGAAAGATGTCATTTGCCACTTTATTGTCTTAACTTTCCATATTTACTCTTTCCATTTATATTTCTCTCATACAAGGCTTCTTAAAAAAAAAAACCTTATAAATCATTCATTGGTAGTTAACCAAAGGCCCATCTATTGATCAACTCAGACCCAGCCAAAAGAATAACATGTGGACGCTGACTGCTCAGAATGGGTTAGCTCCGCTCCAGTCTTCCCTTAGGCTTTCACCACGACCACAGCTCATTAGAGTCAGTCTGGAAATCAGCCTTGGAAACTAAAGAGACAGAGAAATCTATGAAGCCAGTGTGTGCTGCATGCTGGGAGCTGGCTGTAGGGACCTGCTCCAGAGACAGGGCCATATGGGCTGGGTCTCCTTAGCAATAGCATCTAACCCTTTATCACACATGGCTGTCCTTCCACAGCTGAAGCTGTTGGGTGACAGAAATGAATGCAACGGCCCTATTTAATTGTAAAATATAAGTCTTCAATCTTTCATCTGAAAGGTCTTTCCATAATTCTATTAATCCTCATTCAATAGATGTTTGTTTGCCCGATATTCTTGCTGTACAAGACGCCATGCTTTGTATGTCACTGAGAAATTGATAAAATAGAAGGAAGTTATGAAAAATGCTCATTTAAGAATTCTTTAGACAAGTGAAATGAGACCTGGGAGATGTCTGGGTGGGTAAAGTGTTTGCTACACAAGAGGGAGGGAGGGAGGGCCTGAGTTCGGATCCCAGGACCCAAGGCAGCAGGCCCTGTCTGTGCTCCCAGAGCTCCTGTGGCAAGACAGGAAGCAGACACGGGTGCATCCCTGGAAGCTCACGGGCCAGCGAACCTGGCCGGCACCCCAGCAAGCACCCAAAGGGTCCCTTCTCAAACAAGGTGGAAGGCAGAGAGCGACAGCCCAGGTTGGGCTCTCACCTCCACATGTGCATTCCGTGTCACACACGCATCCATGGCGCGCACACACACACACATGCACACACACACACACACACACACACACACACACAGAGCCCCCATACTCACACACTCAAACCAAGTGAAACAATGCCTTACAAATTTAAGAATGCACTCAGGGCTGGGGGTGTTGGCATATGCCTTTAAGGCAGAGGTAAGAGGTTCTCCAGATCACCTTGAGTTCGAGGCCACCCTGAGCTACGTAGTGAATTCCAAGTCAGCCTGAACTAGAGTGAGACCGTACCTTGAAAAACAAAAAAACAATGCACGAATGTTGTATTAGACTTCTCATTATTTCCGTGACAACAACAAAGAGCTTGACATAAACAACTTGAGGGAGGGAAGATTTCTTTGAGCTCAGGGCTTTGAAGAGCTTGGTCTGTGTTCATTGCCTGGGTATGGGGGACCTGTGAGCAGAGCTGCTGACTTCGTGGAGGACAGGCAGGGGAAGAAGGGGACACCTCGGGGGCGGGGGGAATGCATCCTTGCCGGGTCGCAGTTAGCTGTTGCTGGAGGAGAACTAGAGGCCTGTGGGTCCAAAGTCCTGTGACGCCCACTACGGAGCTTCCTCAGGAGACACACGGGATGCCCAGAGCACTTTGGAGCTCATGCGGCAAGAGGTAACCCCACGTCAGCCATTGTGTTTTGTCTCTGTGGTCTGAAGTGACCTTCATCCTAAGTGACCGTTAACCAGCAGTCTCTAACCCTAGGGCCTGTATCGCCAGCTCTTGCAGGAGCAGCCAGGGGCCTTTGTGAACTTCTGACCACTGCAGGACATATCTGCCACACTTACTCATTTACTTCGGGTTGTGGCCGACTTGCCTTCCTGCCTATGTTCCACCACTCCTCCCCTGGAGATCTCGTTTTCCATCTCACCGGAGCAGGTCCAAGCTTCTCACACACACACCTTGTGCTCCGGGCCTAGAGTGGGTTTCTGCATGGGTGCATGGCCACACTCTCGCAGAGCGAGATGTGTCTTTTCTACATGAGCTCCTGAGGCCAAGCTCACCATGTGTTGGCTGTTTCTGCCCTCCCCTTCAGCATCGTCTGAGCAGGACCAAGCCATTGTCTCAGAACTTGGGGGTGTATCACCCCCATTCCTCCCCACACACCTCAGCAGCACACACACCCTAACCACCTCTGGCCTCCTCTCTGACCCCCCTCTTCCCTCCAGCACTGTTGGCTTCTTGGAGGTTCCTGGAACTGCCTCAGGTCTTCCTTCTTGCCTCAAGTCCTTTGTCCAAAGTATTCCTTCCTTTCCCTGGAATTCTCACCTTGTGTCCTCCAGACCTCAGCTTATACGTCACCTCCTAAGGAGGGCCTTCACGCCTCTCTCAAGCTCTAAATGCTCCCATTGTTGTCTCATCATAGCATAGTTAGTATCAGTCTCTGTGTGTTGCCATAACAAAACACCACAGATCAGGCAGCTTATAAAGAACGGATACTTATTGCTCACAGTTCTGGAGGGTGGAGGTCAGATTGAAGGCCTGGGAAGTTCAGAGTCTGGTAAAGACCTCTTCCTAGTTCATGAAAGGCATCTATCTCCTCACTGCAAGCTCAGTGCAGGGGATGAAAGTCTCTCTGGGCTCTCGACCATAACAATCTACTGCTTCTTTGAGACCTCATCACCTTTCAAAGGCTCTATCTGCTAATGCCGTCACCTGGAGAATGATAGGTCACCCCAAAGAGGGCAGGGCTGCATACACACTCATGGTGGTTAGTCATCGATCTTCTTTCTCTGCTTATATCAGTCATTGATACCTCCTTATTAGACTCTGATTATTACAATTAAGATTAGGAACCAAGGAGACTGGCTCCCCACACCAACATGCTCATTTGCAAGCTTGAGAACCCATGTCCAGTCCCTGGGACCCACGTAAAAACCAGGCACATGCCTGTGATCCCAGCACTGGGACAGCGCTGAGACAGGAGGATTCCTGAGACTGGTAGGCTAACTAGTTTAGCTGAATCAGTGAATCAGTGGAAGACTGTCTCAAAAATAAAGTGGAGAGCAACTGGTGAAGGCGCCCAGCGTCATCATCCTCTGGTCTCTAGATGCATGGGCACACACGCGTAACCACACACATATGAGCACACATGCATGCAAGTGTGAAAAAGAGACTACTTAGTTACTGAAGAAATGAGCGAAGCGTTAATTATAGGATGTCCTTTGAATGAACGCGATTCCTCAAGTGCCCTGCAAACTCCTTGGGCCTGAGAACGTGTGTTCACTGTCTTCATGACTTAGTGTGCCTGCTTGGACCTGACCTTGAACACAAATATTTGCAGAATTGCAGAGAGCTTGGCTTATGGTTGGAATGAGCTGCAAAGATACTTCCTGTCCTTGGGTGCTTCCCCTGCAGCCTTTGGTGTGGGACTGAGCCCAGGGAAAGCCACAGCCAGGGCATTTCCCTGACGTTTCAGGTGATTTAGGCAAGGATAGCTACCCTGCCCTGGACAGAGCAGGGGAGTGCACAGGAGCCAGGGAAAGGTGCTTCCTGGCTTGTCCCTGGGGTCTGGTCTCTGAGGGGCCTCCTACCTGGCCTCAGGGTCACCCTGTGAAGCTGTAACATGGCTCCAGTCTCCCCACAAACCTCAGCCAGCACTGGGAATGAAGTTGGCCCCGTGCCCTTCACTCTCCTATCCTGGGCTGCTGAGGAAGGAGGTGTGCTGGGGATGGGGAGGGAACTCCCCACACATGTTAGCACACACACTCACCTAGGTAGGCACACACACAGGAATGCACACACAGTAAGTGTTTCCCAAAGACACTGCAGCCCGCGGCTATCAAGTGTGGGCTGTGCTTAGTTCTCTGTGGAGGGTTCATGGTGCTGCCAGGGGGTCCCAGCACCCCCCCCGTCCCCATCACGGAGACAACCAGGATTCAAGTTGCCCTCAGCAAAGCCCCAGAAACGAATGTCTACACTTTCTAATTTTATTACTAATTATTTATTTATTTATTTAGGTACTTTCAAAATGGTCTCACTCTAGCACAGGCTGACCTGGAACTGACTCTTACCTCTCTGCCTTACGAATGCTGGGAATAAAGGCGTGCGCCACCACACCTCACTACCTTTTCTTAAAAAAAGAAATCCCAGCTGGGCGTGGTGGCGCACGCCTTTAATCCCAGCGCTCAGGAGGCAGAGGTAGGAGGATCGCCATGAGTTCAAGGCCACCCTGAGACTACAGAGTTAATTCCAGTCAGCCTGGACCAGAGTGAGACACTACCTTGAAAAACCAAAAAAACAAACAAACAAACAAAAAAAGAAATCCCAAAGGTTTTGGAAAATTGAAAGCAGAATGTCTTCACAGTTGAATGGCTGAGATGTCTCCTGTCCTATTGTATGTGTGGTACGTGTGTATGCCACGCACGTAGGTATGGAGGCCAGAGGGTACTCTCAGGTGTCATTCCTTAACCACCACCCACCTTTTTTTGAGACAAGGTCTCTCAGTGGCCTGGAACTCACATAACCTGACTTGCCGCCAGTCAGCACCAGGGACCCACCTGTCTCCATCTGCCCATTGCTGCCTTGGCAGGTCTTGTTATTTTAAGATCATGGTTCTGGGGATTGGATTCCAGTCCCCATGCTTGTGAGGGGAGCCTTTCACTGACTGAGCTATCTCCAGCTCTTCTCCTGCCCTTTGTTCCACAGCCGGGACTTCCTCCTGAGCTCCGCGTTGGCTCTCCTCACAGGTCTCCATCCAGGCAGCGGCACTATGGAGCTGAAAGTGAATGCTCGCTTGGCCACAAGGGCCACAACTCAGGGACCAGTGACCAGCCTAACTCAAAATGCCATCATTGGAGTTTTCAGTACATTCTTCGGGGGCATACTGTAGGAAGGAGGGGTGAGATGGCTCTGGCTCTGTGAGGATAGATACTCACCCGTTTGTCCATCCACTGACGCGCTGGCCAGAGCACAGGAAGCTCACACACTGTGCACACAGCGTGCCTCCTCGTCCCGCAAGCAGAGCCTTCCCATTCCGTTTCTGGCACTGGCCATGACCCTTACAATGGAGCTTAACAGAGGTTTGCTCTCAGGAGCAGCCTCCTGTCCTCTGGCCCCATGCCTGACCTATTTTGTGCCCTTGCTCAGAAGCCCAGAGCTGGCCTGCAACTCAGCTGGCACTCCCAGACTGTCCTTAGATCGACCCTTTTCCATTGTCCCAATCACATCATTGCATTGAGGGAAAACCTTGATCTTTGGATCCGCTCTCACCTTTCTCCCCAGTGGCCATTAGTTAAGGACAGACACAGCTTAAAGTGCCGTCCTTCCCAGAGCATCATGGGTGATGGAAGAAGATTCCTGAGGGCACACTGCCAAGCTGATACCCTTGGCGTTGTCCTCTCATCTCCAGTGCCTGTCACACAACTCAGGAGTCAGTACAAGGAGCTTATCCTATGCTGAGCTATTTTCATGTGGGTTATTTTTGCATTTCTATTTAGATTTCAAATTCTGAATCCATTATATCCTGACACAGGGCTGGAGACATTGGTTACTGATAGATACTGTGATGGAGAGCAGCCCGGTCCAAGAGACAGGAGCCAAGATGAAACGCCCTTGTAAGGAGAGTCACAGCCCCTTGCCAAGGCAGTGTGGTGAGGCCTCAGTGCCAGAGAGGCCCAGAAATCTGAAGAGCAAAGGGAGGTGTCCCTTTGGATGAATTTCTGGGGAAAGAGTGGATGTCTGGGCACAGACTATGTGAAAGAAGCCATGGAGACAAAGGAGGAGAGATTGTGGGAGGTAAAGAGCGCCTCTGGTCTGCCAGGTCTCTAAGGGAGAGGACCTTTCTGCTCCCACTTGTGGCAGGGGCACAAGTTGGCAAGGAGCAGGAAGACACATAGATAAGAGAAAGGCAGAACTCAGCTCTGCTCCCTCTTGGGCAGCAGGGCCTCTTACAGGGAGCACATCCATGTTCTAGCAGTTCCCTGGAAGCAGAGTCTTAGAGCACTTGGAAACATCAGGTCTAGCTTCCTCATTTCACAGACAAGAAGGTTGAGCCTCACGGAGGTTCTGCACCCCATGAAATGGTGAGCTGTGTGTCTGTGGAAGGACAGTCAGCCACTGTCTAATCTGTTTGTTGAGATGGGAGTATAATGGTAAATAGTCATGGTCCTTACCCGCCAAGAGCTTTGGGTTGGCGCAAGAAAGAGGAAAGATTCAGCGGACAGCAATACTGTGCGTTAGGAAGCTCGGAGCTTCATCAACTATTAAGATTGACCTTGAGGGCTGGAGAGAGGGCTTAGTGGTTGAGCGCTTGCCTGTGAAGCCTAAGGACCCCGGTTCGAGGCTCGGTTCCCCAGGTCCCACGTTAGCCAGATGCACAAGGGGGCGCATGCGTCTGGAGTTCGTTGGCAGAGGCTGGAAGCCCTGGCGCGCCCATTCTCTCTCTCTTCCTCTATCTGTCTTTCTCTCTGTGTCTGTCACTCTCAAATAAATAAATAAATAAATGAACAAAAAATATTTAAAAAAAAGAATGACCTTGAAATCTTGCAAGTGTCCGAAGAGACTTGCTGAAGGTACGGAGGTTTGCCAGTACATCTGTGTTAAAAATTAAGATGGGCAACGCATCCAGCTGTGTGCCGCCCTTCTCTTGGTCTCATGCCATGTTCAGCAGATGTGTGCTGGGTGCTCTGTCATGACTAATGGATGCTTGGAATGAAACTTTAGAATATGGACCAAAATGCCACTTTGGGACGTTCTAATTTAGTGGGAAACTAAAGAAGATAAAACCCAAAAGAGCAGGAAGGGAGCTGGGCTGGTTTCTTTGAGCCTTCTTTGCTACCCTCTCCTAGCAGAGCTAGGCGCATGCCAACACCTTCGCCCTGTGCGGGCTGAGGCAGGAGCACTGGGAAAGGACAGCCTGGGCTACACAAGGAGGCCCTGTCTCAAACAAATAAGTAGTTCTCAAGTAAGAATCTCCTCTCTGTCCACCCAGTAATGTTCCTCAGCTGTAATTTTGCAGGTTTCTTTCAGCCTTCATATTAAATTATTGCTTGTGAAATGTGCCAGGTCAACATAGAGGCCCTGCAGAGGTAGAGCCCTGCTGTTTCCAGGATGCAGACCAGTGGCTGCTCTGTGCTTCTTAGGAATGGCCACATAACCCAGGGGACAAAAGGCACTCAGTGACTGGCAGGGTCACGTTCACTTTCATTCATGAGTCATTCATTTACTCATGATGACTCAGTTCTTTTTTCTTTTAAGAAAGAAGGACTAAAAAAAAAAAAAAAAAAAAAAAAAAGCCAAGTAAGCTGGGTGTGGTGGCACATGCTTTTAATCCCCAGCACTCGGTAGGCAGAGGTAGGAGGATGAATGCCAGGTCATCCTGGGCTAGTGATATACTGCCACAAAAAGAAAAAAGAAAGAAAGAAGGGAGGGAGGGAAGAAAGAAAGAGTATGGATGCACCAAAGTCTCTAGTCACTGCAAACAAACTCCAGATGCATGCACCACTTCATGCATCTGGCTTTCTGTGTGTACTGGGAAATCAAACAGGGCCAACAGACTATGCAAGCAACTACCTTTAACCACTGAACAATCTCCCCAGCCAGGTTCTTAGTTTTTATTATGAACTATTAAAAGGACAAAAAAAGTCAAAGCCAGGCTGGAGGAATGGCTTAGCAGTTAAGATGCTTGCCTGCAAAGCCAAAGGACTCAGGTTTGATTCCCCAGGACCCACGTAAGCCAGATGCACAAGGTGGCACATGCATTTGGAGTTTGGTTGCAGTGGTTGGAGACCCTCATGCACCCATTCTATCTCTTTCTCTCTCTCTCTCTCAAACAAATAATTAAAAAAAAAAAAAAGAAGAAGAAGACAAGGCCAAGTCCTTGTCTTCAAAGAGATTGCTATCTAAGGGAGAGGGAGGGAAATGCTGAGCTTGAGGCATAGAGAAGCAGCCCCCTCTCCCCATTACTGAGTGCAAGTGAACAGAGTTTGCAGTGTACACACACATGGGCTTGCCTGAGAATGCGGGTGGCACCACTCCATGGCCGGGGTCTAGGACTGAATAAAAAGACGGTGAACTGAGCACCACCCTTCACCACACTTTGTGTCCTGACTGCTTATGTAATGTGACCAGCTGCCTCCCACGCCTACCGCCACGTCTTCCTGCCACAACCGACTGTGAGCGCAAAGAAACCCTTCCTTCCTTAAGCTGCTTTGGTTAGATATTTTGTCACAGCAACGAGAAAAATAACACACACACACAGAGAGAGAGAGAGAGAGAGAGAGAGAGAGAGTCTTGAGAGCAGGAATAGGTTATGTTTTGTTGATCAGTAACTCCATGCCCTACCCAGCTTCTTATATTCCTTCTTTCTGCTTCTCTGCCCAGAGGAAGAAGGACCCTGGCTGCCCTGCCCTCCTGCCTCTCTTGATTTGTCCCTTGAGATCAGTGTCCATGAATACCACTTTGCCCTCAACAACCAATCTTGCCTATTCATCTGTCTCCTTTCCCCATCTCTCAAGCATGTCCAATACCCCCTCCAAGAGCCTCCACTGCCCCTCTGTCTGCTGCTCAGGCCACTGCTCCATCTCGCATTCTCTTCAGGTGGGTCTTTCTCATCCCCCCTCCTTCCCTGCTTCCCCCACCTCGCCAGGTACACCCCGGCCAGCAGTGCTCTTCCAGGGTGACTCCCAGGCGGATGGATGTCTACTGCTGGGTGCAGTGCTCTCCTGTCCAGCCCTGGGCCCTTGTGCACTTCCTCTGGGACCCTTCGCTCCCCTGACTGACGACTCTCACATCATCTCCAGTCTCGACTCAATGTTAGGTTGCAAAACCTGCGTGTTCCACTTACGAAGCAGTGACTCGAGCTGGCTGTCCCTTGAAAACTGGAGCTCACTCCTTCCTCCTCAAAGCAGCCTCTGCCCTAATCCGCAAGGCAGTAACTGGCAGCCAGGCACTGACCAGGAAGCTGTCACTTTAGAACCCAGGATTACCTTGGCTGCTATCTCCTGTTTCATGTCTCAGGTCCAATTGCTTCCTAATCATGTCTTAAATCTGTTTCCCTCATCATTCCATCCTGATCCTTTAAGTCCAGTCCAACCCCGTGCTTTGTCTTGGTGCCTCCCAAATCTGCAAATATAAGTTATTTTAGCCAAGAGAGGGGCGAGGCCTGTCCTCACTGTTCTCTGCTCCTTACCTCTTAATTTCTACCCTCCGCCTCCACTTTGTTTTCCATTTCAAGCCATTTAACAAACTTGAAATTTCCCTACTATTTCCCATAGCAGTTCTCCATCTGGCCTTAGGTACAACATCATACCCACCAGCAACTATAGGCAGCATCCCTCGCACTGGCCAGGGCTCTGTGCTTCCATATCATTTAGGTGCCTATTCCTTTCTTTTTATTTTTATTGATTTATTAGAGAGAGAGAGAGAGAGAATGGGTGTGCCAGGGCCTCCATCACTGCAAATGAACTTCAGGTGCATGTGCCACCATGTGCATCTGGCTTTCTTGGGTACTGGGGAATCGAACCTGGGTCCTTAGGCTTAGCAGGAAAGCGCCTGAGCTGCTGAATCATCTCTTCAGCCCTAGACACCCATTATTCCACTGGACTGTTAAGTTCCTGGCAGACAAAGATTCTAACTTGTCATATAGCAGGTGCCGGATGTTAGACACAATAGAAAATGGCGAGTGTGAGATATACAGGAAATGTCCAGGCACGACTCAAAGCAACGCACGCTCTGCCCAAACCCAGAGGCAGACGGCGCTGCTGGGGACCGAGCCGGCCCAAAGCTGCTCCTTCCGCACGCGCAGACTCTGTAGCCACGCGTCCTGCAAACAGGAAAGTGCTGGTTACTCAGGTGCAGCTGATCTTCCTTCCCCCCAGTGCCCTGGATTCTTCACATACTGTTTTCTCCACTCAGCTGGGATGTCCGTTGTCCAGAATACCAGGAACAACTGTCCATCACCATGAGGACCGGGGTGAGGCCAGCTGGAAGTCAGTGGTCAACAAGCGCCCTGCATGCTGGGGCCAGGAGTTAGGGGAGCCCTCCACTGTTTACTCAGACCAGAAAGGCTGCAGCTGAGCTGGACCCGGGAGCAGCTCCACAGCAGACGTGTCGTTGAGATGTGCGTGCGCTGGGGAGTGCTGGATGCTAAGTTCTCTCCAGAGAGAACTCCGCAGCCAAGAGGGCACAGCCATCCTGTCAGCCTGGTCATGTTCAGGAGCCTTGCTGAGGTTTTCCAAAGACGCGTCCCAGGCTGCTCGTTGGTTTCCTACTGCATCGTTTCCTGACGTGCCGCCATGTGAGCAGAAAGCTGCTGTCCTCGACACTGAGTCCCTTTGGTGCTCAGAGCTCAAGTTCTCACTCCCTTTCCTCCTGGCCTTGCCCCTGGCCAGTGTCCTGGACTGAGCCACCAGTGACCATTTGCAGCTTTGGCCTGGATGTGTTTTTTCCAAAGGCCCTTGCCTAAGCTACTCATGGGCACAGGCTGGGTGTGCAGTTGGCACCCTGTGGTCCGTGCTGGGGAGGACCCTGTTCAGATGTGGCCCCGTGTGCCAGAAGGAGTTGAGCCATGGCATCGATCTCTTATGCTCAGCTCAGGCAGGCCAAACCCTTTTGCCTCCCTCTCTCCTGCTCTCTGTTCCTTTTGGCTTTACCCCACTTCTCCCCAGATGCTGGACGCCCCAGAGGTTCCAGAGGAGCAGCTAGCAGCGACTGGTTTTCATCATAAGCTACGGCAGGTATAAAGAGGCCTGACTGGAAAGATGGACCGGTGGGAAAAGTGCCTGGCATACAAGCATGAGGACCTCAGTTCAAATCCCCAGAACCCGTGTAACGTCAGCAGTAATGGTGTGAACACAGACAGAGGTCCCTGGGGCTCACTGACTGGCTACCCTAGCCAAATAGGTGAGCTCCAGGTTCAGGGAGAGAGCCGACCTCAAAAGTAAGGTGGAGGGTGACTGAGCGGATACCTGATGTCAACCTCTGGCCTCTACATGCACATAAACATGTACCTACACACATAAGAACATACGTGCACACACATGCACACCATGCACACATACGCATGGAGGGAGAGAGAGGGAGATGAACAGTCACATTCAGAGGGATCTCGTGGATTGGCACCCATGGGAGAGCATGACTTGGGCCACTGCCTTCCTCAGCATGGTCTTGCCCCTCACAGGCCACTGCTATGGATCTCACCAGCCACCAAAGCTTTCTGCAGAGAGATTCACAGATCAAGCCATCCCACAGCTTCTCAGCCTGGTAGTTAGACTCAGATGTCTCCCCTGAAATCATGTGTTTTGAATGTTTGGCCCCCAGCTCATGACAATCTGGAAGGTGGACCTTGTTGGGGGAGGTCTGTTGTTGGGGGCAGGCCTAAGGGTGTTGCAGCCAGCCTCTGCCCCCCGCCAGCACTTGGGTACTCTCTCTGCGCATGCCATACTTTCCCTGGCCATCACCCCCAGCTTCCCCTCGAAATGGTAAGGCAAAGGTAAATCCTTTCCTCCCTTCAGTGGCTTTTAGTAGGGTGTTTTGTCCCGGCAATGCGAAGGTAACCACAACACAGAGCTACCATCAAGCCATCCCCTGGCTTCCTTGGGTCCCATGCACTCTGCACTGCGGCAAGTTGGCACGCAAGGTCACCTGAGAGGAAGCAAATGTCTCTATTGTAATGTGTCACTCGCCCTTCCAGCTTTCCTTTGTGAGCCTGAAGAGGGAACAACGGAGTGAGCAGCGAGACAGAGTGAAAAGAAGGCTCCAAGATCCTAGAACACTTGTTTCGATCTACTTGTTGTGGTTAACTTCACGTCGTTGGGACAACACAGCTGACCAGGAGCAGCTGACGGGAGGAAGGGGTTTGCTTTGGCTCCAGTCTGCAGGGGGAGCTTCGTCCCAGCTGGGAAGAACGGCAGAGCAGAGGCTGGTATCACACCTTGCCACACAGCTGGCAGAAAGCAGCAAGAGTGAGCTGAGCTCCTGCTGCAAGGAAAACTAATAAACCTCAAAGTCCACCCCCAGTGATGCACCTCCTCCAGCAAGGCCCACCTTCTGAATTGCCACCAGCCAGGGCCTAAGCACTCAAAACACATGAGGTTATGTGACTGTCTCATTCAAACTACAATATTACTGATACGCACTAACGCAAATGCCTTCTTGTCTCAATCTGAACTCCAGGAATAGAGGGTACATGAGCAATAGATGAAAGAGAGAGAGAAAGAAGATAGAGAGATAAATAGATTGGATAGGTGTTAGGTGCATTAGAGGTAGTTTGATTAAATAGCGTATTACTTCCTGGTCTCTGTAACATAGTACCCAAGAGAAGCAACTTAGGGAGGAACAATTTTTAGCCCAGAGTTTTGGTCCATTGTAACATGGAGGCATGGCAGGGTGAAGTGGCTCCATCCATAGCAGCAGGAACTAGCCTATGTCAGAAGTTTGTTCGTATCATGATTGTGGACCAATAGGCAGAGAATTAAGACTAGAACTGGATGCAGATATAATGTTCAAAGGCCTGCCCTGAGACCCCCGCCTTCCCCAACTCAAATCCCACAGGCTCAATAGCCTCCAAAACCAGTGCCAACAGCGGGGGACCACGTGTTCAAACACATGAGCCTGTACGGGACGTTTATAAACCACAGGATATATCAGCCCCTTGTCACTTGTTTGGAGATGCAGCTTGTACAAAGTGTCATTAATCGGGCGTCATCCTGCTGACGCTTTCCCACCAAGGTGGGCTTGTTACTGAGGAGAGCTCACTCCTCTTCAGCAGGTGGCCTGCGGTTCCTCCTGGCCTGTCCTCTGTAGTCCTTTGCACTCCAGGGTGCTCGTTCACCATGGGCTGACCGGAGTGTTGTTTGCTATCTGCTGTCCCAATGCAGTGGCACCTGTTGGGCCCTTGGCTCCGTGATGTGGACATCTATTTTGCAGCCCTGAGTCAAAACACGCCCCCCCCCCGCCATATCATTGGCACACAGCTGGCCCTGAAGGTATTGACCAAACACCTCCGATAAACCAATATAAGGGAGTGCAAAAATTACAACATTAAATAACCTCTTGGAGTCATCCATTAACTTCTACTGAGGTCATCTTGTGTTAGCTGTCACCGGGAACCCCAGAGAGGGCACTCAAGCTGGGGCATGTCCCCGCCCCCACTGCCGCATGGAGGAGCACACTTCCATAAACCCATTTTTCAGATGTGCCAGCTTCCTGCGAGACTGTTCTGGGCACACCAGCTTCCAGTTCCTTGCTGTCACCCCAAAGACCTGTCCCCTCAGCCCCTGTTGACCGTGGTTGCACAGCACACGGTGCTCTGCTGTTTTGCCAGCTCTGGGTCTTGGAATAGTTAGTTCTGCATCTCAGGGCAGGCCTCAGCACTCTGTGTTCCCCAAGTTCCTTGATGGCTGACCTTGTCCACTTGACAGGACTAGAGTCACCCAGAAAGTGAGCCTCTGGGTGCCTGCAAGGGGGATGAAGCTCGTCAGGGTGAGAAGTCCCTGGGCTGCACCACTCCATGGGCGAGGGTCCTGAACTGCATGAAAGGAGAAAGCTGGCTGGGCACGAGTGTTCATCACCCCCTTTCCTGACTCTGGCTGCAACGCGACCAGCTGCTTCCTTCCACTCCACGCCTCCCCTGCCCTGATGGAAGGTTTGCCTTGAAACTGTAAGCCTAAAGAAACCCTCCTTCCCCAAGCTCCTCGTTGTCAGCTATCTTGTTACAGCAATGGGAAAGTAACTGATATAGTTCCCAATTTGTCTGGGGAACTTTAGGATTCAGCCACCAGATAAGCATCTGCCATACTGAATGGGCCATTTCTTGGACTCCTCTTCCTTTAGCTTAACAAAAATACAAGGAGTGGGCTGGAGAGATGGCTTAGCGGTTAAGCACTTGCCTGTGAAGCCTAAGGACCCTGGTTCAAGGCTCGGTTCCCCAGGACCCACGTTAGCCAGATGCACAAGGGGGCGCATGCATCTGGAGTTCGTTTGCAGTGGCTGGAAGCCCTGGAGCGCCCATTCTCTCTCTCTCTCTTTCTCTATACCTGCCTCTTTGTCTGTCTGTTGCTCTCAAATAAATAAATATAAAAAATAAAAAAATAAAATAAAACCCAAGGAGTATTTTGGCATGCTTATTTCTCTCCTGTCCTGCCC
Source organism: Jaculus jaculus (assembly GCF_020740685.1). Classification (NCBI taxonomy): domain Eukaryota; kingdom Metazoa; phylum Chordata; class Mammalia; order Rodentia; family Dipodidae; genus Jaculus; species Jaculus jaculus. Next base: position 11,870,456 of record NC_059106.1, on the reverse strand, counting down.
TGAGCCACATGATAGCAAATTACATCAACAAAGGCTTAGTGGTGTCAGCAAAGCCTTCCACTCAGCCAAGGATGCCAGCTCAACCTCGGCTGCAGCCTCTGGTCACAACCTCCACTCCACACAGAGCACGCCACCATGGAAGCTGGGCATGGCACCTACCTGTAGCCCCGGCCCTCAGGAATTGGAGGAAGGAAGATCAAGAGTTCAAGGCCAGGCTGAGCTACATGGAGAGACCCTCATCTCATGATTTAATAAATAAACAAATCTCATAATTTAGCCTCTGCTTCTAGTCCCCATATCTATCTTAAAGGAACTACGGGCCTTTCAATGCCTCACTCAGGGCCACGAATTTCCCATGTTCGCTCAGCCTGTGGGCAACAAGGAGCTTGAAGCAAGCACTTCTTCCTTCATTCTGTGCATGAGACAATGTTTGATCAGATGGCACAAGAGTGGCCCTGGAGCCCACAGCAGCAGGGGAGGCACACACACCTGAAGACCAGTGCCAGTCTGAATAGAGGGCCATGGGACCCCAAAGGCAGGCTTGGAATGTTATCGCAATGGTGGTGATAAAGGCTCTGGGTCTTGGAATAGTTAGTTCTGCATCTGTGTGGCCAATCCACATGACCAAAACACTCAAGGAAGGAAAGACGTATCTTGGCTCATGGTTTCAGAGGGTTCCAGTCCATCACGGAGGGAAGGCATAGAAGCATTTATGGCAGAAAGATTGTGTGGTGTATCCGCCCCTATAGATGGCGGCTGTGGGAGACTCTGGTGCCCTTGCCTGCTCTTCCTGCTCCACTTCCTCTCCCTGCAGCCTCTGTGCCCACCGCGTTCAGAGGGTCTGTTTTCCATAGAGCATTGGTGCACTCACGAACACCCATGTCTCCATCGCCTTTGCTAGTCAACACTGCCGCTGCTAGAGGCCGTCTCACATTCTGCCCGCCTGATTTTCGAGGCATATGTGAATTAGAAATACACACAGCCCACATTTTCTCTAAAAGATATGCTCATTGTCTTCTCCCATTTGCCAGGGTGAACTTGAGCTGAGCTGATCTTTTGTTCATCTGTGGGAATGAGGGGCGAGGATAGCCATGAGTAACTGGCATCCGAAGATAAGCCAACAGCCCCTAATATCCAAACTTTGAATGTCCTTTCCCACCGTCTTTTTTGTTTGTTTGTTTGTTTGTTTTTATTTATTTGAGAGCAACAGACAGGCAGAAAGAGGCAAATAGAGAGAGAGAGAATGGGCGCGCCAGGGCCTCCAGCCACTGCAAACGAACTCCAGGTGCATGCGCCCCCTTATGCATCTGGCTAATGTGAGTCCTGGGGAATTGAGCCTTGAACCAGGGTCCTTAGGCTTCAGAGGCAAGTGCTTAACTGCTAAGCCATCTCTCCAGCCCTCTCACCAACTCTTTATGCATGGGTTATTTTAAATGGCAACTCTACTAATCAGGGTTTCTCTGGCTCTGTGTGTGGTGCCCCTGACCTTGTCCAGCACGTTGTGATGGAGCACTCCAGCCAGTACAAGATACCAGAGCGCACTTCCTCCGCCTTCAGATGTGGGTGTCAGCTGGGCACGGTAGCACTTATCTGTCACTCCAGCACTTGGGAGGCTGAGGCAGAAGGATCACAATTCTAGGCTAGCTTGGACTACCCATACATATCCTGTCTCAAGAGAGAAACAAGGTGTGGGTACTTTTTCCTTCATTTTTACAGAGCACAGTAAGCCAAAGTCCCTGTGCCCACAGCTGGCACAGCTGTACTGACTTAAAGTAACACCGGTGTATAACCTCTGGAGAAATTGCTGACAAAAGTGGACAAATCAATAAATGATTGGATGACTTTCTGGTCATCTATAGATGGAATTCCCAGACATTTCATCTTAGATGAGAGGCAAATCTTGTGTATGTGTGTGCGTGCAGGTGCATCTGAGCATGGGGGTGCACGTGCACGTGTGTGTGCATGCCCGTGAAGGTCAAAGGACAACGTCATATGTCATTCCTCAAGCACTATTCAGCTTTTTTAAAAAAATGTTTAATTTTATTTATTTGAGAGCAACAGACAGAGAGATAAGGAGGCAGAGAGAGAGAGAGAATGGGCACATCAGAACCTCCAGCCAGTGCAAACGAACTGCAGATGCATGTGCCACCTTGTGCATCTGGCTTATGTGAATACTGGGGAATAGAGCCTTGAACCCAGGTCCTTAGGCTTCACAGGCAAGCACTTAACCGCTAAGCCATCTCTCCAGCCCCACTATTCAGCTTTTTAAAGCAGTATAGCATTGGCCTGGAAATGCCCAAATAGACTAACTGGCCAGTGAACTCATGTCTCTCCCTCCTTGTAATCCTTGGCGCTGGGATTACAACCTTGGGCCACCATGCCTGTTGTATTTTGTTAAACGTGTGCTCTGACAATCAAACTCAGGTTTGCAAGCACTTCACTGTCTGTGATGGTTAATCTTGTCAGCTTGACAGGATTTGTAATCACCATGGAAACAAACCTCTGGGCATGCCTGTGAGGGAGTTTCTAGATTAGGTTAACTGAGGTGGGAGACCCACTCTAAATGTGGGCAGGGCCATTCCATGGGCTGGGGGCCCAGACTGAAAGCAAGTTAGGAAGCTAGCTGAGCGCCGTCATCCATCGCGCTACCTCCTCACACAGGCACAGTGTGGCCAGCGGCTTCCCGCTGCTGCTGCCAGGCCTGCCTCGCCATGATGGGCTGAGTCCGCTCCAAATGAGAGCTTAAACAAGCCCTTTGCTTCCTTTAGCTGCCTTTGTCAGCTGTCTGTCTCCGCAACAAGAAAAAGTAACTAACGTGCTGAGCTGTCCCCCAGCCTGCAACTCCTACGCAATGTCAGCACTCTCCCTTCGCAATCACTCTGCTGTCCGCTTACTGTCGCATCACAAAAGACCCGAATAGACGCCAACATGGGAGAAAAAGTGAAATACAGGATGAAAGGGACTAGGGATTCCACATAAAGTTAGACATGTAAGTCTTTAGTGTAAGGCCCTCCCAAGCACAGAAGTATAGAATATGCTGAAGGATCGAGAGTGAAAGGTGCACCAGGTACATCAACCTTCCTTTAGGAGGAAAATTCATTCCAATGATCTTCAAAGTCTTGTCTTAGTAGGTTTTATTTTTTTCAGGACCAGAATCCACTCAAAGAGTCTTAAATTTAAGAAGGGGGCTCTTGGGCTGGAGGGATGGCTTAGCAGTTAAGGTGCTTTCCTGCAAAGCCAAAGGACCCTGGTTTGATTCCCCAAGACCCATGTAAGCCAGATGCACAAGGGGATGCATGCGTCTGGAGTTCATTTACAGTGGCTGGAGTTCCTGGTGCACCCATTCTCTTTCTCTCTCTCTCTCTCTCCCTTTTCCTCTGTCAAATAAATAAATATAAATAAATTTTAAAAGGGGGGCTCTTATCATGGAAAAGCCAGCATCCATCATGGACTGGTAGGACTGGGCACACTCAGGCCTACCTGAGTCATTAAACGTTTTAATATTAAACTGTATCCCTAGAGTAATGAACTGTGTCCTGAAGAACCCGATCCCCAGGGACTGTAGCTAGCAAGGCTAGAGGGAGAAGTTGGGCTTGGTGGGAAAGCCATGTAGGTCACCCAGTGCAGGGTGATCTAGTGCCCAAACCAAGCCACACTAGCTACAGGTCATTTTCACTTCTCAGTCTTTTAAAAGTGTGTGTGTGTGTGTGTGTGTTTGTGTGCTCATGTGGGGTGTATATGTATATGGGTGTGCACAAGCGTGAATGCATGCCTGTGAAAGCCAAAGAGCAAGCTCAGGAATCAATCCCAGGAACGTCACCTGCTTCCTTTGAGACAGGGCATGGAGCTCATCAATTTAGACCAGACTTCCTGGCCAGTGAGCCCCAGGGAGCCTCCTGTCTCCACCTCCCCGTGCTGAAATTTCAGGTGCATGGCATCACCCGTGGCATGGGTACTGGGGATTGAACTCAATTCTTATTTCTTCACCCTCCACTGTGCTTTCCTGTGCACATCAAAGTTGTATTGTTTCTAACTGTTGCAGCCATTCTGAAATACTAGATCAGTACTGCTGCCTGGCCCAGTGCCTGTTTACAAGGGCAGGGATCCGGTCAGAAGACTAAATATCTACCTTTGATTACTCATCCTAATTAATTCACTTATGGACACTTGAATAGTTGTCAACTGCCACACTATGAACATAGCTGTATTCCAGGAACAAAGAAATGGTGCTGGCCTTTGAGCACTGTGACAAAAGAGCTGACACAAACAACTCAGAGAGGAGGGTTTGCTTGGCTCACAGTTTCAAAGACTTCAGTTCATGCTTGGCTGGCTCCGTTGTTGCTAGGTTTGTGGCAAAAAATGGAGGGCATAGTGGAGGAAAGCTTGAGGAAGAAAGAGAGAGGAAGGGGCTAGGGACAAGGCATGTTCTTCAAGGGCCCATTCCCTGTGACCAACTTCTTGCAACTAAGGCCTACCTCCCAGCTTCTCCCTCCTCCCAGGAACACCATCAAACTCTGAATCCATCCCTGGAAGTGAGAGTCCCCGTGATCCAACCACTTCCCACAAGCCCCTGCCTCTGAAGTCATCATCAGCTGGGAACCAAGCATTCAGAACACAGAGTTTCTGGGAGACACCTGATTCAACAGCCCTTGTTGAGAGGCCCAACACATTGAGCATGGCATGTCAGCTAACTAGAGCCCAGCATCTTTATTTAGCATATTCAGCGTCACCGTCTCTACAGCATGGGCTGAGAAACGGTGACAACTGCTTCTGTTTCTGATGCCAAGTCCAGCTGATCAACATGGAGACGGCAGTGGGGGTGACAGGTGCTGAGCAAGCATGGCCTGGTCCCCGTCCACGGCAGCCAGCTGCTCCCTGGGAGTGACAATGTGCTCAACCGCAGTGTCCAGACCAGGATCTGTGTAAGATGGGAAGGTGGACATTGGCTCTGACCTATGGAAGCATTAAATGACAGAGGAAGGCGCTCTTAGATGGAGAAGTTCCACATACGCTGTTTTTACCGATTTCTGTGGTTTTCCTCATTTTTATTTTTAGAAATGAAATTCCAAGGAGGTTAGGGAGGTAGCTTAGCACGTGAAGTGCTGACTGTACCAGCATGAGGACCCGAGTTCAGATCTTCAGCTGCAGTCATGGGGTACATGCCTGTCATGCCAGCACTGGGAAGGGGAGTCGGGATGCTCCGCAGGGCTGCTGGCTGGCTTGTCACGTGTTCTGTGTTCAGTGAGAGACCTTGTCTCAAAAAATAAGGTGAAAAGCAATTGAGGAAGACACCCCCCCAAAATTGACTGCTGGCCTGCACTTGCATGTACACATATGTGTACCCCTCCACACACATGTTCCCAAATACATACCATGCATACATAGACATGCAAGAAAGGAGAAAAGAGGGAATGAGAAGGAAGAAAAGCAAGAGAAAGAAGAAAGGAAGGAAGGAAGGGAGGGAAGAGAGAGAGGGATGGAGGGAACAAGGAAAGGAGGAAGGAAAAGAAAGGAAGGAAGAAGAAAGGTGGGCTGGAGAGGTGGCTTACCAGTTAAGTGCTTGCCTGTGAAGCCTAAGGACCCCGGTTCGAGGCTCAGTTCCCCAGGACCCACGTTAGCCAGATGCACAAGGGGACGCACGCGTCTGGAGTTCGTTTGCAGAGGCTGGAAGCCCTGGTGCGCCCATTCTCTCTCTCTCCCTCTATCTGTCTTTCTCTCTGTGTCTGTCGTTCTCAAATAAATAAATTTAAAAAAAGAAAAAAGAAAAAAGGTGAAAACGAAGCACAGAGGGCATGTGCTCCAATCCCTCAGTACATACTTTGTCCAAAGTGTCCCCATGCAAAGAGCTCCAGGTGTTATAGGTCACCTCTCTCACTGTTGTCCCCTTCCTTTGGGCAGCCAGCTCCGAGCCACATAGGGTTTCAAAGTGGCCTGCTCCTCCTTATCCCAGGATCATTCGCACATTCCACCATGGAGCAACTGCGGGGGCTGCTGTGAGGGGGCTGCAAGCTGGGCACCATGGGGGACTCGCAGCTGCCCTGTCTCCCGGGGGTCACTGTCTGGGGGAGGAGATGGCCGGCAGAACAGCTCTTGCACAAAGCCCACTCAGGCTGGTCTTTGGGCTGGAAGGACATTGATGGAGTTAACTTGAGGGTGACTGGATGTCTCTAAAAGGAGAAAAAGACAGCAGCTCTAATAGAAAAGGGGGTGGCTGAAGCTCACGCCAAGAAGCCCAGGAATCAGAGAGGAGCCGACTAGGCCACAGGGAGGCCCATCTCAGTGTCTTATCGGACCGAGACAAAACACGGAATTGAGCGGTGCCAGCAGCTGAGAACTGAGGAAAGAAGAGATTCTAAGCTGGGTGTGGTATCACACCCTTAATCCCAGCACTCGGGAGGCAGAGGTAGGAGGATCACCGTGAGTTCGAGGCCACCCTGAGACTCCATAGAGAATTCCAGGTCAGCCTGAGCTAAAGTGAGACCCTACCTCGAAAAACCAAAAAAAAAAAAGAGAGAGAGAGAGAGATTATAGAGTTTCTTTCGTCAATGTCTCGTCTTTGAGATGGTTTATATTCAAAAGAGTGCGTGCATTTAAATCTTACAGTTTGGTGAATTTGGACATAGTCATGAAACACATTTGAGATTAAAAGAAAACACACCAATTCCAACTTAATCCAACGAAAATTTAGTCTGTCTTTTCACAGTGATATTAATATAGTTTGTTTTCAAACTTCCATCAGCTAAAGCCAATGTAGGAGGAGGAAGAGGAGAAGGAGAGGAAGAGGAAGATGGAGAAGGAAAACTGGAAAGAACAGAGTCAATGGCTTCAAACTCCAAATAAGGAAGCCTGTAGTTTTAGGGAAAGAAAAAGAAGCCGGTGTTGGTGAGAATAACCTCTCAAGAGACACTCACCTTCCAGGTTCAGGAGGAAGGTCAGATGGCTCGTTCCCTCTAGCCTCTCGGGAAGACGTCTGTCCACACCTTCAGACCTGGCTTTCTGTCCTGAGTGCCCCTCGGCAGCTGGCTGGGCAGCCGTGGCATGCTCTGTCATTTTCATCTGAACACTTAGATCTGTGGTGGGACACTTCTAATTGTCTGGATCAAAAAGACAGTTCTGGTATGAAATATTTATATTTCATTGGCCTCTGTGTCTGTGTAGTCTTGCCAAACATTAAATAGTTTCCATGAAGTAGTCTTTATTCTTTTGGGGGGAAGCAAGCTATTCAGAGTGGGAACTGGGAGACTTGGGGGGTCAGGGCTAGACATGTGGTCTCCTGCAGGGGCCGGACGCACCATTCCCAAAGTAGACAAGCAAGAAAGGGACTCTTGGCTTCTTGAATTGAGACTCTGGTTTGGTAACCAAAGTACGGGACAGAGGATCATTGTGATTCTTAGCACACCGCAGCATGAGCTGGAGGAAATGGACCTTTGCATTTACAATTTAATTTTTTAATAGTGCATTTATTTGAATAATTCCAATCAAGTATTGCAAAAAGAAACTTTACTCTTGTGATTAAAAAGTAATACACAGACTCTTGCCAAGACAAATACAAAGCAGAGAAAATACAAAAGAGAAAAAAAATCACCTAGAATTCCACCATGCTAAAAAAAAACAATGATGAATTTTAAATGTACTCCTTCCAGAGTTTTCTATGAATTTCATCTCTGATAAATTTTACTACATATGTTATTTTTATTCCTTGCTTTTCCCTATTATGTGTTATTGCTAGTCTTGTAAAAATAATTTGTAAAAGCTTATGTTGTTCTAACGTATGGATGGTCAGAGCTTGGTGGACAAGTCCTTTGTTAATTAATTTTTCCATTGTGGCGTATTGACAGTCACAGTAGGTCGCCTACACTTGTGTCTATGTTTGCTTCTTTCCTTATGTCTTTACCATTACTTCCTGGAAGAGAAATTACTGAAATAAACAAGAGGAGCATTATTTTGCATATGTATGTGCAGTGGGGGCCAATGTGCGTGGGTGGAGACTAGAGATCAAAGTCAGGTGTCCTCTTGTTCTTTGCTTTTACTCTTTGAGCTAATATCACTTAGGAACCTACAGCTCATGGATTGGGGTAGACTAGCTACCAGGGTGCCTGGGGAACCCTCCTTTCTTCGCCTCCCCAGCAGTGGTATTAAAGGTGAGTACCACCATGACTGGCATCTTACCTGGGTTCTGAGGATGCCCGCTCAGTTCCTTGTGCTTGTGTGGCAAGTACTCTACCCACCGAGCTGTCTACCTAGCCCAACGGGCAGAGTTGAAGCTTCTCAGTAGGCACTGGAATTTTTTTCTGAATAGTTCTGCCAGGCAGCATTGCCTTAGCCTTTGGGATCAGCCCTACTTCCACCACTAGGGAAGAGGATCCAGCTTAGTTTGCCACTCGTGGGTATGCCCCCCTCTCCTGGCAGGGTGGATGCCGAGCAGAGCTCCATGTGCTACGCCACGTGTTCCTTTCACGGCCCGTCAACACACGAAAGAGGCACTGCTGTCTTGCAAGTGTTGCTGGAAAGAGCGTCACGACAGGTCCCGTCAACTAACGCTCCACCACCACCCCAGCGCTCCATCGTCACAGCTCCGTGCTGACCACCAGAAAGAACCATGCCCACCGACCTCCAAGGTCATCTGAGTGCCCGTCTCATCCCCGCACAGCTCAGAGACCCAGCCCGACCTCCTCCTCCTCCGCCGTACCTAGAGCTGCCAGTGAGTCACCGGTTAAGCCCGTCGCCTCAGCCTCTGGCTTGTCTCTCCCAGCAGCTTCCCGCTCCACCCAGAGCCCAGCCATTCCCCACAACACTATGTTCTCAACACTATGGTTCTCTCTGTGTTTTTTTTAAAGATTTTATTTTATTGTTATTTATTTATTATTATTATTATTTGAGGTAGGGTTTCACTCTAGTCCAGACTGACCCAGAATTCACTAAGTAGACTCAGGGTGGCCTTGAACTCATGGTGATCCTCCTACCTCTGCCTCTCGAGTGTTGGGATTAAAGGCATGTGCCACCACACCCAGCCTTTTTATTTTATTTTTATTTATTTGAGACAGAGAGAGGGAGAGAGAAAGGGCACGCCAGGGCCTCTAGCCATTGCAAACGAACTCCAGATGCATGTGTCTGTCATACTGGACAACGATCCGACCATCTCTTAGTCTCGGTTTCTTCATCTGCATACTGGAATCATAACAGTACTTGCTTTATAGGATGTGTGTATGGAAAGAAGGTGCGGTGGTTTGATTCAGGTATCCCCCATAAACCTAGGTGCTCTGAATGCTAGGTCCCCAGCTGAAGGCAATTTAGGAATTAAAGCCTCCTGGGGGCAGTGTATTGTTGGGGGTGAGCTTATGGGTATTATAGCCAGTTTCCCTTTGCCAGTGTTTGACACACTTTCCTGTTGCTGTTGTCCATCTGATGATGGTCAGGAGGTGATGTCCGCCCTCTGCTTGTTTTCCCTGCCATCACGGAGCTTCCCCTTGAGTCCGCAAGCCAAAATAAATCTCTTTTTCCCCAAGCTGCTCTTGGTCAGGTATTTTCTGCCAGCAATGTGAACCTGACAGCAACAGAAGGGTTAGACAAGTTAAAGTTAGCAGAGTTTATTTAAGCAAAGAACATGAGTCAGACAGCAATCCTGAACCAGGACTTCAAGAGCTCCGCCCTGCACCGCAAGCCCGTGGTGTTTACAGGGAGAAAAAGAAAGTGAGGCCGGGCGCCTGCAGACTGGGATCAGTGCGACACTCGCCTGGTGCATGCTGGGACCTATGGTCCTCATTCACTTCATCTGATCAACCAGCAGAAAAGAAAAGTTGCGTTTTGCCAAATACTATTTTAGGATATGTTGAGATTGCCTTCTTTTTAAAACACGGAGGCATGCTAAATTGTTTTAACTCCCTCACATTGAACACTGGGTTTCTGTTCTCTCACCTGCAAACAGAAGCCCTTTGTTGAATTATGAAGAATTGGTGACGTCTTGGTGAGCGTCTTGCATGAGGTGATGGGAGAAGACATATAGAAGCCATGTACTCCCCACCGTCTCTCTCTTTCTGTCTTTGAAATGTGCCCTGCCTCAGGCATGCACACACATGCATGTGGGTAAGGAGCTCATGAACTCCAGACCCAGTAAGGAATTCCATCTCGGTCCTGGTGCCACACTTCTCACTGTGTGACCTTCGCCACGTTGCTGGATTTATGTGTGTCCCTTCTCATGCAACAAGGACACTGGTTAAGTGAGTGAGCTTATTTGAGCCATTAACGTGTATCACGTAGAGCATAGATGGATCACCTTGTTATTGCTATTATTGTTGTCCATTATTCTTCTGGGGAAAAAAATCAGCAAACATCTATTGGTTTGAAAAAAAATGCCTGAATCTCAGGGGAATAGGGAAATGGCCCAAAGGTAAAAGTCATCTCCTTGTAAAGCCTGAAAGTCTGAGCACAGTTCCCCAGAGGCAAAGTCATCTGCTTGTAAAGCCTGCCAGTCTGAGTTCAACTCCCCAGAGATAAAAGTCATGTGCTTGCAAAGCCTTCCAGTCTGAGTGCAATTCCCCAGCACCCACATCAAGCCAGACGCACTGCGGAGCATGCATCTGTGATCCCAATGTGGGGTTCCAGCATGGGGAAGCAGAGCCAGGAGAATCAAACTCCAGGACCAGTGAGTCTGAAGTTTATTTGCAGTCTAGCAGTTCATTTGCAATGGCAAGAGAGCCTGTCTCAAAGAAGGTGGTGCACAGACACCTCAAAGTCACCCTCTGACTTCTACATGTGTGCCATGGCACACATGCCCATGTGCGTGTGGGCATGCACACACACACACACTCACACACACTCCTATTTTGAAAGCCTGAGTCTTAGTCCTCTTTCTCTGTATTTGTTCTGCAGTCCTGCATACTTCTTTCCTGTCCAGCTGCAGCTCGTGTGTATAGGGGTCACCCACAACCTAATTGCCACCCAGGCTCACACCAGGCTCAGTTCTTCTGTCCACTAAGCAAATGATTTCCCAAAGAGACTGCCTCCAAGCAGCCTAGACACCCGGTCCCTTTCCCTTGGGTGGAGGTCCAGGTTGGAGATACAAGGAACCAGTAAGGTTAACACAGAAAGGAGGTTTTGGTGAAATATTTGTCAAGGTCACTACCCAGAAGAATGACGTCCATCATGAGCGCCCAGGCAGAGCTTCTTTGACTGAAGAGCACTGGCTGTCACTGACCTTGACCACGTGTCACCCATGGCAAGGGTGGCCTTAGATCTAGCCTGTTGTCCACCCAACCTGGTAGTAACCCATGAATAGTCTTATAAGAGACCCGCCACCTCGTCACTCTGGGGTCCTGGGAAGATGTGCAGAGCCAAGACAACCGCACCCATGCCCACTGGAGGTACAGGCCACAGCTCCAGCAGGTACTGGACTGGACTCTCACTGTCAGGTGGCATCAAGGCACACAGGGCACTGTGGCAGGTGAAAGGGTCGCCGACACTGTGCCTGGGGCCAGAGAGGAGGAAGGGCAAGGCTGTGGCTAGACCTAGGCCTCCTTTATCCTCCCGAGGGACCAGTGAGGGACACAGGAGGGGAATCGGGCCTCCTCAACCTGTGCAGAGCAGTCACCCATTCTGTCAGGAAGGAGTCACTGGCCTGGGTACACCATCTGCTGTCCATCCAGGACGTCTGTTAGTGGATGGACAAGGAAAGGTGACGTAATGGGGCTGATGAACGCTTATGCCAAGTTCAATAAGGTAGAGTGGGAGTCTGGTGGTGACCTAAGTTGGGAAAGGGTTACATGCCATGATGGATTTGTTTGGCGAAGGCTTTGTTCGTGTCACTGGGTGATTGGATAGAGCAGGAGTGCGTGGTGGGGAAATAAAATCCATATCTAGGAGGTCCTGACTAAATGCACAAAAAATGCTGTTGGTGGCTATTTCTGCAAACCCCTCCACCTTAAAAATAACTTTGATTTTACACAGACATTTGTGGTAGAAATTGAGCTCCAGAGTCAGCAAGAGCTCGGGGGTGGCTCAGGGGGTGAGGTGCTTGCCACTTAAGCATGTGAACCTGAGTCCAGACATGCAGAACCCACACAAAAGTGCTGGGCACAATGGTATACACGTGTTATACCAGTGCTGGGGGGCGGAGAAGGTGGATCCCTAGGGTTCACTAGCTAGATAATCTAGCCCAGCGTGTTCAGTGAGAGACTGAGTCTCAATAAATACAGTGGAGACTGACTGGAGAGGACACCCAATGACATTGATCTCTGGCCTGCACATGCATGTACATACACATGCACATGTGTGTCCATACCATACATACACATATGCCAAAAAGAGTAAGTTTCTGACAAAACAATCTAAATGATTAAAACTACAATTGAGGCACATAAAGAAAAAAAGTCAGGCCAGGCATGGTGGCGCATGCGGGAGGCAGAGGTAGGAGGATCACTGAGAGTTCAAGGCCACCCTGAGACCACACAGTGAATTCCAGGTCGGCCTGGGCTAGAGTGAGGCCTTACCTGAAAAACAAAACAAAACAAAAGTCAGGCAAAGAGTCGAGCCGGGGAAATGACTCACTGTGGCACTTGCCACACAAGCATGAGAACTGGAATCTAGGTGCCCAGTACCCACATGAGTGCCAGATAGGCATGGTGGCTGCTCTATAATCCTAGGGCTTGGAAGGTGGAGCGGGGATCCCGGGGCAGGCTCGTTGGCTAGAACAGCTAGGGTGATGCGCACGGGGTTCAAGTGAGTGAGTAAGACGGAGAGAGACCCAAGAAGATACCCTCTGGCCCCTGCGTGTACACTCATGTGGGCACACATATGCACCCACACACATACGAACAAGCATTCACACATGCGTACATGCATACTACACACATACACAGGCAAAAAAAAGAAATATAACAGAAAAGCTTTCTTTTAAATTTAATTAATTAATTAATTAATTATTTATTTATTTGCAAGCAGAGAGAGAGAGAGGAGAGGAAGAATGGATTGTCAGGGCCTCCTGCTGCTGCAAACAAACTCCAGACACATGCACCACTTTGTGCATCTGGCTGTATGTGGGGATTGAGGAATCAAACGCAGGCCAGCAGACATCGCAAAGCAAGCATCTTTAATCACTGAACCATCTCTTCAGCCCCTAAAAAAAAAAAAAAACCTTTTTGTTTTGGTTTTTGGTTTTGGTTTTTGGTTTTGGGAGGTAGAGTTTCACTCTAGCTCAGGCTGACCTGGAATTAACTATGTAACCTCGGGGTGTCCTCGAACTCACGATGATCCTCCTACCTCTGCCTCCCGAGTGCAGGGATTAAAGGCGTGCGCCACCACGCTTGACTAAAGAAAGCTTTTCTAATGGGGGAAAAATATCGAATTTTGCCCCACAGATGAAAGGGCATTCACAAGCATTATGGGCTTGGGCATTTTCAAGTTCTGACCATAGAGGCTCAGATAGGGGAGCACAGGTTGCCCCAGGGCAAGTAGAGAGGGAGGATTTCTGCAAGATGAAAGTAGGCAAGCTGACTTGAGGATTCACAGGAGGAAAGGAAGGGGGAAACCTGAAATCCATGGAAGCTGCAGAGTCCCTGACCTGAGGAACACCTCACCGCACGTGCCAGCACTGAGACGTGGGAAGACAAGTCTGTTACCACCGCCGTGCCATAAGACGGCCGCGCTCTTGGGAAAAGGAATGTGTTGGCCCAAGACCAGTACTGTTTGCCTAGGTAGCTCAGCCTGGGGAAAAGAGGCCCGAGGCCACCCTGCACAGCCACTGTCGTCTCTCCTAGCCTCACACATGAGCACTTGGTGCTTGCTGGCCTTACCCAAGAGGAATTACAAAACCCTGGGAAGAGCTTTCTGGGCCACGTTAAGCAACATTTGCAAGTGCATGTGTGGTAAAGTGGTGATCCCATCACACTTGGCTGGGAAGTGGTTCTCTCCTCAGGAGATCACAGCATAATTTCTTTGCTGAAGTTGGGGATAAGATTGTCCTTGTGACCCCTTAAGAGGTAGGAATGTACACAGTAGGCGAGACCCACAGGTATTGCAGCCTGAGATTGAGAGAGGAAATGGAAGTGAATCTGGCAATGATAGGCACGGAGCCCCAGAGTGGGCGAGGTACCACGAGAAAGGGACTTCCACAGCCGGTTAAAGCATAGGGAAGTGTGCCCTGGGGCCTTGGGCACATGCATCCATGAGGTGGCTGCCGTGAGCCCTCCTTGCTAGTGAGAACCGGGGAGATGTGGGGAGGTCAGCTGCACTGGAGGTACCCTGATTTTAGTTTCCTATCCTTTCTGGGGCCTCCTGGGGTTATATTCAGGCTCCAACAGCTCCTTTGTTTCTTCTTATATATGAGCATGTGATGCTCATGCATATGTGTATGCATGCTTGCATGTGTGTGGGCACACATATGTGTATGCACAGGCGTGAGGGTCCATGTGTTTGTATGTATGTGGAGGCCAGGGTGGATGTCAGGTGTCTGCCTCCGTTGCTTTCTGCCTTACTCACCGGGACAGGGTTGCTTACCGAGCCTGATCTAGCTAGCCAGCAAGCCCCAGGAAGATGTCCTAGGTTCCCCCCGCCTCCTAGGTGCTGGTAATTACAGGGCTGTTGCCACACCTGCCCAGCGTTTACATGGGTGCTGGAGATTCAAACTTAGGTCCACATGCCTGCATGACAAGTGCTTTACCAAATGAGCCATCTTCCCTCTCCACCACGTCTTCGCTGAGGCACTTAGTGCACCTGCCCTCGGGATGCTCGGCCGTTACCACAGAACTGCTGCTACCCAAACCCTAAGGCTGGCCATGGTGGATGCAGGGCCTGGGGCGGGGTAGGACCTCGGCATACTTGGTGTCTGTCCCTGGTCTCTACTGAAATGCAGTGCAGGTGGCTCCTGCTGTCCAGCACAGGTTAGCACAGCCCAGTGCAGCACAGGATGACCGCATGCTCCAGGGACAGGCCAGTCCTCTTGTCTCGAGGGGTGACATGTGAGGGCCTGGAGGGGGGCACTGAGCACAGCCTAGAAAGTCATGAAGTCTGCCTGGGGGGAGGGACGAGCTGGAGTCAGGTAGAGGGAACAAAGGCACAGGAGCAAGGACAAGTGAAGGCCCTTGAGCTGCCAAGCAGTGGGCCAGTGCTGGTAAGGGGCAGAGTGTAGGCAAAGGGCATTTCCAAGCTCAGGACTCCCACTTGGTCCAGGAGTTAAGGCGTGTCAGTACAGAGTAGCAGCTTTGGAGACTGACCTCAGAGCCAACGTGTACACCAGACTGTGGGGGAAGAGGCAGGGAGACAGAGAAGCTACGCATTTGCTTCATTTTTTGAATTTTGGGGTATGTATGCATGAGTGTGAACCAGAAGATCTCAGGTGTCATTCCTCAGGAACTGTGGCAATGTACAGCTGCACATGCGTGTGTGTGTGCGTGCGTGCGTGAGAGAGAGAGAGAGAGAGAGAGAGAGAGAGAAGAGAGAGCTGTATGTGTGAGAGAGAGACAGACAGAAACAGAGATGAGGAATCTCCCATTGGCTTGGAATCCATCAGTTGGGCTAGACTACCTGGACAGTAAGTCCCAAAGACCTGCCTGTCTCCACCTCCACAGAGCTGGGATTACATGCACATGCCACCGTGCCTGGCTTTGCATTGTGGCTACTGGGGATTGAATTTAGGTTCTCATGCAGGCAAGGCAAGCTACTGAATAAGCCATCTCCCCAGGCTCACTTTATGTCTTATACTCATACTGACACACACACACACACACACACACACACACACACACACACACGGCCCTTCTACTACACAATGTGTGTGATTGACTGAACCCCGTCTTAAATGGCATGGGGTTGTGTAGTGATTGCTTCCCAGTGGAAACATTCCCTCCAGGAGGGAAGGAGGCCCAGGAGACTTAGGAAGTAAACAAGTCTGAAATTTATAAGGTCACAAGACCCCTCCCCAAGATTATAGAAGCAGCAAACAACTGTAGGGGGCGGGGGTCTCTCCAACACGCAGCGAGCTCCAGAGACGTAGCTTCTGGGAGTCATCGATGCTGGTGGCCTTGGATGGCTGCAGCTGCCTTTGGGTGTCACACACACCATAAGCAAACCCTCAGCCTGCTCGGTAAGTCGCTGCGCGTGAGGGAGAGCAGTACGCTCATTGGTTCACCAAAACGGAATTGTAATGCTTTGGTGTGTCGAATGGGCCCTATCCAGGGTGAATGGATGTGTTCGTGTCTCTTCAGGGAAAAGTTTTCTCATAACATGTGGCCATTTATTTTACTCTTAAAATTGATTAGAAAGGTTTAAAACAGCTGTTCTTGCTTTTGTGACATATTCTGGTTATATCTAAAATTTATTTGATGAGAAAGCAAGAATAAAATCCTCAATGATGGCGTTCTTCCTAAGGTAAAGCTATAATCCACTTAATGTCAATTTACTGTGCCGTAAACTTTCCAGGAATGAGAGTTGATAAAAGACAGGAACTGACTGCACATGACAAGAATTAAATTTCTACGCAACAAGTGTAAACCAACAGCTGCAGGGGAGGTAATTTTGTGGAAAAAAGCCATTTGACTCAAACATGTCAGGAAAATCTACTGAAGTTTGAGACTCATAATCTATTTTGAGAATTGGGGCTCTGCTGCGTATTTTAGGAAAAGAAAAATTCAGTAAGTATCAAAATTATGAAATGCTTTGTATTTTCAGAAAGCAGTGGGCAATTCTGTTTCGAGCTTGGAGTCCATTTTTCTCATATACATGATATTATAAATGGATAAGGCTTAAGTTCTTAGTCTATGTAAATCTGTTTCAATCACATTATTGTGTATTGCCAATCAGTAGAGTTGAGTAATCTTTTTATAGTCACAGTAGCTTTAAAAAAAACAAAAAATATTGAAGAAGTAAGCTTTTAAAAAATTTAGAGTTACAAACTGGGCGTGATGACACATGCCTTTAATCCCAGCACTAGGGAGGCAGAGGTAAAAGGATCACCCTGAGTTCAAGGCCACCCTGAGACTACATAGTTAATTCCAGGTCAGCCTGGGCCAGAGTGAGACCCTACCTCAACCGCCCCCCTGCAAAAAAAAAACAGAGTTATAGAGTTTCAACTATGGATTAAGTGACAGATAATTTTGTGAAGATTCTGAAGAGAATATCTGGGTCATCAGTCTGATTCTTCCTCAAATTTAATTTTTTGAAATGTATGACTCCCCTCATCAAACTTAACTTAGATATCAATAACTGGGTATTTACTAAAGGCCAGAGATTTTGGTATAAATAACCAGTTCCCAACTCAAGGAAAACCAGAGCTTGGACTTTTCTAATGTATTCACTTACGTAACAAATGTTGAGAGACTTACATTGACCGTTATTCCTCGGCACAGCACTTGTATATAGCATTTGTAGCTCACAAGTGTAATAAAGAGAAATGTCCCTGAGAGAATAACCAACTGGGGGACGGAGTGAGGGACAAAAAGAGGTTGGGCATGTGTGTACATGGGTCTTAGTCTATGCTTATATAAAACAGTACCTACGATTGAAAAAATGATTAAAAGAATAGAAATCTATTCTCCTTTGCATTTATTTGCAAGCAGAAAGAGAAAGACAGAAAAAGAAAAATGGAGAGAGAATGAGTGCTCCAGGGATTCTAGCTGCTGCAAACCGACTCCAGATGCCTGTGCCACTGTTCGCCTGGCTTTAAGTGGGTAGTGGGGAATAGAACTCTGGTCGTTAGGTTTTAAAGACAAGTGCCTTAACCACTGGGAAATCTCTCCAGTCTGCAATCTAAACTCAGGTCTTTGAGCTTATGTGACCATCAATTATCCACTGAGCCATCTCCCCAACCCTTACTTGGAGATATTTTAATGTGTTCCCAGGTTAGGGAGACAGTTCAGTGGATAGCAACAGAATTCAGATTCCCAGAACTCTGGCAAAAAGCTGAACTGGGGAGATTGCCTGGTGGTTAAAGGCATTTGCTTGCAAAGCCTACTGTCCAGGATTGGATTCTCTAGAACCCACAGAAGGCCAGACTCAAGGTGGTGCATTTACCTGGAGTTGCTTTTTGTTTTTCAACAGCAACAAGAGATCATGTTGTGCATGCATGGACACACACACACTCAAACAATGCATTTTTAAGTCATATGCTGAAGCAAGCTCTGTAACAGCAGCATGCTCTACCACAGCAACATGGAAAGAATAGACATAGGAAACTCCCAGGAGCTTGCCAGCCAGCTTTCCTGGTGCACACAGTGGCAAACACCAGAGAAACCCAGCTTAAACAAAAGTGGAAGGAGACAACCCAGATCCGAGCTTGTCCTGTGACTTCCACACACGTATTGTGGTACACCCAAACTTGCACACAAAATAAACAAACAGATGAACAAATAAAAAGAAAGGGGCTAGAGAAATGGCTTAGCAGTTAAGGCACTTGCCTGCAAAGCCAAAGGTCCCAGGTTTGATTCCACAGGACCCAGGTAAGCAGATGCACAAGGTGGAACATGTGTCTGGAGTTAGTTTGCAGTGGCTGGAGGCCATGGCTGTCTCTGTCCGTCTGTCTCTCTCTGTCTCTCTATCTCTCTGTCTCTCTATCTCTCTCTCTCACACACACACACAAATAATTAAAATAAAAAAAATAAGTGGGCTAGAGAGATGGCTTAGTGGTTAAGCACTTGCCTGTGAAGCCTAAAGACCCCGGTTCAAGGTTTGATTCCCCAGGACCCACGTGAGCCAGATGCATAAGGGGGCGCACGCATCTGGAGTTCATTTGCAGTGGCTGGAGACTCTGGCGTGCCCATTCTCTCTCTCTCTCTCTCTCCCTCCCTCTTTCTCTCTGTCTGTCAGTCTCAAATAAATAAGTGAAAATAAACACAAATATTTAAAAAATGAAATAAGTAAAAATAAAAGACCCCTGTTTTAGGAAAGGAAACTAAGTTTACCTCTGCCCCAGCCTCCCGCCGCCCACCAAGCATGTGATGGAAAGCAGACTGGCAGGAGTGGGTGGCCAGCCCTTGTCTTTGCTCCTTTCCTATGGTAGGTGGCTGCCATGATGGCATCTCGTTGTGACTGGTGCTATTTGGCGGTCAGCATTGTGAAGGGGAAGCTTGGGGATGACTTCAGAAAGTAGAAAATGACTGTAAATAAGGTGGTATGCAACTGTTTTTAATTTTATGCAGCTCATTAAATCGTGGTCAAATGGAGACCTTGACTTCTAGGCAGGAAGCATGTGGCTGCTGTCGTGGGTGGATGCCAGGTCGGGCTGCCTCCCTGAGGGAAAGTCCCTCAAGTCTCTGGCTGGCTACACAAAGGGGTCTTCTGACCCAGACTTGGTGGTCCCTCGCTCCCTGGAGCTCTTGGCTCTGCACCCCTTACTCTGCTGCTGGACACTGGGGTTGGGGAGGGGGAGTAATTCAGGTCAGGCCAGAGGAATCCACTTTCCTGCTTCAGAGATGCACATCGGCCGAACCCAAAGCCCGGTGTGACTGAGGTGAAGGCGCAGACTGTCTGGAGCGCTCGGGCAGAGCCGCGAGGCTTCGGGTGCCAGTCCACGCCTGGGCCCCCCTGGGGAGTGTGCAGTCCTCCCTGCATCACCGACATCACATGCGTCCCTGCAGGAAAATCCCACCAAGGTGGTGTTCTCAATGAGAAACCCATGAACTGCGAGAAATGGAACACAGAGAAATGGCTTTTATGGAGGACTGACCAGGGGGTGGTACTCCAGCTGTGCCAACACAACAGAGGGCATCCTTGGGCATCCTCACTGCGCACAATAGTACCTGCCTCGAGGATGCACTGGGAGAAGTGCACACATGTGGTGTGGACCGTGCAGGACATGGACAAGAGAGTGCTGTCGTGACTGAACAAAGGATCCTTTGGGATTTGCACTGGGAGGCTGGGGGAGGGAGGGATGGAGGGAGAGAGGAAGGGGAAAAGGAAAGGAGGGAAGAAGAGAGGAGGGGCTGTGTACACCTCCCTGTTAGTGGCTTTCGTGAAGTACTTCTGGGACCGTTCTGCAATACTGAAACTTTCCAGCGAGGTGCAGGGCTTGCTCATTGTCTTCCTCTCTAAACAGAATGTGTTCTGGAAAACTCCAGGACCTTCCTCACCTACCCTGCCCTGGCCACTCCCAGGGAGCCTGACACCAAAACCAACCCTCTGCCCAGCAGGTGCCTCAGGACTTTGGACTGTTTCAGCCTCATGGGTGACCTGCTGCTGAGTTTGCTGATGTTAAACAGCATCCCAGGACTGGGGAGATGGCTCAGTCAGTGAACTGCTTGCTGCAAATGTTCAGTTCTCAGTATCCATGTAAATGCCAGGCATGGAGGAATGCTCCTAGAATCCCAGGGCTTGGGAGATGGAGACACGGGATCTCCCCACCTCCACCCCCCACCCCAGGAAGCTGGTGAGCTAGACTAGCTGAATCGGTGAGCTCTGGGTTCAGTGAAAGACCCTGTCTCTATAAATAGCTTGGGACAGCAGCTGGGGAAGAGGCCTGACATGAACCTCTGGCCTCTACACACACACACACACACACACGCATACTCATTCATGTGTAACACACACACTAATAAATAAAGAGCAGCCCCTTCATGACCCAGAAATGGAGGTGAGCAGGAAGAAGGAAACCAGACAGCCTTAGAGAAAGACAAGAGGGAAGGAAACAAGAGAAGGACAGAGGTAAGGAGAAGAGGAGAGAGAGGAAACAGTGTTTCCACAGTTTCCTATAAAGGAAAAGACAAGGCATGGAGGCTCCTTAAGGACATTTGTAATTTCCGGGATAAATTTAACCCATTCTGGAGCATTCGCAGCAGCAGGAGACAAAGTCATAAACAGTGTGACCAGAGCCTTGTGAAAACCAAACAAAAATCAGTGCTGGAAAAATGAGCTGGCAGAACCATTTCCAAAGTGATGGTGGTGCAGGTCTTTGCTGGATGAGACAGAAAGAAAGGACAGATCTGTTGGCTTGGTTGTGCTGTGATCACCCCTTCCCAAGCCTTTCCCGTTGCCAGCAAGACAAGCTTCCCCAGCACCCCCAGAGCCTCAGGTGTCTCCCATGCTTTCGTCCCTGTCAATCCCCACCTGGCTAGCCTTATCCCCACCAAGCCAAGTTCAGCGCTCCGAGTGGGCCTTTCCCATGTCCATCCCACTTCAGGCATTCCCTCCTCACGCGTCATCCACCTCTTACCTCCATCTCCTCCCTGCCAACCTCAGGCTTGGACTCCACGTCTAGCCCAGCATGCCACCTGCCTAAAGCTACGCCCAGGCCCTTCTGAGGAGAGAACACTTCCACCCTGCTAGTCTCCCCCTATCGCCCCTCAGTCTCTCCTCAGCACCCCCTCTGCCCTCTCAGTGTCCCGGAAGACCCTCTGCTGCTCCAGCCTTTCCTTGAGTGCCTGTCCCCTTGGCTGATCGGACTGAGGTCAGCACCCGATGTCACCGGCCACGGGTGCTGGTACTGCAGGCTGTGGCAAGCTGCGGAGGCTCAGGAGCTGGCATGGAGGTGATTAGCTTGGGAGTGGTGGTTTGGGTTACTAAGCTAGGGATCCATTTCCCAAACAGGCTGCACCTGCAGGGAGAACCCCGAACTTAGCCCAGTAGGTTCAACTAGCCCCGCCTGCTTCTAATTTCCCATGAGGACATGGGTGGACAGCCCAGAGGCCCAACAGCCCAGGGCAAGCCTTTGCAAACAATGTACCCCGCAGCCTGGTCCTCAGAACCACCCTAGGAACTCATGAGGGTCGGGAGTGGGCGGCTGAGGTAGTACATAGCTTAGAATCCCAGGAAACTGGGTGAGTGCGGGCGGCTGGGCTCGCAGTGACCATTGTATGCAGATCAGAGCAGGGTCTCACCCTTCATCAACCCGCCAGCAAGGCCTTCAGCTGGCAGAGAACTGGGCCAGTATCTATCCAGCAAGGAGGCCCAGGCTGGTGACTCACTTTTACTCATGGAGCCGCAAAGCTTCGGTGCCAGCCCAGGCCTCCCGTTTCCCATGTGCACGCCGAGCCTGCCTGTCTGCTTGCACAGCCACAGAGCTCAGAGGACTGAGGAAGACCAGACCGGGACTCTTAAAACCAGATGTGGGGACTCCTCCTCCTGTCGGTCCCTCCTCCCACCCCACTCCTGACCGCTAGCTGTCACCTTCTTAAAATATCCCCTTTAGAGTGCTGTGTCCGTTTGGGACAGAAGGACAAGTCCATGGGACTCAGTGGTCAACTGCCTGGTCTGACCGTGGACAGTGCATCGTGCTTGGCCATGGCAGCCCTGTCTCCCCAGGAGCACAAAGAGGCAAAGGCATTCCGAGACCCCCTAACCTGGGGACAGCGCAGCGCTAGCCCCCTTCAGCCAAGACTGATGGCTGTCTCCTCAGAGCTGGGCTACTGTACTTGGTTCCTGGGGAAAGGAAAACTGGTTTCTACTTGAAAGCTAGCTGCCAATCACACAGCATGTGGTCCCCAGCTGGTGGCACTGAGGTTGTGGCGCCTCTAGAAGGGGAGCCTCCCTGCAGGAAATGGATCACTGAGAGAAAGATGGCGAGGGTCTCTGCTTCCCCGTCTGGCTGCCCTGTAAGGCACTCTACCACTGGCTCCTGCCACCATAAACTCCACCGTGACGGACGGAAGCCGTGAGCAGCCTCTCTCCGCTGTTTCGGTCACTAGGAAAAGCAGCCGATCACCCACATCCTTCCAACGTGCTATGGACCCAGGAGCACCACGGCCACGCAGTGGTGGATGACAGTGTGCACGGCAGGGCAGAGATGAGACATGCTGCCCAGCCAGTGGGCTGATAATAAGAATGCCCACCCGTGTGCTCCATGGGCACTTCCCACTCAGTCCACAGTTCAGAAGAAAGTCAGTATCCTCAGATACCCAATGTTTCTTCTTCTCCCCAAGCCCCTCATAATGAAACACCCCCTCACCTGCCCACACCCTCTGATCATGGGGCGAACCCTCTAAGCTGTCAATGGGAGCCTGCCTGGGTGGAAGGACAGGCTGATCCCCGTGGCCCTGTGGATACAGAGGTGGTCAAAGCGCTCCTCGCTTCTCAGAAAAGTATGAAACTCCCACACTTCCTTCTGAGCCCTTGGTGGTTCAAGATTAGACCAAGAATAACAACAGTGACCATCGTTGGCCCACGGGCCCCCAGAAAGTGTGTTCTTTCCCATCAGCATCCAGGGGTTCAGCACCCTGCAGAGCCGTGTGTTCTGCCCACTGCCTGGCATCTTCAAGCTCTGCCCAATTCCCTGCAGCTCTCTTCAACTGTGAGTGAGCTGACACGGGCTGGCCAGCCCAGCCTCACCCCTCCCCTGTTTGGCTTGGCCTGTGTCAGAGGCAAGAGCCTAAGGCGCTGGAGGTTTAAGCAACAACTTCTCCTGCCGGGTACTGGTATCTGGTTTCTCGGCCAGGCATGGGTGACTCTTGCTAGTATTCTCCGACTGCCAGCTCTGATACACAATGTGCTGACCCCTCCATGCTTGCCTGGAAACTGGCCCATCACACAGACAGGTCACCACCTGGTCCTGAATGAGTGTCTGGGCATTGACCCCTGACCCTGGGATCACGCTGCACACTGGCTCTACGCTGGTCTGGGTACTGACCCCTGACCTTGGGATCATGCTGCTCACTGGCTCTACGCTGGTCTGGGTACTGACCCTCACCCTGGGATCATGCTGCACACCTGCTCTATGCTGGTCTGGGTACTGACCACTGACTCTGGGATCACGCTGCACACTGGCTCTATGCTGGTCTGGGTACTGACCCTCACCCTGGGATCACGCTGCACACTGGCTCTACGCTGGTCTGGGTACTGACCCTGACCCTGGGATCACGCTGCACACTGGCTCTACGCTGGTCTGGGTACTGACCCTCACCCTGGGATCACGCTGCACACTGGCTCTACGCTGGTCTGGGTACTGACCCTCACCCTGGGATCATGCTGCACACCTGCTCTATGCTTTGCATAGTAGCCCTACCAGAGGAAGGAATTCAGCCATGAGGCCTGAAAATTAAATTTCAGGTACAAACACTACCACCAGCCTCAGTCACAGAAGATACTCCTCCCCCTTTCAGAGAGGTGGGGATGGCTGAATGTTTGAGGCTGGAGCTTCCAATGAGAAGGAATTCTTGTTGGTCGCCGGGACATCTTTGCCCTACCTCTCCCAACCTTCTCAGACCACCATGTGGCCTGGAGGATTGTGTCTGATTATTTTTCATGCAGGTTAGAGCATGTGACAATCACAGCCTCTTTCTCTCTTCTTCAGAGCAAACCTAGCAGGCCAGGCTGCGCCCAAAGGGCATTAGTCATCTCATGAGCTAGGAAGTGGGTTGCTGGGGGATGTCTGCTCTCACGCCTCCATCTTTATCAATGATCCCAGAACATGGAACAACCACATATCCCCATTTACCAAGGACCAGTCAGTTTAGGTCTACCCCAGGGAACTGTGGAAACACCTCTGTTACTCTTTTTTTTAAAAAAATTTAAAATGTTATATTTCTATTTATTTATGTGAGAGAGAATGGAGAAAGAGAATGGGCATACCAGGACCTTCAGCTGCTGCAAACGAAACTCTAGACACATGTGCCACCTTGTACATCTGGCTTACGTGGGTGTTAAGGAATTGAACCTGGGTCCTTTGGTTTTGCAGGTAAGCACCTTAACCACAAAGACATCTCTCCATCCTTGTTATTCTTTAGAGTGAAAGGCAGACAGTGAACTCTATGTGAGTTCTCTGTGTAGGATACCTCTGGATTCCTTGACAGGTTCTTGTGAGGTATATGTAGAGCTGCTATGGAGGGGAAGTTGAGTGGGAACAGAAGAGACTTGACCTGGTTCCCAGTGACTCAGTAGCAGAAGCTCTTGGGGAACCCAGAGCCCTGACTCACAGGCTGCTCATCTCCGTCATCTCCCTGCTGAAGGAAGAAAGGACAGGGCCAATGGCGGGGGCTAGTGTGTATGCGTGAAACTTAGGGAGATTGTTACCAGAGTTGTTAAGGTCAGCGCTTGAACCCTGCCACCCAGCCTCAATAGGCTACTTAATGAGACAGGTAATAGAAAGGGAATTTATCCAATGTGGCCACATTGCGATGAGGAACAGACAGTCTAGTGATCCTTCCACACCCCAGCTCCATCTTCAGGGTCCTGATGTGATGTTGAGGATTAAATGGAGGGAAACAAGCAGCATAGGCAAGTCCTGGTCAAGGTGGGGTCCCACCCATCACTGACCCACCCTTGTCTCTGCTCCAGTGTGTCCTGCATGGTTGTTGAATCAACCATCCTTTCTGTGTGAACCGTCTTCCTGGGGGACAAGCGCCCCCTCTGGCTGCTCCTAGCCCTTCCCTACTACTAGCGTGAGACTCCTGGGGAAATTCTGGTTTCTGGGGGTTTGTTTCAACAGTTTAATAGCTGAAGGGAGGGGCACAAGTATCTCTCCAGAATATCTTTCCTCCTGCCAGGACAGTCATAATTAGACATCATAGAAGTCACCAGAACACTGAAGGAAGCCTTGACACATCTTGGTTGAGGAAGGAATCTGTGCAGCTTCACAGGAGGCAGCCACAGACTAACAAAGGACAGGTGCATAAGGGGTCTGCACAATGCAGTTGAATGAAGTGCCCCCAAGAGCAGCGGTGATGGAAATGGGGTACATGTACCCATGGGGAGAAGGGACATTGCTACGGGACAATAAGAATGCCTTCCAGGAGGACGCAAGGACCCCTGTTGCTTAGGAGCTCCTGGCACTTTACGGGTAGAAGTGTTGCAGGTTTGCATACTGCCGAGTCCTTTGTCTCAAGACCATGAGAAATCAGGCACATGGAAAATGAGGAGTAAAGCAAAGAAATGTATTGAGGAAAAGGTTCAAAAGTTGCAGACTGTCAGGACCAGGTAGTGCCCACTGTTCTTCTTTAAGATGACCAGATGCTGCAGGAGGAAGTCTGAGGAAGAGAAAAGGCCAGTGAGCAGAGGGGAGATGGAGGAAAAGAAACGAGCACTGTCTGTCTGCCCTGCATATGAGAACATTTGGTTTTATGATGAAACTCTCTCTTGCAAGTGGAGATTACAGAGGTTGAAAGTGGGAGAGAAACCACAGTCATTTTCTTTTCAGGACCAAGAACATAAAAAATAAAAATAAATGTTTTCCCCAAACTAAACAAAGTTAGATTGAGAAATTCCACATGGTACCTTAGGGATCTGGTGGCTTCTGATGCCTTCCCACAGGCGCCAGCCTCAGGCCCTAATGGCTGCCTGGGGAGGGGACAGGGACACTTGGTCACATCTTCAAGATGCAAAGGGTCATAGTTCTCTTGCAAAATAGTCTTTGCTGCCTCCAAATGGAGACAGAGTCCTGGCTGGATGCAACTCTGGGGAGGCTAAAACCCAATCTATTACCTGCCCAGCCACCTTCCAGGTTCCCTGCCCCCTCCATGGGACAGCTGCACAGCCTGGGTCTCCCTTCACCTGTCAGCCCCCCACCCCGTGGTGAAGGTTGCTGATGTTAGCTACAAGGTGATTTCCCTAGATGACACCCTGGGCTGGGCGTTTTAAGATCATTTGAAAAAAAACAAAACAGGAATCCCATAATTACAAAATGAAACTCTGCCTTCAAAGGCACCAGAAGGCCAAATTCTTTAGGAAAATTTGAGGCTAGGGCCTGGGTGGTCTTGTGGGTGTAAGTTACTTACAGACTTGATTAAATGAAGCCAGGCATCCCAGGACTGCTCAGCGGTTAAGTGCTCTTCCTGGGCCGGCGGGAGGACGTGAGGGGGCTTCAGAACACCCCACTTCAAATCTCTAGCTCCCACATAAAACAACTGGGCATGTCCTTCAGGGACGAGAGTCATCAGAGCCCCACAAACACCAAAATTAGTAAAAAGACACCCTGGTTCTGAAACCAAACATTCTAGTCCAGCCACTGCAGGCAGGCTCACGGGGGACCACAAGGGCACCTACACATGTGCACACACCAGACACACACACGTGCGTGCAAACACACAGTGTAGGCATCATTCAACCTTTTAAAGCAAATTCTAGTGATGTTAGGAAATGAACATGCCACCCATGCGTCCCCTGTCTGATACACTGGGAGCTCTATCTGATGACAGGAACTATCCCCTGCCTTAAAAATAAATTAATTAAGGCTGGAGAGATGGCTTAGAGGTTAAGGCACTTGCCTACAAAGCCAAAGGACCTGGTTCAATTCCCCAGGACCCATGTAAGCCAGATGCACAAGGTGGTGCATGCATCTGGAGGTCATTTGCTGTGGCTGGATGCCCTGGTGCACTCATTCTCTGTCTCTCTCACTCTCTCTGTCTCTTTCTCTCTCTCTAATAAATAAATAAAATAAATAAAACCTTGTAACTGTTCAGCTGCCCATTGTGGAACTAAATTCTCATTTATATGAAGTCCTTACTATTGGACATTGGGTCTTATCCAGCTACTCGATCTAAATCTATTCCCCTTTATTTAGCCTGATATCTTAAATTGTTCTTAAATTGAGGTAGCTGTGTTTCTGCTTCTTATCTGAGGATCTAGAGGCCTTAGGCCACACACAGGTCCAGAAGGCTGAGATTTTATCTGCCAACGCTGCCCTCTCTCCCAGGGCCTGCCCAGGCTGAGCAGCAAGGCTGTCTTGGCCCTCACAGACTCAGGTGATCTGTGTCCTTGTGTCTTCCAATGAATTACAGGGTCAGATCTGAGGCCAGGGGGCACCTGCTGAAGTTCCCCGACTCTTCTATCTCTGAACAATGATTTGGACAGACACCTCAATAGTAAAAGGACAGGAGATGATTTATTAAAGGGGAAAGACAAACTTGGAAACAGGCCATCTGGACCCAAGTCCAGGCTCCAAAAGAGAGCTAGGCAGACTCTTGTAACCTCTTACAAGTCACTTCCATATTATGCCCATTTTCTGCCCATGCTCTGTCGTGTACGAGCAGCTAGCAGTTGGTAAGGTTTCAGTCTTCTCCCACCGCTGTCACTGTCTTTGGTATGTTAACCTCTGGTTCCCTATTCTCATACCTCCAGAGGAGTGGGTGGTGAGGAGCAGGACCTGACTGTGGGCCTGGGGGAACTCCTGTCCCATCCGGGGACTTGCAGGTTCCCAGAGTATGGATGAAGGACCGGGTCATGGGAGTCTCAGAAGATGCAGGTAGGGCTGGCCTCTGGTCTTGGCACCTCTGAGGCTGGTCCATGGTATTCTCTGGAGGCACACAGGGCAGCCAGGGAGAACCCACAGGCCCGTGAACGTGGGCGTGATCATTGTTTGCCTGCCTGTACAGGAGCTTTGCCATCTGACACAGGACTGCTTGTCTAGTCTGCTTGTTTTCATTCTCCTCTGCCCAGGTGTATCATTTCCTTTCGCATCAGCAAGTCTAAGTCACTTGATTCCGACAGCTTAAGGAATGAATGGTGGATTTTGGCTCACGGTTTCAGGGGCTCTCAGCCCATCATAG
Source organism: Jaculus jaculus (assembly GCF_020740685.1). Taxonomy (NCBI): domain Eukaryota; kingdom Metazoa; phylum Chordata; class Mammalia; order Rodentia; family Dipodidae; genus Jaculus; species Jaculus jaculus. Next base: position 11,842,062 of record NC_059106.1, on the reverse strand, counting down.
GGTGGACAGCCAAGCATTCAAGCCTGTGGGCGGGATGTTACAGATCCCAACCACATCACCATCAAGTGTTAAAATTTCCTGCCATAGGACTTTGCCTTTCATATATGCTACACTTTCTACAGTTGCCTCAAAAATACTTTCTAAGCCGGGCATGGTGGTACATGCCTTTAATCCCAGCACTTGGGAGGCAGAGGTTAGAGGATTGCCATGAGTTCGAGGCCACCCTGAGATTACCTAGTGAATTCCAGGTCAGCCTGGGCTGGAGTGAAACCCTACCTTGGGGGGGGGGAAAAAAAAAGACTACTTTGCAGAAGCTGGACATGGTTGCTCATGCCTTAATCTCAGCACTTGGGAGGCAGAAGTAGGATGGCCGGGAGTTTGAGGCCAGCATGAGACTACCCAGTGAATTCCATGTCAGCCTGGGATAGAGCAAGACCCTACCTAGAAAAACAAAAACAAAAGAAAAAAAAAAAAAAACAAAAAACTTTCTAGGATGAGAAAGCTGTCATGAAGTCTTTCTAGAGACCTGCCCAAAACAGTTAACTAACAAGGTGACTTCTTTCTACACCTGAGTCCAGTGAGGGAGGGAGAGAAAGAGAGACAGAGAGACTTTACCTCAGTGTCACACAGAGACCCAGTTCCATTGAAGGACACTTTCATACCAACCATCCACAAAGCAACAAAAGCTGGACTGCCTTCCTCCTCAGATAAATGTCCTGTTTGAACACTATTTCTTCCTAAAGAAGGCATGGTTGAATATTTTGATATTTTATATAAGGGCCAGCAGATTATGACCATCAGATAGATATGTAGGCAGTCTGTGTCCCATAAACCCAGCTCTCAACCCCACCATACCTTAAAACATGGGCTCTTTGTTTACTGGTGTTTTAACCCACACCCTCACACAAGCTAGCCAAGTGTTCTGCCACTGACCTATGCCCCTAGAGCTGGGGCATCGAGTTCAGATGGCATCCTTGGTGGGCTGGGGGACGGCTCTGTGGAAGGAGCTCTTGCCATGCAGGCATGAGGGCCTGAGCTCAGATCCACAGCCTCGGCAGTGAGCACCTGTCACCCCAGCATGGGGAGGACAGAGACAAGAGGGTCCGTGGGCTTGCTGGCTAGCTAACCTAGCTGAATTGGTGAACTCTAGATTCAGCAAGAGCTCCTGTCTCAAAGAATAAGGTGGAGAGTGACTGAGGAAGATGCTCAGCATTGACCTCCGGCATACACACACACACATACACCCCACATACATGTGCTCACACGTTCAAACATAGTACGCATATGTACACATGCAAAAAAAAAGATTAAACCATTAGCATGAGCCCTAGTCCAGTATTTCTCACATCCGTGTAAGAAAGAACGTGAATGTGCTCAGAGGCACAAGCACATGAAGACATGGCAGGCAAACATCATCTCCAAGCCCAGCAGAGGCCTTAGAAGGAGCCAGCTCTGTCCACACCCTGAACCCAGACTCCTGGCCTTCAGGATTATAAGACAATGGCTTCTGTCTTTTAAGCTCCAAGTCTATGGTACTTTGCTCTGGTGACCCTAGCAAACTAATACGGTAGACTTCTCTCTTTTGATTTTAAAAACAACAACAAAAAAATCAAATTATATATTTTTGCCATGTGGCAGAGCTGACACATAGCTTGAGACACAGCACATTCCGAGACACAGGTACAATACAGAGTATATACATAATCAAAATACAGCATATAATTGTATTAAAATTATCAATAAAAAGTTAAATATAATAATAACAAAGTGGATCCCTTTGCCAGGTAAGAGTTAATATGTTATACATTGATAATGAAACTCCCTGCAAACAGAGACACAAAACGTCACTGTTGGAAATGGTCACTGAGGGAACAGAGTAACAGTGTCTGGGAACTGGAAGGGTCGGTAGTAACCAGTTTGGCTAATGAGTATAATACTTTCACTAGTAAAGATTCTTTCATCTCTAAAATTTTTCTAGGGATTTGAACCAATTACTAATAAACAATTTACACTGTTGTCTTATAGTACTGAATTTTTAAAAATATTTTCATTTAGTTGTCTGCAAGCAAAAAGAAACTGAGAGAGAGAGAATATGGGCATGCCAGGACCTCTAGTTGCTGTAAAAGAACTCCAATGCAGGTGCCACTTTCTGCATCTGGCTTTATGTGGGTACAAGGGAATTGAACCCAGGTCATTAGGTTTTGCAGGCAAGCGCCTTAACCACTGAGCCATCTCTCCAGCCCCATAGTATTGAAAATTTAAGTGAGATATGTGTTGTTGTTCTTTGGAATATGTGTTTAATTTGACATTCTCCATCACTACCTGTGGAGACTCAAGCTGAGAGCGATCGAGCGAGTGGGTCTCATCTGCAGAAGCTGGAGTTGCGCCCGAAGGAGGGGAATTCTGCCCAGACAGGCCGCCTTGAAGCAGCTTGAGAGAGCACTTGGGGTGCATCTCATTAGCTCCTCTTCCTCATCAGGCCACACAGTAGATATTTTAAAATCTAGTCTTGCCTCAGTGTGTTGAAAAAGAAAAAGAGACAGGGGCTGGGGAGACGGCTCAGTGGATAAAGAGTGCTTGCCACATAAGCGTCAGGACCTGAGTTCACATCCCCATAAAGAAAAGCCTGGCGTGGAGGCCTGCACCTTCAGTTCTAGTAATGGGGAGCAGGAGACAGGAGGATTTTTGAGACTGGCTGACAACTAGTCTGGCCAAGCTGGTGTGCTCCAGTGAGAGCCTCTGTCTTCAAACATGGTGAAAGCTGCGCCCTCCATGTGTGCATGAAGACACACGTGCATGCCACACACACATGCAGGAAAAGGGAAGAGGCAGTCTGATCTGCGTCAACATATACATGGTGAGATGGGGTACAGTTAGGGTGACTGGACCCCTGAGGGTGAAAAGCATGGGAAAGTCTGCACTTGCTAGAAATCAAAGATGATCTGACTTATCTCTTGCCTACTTCCCTAGACCAATTTTTGTTTTGTTTTGTTTTTTGCTTTTCGAGGTAGGGTCTCACTCTGGCTCAGGATGACCTGGAATTGACTATGTAGTCTCAGGGTGGCCTCGAACTCACAGCAATCTTCCTACCTCTGCCTCCCAAGTGCTGGGATTAAAGGCATGCGCCATCATGCCCAGCTCCTAGACCTAGTTTTCCACAATCAGGAACCCTCCTGGGAAGGAGGTCTTTCATAGGATTTAAGCATTGTGGTTGGTCAAGTTCAGCCCCTGGAACTTGGTGCCAGGGTTAACCTCTTCTTGAGACACAGCCCCTAGACCTAACCAACTAGCTGTCCCTCTGGTTCACCTGAGCTGAAAGACACTAAAAGGTTATAGATATCTTTGTAAGGAGAAGGCAGGCTCTCTGACCACTTGAACTTCCAGCTGTGGGTTAGTTTTTCCATCGGCTGGGCCTGGGCTGGCTTGGCCTAGCCCTTACTCTCCACATGGGCTCCTTAATTGCCTCCAGCTCCCAGGAGCTCCTTGAACTTTTCTTTTCTCTTTTCTTTCCACGCTTTTTTCCCCAGGCCCTCCACATGGGATCTCTAGCCACGTGGGAGATTTTCTTTGGCTTTCTACTTCCCTCAATAAATATAATAATCTAATAATTATCCTTCTCAGTCTTCTTTTTTATTCAATTTTTTGATTAAAATTAGAAAATAACCTAGAGGTTGGGGTTCAAGGGCTTCCCTGGACCCCTACCACTCCATTGCCATGGGAGATGCAGGGCACCGTGATTACACAACCTGCTTCAGACCCACCAGGTCTGAGCTCAACTCTAACTCACCAACTAGCAGTGAGGCCTTGGGCAAATTACCTAAGCTCCTTGTGTCTCAGTTTTCAGATCTGTAAAGTGAGGTAAGAGTTGTCGGAAGATTATTCTCAGAGTGGGCCTGACATGATCATTATTCCCATTGAGTGAAGTGGTAGGGAAGTATGGTGAAGTCCAGTGTGATGTGAATTTTGTCAACTTGACTGGATTGGGAATCACTTAGGAAACAGGCCTCTGGGCATGTCTGTGTTTCCCGAGAGGGCTGATGGAGGAAGGAAGATCCACCCTGAAGATGGGTGGCCTGGACTGGGGACTTGGGCTAAAGAGAGAGAAAAAAAAGAGAGAAAGTATGTATCTAATTCTGTCTGCTCCCTGAGTGTGGACACTTTATACTCCAGCTCCCATGCCTTCTCCACCACGACAGATCAGACTGCAAGCCCAAAGAAGACCTCCCTCCTTCCCTCCCTTCCTCCCTCCCTTTCTTCCTTCCTTCCCTTCCTTCTTTCCTTCCCTTCCTTCCTCCCTCCCTCCCTCCCTTCCCTCCCTCCCTCCCTCCCTCCCTCCCTCCCTCCCTCCCTCCCTCCCTCCCTTCCTTCCTTCCTTCCTTCCGTTGCTTTAGTCACAGTCATGAGAAAAGTCACAAACACACAGTCAATCACCTCTTAATACGTGGATCCTTTCAGCATCCATTACAGTGATGGACAGCTGACTGATGCTCTAGCTTGCCCTCCACATGCGGTGTCACGAGAGTGTGGAGGAAGAGCCCACATGCATGCTGGAGAGCATCACGAGTCCTACTTGCAGAGAACTTGCCACAGAGCAGGGCACATTGGTAGAACTTTAACACAAGATAAACTTGCTGACTAAAGCGCACAGCACAACTGTTTCACAGGTGGTGGCTAATAGCATTAGCGGGGAGCTGTTGGGGGTGCCTCAGGGCCCAGGCTCCATTGTACCGGAGGTCTCTGGGTGAGCTGCCGTTTGCTCAGAGTTCCCTTTCTGTCGTCTTTCTGTCTCGGGGCTCTTGAGTAAACAGGACAGTGATGACTCAGGACCGTGATGCGGGGAGCGTGAGGTGAGGGTGACTGAGGAGTCCCAACCCCCTGATTTTCTTTCAGTCTTTAGTTCCAAGTATGCCAGGAAGCCTGGATGGCCTGGCAACTGCCCAGATAACAGAGTGACCAATAGAATCATAGGCAGAAATGGCCAGTCATCTACAACAAGCCTTACCCACCAATGAGGAGAGGAGAGGAGTGTTGCCAGCAGGGAGAGGCACCGGGATCAACTCCAAGAGGCTCTTTCTCTGGGATCAGATGTCGCCCTTCAGATATTGAGGACATCTCTAAGAACATAAACATCGCCCAGGAAGAGGAGAACCATTTCCTCTCGTGTCAGTCCAATCCACAGGACTATTAAAAGTTTCAAAACTTGGGGCTAGGGAGATGACTCAGTAATTAAAGGTGCTTGCTTGCAAAGCCTGATGGCCTGGGTTCAATCCCCAAGCCACTCACGAAAGTGGCTCAGGAGTCTGGAATTCATTTGCAATGGTAGCCATAGCCCCAGAAGCCCATACACTAATAAATAACTAGTCACAGATGCTGCCTGCCCCAGGAAGCGCCCGTGTCTCCCATCCAGGCCCCCAGCAAGTTAGAAGCAGGAAATAGGAGCAGGAAGAGGGGTTCTCACTGCCTGACAAGCTAACAAGAAGCAATGGCTGGCAGCCTGAGGAAGCAGAAGCAGAAAAAGACGGAAACCACACACAAAATTGAAAACGTGAGTGACTGGGACCCTCTGGGTCCACGTAAGCAGCCTTGTTGGTCTCAGTTGCCTTCACCATAATTATGTCCTTCAATAGCAGTCAAAACACTTCTCACTGTGGTGACCCCAAGACTAAAGAGCAGATGGCTATCCTAGTACAGCCCTGGGGAGGTGGAGACAGGAGGATCAGGAGTTCAAGGTCATCCTCAGGTATGTAGCAAGTCTGAGGCCAGCTTGGGCTACATGAGACTCCATGTCAAAATTAACATTGAGGGCTAGAGAGATTGCTCAGTGGTTAAGGCACTTGCCTGCAAAACCTCACAACCCGAGTTTAATTCCCCAGTACCTATGTAAAGCCAGATGCACAAAATGGCACTTGCGGCTAGAGGCCCTGGCATGCCCATTCTCTCTCTCTCTCTCTCTCTCTCTCTCTCTATCTCTATCTCTCCTTCTCTCTCCTTGAAAATAAACAAACTTCTAAAAAATAATGAAAAACTACTAAGGAAACAAGAATATAAGGTAGATAAATTTCCCATATTCATAAGAAAGCAGGTGGGGTCAAAATTCATTTTAGAAAGCTTTCTGCCCAAAATGTTTCTCCTCTTCCCTCCAGTACCTTGAAGGACCAGGTGTGAAATCGTCAAAGTGAGCTGTGGCCCCGTGATTCTCTGGGGCAGAGGAGAGCTGGGGAGTATGACACTGGGTGTTTAGAACTCACTTGTGCCCTTTAAGAATGTGCGATGGCAGTGATGTGTTTGAGCAGTCGAACTGTGACCACAGGCGCTATGACTTGGGAGGAGAAAGGCCACTGAAGGCTATCGCAAGGAGCCATGTCAGCAAACATTACATCATCAAAGTGGGAGGAAGGGGGAAGGCGCTCTTGAAGCAAAGACTGTCATTGTCTCATTTATTTTTACTCTTTGCCCAGCTCACACAGACCTCTGAAACTGCTCATTATCACAAAGTGTCATTTCAAGTGCCAAAGAGCTCAAGAAAAACTCAAGTCATCTCTCCAGATGACATATAAGAAATGTCAGCACATCCAAGTATTCCCAAGGAAAGAAAGTCGAACTGTAGCAGCTTTGGGAGAAGCTTCATTGATGGCATCTTGCCTTCTTCCCCCTCAGAACACAGACACACTGCACACACACACACACACACACACACACACACACACACTCACTCACATACACACCTTCTAGACTGGGACACTCTTGTCAGTGATGTATAAGAGCTACTTGAGGAGCTGAGAGCTGGCTTAATGGGTAAAGTGCTTGCTATGCAAGCGTTACAACCTGAGTTCGGGTCCCCAGCACCCATGTAAAGGCTGGAAGCAGTGACATGCATGTAACCCCAGCCCTGGGGAGTGGAGCTAGGAGAATCCCCGGGGCTTGCTGGCTAAGCTCGGCTAGATGAACCGGTGAGCTCCAGGTTCAGTGAGAGAGTTATCTCAAAGGGTAAGGCGGAACGCGACTGAGGAAGACACCCCTGGCCTCCGCGTGCACACACATACATGTGCACGTCCCCACGTGCAAAACGAGTTACTGAAGTTGTTCTCCTCTCTCCCACAGGTCCCGGGCTACAGTACTGCCTTAGTTACTTCCTGGCCACTTTCCAATAAGGAAGCTGAGGTTCAGGGAATTTGAGTCAAACTCCTACAAAACACACAGCTTGCAAACTAAGATGAGATTTGAAGCCAGGTCATGTATAACTAACTCCTGGGATGTGCTAATCATCCATGAAGTTCAAATTCCTATTCCTGTAGGTGGCCCTCAAGTCAATTTTGCCAGGGCAGAGAGCAGTTGAGAAAAATAGCCACTCTGAATGCCAATGCCTGGAGTCATGGCGGACCCTGCTCTTTGCAGAATAGAACTGCTGGTCACCCTGATGTCCCTTAACTGTCCGTTGGTCTGCCTGTGTAACTTGCATGCCACCCAAACATCAGGGACTGGGGCTGGCTGAGGACTGCCAGAGGAAGAAAGTCTATCCCTAAGTGGCCTCCGGAGCAGAGGACCATCGGATCAGATGGGAAGCTTCTCGGTTCCCCACGGCTCTTTGCAACAGGAAGTCAATATTGACGAGCTAATCACACCTTTGCCGCCCCGTAGACAAGTCTCGGGGATGCACGCAGTGCACTCTCACAGACCGTCCATCAACATTCACACAGAGGGAAGGAAAGGCTGCCTTTCTGTAAGGATGTGGCCCTCGGTAGAATCCAGCTCTCCAGGGACTGAACCAAGTGACCCCAGAGTCCCTGTGTCCCGCGGCTTTGAAGTGTTACAGAGTACAGATAAGACAGTTAGAAAATAGAACCATGTAAACTGGATTGAGATTGACTTTGGATCTCATCAGCCTGTTAGCCTAACATATGGAGAAATACAGCAACTATTGATCTAAATATCGAGTTGTCAGCCCCTCCACAGAACACGAAGAACGAAGCTCTAGGACAGACCAAGCTGCTCCACTCAGCAGAACATCCTCCTGAGGCAAAATGGCAGATGACCCGGCCACCACAAGGCCTGACCGAACCTGCCATTTTGCAGCCCTGGCGGGCTACCATCTAGGTCTTGGACACTTGGGTAAAGGTGCTATTCCTGGGGGGTGAGCTTTCCAGTCTTTGAGACACCTGTCCCCTAACATCACAAGCACCAGGACAGTCCGAATGAATATCTTCACTCACCATGGTCCCCTAGCTCTGGGCGCAAGTTCACTTGGCCTCGTACAGTGTTCAGTGGCACCAACTGATTAAATATGTACTTTGCAAATATCACTCATTGATGAGTCACTTGTGCTTGACCACACAGGCTCGTCTGGCATGTGTCATCCTCAGCACCACAAACAAAAAGCAAACCAGTTTAAGAAAAGAGGTGCACATGGTAGCATTACTTTGAAAATTCTTGATGCTTCTGACAGTAAAAGCAACGGGTGGGCTGGGGTGTGGCTTAGCCTAATATGCATGAAGCCCTGTGTTTAATCCCCAGAACAACATAAACTGGGCTTGATGGGGCATGTTTGAAATCCCAGCATTCCAAAGGTGAAGACAAGGATCAGGAGTTCAAGGTCATCGTGGGCTACTTAGTTAATTCGAGGCCAGACATTGGGTACGTAAGATCTTATCTCAAAGAAAAAAAAAGGAATAGAGGTTCATTTCTTCAAAAATGGAACTTTATAAGAAACTAGAAAGCATTGTACTTAACACTCAGGTTAATACATCCTTGAAATTACAAGTATAGATTCTATTGTGTGTCTGCCTTTTTCACAGAGTGCTACAGATTGGTCATTTTAATTGATCAGCAAGTATGTCTACCAATAAGATTTTTAAACCAGGTGTGGTGGTGCACGCCTTTAATCCCAGCACTCGGGAGGCAGAGGTAGGAGGATCACAGTGAGTTCGAGGCCACCCTGAGAATTCAGAGTGAATTCCAGGCCAGCCTAACCAGAGTGAGACCCTACCTAGAAAAAAAAAAAAAATTTTTTTTTCAGGGACTGGAGAGAATTCTCAGTGGTTAGGTCACTTGCCTGCAAAGCCTAGAGTTTGATTCCCTAGTACCCACATAAAGCCAGATGCACAAAATGGAGCATGCATCTAGAGTTCTAATTTGTAGAGGCTGGAGGCCCTGGTGCGCCCTATCCTCTCTCTCTCCCTCCCTCCCTCTCTGGTTGCAAATAAATGAAATATTTTTTAAAAAATAAGATTTTTCAAGCTGGGCGTGGTGGCGCACACCTTTAATCCCAGCACTCGGGTGGCAGAGGTAGGAGGATTGCCATGAGTTCGAGGCCACCTGAGACTCCATAGTGAACTCCAGGTCAGCCTGGGCTAGAGTGAGACCTTACCTCGAAAAAGCAAAAAAAAAAAGATTTTTCAAAGCGCTGAAAATAAGTGACTATTAGGTATTAGGTGCTCAGTACTAAATGATACATCTCTATTATATCCTGCAAAATTCAGTAAACACTGTGGGAAAGGGGGAAGAAAGAATGTGAGAGCCAAAGGATGGCAAGGAATGCTTTGAAATGCTGTCTTCTGGGCATGAAGTCCAACAAGACCTGCATAATATTGGGCCCATCAACATTTTGTTGTGTATAAAAGACATAAAAACAGAAGAGGGACTTGTTGACAGGGAGAAGGGAGTCAGTGAAGGGGAAGAGAGAGGAATAGCAAAGGACAGAAGGGAATTATGGAGCTGTGACATACATGAAAATTGTGCATAAAACGCTTTAAAATACAATCTTTACATATACATACAGAATTCATCATATAGATGAGCCACGATTTCTGTTGCCATTTCCTTATTTGTGTGCATTGAGTTTGTTTCCAACACTTCCTGTTCACACAGCATGCTCATTCATGGTACGTTCTGCAACTTCTGACCATTTTGTTAACATGGATGTCCAGAAAACAGGATTACTTGGGGAAGAGAATATAAACACCTCATGGCTATTGTTACATACTCTGTAAGACAGCTTTAAAGTTCTTTTCAAAGCATTTAAGGATGAAGGTCTAGGGCTGGAGAGATGGCTCAGCAGTTAAAAGTGATGGCTTACAAAGCCTAATGGTCCAGGTTTGACCCACCAGGACCCGTGTAAAGCCAGATGCACAACGTGGCACATACACTTGGAGATCTTTTACAGGAGCTGGAGGCTCTGCTGTGTCGCTCACTCTCCTTCTCTTCCTCAGTCTTTTTCTCTCTGCTTCCAAATAAATAACTAAATCAGATTAAGATCTAAAGGCAGTTAGGGTGGGAAGTGACATGGGTGATTTGGGGTTTAGCCCTGTTACCTCCTCTCCTTAGCCTGGGGCCATGGAGGTGAAGGTCACCATTATGGCTCTGATTCACCTGCTTATCCTGGGTGCCTATGCATCTCAGGACTCAGGAGCACTGGACCAGGAAGGCTTCCGTTATCCTGCCCATGCCTGGAGCATGGTCCAGGCTTCTAGGGCACCCTGACACACCCCGTGCAGAGCCATGACCTATGTGTCCTGCAGGGAGCTGTTCCAAGGGTAAAACACATGGCAATCAAAGACTTACTGTCTAAAGGAAGCAAGTCAGTTCCATTCGATTAAAAACCCTAAGGCACTTGTGACCCTTTGCCTGCCTGCACAGTTCTTCCTAGCATCCTAACACATTTCAGGAACACCAAGGGGAATGTTAGGCACAGAAAAACTTGCTGACTAAAACCAAAACAAAAGAACAATAACGACCATGTTCAAATGTAGTGTTCAGTTCTACACAGTGAGATCCCAATGCTGTAGATTATTTCATGTGTATATTTAATGTAATAAAAAATTAAGGTTGTTTATCACTAAAAGACAGCTTGGGGCTCAGTGAATAAAGCACTTGTGCAAATGTGAGTACCTGAGTTCAGATCCTCACGCTCCATGTAAAAGGTTGGGCAGACTTCTGTTCCCAGCACTCCAGTGGTGAGATGGGAGGCAGAGCCAGGAGAATCTCCCTAAGGCACATGAGCGGGCATCTAGCAAATGAAGCAGCAAACATCAAGAGATCCTGCCTTCAAATGAGATGCACGGAGCAGATCAGCACCCAGAAACTGTCTTCTGACCCCACGAGCATGCCGGAGCATGTACACAGCCTCATTCACACACATGAACACACACACAAACAAAACCCAGGTTAGAGCTGGGCGCAGTGGCGCACGCCTTTAATCCCAGCACTCGGGAGGCAGAGGTAGGAGGATCGCCATGAGTTCGAGGCCACCTTAAGACTACATAGTGAATTCCAGGTCAGCATGGGCCAGAGTGAAACCCTACCTCGAAAATTTAAAAAAAAAAAAATACAGGGGGCTTGAGAGAGGTCTTAGCAGTTAAGGCACTTGTCTGCAAAGCCTAATGCCCTAGATTCGATTCCCCAGTACCCCCATAAAGCCAGATGCACAAAGTGGCGCATGCATCTCTGTAATCTGTAGTGACTGGAGGCCCTAGCGTACCTATTCTCTCTGTCTGTCCCATCTCCCTCTCACTCTCTTTCTCTATGCTTGCAAATAGATTAAAATATTTTTTAACCCAGGTTTAACATCAATACAACAATAGAGTCACCAATTCTAATCCTACACGTCAGAAAGTTTGATGACTCTGTGAGAGAATCATAGAGTCAAAATAAGAAAGCCATAGATTTAGCTGGCATCTTGGGATAGTAAACATGCCTCGTTTGAGTAAGAAAATTGCACCTCAGAGATGTCAAAAGGCTACCTACAAAAACTTTAAGTTGTTATTCAATCAAGGATACAGAACAGGAAAAATAATAAACATAACAACCAATTTCTTTACAGCCCTTTACAGTTTATAAAATGCACTCACATTCCACGTTAAAAGCAACTGCGTTTGCTTGCAGCAAATGAACCCCCATGTTCTGCTTCCCCCCAGGAGCCCCAGGTGGCTGATTTCAGACCTAGTATTATTTCATTTATTGGCGTTGCTGAGGGAGACACTGTTCAGCCAGTGTCTCAGCAGGCATTTAAGATGAGCTCACACGGGGAGCAGCAGGTTACCACCTTGGGTGGGCCAGTTTTAAACAGAGACAAACACACTTTGCCCTCAAAGTGAAGAAACCGTGGCCACATTATTGCAAAGTCCATAATGTTAGCAGCACATTTTTCAGGTTTTCAAGAACCTGTTACTGCTGTTACCAAGGTCACTTGGGACTCCAAGGACCAGTTAAAAATCTCAAAACTATGTAACAAGTAGCTTCAGGCTGCTTCTTTTGGAGGCTTGGTGGGTTTCTGCAAAGAAGGTATGGGATCGGATGTTTGCTGGGTTCTCGACATGGAAGGTGATTCCTCGTAACAAGAACCTAATCACTCATCTGAGACAGTTCCCGCAGTAACACATGCAGGATTTCCACATTCTCTGAGCACTTCAGTCTTCAAGCACAGCAGGAGGGAGGATTGAGAATGAGGTATTGCTAAGGTACCCAAAGGGTACTCATGGTGCTGGGCAGATCTGTCCTGTCACAGCTACAGGGGCTCATGGAGAGCTGACTTCCCTTCTAGATGTTGACACTGTTCATTGTGTCTCTTTGGATATCTTTCGGGTGACCTTCTCATCCAGGTAGTGGGTTTGACAATATCGTGCATTGACTTCTCAGCTAGATGTATTAGTTCCTATGGATACCATAACAAATGACCACAAACTGGGCGCTTAAAATAATAGAAATGTGTCTGCCCAGTTCTGAGGGCCAGAAGTCTGAAATCAAGACACTGGCAGAGCTATGGACACTCTGAAGGCTCTTGGGAGAATCTGCCACATGCTTTAGTTTCTGGGGTTGCCAGAAACGCTCGAAATGCTTTTAAAACGTGTGTGTGTGTGTGTTCTTGTGCTTGTGGGTGCCAATGTGTGTGTGCATGTTGAAAGCCAGGGGGGTCTTATTCTTCTCTGGCATTATCTACCTCTTTTTAAAAAAAATTTATTTTATTTTTTATTTATTTGAGAGAGAGAACAGATGTGCCAGGACCTCCAGCCACTGCAAACCAACTCCAGATGCATGTATCACCTTGCACATCTAGCTTATATGGGTCCTAGGGAATCAAACCTGGGTCCTTAGGCTTAGCAGGAAAGCTCCCTAACCGCTAAGCCATCTCTCCAGCCCCACCTCTTTTTTTTTTTTTTTTTTTTTTTTTGAGGTAGGGTCTCACTCTGGTTCAGGCTGCCCTGGAATTCACTGTGTAGTCTCAGGGTGGCCTTGAACTCTCGACGATCCTCCTACCTCTGCCTCCCAAGTACTGGGATTAAAGGAGTGCGCCACCATGCCTGGCTCCCCACCTCTTTTAAGACAGGGTCTGTCTGTGATGATTAATCTCTGGTTGTCTAATTGACAGGATTTAGAATCACCATGGAAACAAATATCTGGTTATGTACAGGAGAGCTTTTCTAGATTAGGTTAGTTGAGGAGGAAGACTCACCCTAGTGGTGGGTGGCACTGTCCTACAGGCCGGGGTCCTGGCCTGTGTCCAGGGGAGAGAGCTGGATGAGCATCAGCGTTCATCACTCTGCTTCCTCACTGTGACTGGACGTGAGCACCTGCCTCCAGCTCCTGCCACATGACTTCCCTGCGAGGATGGACTGCGACCTGGAACTGTAAGGGAAAGAAACACTTTGGATCAGCCAGGGTTCTCTAGAGGAACAGAACTGATAGAATAAATTTGTGTTTAAAAGAGGATTTATGGGCTGAGGAAATGGCTTAAGGGTTAAGGCTTTTGCCTGACAAGCCTAAGGACTCAGGTTCAGTTCCCCAGGACCCACATAAACGAGATGCACAGGGGGCACACACATCTGGAATTTGTTTGTAGAGGCTGGGGGCCCTGGCATGCTCATTATCTCTCTTTTTTAATTTTCTTTCTTTGTTTATTTTTATTTATTTATTTGAGAATGACAGACAGGGAGAGAAAGAGGAAGAATGAAAGAAAGAGAGAGAGGGCTGGAGAGATTGCTTAGCAGTTAAGGACTTGCCTATGAAGCCTAAGGACCTCAGTTCGAGGCTCGGTTCCCCAGGACCCACGTTAGCCAGATGCATTAGGGAACACACGCATCTGGAGTTCACTTGCAATGGCTGAAGGCCCTGGCATGCCCATTCTCTCTATGTGCCTCTTTCTCTCTCTCTCTGTCTGTCTGTTGCCCTCAAATAAATGAATAAAAATAAGAAGAGAGAAAGAAAAGAAAGAGAGAGAGAATGGGCATGCCAGGGCCTCCAGCCTCTGCAAATAAACTCCAGACACATGTGCCACCTTGTGCATCTGGCTTACGTGGGTCCTAGGGAATCGAGCTTTGAACCAGGGTCCTCAGGCTTCACAGGCAAGTACTGAACTGCTAAGCCATCTCTCCAGCCCCATCATTCTCTCTTTCTCTCTGCCTCTTTCTCTTTCTCAAATAAATAAATAAATAAGTTATTTTGTAAAATTAAAGAGGATTTCTCGAACAGTGAACATGATACAAGCTGGGCAGTCCACAAATAGCATGTCCAGGCATGAGCCTCAGGGAACCCCACCCCACCTCAGCCCACAAGACCGGAGGCCTCAGCAGTCCCACGCAGCACTAAAGGCCTGGAGGCTTCCTGCAGAGATGCTGGTCTTCAGTGCATGCTGGAAGGCTGAAGAAACTTGGTTCTGGTGTCAACAAAGGAGAGTGGAAACAGGGTAGATAAACACGAGTGAAGTGTGCATAGTGAGGGCAGCCAGGTGAAAGCACTCACCAGTGAGTGGTGCAGGCAGCCGGGTGAAAGGGGACTTTGTTCCCTCAGAACTTCTCTATTTGTAGTCCATGCTGGAAGCACCGCCCACTCAGCAGGAAGGACTTCCTCCCTCAGTTAATGCTTCCCGGAAACACCCTCACAGACCTGCCCAGGAGGCATGTCTTTTGATTTCTAATTTGATCAGGTTGACACCAGAACTTAACCATCACACCCTTCCTCCTTAGACTGATTTTGGCCAGGTCTTTTGTGTTAGTAATGAGAAGGTGACTAACGCAGGGTCTCCCATGGGACTGGCTGGCTTTGCCTGCCTCTACTTCCCAGGCACCAGGATGACTATAGCCAACGTTTTCCACGGGTTCTGGGAATCAACTCTGGTCCTTGTGCATACAAGGCGTTTTACTGACTGAGCAGCCTCCCCAGCGCCTTTGACACTCTGACTTGTAGACACATCTTTCCAATTTGTCTGCACTGGTCCCTGTCCTCCAGGTGTCTCTTCTCATAAGGACACGAGTCACGTTGGATTAGACCCACCTGGCCCAGGCTGCCTCTGCTGTACTTTATTACATCTATTAGACCCTATTTCCAAGTGAGGTCATCTGGACAGGTCCCATGGGCTAGGTCATTAACAGGGCTTCCTGGGAGACACAGTTCTACCATCTAAGGGATGTGATTCGTCCAGGCCCTTTCTCAGCAGAGACACTAAAATCTCTTTCCGCTGGCTGGCAGGCTGTGGGTTCGAATGGCCGTGCTCAAGGCAGACCGAGTAGAGAGAGGCTGCAGGGAAGAAGACAGAACAGCCTAAAGCTTACAGGCATCAACAAGAAAGTGATGTCTCATGTGCCCCCAGCTCTGTCTTCTTTATGTGACCGTCACACATTAGCCTTCATCCTCATACTGTTCCCTCCATGTTCCAGTGAGGCGGCAAAGAGGAAAGGATGTGCCAAGCTCCTGCTGTAACTCAGGGCCGTCCCGTGCCCCATCACGGACACTCACCTTCCATCCTCTAAACAGGGGCCGTGGACACTGGCTTGCTGGACTTCACTTGCTGCTCCTGGTTGAGTCTGAGCAGTCTACCCAGCAACACCTCCTTCAAGGCCATGAAGTGCATGTCGATCATTTGTAGTGAAGCATTTCCCCCCTGGTGGATCCCTGGCCACATGAATCCAGCCCGGGGCTGGACAGGTGGCGCAGTGGATAGTGCTTGCTGCAGAAGCGGGCCCGAGTTTTCCATGTGAAGCCAGATCCTGCAGCTCTGGTGTCTGTCGTCCTGACAGACTGAGAGCGAGAAGGGAGGCAGAACGGCAGAATCCCCGGGAGCCTGTGGGCCAGCTGCTCTGGGGTACACAGTGGCAAACAAGACACGTGCCTCAAACGAGGTGCAAGGGGAGGATGAGCACCCGAAGTTGTCCTCTCACTCCACATGTGCACTGCAGCATACGTGTGCCCACACTCGCACGCGCACACACAGAGCACACACACACACACACGCACATACAGTGTAGAAGCAAGCATGGCCGGCAACAGACTTGCTGCTCGACATGGTTTTCTCCATGCAGGGAGCTGGTTCAGTGTCACAGGACACCCTGTGTTGAGGAAAATCAAAAACTCCTTCACACTGCATTTCTCCAGGCAAGGCGTTAGTCCCTGTGACAGTTGGACTTTTTTTGTCACTGACCAAACGCTTGACAGAAACAATGAAGGAAAGGTTTATTTTGGCTCATGGCTCCAGGGTTTCTGTCCTTGATCATCGGACTCCATTGCTTGACCTGAGTGAAGCAGAGCATCATGGGAAGGAGAATGTAATGGAGCGAGGTTATGCTTTTCATGGTGGACAGGAAGGAAAGAGAGAGAGGGAGGAAAAGAAAGAGTGAGAGAGGTCTCTTTGTGGTAGGCAGGAAAGAGTGTGTATGCTTTCTTTGTAGTGGTCAGAAGAGGAAGAGGAGGAGGTCAGGCCAGAGCAAGCCTCGTCCCCAAAGACATAAGTCCAGTGACCTCCTTCCCATAGCTGTGCCCCACCTCCTGAAGTGACCAGCAACTTCTGAAACAGCACCACAGCTGGGAGCCAACCTTCACCCCAGAAGCTTGTGGGGGACGTTTCAGAGTCAAATCATTACAGTCCCAGCAGGTGCTAAAGTCGGCCTGAGGAAGGACAGCTCCAAGAGAGCTGCTTTCCCCGCCCCACCCCCCGCCCCCCGGTGAAGGGGATTTCTATACAAGATGATAAGGAAATAATTCCCACTTCTTCAGAAACTGTGACTTAGCCTCTTGCAGCAGGTGACACTTGGATGCTCCAAAGATAGATGCGCCACACTCCCTGTCCTGGTAACTGACAGGCCACCTGACACAAAGGACGAACAAGCTTATGAAGTAAATGAGCATGCTCAAAACAACCTTAGGAGGACATGCGGGCAGAAGAAAACTGCATTTTCTGGTAATGAAATGCAACTCATAAGAGATCATCTGGGGAGGAGTGGTCATCTTTCTTCCAACTGGAGGAATTTCATGAGGGATTTTATTAACAGTATAGACATGCATCAGTTTAGTGACAGATGAAATAGGTGGTCAAGCCTCTCCATTGCAGGGGCCTGAGACTGTGAGAGTTCAAGTCTCCAGATCCCAAGAAAACAGCCGGGCACGGCCACACAGGCCTGAGGCCCAGTCCGAGCGAGCAGTGATCCAAGAATCATCGCAGCCTTAAAACTCCAGAAGCTGCGGAGAGAGACGAAGCCGAGGAGCAGCGGAGTGGGATTCTCACAGCTCTACGCCAGCCACTGGCCTCCACAGGGAAGCGCCGCAGCCACCGACAGTCCCTAGAGCTCTGCAAGGGCTCCTGTGCTCACCATAAACCTTCCACACAAGACAAAGAAAGGAATCCAGGAAGGCCATCAAAGTGGCAGGTGGCCGAGAGGAATCACGGGAAGAGTCCCTCGGAGGTGCCCAGCGAATCCTGGCCGCTGGTGATAACCGCTTCCACAGAGTGGCAGGCGTGGAGGCAGGAGCCTGCCGTCTGGCCATGAGCGGCAGAATAACAGGTTAGTCGCAGAAATGCCTGCTTTAGAGGACGAGAGAGATGACTCAGTCAATAAAGTGCTTGCCCCACAAGCGTGACCTGAGTTCAGACCTCTAGCTCCCATGTATGTCAAAGCCTGATGTGGCGGCACGCCTGAAATCCCAGCACAGGGGAGGCAGAAATGGGAAGAGATCTCTGGGGTTGGCTGGCTAGCTAATGTAGCCAACCCATTGAGTTCGGGAGCCAGTGACTCAATCTCAAAAATCACGTGAGGAAGCCAGTGTGGTGGCATGTGCCTTTAATCGCAGCACTTAGCACTTGGGAGGCAGAGGTGGGAGGATCACTGTGAGTTCAAAGTCATTCTGAGACTACAAAGTGAATTCAGGTCAGTGTGGGCTAGAGCATGTCCCTACATTGAAAAGCAAAGCAAAACAAAACAAAACAAAAGGCAGGCATGGAAGCCTGCGTCCAAGTATAAGGGCTGTTGTATAATGCTGCTTCTTCCTTAATGAAAAGTAAATTGGGGAGGGGGGCTGGAGAGATAGCTTGGTGGCTAAATGCTTGCCTGTGAAGCCTAAGGACCCTGGTTCAAGGCTCGATTGAGCACCCACATAGGCCAGATGCACAAGGTGGCGCATGCATCTGGAGTTCATTTGCAGTGGCTGGAGGCCCTAGCGTGCCCATTCTCTATCTATCTGCCTCTTTCTCTCTCTCTCTCTGTCTCTCTCAAATAAATAAATTAACAAACAACCCCCCCGCCCAAAAAAAGTTAATAGGGGACTTCTGGGTAAGATGGCAGCATAGGAGCCATGCCAAACCAGCCTAGGCAGGGATTTAAGCAAAACCACAGCAAAATACACTCTTCTGAATAGTGAGGGAGTATAGGTTATTCTTAGACATAAGCAGGAGTGACCAAGATGCACCAGAAAGAAGAGAAACAACCGGAATACCACTGAGGCACTTGGAGCCAGCCAATCCATGCAATCCGCACACCCACCCAGCACCACCCTCCAGGCATGCCAAGTGGCGGCAACAGCAGAGACCAAACAAGGGGATTTTCCAACCTCATCAGCCTCCTTGCAAAGTCAATAAATCTGAGGGAAAGGCAGCTGAGATCAACTGCGGAGTTCCTGAAAGGGATGCAGGCGCGACTGTGTGAGCAACTCCAGGCTTTCTGCGCTCTCCCGTCCCCCAGCCGTCAGACCCCTGAACCTCCAGCATTCGGCGCCCAGGGGCAGCGCATCCAGCACAGTTATCAGAGCTCCAGCTACAGCACAACACGGAGGGATCCAGGTGGGCACTCAGCACTGGTGAGATTGGAAGCCACCCCAAAAGGTATCAAGGCTGACTTACAACAACAACAACAACAGCAAAAAAGTACATAGGCCTGCATTGGAAGAGCTAATCTCTCTTCCCATGTCACGGCAGGTTATGGGTTACATATTCATGGCTGGCTTTACCATTTTCAAATAAACTGTATTTTGGGTTTGAATATTGTTGCCTTTGATGCTTTCATATTTATTGGGCCTTTGTCTTTTGCTTCTGTCATTATTGGGGGCAGGGTCTGATTCAGATCCAAGCTGACCTGGAACCCAATTCAGAACAGAAATCTCTACCTCCAGCTGACAGGATTAAGGGTGTAGAAGAACACACACCTTTAGGGATTTTGGCTTTATAAGACTATCTGTTTGAAGCTGGGCTTGGTGGTGTGCACCTTTAATCCCTGCACTTGGGAGGCAGAGATAGGAGGATCTCCATGAGTTCAAGGCCACCCTGAGACTACATAGTGAATTCCAGGTCAGCCTGGGATAGATTGACACCCTATCTCAAAAAAAAGTGTTTGTTTTAATCTTCACAATTGCATACTTTGTATTGATTTTTATTGAATGTGTATACTGCTCAGATGAAGTTTAGAATTTGTCAGTAAATTGTTCCACCCAGTCCACTAGAATACTTGCTTAGCAAGCAAATTCAACATGTAGGATTACTTCTGTGGTTGGATTGAGGTACAAGAACTACACTGGCACCTTAAACTCATATCCTGAAAGTATAGAAAGGTGGATTGCCACGTCTAAGAACACTACAGATAAGTAGAAACCCTAAGCATCAAATCAACTCAGGATGCAAAAGTCACTACATTATAACACAAGAAACACAAAGAATCAAGACAATACAGTCCTACCAAAAATTATAAGTTCATCAGAAATGATCACCAATGAGACTGTTTTAGACGAAATGCCTGACAAAGATTCCAAAAAATAAATAAATAAATAAAAATGGTATAGATACTCCAAAAAAAATCAAAGGAATCAAAGAAGAAAACAAACTCCTGAAAGAGAACACAGGAAACCAGCTTAATGAAATAAGGCGGTCATGAGTAAGGAAATAGAAATTCTGAAGAAAAACCAGGCTGAAATGCTAGCACTGAAAAACACAGTCAGTCAAATAAAAAACTCTGTAGAAAGTCTCACCAGTAGAATGGATGAAGGAGAGAACAGAACATCTAAACTACAAGACCAGGTAAAAGGTCTAGTACAGTCCAACACAGAGAAAGACAAGCTAATAAGAAGGTATGGATGGGAATTTCAAGATATCTGGGACACTATGAAAAAATCAAATGTAAGAATTCAGGGTATAACAGAAGGAAAAGAATTTCAATCCAGAGGCTTAGTAGGTGTTTTCAACAAAATCATAGAAGAAATTTTTTCCCAAATTGGGAAAGAAATGCCAATGCAGATACAAGAAGCTTTTAGAACACCAAACAGACAAAACCTGGAAAGAACCTCTCCTCACCATGTTATAATTAAATGACTAAACACGCAAACCAAAGAAAATATATTGAAAGCAGTTAGAGAGCAAAAGCAAGTCACCTACAAGGGTAAGCCCATCAGAATAACAACAGATTATTCAACATAAACTTTAAAGCCAGAAGGGCTTGGGATGATATATTCCAAGTTCTAAAGATAACAACTGTCAACCAAGATTACTTTATTCTGCAAAGCTATCTGTCCAAATTGGTGGAGGAATAAAGGACATTCCACAACAAAAACAGGCTAAAGGAATTTATGTCAACTAAGCCAGCTCTACAGAAAATACTTAAAGGAATCCTTCATGCTGAAGAGAAAACAAAACACACACAAGAGGAAATTTTAAAAAATAAACCATATTCAAATAACAGTTAAGACAAGAAAGTAAAGGGAAAATGGGAAACACTACAAAATAAAAAGAATGGAGAGAATAAATGCATACCTTTCTATAATAACTCTTAATATTAGTGGCCTCAATGCCCCAACCAAAAGACACAGGCTTGCAGACTGGATTAAAAGGCAGGATCCTGCCATTTGTTGCCTCCAGGAAACTCATCTCTCAATAAAAGATAGACACTGTCTTAGGGTGAAAGGATGGAAAATAGTATTTCAAGAAAATGGGTCTAGGAAACAAGCAGGGGTTACTATCCTAATATCTGACAGGATAGACTTCAAAGCAATATTAGTGAGGAAAGATAAAGAAGGTCATTTTAAGCTGGGTGTGGGGGTGCACACCTTTAATCCCAGCACTTAGGAGGCAGAGGTAGGAGGATTGTCATGAGCTCAAGGCCACCCTGAGACTACATTGTGAATTCCAGGTCAGCTTTAGCTAGAGTGACAGACTCTACCTTGAAAAAACAAAAGGTCATTTTATACTGATTAAAAGAACACTCCAACAGGAGGACATTACAATCCTAAACATATATGCACCTAACATGGGGACTCCCAATTTCATCAAACAAACACTATTAGACTTAAGATCACAGATAACATCAAACACAATTATAATGGATGACTTCAGTACCCCACTCTCATCAATTGACAGGTCACCTAGCAAAAAGTAAACAGAGAGACATCTGGGTTAAATGATGCCATGGAACAAATGGACCTAACAGATATCTACAGAACATTCCATCCAAATGCTGCAGAATATACATTTTTCTCAGCAGCACATGGAACATTCTCTAAAATAGACTATATATTAGGACACAAAACAAAGTTCAACAAATACAAGAAAATTGAAATAATCCTTTGTACTCTATCTGACCACAATGGGAGTAAACTGCAAACCAGCAACAAGAAAAACTACAGAGCCTACAGAAATTCATGGAGACTAAGCAGTGCACTATTGAATAATGAATAGATCATTGAAGAAATCAGAAAGAAAATCAATAAGTTCATAGAATCAAATGATGATGAGAACACAACATACCAAAACCTTTGGAATACAATAAAGACAGTCTTAAGAGAAAAATTTATAGCTCTAAGTGCCTATATTAAGAAATGAAACAATTTAATGCTGCATCTTAAGACCTTGGAAAAAGAAGAACAAGGCAAGTCAAAAATCAGTAAACAAGAAGAAATAATAAATATTAGTGCAGAAATTAATGAAATAGAAACCAAAACAACAATCTAAAGAATCAACAAAACAAAGAGTTGGTTCTTTGAAAGAATAAACAAGATTGATAAACCCTTAGCAAATCTGACCCCAAAAAAGAGAGAAGAGACACAAATCAATAAAATTAGAGATGAAAAGGGGACCATTACAACAGATACCAAAGCAATTCAGAAAATCATAGGACATAATTTAAGAATATATATGCCTCTAAGTTTGAAATTCTGAAAGATATGGATGATTTCCTTGATTTATATGACCTACCAAAATTAAATCAAGATGAGATAAACAAGTTAAGTAGACCTATAACAAGTGCAAGGATCCAAAGAGTTATAAAAATCTCCCAACTAAAAAAATTCCAGGCCCAGATGGATTCACTGGTAAATTTTACCAGACCTTCATGGAAGAAGTAACACCACTGCTTCTCAAACTTTTCCATAAAATAGAAAAGGAAGGAATTCTATTGAACTCCTTCTCTGAAGCCAGCATCGTCCTGATCCCAAAACCAGACAAAGACAGAACAAAAAAGGAAAATTACAGACCAATCTCCCTCATGAACATAGATGCAAAAATTCTGAACAAAATATTGGCAAACAGAATACAAGAATATTTCAGAAAGATTATTCACCCCAACCAAGTTGGTTTTATCCCAGGGATGGTTCAACATATGCAAACTGATAAATGTAATACATCATATAAATGGTCTGAAGGACAAAAATCACATGATCATCTCAATAGATGCAGAAAAGGCATTCGACAAAATCCGACATCCCTTCACAATAAAAAAATTACAGAAACTGGGAATAGAAGGAACATATCTCAACATAATAAAAGCTACTTATAACAAACCTACAGCCAACATAATATTAAATGGAAAAAGACTTGAAGTTTTTCCACTAAATTCAGGAACAAGACAAGGGTGTACACTGTCTCCACTTTAATATAGTACTGGAAGTGTTAGCTATAGCAATAAGGCAAGACATACAAATTGGAAAAGAAGAGGTCAAGTTATCATTATTTGCAGATAACATGATTCTATACATAAAGGACCCTAGGGCTGGAGAGATGCCTTAGTGGTTAAGTGCTTGCCTTTGAAGCCTGTGAACCCCAGTTTGAGGCTTGGTTCCCCAGGACCCACATAAGCCAGATGCACAAGGGGGCCATGAATCTGAAGTTGGTTTGCAATGGCTGGAGGACCTGGTGTGCCCATTCCTTCTCTCTCTCTCTCTCTCTCTCTCTTTCTCCCTCTCTTTTGTTTTGTTTTGTTTTGTTTTTCAAGGTAGCATCTCACTCTAGCTCAGGCTGACCTGGAATTCACTATGTAGTCTCACGGTGGCCTCCAACTCACGGTGATCCTCCTACCTCTGCCTCCTGAGTGCTGGGATTAAAGGTGTGTGCCACCATGCCCAGCTTCTTTTTTCTTTTTTTGGTTTCTCTCTCTCTCTGCCTATTTCTCTGTCTGTTGCTCTCAAATAAATAAATAAAAATAAATTAAAAAGGGCTGGGGGATTGCTTAGTGGTTAAGACATTTGCCTAAAAAGCCAAAGGACCCAGGTTAAATTTCCCAGGACCCACATTATCCAGATGCACAAGGAGGCACATGCATCTGGAGTTTATTTGCAGTGGCTGGAAGCCCTGGCACACCCATTCTCCCCCCCCCCCCTTTCTCTGTCAAATAAATAAATAAATAAATAAATAAATAAATAAATAAATAAATAAAAAAAAATATTTTAAAAAAACCAAAAATGTTAAAGGACCCCAAAGACTCTACAAGCAAACAGTGCTAATAAACCCTTTCAGCAATGTAGCAGGATACAAAATAAACACACAGTAATCAGTAGCTTTCCTATATACTAACAACAAATATGTGGAGGATGAAATCAGGGAATCTCTCCCATTCACAATTGCCTCAAAAATAAATAAATAAATAAAGTATCTTGGAATAAAGTTAACCAAGGAAGTAAAGGATCTCTACAATGAGAACTTTAAAACACTCAAATGAGACATTGCAAAAAACACAAGGAAATGGAAAGACATCCCATGTTCTTGGATTGGAAGAATCAAATTGTGAAACTGTCAGTCTTACCAAAAGCAATCTACACATTTAATGCAATCTCCATTAAAATTCCTATAGCATTCTTCACACAAACAGAACAAAACAATCCTAAAATTCATTTGGAAGCACAAAACCCTCAAATAACCAAAATAATTTTGAGCAACAAAAATAAGGCTGGTAGTATCACCATACCCGATTTAAGCTATATTACAAAGCCATAGTAACAAAAACATCATGGTATTGGCAAAAGACAGACATGTAGCTCAGTGGAACAGAATAGAGGACACAGATGTTAATGCAGGCAGCTACAGCCATCTGATTTTTGACAAAAATACCAAAAATATTCATTGGAGAAAAGATAGCCCTTTCAACAAGTGGTGCTGGGAAAACTAGATATCTTTATGTAGAAGGATGAAAATAGATCCTTATCTTTCTTCATGCACAAGAATCAAGTTCAAGTGGATCAGGGACCTTAATATCAGACCTGAAACTCTGAAATTGCTAGAGGAAAAGGTAGGGAACATCTTTCAACATATTGGCATAGGCAGTGACTTTCTGAATATAACCCCAGTTTCTCAGAAAATAAAACCACTAATCAACCATGGGATCTCATGAAATTACAAAGCATTTGTACAGCAAAGGACACTGTTGTTTGTTTGTTTGGTTGGTTGGTTTTGGTTTTTCAAGGTAGGGTTCCACTCTAGCTCAGGCTGACCTGGAATTCACTATGTCGTCTCAGAGTGGCCTCCAACTCTTGGCGATCCTCCTTCCTCTGTCTCCTGAGTGCTGGGATTAAAGGTGTGCACCACCATGCCTGGCAGCAAAGGATACTATGGATAGAGCACATAGACAACCTGCAGAATGGGAGAAAATCTTTTCCAGCTACACATCTGATGGAGGATTAATATCCATAGTATACAAAGAACGCAAAGAACAGAGCAATTAGAAATCAAACAATCCTGGAATGAAGAGATGGCTTAGCTGTTAAGGCATTTGCCTGTGAAGCCTAAGGACCCCAGTTCGATTCTCCAGGTCCCACGTAAGCCAGATGCACATTGGTGGCGCATGCATCTGGAGTTTGTTTGCAGTGGCTACAGGCCCTGGTGCACCCATTCTCACTCTCTCTCTCCCTCTCTGACTCTAGTAAATAAATAAATAAATAATTTAAAAAAAGAAATCAAACAACCCAATTAAAAAATGGGTTATGAAACTAAATAGAGAGTTCCCAAAGGAAGAAATACAGGTGGCATATAAACATCTAATAAAGTGTTCTACATCCTTAGGCAACAGGGAATTGCAAATTAAAACTACTTTGAGATTCCATCTCTCTCCTGTCAGAATAGCTACCATCAAGAAAACAAATGATAATAAATGTTGGCAAGGATGTGGAAAAAGGGGAACCCTTCTGCACTGTTGGTGGGAATGTAATCTGGCACAGCCATTGTGGAAATCAGTGTGGAGGTTCTTAAGACAACTAAAAATAGATTTGCCATATGATTCAGCTATAGCACTCCTAGGCATATATCCTAATGACTCTTCTCACTACCTTAGAGATACTTGCACAACCATGTTTACTGCTGTTCTATTCACAGTAGCTAGGGAATGGAACCAGCCTAGATGTCCATCCACAGATGAATGGATAATAAAGATGTGGTACTGCTACACGATGGAGTTCTATTCAGCAGTAAAGAAAAATGAAAGTATGAAATTTGCAGGGAAATGGATGAATCTGGAAAGGATTATACTAAGGGAGGTAACACAGGCCCAGCATGCCATATGTCACATGTTCTCTCTCATATGTGGATCCTAGCTACAAATGTTTAGACTTGTGTGTGAGCTGGAACCAAATATTGGTAGCAGAGGCCAGTAAGCTAGAAAAAGGATACAAGGGAGGGAGGAGAGGGAAGGACTTAAGGGGATGGTATTATATAAATGTAAGTAGAAGAACAGATTGCAGGGAGGGGAAAGGCCTAAGCGAGGCCAGGGAAAGAGATTGTGTAAAAGAAGGTTGGAGTGGGGAGGGTCAATTAAAATTCAAGATATTCTGAATAAGACATATGAAAACCTACTTTTTTGAATAATGACATATCCAGAAGCCATAGATTGTTACTAGAAAACTTTCAGTGCCAGGGCTAGGATACCTTCCAGTGAGTTGTTGGCCAGGGAGGTCCCTGTTGCCTCCAAAACATTACAAGCTATTGCCAAGGCCCTTGGTTTCTCTTGAGAAACATGGTAAGACCCTATTGCTGAAGATTTCACATGCCTGGGCAGCAAAGTCACTGAGAAATCAAGCTGGTGCTGAGCAGAAAACCTTCTCCCTAAGGACCAGCCAGATGAAATCTGGAAAAAGCTGTACTGTATGCAGCTCTATGGGAGACAGAAGTCATCAGCAGTAAAAACAGTGGACACTGGAAGCCTCAAGTTTGGCCAGACAGGCCAAATGACTGGACGGGTGCAACAATGACATGTCTGCTCTGGGAGAAAACAACTGCTTTATAATTGGACTGGAAGTCTGCTCTATGGGAGGGAATTCATGCCTGGTACTGAAAACCTAATCAAAACCCTATGGCAGGGAGGTCATGAGCCTTAGGAGTATAAAGCCTGCTCTTGTCTGGATAAATGTATATATTATTCTCATCAAACTGCCCTGAAAGCACTACCCTTAATGCTCATATTCATATATTAATGCTACTCTCATTTCTGGTTAGAAAAGCTTCTCTTTTCAAATGGTGATGACCACTGGGATGACCCAAAAGGCAACATAGTGATGAGAAGAAGGGATAGAGGAGTGTCCAGCACTGAAACATCTCTATCATGCCTCCAAGGTGTCCATTGTGGAAGAGGTGGCAGGAAGAATGTAAGAGCCAAAGGAAGGGCACCACTCCTTACATACAACTGACCAGACAGAATTTGGCCTTGATATCCATGACCTCGCAGTGCCTAGCAATACCTACACAAGACCCTCATAGCAGGAGAAAAAGGTGATGACAGCAAATTAAAAGACAGACTAATGGAGAGAGGGAGGGGATATGATGGAGAACAGAGTTATAAAGGAGAAAGCAGGGGAGGGGAGTAAAATACCATGGTTTGTTGTCTGTTAGTATAGAAGTTGTCAGTTTAAAAAATCCAAAAAAGAAAAAAGGGCTCTTTGACCAAGGTGCAAATTTTTACCTACCTCAAAGGTTGTTTGTTTTGGCTGGGAAGATGGCTCAGAGATTAAAGGTGCTTACTTGCAAAGCTGGCCTGGGTTCAATTCCCAAGCCACCCATGTAAGAAGCTGGACACCAAATGACACAAGCATCTGTTGTTTGTTTGCAATAAGAGGCCCTGCTGTGCATGCAAGCATGCACATGAAAATAAAGACATCTCAAAAGAAAAGTTAGTAGGGCTAGAGAAATGGCTTAGTGGTTAAAGTGCTTGCCTGTGAAACCTAAGGACCCAGGTTCAATTCCCCAGGACCCATGTAATCTAGATGCACAAGGTGGCTCATGTGTCTGGAGTTTGTTTGCAGTGGCTGAAGGCCCTGATGTGCCCATTCTCTGTATTTATCTGCCTCTCTCTCTTTCTCTCTTTCAAATAAATTAATTAATTTAAAGAAAAAAAGTAAATCAAATACATTAATAGTATACAGGTGGATGTTACTTCCACAAACATGAAAAAATGTTCATTTGAAATTTAAGTAGTTATATACTAGATAATTTTATTTTCAAGGTGTTGTAGTCAGGTTCGCATTGCTGGTAGAAATCACCCAGCCAAGAGCAGCTTATGGGGGAAAAGAGGTTTATTTTGGCTTATAGACTTGAGGGGAAGCTCCACAATGGCAGGGGGAAACGATGGCATGAGCAGAGGGTGGACACCACCTCCTGGCCAACATCAGGTGGACAACAGCAACAGCAGAGTGTGCCAAACACTGGCATGGGGACACTGGCTATAACACCCATAAGCCTGTCCCCAACAATACACTGCCTCCAGGAGGTTTTAATTTCCAACTGCCATCAGCTGGGGAGACTAGCATCCAGACACCTGAGTTTATGGGGGACACCTGAATCAAACCACCACACAAGGGATGGGGCACTTCTTACAGAATGTTCTCAAGCTGGTCATACATATTCTCAGTTACAGATCCAAGTGGTCCTTCACAAAAGGAGTGGTTACAAAGCAGAATAAACGTGGAAAACTCAGACCTTCCCCTGGCAGAGAGGAGCTGATGGAAACCTCTAAGCAGTGTCTTTCTGAAAATGTCACCTCCTCATGGTGCCTGCACGTGGAACTTAGACTGCCTCCCTCCTTTGCTCTTTAGGCTCAGTCTATGACACTGTGGAGCTCAAAAAATGCCATCTGAGTTCATGTGCGGTTAAGAAAGGAATTTACCATATTAGTTTCCTGCCTGACATATGCACCATAAAACTGTCTACAGTGATTTGCAAACATTGGACATCATAGTAAACTGTCCTCTCTTGTCTTCCAAGAATAACCGACCCCTCACCATGCAGGGAGTGGGGAGCCGGCAGCCATGGAATCCTGGCCTTGGACTTGGGAGGTGCTGTGATGCTGTTTGGTGTCAAGCTGCTCTGTGCACAGCTCCCCGGGGCCCCAAGGCTGCGGTGCGGGCAGTCATGGAAGCAGGAACACATCCATCACGTTTAGTGGGATCTCGGGTTGAACAGATTCCTTGAGCCGGCGGACATTTTTGTAAGGCGCTCTTTGTTTACCCAGCTGTACTCTCACCAGTCTTGCACTTTCCGGAAAGTTCTTTCAGTCAGCCCAAGAGTATCTCATGAGCTTTGCTAGGGATGCTGGAAGTTTCAGCAGATATCTTAATCATGTGAGAAATCGCATTACGTAAGCACACAGATTGAGGGCTGGGCCTTGAAATATTTGATTCCTTATTCATTCAGAGACACTTGTGGTGTATGTGGGTTGATGAATGCTCATGTGTGTGCAGGTGTGTGTGCACATGTGTGCCTGTGCGTGTGGAGGCCAGAAACTGTATGTGTGTTTATGAATGCTCATGTGTGTGCAGGTGTGTGTGCACATGTGTGCCTGTGCGTGTGGAGGCCAGAAACTGCCGCTGGGAATTATTGTTAGCTGCTTTCTTTCTCATTTATTTTTTATTTTTGAGAGAGAGAGAGAGAGAGAGAGAGAGAGAGAGAGAGATGATGGGCACACCAGGGCCTTTCAGCAGCTGTGAACAAACTCCAGACACGTGCGCCCCCTTGTGCGCATGTGTGACATTGCATGCTTGCGTCCCTGTGCCTGGCTATGTGGGATCTGGAGATTCAAGCATGCATTCCTAGCCTTCACAGGCAAGTGCCTTAACCACTAAGCCATCCCTCCAGCCCTCCATCTCATTTTTTGAGACAGAGTCCCTCACTGAACCTAGAACTCACTGATTTGGTTAGAATATGTAGCCAATAAGCCTTAGAGATCCACCTGTCTCCACCTCCCCAGGCTGGGATTAAAGGCACATGCCACCACTCCCAGCATTTTACGTGGGAATCCAAACTCACACCCTCACACATGTGTGGCAAGCACTTTACTCGCTAGGCCATCAGCCCAGCTTCCACTTGGAGATATTTAAATAAGTAAGAATAGTTAAATATGTGAAACCGTGTGTAAGGAGAATGTTACCACAAGCATGCATTTTCTGTATGTAGAATTCTCCAACAAATCTGCTAGCAAGGAATCCAGCCACAGCATGTGCCGTGAAGAACAGTTTTGTCCAAAGCCTGGACTCCACAGCTTGCTTGCTCTGGTCAGCCTGGGGCTCTGCGCATGCTGTCATCTTCCCAGGCTCTGGCTTTCTGACTATGGCTAGGATCACTGCTCCTGAATATGTCTCACATGACTATGGGACAAAGTTTACACTTTCTCACTCAACCAAGATATTTGTTCTCTGGGATAAGACTTGGTGGTCTTCTTTCCCTTGTGTGAATCTGGGAGCCTCAGAAGCCCTAACCAAACACACAGCTGGGGATGGGGAAATGGCTCAGTGGTTAAAGGCGCTTGCTTGCAAAAAGGAAACTGGAGCTACTTTCCAAGGAAAAAAAGTGCCTGGAAACCCTCAAGAGGACCTGGGCAGTGTGTGTATAAAGCTCCCACTTTAGTACTGGAGAGATGGCTCAGTGGGTAAGAGTGCTTGCTGCTCAAGCAAGCTCATTCCCCCCACACACATAAGAAGCTAGGCGTGGAACTGGAGGGATGGTGTAGTGGTTAAGGCACTTGCTTGCAAAGCCAAAGGATCCAGGTTTGATTTCCCAGGACCCACGTAAGCCAGATGCACAAGGTGGCACATACGTCTGGAGTTTATTTGCAGAGGCTGGAGGCCCTGGCATGACCTCTCTCTCATACTCTCTCTGCATTTTTCTTTCTCTCTCCTGAATAAATAAATAAATAAATATTTTTAACATTTTTTTAAAGCTAGACATAATTGCACATTCCTATAATCCCCACGCTGATGGCAGCAGAGACAGGAGGATCACTGGGGTTGCCTGGTCAGCCAATCTAACTGAAAACCACATGACAGACTCTGTCGCAAGTAAATAAAGCAGAAGAACAAAAGAGAAGGACATCCAAAATCCTCCTCGGGTCTGCACACATGGGGGGCTTGCATGTGCACATACATGTTCACACACCAAAATAGATAAACAAAAGCTCCTACTTCACAAATCCACTAATATTTGATTTGCACTAGCCCCGGCCCACGTCATATTTTAACAGTGCCATCTACTACTTGCTGGTGAGATCACACTCTTCCTACGATCCCCTCCAGCTCTGCCCCCATCTCCACCAGTTTCTCAGCCTGCACTGCGTGTGCTCAAAGCTTTTCTCAAGACCATCACACTGCCAAGTCTTCAGCGGCAAAATTGACGCTCGCTGTAAAGTGAGTAGATCATAATACAATTCACTCCTAACACAGAACACAAAATTTTGACAGTGGTAGTTAGGAGAGAGCAAGGATATTCAGGGATGGCTAGGAAAATGTGCTGTGTGAGTCAACAGAGCACTTTCCAAGTGGGCTAACCCAAAGCAATGCTGTGAGGAAATCAACGGGCTTCCACTTTCTTTCTGGCTTGTTAGTTTCACTAAATGCTTAAACAAGAATACAATTACAATGTTTCTAAGCAAGGCTTTACTGCATATGTGCATGTATATTCCTCTCAATGCTTATAATACAGTGTTGCATATCTGGTGAGCTACCCATTAAACAGCTGTGCAAGAGTGCATTTCTGGTTAGTTTTTAGTTCCTCATGACCTCGGACTTACTCTGTGTATTTTTTTTTTAATTTTTATTTATTTGAGAGCGACAGACAGAGAGAGAAAGACAGATAGAAGGAGAGAGAGAATGGGCGCGCCAGGGCTTCCAGCCTCTGCAAACGACCTCCAGACGCGTGCGCCCCCTTGTGCATCTGGCTAACGTGGGACCTGGGGAACCGAGCCTTGAACCGGGGTCCTTAGGCTTCACAGGCAAGCGCTTAACCGCTAAGCCATCTCTCCAGCCCACTCTGTGTATTTAATAACATTGTCTCATACCACCTTACCTCAGGGGCACTATTCTTACTTCATGAACAAAAGTGTTTACCCCAAGGTGTTGATACTCCAGAGAATTATTTAAATAAACTGTCTATGGGAAGCTTCAAAAAGGTAACTGGGGGCTGGAGAGATGGCTCAGTGGTTAAGGGGCTTGCCTGTAAAGTCTAAGGACCAGAGTTTGATTCCCCAGGATGCATGTAAAACTAGATGCACAAGGTGGCACAGGCATCTGGAGTTCCACCCTGGAGCGTCCATTCTCTCTCCCTCTCCCGCAAATAAACAAAAATTTTTTTTAAAATAATTTTAGAAGTTGGGGTCGCGGTTCCGGTGCGCGACGCTTCCGCTGTGGCGCGGCGTATCCCCGTCTTCGCGTTGTACCTGCACGGGGCCCGGGGGGCCGGGGAGCGCATCCCGCCGCCGCCGTCGCACCCCGGGTGGCTGACCTCGCTGCCCGAGGCCGGGCGCGCGCGCGGAGACCCCCGACGCGGTCCCGCCGGCCCCGGCTGCTGCGGCGGCGTGCGCCGCTCACCACGTCCGGCTCCGCACGCTTGCGACCATAGCGCGGCCCTAGCCGGAGGCCTATGGGTGCAGGTGCCAGGATCACTCTTGTCCCCAAGGCTTACTGCGGACCTCCACATGTTGGACTGAGGGATTCCACAAAGAATGAGTCCCTCGGCCTTTTACCACTCATAACTCAACTTTCTCTACTGCTGTCCTGTCACCCAACGCCCTCATGTCTACCATACTTCTGAACCTGGATTTTGGGGCACCTCCCAAAAAGACATTCGAAGGAAATGCCAAGCATCAACGTTTTGTCAAGAGACGACGATTGCTGGAACAGAAGGGTCTTCTAAATAAGAAGAACCAGCCCCCTAGCAAGGTGTCGAAGTTGCATTCAGAACCTTCCAAGAAAGTGGAGACACCCAAGGTGAATGGCACTTGTAAGACCTCTTCCCAGCCACCAAAGAAGAAGGCAGCTGCTTCCGGCGGGTCGGAGAAGTCTGTGACCAAGAAAGCGGCAGTGACTTGGCTGACCCCCCCGCTCCTTTACAGAAGGCGGATTCTGTTGTAGCTAAAATCGATTTGCTGAGCGAGTTTCAGAGTGCACTTCCAAAGATGAAGCACCGCCCACCCCGCCCCAAAAAGAAGCCCCCTGAGAAGAGTGCCACCCAGACTCACTCAGAGAGCAAGCGTTCCAAAGCGCCTCAGAACTTGCCAGGGAAGATGGTGGCAACTGACTGTGAGATGGTGGGCACAGGACCCAAGGGGCGGGTTAGTTCTTTGGCTAGGTGCAGCATCGTCAACTACAGTGGTGAGGTGCTTTACGATGAGTACATCCGGCCCCCCTGTCATATCGTAGACTACCGGACCACATAGAGTGGCATCCGCAAGTGTCACATGGTGAAGGCCACACCCTTTAAGACTGCTCGGGTCCAGATCTTGAAGATACTCTCCGGGAAGGTAGTGGTGGGGCATGCCATCCACAATGACTTCAAAGCCCTACAGTACTTCCACCCCAAGTCTCTCACCCGAGACACCTCCCGAATCCCCCTCCTCAACCAGAAGGCCGAGTGCCTAGAGAACGCCACCATGTCACTGAAGCATCTCACCAAGAAGCTGCTGAACCGGGACATCCAGGCTGGAAAAAGTGGTCATTCCTGTGTGGAAGATGCTCAAGCCACCACGGAGCTGTACAAAGTGGTTGAAGTCGAGTAGGAGAAGCATCTGGCCCAGAATCTCCCCAAAATAAGCAGCCCTAAGAGACGGAGGTGGCAGAGCAGTGCACAGGCCTGCCAGCTTCAGCCTCCGGGAGCTCGGCTTGCCGGGGGCGAGGCTGACCTCAGACGTAATACCCATTGAAGTTTCATCTCTGCCATCGCGTTTCCTGTCTGGTTAAATGTCCCATGGAACTGGGAAGCCTTAGGCCAGCCTGTGGCACAGACTACATCCCAGATACTAAATAATGGAGTGGTTGAGTAGGAGGTCCCAAGTTCAAGGCCTGCTTGGGCCACAGAATGAGTTCAAAGCCAGTGGGTCCTGTTTGAAATAAAATGTAGAGTTAGGGTGGGGAGTGCAGTTCAGCGGTGGGATGCTTTCCTAGCATGAGGAAGCCCTGGGTTCAGCCCCTTGACAAGAGGCTGGGGAGACCCCATCCTTAGACTGCTGACTTGACTTACTTCCTAAATGGTGCTGGCCACAGGTCCTTGGGTGCTTTGTGCCAGCCAAGCTTTTTGACTTTCAAAGTGAAGGACATGCCAGGAGATGTAATTCCCCACACTGCCTTACCACTAGGGTGCTTGTATGCCTCTTTTTTGTTGGGGGGGGGGGGTTGTCGAGATAGGGTCTCACTCTAGCCCAGGCTGACCTGGAATTCACTATGTAGTCTCAGGACGGCCTTGAACTCATGAAGAGCCTCCTACCTCTGCCTCCCAAGTGCTGGGATTTAATGCATGCACCAGCATGTGTGCCTCTCTTTTAGGAGGGCAGAGGGGCCCTGTGTGGTCAGCGCTGGCCTTAAACTCCTGAGCTCAAGCAGTTCTTCCTCGGCCTCCTGAGTAGCTGGGACTAGAGGTGTGCACCGCTGTGCCTGGTTGGTCTCATTTTGGTTTTTGGTCCTGGTTTAAGCCATGTGTGGTGGCCCAGGTCTATGAGGTCAGCACTCAGAAGGCTGATGGAGGAAGATCCAAAGTTCAAGGCCAGCCTGCACTATGTGGAGAAGCCCTATCTCCAAAAAGAGAGAGAGAGAAAGAAAAGAGAAAGAGAATGGGCACTGAGCTGTGTGCTCACATTACATGTCATCTTTCTGGCTCAATCTGCCTTGGCTGTTGGGGTGTCTTACTGCCTGCTGCCTTTCAGGGGAGGCTTAGATCCCTTTGGGGTTATAAAGTAGGTAAGAGTAGAGCTTGGAAATAACTTTTCTGTCTCTAAAGCTGTCTCTTACCTAGAGTAATGGAGGATTTACTTAATTTAAGTTCTATGTGGTAGGATTCAATGGAATTTAAAGTTTTAAATTGTTTTAATACTCTTACCTTGTTGAGCCAATCCTTATAAAAAACCTCAAGTGATTCTTTTGATAAATTTTTATAATAGAAAACAACAAAAAAAATTTTTTTAAAAGGCAACTGACTTCTGGCTTTACTGGGCTTCCACTAAAATATCATAATTTATGTACTATAATAAAGGCATGAGAAAAGATTCATGAGTTGTATTCTTGGGCTGCAGAATGAAATGTTTTAAAGGCCACGTCATCTCTGTTAGGCTTGTCCTGTTCATCTGCTTCCAGGTTAGTTTCTCATTGTTTATAAATGCTGGGAAATTTCCCAACAGAGCAAACAACCAGAAAATAATACTCAGCTGGACAAGGTGGCACATGCCTTGGGAGGCTGAGGCAGGAGGATTGCTGTAAGTTTGAAACTGGTCTGAGTTCCATAGTAAAACTCTGTCTCAAAAATAGCCCTTCTCCTCCCTGGCCAACCAATAAGAACAAGGGCTGGGAAGACGGCTCAGTTGGTGAGGTGCTTACCTTGCAAGCATGAGGACCTGAGTTCCATCCCCAGAACCCATGTTTCCTTAGAAAAACAAAAAACCTTGGAGGGTGGGGAGATGGCTCGGTCATTAAAGGTATTTACTTGCAAAGCCTGCCAGCCTGGATCCAATTCCCCAACACCCACATAATCTGACACAAACACAAAAAATGGCACTAACAGCATCTGGTGTTTGCAGAGGCAAGAGGCCCTGATGTTGCACACACATGTGCATGCACACACATGTGCAAAGAAGTTAATAAATAAAATAACAAGTCATGGTGATGTAGGCTTGTAATCTCTGCACTGGGGAGGTGGATACAGGAGACTCCCTGGGGCTCCCTGGTCAGCCAGTCTATTCACTTAGTGATCTCCAGACCAGTAAGAGACCCTACATTAAAAAAAGAGAACAGGGTGGAAAGATGGCTTAGCAGTTAAGGCACTTGCCTGTGAAGTCGAAGGACCCAGGTTCAATTCCCCAGTATCCATGTAAGCCAGATGAACATGGGGGCACATGGATTTGGAGTTCTTACAAAAAAAGAAAAAGAGGCCGGCACCTGAGATTGACACCTGAGGTTGTCCCCTGACCTCCACATGGAAGAACATGTACAGATGTGCATGCACACATGCATGCACACACATGTTTTTTTTAAAAATATAATGATTCTCAAAAGTTAAATGAGAGGAGCCCTTCTTTTTCACCATCACCAAGATCCGGCTTCTGTTTGGAGACATGTTGGAAGTCTGACTGGTCTGCATGAAATGGCAAAACATCCACTAACATGGTCGATAGTAACACAGTGTAGTCAGGGCTAAGACAGGGCCAAGCGTAACTACCTTTGTCTGGGCCTCGTAGACGGTGGCACCTGGGAAGTGAACTGCGTGGATCAATGAGAGAAGCAGTGGGTGCAGAGGGCTGGCATTTGATTAAGCTAGGTCTGGACTGTGCAGCACACTAGTTAGAGCAATTCTCCAGCTGGTGAACCAGAGCTACTCCAAACAACAGCTGCAGGATGGGTGGCATGGCTGGCATCCAGCTCATGCCTCTTGCATGGTAGGTCTTAGAGAGGGAGAACTCCTGAACCCCAGGAACAAGGGAGTCGCAACGACGTGGGAGGACATGCAGAGAACCGAGAGCAGACAGAAGGCCTGGCTTCTGAAGAAGGAAGCACCGTTACCTTTGCCAGGCCCGCAACCCGGCCTGTGTGCGAGAGAGCCCTGCCATGCTGGGAGTCAGAAAGGCTCTGGATAGGACCCAAGGCCATAACTGAAGTGGCATTAGGGGCATTCCTGGCAATAAAGGGACTGAGTTTCTTCCTTCCTTCCTGCCCTCCCTCCATCCCTCCCCTTCTCCTTTCCTTCCTTCCTTTCTTCCTCTGTACTTGAAGTCGATCCTAGGGTGTTGTATGGCGTTTTTCCTCTGGGCCTCACATGAAGCCGTCTTGGGATAAAGAATGTGTTGGTCCAGTAGCCATTGGCAACTTGGAGCAGAACATCTCAGTGATCCAGCGTCTATGGGAATGGCAGTGCAGTTACTGACAGCTCCTAGTAGATGGAGGAAGGGAGGTCACGAGGCCCTCGCCGCAAGCTACAGAAGTTGTTCCCACCTGCCCACAAGTGCAAGTGAAAGCTAGATCATACAGGAGGTAGAAGCTTAGCTAGAAGTGGAACACCGCGACGCAGCTCCCTGAGGTCTCCATCCAGGATGGGACGAGACTTCATGGAGCAGCTGCCTCGGGGGTCACCCTGCTCTATAAGGAAGCCCTCACCCTGAAGCCGAGGGAAGAGCGTCCGTGAGAATAACTGTGACATCGGCAGCGCCACGTAAGTAGCAGTGGTGAGGTCTCCATTCAGGGTGGGATGAGGCTTCCTGGCCGTGAGGCTGCTTAGAGGGCTCCACGATGCAGCCTCCATGAGCACTTTGTGGAGAGGCAGCTGCCCGTCAGTCACCCATGCTCCTCCAAATAACCTCAGCAAACTCACTGGCTCACCCAAACTGGTTTTGGTGTGACTGCCCTGTCATCTGTACCAATCTGGGGGAGAAGATGCGTGCTCATATCACCGCAGTGAAAAGGTTTCTTGTGACATAGGGCATCCATCACACATGCTGGGCAATTGCCCAGCCACTGAGCCACATCCCCAGCATTCTTTTTATTAAGAGACAGGGTCTCAGCTAGGCGTGGTGGTGCACGCCTTTAATCCCAGCACTTGGGAAGACCGCATGAGTTCAAGGTCACCCTGAAACTGCATAGTGAATTCCAGGTCAGCCTGGGCTAGTGTGAGACCCTACCTCAAAAAAGAATAAATTAATAAAAAAAAAAAAGACAGAGAAAGACAGGGTCTCACTAAGTTGCCCAGGCTGGCCTTGAATTTGTTATTCTCCTATCTCAGAACCCTGAGCAGCTGGAATTCAGACACACCAACCCAAGGCCCAAGGAAGCAGCGTCTCTCTGAGGCAGGAGAAAGATACACCAGACACCTGTCCATTCACTTATTTGTCCATTGCCAACCTTCGTCCAAACAAGAGCTGAGGTGAGTAATTGGAAATTAATGGGGAATTACTGCCTAATCTCCCCAGGGGAATGACAAGTCCTTTACGGGGAAGCTGTCTTCATGGTGCCCATGCTCTGAGGAGTGGTGTGTTCTAAGTGATTCCTGTCTGGCTCTGGTGCCCCGGTCTCGGTCTCGTTTAGGACTGTGACAAGTCACTCAGAGCAAGCTGCAGTAAGCTCAGTGCTCAGAGACCCCCTAATCTTATGCAAAATTGCAGACACTTCGCAGAGTGGGGCTTGATTTCTTGGAACCCAAGAGGTTGGCCTGAACACCCACCAACAGAAAAAACCTCAGAAGTGCGGAATGCAGACTATAGCCCAAACCACTTGACATGGTCCCAAAAAGGCTTGTCCTGACATGTTTTCAGTCTGAGAGGGCTTCAGCATTCCAGACTTTTAAAAGAAATGTCTCTTGTTACAGCTGCAGGCTGTGGATCCTTTCTCCACAGTGGAAGCCTGATTCTGGAACACTCCTGGGGAAAGTATATTCAGTGGCCTTCAGAAGAGGAGTAGCGACGTTGCCTCTTTCCGGTTTCTGGAGAACAGTTGAAATGAAAGAGATTCTACACATAAGTGTTTCCCCTCATCCAATTTTTGAAGAATAGAACTTTAAAAAAATTTATTGTTTTCCCACAGTCACACCCATGTACAAAATTATGGACGTGTCGTTTACTGAAGTTGGCAAAGCCACAGTGAACTCCAGTACATCAGAGTCCTTAAACTTACTGTCCTAAGGTCCTTTATCAGTTTGATGTATAGCAGTGGAAGAGGCCATACAGATATCAAGCAGAAAAATCTTGGGCGAGAATAGCCCAAATAAACCTCAAAACAAGTTTCCACATCCTGCTTGCTGACCTAGTCAGTGAAATGACTGTTGAGGTGTGTGGATTTGGTTTTGTTTGTTGTTTTTCAACTGAAAGAAAGGCCTCTTTTACTTTTCTTTTGCAGTGCTGGGGGTCAACCCCGGGGCCTTGTTCTGACTAGACGGCCGTCTAGCACCGAGCTATGTCCTGGCCATGACTGAAGGCTTCTTGTCTAAGCTGAAAAGCGATGGATAGCATTCCATTTTTGTACTTATATGTGCATATGTGTATTTATATAAAATTTTATGTCCATCAATGTTTATATGTGCCCACACATGCACACACACACACACATATAACACATATATATGTAAATTACCAGTCTCTTGTTGAAAGAAATGTTTGGATGTTTTCAAGAAGGCCAGAGACAATTGATGCTGACCTAGGTATTTTTCCTGGTTAGTTTAAACTCATTGTAGCCTGTTGTCCTGTTCCTCTTCAGCTGGGCTCTGCGCCCAAGCTAGCAGACAAGATGCTCTTCGAGGGTGTGGTGATCTGGGAGCCATCTAACCTCACAACCTTATTTGCATGGCACAGTGCCCCCAAATCACAGGCAGGCATTCACAGGGACTTTTTGTTGTTCTGTGATCCCCTGTGGGTCAAAAGCGTGGTGGCGCACACCTTTAATCCCAGCACTCGGGAGGCAGAAGTAGGAGGATCGCCATGAGTTCAAGGCCACCCTGAGACTACATAGTGATTCCAGGTCAGCCTAGACTACAGTGAGACACTACCTCGAAAAACAAAACAAACAAACAAAAGGAATGTCAGGCTTGGGTTTCTCAAGTCCCATGTTCCCATTGTCTCCACCCACCATATGAGAGCACACAGCAAGAATGGCATGGTGGTTGGTTGTCCCCACCCGCTGTCCACTCAAGAAAAACACTGTGCAGGAGTGTAAAGTGGCCTGTGTCAGGCCACATGGCAGGTATATGAGCGGAGCATCTGGTCCCCCACAGAACTCCTGTGCGTGCGTTTACATTATGTAAAAAAGAACCCGGAAGAAAATATAAATAGGAAGCAGCCTACCAGTGGGCTAAAGAAAGAACTTCAGCTTGGGAAACCCGAATTTTAGCTGTGGTTTAGCATATATTTTCTTTTTTAAAAACTTTTAATTATTTATTTGCAAGCAGAGAGAGAGAATAGCAAAGCATCAAGGCCTCTTGCCATGGCAACCAAACTCCAGATGCATGCAGCACTTTGTGCATCTGGCTTTACATGGGCACTGAGGAAATCAAACCTGGGCCAGCAGGCTGTGCAAGCAAGTGAGCCATCTCTCCAGCCCTGCATATTTTGTTTCTAGGCCAATACCTTGCTGTCTTGGTGTCTCAGCTTGCAAGTTCATCAAGGACTGGTCATTGATGATCATAGTTGTTGAGAATGATGAATGGGTCCGATGAGAGACATAGATAGAGAGGGAGATACAATGAAAGCA
Organism: Jaculus jaculus; assembly: GCF_020740685.1. Classification (NCBI taxonomy): domain Eukaryota; kingdom Metazoa; phylum Chordata; class Mammalia; order Rodentia; family Dipodidae; genus Jaculus; species Jaculus jaculus. The sequence continues at coordinate 11,801,940 of NC_059106.1, read as the reverse complement.
GCCCAACAAATGTTTAAAATCCACCTCCCTGTGAAACACAAGATAACCGCAGCCAGGCGGCCCACATGTATAGACTTCCCAATCAGCTTGAAAACCAACTTCCTCAAGTAGGAATTTGCTGGAAGGGCTGGGAGGCTTGCCAGCAAGTCCATCAAAGTTCATTCGTATTTGCATTTTTGCTGTGTGCGACAAGCTTTTTAGTAAACATTCTCCTAGGCTGTCACCTTAGGGACTACTCTCAACACCAGAGTTCTCTTGCCCGGGCCTAAGCCTCGGTGGTCTGCTCCCATGCCTTCTCCTGCCTCCTGTGAGCTTCAGTTGGGTACAAATCTTCTTTTGGTAAGTGGGGCGCATTCACCTTGGTATCACCATGTGGGCACAAGAGGGATTGAGCTAGTGTATACAGAAATTCACTCCAAGTCATGAACTACAATTTTTTTTTACGTGTTAATATTTACTTGTGAGGGGGTATGGGCGCACCAGGACCTCTTGATCCTGCAAATGAACTCTAGATACATGCTCACTTTGTGCATCTGGCTTCACGTGGGCATTGGGGAATTGAACTTGGGCTGGCAGGCTTTGCTAGCAAATGCCTATAATAACGGAGCCATCTCCTCAGCCTCTGCAATTCTTTAAACTTTGTTTTCTTCTGCAGGGAGCTCCCCGTGCCTTGCGAAAGTTGATCACTGCCCTCCCTCTGCAAAGAGTATTGGAGGAAGAATTTTATTGTTAAGTGCTCATCGCTGAGGTACAAGATACTAGAACATGTGCTTTACACACAAAACATTGGCTCTCAGTAGCATTCCCCATGTTTTTCTTTGCCAAGTACATTAGACTAGTGTAAGTGAGCCCCAGAACTCCACTGGTAGAGGCCACATATTTCTGTGGAATGATATTCTTTTGCAAAAATAGTTTTTATCTTGTCAAGAGAAAGTCAGTCTAGTCACATTGGTTAACTTCTACTTCATAAGAAATACTAAGAATAAAAAAAAAAAGAAATACTAAGAATAACCATGGAAGCTTATCTGTATAAGTTATCATTATTTTGGATCCCAAAGCTCCTTTACAGCCATGAAATTTGATGCAACCCGTGGTTTCCTGCTTTCCCTTCATAGTGCCCTCAGTCCACTGTCTCTGTCTGGATGCCAAGGAGCCAAGACTGGAACCCTACAATGAGAACTAAGTGGGTTCATGGGTTCGCTCTCTGCTCTTAAAGAAGTAGGTCACAAAGACTTGGGGAACCGTGTTCTGACTTGGTGAATGTGAAAACCACTTTACCACTAAATAACCCCAGAATCTTTTATCCTAAGAGCAGCACCAGGTTTTTTCCTTCTTTCTTTCTTTCTTTCTTTCTTTCTTTAATCTAAGGTGCACGAAGGTCAGAACACCATCTGCCAACTGTATTGTCCCTCACTGTCACCTCCATTTGCTGAGAATGCTTACTTTTCTTTGGATTTAGGGTTCTGTGAACTGGACTAGAATTTCCTTTTTCTTTTATAGACAGACACAAGCATATCTTAACACTTTATTTTAAATCCATTTTGTGGCATGCGTGTATGTACGTGTGCACACGGGTGCCACAGTAACTCTCCGAAAGCCCTCCTTCTATGAGGTAATGCCAACAGGCCCGGTCTTGAGGACCTCTTGAGAGGAGTCACAGCTGCTCTGTGGAGTGGCTGCTGTGCTTGGAGGACAGCGCTTTCCAAGGACGTGGGAAATGTGGTGCTCAGGCAGGAACGCTGACATGAGAGTATTCACCACTTCAGTACTTTCAAAACATTCTCCATCAGGGTAACTCACCATGTTGTCAGCATTTTCCTACTGATATCTTTCAAAAGATTCTAGTGAGTGTCTGACATTTAAGTGAGACCCACAGCCAGATATTATTCCAGAAGAGAACACTCCATCGTGCTCTTTCCAAAGAGTCAATAGGAGGGTTCTGGCACCAAATGGCTCTTGAATCTCTTCCAGGTTTCCTGCAAATTTCCTTGCAGACTGAGCAAGAGTGTGACCTCAATCTCTCCTTTGTCTGTTGGCTTTTCAGTGATTAATCTACATCAAGACCCCAAATTTGCTCTAGACGGGGACCTGCGTAAAGACATGCGGGCTGGTAGCGGTTTCTGCATGTAATATGTGGATGATTAAGAACTCCTAAGATTTTATTCGGCATGGTTCTCAGACCCTCCACATGCAAAACCCTTCATAATACCAAATGTTCTCTGTGCACAGGGGAGGAAGGCTGTGGGGAGAGGTCAAACAGAGGGAAATCACTTCCAAAAAAGAACCATTTTGCCATTTGAAAAACAGTGAAATCATCCCATAAAATGCCAGTGCATAGAAGAAAGGCTCTCACACCAGTTACAGAAGATTCATTTCTCTCATGGTGTTCACAGTCTAACAGGTTCAAACGTGACCTTTTTACATATGTAGGTGTGTGTGCTCATGTGTGGACACACATGCATGGGGGAGAACATGCATGTGTGTGTGTGTGAATGTGGAGGCCAATGCCGGGTATCTTCCTCGGTTGCTCTTCCCATCATTAAAAAAAAAAAATGTTTTTTAAATTTATTTGAGGAGGGGAAAGACACAGAGACTGAAAGTATGAGCATGCCAAGGCCTCTTTCCAGTTTGTGCATCTGACTTCACATGGGTCCTGGGGAACTGAACCCAGGCCAGCAAACTTTGCAACGTAACCCTGAGCGATCTCCGCAGGCACAGTTCTTTTTTGAGTAAGTGTCTCTCGCTGAGTCTGGAGTTCCCTCACCAGCTAGCCAGAAGTCTTGGGTCCTCTTGTCTCTGCTGCCTCAGTGCTTGGATCACACACTGTGCCCAGCTTTTCGGTTGGTGCTAAGGATCTAGTCAGTCTTGGTGCTTATGCAGCAAACACTTCACCCATTGAGCCATCTCTCCAGCCCTGTGGCTTTTTTTTTTAAGTGGAAAAAGAGGCTAGAGAGATGGCTTAGTGGTTAAGGTGCTAGCCTGCAAAGCCAAAGGACCCAGGTTTGATTCTCCAATACCCACATAAAGCCAGATGCACAGGGTGGTGCATGCACTTGGAGTTCATTTACAGTGGCTAGAGGCTCATTCTTTGTCTCTCTCTCACTCACTCTCAAATAAATAGATTAAAAAATATTTTTTGAAATGGAAAAAGGCTTGAATATTGCACTTTCTCTTCTAGTTTCAACCACACCTTTGCTCCAAGTATAGGGATCTGCAATGATGCCGACAGAAATCAAATGAGACCTGGCTGCATTCTTTTCTCCTCCAAACATGCCAAAGTCAAAGTTGAAAAAGCTTTACTAAGGTTTTAACATCATTGGTATTTAAAGCCATACTCTATAGGATAGCCACGAACCCACGCTGGATAGAGGGTGGCGCCTGTGTACTTGGAATGCCATGGCTGACAAGCTGCTGGAGGTCCTGGAGGCAGAGTTCCTGGTAGTAACCTTATCTTCTCCCTGCGCTGTGAGCTACGGACACAGGCCGTGTGTGTGTGTGTGTGTGTGTGTGTGTGTGTGTGTGTGTGTGTGCAGGGTACCTCCTCTGCATCAAGGAAAGGGGAGCGGTAGATTCAGAGTTGAGTCGTTACTGCTCACACCCATCTCAGATCTGTTCTGCTCCCTTTGGCTTAGCTCAGGGGCTACTCCCTATGCTGTACCATGTCACACTCCATAGCTCTTTCACTCCTCAACTGTGACCTTTGTGATTTATTTAATCTTAGAAGAGACAGCTGTTAAAAACTGTTGCTTCATCTAGTCTAGGCAGGACCACTCTGAGTAGAATATTTCCTTTCGTTCTTAAAACAAATCACAAGGTTTCTGTGCGCTGATAAAGAGCCAGCCTCCACCCACTGCTCAGCTGACCTTGCCACTGCATCTGCTTGCCTGTCCACTTAGGAATGTACACAGACACGCTAGGCCAACCCCATAACCTTGACTGTGAGGGGCAAAGATGATCCTAACTCTGTTCTGGGAGGACCTGGCGCCTTAAGCAAGAGGGCAGAGTCTACGTGACTAAAACATACCAACTTCCTCTTTCATAAGTCATCACATGATGAACTACAATTACAATTCCTGCCTTGTCTCTTCGAATTGCAGAGGCGTTGCCTCACCCTAGAAAGCCGGGCTCCTGTATGTGGAGGAGGCGGCTGGAACTCTAGCAGCAGCCACTTTGGATGGGATCCAACTCCAGTCTGCGCCGGGAGGGAGGGACAGAGGGAGGGAGGTGGTGGGTGGAAGACAAAAACACAGCCATGTTTACTTAGCATCCATCGATAAAACTGCTCCGGAGCTACATGAAAGGCCAGGCAACATGAAAGACTCTTGGTACAATGTAAGGGATTGTTGCCCTGGATGCAGGGCCAGCCTTAACCCCCTGGAGCCCGGATCCTTTTATGGTAGGCTAGCCCAGATCTTGAAATAGCTCTTCCTTTTTTTTCCAGCAGGCATCTCATGGGGGAAGTTCCAACAGCTGAGTTTCGACATTGAGCTGATAGTGTGAAGTAAAAAGGCAGAAGGAGCGCTCTGCTCTACAAAGGCTTTCCTCACCTAGCCTCTCTCAAGGCAGACATTGTATCTCGGTATTTCTATTTTGGGATGGAACGGCAGGCTATCCCCGGAGGATATTTAGGGCCTGCTTGCAGGTAAATGAATATAATCAGGTCACTGCTCTCATGGTGAGTTGTGTTTTCTTTTAATGTCTCAGTCTCTATTTAGTGGGGTGCTCTCTTGAGAGCAAAGATGAGTCTCTGCAAGCATGGGGCGGGTGGCTCATCTCTGCTCAGTGGCTCCACGGGAGAAGTCACATGCTGGATTGAGTGGCACAGGGTCTCAGCAGAGAGTGACCTGGAGGACAACAGGTCCAGGAACAGGTGCCCAAGCCTTCACGTGTGGGCCCCATTCCAGCTTGGAAGGGATGAAGGATTGCAAATGGAGGGGGAAGTGGGGAACCCTGGACGGCAGGTATACCATCTTTGGGAAGCCTCAAGAGAAGACATTCAAGGTGTGCCTGTGAATGCATCTGGGTCTGGCACGACGCTTTCGGTGCCACCTCGGAGCAGGTTTCTTCCTGTGCTCTTGGCGGTTCCCTGCACAGCTCCTAGCGGGGCTTGTTTCCTCTTGCGGTTATCCTTTGAAGCAACCTGGCATTTTCAACAGCAGCAACTAGAGGGAAACGTCAGCAGGCTTTTTGATCCCCCCCACACACACACCCCGCTTTCCCTCTCCTACCAATCCAGTTGTAGGGAAGATAATATAATTAGGAACCAGTTCTTCCCACACTTAACCAGCTCACTCCAGCCTCGGCAGAGAAGTGGGCCTGTCTTTCCAACAAAAGCGGCTCCAGAGCCCTTTACAGAGCGGAAGTGTGCGAGTCCCAACCCCGAGCGCCCGGCGCGCACAGCCCCTCCTCCCTCCCGACCAAAGTGTGGAACTCGGTGTTCAGTGCAGAGTCTGCGCGGCCCGGGGGGGCGGACCTGCGCCGGGCGGCCAAACCCCGAGGGCCAAGTCCGCGCGTCCCGGGCGCCCAGGGGCACGAGCGCCGACCCGAGGCCCGGCCCGCGGGCGGGAGCTGGGGGCGGGGCCTGCGCCGTGACGCCGCGCGCCGACCCGGGAATGCGCACTCTCGCGGCGCGGCCCCAGCGCCCGCGGCGCCGGGCACGTACGCGCGGAGCGTGCGCACTGGCGGCGCCCCAGCCCACGTCACGCGCCCGCCGAGCGGACCTACATAAGGCGGCGGCGGCGGCGCGGCGCGCGATGTGCGCAGGGCGTCCTTCCGTGCGCGCACGAGGCCGGGCTCGGGAGGGCCAGCGTTTCCCGAGTTTGCAAAACTCCCACGCGGCCGCGGATCGTGCCAGACACGGTGTGCACGCGCGCGACCAGAGAACAAACAAAACCCCCCCACCCCCCGAAAAAGTCCCAAGTGCGCCCCGCTAGTCATAAAATCACCACCCGCAGGAGCTTGGCGCTAACCAAGTGTGCTCTGCCCGTCGCCACAGTTTAAGCACGAGTCGGCCCCAAGGGCCACGGGCGGGAGCGGGGGAGAACATCCCTGCTGCCGGGTGGGTAGGGTCGCGCGGGTGGCGAGGCGGAGGGGCGCCGGGAGACGTGCCCGGCACACCTGCCGCAGGTTGGCGCGCCGGGCCCAGGCTGGGCAGGGTGGGGGAGACGGAGGGCGGCGCGCGCCGAGGGAGGGCGGGCGGACGGGCGCGCGCGCGAGGGGAGGGGAGGGGAGGGGGCCGCGCAGGCGCCGTGCGAGGCTGTCGAAGAATCAAGTCTGTAGAAGTGGAGCGGCCGCGGCGGCAGCAGCAGCAGCGACAGCAGCGGGAGCGAGGTCCACGGCGGCGGCGCGGTAGAGGCGGCGGCGGCGGCGGCGGCGGCGGATCCGAGGCGGGCTGGGCGCTGCAGAGCGGCCGCGCCCGGAGCCGGTAGAGAGCGGCGCGCGCCGGCCCCGAGCTCCACGCCGCCCCGCGCGGCATGCCCCGCCGCTCGGGCTGAGCCTGCCCCGGCGTCCGCCCCGCGCCCCCCGCCCCCCGGGCCTCCCCGCCCCCCAGCCCCGTCTCCGCGCCGGCCGCTGCCGCGACCTGCTCCGCTCCTCGGCGCCCGCGCGGCCCGTCTTCGCTCCGGTCTGGAGGCCCGCCGCGGCCCCGGCCGAGCCCCCGCCGTCGCGGCCGCCTCGCCGCCCCGCCGCCCGCGGGGACCTCCTGCTGCCGCGCCCCGCCGCGCGCCCGCCGCCCCTCGTGCCCCGGGGGCGCCGCGCGGGCGCCGCGCCTTCGCGGGCTCTGCCGCCCAAGCCGCCTCCCCTGCGGCCGCCGCCGCCGCTGGTCGCGGAGACGCGGGGTTGGGGGAGCCGGCGGGCGCGCGGGGTGCCGGCGGGAGACGGCGGCGCCCCCTCCTCCAGCTCCTGCTCCGGCGCCGCGGGCTCCTCGGACATGGCCGCGGCGGTGGCGGTGGCGGCCGCGTCCCGGCGCCAGTCGTGCTACCTGTGTGACCTGCCCCGCATGCCCTGGGCCATGATCTGGGACTTCACGGAGCCCGTGTGCCGCGGCTGCGTCAACTACGAGGGCGCCGACCGCGTGGAGTTCGTCATCGAGACGGCGCGCCAGCTCAAGCGGGCGCACGGCTGCTTCTCCGAGGGTCGCTCCCCGCCCGGGACCGCGGCGCCCGCCTCCGCCAAGCCGCCGCCGCTCTCGGCCAAGGACCTCCTCCTGCAGCAGCAGCAGCAGCAGTTGGGCCACGCGGGCCCCGAGGCCGCGCCGCGCGCCCCGCAAGCGCTGGAGCGATACCCGCTGGCCTCGGCGGCCGAGCGGCCCCCGCGCCTGGGCTCCGACTTCAGCGGCCGCGCCGCCGCCGCCGCCGCCGCGGGCCTGGCCCAGCCGCCCTCCACGCAGCCGCCGCCCGTCAACGGCATCCTGGTCCCCAACGGCTTCTCCAAGTTGGAGGAGCCGCCCGAGCTGAACCGCCAGAGCCCGAACCCGCGGCGCGGCCACGCGGTGCCCCCCACGCTCGTGCCGCTCATGAACGGCTCGGCCGCGCCGCTGCCCGCCGCGCTCGGTCTCGGGAGCCGCGCCGCCGCCTCGCTGGCCGCCGTATCCGGGGCCGCGGCCGCCGGCCTGGGCTCCGCGCAGCCCGCCGAGCTGGGCGCGCACAAGCGGCCGGCGTCCGTGTCCGGTAGCGCGGCCGCGGGCGAGCACGAGCCCCGCGACGCCAAGGAGAAGCAGCCGCCGCCGTCCGCGCACCGGGGCCCGGCCGACGGCCTGTCGAGCGCCCCGGGCGCCTCCGACCTGACCGCGGAAGGCGCGGGCAAAGGCCGCGGGCCCTCGGAGCAGGACTGGGTCAACAGGCCCAAGACGGTGCGCGACACGCTGCTGGCGCTGCACCAGCACGGCCACTCGGGGCCCTTCGAGAGCAAGTTCAAGAAGGACCCGGCCTTGACCGCAGGCAGGTTGCTGGGGTTCGAGGCCAACGGGGCCCACGGGTCTAAAGCAGGTAGGGGCGGCTGTGGAGCGAGGGGTGTCGGTCGGGGAGCCAGCGGCACCCGAGCTAGGGGCCTGGATGGGGGCTTCCTTACGCGGCCCTGCCCTGGCCCAGAAACCACCGCCAACTTCCTGGTCGGCTCGAGGCGGAACCGGGGCTCAGAGGCAACGTGTTCCCGTGCTGAAACAGCACAACAAGGGATGAGTCAGAGCGCGGCGCTAGACACCGACCTGGGTTTTCCTCTCCCGGCACATTCTTGCATGGGAGCTTGAGAGCGCCAGTCATCTTTACTACCTGTCGGGGACGGTAGCAGTCACATGCACCAGTCAGGCGGGAGGGAGGGAGGGGGCTTGCGTGCAGGCTTGAGTGGAGCCAGGTCAGTTGAAGTGACTTAGCGTGCTTTGAAAACTGGCGGGCCTTCTCGGAGTTCCCTACTAGTGGAAGTGGTGTAAGCCGTGTGCCCAACGTGACTTGAGCTGTCTTAGGTGTTTCTGGAGAGGGGAGGTCCTGGAGCAAGCGTTACCAATACCAGCATGACACAGTTCCCTTTTGGTGTATTTTTACTTATTACTCCTTTTTCTCTTTCTTAGTTGCAAGAACAGCAAGGAAAAGGAAACCTTCTCCAGAACCCGAAGGCGAAGTCGGCCCCCCTAAGATCAATGGCGAGACCCAGCCCTGGTTGTCCACTTCCACAGAAGGGCTCAAGATCCCCATGGCCCCCACGTCCTCTTTTGTGTCTCCACCACCCCCTACTGCCTCTCCTCATTCCAACCGGACCACACCGCCTGAAGCGGCCCAGAATGGCCAGTCCCCCATGGCAGCCTTGATCTTAGTAGCAGACAATGCGGGAGGCAGTCATGCCTCAAAAGATGCCAACCAGGTTCACTCCACCACTAGGAGGAATAGCAACAGTCCACCCTCTCCATCCGCTATGAACCAAAGAAGGCTTGGCCCCAGGGAAGTGGGGAGCCAGGGGGCCAGCAGCGCAGGAGGACTGGAGCCTGTGCACCCCACCAGCCTCCCAGACTCCTCTCTGGCCACCAGCGCCCCCCTGTGCTGCACCCTGTGCCACGAGCGACTGGAAGACACCCACTTCGTGCAGTGCCCATCGGTCCCATCCCACAAGTTCTGCTTTCCTTGCTCCAGACAGAGCATTAAACAGCAAGGAGCAAGTGGAGAGGTCTATTGTCCCAGTGGGGAGAAATGTCCTCTGGTGGGCTCCAATGTCCCCTGGGCCTTTATGCAGGGGGAGATTGCCACCATCCTCGCTGGAGATGTGAAAGTGAAAAAGGAGAGAGAATCATGACTTTTCGCTTTCAGAAAAGCCCAAGATTACCCTTAAACTGCTTGAACTGTATATATATCTCCACATATATATATATATATATATATACATATATATATATCCAAGACAAGGGAATTGTAGACTTCATAAACATGGCTGTATAATTTTGATTTTTTTGAATACATTGTGTTTATATTTTTGACAACAAAAGGTATGTACTTACAAAGGCATTTCCTCTTTTTGTTACCGTTATTAACCTATCATCTGCTTCACTGTCTGGTGACAGTTGCCCTACTGTTTAGGCTGTGACTTGGCTGGGTTTTTTGTTTGTTTGTTTGTTTGGGGTTTTTTTTTGAGAGCACTTGACAAACAAATGCTTCTAGCTGTGTTTGTATGCACTTATTTTAAAAAGAGAAAAAAAAAGCCAAATACATTTTCTGACATTGTAAGATGGCCTTACTGTCATTCCTTACTGCTGGTCTCTCAGGCTGCAGGCCAGTTCGTTAGGAAGGAAAGAGTGGGTGAAAGGGGGCTACTTGTTGAGTGGGCATCCTGCTGAGAAATTTCACCACGTTGACCCCCAAACAAGTCTTCCCACTGGGTAGGGAAGTAGCGTGTGAAGTTGTTTTGTTCCTACTGCTCAGTTCTTGGGATCTTGATGGTCAGAATTTTTTTCAGGGTTGTGTGGTTCGGGGTTTGGGAGAATTTTGTTGTTAAGGCAAAGTTGACCTCGGCTTACTCTGTCCACGTGGCGGGTTGTAAGGTTTCAGTGCTGCCTTGCTCGTTGGTTGCCTGAAGTGCCCTTGTTCCTGCGGTGGTAAGGGGCGGTGCGTGTGTAAGATGGCCTCATCTTCCAGCAGCGCCTCCTCGATCTTGTCTTTCTAAACACCCGGGAGCTCTGTCTGTCACTGCTGTCATTTCCTGTGAAAGAGTTGCAGGGGTCTTAAGTTGTGTCCTGGTGAACTTGGACCACGTGGGATTGGTTTCCTTTCTGTTCCGTGTTTTTCTTTCTTTTTTTTTTTTTTAATCATTTGCCTGTCATGCTTCTGTAGCTCCTAGAGCTGACACCATACCTACACCCTGCTCTAGCCAGTGCTAAACCCAGGATGGTAGTGACAGTCATGAGCGCTGCCTGGGCGCCCTGTAGGGTGTCACTGACAATGAGTGTGGGTGGAGGAGATCTGCAGTTTCCTTCTTACATGTATCTGAAATACAAAGTGAATAATACTGTTCTGGGGGAAAAAAAAAAAATGATTAATCAGTGAAAACATTCAAGTGAAGGATTTTTACATAATTGGCGGGCCCCACCTCCAACTATTTTTAGAAGTCTTTTGTAAACTAATTTCTTTTGATCATTGTTTTGCATTGGTGGGATGAATTTTTATTAAAAGGAAAAACAATAAATCATCCGTTACTAGAAGCAGTTGTCCCTCAGTAATGCTGTTTTTTTTTTTTTTGTTTTTTTTGCGCTGTTAGGAGTTGACATTGACAGGACCACGACTTTAAACGCTTGTATGTTTAGATGTGTACAACTTGGCCTTACAGGGCTGAATCATGGCTTCCGAGTGTGCTGTGATTTGTGCAGACCGGTCACAGCCTAGTTTCTGTTTTAATTTGAAAATCTAGATGATCACCCGTCTCAGGTTCTTTTTTTGCTTATGTATCTTTAAAAAATGGTTCAAAGTGTTTTTTAGTGCTCAAGTTTCTAAAATTTGAGAGTCATACTGCACCGAAGACAGTATTTTCGGATGTTTTCCGCCTGGTGCTGTGTAGACTTGTGTTGTCATCACTGTGTGCTCCAGTCTTTCGTGGTGAACCAGTTTGTCCTATTGCTGTAATTGGAGTGTCTCTGACTCAGGTCAGGCTGGTCTCTGAAGTGAATGTGTACTTGGAGAAGGCTGTCAACTTCACATGCCCCTAAAGACGGTTGTGAAGAAGCTGACTATTATGGGCTGTTATAGAAATGTGTTCCTAAGCACTTTATGATAAACTGGAATTTGACCTCATAGATGTTTCAACTAGATCAGTCATTTGACCTAATTTGTGGTGGTTGTCTGTATCTCGTGAAATCTTAACGCAGATAAGCTCTCCAAAAAAAGAACACAGAACCATTCTGCTGAGGGGGAGAGAAGTCTGCCCAGCTGTGGAAAAGGCCACCTGTGGTTTCTCTGCTGGTGGCCAAGGGGGCAGAACTTCAGGGCTTTAAAGGGCTGTATACTGTAGTTGCTACTATTAGAAAATAAGGTTGTGCACAGCTGTCCAGCACTGTGTGGCCTTTGGGGAATAATGCTTGAACCCAGAATATGTTCAACTGGGTGTTTGTCCCACTCTCAACCTTGGTTGAGCTCTTGTCCCTGATGACAGCGGAAGATTCTCCTCAGCTTGGATAAGCTTGTCAGAGAGCTACTTACTGTGCCTGGGCAGCATCAGATTTCAAATCTTACTCTCAGCTGTGGTCTCATACTCAGAATATTAGGGAGTGGGATATCAAGCCACCCCTCCCCCCTTTTATTTGCTTCAACTGTTTCTAGAATTTAACGGAGAGATAGATGGTCTCTCATGTGGCCTCACATTTAAAGTTAGGAGAACGTACACATGGTTTACAACTTTCACTATATACCTTTCCTTGACCACCAAGTATTTTTAAGAATGTGCCACCTTTTAATCTTTCCTGTCTTGTCTTTTTTTTTTTTAAGTTGAAGGTGATACTTTTTCTACCTAGGATGAAACTCAGTGAACTGAAGTAAGTGTAAGCTTAGCTGTCTATCAGCTTTATTCTATTTTAAAATCACACTCTGGAAACATCACCTGCATTCTGTCATTTGTCAGATTTACAGTACTTTTTTTTCCCCTTTAAACTTTTAGTATTAAATAAAAATAAAATTGGGAGCACTGAACATTTTCCAAGGCTTTTTAAATGTTTTTAAGATGAGGTTAGGATGGCCGAGCAGTGTGACTTGAGGATGTGTGGGTTCGGGTTGGAGTTTGACTGGAACTGCAGGAAAGTAAGATAAGACAGCAAAAAGGCAACTGGTGGAATAAAGAAATGCTAGGGAAAGGGCCACTGGACAGGGGACACAGATAAGACCTGAACAAAAGGAGGACGCTGGGAAACACCTGGGTTTTTTCTTTCTTTCTTCCCTCCCCCCCTTTTTTTTTTCTTTCTCTCTGGTTTTTGGAAGTAGGGTCTTGCTTTTTAGCCCAAGGTGACCTGGACTTAGGCCCAGGCTGGCCTCAAACTCACAGCAATCCTCTGTATCCTCCTACCCCAGCCTCCTAAGTGCTGGGACCGTGCACCACCATGCCCAGCTGTTGTTTTTTTTTTGTTGTTGTTGTCTTAACTGGCAGTGGAGATGGCCATCTTGCAAGGTAGGATTGCAAGAAGAGACCTGAAGACACTAAACCTAATCCTGACCTGAGCTGCTCTTTGGACAGCATTGGAATAAAATGGCCATCCCAGGCCGTGGGAAGACCACTGAAGACGGAAAGAAAGCCCCTGTGCTTAGGAAAGGAAGGGTTCAGAGTTCAGAACCCAGTGGGAGCCAGAGCCACGTGGGAGCTTTGTTGATGCTCGGTGGAGGTGAAGGTGCTGGGGAGCCTGGGGGCTCTTGATCTGCCCTCTGTTGGCGCACTGGAGTCTCCTGGAATTATGCGGGATTTACTCTGCTGACCTGGGCATGCTAGGCTTCTGTGCAAGTAAGTTACGGCATTCAGAAGAGTCCAATGCTAGACTCCCCTGGCTTGTGCTGTATGCTTTGAGTTAGAGGTCTGCAGTGCATGCATAGTTGAGTACATCGTCCTTAGGGGTGGTCCTGTGACTTGGGGGCACGTCATTATATATTTTTTGAAGAACTTTTTCATTAGGACACTTTTCCAAAAAAAAAAAGGCTTAATAAGCTACATGTTATATAACATGATTTTTCATTTAATAATTAAAAAGAAATAGAATAAACTATTTCTGTTTTCAAAGTGCTAGATTTTATTTTTAGTAGCACATAGTGTAATTTGCAGAAGTCACTTTTAAAATTTCAAAAGCTTCTCCCAAAGGTAAATTTTCATGTTTATATTCAGTTTTCAGTTAAAAAAAAAAAAAAGCAAGCCAGACCCTTGATGTGGCAGATGTCTTTGTTTATTCCCCAAGGGGAGGAAAAAGTTAAAAGGAGAGTTTGGAAGTCCTTTTAGTTCCTGGACTTTTAAGTCCTCCGTTACTAAAAGTCATTTTGCATAGGATTTATACACGGTTTTATTTGGTCAGTGAAGAGTAAAATGTTTGTCTTCCTGATTCCTCAGTGTGTGCGTGAAATCATTCAGAAAAATGTTGAATTTGTGTGGCCACCAGAAAGCCTGACTCACCCTAATTGGCTTGCATAGGCAACAGTGAGAAAAGACCCAGGTCAGGAGCTCCACAATGAATGGGTATTCTGGGGTTCCAGACCCGGAAAGGGGTGTTGTTAACCTTCAGTGCCACAGCGAGACCACCTAATATAGCAGTAGTACTAGAATTAAGTAAACGGTACAGTGAAGTATCCAGACGGTCAGTGGTATCAATCCCATTGCTTCTGGACACAGTTTACGAATTGTGCAAGAGGCTGGCTGCAAGGTGGAAAACAACTGGATTTGTGAATTAGCCCTGAATTTCTCTCTTAATCTCCAGATAACGTCACAGCTAGGGATAGAGATCCACACTATTCCTAATGATCACTATAAGGAAATTGAGTCTGAGGATCTGGGATTTAGGTCTAACATGCATGAGGCCCTGGGTTCAATTCCCAACACTAAAGAAGAAAAAAAAAATTGACCTAATCTAACGAGCTTTGCTTTCAGCCACCAGTATGGCCCCTGCCCGTGTCAGTGTGGCTTGGTCTAAGATGGCATGCCCTAACTTGCTCATTTTGCAGTTACCCTTTAAACAATACTGCTTTTACATGAGGCTGAGCAGCTGTGCAGCCCACAGGAAAGGTATGTTGGGGGAAAGTACCATAGACAAACCATGATTTTTGAGTTATTTAGACATGGTATCTTAAAAGCTGTCCTTTTATTTTGAATCAAAAACTTGGTCAGAACACCCTATTAGCAATGGCACAGTTTCTCCTATTATACTCCCTTAAGTATGTCTGAAAAAAAATGTTGACCCTTTACAACTCACTCAGAAGAACATACTTCCAGTGTGACTAACCCTTATGACGGGAGAGCAGCGATAAGCCACTGGGAGGTGTTTTCCTCATGGGCCAGACAAGATCTGGACAGCAGACTACATCCTGGTTAGAACGAGAGCGAGAGCACGGGGCTGGCTCCCTCAGAGCACTGTAGACCGATTGCATCATCCCAAGGGCCTCCTCCAGCAACCTGAAGAAGTCCTTGAGGCTGAGATAAAAAACACCTTGTGTAGAGTAACAATGCCACTTTTTGAATATTTCCAAATACAGTTTACATTTGGGGTGAGGGTGGGATGAGCGGTTACATAATCGTTTAACCACTTATCCTTAGCGATTTCCCAAGGAAATCTCCACCATCAGAATGGAATTTCAAAGGAGAAAGTGTGTGTAGGGGGGGGGGAGGGAGGGAATTAACACGGTTTTTTTAATAATCATGGGAAATGCTAATAAAAATTAAAAAAAAAAAAAAAAGAAATCTCCACCATCAGGTGAAGTTCAGAGGTCCATCAGGGGAATTGGCTTGCAGACAGGTGGCAAACCTAGCAGATCAGTATGTAGGCCACTGCACATTTCTCGGCCATTAAGAAACCACTTTTCTGTGGCAGTTCGATAGAATATTTTGAAGTGCATAAATGTGGCTATGTCCCCAGAAAAGCAAAGCCCAGAAACAGCTACGGGAGAGTCATTTAATGTGTGGAGAGTTTATTAGAAGTAAGCCCTACTTAACCACCTTTTGTGCTGCAATTCTAAACGACTTGCCATGCCAGTGAGATCTGTAGATAGGTGGAGACTACGGGAGGTACTATTAGTCAGCACTTTCTTGCTGCCCTACAGAGGACTCCTGTGAAGTGCAGAACAGGAAAAGCCTGCCCGGGCCTTCACCCGGCTACTCAGTTTTGTTACTTGTGCTGCAAACAGCAATTCAATTAGGTTTTTGGGTGATAAAAGATAAAGATTTATTGTGCCCCATATACAACTGAAATCGGAATTTCACAGGAGGGTCACAGTCATTAGAGCAGTTTTGGAACGCTGTTCTCTTAATAAGCAGCACGTGGGAGCCTGCCAACATCCCGCGACACCTCTTGAGCAGGCCTGGCACAGCTGAGTCCAGGCCCGCTCCTGGGTTATGATCAAAGCCACAGGGAGAACTGGCCCCTGCCTGGCTAAGGGCACGCATGGACAGGTTAGCCCCCACTGGATTTCTTCCAGGAATCTGGGGGAGTAGAGTTAAGGCTAAATCATCAACTGAGAATGGACTTTTCCTAGAACTCACTGGCTCCTTACTACGAAGCCAGTCCCAGGTGCTTTTGCCCAGTGGAGTTAGTTATGCAAGGTGCGCCGCCTCGCACCGGAAGGGCTGCACCGTGCCAGCCTCTGCGCACCAAGGCGGAGCCCAGGTGACACATCACATAGGCTGGGGCGCACTGGTTTTTTTTTTTTAACTGCATGCTTAAGAGGAGTCAAATCTGCAGCTGGGGCAAGCTGCAGTCACAGTAGCGGAAGGAAAGGCGTTGCTGCCCTCGCCCTGCAACCGCTGCTGCGTAAGGCCCACCAGGAACCCACAGAATTCTCGGCTCTGGTAGCCCGGCATACTAGAACTTTCTGAACACCAAAGCCTCCACCTAACCCTGGGGCCCCCGCCCCCCAGACCAGGAGGCAGCCTGGAAACCGGAAATGGGAGACTTGCACGTCTAGCCCCACTCCCCCACCTAACCCGCCAGGTCCGCGCACCCCCTCCTTCCCCTGCCCCGCGCCCCGGCACGCTGGCACGACACCCCGTTCCACGTGCCGGGCTGCACGCCCCGCCCACCCCACGCACCGGCCCACCCCACGTGACGCCCCGCGCCCGCCTGGGCTGCGCTCTATCATTAGCGGCGCTGCGCTGCGGACCCCGGCGCGTGCGGCACCAAATAAAGTCATGAGCGCGGCTCGGCGCGGGGACCCGCGGGCGCCTGGGGGGCCGGAGATCACGCGCGGTCCGCAGAGGCCGCCTGCGAGCCCCTAGCGCGCCAGCCGGTGCTTGGTGGATTTGTGAAGTCAGAGACAAAAGCCTCCCCAGATGTCACTCCTTTTTTGGAAATCATGATGCCACCTTGGTTGTTTTTTTTTTTGTTGTTGTTGTTGTTTTTAAGGCTGTAGCTATAATGAGCCAAATGCTGCGAGCTGATGCAATAAGAACGCATGTTTAAGGGGCGTCTGCGTTGGTAGAAAGCCTGTCCGTGTTATTAAAAGTGCATTTATGAACCGAACCTCAGGCCATGCCCATAGGGTAACGGCCAAGTCAAAGACAGTCATCAGCTGCCCCCCCCCGCAAGGGTTGGAGAAACTTATTTAAGGTAAAAGGAAATGCTTTTCTCTGATCATATCTCTATTGAGCAATTGAGATGATGCCCAACTAATACAATTTTTATGAAGTATTCACTTTAATACTTCTGCAACAACATCTCAAAAACTTAACTACATGGGACTGTGCTTTCTTTTAAAAAATGACATTATACAGGGGCATGGTGGTAGATGCCTGTAATCCTTGCACTGAAGGGCTAAAGGAGGAGGATGGAAAGTTCAAGACTAGCCTGGGCTATATGGTGAGAGCCTACGGGAAGGAAGGAGGGAGGGTACATGATGATGGCATTTATGCCTGTGCTGTCTTGGAGTAGAAGGTGGTTATCACAAGTTTGGACCTGAGTGATATATAACAGCCATCATTTAACCAGCGGTTTTAGTAGATGGATGAGGCACTCAAAACTCTTACGTGTCCAGAATCCCAGGCACAACCTGCCTAGATTTACATTCACGAACACACTTTTCCTTCCCACTAACAGTTCATTGGTTGTGTGGGCATAAATAGGGAATAGTCCACTGCGCAGACACGTACCAGAGGAAGCTGAAAGCATTTCTGGGTTCAAGTGTGATTCCTGGGGGAGGGCCTTTCCCCCACGCAGCTTGAAGCACAAGCCCAAGTTCCCATGGAGACACCTCTGGACACACTGGCAGAATTCAAGCCAGGAACTTTCCACATGTTCTCAGTCCTTGTATGGGCATCTGGGGTTATCCTGACTATTAGAACAGAACAAAACAAAGTGTCAGGCACGTGCCTGAGGGGACTAAGAAATCAAACTGAGCCATTTCCATTAAAAAAAAAAAAAAAAGGTTGCGAGCTTTCATGCACCACAAAATCTGAAAAAGCACTATGTAGGTGATAACAGGGTGCCTCTAGGGAGTTGGGTGCCATGTGTGGGTAACACTAAGCACAGATTCCCTGACATCAGATGAGGCTTGCCTTGAAACACTGGAGAGAAGGGCGCCCCCTGCTGGTATCACTCCTCGGTCCTGAAGGGCCCTTTCCACTTGGGGTCAGGGAACTTGCTCCTTGAGGGACAATACCAGGCAATATACGGGTTATCATTGCCTCCTGAGATGTATAGTTTTGTTGCAAAGGCGATTAAGACAGTGGCCCACAAATAAAAAGGAATATTTTCCTTAAAATACCGTCTGCTTAGATATATAGGCAGCTTCCCTGTATGCCAACAAAACACTCTTACCTCAGTCTATGGTTTCCGAAGCAAGGATAGTATTCCTGTGGCAGCTGGAGGATATATCCAATGCACCCTATTTTAAAATATATTATGCTTTTAAAGATTGAGGGACTGGATGGCTCAGTGGTTAAGGCACTTGCTTGCAAAGCCTGACAGCCTGAATTTGATCCCCCAGTACCCAGTAAAGCCAGATGCACAAAGTAGCACATGCATCTGGAGTTTGTTTGCAGCAGCAGGAGGCCCTGGACTGCCTGTTTCTATCTCTTCCACCCTCTTTTGCTCTCTTTCCTTGCAAACAAATAAATAAATGTAATAAAATATTACTTATTTGCATGCATGTGTGTATGTACTGTCTCTTCCTGCTACAAACAAAATTCAAATGTCCAAAAAAAAAAAAAGACCAGGCGTGGTGGCGCACGCCTTTAATCCCAGCACAGGGAGGCAGGGGTAGGAGGATCACCGAGAGTTTGGGCCACCCTGAGACTACATAGTGAATTCCAGGTCATCCTGAGCCAGAGTGAGACCCTACCTCAAAAAACCAAAACAAAAAATCAAATGCATGAGCCTCTTTTTGTGTGTGGCTTTACTTGGGAGCTGGCTGATCAAACCTGGGCCAGCAGGCACTGAAAGCAAGTGCCTTTAACCACTGAGCAATATCCCTATCCCCTTTATTTTATTTTGAAAATTATTATTATATTTATTTATTTGAAAGAGGGAGATAAAGAGGCAGATAGAGAGAGTCAATGGGCACATCAGGGCCTTCAGCTACTGCAAGCAAACTACAGATGCATGTGCCATCTTGTGCATCTGGTTATGTGTGTACTGGGGAATCCAGCCCTGGTTCTTAGGCTTTACATGTAAGTACTTAACTGCTGATCCATCTCTCCATCCCCTTATTTCACTTTTGACAAAGGTAGTAGTTTTATATCTTATCTCCTTCATTTACTTACAAATCATACTTTTCTGCCCTGGAGCCAACAGATTCCTAATAAGCCTTTGGAGGTCATAAAAAGTTGACCAGTAACAAATTTGCAGCATGGGAAAGAACTTAATTCAAAGGCTCAGTGACAAAGCAGCCCACAGGGTTGTCACCTGTACCATCTGGGGGGTTGGGGATTGTTGGAGTGAGGTTGAGATTCTTCATGAATGATAGAAATCCTGAACACTCAAGGAGGAAGGAACATCGTGTATGTAAGAACTGCGACTGGAGAGGAATATTTCATGGGGAGACCAACCTCTGGTCAGCATCGCTTATTCCTTCACTCAATGGTTTACTGACTCCTTCCCTCCACTCACATCTCGAGGTGAAGACAGCGGGCTGGGGGAGCTGGGGTGTGGCCCAGTTGGTAGAGTGCTCACCTTCCCGGGAGCCCTGGGTTTGATTCCAAGCACCACATAAACCAGCATGGTGGCATAAACTGTAATCCTAGTGACACTGGTGAGGTGGAGACAAGAGGATCAGGAGTTCAGGGTCATCCTGAACTAATTAGCTAGCTCAAGGCCAGCCTGGGCTACTTGATACCCTTTACAACAACAACAAAGAATGTGATCTGGAATCAGATGGTTTAGGTTTATATTTTATTTACTTGACACAGAGAGACAGACAGAGAGAAAGAGGCAGACAGAGACAGTGAGTATGGGCACACCAGGGCCTCCTGCCACTGCAAACTCCAGATGCATGTGCCATTTGATGTATCTGGCTTTACGTGGGTACTGGGGAATCAAACTCAGGCAGTCAAGCTTATGCAAGCAAGCACCATTAATGGGTGAGCCACCTCTCCAGCACCCACATGGCTTAATTTAAGTTTAAAGACCACCTCTATTCCTTTCTAACCTAACCTTAATGTTTAGTTTTAAAATCTCAAATAAAAATATGGATTAAGGTGGTACTTGTTTTGTGGGGTTGTTGGGGGGTAAATAAACCAGGGTAAGTAATAGACATTCTACATTAGCTGCTGCATACATACTTTCAACACTTGGAAAATTGAGAGATCACTCTGTGGCTTGAATCAGGTAGGTATAAAAGAATTCACACACCAAGCATGGTGGTGCGTGCATGCCTTCAATCCCAGGACCAGGTAGGCTGAGGTAGGAGGAACTCCTTGAGTTGGAAGCCAACCTGTATGCTACAGAGTGAATTTCAGGTCAGCCTGGGCTAGGATGAGATGCTGCCTCAAGAAAAAAAAAAAAAAAAAAAAAAAAAAGTGTCTTCAGTTTGTTTCCAGAAAGCTCTATAGCCCACTGCCTGTCTGGCTTCCTCCTCCTCAGCCTCCCGCACTATCTCCTACTCACATCTTTCTGTTGGCCTGCTCGGAGCTCACTTCATTCTGTCCACACTTCCTCCCTGGTCACCTCCTCCAGCATCAGGATTAAAATAAAATGTTGGCATCCAGATTTCCCACGGGGCATCTCTACCCTCCATCTGCCATCTCAGCCTTGTATGTTCAGCTCACACACCTTCCCTGGAGTGTCTGATTGGCACTGCGCACAGTGCTCCATGTCCAGCTCCGGCCTCCAGCCTCAGTCTCCCTAGCCTTCTCTTGTCTTTCCTACTTTTTCAAATGTCAAGTCCATCTTCCAGTTATTTGAGCCATAGGCCTTGAGATAGTCTCTGACTTGGGGTTTTCTCATATTACCACTGTCCTTGAGACTCGACCTCGAAAACATGTTCAGGAGTCAGCTGTGATGACACATGCCCCATAGAGGTGAGGAAGGTCAGAAGTTCAAGGTGATGTTCAGCTCCATAGCTAGCTCTAGGCCAGCCTGGGCTACATGAGACCTGGTCTCAACAAGCAAACAAAATACCTACGCAGAATCGACCATATGTCAAAGTCCCTCCATATCTTGTCTAGCATATCACGGAAGCTTCCAAATGAAGCAAAGAGATTAATTTAGCTCAGTTTTGAAGGCTGAAAAGCCAAGATGAGACAGCCTTCCCAATCTGGCCTCGTTAGGCTTCAGATGTAGAGACAAGTGATGTCTCCATTATAGAGATCAGACATTAAAGTGTACCATAAGCTCGAAAGCAACATGCACATGCTGGCTGATTATTTGACTTGGGATTTTTCCATTCATAAAAGTTTGTCTCTAGACCTATTACTGAAGACACCATGTGCTGCCAATGCAGAATATCAAGAGATCTGGCTGAAGGAAGCCAATTCCCAGGTGGCTAGCCCATATAGTACTCAAAAGCACTACCTGGGGGAAAATGGCCAATGGTGTTGTGAGCAAGGAGGGGACACTGCTGTCTGAAAGCCACCAGTCTGCCAAGATGTACACACCTCAGCCACAGGGTGGGAGGGAATATCCAGAGGCATTGCCCTACCCCCCCCCCCACACACACAATGACTGACTGCTGCTCTCACGACTCATAACCCACAGCTCCATGGTGAACACCAGCAACCCCACTAAGGAGAGCCCTCAGTGGAGTGGGGACAGGGAGGAGAGAAATGATGGTAGCAACATAGGATGGGTCCATACAAAGTTTGTACTTAATAAATTTTAAAAAAGTTTGTCTTTAGTAGTGAAGCTAGGACTCACTTCCACTTATACCTCATTTATGATGCCATCTAGACTGAGACAAATGTTCTGATAATTCTCTTAATTAGCTCACCACAGCCTAAGTGCTCCCAAAGATGCAGCTTTTTTCTGAAAATTGGTTCTTGGGCCTCCACTAAAGCTGTAAGACACTAGGTCACACTTCTGCGTTGCCCTGCAGACATACTTTGCCATAAGGGCCACAGCAGGAGCCACAAGGTCCAAGGCATCTGGCCAGACAGCACATCTTCCTCATGGCAAGGCTGACGGGAAGGGGCACGGCCAGGGTAACCGCTGTCCTTCACTCCCGGCCCTATGGGAAAACCACATGAGGCAACGAAGTTTGAATATAGAATGAGAAAAGGGACGGCTCCTCGGCACTTACTCAACGGACAACACTGTCCATACAGTGCAGTACAGGGGAGTTACGTAAATGGTGTCCAGCTGGGGCGTGGTGGTGCGCGCCTTTCATCCCAGCACTTGGGAGGCAGAGGTAGTAGGACCGCCAGGAGTTCGAGGCCACCCTGAGACTATATAGTGAATTCCAGGTTAGCCTAGACTAGAGCGAGACCCTATTTCACAAAAATGGGGAAAAAAAGCTTCTGCGTGAGAAGGAAAATACTTAGTAGGAGAGGCCAGTAAGTTAAAAAGGAGATAGATATAAAGGGAAGAGAAAGGATGGGAGGAGGGTACTTAATAGGTTGATATTGTATATATGTAAGTACAGTGATTGAGATGGGGAGGTAATATGATGGAGAATGGAATTTCAAAGGGGAAAGTGTCTGGGGGGGGGAGGGAGGGATTAACCATGGGATATTTTTTATAATCATGGAAAATGTTAATAAAAATTTAAAAATTTAAAAAAGAAAAAGAGTGTCCGGGGCTGGGGAGAGGACTCAGTCATGCGGGCCGCACAAGTATGGAGGCCTGCGTTCAGACCCCCGCACCCAGGTAGAAGCTGGTCACACCTGCAATCTCCGCACTGGGGAGGCAGAGTCAGGAGACCCCTAGGGCTCATTGGCTAGGTAGTTTGGCTGAATTGGTGAGTTCTGGATTCAGTGAGACTCTCTGCCTTTAAAAAAAAAAAAAAAAAGAGGTGGAGAACAACTGAGGAAAACACCTGATGTCAACCACTGGCTTGTACACACGCACACACATATACTGCACATATAAGGACATGAGTACACACCAAGGTGGTTTGAATGTGAAATGTCCCCCACGGCCTCATGTGTTTGTGATGGAGCCTCATACTTGATCCCTGTTGCAGTCCGGTTCGCATTGCTGGTAGAAATCACCCAACCAAGAGCAGCTTCTGGGAAAAAGAGATTTATTTTGGCTTACAGGCTCGAGGGGAAGCTCCACGATGGCAGGGAAAAACGATGGCATGAGCAGAGGGTGGACATCACCCCCTGGCCAACGTAAGGTGGACCACAGCAACAGGAGGGTGTGCCAAACACTGGCATGGGGAAACTGGCTATAAAGCCCTTAAGCCCGCCCCCAACAATACACTCCTTCCAGGAGGCATTAATTCCCAAATATCCATCAGCTGGGAACCTAACATTCAGAACACCTAAGTTTATGGGGGACACCTGAATCAAACCACCACAATCCCCAACTGGCGGAACCTTTGGGAGGTGGAGCCTCGCTGGAGGAGGTGAGCTGGTAGGACTGGCCTTGGGGTGATACAACCCAGGTCCGCTTGCCACACTTGGCTCACTCTGTGCTTCCACCTGCTGATGTGGAGATGGGATGCCCTGCTGTCTGCTCCTGCCATGCTTTTCTTGCCATGATGAATTCTTTTTTTCTCTCAAGAGTAAGCCAGAAATAAACCCTTTCCTTCCATAAGCTGCTTCTAGTCAGGTGATTTGTCCCAGCAATGAGAAAGCGACTGCAACACACACATGCAAAAAAAAAAAAAAAAAAAAAGTCCCGTTTCAATGTGTGCTGAAGGTGTCATGAGACTGCTGACACCATCTACTTGTTTCATCTTCCTGGAGCCCCTTGTGAATGCATTCATGACGCTGTGGAGACACTGGGAAGATGGCCACCCACTGGGAGAGAAGTTATAAGAGTCTTGGGCACTTAAAGAAAGAGACACTGAATACTCCTCTGCCCTGGGCAAAAGCAGGGGGGGGGTCACGGCGGCTGGAATAATACATCTTCCCCTTTGCACCAGGGAATCCTAACAGCCTTGGTACCATGACCATAGTAGACACAGCTAACACTCTATTATTCTGCTAATTTCATTGTCATAACTGTGGGCTTAGGTCTTCTGAAGATCTCCAGAGCAACTCTGCTTTAAGATGGCAGTAGTCACACCTGGAGGACAGAAGCACACCACTCCTGTGTTGGCTATATTCAAGTACATGTCTTTGTCCCTCCTCACTTCCTGGGGGTGACCACATCCATGAGGAAAGAGAGGGGGACCCTCTCTATGTTTGGCTAGGTCCTGGTGTCATCACTATGACCAGGAGAATAGTGTGTTCTGATTGGCTTAGGTCTACCCATACCCTAACCAATCCCAGGACAAGGCTATGGGATTTGTCTGACTGGCATCTAGCTACAGGTCTCCATAATTACCATCCAAATCAGTAGCTGGAGCCAAGACTGAGGGGTGAACTTTGGGCTGGGAGATCACTGGGGCACTCTCTGTCAGCCCCAAAACAGAGATGCTGCATTGCCCAAGTTCAAGGATGCCGTCAACACTGTGCTGGGGTGGAGCAATCCCTGCCTGAGAGGTCCCAGTCACAGTCCTGATCCCAGGAGAAGACAGAAGCCTGGAAAGCTTCCTTGACCTGGGCAGTTAGACCTGCCGGGGCGCAGTCTGGTGGCTGAGGGACATGAGCTCACTGCTGGGTTTCTGTCACCCTGCCCGGGCAGGAGTGATCCCCAGTAGTACTGTCCTCAGGGCAGCAGGCTCTGAAGCTGTAGGATCAAGGATGCCAGCCGGAGCCACTAGAAGAGTAACTCACCCATCCTGATTAGGGTGTCTCGACAGGAACAAACAAATGAAGGAGGGACGTGGAATGGCGATGTGTTGGGGCAGCCCAGAGAAGAGCGCTGTCCCTGCGATTCTGATCTGTAATTTGCTTTTTGTTTAAAAAAATAATAATAATAAGGAAGGTAGCAGGACTGGCATTTCAGCAAGCTGGAAATTGCTCCTCTGCCCCTCCCTGTCTGTCCATCTTTCCTTCTTGCTACCTTGCTAGAGCAGTCTCTTGCATACACTGGACGTAGGAAATGCCAAGGGAGGAAGAATGGGCAACTTCACCAGAAAGAACATGATACCTGTTGCACATGCCTTCTCTCACAGGGCAGGCACATGCTGGTTTGGTGTCCTGACACGTACACTCAGGTTCACTGGGTGGCCAGGATCCTCCACTGTTTAAGCAAACATGTGAGACCTCAAGAAGTGTAAAAGAAAAGAATTCTCATTGTACCAGGCCAGGCACAGGGGAGAGGCATTTGGAGCCAAGTATTGCTGGAATTAAATAGGGGTGCTGCTGCACAAATATGCATTCTATTAGTTACTTTCTCATTGCTGTGAACACATAACTAACCAGAATCAACTTAGGGAAAGGCTTGCTATCTCCTTGCAGTTTCAAGGAGAAATTTCATGATAAGGAAAGCATGGTGGCTGGAGCAGAAAACTGGCTCATCACATTGGTAGACAGGAAGCAGAGGATGAAGGAAGTAGACCAAGGTTACAAAACCTCAAGGCCTGTCCCCACATGACCCATTTCCTTCAGCAAGGCTGTATCTCCTAACGTTTCCATAACCTTCCCAAACAGGACCACCAGCTGGTTCCAACACATGAGCTTATGGGGACATTTCACACTCAAGCCACAACATGAATGTAATTTCTCCCAAGTGCGAGCAGAATGCTTGAGCATTCCAGAGCTTGGTGGCTTTGCTTGGGTCACTGGTTCCTTCTAACATCCCATGAGACACTCTTTTGCCTTACAGAACACATAGACAAGGAAATCCGAGAATCCCATCTTTTTCTGACTCCTTTTATCCAATGTCTGAGAGTAACTTTATTTTTGTTTTTGGTTCTTTATCTTGTGTATAAAGGATGGAAATATTAGTAAACAGGTGTCATGGAGTGGATTCTGCAAAGCCCCCCAACCCTCTGGCTTACAGACTGGTTTGTCGTCCTAGCTCATACACGGAGTGCCGATGTGGGGAGTCACACCGCAGTTGCCGTTATTCTCCTGGCGTAACCAGGAAAATGAGGCAGAAGAGCCAGCGTGATTAGCCTGGGATCATTAGAAGGCGAAAGGATTTATATTCACAGCAGCTAGGTTTCTAGTCCATTGATTAGGCAATTTTTCTCTTATGAATCCATTGTGATGATTGCTATGCAGAAGCAGATGTGGAATGGCTACCACAGAGGAAACATAAATTACTAGCTTTAAAATACATAACACCTACGTGTGGACCTAACTAACCAATGGGATATTCCCCTCTCTCTCTTTCCATGTGTGTGTGTTCTGCATGTGTGTGTGTATGCACATGGGCACACATGTGTATGCAGGTGCACTTGTGTGTATACATGTAAAGGCCACAGGGCTATATGGGGTCTCTTCCTCAATTGCTCTCCACCTTATTCTTTGGGACAGAGTCTTTTGCTGAAGGCAGAGGCCTCTGATTCTGCTAGACAAGCCAGCCTCCTGTCGCCATGTCTCCTGTCTCGATGGGATACTCCCATTTCTTCTTCCTGGTGTGTAGTTAGGTTTTACCTGAGGTTCCTCGGCTCTATTTGGCATGTAACAGTGTGATTCCACAGCACGCAGTGTCCTGGCATGTGACATTATTATTCAACTTCCATTAATATGTTCATGATACCTGCAGGTTGGGTTTTAAAGTCAATGCAGAGTGCTTAGGAGGGATCAGTGGCCACCTGCACCTTGCCTCTGAGGCTGCTGTATAGAAGGCAAGGAGAATTCCAGAAATGTTTATAAATGCCTTCAGAGATTCTAATAATTAATGTACCAGCAATGTCATCTCTTACACTAATGTGTTAATTTTTTTCCCCTTAGAGTATGTAGAGGTTATTTCACAAACTACACATTTCTCACTGACTAAACTCTGTGGATTACTTCTTACTATAGCAAATATGATAATGTCCACTAATTGCAATTAATAATCATGGCACTTTATTTCAAGAGAGGATGTTTTGGAAGCCAAATAATAATTTTGAAGGGGTTGTCAGAAGATAAGACGAGGCACCAAACAGAAGAAAGAGAAGAGAAGACAGGTGTGTGATGGATGTGCTGCTTGGAGGGAAGGCAGGAGCGCAGACAGGCTGCTGTTTAGGAGCAAAGAATGAAGACGTGGGTATTGGGCTTAAGTACTTGGGGCGTGAAGTCTTCTGGACACCAGGTGCCCTTATGGATTAACTGAGTTAACAAACACTGTGTGTGTTCTATATGTGCGACCCAGGCGTTTTATGTGGTTGTCACCTTGCAGTCTCAAGACCTGCAGAAAAGAGACTAAGGTGACAGATGAGACAATCATGAAGGAACCAAGAGTGAGAAAGAGAAGACAAAGCTGAGCTGAAAGTAGCAGCCACTAGCAACATAAACCCAAATTGCCATTGCGAGCAAGGTGTGTATGATCATTCTCACCTGACACTTTGTCCTGTTCCCATCCGAGCCGATCAGCCCATCGTGAGCACAGAGCAGCACGTTTCCGTGATTCTTCTGACAAGATATGAGTCAGAACCAAGAGTCTACTGAAAATTGCAGCACATGCTCACTAAACGATAGATCTGATCAAAGGCAGCATGTGAGCAGGTGTGAGGGGGCCCCATGCAGACAGGGGTGCGTGGAAGTTCAAAGAGGGGAGCAGAAAGATGGTTTCCCGGAGAAGGCAAACTCAAGCCAACGTAGGAAGGAGGGGCAAGGGGGAGACAGTATCAGCTAAAGCAGAAATTGGCATGTATTTTAGGGACCAGGAGGAAGACCAGAATACGCAGTGTTCAGGATGTGGCATTGCTGCTTAGGCCTGTGGTCAGCACAGGTTTAGGTTCAGGTTTAAAGCCAATAAAAGGTGATGCAAAATCTAGTGTGAATGTGGCGGGTGGTTTGAATCAGATGTCCCCCATGAACTCCTATGTTTTGAATGCTTGGTTCCCTGCTAGTGGTAATTTGGGAGGTGGGGCCTTCTTAGAGGAGGTGTGTTATTGGGGGTGGCCTTAGGGGTGTTTCATCCAGCTCCCCCTTGCCAGAGCTCGGCTCCCTCTCCTGCTGCTGTTTTCCACCTGCTGTAGCAGAGGTGACATCCGGCCTCTGCTCGTGCCGTGCTACCCGTCATGAGGCTTCCCCTTGAGACGGTGAGGCAGCATAAACCCTTTCCTCCCACCAGCTGCTTTTGGTCAGGAGTTTCTGTCCCAGCAACAGGAAGGTAACTATAACACAGGGTAAAGTGAGGCTCTCTAGGGCCCAGATACTGGTGCATGGGGGGAGCACAGAAACCCAGAGGTGGTCACAGTGACAGCTGCGTGCCGGGACACCCACCATGGCAGAAGTATGGAGAAAGGATAAACAAGGGGCGTGCAGAGTTAAACCGCTGCCAGGAGACCAACCTCAGACTCAGGACCTGGTCCTAGAGGATGGTAGAAAAACCGTGAGTGGGTGAGACACTCCCACGCGGGGCTTGACAGGGCTCCAAGTCTGACCTGCCTAAGGGCATGGGTGGGAAGGAGGCAGTGATGGTGGTTGGGGTTCCATACGATAGACCTTTGAGAGTGGCAGAGATCTCACACACACCTAGGCAAGTGTGAAAGAATGCCTCATCGCTATGCCAGGACATGCCTTGGGCAGAAACAAGAACTTCCTCTTCCTGCCCTCAGCCCACAGGACTCTGCTGGCATGGGGATGGGAGATGCCAAGTACCACCCAGCAGGACTTGGGCCAGATGGGGCTGAGCCAGAAGTTCCGGGTCAAGGAGACCAGGGGTCTGGACTGGAGGCTGAAAAATTAAGGAGAAATGAAGCAAACTTAGAATTGATGGTCAGGAGCCAAATGGCCTTTTCCGCTGTGCTAGAGACATGTGACTTGAGGCCTTCAGCCCTTTAGCTCATGAGCCTGTTCTGGTGGGCTAGCTGCATGGGCAGAAGGCCAGCCCACCCTCCTTTACCGACTCATTTGCTCAACCTGCATGGCATGACCACTCGTGTGTCCCAAGTGCTGTGCTGGGTGCCAGGGCAAAGGAAATAAGATACGAGCCAGGGCCTCAGGATGTTCCGAATCCACAGCTCAGGTATAGGGCCACAGACATCCAGAGCCCAAGCGCCAGGGAGCCGCCCCAACAGCCATTCGGGGTGTTTTCTCAGAAATGACCCGAAGGGCACTGGTGTTGAAAAGCGGGAAGGCGGCAGAGCTCTTTCCCAGGAATTCCCAGAAGCAACAGCACAAGGGAGGGGTGGCACCCAGAAGACCACAGACTTGTGTCACAAAGTTCAACATATCGGAGGATCGAGAGCTGTCACTGGGACAGCCTGAGGGTTAGCCAGCTGTCAGGAAAGCTGGTGTGGCCTGGGAGGTTAAGCCCAGCAGAGACTGGATTAGAAAAAAAAAAAAGAAGTGTGTGCCGGATGTGGTGGCGCATGCCTTTAATCTCAGCACTCGGGACGCAGAGGTAGGAGGATCACCATGAGTTCGAGGCCACCCTGAGACTACATAGTGAATTCCAGGTCAGCCTGGGCCAGAGTGAGACCCTGCCTCAAAACAACAACAACAAAGCCGGGCGTGGTGGCGCACGCCTTTAATCCCAGCACTCGGGAGGCAGAGGTAGGAGGATCACTGTGAGTTCGAGGCCACCCTGAGACTCCATAGTGAATTCTAGGAGAGCCTGAGCTACAGTGAAACCCTACCTCAAAAAACCAAGAAAAACAAAACAAAACAACAACAAGAAAAAGTGTGTGTGTGTGTGTGTGTGTGTGTGTGTGTGGTGTGCATGCATGTTTGTATGTGAGTAGGGAACATGTGGTGGAGGTCAGAGGACAACCTCAGTGTCATTTTCAGGAGAACCATCCACCTCTTTTTGAGGCAGTGTCTCTCACTGGCCTGGCACTCACTGTTTGAACTCGACTGCTGGCCAGTGAACTCCACGGATCCTCCCCAGAGCTGGGGTTACAGGTGTGCACCAACGTCCCTGGCACTCTTAGACGGGGTTCTAGGATTGAAGTCAGGTTCTCAGGCTGAGCTCTCTCCCCGGCTTAGCAGGGGCTAGTTCCATCAAAGGATGAAACGGAACAGCAGGAAACAGGCTCCCTTTTTATCTTCGTTCATCAGGAGACTTCCGAATACTATTTGGTGGGTACATAGTATTGTCGTGAACTGCCAAGTTTTTGCACCAATTTATGCCCTAGGTAGAGAGCAGGCCAGAGAGTCAACACAGAGTCCCTCTTGAAGGGCGCTCTCCATGCCAGCTGCTTCTCCCTCAAGCTCCACCCAGAGCCAGCCCTGCAGCCCTCCTGCTGCTGGCAGCTGGTACGCAGCAACCGAAGACAAGCAAGGGCCTGCTCAGAGCAGAGACGTGCCCTTGCAGAGGAGGCCAGAGCTCAGCCGGCCTGCTCAGATGTCCCCCTCCCTCTCCACCAGGACCGTGGCCACATACCAGTCTGGAGAGGGGCCAGGAGGGTGGAGCCCTCTCTCCTCTAGCGTTAGTTCTGAGGTTTGTGTGACACTGTGACATTTCATCCTTGTTAGGGCTTGAATATGAAATGACCCCCACAGGCTCATGTGGTGACTGATCCCCAGCTGGCGGTGCTATTTTGAGATGTGGTGGAAACTTCGGGATGCAGTGCCTTGCTGGAGGAAGTGGGTCACTAGGGGTGTGCTTCTGAAGGTGATTATCTGGTCCCTGACCACCTCTTCTCTCTTCACCTCCTACCCACCATGAAGTGAAGATTCCAAGATCCCCCTGCCACATTGTGCTCAAGCATGTGGCACCAAGCAACTGGGGACCGAGCCCCCCAAGAGCCACGTTGCCTCTTTTAAGCTGCGTAGGCATTCTGTCACCGTGACTATACAACCGACCTCAGCGTGGGAGCCAGGCTAGGAAGAGGCATGCGCATAGCCCCGTGTCCTGTGGGGTCTTGGCCCAACCAGTGCTACCAGCACCCTTTGTTGCTTCTCTCTTCTGGCACCCCAGCTGTAAGGCCAGCCATTCCTTCCTAAGTGGGGGTCATCAGTGAGGAGACTAGTCCCACACCCTGGAACGGGCCACAGCGCAGCTTGTACCACGTGACTTTGCTCACTCACTCCCTAGTCCACCCAACAACTTGAGTGAGGTGCACTTCTCTACCCACCCCCCACCCCCTAACCCCCCCCACCCCCACACACAGCCAGCTGCTGAGGATGTACGCACATCAGCCCAGAGGCAGATCCTGCCCACAGAGCCTTCAGGAGAGAGCCCACAAGAAGAAAGAGGCTTCCTGCCAATGGGGAATTTATTTTGCAGTTTCCAAATGGTAAGAGAATCCTTCCAATTTTTTTTTTTTTTCTTACAGGCCTAGAATTTAAACATAGAATACTGAATGGCCAGAACCTTGGCCCACCCCCGAGGGCCCAGGGACCATGGCCAGCACGCGGAGTTCCAGTTCCTGCCCAGTAGGCTTGTAACCTGAACTTTCTATTTCTGAAACCCCAGTTCTTAGCAGCCGGCACAAATTCTGGGCCACGGTATTCTGAGAACGACTGCAGTTGTCAGCTGTTAAGTCACTTGCTCTCCAGCCTGGCCCTTCCCCCAGGATCATAGTATTTCTCTCAGAGTCCATGGATGTGCCTGGTGTCCCTCACCACGCTACCCAAGGCTCCCCACGATCACCCAGAAATATTTTCAGCCCTGTTACAGTAAATGTCCTTTCAGGATCCCTTAGGGTCTCCAAATGACCGGTAGCAACTTAATACACAGTTTGACTCATCCCATTTAATTTCATCAAGGAGCTGACCCCACAATGCAAATTTAGTTTAATTAGGGTAACAGCTCATATTTAAAGAGTGCTTCAAAGCAAGGAAGCCCACAGGCTATAGCTCTTAATTTTCTTTGTGGTGTGTATATGTGTGTGTGTGGTGTGTGCATGTGTGTACATGTGGGCACACATGTACGCCGGGGCATTTGTTTGTATGTATGTACGCGTGCATGTATGTGGAGGCCAGAGGTTGACACCATGTGTCTTCCTTAATTATTCTCCATCTTCTTTACTGAGGCAGGTCTCTCACTTGAACCCACAGCCTACTGATTCAGCTAGTCTAGCTGGCCAGCTTGCTTTGGGGAGTCTCTGCCACTGCCCCCAGAGTGTTGGTATTACAGGAGGGTCACCACACCCACCTGTCATTGGTGTGGATGTTAGGGATTGACACTCAGGTCACCATGTGTGCATGGTAAGGGTGCCATCCAGTGAGCCATCTCCCCAGCCCCTGACATCTCTTAATTTTCAAAGCATCGACCTGTCGCTTAGAGCCAGTCTTTAGTGAACGGTATGTTCATTACCATTTTGTGGGTGAGAAGAAAGAGCTTGCTACATACCATCAGGAAGATTGCTAAGCACAGAGCTAAGGCCCATGTTGCCCCCATTTTGCTTAATTTATGTCCAAAGCCAGCAGCAGCATGCAAACAAGCATGGGATGAATTTTTTCCACACACATTTAATGAATAGGGCATCTTGTGTACGTACACGCAGAGCTGTAAATAGATACGTGTCGTGGAATGCTGGAGTGGACAAATATAGAATGTGTTGTGCCCAGCAGTGTGGGACGCCCCCACAGAGCCTGCTGGCATGTTAACTGTTGGCTGTTTGCAAGCATAATTTTTTTTAGGTCTAGCTCATGGACAAAGAGCCCTGTGTTATGGTCTCAACACCACTATTTATACCCTGTGACCCATTAAGCCCTAGTCCCTTGGTTGGGGTTCTCCCAACATCTCAAGAGGGGTTGGGGAGGGTAGAGGGAGAAGAGAGGAAAAATAGCCTGACTGGAAAAAAAAAAAAAAAAGAAAGAAAAGAAAAAGAGTTCTCATTTACAATCCTGGAGTCAAGAATTTGGAAACACGACCCCAGCCAAAGCCCTGGTATCAAATGTTGTTATTTTTGGGTAGCTTGAAAATAAGACTGGCTGTGGGGTGGACAAGATGCCCCAGAGACTGCAGCAGGAAGCGGGAGGGCGGGAGGAGCTCTGTCAAAAGAGGGTCCCATGTCGTGCTGGCGTCAGCTGCCCGGCTGGCTGAGCCCCTTGGCATCCTCACAGGTGGAAATATGGAGCCCCACCCTCCATCAGCCCGCCTTCCCTCTGCGGGGACTGTGAGATGGTGACATTTCCCTCTGGCATCCCCAAAGGCCACCTGGCCCGGTGTCCCACTCAGATGCCCTGGGTGTAAAACCCTAGCTGTCCCTCTGCTGACGCGCCTTAATGGAAACAGACAGCATTCCCATGGTGGTGAACTGTCTCCCGGGGGGGAAGGGGAGGCCAGCTGGGAATATTTTCATGCTCTGTCTGTAGCTGGGGAAAGAGAACTCTGGTTTAAGATGTCAGAGGAAAACAAACAAACAAAAAAAAGATGTTACCAGGAGGGTGACTGGCTCTTGTGGCCTCAGAGTTGTGCCCATGTCTAGTACATCTCCCTCACCCTGACCCTGCAGTCTCTGGTTCCAGTTGGTCTACACACACACACACACACACATGCACACACACGCATACACACACACACGCACGCACACGCACACACGCACGCATGCACACATGCACGCATGCACACACACACACACACACACACGCACACACCTGGCTCCGAGGCCAGATGGTATCTGCTGTGTCATGGACTTCAAGTACATCTTCAAAAGTATCTAGGGGCTAACCAAGGCCAACTAAGGTATCAAGTTAACTTTCCCCAAGAGTCTATGTGTGAGGGATGGGAAGGCTAAAACGTTTTTCAAATATTGAGACTCAATTCCAATTTGTAAAGATAAATAAATAAATAACATTTGGAGCTGCTAAGGTGGCTCTGCGGATAAAAGCACTTTCTGAGCAAGTGTGACCACCTGATGCTCAAGTCCCCAGAACTCACCTCAAGCAGGAGACAGTAGTGCACATCGGTCATCCGGGTGGTCCCATCAGGAGACGGGAGGTGGGGGCAGGAGAAGCCCCGGAAGCTTGTGGGCGGGCGAGGCCGGCATGACCCAATGAACAGCAGAGCAGCCTGCCTCAAGCATGGGGGAGGGGTGGGTGGACACCAGCGGTTGTCCTCTGACCTCTACGTGCACACCATCGCATGTGTGTGCATCTGTGCTCACACACACACATGCGCACGCACACACGCACACACACACACACATTAATTTTAAAAGTCAGCATCTATTGAGGAATGCTGCAATATATGATTGCCTATTCTTTCGTTTGTTTGTTTGTTTTTTGAAGTAGGGTCTCACTCTAGCCCAGGCTGACCTGGAATTCACTAGGGAGTCTCAGGGTGGCCTCGAACTCACAGCGATCCTCCTCCCTCTGCCTCCCGAGTGCTGGGATTAAAGGCATGCACCACCACACCTGGCGCTGATTGCCTATTCTTAGCCAAAGTTTCCAAGACTTTGCTACTAGCTGATTCAGCACCTTGATCATTTTTGTTGTTGTTGTTGTTAAATAATTTGTTTACTTGTTTATGAGAGAGAAAGAATGGACATACTAGGACCTCTTGCTGCTGTAAGCAAAATCCAGATACATGCAACACTTTGTATATCTGGCTTTACATAAGTACTGGGGACTTGAACCTAGGCCAGCAGGCTTTGCAGGCAAGTGCCTTTAACCATCTCCTCTGTCCATGCTAGTATTTTTCCATGTGCAAGGCCCCAAAATGTGTTAGTCTAGATGAGTCTTTTTCTGCCATAAACTTAACTCATCAAAATAGGGTATGAATAGACACTGGGGCCTGAAGAACTGTGGGTAACTCCCTTTCCCCTTAAAAATGCTTTGTATAATCTCTCCTTCATTCCTAGATCTGACACTTTGTATCAGCCTTCCAGAATTTTCAGTAGTGCCACGAATATACAATATATTACAGAAGAGCCAAATATTTCCCAAAACACCCTAAAAGAGTCATTATGGGGCTTAGGATGAACGAATAGGGACACTGTGTTTTTAGAAGGCATCTGCTTTTCCACCTCCATGGAAATGACGTGTGATGAGGACATGACATGGATATGGTACATGAGGCTCATGGGGTTTTGATGTAACTCCTATCTAAAACCACTGGCATAGTGGAGGTTGGTTTAAATAGTTTAATTTTTTTTTCTTTGCTCTATTTATTTTTGGTTTTGAAGCCCAAGAGAAAAACACAGGCCACAGAGGCGGCCACTAGGAAGACATTCCTCCCAAACTTGCTTCCTCGGGCCCTGTAGCCACTGTCCTGTGGGCATGCTCATCCACCTGCAGCCCACTCCTCTGACCATGTCCACTCACTCTTTCCTGCACTCCTGTCCCTCCCCATTGTCCCCATCCACAAAGCCTCTCGGGCTGTAACTGGGCAGCCGGGGGAATTTCCACTCCTTCAGGCAATCGCTGTTCTCATGACGGAGCCTGCGAGTCATGTGACGATCACATATACTTCTGGGTGTTGTTTGTAATAAGTTCCAATTGTTCACAAAAGCCAAATGGTAATGTGAACCCAGAACTTGATCATAGCTGCAATCAAGAAATTAGGCTTGTCCTGTGAAACCTCCCAAACCAGGGCGTCTCACCCTGCAATGTGCTCTTACTTGTCTGGGGAGCCTATTGAAATCTAGATGTTTGCCTTCCAAATATTTGTGTTTGTTCCATAAATTAGTGCTGCTCTCAGCTTTGGTCAGGGAAGCTTTCTTTTGCAGGAGTATTGGGGGGGGGGAGGTGACTACTGGGAAGACTTGAAGCTTGTCAAGGTGCTGAAAATAAGTGAATGTTGAGTGCTCATCCTTAGGGACATTTAAGTCACTCCTCCAAGGCTCAGGGCACATTGCAGAAGCAGGAGCAGAGCGGATATAAGAGCTGGAGGGGAAGGAGTGCTGTGGAACACTGTCTTCTGGATATGACATGGCCACTGCGCTCACAAACTCACAAAAATCTATGCTTAGCTGCACAAGACTGGGCTCCACAACATCCCTGATTGAGATGGTGGAGGGGTCATGAGACCCTGCTCCCTCCTGAGGAGCTGTTAGCAGGGAGGGGTCTTTTCTTAGTGGTGTAGCCACTGGTAAGGTGCCCATGCTCCAGAAAACAGCCCTACTCCTATGTATAGGCAAGTGACCCTAATCACAAAAATAAAAATCCAAGTAGAAATAAGACTAGCTGGGAAGAAGGGATTAGCAGGAGGGAGAAGCAGTTAAGAGAAGACAAGGAGGGATAAATATGATCACAAGGTACACATGTATAAAAAATAAAAATTAAGTAAATTAGGGCTGGGGAGATGCCTCGGCAGCTAAGAGTGCTTGCTGCTTAATCATGAAGGCCTCTTAGGCCCGAAACTACCAAGATATACTCCCAGAACCCACATAAAATGCTAGGTGTGTTGGTCTATGGAGACCTCTCAATGGTTAAAGACACTTGCTTGCAAAGCCTTCTGGCCTGGGCTTGATTCCCCAATACCCACATAAATAATTATTTATCTAAATTTTTTTATTACTTTAGAGAGGGGGAGAGAAAGAATTGGTGTGCCAGGGTCTCAGCTACTGCAATTGAATTTCAGATGCTTGTGCCATCTAGTGGTCATGTATGGCCTTGCTCTTGCCTCGCCTTTGTGCATCTAGCTTACAAAGGATCTGAGAGGCAAACATGGGTCCTTAGACTTTGCAGGCAAGCACCTTAACCACTAAGCCATCTCTCCAGCTCATAAATAAATATTTAAAAGAAAATCTAGGCATATCCACACATGTCTAAAACCCTAGTCGCAGAGGGAGAAGAGAGACAAGAGAATTGATGGGTTGGCTAAGGGACAGCAGCTGTGGGTTGAGGGAGAGACTCTGTTTCAAGGAAAGAAATACATGGGTGTGCAATGAGAAAAGGATGCCTGACATTCTCCCGTGACCTCTTCATGGACACACACACACACACATACACACACACACACACACACATACACACACACACACACGGGGTGCCTGCATCTGCACATGCATGTGTTTACACCACATATCACACACAATGCACTCACATATATTACACACATACCCAGAAAGAAAAATAATTTAAAATATTAAATTAAAAAGTCTAGATTCTGACTCAGAAGGGGGCAGAGCCTGAGAACCTGCATTCCTCACAAGCTGTTGCCTCAGACCCAGAGACCACGCTTCACTGGGGAAGAGGAGCCTCCAAGGTCTTCCAGTGCCAAGGCCATGTCTGACCTGACCTTGAGCACGCATTTGCAGTACCACACACAGTGCAGGAAGTATGGGTCTGTCACTTTTCTTGTCTCTGTGACAAAATACCCAACAGAAGCAACTCGAGGAATGAAAGATTTATTTTGTCACAGCGTCATTCATGGTGGTAACTGAAGTGGCACTGTCTGTGGCGATGGGAGCTCGTGGTATAGCTTATCCGCATCTTGGTAGACGATTCAGAGGGTTCTTGCTGGAGATGTGGCTGGGCTATACTACCCAGAGGTTGGCCCCCAATGACCCATCTTCACCAGCCATGTCTCCCAAGCCCAAAGGCTACACAAACTCCTGAGACAGCGCCACCTGCTGGAGACAAGGCGCTCAACCATGTAAGTGTATGAACAAGGGTGCTTTACCTTCAGACCCTAAAAGTGGGGGTTTGTGGAGGTACGGAGAGAAGGGAGACCCAAAGTTTTTCCGTAGGTTATTCTTTCTTTGTCCTCCACATTGACCTCCATCAGGGCTGGTGGCCAGTCCTTTTAGAGGGCTTCATCCCAAGATATTCCCCCATAACCTTGTGATCTTTGAAGCTTGCTTCCGATGGGCAGTCCCCTATGAGTAAGCCAGAGCTCCCCCAAAGATTGCACCCATGGGCCTGGGCCTGCAGAGGGGACCTTTCCTCACAAGACCACTGGCCAGTTGTGGTTCCTTGGGAACATGTGATAGACAGGGTTTTATTCAGAAAGCAATAGTACTTTTTCGTGTGTGTGTGCATGTGTGTGTGTGTGTGCGTGAGTGCACGTGTGTGTTTGGGGGAGTGGTTATATGTGCACCCATGTGCAAGTGGAGATGGGGTGACAAATATGGAAGGCCATGCATCCGTTTTGAAATGGTCTCTCACTTGCCATAGGCTTACCATGTAGGCTAACTGGCTGACTGACCCACAAGCCCAGGGATCTTCCTGTCTCTACCTCACTAAGTTTCTGTTTTTGGTTTTTTGAAGCAAAGTCTTCTCCAGCCCAGGCTGACCTGAAATTCACTATGTAGTCCCAGTGCAGCCTCGAACTCATGGTGACCCTCCTACCTCTGCGTCCCAAATGCTGGGATTAAAGACGTGCGCCACCGTGCCTGGCTTTAACTCCCTAACTTTGGGATTACAGGCTCCCATGCCTGGTATTCTATTTGGGCTTTGGAGCTCCAACTCAGATCTTCATACTTGCAAGGAAAACACTTTACTGACTAAGCCATCTCTTCAACCCCTTTTTGGCTTTCAAACATTGGCCCTGTGTTAGCTTTAACATCAATTTATTCCAATAAGTAGAAAATGGACCCTCTTTTCTCGTCCCCCTCCCTACCCAGGGGGTAGAACTCAATGACCAATCCTAAAATAAGGCTGCTTATGCGGAGAGATGCGTCAGGAGAAACACTACATGACACAGAGCAGAGGGCAAAAGCCTCCAGGAGCAGGCACGGGTCCAAAGGCCAGCCAGAGCACCTGCCGTGGTCAGTAACAGCCTCTGAATCTACCCTTTCGCCATCTCCCAGGCTCAATGGAGCTTTGCGTCCAGCCATTTGCCAGGGGGACAAGGCTCCCAGGAAGTAAGTGGACAAGACAGTTATGTTGCAACCTTCTCAGTGACATCACTGATATCACTATCTGGAGAGATATGCCTCTGGACACTGGATGGAAGGCAAGACAGCGACCTGAGCCACCTGACCTGGGTAGCCACCATCCAGAGGGAGGTGACCAGCTGTCCTGCTGCGGTGACAGGGCCTCAGCTCATGTTCTAAACTTGAATTCTTTCAGCCACACCATTGCTCTTTTCTCTAGATGCTGTCTATAAACTTGCCACTGCCCACACTACATTGTTTCTATTTTAAAGTTTTTGTTAACATATATTAATTATACATAATAATGAGTTTCATCATGGCATCTTCATACACACATGTCATTTATTTTTTATCATCTGGAGCCTTTTAAAGTGTGAAGTTTAGGTCAGGACCTCCCATTATCTTCTCTTGTCCCCTCCCACACCCGCTGATCCCTCTTCTCTTCCTAACTAGTGTCCCCCTCTGCTTTCACATCTCTGTGTGTGTGTGGAAGTGTGTGTGACCCATTGGGTTTCGTTAAGGTTCCTTACAGGGG
The DNA here is from genome assembly GCF_020740685.1 of Jaculus jaculus. Lineage (NCBI taxonomy): Eukaryota > Metazoa > Chordata > Mammalia > Rodentia > Dipodidae > Jaculus > Jaculus jaculus. Next base: position 11,762,964 of record NC_059106.1, on the reverse strand, counting down.
CATAACTGAAAGATTGCATTCGGGAACACGAGCAGTTACCAATGTCTATGCGACTGAAAAACTATCTTTTCCTTCCTCTGCAACCCTTAACTACCTATATATCTTTAGGGAGAGGTGGAGCCTTGCAAGCCCCTCCCCCAGCACATGTTAATTGCTTTTAAATCTTCAGGGAGGGTCAGGGCTTCCTGAGTCCCTCTTTGTGGGATAGAATTTTAGCAGGACCAATCTTATACAGGCCTTGTGCTGGTAGCTGCATCTGCTGAGGGATTGAGAGTTCAATAGCCATGCCATGTGTGGTGGTTTGATTCAGGTGTCCCCCATAAACTTAGGAGTTCTGAATGCTAGGTTCCCAGCTGATGGAGATTTGGGAATTAACGCCTCCTGGAGGGAGTGTGTTGTTGGGGGCGGGCTTAAGGGTGTTATAGCCAGTGTCCCCTTGCTAGTATTTGGCACACTCTCCTATTCTTGCTGCCCACCTGATATTGGCCAGGGGGTGATGTCCACCCTCTGTTCATGCTGTCATTTTCTCTGCCATCATGGAGCTTCCCCCTTGAGCCTATAAGCCAAGATGAACCTCTTTTTTCCCACAAGCTGCTCTTGGTTGGGTGATTTCTACCAGCAATGCGAACCTGACTGCAACAGTAATCTTGGTATGAGAGTGGGGTTGCTGCTAGACACCTGATTGTGTGGCTTTGGCCTTTTGGAGCTGATTTTCAAGAGGAATGTGGAAGGATTTGAAACCTTGGCCTAAGAGATGCCTTGCAGTGCTGTAAGTACATCTTGATGGACTATTCTGGTCTGAGCTGCAGGACCTGAATGCAGTAAGAACTATGGACTGTGAGGTTCGGCTTATGAGGGTGAGAAAGAGCTTTGCTTGGACTGGGCTAGCAGTTTGTGTGAGAAGCTTGCTGTTATGCCCATGACCTGAGAAGTTGTGCAGGGTTGCTTTGCATAGAAATGAACTGGTGTGAGCAGAGGGATATGGCACACACAAAAAAATCTTTGGGTGAACTGCTGCCCATTCAACTGCAATTGAGAGATTACAACCTTTGAGATTGGGCCAGTTGACCTGCCCTGGGGCAACAGGAAGAATGTAGTCTCTTTTAAAGAGGCCTGAATGTTCAAGGAATGTCCTGTTCTTCAAAATCTGCTTTATTCCCCCGGATTAACAAATTGGCACCCTACCTGGTATTGTGGAGAATAAGAAATGCAGAAAAGAGAGGGTCATTGAGTTTGCCTCATGGTCTTGTGTTTTGGAAATGGCCATGGGCAATGTGAAGCAGGTGTGCTGATGCCTCCATGGAATCCCCATGGGGCTATGAAGATGAACCGTGATTTACAGAGGAGACCCACATGGAGATGCCAGGACCATGAGATGGCTGCTAAGGAAAGCTGCCTGCCCCGGTGAAGTTTTCCAGGACTGTGAGTAGCCTAGGTAGAGGGGTAGAATTGGAACTCCAGAGACTTGTTCCTGGTTAGAATTGTCCGACTTGGAGATTTGTCATTGACTAGAGTTGTTGGACTTGGAGCTACAGAGGTTGATGTTTTTCCTGTTTTAAATCTTGTATCCATTGAATATTTCTTTGCTATGTCCAATGCCATCTTTTGCCATGTGAATATGTATTCTGTACCATTATGGGTTTGGGGGGATTTTTTTTATGTATTATAGCAGTTAAAAGACCTTCTAGGTCAGCCTGGGCTAGAGTGGGGCCCTATCTTGAAAAAAGAAAAAATCGTGAGAGAGAGATATTCCAACTCAAAACAAAAAAATGGGCAGAAGAAATATGGACACCCAACATTCCGCTCCAGCCACCAATGCGGGTGGTCACCACACCAGACAAGCGTGTGGAGCGCCACCCCCCACGCCACTCTAAATACACAAGCCAAAAGTAAACAAAGAAGTAAAGCAGAGAGCAACACCAACCTCTGCCCCCAACACACATGCAAGCATGTGCCTGAGAGTCCACACACATATAAACATGCATACACACATGCATATCACACACATACGCGGGGGAAATGGGCATTCCCAAAGAAGGGCACCTGAGATCGTCCTCTGGCACCATACACATGCACCTGAATACTCAAGCATGCATACACGCACATGTGCATGCACACACACACACACACACACACACACACACACACACACACAGGCACACACCATGCTATAGAATCTCATGGGGAAAATGAAGTTCTGAGCTAACAGGACAGACAGACCAGACCCCAAGCCTGGGACACTGGCTGTGCTTGGAGGGTCCCCGCTGACAAGACTGTGTGGGTACCCTGTCCTCCTGGCTCTCCTTACTATGGGCTTGATGAACTTGCATCTGAGGCAGCCTGTTGCCCAGCATGCTTGGAGGGCCACAGGAAGGTGGGAAGCAGGCTGTTCCCAGGCACACCATCCGTAGGCATCCTTGCTGGTAGGACGGGCAAATGGGATGGAGGTCTGGCCTGCAAACACGTCCCCTCAACAGTAATACAAAGACAGGAAAGAGCCACCATGCTCAGCTTGGAGAGCGGCCTTGAGCAGACCCCAGGAGCCTGGATCCTGATCCGAGAAGCCTAAACACGTGAGCAATCCGACACACAGGCAGAGGGCTGCACATGCACAGCAGGGGTCTGGACAAATTCTCAAAAGAGGAACAACATTCCCCTTAACCGTATGTGTTCTTTCTTAAATGTGTACGTGCATGCGCTCATGTGTGCAAGGTCATGTGTGTGGGTAGAGGGAGGACAATTAAGAAAATTACCCCATTTTCATAAGCTCTAACATGTTTCCCTTTTATGTACATTTTATTATATTGTTCACAATTGACATTTTCATACTTAAGCATACTGTGATTTGATCATAATACCCTCCCAATACCTGTCTTTCAAAACAAGAGTGAAATTGATTTTTTCTCTAAGCAAAAAGTCTCCATCTTCATTTTTTTTGTTGTTGTTGTTGTTCCTTTAATATCTTTTTATTTTGTGTTGAAGACAGGGTCTCACTCTATAACCCAGACTGGACTTAGAACATTCCTCCTGCCCCAAATGCTAGTATTACAGGCACATGCCACCATGCACATCCCCTTGAGTATCTTACGTCTCAAACAAGCCTTCCCCTTGGGTTTTACTGATTTTGGATTCCGTGTCCTACCTGTCACCTGCCACCTGCACAGCCTTGCGCAAGTCACACCACCTCTCTGACCTACCGTTTCCTCATCTATAAAATGAAGACATCTGTTCTCCTGGGTTGTTGCACTCACTATTCTGACGACAGGTTACACCAGCTATAAAAGGCAAGATGCTGTCCCCCTCAGTTAGGTGTGTTCTGCTGGGGGGCTTGCTTTGGGGGGTGGTCTGAGAGCTGTGGCTAGCCTGAGGCTAGAGAGGGTAGCCCCAGGCTTGGGAACAAAAAAGAGAAATGGCCTGTGTGGGAGAGCGAGAGAGGTGGGCCCCTGCCCTCGCCTGTGAAAGGCTTATCTGGTATCTCACCTTGCCCAAGGTCTTCCGGATCTAGAGAGAAGTCAACCAGCCCTCACAGCTGTCGGGTGTGCGTGGCATGTCTGCTGGACTCCCACAGGTAGCAAAAGCTTGGCGCAGGTTGCTTACACTCACGCCAGCCCCTAAGACCCTGCGAGGAACAGGAAGCTCCTGCAAAGTGGACGCTGCCTGCACTGTTACAAGGCTGAGGGTAGCAGCAGCCTGCAGGTGGACAGCTGGCTTCGGAGTGGAATATCCAGGTGTGACACCCGCCCACCCACGTTACTGCCCGCCTAACTCTGCAGTCAGTGAGCGGGGCCCTCCGATGGGCAGAATGCTATCTTTTAGTGGATATTAATGTTTTAATTTTTCTTTTTGAAAAGTACCTTTTAAAATAGTTAAAATATGTATTTTTTTCATCTATTTGAGAGAGAGAAAGGCAGATAGACAGACACAGAGAGAGAGAATAGGTGTGACAGGGCCTCCAGCCACTGTAAACAAACTCTAGATGCATGCACCACCTTGTGCATCTGACTGTACGTGGGTCCTATGGAATTGAACTTGGGTCCTTTGGCTTTGCAGGCAAATGCCTCAACTGCTAAGCCATCCCTCCAGCCTGAAAAGTACCTTTTATCCTGGTCTACTTTAATAAAATATTTCCCTGCCCCATGGTCAGAAAGTTTGAAAAGATTTTCAGTTTTTGTTCAAATCTGAAGTCCAACTTGAACAGACTTCTAGTTATTGTGGAGAAGGGATCAATGCCTTTGTTCCCCCATCTGTCCGTGTCTTGAACAGTGGGAACACTTCAGAGATGGATAGTTAGTCCTGGTTGTCAACTCGGTCAGCTCTATGTTCACCTGGAACACAAGCCTCTGGGCACGACTGTGAGGAAGGTTCTAGTCTAGGTTAGCTGAGGTGGGGAGATTCACCCTACATGTGGATGGCACCATTCCACGAGCTGGGACCCTGGACTGAATAAAAAGGAAAAAGAGGGCTGGAGGGATGGCTTAGTGGTTAAGGCATTTGCCTGCAAAGCCAAAGGACCTCTGTTTGATTCCCCAGGACTCATGTAAGCCAAGATGCACAAGGTGGCGCTTGCATCTGGAGTTCGTTTGCAGTGGTTGGAGGCCCTGACACACACATTCTTTCTCTCTCTTTCTCTCTGTATCTCTCTCTCTTCCTCTGCCTTGTTCTCTAAATAAATAAACAAATAAATGGAAAAAGAGCTGAGCTTCAGCCTTCACCTCTGTTTCCTGACTGGGATGCAATATGGCTGTGCCTTGCCGCGATGGGCTGTACCCTCAAATTGTGAGCCAAAACAAACCCTTCCTTCCTTATGGAGCTTTTGCCGGGTGTTTTGTCACAGCAAGAAAAATAACTAATACAGCAGGGAATGTGACTCTGTTGGTGAAACAAGAAAGAGCTGAGTTCCACAGTAGAGAAGGTTCCAAAGACCAGAGCACAGCCAGCGTGGTGGTTCACGCAAGCCTGTCCTCCTGACACCTGGGAGGCTGAGGCAGAAGGATTTTCATGAGTTTGTGGACAGCCTGGGCTTCAGAGTGAGTCCTTGTCTCGAAATAAAAAAAAAAAAAATAATAAAAAGAAAGAGAGAGAGAGAGAGACTAACCCAGTCCTTAGATTTACTAGAATAATGTCTTTCAGGTCACAGGGTGATCACAGGCTTCCTCTTGGCATGTGGCATTCATGCTTGAACTTGACTTCTTATCAACCAAGGAGTTCATGAGCCAAGCTGAGCTGTGTTGGAGAACTGTGCTTGTATGTTAGCCTATGTGCTCATCTACTTAAAATACCTCTCCTTTCCCCGGTGCTGATGTGTAAAGAACAGTCCTTACCCCACAGAGCTCACCACGCGGGTCGACACACACAGGTGGGGCCATCCAATATGCTCAACGTCAGCACATGTTGACCAGACACGCTCATCCGTGCACCTCCTCAATGCAGCTGCGTGAGGTCTGCCACACGCCTAGCCTAACAGAAGTCTAGATTTGTCTCCTGTGCAGCCTCTCAGCACAGCCTCTAGTGTCTAACGTCCTCAGTTGCACAGTGTAACGCTCTGTCCGTCTACAGCTTGAGCTACAGATTGTTCCTGTGATGGTTTGAGTGCCAACCATCTTGCCCCCCAATGAGCTCATGTTTTGAACACTTGTTTCCCAGCTGGTGGTGCTGTTAGAAGATGTTGTGGGGTCATTGGGAGGCGGGGTTGGGCTCTGCAGAGGTGGGCCTTTGAAAGTTAGAGCTAGCCCTTGCTTTGGGGCACCCTCTGCTTTTCACTCAGCCATGACAGGAGCAGACTCTACCACGCATTCCTCCTGCCTTCCCCACCACCCACCACTGCGGGCTGAGGTCATGTGACCCACCAGCCACGATAAATCTTTCCTTCCTTAACTTGTTCCTGTCAGCCATTATGACCAAAGTTGCACAAAAGTAATTCAGGGGCTGGAGAGATGGCTTAGCGGTTAAGTGGCATGCCTGTGAAGCCTAAGGACCCAGGTTCGATTCTCCAGGTCCCACATAAGCCAGATGCACATGATGGCGCATGCATCTGGAGTTCATTTGCAGTGTCTAGAGCCCTGGTGTGCCCATCCTTCCTCTCTCTCTCTCTGTCTCTAATAAGTAAATAAAAATGGGGGAAAAAGTAATTCAGTACCATTTACACATAGGTGTTTTTTTTTTTAATTTTTATTTATTTATTTGAGAGCGACAGACATAGAGAGAAAGACAGATAGAGGAAGAGAGAGAATGGGCGTGCCAGGGCTTCCAGCCTCTGCAAATGAACTCCAGACGCGTGCGCCCCCTTGTGCATCTGGCTAACGTGGGACCTGGGGAACCGAGCCTCGAACCGGGGTCCTTAGGCTTCACAGGCAAGCATTTAACCGCTAAGCCATCTCTCCAGCCCTACACATAGGTGTTTATTGACCGTGTCTATGCATTCATCTAAGCATGGTCCTTCTGGCCACCCGCCTCCCTATCTGGGTCGGCCAAGTGGGTGGTGGGACAGTACTGGCAAGTGTGAGGCTGCCCGAGCTCAACTCGTCCCCAACCAGTTGCCCAACATCACACCAGTTACCTCGTGGTTGCAGACTCACTAGCCACACTGAGAAAGGAGTACGTGTGGGTCGGACATGGTTTCCTAACTGACATGACTTTTCAGTGCATTGTCTCTGTAATGCGCTGGGCTTGCTAATAAGCAGCTCACCCTGCATTTGTAAAGCCGTCTCTGTGGCAATGCCTATGGAATTGGTCAGGCTTCCTTGGATACAAATGAGAAAAACACCGCCCGTCCTCCGTGTGGAAGCAGAAAGCCTTCATGCCTTGGCTGTCATGGAGTCAAAGTAGACGCTAATGGAGCCTGGGCCTCTCATACTGGACTAAGGATTCACCATTCTCATTCTGAACCCCTGTTTTCTTTCTAGTTTTGCATCTCCCTTTGCTTTTAAATCCCATGCTTTCCTACTGAAGAAGAGCCCTGTGCCCACAATGGGGAAAATGGCTCAAACAGACCTGACTAAGTGACTCCATGTGTATATATCCATCCAGGGAAGGGTCTCTACTTGACCTTCATCCTGTTGATTCAGTCCCTGTTGCTGAGGGTTAGATAACCCTGAACAAGGGCCCTAAGTCCACAGCCCTGATAGAAACCATGGAGTAGGGAAGGGCAGTTCTCCCATCTAAAGGATGATGAGCAGCAATGACAGCGTCCCTCTAGAGGCGCTAATAATAAGACAGTACAACCCTAGGGCAATGGCTCTAGGTAAAGCACTTGCTATGCAAGTGTGACGTCATGTGTTCAGCACCCCAGAACCCATGTAAAGACAGGCACACCTCTACAGCAAAATGGGAGGTGGAGACAAGAGAATCCCTGGAAACTCACAGGCTAGCAATGCCTGCTATGTGCAGTGGGAACAAGAGACCCCACCTCAGACAAGATGGAAGGCAAGGCCCAGCACCCAAGGCTGTCTTCTGGTTGACATGAACACTGTGACATGCGCACACATGATACACACCACACACACATACACACCACACACACATACATACATGCACATAGACAATAAATACCACACACACATACATGCACACACATACACAATACACACCACACACACATACACGCACACCACACACATGCATGCACATATACACACATACACAACACATACATGCACACACATACATACGTATACACACACACACATACATGCACGATAAACTAAATGATACTTGTGGATTCTGGAAACCTTTTCCTGGATGAATTCTTTTTGACAAAAAAATATTTTTTATTTCTTTGCAAGGAGAGAGGGGAGAGAGTATGGACATGCCAGGAACTCTTGTTGTTTCAAACAAATTTCAGATGTGTGTGCCACCTTGTGCATCTGGCTTTCCATGTGTACTGGGGAATTGAACCCAGGCCCGTCAGGCTTTGCAAACAAGCACCTTAAACTGATAAGCCATCTCTCCAGCCCTTTCTGTGAAAAAGTCTGGCTTCATGCTTATAATCTGTGGGATCCTCGGAAAATTAATGAATCTATTTAATCCTCACTTATTTCATCTATAAGAAGGGGCGATGCCACATTGAGATAAGATGCAAATGCAATGCAAGGGTTTAAGAGCTTGGTGCTGCCACCATTGGTTTTCAGACCACACAGCAGTGAAGCAATACACTCGGTGCCCATCCCAAACTCTCCCCAGCGCAGCACAACCCAGGGAAGGGGTGCTGTAACACACGGAGTAAGCAAGCAGGTCTGGCCACGGGGCGTCTTTGCGTGGATCACGTGGCCAGCGGCCCTCCTCTATATTACTCAAGTTCCTATTACTAACCCTGTTTTATACCGGAGGCACAGAAGGATTACCTTTCTGGTGAGGTCACCCAGCTACTCCTAGATTGAGTCACTGCTTAAGGGCCTTACAAGTGTGTTAACAGAAGAGCAAGCAGGGTCTTAGGGCTCTGACTCGACAGGCTGAGCTCTGTTGTCTTCCCTTGTCACTGAACTTACCCAGGAGGTGACCAGGCTCTTGACTGACAGTTGTTGTTTTTTAACCAACTTTTTTTTTTTTAATTTTTCTTTCTTTTTTTAAATATTTTTTGTTCATTTTTTATTTATTTATTTGAGAGTGACAGACAGAGAGAAGGACAGATAGAGGGAGAGAGAGAGAATGGGCACGCCAGGGCCTCCAGCCTCTGCAAACGAACTCCAGACGCGTGCGCCCCCTTGTGCATCTGGCTAACGTGGGACCTGGGGAACCAAGCCTCGAACCGGGGTCCTTAGGCTTCACAGGCAAGCGCTTAACCGCTAAGCCATCTCTCCAGCCCTAACCAACTTTTTTTTAAGTTGACAATTTCCATAAACTATTCCATGGTCATAATCCCCTCCCACCACTTCCCTTTTCCTTGTCCCCTCTCAAATTCCCCCCTCCACTAAATGCCTTCTGGGCTTTTTTCTTTTCTGTTTTTGCATATGTATGTGTGGTATGAGTGCATACATATCCATGTCTGTGTATGTAGGGTGCACATGTGTGGGCATGCATGTGGAAACCAGAGGTCGACTTTGAACATCTTCCTCAGTCACTCTACCTTATTTACTTATTGATTTTCCAAGGTAGTGTCTCACTCTAGCCCAGGCTGACCTGGAATTCACTATGGAGTCTCAGGGTGGCCTTGAACTCACGGTGATCGTCCTCCCCCTGCCTCCCTAGTGCTGGGATTAAAGGCGTGTGCCACCATGCCCAGCTTCCACCTAATTTTTTGAGACAGAGTCTCTTGCTGAACTCACTGACTTGACTAGACTAGCTAATCAGTAAGCCTCAGGGACTCTCTTGTCTCCACCTCCCCACCGCTAGGATTACAGGCACATGTCACCATTTCCACATGGGTGCTGGGGATCCAGACTCAGGTCCTCATGCTTGCCTAACAAGCACTTGAGCCTCTGAGTCATGGCTCCAGCCCCAGTGTTTTAAATGGATGTCAACAGTTGACAATGAAGAAGGCAGAAACACTTGTAGCTGGGATCCACATATGAGAGAACATGCGAAATTTGGCTTTCTGGGCCTGGGTTACCTCACTTGGTATAATTCTTTCCAGATCCATCCATTTCCCTGCAAAGTTCATAATTTCATTTTCTTGACCGCTGAATAGAACTCCATTGTGTAGATGTACCACATCTTTATTATCCATTCATCTGTGGATGGACATCTGGGCTGGTTCCATTCCCTATCTATTGTGAGTAGAGCAGCAATAAACATGGTTGTGCAAGTATCTCTAAGGTAGTGAGAAGAGTCATTTGGATATATGTCTAGGAGTGCTATAGCTGGATCATATGGCAAATCTATTTTTAGCTGTCTCAAGAACCTCCACACTGATTTCCACAATGGCTGTAAGTACAGAAGTGTTCCCCTTTTACCAAAACCTCGCCAACATTTATTGTCATTTGTTTTCTTGATGGTAGCCATTCTGATGAGAGAGAAATGGAATCTCAATGTAGTTTTAATTTGCATTTCCTTGATGGCTAAGAATGTAGAACACTTTTTTTTGTTTGTTTGTTTGTTTTTCAAGGTAGAGTCTCACTCTAGTTCAGCCTGACCTGAAATTCACTATGTAGTCTCAAGGTGGCCTTGAATTCATGGTGCTCCTCCTACCTCTGCCTCCCAAGTGCTGGGATTAAAGGCATGCGCCACCACGCCTGGCTCTAGAACACTTTTTTAGATATTTATATGCCATCTGCATTTCTTCTGATGAGAATTCTCTATTTAGTTCCATAGCCCATTTTTTGATTGGGTTGTTTGATTTCTTATTGTTCTGTTTTTTGAGTTCTTTGTATATTCTGGATATTAATCCTCTGTCACATGTATAGCTCCCATTCTGTAGGTTGTCTCTTTGCTCTATCCACAGTGTCCTTTGCTGTACAAAAGCTTTGTAATTTCATTAGATCCCAGTAGTTCATTAGTGATTTTATTTTCTGAGCAATTGGGGTTATATTCAGAAAGTCATTACATCTGGAACCAAAAATCAGTAGCAGAGGACCATAAGCTAGAAAAGGGCTATAAGGGAGGGAGGCAAGGGAAGGTCTTAAGGGGATGGCATTGTACATATGAAAACAGAAGAACAGATCACAGGAAGGAGAAAGGACAAAGCAAGGTCAGGGAAAGAGATTGTATAAAAGAAAGGTGGGGGGAGGATCAATCAAAATTCAAGATATTCTGAAGAAGACATATGAATAATGGCATATCCAGAGGCCATAGGTTGTTACTAGAAAAAATTCAGTGCCAGGGATGGGATACCTTCCAGTGAGTTAGTTGTTGGCCAGGGAGGTCCCTGTTGCCTCCAAAACATTATAGGCTATTGCCAAGGCCCTTGATTTCCCATGAGAAAGAGATGGTAAGACCCTATTGCTGAAGACTTCGCATGCCTGAGTGGCAAAGTCACTGAGAAATCGAGCTGGTGCTGAGCAGAAAACCTTCTCCCTACAGACCAGCCAACTGAAAGCTGGAAAAAGCTGCACAATCTGCAGCCTTATGGGAGACAGAAGTCATCAGAGGTGAAAACATTGGACACTGGAAGCCTCAAGTTTGGCCAGACAGGCCAAATGACTGGACGGGTGCAACAGTGGCATGTCTGCTCTGGGGGAAACCAGCTGCTCTCTAATTGGACTGAAGGCCCACTCTATGGGAGGGAATACATGTCTGCTACTGAAAACCTAATCAGAAGCCTAAGGCAGGGGAGGTCATGAGCTTTAGGGGTATAAAGCCTGCTCTTGTTTGGATAAATGTATATATTATTCTCACCAAACTGCCCTGAAAGCACTACCCTTAATGTTCATATACTAATGCTACTCTCACTTCTGGTTAGAGAAGCTTCTCTTTTCAGATGGCAGTGACCACTGGGATGACCCAAAAGGCAACATAGTGCAGAAAAGAAGGAACAGAGGAGTGTCCAGCACGGAAACATCTCACACCCTCCAAGGCTCAGGGTCCATTGCAGAAGAGGTGGTGGGAAGAATGTAAGAGCCAAAGGAAGGGTACCACTCCTTACATACAACTGTCCGGACAGAATTTGGCCTCGATGTCCAAGACCTCTCAGTGCCTAGCAATGCCTACACAAGACCCTCATCACAGGAGAGATGATGACATCAAATTAAAAGAAAGACTAATGGAGAGAGGAAGGAGATATTACAGAGAGCAGAGTTATAAGGGGAAAGCGGGGGAAGGGAGGGAAATACCATGGTTCATTATATGTAAGTATAGACGTTGTCAATAATATATATATATATATATATATATATATTTTAAAAAGGAAGTCAGAAACAGAACTCAGACCCCTCCAACATGCTCATAAATTCGACATTATGTAGATGAGCTTCCCCAGGTTAGTAAGGACCTGTGGCCTCCGCCCTGTGCCTCACTTCGGTGCCATCTTGGGGTGAACTTTCATTTCACAGGAATGTGCAGTGAAGTCTCCCATCCTCCCTTCTCACAGTCTGTGAATTTCAAGATCATCAGGGCGTGTTAGGTCATCCCCAGACCTGACTCTCTTCCTGGCTCAGGCCTGTGGCCTGGCAGTCAGCTCTGCATTTCTGTGACGTGTGTCACTCGGTACCTGCAGCAGCGCTGTGACTCAGCCCACGAGTAGCCGCCTTTGTCTTACTGTGACATGTCAACCAAATCCCATTGCCCCGGCATGCTCTCTCAGCCCGTGGAGGATCAACAAGGCAGCCCAGGGAGGAGACCAGGGAGAATTCCCTGCTTCTGAGTCAGCTTGGGAGGCCTGCCAGGCCAGCCCGTCACATGTGCCCTTACACCTTGCCCAAACCTCCCAGAAAGCTGTGTTTCTCATTCCCAACTTTACCCCTTCCCTCACCCCCAGCCCTCAAGAAAAGGGGGGGCCACACCACAGAGCTGTTTTTACCTGAGTCATAAATCCAAGATCAAGTTTTCAGGCTATGTTTCTTGAAAAAGAGAATGTTGCAGGCCATCGGCATACTTGACATTGCACATTTATTTCTGCAGTTTGCCTTGTCTGGCGCTGTGTATAAGCACCCTGACCATGTCGCAGCTGGCTAGTCTGGCTCAGCCTGTTGTCATGGAGACAGCAGGGAATAATGAACAGGAGTCTCAGGACTGGATTTCTGAGCCCCATCTTCCTTATCTGGAGGGAGGAATAAGGGAGCTTTTTGTAGAGTAGGATTGAATGAGATCATATGTAACACACATTCAATAGCACCCCCTGAGTATATGAACTTTATGATGGAAACCCTTCTCCTTGACAGGCTGACCTCACCGTCCCAAGTGACAAGACAGAAAGAATTGCATTTGCCACTAAATCATGTTTTCTGAAGCTTTTACCAGTGGAAGTCTAAGTACGATGGTTCTGGAGACACCTTCGTGTTACTATAACATTAATATATGTTCATGTTTATATTTGATATTATATTATGTTGTTTATATTTTCTTTAGTGCAATTTAGGAATTGAAGAATTGAATTAGGTATCATTCATAGATGTGCTAATGATGAGCTAGGTCTGGAGGCACAGGCCAGTCATCACAGATACTTGAGAAGTAGGAGAGAGCCAACCTGGGCTAGTGAGCACGTGTCAAACTAGCCCGGGAAACATGGTAAGCTCCTGTTTCAAAATGTAACCAGTCTTTTTTTTAATGATGGGGTTTAGTTCAGTGATGACTTGCCCAGTGTGTGACAGGCCCTACCTTCAATCCTCAGACCTGAACAAAAGGATATTACTCATGACATTGCTCTAATATGAAAAATTACAAAAAGCCTACCAATTTCACAAGGGGAAAGTAGGTAAGTTGTGATACAGTTCTATGGTGAAATGCTATCTATGAAGCTACTAAAAAATCATGTTCTCGGAGCTGGGGAGATAGCTCCGTGTGTAAGAGTACCTTCTGCATAAGCCTGAAGACCTGAGTTCAATCCAAGCACCCACATAAAAACAAATGCTTGTAACTCCAATGCTGGAGGGGAGGCAAAGGCAGGATTGCTGGGGGGCGTCCCTGGTCAGCCAGTCTAACAAATGACCACATGAGCGAAGGGAGAATCTTGTGGGAGAATCTGTCTCGGGGAAAGAAGGCAGAAAAGTGAGTGATGGGGACACCTGACATCTTCCTCATCTTTCACGTATGTGAAGGGACTTTTCACACCTGTACACACATGCACACGCCACACACGCTCTACATACTGCAGACATTTGTGTACACAAAACATCAAGTTATTGGAGAGCAATCATTTTGATAATAAATATTTTTCTGGGGATGGAGAGATGGCTTAGCGGTTAAGGCACTTCCCTGCGAAGCCTAAGGACCCAGGCTCGATTCTGTAGGTCCCACATAAGCCAGATACACATGGTGGCACATGCGTCTGGAGTTCATTTGCAGTGGCTGGAGGCCCTAGAGTGCTCATTCTCATTCTCTCTCTCTCTCCCACTCTGTCTAGTAATAATAAATACATAAAAATAAATTTAAAAAAATATTTTTTTCTGAACTGCTACGTGAAAAATGAGGCCCAGAAAGCCAAGCGCCACATGTTCTCTCTCATATGTGGATCCTAGCTACAGATGACTGGGCTTGTGCGTGAGAATGAAAATACTTAGTAGCAGAGGCCAGTAAGTTAAAAAGGAGACATAAAGGGTAGAGAAAGGAAGGGAGGAGGATACTTAATAGGTTGATATTGTATATATGTAATTACAATGATTGTAATGGGGAGGTAATATGATGGAGAATGGAATTTCAAATGGGAAAGTGTGGGGGTGGGGAGGGAGGGAATTACCATGGGATATATTTTATAATCATGGAAAATGTTAATAAAAATTAAAAAAAAGAAAAGAAAAATGAACAAAGCACAAAGAATACACTGTGGGTTTTTTTTTTCTGGTTGTTGTTGGTACTATTATTTTTGTTTTGTTTTGTTTTGGTTTTTGGTTTTTCGAGGTAGGGTCTCACTCTAACCCAGGCTGACCTGGAATTCATTCTATAATCTCAGGGTGGCCTCAAACTCACAGGGATCCTCCTACTTCTGCCTCCTAAATGCTGGGGTTAAAGGCATGTGCCACCACGCCCAGCTTGGTATCTTTAATAAATAGAAATATACACATGTACATGAAAAGACATGTACCAAAACCTTAGTCATCATTCCTTTGGTTGGAATCCAAGTGATTTTTGTTGCTTTGTGGTTTTCTGTGTTTTATCCTGCAAATCTTCATTTCCTCAATTAGGAAAAAAAAAAGTCATTTTAAAGCATGCTACTAAACAAATCTGGTATTCCAATTATCTCTGCCTTTGAGACCTGAACTACATAGGCAAGAATATTACCTACACAGACATATAAACAACTCTGGGCAAGACCTCAAAGTGTTAATGATATTCTGCGTCTGCAGCTCAAGGATGAGGTCCTGACTATCTTATGCTTTCCTGGCTTCAAATTCCCCACAGTTTACATGCACTGCTTTCATAAAAAGGAAAAATAGCATCAAATATCTCTGGTAGGTAGAAGCTGTGGTGGGGGAGCTCAGCTGTTGAAGGTGCTTACTTGTAAAACCAGTTCAGGTTCAAGTCCCCAGTACCCTTGTAAAGCCAGAGGCTACAAAGTGGGGTGTGTCTGGAGTTCATTTGCAATAGCAAGAGTCCCTGGCGCAGCCATTCTCCCTCCCCCCCTCTCTCTCTTCCCTTCTCTTCTCTTTGAAATGAATGAAAATATTTTTTTAAATTTTATTTCTTTATTTATTTGAGAGAGAGAAAGAGGCAGAGAGAAAGAGAGAATGGGTGTGCCAGGGCCTCGAGCCACTGCAAATGACCTCCAGATGCATGGGCCCCCTTGTGTATATGGCTTATGTGGGTCCTAGAGAATCAAACCGGGGGCCTTAGGCTTCGTAGGCAAACACTTTAACCACTAAGCCATTTCCCCAGCCCCTGAAAAAAAAATTTAATACCTAAATTGGGGCTGGAGAGATGGCTTAGCAGTTAAGGTGCATGCCTGTGAAGCCTTAGGACCCAGGTTCAATTCTCCAGATCCCATGTAAGCCAGATGCACAAGGGGGCAGATGCACCTGGAGTTTATTTGCAGTGACTAGAGGCCCTGGTGTGCCCATTCCCTTCCTCTGTCTCTCTCTCCAATAAATAAATAAAAATAAATCTTTAAAAGAATATACCTGAATTGTATCTGAGGAGCTGGCTCCACAGATAAAGAGCTTGCCTCACAAGCATGAGGACCAGGTTGGGGTCCTGCACCAACATGAAAGCTGGGCAGTGTGGCAGCCACCTGTGATCCCAGCACTTGGACAGCAGATGGGCAGTCGATGGAGCAAGCTAGCCAGCTAGACTGGCTGAATCAGTGAGCGGCAGGTTCAAGAGAGACCCTGACTCAGTATAAACAAAGAGGAAAGTAATCGAGGAAATCATCTGATATCAGCTCTGGCCTCCACCCACACAAACGCACACATGCACATGCACCTGCACACATGGGTGCCCCTCCACACGCATGCACACCACACACACACACACACACACACACGCACGCACACAATCCATTGAAAGATCATATGTTAACAACTATAATTTCTTTCTTTAAAAACATTTTTATGGGGCTGGAGAGATGGCTTAGCAGTTAAGTGCTTGCCTGTGAAGCCTAAGGACCCCGGTTCGAGGCTCAGTTCCCCAGATCCCACGTTAGCCAGATGCACAAGGGGGCGCACGCGTCTGGAGTTCGTTTGCTGTGGCTGGAAGCCCTAGCGCGCCCATTCTCTCTCTCTCTCCCTCTGTCTTTCTCTCTATGTCTGTCGCTCTCAAATAAATAAATAAATAATGAACAACAACAACAAAAAAAAACCATTTTTATGTAATTACATACAAATGCCACCTGGCTTTATGTGGGTGGCTGGAGAGTTAAACACAGGCCGGCAGGCTTTGCAAGCCAGCACCTTTAACTGCTGAGCCCCAACCATGGCATTTTCCTCCTGCGTTCGGTGACAGCTCACTGTCTGGGCTGCTTCTTTGCTAAATTCACTTTACCGTGCAGGTCAGGCGAGCTTGTGAGAAGCTCTTGTTTCTCACTCCCTGGTGCTGGTTTAGCTTTACATCTAGTCCCTTTGCTGTTTTAAGTCTTTCATTGTTTCAGGGTGTCTGTAACAGTCAACAGAAAGTTATCAAAGCTCGAGGCTTGAATCAAAGAGAAGGCAGCATTTAGCACAGCAGTCAGACTGGTGGAGGCCGGAGCATCCCCAAGGCAGGGCCTCACAGCATCTTCCACTGGATTCTAGATCAAAGGAGGGCAAGTAAGTGTCTTCACTTGGCCTCAATTTTCTCCCCAGTGTTGGCAACATAGTTATCTGCCTGCCCATCTCGGCTGCATCTGCAGCCATGGCTTCTTGAGGTTGCATCTGAAGCATGAATTTCCAGGCTTGGTAAGAGAACCAACGTGCACTTGTCAAAAAGAGTGAGATTCCGCGGGGCATGGTGGCACATGCCTTTAATTCCAGCATGTGGGAGGCAGAGATAGAAGGATTGGCATGAGTTCAAGGCCAGCCTGAGACTATATAGTGAATTTCAGGTTAGCCTGGGTTGGAGCAAAAACATAAACAAAAAAAAAGTGAGGGAGGACAAAATGCTTAGTAAAAGAGAAAAAAAGTCTTTGATATTCATATTTTTTTTAAAAAAAAGTCAAAGTTTGGGCTGGAGAGACGGCTTAGCGGTTAAGCGCTTGCCTGTGAAGCCTAACGACCCCGGTTTGAGGCTCGTTTCCCCAGGACCCACATCAACCAGATGCACAAGGGGGCACACGCATCTGAAGTTCGTTTGCACTGACTGGTGGCCCTGGCGCGCCCATTCTCTCTCTGCCTCTTTCTCTCTGTCTGTCGCTCTCAAATAAATAAATAAAAATAAACAAAAAAAATTTTTTTTTTAAAAGTCAAAGTTCCGGGCTGGAGAGATGGCTTAGCGGTTAAGCGCTTGCCTGTGAAGCCTAAGGACCCCGGTTCGAGGCCCGGTTCTTCAGGTCCCACGTTAGCCAGATGCACAAGGGGGCGCACGCATCTGGAGTTCGTTTGCAGTGGCTGGAAGCCCTGGCGCGCCCATTCTCTCTCTCCCTCTATCTGTCTTTCTCTCTGTGTCTGTCACTCTCAAATAAATAAATAAATAAAATAAAATAAAATAAAATAAAATAAAATAAAATAAAATAAAATAAAATAAAATAAAATAAAATAAAAGTCAAAGTTCCAGGTCTGTTGCTAGAGCTGAATGTGTGACAACTGTTTTGAATATGTCTGTCTAGGGCTACTCGTGTGTGTCCTCCACCCACTCATGCCCTCATTTCATCTTTCCTTACATACATCATGAGCAAATAAGTGTAGGACCATATTTCATTCTCCCCCGTTGTGTGTGTGGGGTGTGTGTGTGTGTGTGTGTGTGTGTGTGGTGTGTGCTGTGTGGTGAAGCCCCCCCGTGGGCGCTCCTGCAGTTGGGGACACTTGGTGGTGGGAGGTGAACACCGGGTGTCTGCTCTGTGGCCCTTCGCCAGGTCTCTGTTTTGAGCTGGTGAGTCCAGAGTTTGCGGGGCTCCAATGGTTCCCTGGCCTCTGCCTGCCCTGCAGAAGCGGGCATGGGTTCTGGAGACGAGCTCTGGCAGTTTCAAACCCCCTCAGGCCCTTATGCTTGCATAGGAAACCAACTTAACTGCTGAGCCGTCTCTCTAGCTCTCATTTTTCTCACCTTTTTACTCATCTTAAAGGACAAGAGGTGTTTTCATAGGGGAAGACGTTCGTTGACAAATATAAACAGTGTTAACAAGTTTGTCGAATAAACATCACATAGAGGAAAATGAAAATGGGGGAAAGGGAAGGCAGCGGGAGGGGATTATGATCATGGTACATTGTTTAATATTTATGGAAGTTGTCCATATAAAGGTTTAAGGAGAAGGAAACGGAAATGTGCTTCTGTGGATTTTGTCACAGGCACCAGGCCAGAAATCTAGGAATGGCGCTGGGCTTCTCACCCTCCTCCAAGCCCACCTCCAAGTCTAGACCATCCCTCCTCCAGATGCCCATTGGCATCCGAGCCTGGGCCCTACAACTTCTTAGCCAGCACTTGTCCCCCGTGCAAGGGACTTTCCATTCGCTGCCAGAGCCATCCACTGGAATGCAGGCTTAACTCCCTATTCCTCCCGAATCCTTTCCTTTCTTGGACCAAAGCTTAACTCCTAGAAGTGGTTTTTGAGGGCTTCAGCAATTCAGCCTCCACCCCCACCCCTTGTCTCTCTGGTCACCTCATGCCTAAACCCTAACCCTAACCAGCACCTGGTCTTTCTGGAGCTCCAGTCTCCTGCTCTGTCCACAAGTGACAGGGCCTGTGCAACTGAAATTGAAACGCATCCTGACCACACACAAATCCAAAGACAAAATCATTAAGAATCTCACAATGGGGGACTAAGGAGCTAGCTCGGTCGGTAGAGTGCTTACTTTGCAAGCGTGAAGACCTGAGTGAGTTCAGTCCCCAGTGCGTGCTTAAGAGGCCTCTGAAGACTGGGAATGGAGTTCAGCTGGTGGAGCGCCGGCCTGGTCCCCATCCCCAGCGCCTCCTAAGCCAGGCCCGGTGGTGCTGTCTTGAAAGCCCAGCACTTGGGAAGTGGAGGCCGGAGGGTCACATGTTCTTGGTAATCCTCAACCACAAGGCAATTTCAAGGCCTGCGTGAGACACTTCTCAAAAAATATAAATAAATAAATAAATAAAAGCATCTGGACTGGGGACAGGGCTTGAGTATGCCCTTTAAATGCTGACAGATGGAGCTGTTTGCAATGCAGTTGAGGACCAATGGGGGTAGCGTGCCCGTCCCTGGAAGGGTTTGTGTTTGGTGTCTATTCCTTAGCATACAGCCCATACCTGGCATCGGAAGGATCTGACCTATCCCAGCTTGATGTCGTCCGCAGTCTTCCCTGTGGCTCTTGTTGACCACCCACCCCTGCCAAGTCCTCGTATCTGACTTCCCAGTTCTTTCTGCGTTAATCCACCTTCCCAAGACCTTGATGCCCACCCAGCACAGCAGAGGCCCCCAACCACTTGCCCTGTGGGGTTGAACTTTCTTCCATCGTGCACCAGCTGGTGTGTGGCACACCTTTGGCTTCCATGCCTCGGAACCCCAAAGGGAGCCTCCAAGCCTGTGGCTTCCTGAGGCATTCCAGAAGGGAGAAGAGATGAACTGTCTCCGCAGCTGTGCGCGTGACAGAGCTTTTCGTTTTCTCTGCGGCCCAGGCCTCCTGTGCGTCTCCGGGCAGGCAAGCTGTGGGACGGGGGAGAAGGCAAACACAGCCACGAGGTCCCAGGCTGTCTGACTTTTGTGCTTTCGCTGAGCAGCGGTTTCAGGAAGGGAATAAAGAATCCAGGGTTCTGGCTCTGGCTCACATCAGACCAGAAGGGCAGCGGCTCAGCAGCAGTCAGCTTAACACAGGTCTGCCTCAAAGATGATGTTGACCAAGGCAGGACGAGGAGCTGCCTCCTTGGCCCTTCCAGCCCTGAGCAGGCAGACGAGGGAGTCCAATGCTGTAAATGAGCAGCAAACCTGCTCCCAGCTGAGCTTTCAATGCACACAGGGCTCTGGGTGCTTCTTTGAGGGAAAAGAAAGAGGCCAGAGGGGTGTGTGTGGTGTGTGTACGCGTGTGCAAGCACATGTGCATGTATGTGTATGTGCACACATATGTGTGTCTTTGTGCTTGTGACTGTGGAGAACAGTCTGCCTTCCAGCACCTTTCCCTGCTGTCTTCCCCGGAAGTGTGCTGGTGGAGGCAGGAGAGGCTCACTCAGCAAGCGCTTTGCAAACCCTTCTCCTCGGCCAGGCTCAGCTGCGCTCAGCCACGAGCTTCCAGCAGCCAGGCTCCCAAGACCCCCCTCCAGCCCTCCCAGATCAATGCGCCTCCCCACCAGCAGCCTCCCCCAGCCCTAGCACTTCCTGCATGCCCTCCTATTAAGACATCCTGGGTCCCCAAGTGCCACCCTCTCACGTCCCTTATTTGGAGGCATAGTACCAAAAGTTGGAGCACTGCATCACAAAAACATGGCCCTCTTGCTCGTGCTTTCATTACACGCAAGGAGGTTTTGTTTTGTTTCAAAGATGGGCCTTTTCTGATGAGGGGCACCTCCAGATTTAGGTCCTGTGCCAAGCCAACTAGGCAAACTGTCTAGGCTTTGAGGAAGCTGAGATAAGGAGAGCCTGGTATATCCTCAGTACAAAGGGACCCAGGTCACACCAAATAAGGGACTGCAATCATGGTTCATCCTAAGGACTCCACAGGGTCTCCATGCAGAGACTCCAACAAACCTGCCTCAAACTGACTAGTGGTCTTTTCCATAAAACAAACCACATTGCGAATCCAATGACTCTCTCTTTCCTGCATTTGTTATATTTCCATAGTAGTAGGTAATCTACCAAATTTGTTAACCAGTGGAGGAACAAAGCCAACTTTGAACAGCAGGAAAACTCCTACTTTCAAAAGAGTTTACATTTTTCTTGCTGTGCCAATGCAGAACATCTGGTCCAATCTTGATGGACAATTGCAGCTGAATGGATGCTGTGTCCAGCCTGAAACTTTCTTTTCTTTCTATGTCATATCCTTCTGCTCACACCAGTCCATTTCTACTCAGTGTAATCTATACAAGTTCTCAGGACACAGGAAGAATGAATGCATCACCCTCTCACACAAACTGCTTCTAGCCCAGTCCAGACAAAGTTCTTTCTTCCTCTCATAAGCCAAAACTCACAGTCCACAGTTTTTACTGCATTCAGGTCTTTCAACTCTGACCAGAATGGATCCCCAAATTCTTCTTTCAACGCTGCAAGCCATCTCTTTGACAAAGGTTTCAAATCCATTCACATTCCTCCCACAAATCAGTTCCAAAAGCCCAAAAGCCACATAGTCAGGTCGCTTGCATAATGATCCTACTTCTCGGTACCAGTTTTCTGTTGTAGTCACCTTCGCATTTCTGGGACAAAACACCTGGCCCAAAGCCGCTGATGGGAGGAAAGGGTGTATTCTTGGCTTACGGTCTTAAGGGGAAGCTCTGTGATGACAGAGCGGAGGCTGGACACCACCTCCTTGCCACAGCAGGGGGACAACAGCAGCAGGAGAGTGAGCTTGACTCTAGCAAAGGGGAGCTGGCTATAAGCCCATCAGCCTGCCCTGCTCAGCCCACCTCCTCCAGGAAGGCCCCACCTCCCACGTTGCCATTCAGAACACATGAATTTATGGGCGATACCGAATCCAAACCACCACATACACTTACACATGTCTTTGTCCCCAAGCCATGGCACAAAGCTCCTAAAAACTGTTAACAATTTCCCAAGTGACAGGAGCACCTCATGTTATTCATGACAAGCCATTTGGAGCCTGCAGTGGAGATCCTAAGAGACTCAGAATGGTGTTACCAGAGCCCCCAAGAAAGCAATTATAGGTTGAACCTTTCAGTCCTCCCATTTCTCCAGGATTCAGAGAGGGGGCTGGGGAGTGAGTTCAATCGCCACTGGCCAGTGACTTTATTAGTCTCCATGGCATCTCTATAGAAACAATCCTGGGGCCAGTAAGATGTCTCAGTGGGTAAAGTGCTTGCCAATGACAAATTGAGCCCACATCCCCAGAATCCACATCTGTATGCCTCTGTAATCCCAGTATGCCTATGAAGAGATGGGAGTGGAGGAAAATCCCCAGAAATTAATGGCCAAGTAGCCTGATGAATGCAGAATGAACAAGAGACCCTGCCGCAAGGTGGAAGGCAAGGACTGACATCTGGAGTTGTCCTTTGGTCTCTACATGCCCACTGTGGCATGTACATGTTCCCACTCACATACATGAACACACATACAGTGTTGTGTTTTAATCCTGAGTGCTGGGACTCAGGGAGTGTCCAGATGTGTGAGTGCATAATCTGTTGGGAGAGTGGGTCACTCCCATTAGGTGGCCTCTCCAGTATTTGCTCTGTGCACCTCTTCCTGTGTCTGTTTATTGTACCCTTGACAGTGAATTGTAGTATCATGTGCAGTACTTCCTGTTCTCTGTGGGGTTTTGTAGTGAATTATGGAAAGTAAAGGAAGTCAGATTTGTCATTGGTTCTACAGAAGTGTGGGTAGTATAATGTCTCAAGTCTGTTCAGGCTGCGACCAAACCCCAGACCCTGGGTCTGCTATCAACAGTAGAAAAGTCTTTCTTACTCTTCTTGAGGCCAGGAGGTCTAAGATGAAGGCATCAACAAATTTGGTGCCTGAAGAGGGTCCTTTCCTCACTGGTGACGCTTGCTATGTGTCTCTTGTAGCCCAAGGGACAAATAGCGCCTGGGGCTTTTTGATAACAGCACTAATCCCATTCAGGAGAGTTCCACCCCGAAGCTCTAACAACCCCCGCCCCCAATACTATTGCTGCTGGAGATTAAGCATTGCCATGTGAACTTCGGGACTTGTTTGGAAGTTCTGGCAGGAAAGTAGTCACATGCTACTCACATGCCCTTGAGGGAAGAAGGGGGTCCCCTCTGTCTGGGAAGGTTGTCCTCTTCAACCGAGCACAGTTTCAGAAGGGACACACATGGAATTGCGAGGGAGGAAAAGGACACCCACCTAGACAGCCAGATCAATGGAATCAATCCTGGTGATTAATGGGGGTGACAGATGTCATAGCCAGATGGCCCTCATGTCCAACATATGAACGGTATGGGGAAGACAGACATTCAAACTATAGCCATTGGGGACCCTGTTGGCGGCCAACATCTGAAGTGGGCAATCTTTTTAGTCTGGACTGTTAGCCTGTGGGGTAGTTCATTCTGGGTGGTGAGTGTCAGAGCAGAATTGAATTATTGGATACCCAGGTGGTGTTGGAGAATCTGAGAACTGATGTTTTTCTGACACAGGAAAACTCACCACATATTTCTTTCTTTTTTTTTTTTTTTTATTTATTTGAGAGCGACAGACACAGAGAGAAAGACAGATAGAGGGAGAGAGAGAGAACGGGCACGCCAGGGCTTCCAGCCTCTGCAAACGAACTCCAGACGCGTGCGCCCCCTTGTGCATCTGGCTAACGTGGGACCTGGGGAACCGAGCCTCGAACCGGGGTCCTTAGGCTTCACAGGCAAGTGCTTAACCACTAAGCCATCTCTCCAGCCCTCACCACATATTTCTATGGAACTGTGAGCTTCCTGGGTCTCAGACAGGACTCAGACCACATGTTCAAGGACACTGGGGACATCACAGTGCCAAGCATGCCTACCACATAGGCTCAGAATGTGTCACCCCTTCCTCTGCAGCCTTAGGCTCCCAGCCTCCAGGTGTATCTCTGAAACGTCTCACCTGCAGCTGATGTGATGGAGCAGAAGCTCCCTGGGCTGGTCAACGTGAGCGGCTTTCATGTGACAGGAGTCCGTGGGTCTCAGCTGCGACTGAGTAAGGACCCAGTGACTGGGCCACTGTCCTTTTGCCTTGTGGACTTTCAAATTTAGACTATGGAAGTCACGGTCCTTTTCTTTCCATCCTTCCTCCCTCCCTTCTTTCTTTCCTTCCTTTCTTTCCGTGTGTGTGTGTGTGTGTGCACGTATGTAGAGGCTAGAAGTCAGTATCTTCTTCATTTGCTCTCCACCTTATTTTCTGAGACTAGTTCTCTCTCACACTGAACACAGAGCTCACCAGTTCTATTAGACTCACTGGCCAGTTTGCCCTGGGCTCTGCCCGGGTCTGCCTCCTTAGTGCTGGGATTTCAGGTGCACGCCACCACACGAGGCTTTGCTATGGGCTCTGGGATTCAAACTCAGGTCCTCATGCTTGTGCAGCGAGCTCCTTAGCACATCACATTAGCATCTCTCCGCACAGTACATCCTCTCTATCGGTCCAGCTCCAAGTAGAGTCACCAGCCACTCATTTCAGGACACATCATGAAAAGGTTTCCAGCTCTGCGTCACCCCCCACCCCCCCGCCCCCCACACACACTTAAGTTAGATTTTTACCCCACAAGGCAATATAGTTGTTCTTTCCATCTGGGGCATTTCTCCTCCCAGGCCTGTGAGCCCAACCCAGCCTCTCTTCTCTGAAGTCACTTGACAGGCAGGCGGAGAGGAGGATAGTTCCAGAAAGACTAGCCATTGCTGCTAGCAGCTCTCCCGATGGAGTGGATCCCACCAGTTCCTGAGTGCAGAGGCCTTTAGGTATCCATCATCCCTTCCTTCCTCTCGAAAACAGCCTCCTCAAAAGAGCCTGCAAACACCGGATGCTGGAGAGATCTGCTCCGAGCCCCGGCTGCTGGAAGGTGGAGGGAGGGAAGGAAGGGATGAAGAGAAGCCTGGAGGTCTGCCACCAGCAAGAGGCTGGTGACAGGAAGATCTATCAATCTTGAGTGCAGAGCCAAATCTGGTGCTCGTGTTACACAGGTAATAAACGATGGGCTCTTTGCAGCTGGAGCAGGAGAGCTGTGACGGAAGAGAGCCGGGGCGGCCTGACGTCACCACTCGCGCTTTCCACCGCCGGCTGTCTGCAGCGCCCCCTCTGAACAGGCTGGCTGACCCAGGCTGTGCCACGTGAGCCGAAAGGAAGAAGGAGGAAGCAGGCCCGTGTGCCAGGTTGCCACGCACCCCTGGCCCAGGAGGCTCATGTCAGCCTGATGTGGCGTGACCCTCATCTCACTGTCTTCTCCTGCTCCCCCCCCACCCCCGCCCCGCATCTGTGCTCTTGTTGAGTGGGAGCAGACGCTGTGACGTGGCCAAGTCTGTAAGGATTCGAGCACACGGGGTTTAAGCACACGCCGTTGAAACCCGAGTCTTAGCTGTTGCAGGCCAGCTGTGGTAGCAGCTTGGGGAACACAAACCCCTAAGTTTGGCCCCTTTCCGCAAAGACTCAAGGACAGCTTGGCCAGACAGACAAATGCACGTGAAATCTGAGAGGGACCTGAGATCTTCCAGTCCAGGGCCAGGCAGCTGGTATGGACAGCAAGAGCAGGAGGGCAGGGACATGTGGCACCATCTTGCCCAAGAGGCTTGAGCGCTGACGCCATGAACAAAGTGGAACTTGTCTTGTGTTTTCATATGCCTACCTATTTACTAGGATTTTAATTGACTAGTGAATTAACTTTTGCAGGATTAGGGTAGAAGTCAGGGCTCACACATGCTTAGCCAGGTAATCTATCAGTAAGCTATATCCTCAGGCCTCTTCTCACTTTTAATTTTCACACAGTGTCTTGCTAAGTTAACCAGGCTGGCCTTGAACTAACTCTGTAGCCCAGGCAGATCTTGAACTTTCCATACTCCTGCTTCAGCCTTACAAATACCTGGGATGACAGGCCTGGGCCACTATGCCCGGCTTGCGACTTTTCATGACAACGAAATTAAAGCCCATATCCTATATCATCACACAGATGAAGGCATAAAGGTAGAAAGATGCCAGGCTATGGTAAGAAGATAAGAGTCACACAGGACTTCGAGCCACAGGGACCCAGCCTGGGATCAAGTGGCGCCTTGCGCGGAGGCCTCACCCAGAGACAGCTGACACTTCAGCAAGCTCTCAGTAGCATGGAATGACCTCGCTCACTCTACAGGGGCTGCTAGATTCAGAAATTGCTCACACAGTAAGTCCCTCAATAAACTGTAGCTGCTCCTCAAATAAATATGGGGCCTGGAAGATGGCTCAGTGGTTAAAGGTGTTTGCTTACAAAGCCCGTTGATCCGGGCTAAATTCCCCAACACTCACGTAAAAGCCAGAAGCACAAAGTAGCACATGCATCTGGAATCTGTTTGCAGTAGCAAAAGGTCCTGGCATGCCCTTTCTCTCTCTCTCTCTCTGCATATGTATAATATATATTTAATGTACTATATTAAATATAAATGTAAATACATATCACATAAATAAATTTAAATATTTTTAAAGACCTGAATTTGCATCCCCAGCACCTATGTAAAATGCCAGGTGTGGTTGTGTACACCTATAATCTCAGTGTGGGGTGGTGGAGACACACGCATGCACTCACACCACACACACATACACACAAAAAAGTTATGGGGTCCTCTGAGCATTGTGGGAAAAAGAGATGACTTTAAGTTGTTGCTGGCTTGAAATGGGCCCCGCCCTGCTGTTTCAAAGCTCTTTCCAAGGCTGTGGCTTTAACAATGCAAATGGCTCCTGCAGAAGGAAAGGCTTTCCTGGGAAGCCAAGGCACACTGTTCTGATTAAGCCTGCTCCATCTGGACTCTGAGGCTGCGGAGTATTCATCAAAAGACTGAGCGAGACGAGACGGTGGCTGCGGGCCTCACTGCCACCCTGGGCCAGCCACCCTCATCCTCCTGAGCGCCGCAGAAAGGCTTCAGTGGTGGCCAGCAGCCCCTGTGGGGCTGGCCAAGGTGCTGCCCTCTGACTGCCCAGGACGATTCAGCTTTCCAGGATGTTTCTGAAAGCAGTATGGTGCCCACACTTGGTGCAAGGAGGCATGGTAACCATATGTACTCCACACGCCTGGAGTATGATGATGGACCCATCCGTGTTTGCCCTCTATAGTTGCTACAGAACTGAAACATCAGGAGGCCCACATGCAACCCATCATTCTGTCTGTGATGGAAACCTCCAGAAGGAACATATCAGGGCAGCCCCCAGCCTAAGCGTCACATGGTATAGAGGGGTGATGTGGTGGGTGGTATAATGCCAGTTGACCCAAGCCATGAGGTGGATGAGGTAAAACGAGAAGCAAATGAGAATGCTAAAAAGATGTGTGGGCCACTATTCCCCCAAGACTGGGATTCAGCTTAAAATACTACTTATTAGCTTTAGTTGTAACTTTGCAACTCATATTTCTCCCACCATGAAGCCTTGTTAGAGGAGTAGATTAAATGAATGCAGAATAATGGAAGAGCCTGATGATTGTCATTTGTCACACATAAAGACCCACGTTTCACTCTGTGGAGACAATACCACTGATCTAAATACTTACCAGTACAGCATATTGTAAACACGTAGTTATATATTGTTATCACCAGAAAGTCGTTATAACAGAAATAAAAACCGTTTTTTATCTTAACTATTAATATTCATCAAATGTTAATGAAAATACCTAACAAATAATTATGAAGAACACATCATTTAAGTAATAAAGATGAAGGAGATGATAATCGCTGTGAATATTTAATCGGCAAAATAAAGAGCATACCATTAATAAGACTTAATTATGTCATTAAATATTTAATTTTACTTTTGCTACTAAATTTTGTTTGCAGCCTACACATTTTAAATGTAAAAGGCTCCTTAAGAAGATTTGTAGTTTTGGTAACATCAAATGCCAGGCTCTTTAAGCTTGAATTACTGTCTTCATCAAATTGGTCAACCCCCACTTGATTCATCATTAAATGAAATGAACAGTCCTATTTGAAGTTTACAAGTTACACTCTATCTATCCATAAGGACATTTAATAATTGACTCTAGATTAAACTCACATAAATAGTGTGTTCTGGTAGGGAAGAAAACCTCGTTGCTTTCCTTTCCATTTAGTTATTCAGTATCACTCAATTTATTTCCACAGGAGAACGTGGTCTTAGCTTGCAAAATCCATCTCCACCCATCCACAAGTAGACCCATTCCTTTTGTCACAGCTGGCCCCTGTCCCTTATATGTCCTGTATCTAAGGAAATGACATTTAATATGCCCATGATGCCAGGGAAGAAGCAGGCTCCTGTCCTGTTGGGCAGCCTGCAAGGGCAGCTGCCACCATCCCAGGTGTCCTGGGCAGGGTCTGGTCACATCACATGGTCAGGTACATGCTATGTCCAAATGCACAGCCTGCCATGGTTCCTGGGAGCCATTTGTACACCTCTCTCCTGACTCATGACATCACCACAGTAATTGGAAACCAGCCATGGAAGTTGCTTAAGTTTGAATATAAAACCCCCCCAGTAGGTTCCTGTGTCTGAGCACTTCCAGCAGGTGGTGGTGTTTGGGGAAGGTTGTGGAATCTTTCAGAGCTGGGGAGCTGCAGGAGGAGAGGAATGTGTCACTGGGAGCAGAGCTTGAGAACTGTAGCTTGGCTCTCTCTCTGACCAAAG
This sequence comes from Jaculus jaculus, assembly GCF_020740685.1. NCBI lineage: Eukaryota > Metazoa > Chordata > Mammalia > Rodentia > Dipodidae > Jaculus > Jaculus jaculus. The sequence goes on along the minus strand of NC_059106.1, from coordinate 11,734,442 downwards.
AGCCCTGCATTCTGTCTGCCAGCGTGATTAGAAGCCTCACACTCTTTTTTTTTTTTTAATTAATTATTTATTTATTTGAGAGCGACAGACACAGAGAGAAAGACAGATAGAGGGGGAGAGAGAGAATGGGCGCGCCAGGGCCTCCAGCCTCTGCAAACGAACTCCAGATGTGTGCGCCCCCTTGTGCATCTGGCTAACGTGGGACCTGGGGAAGCGAGCCTCGAACCGGGGTCCTTAGGCTTCACAGGCAAGCACTTAACCGCTAAGCCATCTCTCCAGCCCAAGCCTCACACTCTTGTTGCTGTGGCCTGCCCACCATGCCTTCCCCACTGTGACAAATTGTACTGAGTCAGAAAAAAAAAAAATCCTTCCTCTCTTAAGTTGCTTCTGCCAGGTATTTTTGTCACAGAGATGTAAGAATTGCTAATAAAGAAGTATTTGTAAGGACTAGAGAGCTGACTCAGCTGTTGAAGGTGCTTGCTTACAAAGCTTGCTAGTCTAGGATCAGTTTCCCAGAACACACGTAAAGCCAGACATGCAAAGTGAGTGCATGTGTCTGCGGTTCATTTGCAGTGGCAAGAGGCCCTGGCATGCCCACTCTGTTTCTGTTTCTCCCTCCCCCCTCCCCCGTGTGTGTGTGTGTGTAGATAAAATATAAAAATAATCATTTACACTAAAAGAATTGACACATGCTACAGTTAAGAGTCCCACCCTGCCTCCGTCCCAGAAAACCAGTTGACAGATCAGTTACCAATACACACGTATTTATGGGTCAGGTCATGACCCTCCTTCTCTCCCACCATGCCTTTCTGCACTCCTCACAGTCCCTCTGAGAACCCAAAGTTCAGGGAGGGGGTGCACAGACTCTGGTGCCTGCTCCTCTTCCCAGCCATGCAGCAGAGACCACAAGACAAACGGCCACCCATCAGGCCCTGTCGGACTCCGAGGCAGGCCGTGACCCTCACTTTCTCCACAGGAACATGATGGGCCTTTATGAGTGTGTGTGTGTGTGTGTGTGTGTGTGTGCGTGTGTGTGTGTGTGTGTGTTGCGCACAACATGTATGTTTGTTCATATGTGTATGGGCACATGTGTGTGTAGGTGCACTTGCATGTGTGGAGACCAGAGGGGACATCACGTGTCTTCCTGTGTTGCTCTCCATGTTATTTTCATGAGACAGGGTCTGTCTGTCACTGAACCTGGAGTTCGCTGGTTTGGCAAAGACAAGTCAGCAGACCCAGAGAGTGCCCCTGTCTCCTCTTTCCCAGTGCTGGGATGTACCACCGTGCCAGGCATTTTGATGTGGTTCAGGTCCTCCAAGCACTTTACCCACCAAGGTATCTCCGGAGCCCACTTTTGGGCCTTTGAAGGGGAGATGTGGATAATGTGAACATTTCTGCTCTGTGAGAACCTACAAGGACCGAATTCACAACAGGCAAATCTTCCTCGCCTTTCCTGCCTCAGCCTGCCTCTGTCTTCCATGGCCTTGTTTTCTCCCTGCACAGTGAGCTGTGGAGACTGGGTGCCCAGGGCTGCTGGTGATTGCTGGGTTGGGTGCTGAGCTCACCCGAGGCTGGCTCTGCCATGGGAGCAGAGGATCGAGTCGATGAGACTCTTGTCAATCAATAGGAGGCTGATTAAATGTCCTCCTCATCCAGAGACTGGGACATGAGATTTGAGTCACCACTAAGTCAACTGCCCGCTCCTGAGTCCTAGCTTTGCTCGGGCTGCCTGCGTTTGCCATGGCTTTGTTAGACCCTCTCCCCTCCCACAGGGTCAGCTCCTTCCCCAGGCTCACCGAGCCCTCAGCATCAGTCCACCATTGTGTTGGCTCACAGTATGGTCTTTCTCCCCTTCTGATTTTTTTAAATGTTTTTTTAAATGTTTTGTTGACAACTTCCATACATATACACAATATGCCAGGATCATAATCCCCTCTCTCAGCCCCCTCTTTACCCCTCTACCACTGAATCCCTTCTTTCCAACTTGTCTCTTCTATTTGGGTGTAATCATCATTTCCCCCACTGTTATGCAGGTCTTGTGTAGACAGCGCCAGCCACTGTGAAGTCATGAAGGCTGTGGGCACTCCGTGTCTGGAAGGCAGCGTTGTGAGCACGCCTCCCGTCCTTGGGCTGTCATAGTCTGTCTGCCACCCCTTCCTCAGTGGTCCCTGAGCCCTGGAGGGTGGCATAGAGAGGTCTCAGTGCTGAACACTCCACTGTCACTTCTCAACACTATGATGAGTTTTGAGTCTTCCCAGTGGTCACTGCCATCCTAAAACAGAAGCTTCTCTAACCAAAACTGGCAGTAATATTAACATATGGGCATAAATATAAGTATTTAAAGGACAGTTTAGTGGGCATAATATATGTCTTGAGCCAGACAACAGTACAAGTTTCCCCCCCCCCCCACCAAGGACTTATGACATCCCTGGCCATAGGCTGTTGATTAGGTTCTAAGTACCAGGCAGGAATTCTTTCCCATGGAGCAGACCTGAAATCCACACAGAGTCCACAGTTTGCCCCATAGTAGACATGCCACTATTGCACCAGTTGGTAGGTGCAGTGGTTTAAATGTGTGGCTCCATAGACCCAGGCTTGAATCATGAGTGTCCACTGGGCGGAGCCTCACTAGGGAAGAAGTGTGTCCTGGGGCCAATCTTGTAGTTCAGCCCTAGCATGTGTTTGGGGGTGGATCTTAAGTGCAGTCCTAGGGTGTGTGGAGAGCAGTTTGGAGCTCTGCCAGTGTTTTCTGGCTGTTGGGAGTGAGCTATGCAAGGGAGCCAGCTTCTGCCAGTGATGGTGTTCCCCTGGATTCTGTAACTAGCCAAATAAACCCTTCCCTCCCATAAGCTGCTTCTGGTTGGATGTTTATCTCAGCAATGAGGAACTTTCTACAACAGAACACTTGACCTAGCTGGCCGGTCACAGAACTTGCAGGGTCCACTACCGATTAAGAACATTGTCTATTTTGTTGTTGTTGTTGTTTAATTTTTAAATTTTTATTAACATTTTCCATGATTATAAAAAAAATCCCATGGTAATTCCCTCCCTCCCCCCTGACACTTTCCCCTTTGAAATTCCATTCTACATTATATTACCTCCCCATCTATTTTTGATTTTGCATGGGAGGGCACCCATGTGTGGAGGACACACGTGCATGTGGAGGCCAAAGGTCAACGTAGGTGTCTTCTCTTATTGCTCTCCACCTTATTTATTTTTATTTATTTATTTTTCCAGCCACTGTAAACGAACTCCAGACGCATGCGCCCCCTTGTGCATCTGGCTAACATGGGTCCTGGGGAGTCAAGCCTCGAACCGGGGTCCTTAGGTTTCACAGGCAAGCGCTTAACCACTAAGCCATCTCTCCAGCCCTCCACCTTATTTACTGATAGAGTCTCTCATAGAACCCAGAGCTCATTTGTTCAGCTACACTAGCCAGCAGGCCAGTCAGCCCTGGAGGTCTTGCCACACAGCCCGCTTTTTATGAGTGGTGGAAATCCAACTTCAGGTCCTCACTTTGCTCACTGAGCTGCCTCCCCAGCCCCGTCTTTCTCCCCATCCTGAAGTGGGACTTACAGGTGGTCCTGCCAGGCATCTCTATATCTCCAACAGTGCTTTGTACACAATACATACATGACAAATGCTTAGTGGGCACTTCAACCCACAGCTCAGGGACCCTTCTCCCAAGAAGCTCATAGGTTAGCAGAGGATCGGTCCTCTGGTTCTCAGAATAACCCCGTCCCTCTCCGATGGTTGGAAATAGTGTGACGTGTGACATAAGTGAAGCTAACAACTAATATTTGTTATTCCTGCTAGGCACTGTTGAAAGCAATTGATATGCAGCTCCTCATACTTAAATCTCATGAGCGTCTTCCTGGGCGCAGGAATGTTCTATGTCTGCACCACCCAGACTGCAGCCACTTACCACATGTGGCCACTGAGTTCCTGACACTTGGCCAGTGAGGCTGAGAAGCCAAACTTTTTTATGAGAGAAAGAGACAGAGAGAGAGAATTGGTGCACCGGGGTCTCTAGCCGCTACAGTAGAACTCCAGACACGTGTTCCACCTTGTGCTCAGGTGTGATGTACACAAACGTCACCTTGTGCCTCTGGCTTATGTGGGTTCTGGGGGGGTCACACTTAGGTTCTTAGGCTTTGCAGGCAAGCATCTTAACCACTAAGCTGTATCTCTAGCCTGAGAAGTCAAACTTAACTTGTTTTTTGGTGGCTGTGTTTTGAGAGTGTCTCACTATGTAACCCAGGATGGCTTTGAACTTGAGATCCTCTTGAATGCTGGGAGTAAAGGTGTGTACCACCATACCTGGTGAATTCTCAACTTAAAAAAAAAGAGCTGTTATCAGGCTTCAGGTGCTTGCCTTTATGGCAAAGGACCCAGTCCTTAACTTTTTTTAAGCCATTTTATTTTATTTTTGGTTATTTTTATTTATTTATTTGAGAGCAACAGACTGAGAGAGAAAGAGGCAGGAAGAGAGAGAGAGAGAGAGAGAGAGAGAGAGAGAGAGAGAGAATGGGCGCTCTAGGGCCTCCAGCCATTGCAAATGAACTCCAGATGCGTGCACCCCCTTGTGCGTCTGGCAAACGTGGGTCCTGGGGAATTGAGCCTCGAACCGGGGTCCTTAGGCTTCATAGGCAAGTGCTTAACTGCTAAGCCATCTTTCCAGCCCAGTCCTTAACTTTTAATTAACATAATTTTTAAAATTTCTTTTGTTTATTTTATTTATTTGAGAGAGATGGAGAGAGAATGGGCACGCCAGGGCTTCCAGCCACTGCAAATGAACTGCAGATGCATGCGCCCCCTTGTGCATCTGGCTTATGTGGGTCCTGGGGAATCGAGCCTCAAACTGGGGTCCTTAGGCTTCACAGGCAAGCGCTTAACCTCTAAGCCATCTCCCCAGCCCTAATTAACATAAATTTTAATAGCCACATGTAGTTGGTGACTACTGAATTGGCCTGTGAGGCTTTAGGGGAAAAGGGACGTATTTTAATTATCATTTCTAAACCTTTACTTATCCAAAGAAAGATTTTTTTTTCCCTGAGTGGTTGAGTCTTGGTACCTTCTGGGTTTGGAAAACAGCCATTTTTATATAAAATATCTCATTACATAGTATGATTACACAGTATGTATCTTAATATAAAATATCTCATTAATAATTTCAATATTGAGGCTGGGGAAATGGCTCAGTTGGTAAAGTGCCTGCCTTACAAGCACAAGGACCTGACTTCCAGGCCCACAACCCACGACCGAATGGCAGGTGTGTTGGTGTGCGCTTGCAATCCCAGTGCTGGGGAGGAGGAGACAGGACAATCCCAAGGTCTAACTGGCCAGCAAGTCTAGCCAAATGGCAAGTTTCAGACCAATGACCCTATATCAAGAAAGGTGGACAGAATTCCTGAGGAGCAACCCTTGAGGCTGTCCCCTGGCCTTCACGTGCACACAAATGCTCACGTGCCCACACACATGCAAATTAAAACATTTCTTATCTGGGCATGGTGACACATGCCTTTAATCCCAGCACTTGGCAGGCAGAAGTAGGAAGATCGCCGTGAGTTCGAGGCCACCCTGAGACTACATAGTGAATTCCAGGTCAGCCTGGGCTGTGGTAGTAGGTCAGTAGTGGAGTGTTTGCTTAGCATTTACAAAGCTCTGGCTTCAATCCTTAGCACTGCAAAACAAAAAGATAGTGGAATACTGTCTATATTGATTCTGTCGAGAGGATCCTATTTTGGGTGTTTTGGCTTAAATAAATTTTCTTAAAGCTTACTCCATCTGTTTCTTTGAAAGTGGCTACAAGGGTGTTTTAACTCATCTGTACGGCTAGCTCCGTGGACAGCCTCCCATACAGAGCTGCCCGTGTGAGTGAGTCAGCACATGGGCAGTGATCATGCAAGCTCTCCCCACCTTGGACTGCCTGCACGGAAACACAGGGAAGCTGTTGGGGTGTGGCCATGGTTTTGTCCTTTGCCACCCTGGGGCCTCTGGGATTTGTGGAGGTGTTGGCTGGAGTGGTTTATACTTTTTCCTGCCACACGCAGAGCATTGGACATTGTCCTTTTTGGGCCTTGAGCAGCCCCTAGCTGTTCTTTCTTGAGAAAGTGCTTTGTCATGCCCAGGAGGAAGGCAGCTGATGAAATCATGACATAGAAAAAAAAAAAAAAAACCCGACCTGCTGTCTCCCAGGCTGTCCCCAGAGGTCACGAGCCCAGGAGCAGAGAAAGGCAGCCTGTAGAAGCAAGCCGCTGGAGGTGGTCCTCTCTGTGAGCTTAGGGTCAGCGTGAGCAGGTTTCCAGGGAGAGCCTCTGGGGATCTCAGGGCCCCTGACCTGCTCCGCGGTGGCAGCACCCCGCGGGGTTCTGATTTCTCTTTCTCCTGCTGGGGCTGGAAAGTGCTGTAGTGCTCCGCTTTGATGGTTCAGTGGAGCTCCTGCCTTCACGCTTCCCTCTCTAGACAGTCCCCAGCTTTCTCCAAGATGCTTTTTACAACGGTTTCCATAGCAACCACCTCTCCTGTATCCCTGACTGCGAAGAGAAATTATTCCTAGGGATCCAACACCTTCCAGCAGCTATTTCAATGCAGTCTCCTTATCGCCCTGTGCTCATTTCCTTGGCTTTTCTGTTCGCCACAGCTGCCTTTTTCTATGTAGCTACAAAGCCCTCCAGGATGGCTTCATAGGTCCCGCGTGCAATCCTGCGGGGTGGCTGGGGAGACAGAGAGTGCGCACATCAGGGTTCTTTGTGCGAGTGCCAGACTTGAAGGGCAAGCCACAGACGCTCTGAAGGAGGGTCGCCCAAGCGCCTAAGTTGAAGAGCAGCAGATGCCGGCTCTCTTGCCACCATCCACACGTGCCCTTACCTGGAAGCTTGCAGCACGCATTGAGATCCCCTTGGCTGCTATGACTCCAATTCCCACCCTTCTCTCCCCACCGCAACCCCTGGAAAACTTTTGACCATATGGTAACTTTCATGTCTGTCCTTATTCTGTGCATTTCCTTTGGTGAGGTCAGCCATCTTGCTTAGAAAGATTCACACACACACACACACACACACACACACACACACCACGCTGACACACCGATCAGGGCTTCGAAGGACGACAGCAGAATCACCTACCACGCCTGTCAGTCAGGCCCAGCCAGTGACCTGGCAGGGCAGTAAGAACCATTCTAACTGGTTCCCCACCAAAACTGAAGGTGCCTCGCGCCCCCCTGACCTTCCTTGGAGCTGGACGTTACGCTTTTGACTACACACGCCTGGCATCCTGACCGTAACTAGCTCGCCACTGAGGCGAGCCTGCTCCTTTCAGCCCTATTTATTCACCTCTAGAGAAGGCTGAGCTATATTTAGCAAATGATGTCAGTGGGTTGTTTTGGAGTCTTGGAAATTGGCAGGAAGCCACTTCTCACATGATATATGAAATCACTGATAAATGCTTCTTCTCACCAAAAGAAAAACAGCTTAATAAATGCAGCCCTTTTCCACTTTCATCTTCCCCCTCTCCCTGCTCCTCCCTCCTGCCTGCCATGTCTGGGATCCGTCTTTCCGAGGTGCAGCTCAGGAGCCTGTGAAGTGGAAATGAGTCTCCCTATCACAGGGTGGAAGGAGGCTGCCAGCATGCTCGGCCCTTTCCCCTCTCCCCCAGCCTGGAAGGGCGCCAGCGTGCTCATGAATCAGACGCACACCACAACAGAAAGGCAATCCGCACAGCCCAGGCTTTGAGGGCCCCGTATTTACGGCGCTCGCTTGCTCTGAGCTGCTAGTTTTCAGGCAGACATGGGAAGGAGGCAGTGATTCAGGATTGCCATTCCGGGTGGAAACAGCCCCTGCACAGATTGTGTGCAATAAAGCAAGAGCAGAGAGAAGCAGCGAGATTCTCCTGGTGGTGCCATGCTGGCGCAGCCTTGAGACCTATCAAATGGCAGTGTCTGATCTGAGTGGCGGTTAAGACCTGGTGTTAGCGACACAATTTTCTTCTTTCCCTCTGCTAGCCCCCTCCCTTATCAACATACATGGTTGTTAGAGGGGCTGGGTGTGGCTGTGAGTATGGAATTAAATTAATTTTTTGGCCTCCTGTGGGGAATCATTTAGATGCCAGGGGCACAGGGTTTAATTACCCTTAGTTTAGCTCAGGTGAGTTATCGATCATGGGCTGGCCCGCTCCTCTCACAGTCAGCTGATGTGGCTCACTTGGTGACCCCCTGCAGGCCGTGGGAAACAGGGAAGGGTTGGCTCCCCAGGGTGGGTTACTCACTTTTCCTTATCCTCAGCGTCATCTAGTCACATATTATGAAGAGAAGGGAAAGGCTGTGTTCTGCCCTTAGATCACTTGGATACCATCAGGAAGCCCTCTTCTAACGCATGCCATATTGACCCGAAGCTTAGCAGCCTGGCATGGGTAACACCCACCACAGCCTTACAGAGATACGGAGAGCTCCAAGACAACACCGTAACCCTGATAGTGCCTGTTCCTTCCCAGCAGGTCTGGGCGCTGAGGCCTGAATGCTCAGCCTCATCTGGGATGTAAGGAGGAAACAAAGCAAAAGGAAAGATAGACATCAAGGACAGCCCATGTCTGCTGTTTGTATAGCTGCCTCAGGTTCTCCCGGGGCTGGGGAATGGACAAATGGATGGATGGATGGATGGATGGATGGATGGATGGATGGATGGATGGATGGATGGGTGGGTGGGTGGGTGGGTGGATGGATGGGTAGGTGGATGGATGGATGGGTGGATGGGCAGATGGACAAAAGAATAGAGTGGGTACATGGGTAAATGGATGTGTGCCTGTTCTTTTCTCATTACTGGGAACAAAATGCCCAACCAGAAGTAATTTATGGGAGAAAAGACTTTGTTTTTGGCTCCCAGTGTGAAGTGTGTCACGAGGAAAGCACACGAGGCAGGAGCAGAGTCACAGTGGCAGGGGAAATGGCCAGAGACAAAACAGGAAGTGATATTCAAGGCCCGCCCCCAGCAACACACTTCCTCCAGCAAAGCTCCACCTCATAAAGGTTCCACAACCTTCTCCCTGCCACCCACTGGGGATGAAGTCAAAAACACAAATCTGGGGGGACACTGAACATTCAAACCACCACAAGGTGGATGGAGACATGGCAAGGTGGGTAGATGGATGAATGAATGGATGGATTGGATGGATGGATGCATGCATGCATAAATGACTGGGTGGGTAAGTGGGTGGATAGACAAATGGGTGAATGGATGGGTGGATGGTGAGAGGATAGGTGAACGGATGGATAGGTGAATAGATGGGCAAGTGAGTGGGTGAATGGGAAGATGAGTGGATGAATGGGTGGATGAGTGGGTTGTGGGTGCATGCCTCGATGCAAAGTGACCATCGCTTATAGGTAAAAGCTGTTCTATCCGGTCTTCTAACATCCCTTTGGGGCACCATGGGAGGAACTGCAGATGAGTGGAAATGTATTTTAATTGAAGTGATTTTTTTCTATCTTAAAATGAGGAGTGGGGAACTCACCCAACCTGTTAGACCTCCCCTCAGCTTCTGAACATGACATTTTAGGAAGTAGCTGTCCTTCTGTCCCTCAGGGGATTGTATGAGCTCTGCCTGAGCCAGGGTCCTCTGGGGGTGGTGTATTTTCTGAGCCAGGGTCCCTGGGAGTGGTGTGGGTCCTGAAGGGGCCAAAAATGCTCTTTAAAAAAATATTTTTAGGGCTAGAGAGATAGCTTACTGGCTAAGGCACTTGCCTGTAAAGCCTAAGGACCCATGTTTGATCCCTCTCTAGATCACATGTAAGCCAGACTCACAAAGGGGAGGCAAGTGCATGCCCACTAGGAGGCACAAGTTTTGAGTTTAATTGCAGTAGCTGAGGCCCTGGCATGCTAATTCTCTCTCTTCCTAAAAAAAATACATAAATAAATGTTTAAAAACATTTATTTGAGAGAAAGAGTGGGTCAGGACCTCCTGCAAACACACTCCACATGCATATGCCACTTAGTGCATTTGGCTTTACATGGTGGCAATCAAACCCTGTCCATCAGGCTTTGCAATAAAGGGCCTTTAACCACTGAATCATCTCCCCAGTCCCAAGAATACTCTTGCTTTGGACATTTACTGGAGTTCTCTGTAGAGCTAGTGGCAATGATTTCTGTTTTACATGAGCAATTCTTTTGTCTTAAGGCAGGATTCACTCTAGCCCAGGCTAACTGGAACTCATTCTGTAGCTCAGGCTGGCTTTAAACTCATGACGAGTCTCCCACCTCAGCCTCCCGAGTGCTGTGGATAAAGGCAGGAGCCACTCTGCCAGGCTAAGAGCAGTTCTTGTCACGCAGCCTGCTCCAGATATTTTGAACCACTTCCATCAGATCTGATGTCGCATAAATAGTCCTGGGCTATCTTAATACCATGTGACGGAGACAAATTACCCACTGAGCCAGCGGCAGCCTGGCTGAGAGCTGTCCCAGCCCTGGGTCATAGTCACAAGCTGTGCTGTACTTCCTTGGAGTAGAAACAGGAAGACCACACACAGGTCAGGAGAGTGAGGAAGTGTAAGGACTTCATACTCAGTTAGTTCTCTTGGGTATGAAGGGCCACCCAGCACAGCACTGGAGTGGCAGAGGAGTGGGCACTGTGGGCAGGGCCCTTTACTACAGTTCCCTTGAAAAGGAGTGGGTGAACAAGCCGGGCGTGGTGACGCACACCTTTAATCCCAGCACTCAGGAGGCAGAGGTAGGAGGATCACCGTGAGTTCGAGGTCACCCTGAGACTACATAGTGCATTCCAGGCCAACCTGGGCTAGAGTGAGACCCTACCTTAAAAAACAAAACAAAAAAGAAAGAAAAGAAAAGGAGTGGGTGAGACAGAGCTGCAGGCCCAGGATCAGTTAGCTGTGTGATAGTGTGATAGCAAAGTTTATGTTCGCCGTGACTGTTAGAGTGCGTGGCTTACAGCTATCAGAGGGTTGCAGGTGCCCATGGGTGTGTGAGTGAGGGTTCTTCACAGTGCACGTGTGGAGAGAGCAAGAGGAAAGCACAGAGGAGAGAGACACATTGGGGTTTTTATTTTCAGGTTTTTAACTCTTCATAAACAACTTCCATACATGAAGACAATATTCCATGATCATAATCCCTTCCCACCACTCTCCCTTGTTTTCCTCCCATATCTTCCCTCCACTGAATCCCTTCTTTTCCAACTAGTCGCTCTTCTGTTTGGTTTTGCTTGTTTGTTTTTGAAGCAGGGTCTCACTGTAGCTCAGACTGACTTGTAGCTCACTCTGTAGCTTCAAGCTGCCCTCAAACTCACAGTGATCCTTCTACCTCAGCCTCCCTAGCGCTGGGATTTCAGAAGTGCGCCACCACGCCTGTTTTACATTGGTTTTAAGGAATCAGCTCACGTGACTATGGGAACAGGAGAGTCCAAGATCTGCAGGACAGGCCAGTAGGCTGGGGACCCTGAGAAGAGCTAACACGGCGTGAGCACACAGTGCTAGGCTCATCTTCTCGGAGATCAGACGACCTGCCGGTGAGGGGTGGCGGAGGAGTTGTTCGATTTTCCAAGAGATTCTATTAGAAAGCCATTATCGCTCCACCAGCCGGGAAGCTGAGGTATGCTCTAGGACCAAAGAGGTACCGGCTAGAATTCAAGGCCAGGCTACAGGCCATCACATTCACCTAACTCGTGCCTCCCACGTGACCCAGGCAACGGTGCCTTCTTCTAAACTTATCCCTCATTCTGTCTCGGAGGTTCAAAAATCATCTAAGAAGACATTGCTGTAGTGATGTGGAAATGGAAAACAGAAACTCCCAAAGTGGAACAAGTTCTCAAAATGAAGCTAAGGACCCCCACCCCAGGGCAAGATTTCCCTTCAGACATCATATCCCAGCTCCTCAGGTCATATGACTATCTGGCATCCATTCTGACTCAAGCAGGAACCCTGGAATTCTGTGCCCACATCACCTGGGTCCTGGGGCTGCCTTCCCTGTGAGCTACCAGATGTGGAAAACACACCTTCACCTGGTGCCAGAAAGGCGGAAGCTGCCTGCGTTTCTTGAAGCCTGGGTCACAGGCTGGCGAAGCGCAGTGGTGGCGCCCTTGGCTAGTGTTTGCACGGTCCTGGGATCGCTTTCTAGTACAGCAGCCCCAACTCCGTCCACAGTCATTGCCCTCTCCGGTCATGCCTCCCACACTCCCTCACCTGGACCCAAGACTGACATGTCACTTACTGTGCCCACGAGCTGACAGCGCTGAGAGGAAGAGTCCTGACCTAGACCTTAAAGGACAAGTACGCAGACAGAAGAGTGGATCGAGGGCCGCCCGGTGAAGGACACTGACTACAATGGCCCAGAGGCCCTGGAGCACTGGGTCCAAGTCAGCCAGGGAATCTGGGATTTGGATCCAGTCTGGGTGGGCCTGATATCCCACCACTGAACACAGGCCTGGTCCCCTGGGGGAGCGAAGGGCCTGCATGGCCCTGGGTGATCCTCTCGGACCTTCTGAAGCCATAGCAAAGAATGGAAGGTCTCTGAGACACCAGCTGCTGGTAGCTGCTTAGCCCCGGGCAGGAGCTTGAGGCTGGTTCTCGGTTCCTGCCTTCCAGGGATTTCTGATCATCAGAACTGGTCTGTCAGGCAGTGTGATGACAGGAGAATGTATGAAGGCAAGTGCTGAAGGGCTGGGATCAGGGCCTCCCTGGGCAGATTTATGAATTGACAGTAATCTTTGCTTCCTGCTGCTGCTCCTGGCACTGCCCTCCCCTCTCTGAGCTCTGTCTTTTTTCTTATAAAGGAAAAACAGGGCCACGCCCACTCTCCCCTGCTTAGCTTTTAGCTAGGATTTGCTAAGCTCTCCATCCTGCAAACTGACTTTCACCTTCCTCAGAGGGACTTAATCTGTCTCCTTGATCTTCCCAGGGTTTCAGATCCTCCTGTGATTTTTGTGTTTGATTGGTTTTCCTAAAAATAATTTTTTTAAAATTATTTGCAAGGACAGAGAGAGAGAAAGAGAGGACGGGTATATCAGGGCCTCTTGCCACTGCAAACACACTCCAGATGCATGCACCACTTTGTGCATCTGGCTTTACGTGGCTACTGGGAACCCAGTATCGGACCCAGGTTTGTCAGGCTTTGCAAGCAAGTACTTTCAACTGCTGAACCATCCCCCCATCCCTGTCTGTTTTCTGAGACAAGGTCTCACCATGGAGCCAGGCTGGCTTGGCATCTATGATCTCTTTCCTCAACCTTCCTCATGCACCATCGCCCCTGCCTTAGACCCTCTTACTCTGAAGGTTGTTTAATCCACCCCACCTCTGCTTGATGCAGCCTGTAGAATAATATCCCAAGAAGTGTTTGAATGGTGTGGAGGGCGAATGTGAGGTTCATGTCCATAGCTGGAAATGTATTAACCAACAGCTCATTTCAGCGCACTTTCTGAACCTGAGAGCCCCTTGAAATGGCCATGGGTGCCCAAAGGGTGGGGCTGGACGCGGCCCACGGCTAATACAAACACAGTGATTACATGCCTGCTCAGTCTTCGCTCTCACACCTCACAGCCAGAGACATGGAGACTCAAAAGCAAACCGCGGCAAGGAATCAGTGGGAGATGATCGTCCTTCTTGCCACATTCCTTTGTAAGTCAGCCACTGCTCACAGGGCGAAGGCCGGCTTGTCAAACAAGCCCGTTCAAGTTTGCAATTCCGCTGTCATTTGCCCGACGGGCTCGTGACAAAAAGTAAAGATGACGAAAAGAAAAATCTGCCAAAAATAGTGCCACACCGAGAAATGTAAGCCTCAGCATGCTTGTGAGCGCCCCACTGCACCCGTCACACCCCCGCCACGGCCAAGCCTCGGGTTCCCATGGGGGTGGTGTGTCCAAAGAGGCTTGCAGAGGAGAGGTCGCCTGGAACCGAACCGGATCTGTGGATTCCGGCAGAGGGAAGGGAGAAGAAAGTTTACATGGCAAACGTGGCTTTCCAAACAGCATGTTCAGACAGCCCCACTGGCAGACACGCTTGCTGCAGGCCTGGGACCCGCCTAGGGCTGCTGCGACTTGGAGATTCATCCAGAAAGAATAGAAGGAACATTCACTTTCTCCCTGGCCCCCTTATCTGTCCCCTCGATCTCTCCCTACACCTCCAGGATACCCCAGGGGAGAACCTTACCACAGCAAAGAGGTTCTTCCTTGGAAGGAAGAGCCCTGTGAACCCAGGAGAAAATGGAGGCAGAGCTGTCAACTAGGGAAGAAACCTCTGAGCCGGGTGGCAGGTGCTGTGGATTCAGGAAACAGGCCCCTGACAACATCTGGGATAAGCTCTCAGGAGGAGGGTTGGCTCCTTAGCCCTGCGCCTCTGCCCCTGGTGTTCAAGGAGAGGATGAATGCTCTCAGAGGGAGGAGGCCACAGCGACATGCAACTTCAGCCCCTTAGTTTCAAGGCTATAATGCTCCATGATCTGGGCAGGGACCCCCTGACACACACACACACACACACACACACACAAAGAGGTGGACATCCTGGGCTCCAGCTGGTGGGTGAGGGAATGGAAATAAACAAGGGAACGAACAAGCCAGGCATGAGGGGATAGAGGCCTGTAGGAAGTGACCCCTCCAGGAGCCATAGCCAGGTTTTGACATCTAAGTCCAGTGGCAAAAGAAATTTCCTAGTCCATCCCAGAGGCAGGAGCTTTTGTGTAGAAGGGGTCTGCTTTCATATGTCCAAATGGAGATTTTTTTTAATTATTGATTTACATATTTGAGAGAGAGAATGAAAAGAGGGACTTCCCAAGACCTCCTGCCACTGCAGATGAACTCCAGATGCATGCACCGTACTTTCTGAGTCTGGCTTTATAGGAATACTGCAGGATGGAACCCAGGCCATCAGACTTTGCAAGCAAGTGCCTTTAACCACTGAGCCTTCACAAATGGAGAATTTTATCTCCAGCTTTCTTGTTATTGTCCCGCAATAACTAAATAATGATATAATAATAATTTTTGTAATTTCATACATGTATATAACGTATTTTGGTTATATTTACCCCGATTACTCTCTTACCCACCCCCATGCCCTCTAAGCTCATTCTTCTTCTCAACTAACCCTTTCTTACTTTCAGGGGTTTATTTTCATTTCTGAACCATTGAGTTTACTTAGGGATGCTCGCATGGCCATGGGCGAGGCTCAGCTACTGGGCCACGGGCTGGTAGGTACCAGTTGCTGCATCACTAAAGAAACCTTTAGCCGCCAATGGCTCCAGGAGAGAGCAGGGTTGCTTTTGTTTTTCTTTTCTATCATCAGTGCGGGGATGAACCCCAGGGCCTCCCCTGGGTTAGGCAAGGGCTCTCCCACCAAGTTGTATCTCTAGCCCAATGGGCCAGATTTTAACAGAGCCGGGCTTTTCTCTCTGGTCACCATGAAACCAGATCTGTGCACTGTTTATGAGTGTACCCCAAAATGAAAGAACAGAACCGCACCTGGTCAACTTTTCACAGTAACCATTCTCACCAGGCCACAGTCCAAGGGCAATCCCTTGCTCTACTGGCCTCATTGCCTACAATAGGGCTGCATGACGCTTCCTCCCAGAGCTCCAGTCCCTCAGTCAGTGTTTGTGATCCCTGGTTAATCCATGCACTCACCTGGGGCTGCCTCCCCCACTCTGGCTGGCTGTCACTCACAGCAGACTCCAGCAAGCAGAGCACCCCGGGGAGGCTTCCCTGGGGACCCTTTTCTTTGGCATCCTTAAACGGCTGTCACAATGTCCCAGTTGTTTTTCAAGAAGGCAGTCCCCAGAGTTTCATTGAGACAGACTTGAACTTGACCCTGCCATGTTGATCTGCTCGCTTTTGGCTCCCCCTGGGAAGGGGTGCCAAGCTGTGGGTGCCCATGGGTGGATCCTGGCAACCTCTCGACCTGACAGCTCATCACCTGTTGTTTTCTACTCAGAACATGCGTTTGAACTTGCACAGATTTCAGAGGTTCCTGCACAGCCAGCGTCTTTGGAGGTGCCTGAGACGTCTCTTGGGCAGAGCTGCTTCGCACCCTGCAGGGCCATCTGTCAGCACATTCAGAGTACGCCAGGGCCTGGCCTTGGGCAGGCCAGGGTGAGAGCAGATCACTCAGCACTTGAACTTGACACTGATGACCCGGCTCTTTTAAGTAACCTCTGATAATGTGGCTCCTAACCACCGCAGGAGTGGGTAGGAATTACTCTACATTGGAGAATGAAGAAGTGCAAGAGCAATGTCTTCGGGGACACGAGGGGGTGTCAGAGCCTGGAGGAAACCCCATAACATGCCTGCAGCATGAACTTTGTAGAAAAGGAGAGATGACATCATGTCACGGTGTCAAAAGGTTGGACATACCTGGTTCCTGAAACATGAACTCGAGACACGGGGTCTCAACCATTCACACGCAGCCCAACCAGGCTCAGGTGGGCTGGGCACACTGCAGCGAATCACGGAACAGACGTCCGACCTTCCCTCCATTTCTTGGACCGGCTTTGAAGAAAGATGTATTTTTAAACACCAGCCTTGAAGAGAAAACGTTCCCTACTTGTCCCCATAGCCTACTAACGGGCAAGCATTGGCAGCAGGTACCACCGCCTGCGCGAGGCTGTGTTCTCAATTGGTATTCTATTCTTGTCCCCAGCCACGACGGGGCTGCTGGCCCTGGAGATCGCGGGGTGTTGATGAAAACCATCTCTGGGGCTCTGCTGGGTTCTCAGTCTCAGGACTGACTTTGCAGGCTTTAGGCCCGAGGGTCTGGGCTCACTTATCAATTGGAAACATTGTTTTCTTTTTCTTTTTTTTGTAGTTCTGGGGATTGATCATAGGGCTTTGTGCATGCTAGACAAGTGCTCTGCTTGTGTGCAATATCCCCAGCACCTTTTATAAAAAAAAATATAATTCTGGGGCTGGAGTGATGGCTTAGCAGCTAAGCACTTGCCTGTGAAGCCTAAGGACCCCAGTTCGAGGCTCGATTCCCCAGGACCCACATTAGCCAGATGCACAAGGGGGCGCATGTGTCTGGAGTTCGGTTGCAGTGGCTGGAAGCCCTGGCGCACCCATTCTCTCTTTCTCTCTGCCTCTTTCTCTCTGTCTGTCACTCTCAAATAAATAAATAAATGAGTTAAAATATATATATAATTCTGTTTTGATGGGCTGGAGATCCAGGTTCGATTCCCCAGGACCCACGTTAGCCAGATGCACAAGGGGGCAAACACGTCTGGAGTTTGTCTACAGTGGCTGGAGGCCCTGGCGTACCCATTCTCTCTCTCTCTCTCTCTCTCTCTCTCTCTCTCCCTCTTTCTCTGTCAAATAAATAAATAAATAAAAATAAAATATTAAAATATAATTCTGTTTTGAGACGTTACCTAGGATGGCTTTGAACTCACTCTGTAGTCCAGATAAGCCTTGAGTATTTAAATTTTATTTTTATTTATTTATTAGAGAGAGGGAGAGAGAATGCGTGCACCAGGGCCTCTAACCACTGCAAATGAACTCCAGACACATACGCCACCATGTGCTTCTGGTTTACATGGGTTCTGGGGAATGGAACCTGGGTCCTTAAGCATCATAGGCAAGCACCCTAACTGCCAAGTCATCTCTTTAGCCCAAGCCTTGAATTATTTTGTTGCAAGTGTATATGTGTGTGCAATGTGCATGTGGTTGTATGAAGACTCATATGCATGTGAGATCACGTGTGTATGCAGACCAGGGACTGATATCAGGTGTCTTCCTCAATCATTTTCCACTTTTTTCTTTTTTTCCCCTTTTTTATTTATTTATTTATTTATTTTTGAGACAGGGTATCTCACCGAACCTACAACTCAGTGCTTTGGCTGGACAGCTTAGTTATCAAATATAAAAATCCACTCGTCTCTGTCTCCACCTTGCTGGGATTACAGGCATGCCCCACTGGTTGGGGCTTGAACTCAAGTCTTCATGCGGTGAGCACTTTCCTAACTCAGCCACCTCCCCAGCCCAGCTTGAACTCTGCTCCTCCTGCCTTAGCCTAACGATGTGCTCAGATGACACGCCTGGGTCACCAGGCCTGGCTTCTTCACACAAGCTCCCTACCAACTGCCCAGTGTTTCTGGAGGCAAGGCCCCATTCCTCAGGCTGGGAAGAACTGAAATCTTAGAAAATCAGCTACTGCCACTGTGTTCCCAGACACCTGTGCAGGCCTTCATGGCAGGGACAAGGCATCAGAATGGCTTCCCTGCCGTCATTCTGCGACTCACCCCCTGCTTCTCACTGGTTTTCTGATCACGACTCTCCTTCCTTCTTTCCTTCCTTTCTCCCTCCCTCTCTCTCTCTCTCTTTCTTGTCCGTAATGGCCACATGTGTGCCATGAAGCATATGCAGAGGTCAAAGGACAACCTCAGAGCGTCAGTCCTTTCCTCCCACCTTTTTGAGGCAAGGTCTCTCTTTTCACTGGTTGTAGCAGGAAGGTCAGACTAGATTGTCCTGGAGTGTCTCCCATTGCCATAAGTGTGCTGGGATTACAGATGAGTGTCAGGCTTTGCGTGGGTCCTGGGGATCTGAACTCAAGGTCAGCAGCCTTGCACAACAGGCACCTTTAGCCTCTGAGCTATCTCCCCAGCTCCGAGGACTCGTGTCAGAGAAAAGAAGGTCTCGAGCAAAGTGATGGCTCTACAGTGCATTCAGGATATCCTGCCGAAGTGTACTGCTGTGTCTCCAAGAATGACTGTTGTTTGGAAGGATCCGGTTCTGGCCCGGTGGCTGGGGAGACGCCCTTTGTCTGGTCCTGCCGAGGAACAGAGGAACGGCTGCCACGCTGCCGGGTTTATTTGAGTTATGTAACGTAAACAGCTCCAAGGAGATGGGCTCCCCAGCTCTTGTTTTGGACTTGTCCTTGCAGACGTCGCCTGGGTGGTGTCCACTGGCCTCCTCTGCTCTGCCGCTGGAGAACAAAGCAGGCCTGCCTTGACCTTTCCCGAGGCCAGCCTCGCGTGGGCGGGGAAAGTGAAGGACACTGATGTTATCGATAACCTGTCGGCCCCAACCAGTCCAAGCCAATCAAGGGTGGGATCAGCTTTCTCTGAGCCTCCAGTTAGAAGATCTCTAAGATATTGCAAATACAACTTTTCATTGCCTGCAGTGTCTGATGTGGAAAATGTGTCTGAGTCACAAGGTGTGAAGTTTAATAAAGACCAGTGGGATCAGCTGCACTGGACACTAATGGAACATCAGCTTCCACTCAACGTTTTCTTTTGTTAAAGATATTTTATTTATTTATTTATTATGAGAGAGGGAGAAAGTGGCAGAGAGAGAGAAAGAATGGGAATGTGCCAGGACCTCCAGCCACTACAAACAAACTCTAGTGCATCTGGCTTATGTGGGTCCTGGGGAATCGAACTTGGGTCCTTGGCCTTGGCAGGCAAGTACCTTAACCACTAAGCCATCTCTCCAGCCCCAAGTCAACATTTTCAAAGCCTTGCATTTAAATAGACCAGCGCCTGGCTTGTCCTCTGATGCCTTCTCCAACAGACAGACACCGTGTACTTCAGGGTAGCTTGTGCTTATCACAGGACAGCCAAGGCATCGTTGCTTGGGGAGGGGCACAGTCTCACGTAGCCCTTGCTGGCCTCAAACTTGTATGCCCCTGAGGGTTGAGCTTCGGATCCTCCTGCCTCTAGCTCCTGGGGTGCTGGGATTGCAAGCATGGGCCACCAAACCTCCTTTGTTCAGTGCTGGGAACCAAACCCAGGGCTGGTGCATGCCGGGTAGTGTTCTGCCGGCTGAGCCCAGTCCTCTACTCTCGCGGGGTTGTGATAGAGTACATTCTTCAGCTTATTTATTTATTTGAGACAGAGAGAGAGAGACAGAAAGAATGTGGCCGCAGGGCCTCCAGCCGCTGCAGGCAAACTCCAGACGCATGTGCCACCTTGTGCAGCTGACTTACCCGCGTCCTGGGGAATCACACCTGTTTTCTTTGGCTTTGCGGGCAAGTGCCTTAACCACTAAGCCATCTCTCCAGTACATTTTTAATGATGAATTCTCTAAGGATTGGAGCACTTTCCCCCCCTTTATTTATGTGGTTGTCTTAAACAGAACAAATATTTTCAGAAGTTAAATCTAGAATTTATTACTGAAAAAATTCCATCTCTATTTATAAAAGTTCATTTTGCAATATCCCATTTCTCTCTGGAATCATGCCCAATATGCTCACTCACTATATTCCATGGTCACCATTGTTGTAGTTACCTTCGTGTCGCTGGGAAAAAACATCTGACCAAACTCAGCTGATGGGGAGAAAGGTTTTTTTTTTCAGTTTTCAGTCTGGAGGAGAAGTCACATCATGGCAGGGAAAGGGTGGTGGAGTCGAGGCTGGACATCATCTCTTGCCACAGCAGTTGGCAGAAAGCAGTAAAAGAGTGAGCTGATGTGGGTGAGTTTCTCCCTTGGCTGGGCCTAAGCTGGCTCAGGAGGGCCCCTGACCCTTACTCTCCACATGGGCTCCTGTATCCCCACATGGCTCCTTGAACTTTATTTTCTCTTTTCTTTGCACGCTTTTACCCCCAGGCCCTCCACATGGGATCTCTAGCTATGTGGCTGCCCTTCTTGGCTCCATATTCCCTCAATAAATATAATAACTTAATATTTTTTTTAAAAAAGAGTGAGCTAAGCTCTAACAAGGGGTAGGCCACCCCTAGAAATACACCACCTCCAGCAAGGCTCCATATGCCAAGCTGCCACCAGCTAGAGACCACGTAATGAAAACATGAGTTCACTGGGGACATCTGATTCAAGCCACCACACCCACCAACCTTGGCTGTACCTTTCATCTCTCAGAACTGGCCTCGGGAAGAGAGGAATAGGGAGAGACAAAGGCATGGAAGAAAGGAGTAGGGAGAGACAAAAGTTAAAAGAAGGGAACTAGAGATGCCTGGAGAGATGGCTTAGCAGTAAAGGTGCTTGCCTGCAATTCCTGACAACCTGGGTTCCATTCTCCAGGGCACACATAAAGCCAGATGCACAAAGTGGCAGTGGTATATGTACTTAGAATTCCTTTGAAACAGCTGGAGGCTCTGGTGCACCCAGTCTCTCTCTTCTCTCTCTCTCTCTCTCTCTGTCTCTGTCTCTCTCTCTGTCTCTGTCTCTCTCTCTCTCTCTCTCTCTCCTTGCAAATAAATAAATTTTTTTTTTAATTTTAAAAGAAGGGAATTTGGGAGATGGCTCAGCAATTAAAGGTGCTTGCTTGCAAAGCCTGCTAGCCCAGGTTCAATTCCCCAGTACCCACATAAAGGCAGATGTACAAAATGGCACATGCATCTGGAGTTCTTTTGCAGCAGCTGGAGGCCCTGGCGTGCCCATACTCATTCTCTTGCTCTCTCAAATAAATAAATAAAAAATATTAAAGGTGCATGTCTTTAATTGCAGCACTTGGCAGACAGAGGTAGGAAGGATCCCTGTGAGTTCAAGGCCACACTGAGGCTATATGGTGAATTCCAGGTCAGCCTGGTCTAGAGCAAGACCCTACCTTTAAGAAAATATGTTAAGGGCTGGAGAGATAGCTTAGCGGTTAAGGGCTTTCCTGTGAAGCCTGAGGAACCCAGTTTGAGGCTTGATTCCCCAGGACCCACGTTAGCCAGATGCACAAGGGGGCGCATGTGTCTGGAGTTCATTTGCAGTGGCTGGAGGCCCTGGCGCGCCCATTCTCTCTCTCTCTCTGCCTCTTTCTCTCTCAGTCGGTCATTCTCAAATAAATAAACAACAAAAAAATTAAAATATATATATTTTAAAATATATTAAAAGAAGAAGAGGGCTGGGGACACTGCTCAGTGGTAGAGTGCTTGACTGGCCCTGAGTCCTAACCCCAATAGCGCACACACACACACACACACACACACACACACACACACACACACACACACCAGACTCAAACTCAAAGCTGAAGCCCGGCAGGGGCCTCTGACGGAGGCTGAAGTGCTGCTGCTTTTTCAAGGCTCTGAGAACTTCTCTGCCTTTTCCTGGCAACAGGGTAGCTCCCAATTCTTACATACTCTCTAATTTGCCAAGTCCACAAGCCACCCTCCGGCCTCCTGCTGCAGTTCTGTGCTTCAAGGTCAAGTTCCAGGGCACCTCAGCCTTTGGGGCACAGGCTAGAGACAGCCCACAGGGCCCTGGAGTGGGGGGGGCGGGAGGCAGAGGGAGTGAGGAGCTGGGTGCGTCGGGCTTGGTCCCTCACGGCTCGGATGCCGCGGGTGTGACTGTAAACAGCATCTCCGGAGCCCGTCGCCCGGCCCCGCCCCATGCCCCCTCCTATCACCCTTGGGGTTCCAGTAATAGGGCGTGAGGCAAACAAAGAAAAACAGTAATCTGGTGTTCCAACTGCATTCTGTTCGTTTTTAGAAAACGTTAATGACAGGTTATTTGGTTACCCCGGGTTTGGCTCTGCTTGCTCTGCACGAAGCACATCTGGTATTTAGTAACAATGGAAGTAGCAGGAGTTTTCTTGGCACTGGAAAACAAGCTCGTCCAAAGATGCCATGCAGTTTGGAAACTCCACAGCAAGGCCAGCCAAGCTGTGGAGATACAAGACTTTTTCTGCAGGCCGGGCAGCTGGCCAGGACAGCTAAAAAATGTGAATTGGCTAGGAACTGCTGCCACGAAAACACTTCTGGAAATTTCTGTGCTCGGGCCTGCCAGATCCATTATGTACAACGTGAGTTACGAGAGTTTCTATCTCTCCTCGCAGTTGCTTCTGAGCTCAGTTTTTTAATGTGCTTTATGAAAGACACATCCAACCCCAAGGAGAAATACATCCCCCAAATCCACTACCACATTGTGTGTGTGTGTGTGTGTGTCTTTTTCCATTGAGTTTGCCAAGCTCACAACTTTTCTTGAATTGGTAGAAATGCCTTCCCAATTTGGTTTGGATCACATTAAGCCTGATGTGTGGGAGGCCGCCGTGCTTCCTGGAAATTCTAGAGAGGAAGTCTCACATCTGGATAGGAAAAACAGTAAAATACAGCCAAAGAGGGTGGCAGGGGACCCATTGCAGACCCCGCACTCGGCATGCCCAGCCATTACAGGTTTGAGTCTAGCTGAGGGAGCTTGCCTCCATGGACCTGAGATGGAAGCCTGGCTCAAGGCGCAGGAAACAGGAAGTCTTGGGGTCCAGTTCACAGGCTCACAGACTGCAAAAGTACCGCACAGGGAGTTTCCGAAGCAGAGGATGGGCCCAGGAAAGTGTGCCAAGCCGGTCACAGGGAGAGGAGGCGAGAGAGCACTGCCAGGCATCCAGGCAGGAGGCTCTGCCTCTGCGCGCCCCTTCCAGGGCTCAGCGATGTCTGCATCATGCATTGGATTCCAAACTGAGCCTGGTTTTCTCTTGTGATTCAGCCTTGCTGGCTCTCTCAGACTTTGCCCGAGGGCTGTTCTCCAGGGCCCCGAGCTCCACACCTCTTCAGTAGAAGCCCTGGCATTATTCATAGCAGGCGGATAATAGCCAACATGAGATAATCGTATTACCACACGATGAGACACCGAGCTGTGAGGCCCCGCTAGCCCCCCCCATGCAGTCTGGACGCATTTGCCCCCCGCCCCCAAGGCGCTTCCTCCTGTGCTTTCTACGGGGCCTGGTTAGCTTAAGGAATCTTGTTGAACTGAAAGTCCTAAAACTTGATCTCAGTTGAGCCACCACGCCAGCTTCCGTTTCCCCTCTCCAGTGGGCAAAAGCTGTGTCTGCACATTACCATTTTCCCAGGTGTGCGGAGGCCCAGGGCTCAGGGGAGACATCACGGAGCTTGACATCACACTGTAACTCTAAGCCTCACCTCTGCATCTGCAGTGAGGGCAGAAACACCACACTTGCAGCACGAGAATAATGACGATGATGTCATGGCTTTGCAGGCTGTGAGATAAGCAATGTCTGACCTTCCAAGCTCTGGCTGTAGAAATCTCACCACCAAAATAACCGTGAATACAGTGGAGTGTGTGGCAGACCGGTGGGCATACATGCAGAATGGGAACTGGATTTTTCACAGTTACTATTTATTTGCTTGTTTAGTTTTATGGGTCTCAGGTAGCCCACAATGGCCTCAGACTTGCTATGTAGCTGGGGATGACCTTGAGTGTCTGATTTCTCCTGCTCTGCCTCCCACGTTCTGGGATGGCAGACATGTGTGTCTATAGATTTATTATTGGGGGCAATCGGAGGTCTTGATAGTTTCTGGAGCTGATACATGATAAGATTTTGGCATAAGTGCTTTTTAAATTTCATCTTCTCTTTTTTGGGTGTGGGGGGGTGTGCATGTGTGCATGCATATGTGTAAGTGTGCATGCATGCAGAGGCCAGAGGTCAACATCAGGCTTTTCCTCATTCACTCTCCACTGGATTTTGTTGTTTTTGTTTGCTTTGAGGTAGGGTCTCACTGTAGCCCAGGTTGACCTGGAATTCACTCTGTAGCCCAGGCTGCCCTCCAACTCACAGTGATCCTCCTACCTCAGCCTCCAGAGTGCGACCACACCCTGCTGGCCTTATTTCTTGAGACAGCAGCTCTCGCTGAACCTGGAGCTCACTGGATTGGCTAGGCTAGCTAGTCAGCCAGTTCCAGGAATCTTCCTACCTCTGCCTCTCAAGGACTGGGGTGACAGGTGCTCGTCACCACATCTGTCTTTGACTTGAGTGCTGGAACTCTGAACTCAGGTCCTGACACTTGCACTGGAAGCACTTTACCTGCGGATCCAGCTCCCCAGCCTGTCAGCATATTTGTTAGTTAAATAATATTGCCCACTTTCTCCTCTAGCCCACTCTGCCTCCCTTCCTCCTTCTCCTCCTCTCCCTTACGTTCCCTTCTTTCATAAATCCATGGATAGCAATTGCTGTCAATGTATGGTTGACTAGATTGCCCTAAGAATGGAGGCTAATTAAATTTCCTTTCTTTTCCAGAACTGTCTCAGAACTAGAGTTCTTACCAAACAGTTAAACAAGCTGAAAGAATTCTTGGCCTCTTCCTATTTGCTCCTATTGTCCTCCCTATTCTTGGCTGGCTTTGGGGTCACAGGACACATTTTCCCTGGCTTCCTTTCCTCCTGCTGCTGGAGGAAGCTAAGAGTCAGGGGAGTGGCCAGGGAGGCAGTTCTGCCCCTCGAAGGCCCTGGTGGGCTGGGGTTCCACCCCACCACAAGCCTCTTCTCCTTCTACACTGCCCAGTGGTCCTTTATGTCCGTCTTCTGGAGGGACACGCACTCGCCTCTCTTTGGCTTGGAGACAGACAGCACTGGCCATGAGCTGGGCCCCTCTGATATCCTTGCTGCCAGGCTGTGGGGACAGATGAGGAACTTACTCACTTCCAGGGCCGCAAACAAAGGGGGTCCAGAAGACAGCTGTTGGGCTTAGATCACAGGTTAGGGCAGCTTGAGGGTTCATTTCCTTACTTTTTTTGAGACAGGCTTTCTCACTGGATCTAGAACTCACCATTTCAGCAAACTCTAGGGAACCCTCCTGTCTCCGCCTCCCCAACTCTGGGATTACAGGCACATACCATGGCATTTTACACAAGTGCCAGGGTCCAAACTCGGGTCCTCAGGGATGCGCAGCAAACACCTCACTGAAGGGATCCAAACTCGGGTCCTCAGGGGTGCGCAGCAAGCACCTCACTGACAGAGCACCTCCCCAGCCCTTCTTTGACATTGCAAAGAATGCTCTAAGAACCAGAGCATGTGCGCATATTCCATCTTGCTGAGTTCCTGCAATGTGTTTGCTGTCTCTGCGAGTGTCAACCACCTGAGGCCGTACTGTGGAATACCCACGTGCTGAGAGAGCATGAACCACTATTGACGGCCCAAGATCTAGAGCAAGTGATTCCTCTTTGTGACATACTGGCTGTGGTGACATTAAAAATGCCTTATTATTGGGCTAGAGAGATGGCGTAATGGTTAAAGCACTTGCCTGCAAAACTAAAGGACCCAGGTTTGATTCCCCAAGACCAACATAAACAAGATGCACAAGGTAGCATGTGTGTCTGGAGTTTGTTTGCAGTGGCTAGATGCCCTGGTGCATCTCTCCCTCTCCCTCTCTCTCCCTCCCTCCCTCCCTCTGCCTCTTTCTCACAAATAAATTTAAAAAAATTTTAAAATGCCTTATTAAGGGACTGGAGAGATGGCTCAGTCGTTAAGGTGCTTGCCTGCAAAGCCTAAAGACCCAAGTTCAATTCTCCATTGCCCACATGAAGCCAGATGCAGTAAATGACACAAGCATCTGGAGTTTGTTTGCAGTGTCAGGAAAGCCCTGGTGCACCCATACTCTCTCCCTGTGTCTACCTCTTTTGCTCCCCCCTCCAATAAAATAAATAAGTAAATAAAAAAATTTTAAACTTCTATTGAAAGAGCCAGTGGGTGCCTGAGTGAGTGCCTCAACAGGACCTCCAATCAGGAGACAAGGAGATGAAGGGGAAATACAGCTGTCACTATGATCAGTGAATGGCAAGTATGGTGTAACTCTCGTGGAATAATTATTTGTGTTAATGTCACCTTTACGTCTTACTCATTAAAAAAAAAAGTAACTTTCTTTTATGAATCTTTGATTGTACAGACACTTGGCTTTAAAAATAGGTCGAAGGTGCCTCATTAGCACAGTAGGTAGTGTGTCAGTCTCTTAAAAATAGGTTGAACAACAGCTCCTAAGTGCTATGTAACAAGCTCCCACAAGCTAAGTGGCTCAAGCTGGGTATGGTTGGTGCACTCCTGTGGTTCAGAACTCAGGAGGCAGAGGCAGAGGCAGGGGCATTGAGACAGCTCGACTGACAGCTCCTGACCTTCACTATATTCCATTGGTTAGAAGAAAATTGATCATGGAAAATGCTAATAAAAATTTAAAAATAAAAAAGAAAGAAATTTTAAAAAAAGAAAGAAAATTGAGGAGATAGATCAGTGGGTAAAGGGCTTGCCTTGCAAGCATGTGGACCTGAGTTTGATTCTCCGTGCCCATGTAAATGCCAGGTGTGATGGTGTGAGCTTGTGGTCCCAGTCCTGGGAGGTAGAACCAGGGAATCTGAAGCTTGTTGGTCAGCTAGTCATGCCTACTTGGTGAGCTCCAGCTCAGTGAGGACTCTACCTTACAAAGAGGTAGACCGGGCTGGAGAGATGGCTTAGCGGTTAAGGTGCTTGCTTGTGAAGCCTAAGGACCCAGGTTCGATTC
Organism: Jaculus jaculus; assembly: GCF_020740685.1. NCBI lineage: Eukaryota > Metazoa > Chordata > Mammalia > Rodentia > Dipodidae > Jaculus > Jaculus jaculus. The sequence continues at coordinate 11,707,300 of NC_059106.1, read as the reverse complement.
TCCAGATCCCACATAAGCACATGGTGGCACATGCATCTGGAGTTTGTCTGTACTGGCTAGAGGCCCTGGCGTGCCCTTTCTCTCCCTCTCTCTCTTTCTCTCTCTCTCATAAATAATAAAATAAAAATAAAGTGAGTAAATAAAAAAGGTAAATGGCATTCCTGAGAACGAAACCTGAGGTTGTCCTATGACCTCCACATGCATGCACACACATGTGCACTCATACCCATGTGAAAGTGTACACACATGCAAAAAATAAAAGAAGCAAATCAGGGTTGTCACTCCAGGGGACTCAGCCCATTGTGTTGGGAAAGGCAGGCAGGTGTAGTAGGTCGGTCTGTGCAGCTGAGATTACAGGCGTGCACCACGCCCGCTGGTGTGCAGTGCAAGGGAATCAAACCCGGACCTTCATGCGTGCTAAGCAAGCATTCTGCCCAATGAGCCACACCCACTGATCCAGGAGTCAGTATTTCTAACATGGCATTTCTAGCGCTTTGCCTGCACCCCGGTAAAGAGTCCTGAGAGGAAAATAAGAGCAGGCACCTGAAAGGAAGTAAGATGAGCTTGGACACCCAAGTTCAACACCCAGTAGCTCCTACCATAGCTGGGAAGCCTTTCCCCATAGCCAGATGGGCAGAGTCCCGCCTTCCTCAAAGGACTGCCGAGCAGGCAGAATAATGTGATGGCCTGGCTGGCGGGGGGTGTTGGAAAGAACAAGCCACGGGCCCAAAGTTCTGATCGTCCCCATGCAGGTGACCAAGGAGCACATGGTTAATGCTACACTGCTATGGCAAAAGGTCCATGTGGTTACCCAGCCCAAGAGGTGTCTTTATTGTTTTCTCATCACCAGTGAAGCAAGCAAGCCTTCTCAAGGGACAGCCTGAGTCTTCTTGTAAAAGGGGAAATTACAGTGTGTGTGGTGTGAGTGTGTGTGTGTGAGTGTGTGTGTGTGCATGCGCACACACAGTTAAGTAGAAATGTTCAAGTTTTAGCCTAAAATTGTAGGTCAACACTCTCCCAAGAGGCTGGGGAGATGGCCCAGTGGCTAAGTCACTTGCCGTGCAGGAGTGAGGACCTGACTTCAGAATCACGTGAGGTTGTGCTGCCGTCAGAAGTCCTGGTGGCCCTTTATGGTGAGAAGGAAGGTGGAGACGAGAAAGGCCCAGAAGCTCTCAGGCCAGTGAGTGAACAAGAGACCCTGCCTGCAGTGCACTAGAAGGCGAAGGAAAACCCCGAGGCTGTCTTCCGACCCCCACATGAACACCCACACCCACCCCACACACCCACCTATCACCAATCTATCATCTATCTACGTATCAACCTCTCCTCTATCTCCTGAGAACTTCCAGAGCCCTCTTCCTTTGTTCCCGGCGTGTCTGCCAGGCACACAGAGGGAGTGAGGTGGCCCAGGACCATGTGATCGTCCCCTTCGTGAGCAGCAGACCTGGAAAGCAGTCCCTGCCGAGCCAGGCGGGGACCCGGTTCTGCAGACAGAGCCCCTGCAGGGCCGCCTCCTTCCTGCGAGGGGAGATGATGCTGTTAAGCTCAGATTGATGGAAGAAATAAACATACAACCAATAATGCTCCTGTAATAGCAGTGCTTTCATTGAAATGATTATTTCTGTTGAAAATATGAAGTCTACACTATGAATTTCTTAGGATAATTTTGCCCTTACTTAAACAAACATGCTTTATAAAAATGAAGGTTTTTTTTTTTTTTTTTAATTTTTTAGGTAGGGTCTCACTCTAGCCCAGGCTGACCTGGACTCACCATGAGTTTCAGGTGGGTCTCAAACTCATGGCGATCCTCCTGCCTCTGCCTCCAGAGTGCTGGGATTAAAGGGAGCGCCCCCACGGCCGGCAGAATGAGGACAATTTAATGATGGAAGGATTGCAGAGAACTGCCTGGTTCAACCATCGTGTCACTGTTTTGACCTAAACGGTCAAGTGACTGTTTTGAATTTTAGTTAATTTATTTGTCATTTGTCTATGCGTGTAATTGTGTTGTGTGCATGCCACTGTGTGTTGTAGAGGTCAGAGGACAACTCTGTCAGCCCACAAGGTTTTTATTTTTTGTTGTTGTTGTTGTTTTGCCACTGAGCACGCCAGACTAGCTGGTCCTGAAGCTTCCCCGGTTCTCTCACCTCTGCCTCTCAGCGTGTTGCAGGCACTCTGGGATCACGGGTAAGCTCAGCCATGCCTGGTTTAGGTGGGAAACAGGCTCAGCTCATGGTACTTGTACAGCGGACTCTTGTACCCTATGAGCGATCTCTCCATCCCAGCTTTTTAAAAAACAACATTATCTTCTAGCCACATCTTCCACGCTCTCCTCAGTTCTCCCCGGTACTGATGATGATGAGCCTCTGCCTGGGTTCCACATTCTCCAGGAGCTACGCTACTCACTAGCCACGTCAGTCCATAGCTGTGCTGTTTCCTTGAAAAGAAAACAAGCATTTTTAACATTTTGCCTGCCAGATTGGCTTACTGTTGGCACATGTCAAAGCTTTCAGCTAATGGGCACAGCCATCAACATGTGTTGTATGATGTCGCTGACCTGGCAGAATAACCTGAGCTTATAACACAGCCTCAATTCTTTCTCTTGCCTTCCTACATCAGAAATAAATGTGTGACGGGGATGGAGAGGTGGTTCGGCACTTACAGGCACTTGCTTGCAAAGCCTAACATCCTGGGTTTGATTTCCCAGCACCCACATGAAGCCAGATGTGACTGGAGTTGATTTGCAATAGCAGGAGACCCTCACGTGGCCATACTTGCTCTCTTTTTCTATCTGTCTCTCTTGCAAATAAATAACTAAATAAAAATATTTAAAGATAAATAAACACATGTGAAATGACCTCAGTGGGCTCATGTATGTAATCATTGGTCCTAGCTGATGACACTGCTTTGGGAGGTCGTGACCTTTTGGACATAAGGCATAGTTGGCAGAGGTAGGACCACAGGGGAGGGACTGCTAGAGGGTTACAGACGGCTCCTGTCGTAACCCATGGCCAGCCACTGTCTCATACTCCTGCTACAAGGAGTCACATGCTGCTATGTCCTCTCCGGCAGAATAAATTCTGCCTCCCTTAAGTTGCTTCTTGTTGGGTACTTGGTTGCGATGATGAGAAAAGTACGGGCTGGAGAGAGGGCTCAGCAGTGCCAGCTTTTGAAGCCTAAAGACCCATGTTCTACTCTCCAGATCCCACATAAGCCAGATGCACAAGGTGAGACAAGTGCAAGGTTGAACACGCACACTAGGTGGCACAAATGTTTGGAGTTCAATTTCAGTGGCCGAGGTCCTGGTGCACCAATTCTTTCTATCTCTTTCTAAGAGAAAGAGAGAAAGAACAGTATTATCCCGGCATGGTAGTGCACATCTTTATTCCCAGCACTCAGGAGGCAGGGTGTTGCAGTCAAGTTTACATTACTGGCAGAAATCACTCAACCATGAGTAGCTTGTGGGGGAAAAAAGGATTTATTTTGGCTTGTAGGCTAGAGGGGACACTCTACAATGGCAGGGAAAGCGATGGCATGAGCAGAAGCTGGACATCACCCCCTGGCCAATGTCAGGTGGACAACAGGAACAGGAAAGAGTGCCAAACACTGGCAAGGGGACACTGGCTATAATACCCGCAAGCCCACCCCCAACAATACACTGCTTCCCAGAGGCGTTAATTCCCAATTGCCATCAGCTAGGGAGCCTAGCATTCAGACCACCTAAGTTTATAGAGTTACATGAATCAAACCACCATACAGAGGTAGGAAGATTGCTGCGAGTTTGAGGCCACCCTGAGACTACATAGTGAACTCCAAGTAGTCTGGGATAGAGTGAGACCCTACCTAGAAGAAACAAAACAAACAAAGTAACCAAACATGCATTCTAGAATATGAGAAATTTAAGTGAGCACCTTTTTATCATGTATGTGTGTGTGTGTGTGTGTGTACACACACACATGCAATTTGGGGTGGCGTGATATCCAACATGCTCTCCTGCATTGGGGGTGTTTGCTTGCCTCTGGTGGCCGGGTCCTGCTTCCTTGCTCTTCTGCCTCGACTTGTTTTGAACGGGAATCTCCGCTGGTTGCAGAGCTTGCAGGGTCTCCTCAGGTGGGTGTGGCCACATCCAGCTGTTCTATGGGACCAGAAGACTCAATCTCTGGAAGTCTCGGACCTCTTGCGCTCTCATGCCCGTGCAGGAAGCACACTTAACCTCTGAGCATCCCTCCAGCCCTTGAACAAATGTCTTGCTTTTGGTTCACATGTCCAATATTTTAAAATTTTTATTTACTACTTACTTGAGAGAGAGAGACAGAGAGAAAGAGGTGGAGAGCGTGTGGGCGTGGCAGGACTTCATGCCACTGCAGACGGACTCCAGACACATGTGCCACTTAGTGAATCTGGCTTTACATGGGTACTGGGGAATGGAACCTAGGCTGTCAGGCTTTGTAAGCAAGTGCCTTTAACAGCCGAGCCATCTCTCCAGCCCCCAATATTTTTATATCTGGGATACTTGTAGAACAAATTACACATGAGACAGATGTGTACCCAGCAGGGCAAAAAAAGAAACAGGAAGTATTTCAGCCACTTGGCCTGAACTGTGGACATTCTTGGGATGTTCACACGATGGTATCTCATTTTTGAAAGGCACGCTGACAGATACCGTATTTTTAGCCTGCTTTGAATGGGAAACCGGCAAGATGCATGAACAATGTATTTCCAAATATGTCCCATATTTATAAAACACAGTAAATACATGACAGATTGAGCAGGATATGTGGATAAAATAACAGCTGCAATAACCCTACTTCTTAGCAAATTTACACACAACAAATGACATTCGTGTCCAATGTTTTGTAAAATCTATTTTCTAAGCATTTTAGGAAAGGATTGGCAGAATGGAAACAAAAGTTTTGTAAAAAAAAAAAAATTCTAAGATAGATGTGAATTTCGGGGACGTGTCATGTCACTGTCATATGTAAAGCAGCTCTGAATGGGTTACTCCATTTCCCCTGGCATGCTGTGTGCTGATGGAAGTGATGCCAAATGAAGCATCAGAATCGATCTGCATTTTGAGATGGGCAGAGATGTCATTTATGGGGGAAAGCAGGCAGGAAGTTTCCCAATGTGAAACTGGCAATGCTAAATTTGCTTACTCACAGTAGAGCTCCGGTCGGGTCAGGAGATGCGTAGTTCATAAGAGTCAAAGCCAAGATCAGGGGCTTTAGTTTAATTAGAATTATTCACACATATTTTTCTTTTTTAAAGTTTTTTTATTGACAACTTCCACAATTATAGACAATAAACCATGGTAATTCCCTCCCTCCCCCCACTTTCCCCTTTGCAACGCCACTCTCCATCACACCCCTTTCCCCTGTCAGTCTCGCATCTATTTTGATGTCATCGTATTTTCCTCCCATTATGATGGTCTTGTGTAGGTAGTGTCAGGCACTGTGAGGACATAGATAGCTAGACCATTTTGTGTGTGGAGGAGCACGTGGTAAGGAGTCCTACCTTCCTTTGGCTCTTACATCCTTTCCGCCACCTCTTGTGCAATGGACCCTGAGCCTTGGAAGGTGTGATAGAGATGTTTCAGTGCTGAACACTCCTCTGTCACTTCGTCTAAGCCCTATAGCGCCTTCTGAGTCATCCCAAGGTCACTGCCATCTGAAAAGAGAAGGTTCACTAACCAAAAGTGAGAGTAGCATTAATACATGGGTATGAACATTTTAAAAAGTTCTTACTGGGCAGTTTGGTGAGCATAATATATGCATTTAGCCAGACAGCAGCAGACATTACACCCCTAGGGCTCATGACTTCCTGTCATAGGCTTTCAGCATCAGGCCTGTATTCCCCCCACCCATGGAGAAGGCCTCCAGTCCAATTAGAGAACAGTTGGTCTCCCCCATAACAGACATGCCATTATTGCACCCATTGGCTTGTTTGGCCTGCCTGGTGAAACTTGCAGTCACACCTTCTCTTCAATAGGCTTCAGTGAAGCGTTCATGTACATGCACGTATCAATAAAAGACAGAATCATGATTTTCTTCCTCTCCTTTTTAATCTTTATCCCCCAATTTTTTACAATGAAAAATATCATTTTACTGTTTCATTTTTAATTTTTTTATTGAGAAGCAGAGAGGAGAGAAAGAATGGCATGCCAGGGGTTCTTGCCACTGCAAACAAACTGCAGATGCATCTAGGCCCTGGGGAATCGAATCCAAGCCATCAGGCTTTGAAAGCAAGTACCCTTAACCACTGAGCCATCTCTCCAGCTGAGAAAATTTTAACTCCTTAGAATTTGTCAGTATTTTTGTTGTTGCTGGTTTTGCATGTTTATGTGCAAGTGGTGTGCATGTATGTGTGTATGTATTTTAAATGCATTTTGGTGCACATGTGTGTGAGGTACAAAAACACATGTGTATGGAGACCAGAGGTCAATATCGGGTGTTTTCCTCTATTGCTTCTCTACCTTATTTTTAGAAGACAGGGTCTCTCATTCATCCTAGAACCCATCAATTTGGCTACACAAGCTAGCCAGCAAACCCTGGTGACCCTCCTGTCTCCACCTCCCCATCATTTGGATTAGAGGCATGCACCATCACACCTAAGATTTTATGGGGCTTCTGGGGATCTGAACTGAGGTCCTTAGGCTCTCATGGCAAGTCACTCTGTAACTCAAGAAGATTTTACACTCATGGCAATCCTTCTGCCTCATACTCTTGGGTACTGGAATTACAAACAGAACCCACTATCCCAAATAGAATTTTTCAGTTTTAACCTTGGTGTGTGGCCTCTCAGACACCTTTGAGAAGTAGTCAAACCTAGGAGTCCTTTCATAAAAATACATATATAAGCTGGGTGTGGTTGTGTACACTTTTAATCCCAGAATTTGGGAGGCAGAGGTAGGAGGATCACCATGAGTTCAAGGCCAGTCTGAGCTATATAGCAAGACCCTCTCTCAAACAAAACAAAACAAAGGGCTGGAGAGACAGCTTAGCTTAGCAGTTAAGGTGCTTACTGCAAAGCCATAGGACCTAGGTTTGGTTTCCTAGGACCCATATAAGCCAGATGCACAAGATGGTACATGTGTGTGGAGTTTGTTTGCAGTGGCTGGAGGCCCTGGGGCACACATTCTCCCTATCTCTCTCTCTCCATGTATATTTATATATATATATACCTGCCTCTTTCTCTCTCTTTCAAATAAATACATAAAAATATTTAAAGAAGGAAAAGGAAATACATCATAAATATTAAATGATTAATAATGTGTAATTTCTACTATGCCTCTGGTCTTAGTCCCGTGTCATCGCCATCACCCTGGTATTAAAAAATATTTTGTTGAGCCGGGCGTGGTGGTGCACGCCTTTAATCCCAGCACTCGGGAGGCAGAGGTAGGAGGATTGCCATGAGTTCGAGGCCATCCTGAGACTCCATCGTGAATTCCAGGTCAGCCTGGGCTACAGTGAGACCCTACCTGAAAAAAACAAAAAAAAAATTGTTTATTCATTTATTTGAGAGAGAGAAAGAAATAGGGAGGGAGAGAGACAGAGAGAGAATGGGCATGCTAAGGCCTCTGGCCACTGCAAACAAACTCCAGACACATGTGCCACCTTGTGCATCTGGCTTTAGATGGGTGCTGGGGGGTTGAACTCAGGTCCTTAGACTTTGCAGGACAGTGCCTTAACTGCTGAGCCATCTCTCCAGCCCTTGCCCTCATTTTGTTATTAAACTAGCTCTGCTATTCCTACTGGGGTTCACACTCCATCACTTGGGATTTTGATTATCTGCCCTCAAAACACATTGAAAGTAAATCTGTATTTGCTACCAGTCTTCTGTCGGACCACAAAGGCCCTTCCTACGTGCAATCACAAAGTAGAAAATACATGAGGCTGGGTAGAAGAGAGGTGGGTTTTAATAACAGATCTTCTTCCTTGGACAGCGAAAATGTCTGTGCCTGAGAAAGAAAATTCACAGTGGTCCCTCAGCACACTGGTAAGACGCTTCACACCAGACCAGCCCACGACAGCTCACCGTGTACAGTCAAAATTCTTGTGATTTATACTACAATAACTGAAAAGCAGTGGTCTTGAAGAAGAACGCTTTTAAAAGCAATACTTTCTGCACAAACTTAAAAGGAACCAGCCCATTTAGCCAATAATGAAAAAGACCATTATTTTCACATTCCAACTAATGTCTTCTGTTTTCCTCCACTGTTACTGAGCTTAGCCGGGAATTATACATATTCCCTAACTGTGCTTAGAAACCTTAGCACCTGGTGGTGTGAACTAGCAACGTCCTTAGCGGGCAGTTGGCCTGCCTTTATGTGTACACACCTGAGCGGGGTGTTAGGGGAGACTTTAGATGATATTAGACACATTTCCTTTTCCTCTACCCCCCCCTTTTTTTTGCACAGAGCACAGTATTCAGAATACCAGAATATGGAGCTAGATGGATCTATTGATCTCACATATGTATGTATATATGTATATATGTCCATCCCACTTTACTGTCTTCTATAAAAGGGCCCCACTGTTGATTGAGGCTGCCAGAGCTGCTGAGCTGATATCTAAACAATACTAACCCACATAGGGACCGGAGTTACATCAGCCATCAGGCAGGGAGTCTGGCAACATGCCAGCCTGTAAAACACAGAACACATTTGCGTCACTGTTCCCTTGGTGATGCTTCTTGGAGCCTTGTCAGCTGTCCCCTGAGGTTGTTTTCTTAATATGTCGACGGACATTCCTGAATCTTTAATGCTGAATAGCTCTTTTTCTTTTTCAAAAAAAAAAATAAAGACACTTAGGTGACCAAGCAGCTAGTATGGGTCCTGCTGCTGTGATCTTTGAAAATGTATTTCTTTTATGAAATTGGTGTTTGTTCTATTCCAAACATGTGAGGGGCTCTAAGGACTTAGATTTCTGCTCCTCCGTTCTGGAGGACCTATTTTTATTTTTGCAGCAACAAGGCTCCGAGCTGAAAGCTGCTTCTCGGCTTTCATCTTCTGTAGCAAATGTCCTTATTCCCTCAGCAGTTTCCCCAAACCTCCAGTTATCCCATTACAGTGTGAAATCACAGGAGACCCACTGGAACGTGCCCCATTCATGAGCAGTGCCCTGACCTGCTCCAGCACATCTGCCCCGGCTCCCTAAGAGCCGCAGATGCCATGTGGTGGGCATCGCCCCTGCGAAGCCTCCTCCCCCATCTTCCCGCGCGATGTTTCCATGGACCTCTGCTGTCGTCATGCCATATTGTCCTCCAGGAAGTTCAGAAGAAAGCCATGTCCTCATAAGCCTGGAGCTCGTCCTAGCTGAGCCTCCTGCCCCGTGCAGAGCCCCAGGTGGTCAGGCAGTTGCCACCCCTGTTAGTGACAATTATCTAAGTGACTTAAAGTGGAGAAGAGGACTTTGGCTTGGAGTGATTAGGGTATGCCAAAGGTCTTTTTGTCTTGTAGGGATCTATGGGAGGCATGTGTGTACGGTATGTATGTGTATGAAGTATGCATGTGTGTGTGCATATTCATGTGTGTGTGGAGGCTAGAAGAAAACCTTGGGTGCCATCCTCAGATACACAGTCCACTTTTTTTTTTTTTTGAAACAGGGTCTCTCATTGGCCAGGAGTTCATCAAGTAGGTGGGATGATCAGAGATCTGGAGGTCCACCAGCCTCTGCTGCCTCAGAGCTGGTACTCCAGACGTGTACCACCATGCCTAGCGTTTTGAAGTTCTTTTCATTGTGAATGACCATGATTTGAGACTAAGCAAAGAATGGTGGTCCCAAAGTGTGCTTGGCAGTGGACACCAGCCTGAGGGACATCATGACACATTGTGGGTATGATCTCAGCTCCTATCCTTAGGAAATTCTATGTGGAGTTTTGATTCAGGTGTCCCCCATAAATTTAGGTGTTCTGAATTCTAGGTTTCCAGCTGATGGAGATTTGGGAATTAACACGTCCTGGAGGCAGTGTGTTGTTGGGGGCGGGCTTATGGGTGTTATAGCCACTTTCCCCTTACCAGTGTTTGGCACATCTTCTGTTCTTGTTGTCCACCTTATGTTGGCCAGGGGGTGATGTCCACACTCTGCTCATGCCATTGCTTTCCCCTGCCATCATGGAGCTTCCCCTCAAGCCTATAAGCCAAAATAAACACTTTTTTCCAAAAGCTGCTCTTGGTCAGGTGATCTATGCCAAGGAGGCGGACCTGACTGCAACCCCCTCCAAGATTCCACGGTGCTCTGTGGCTGTGGCCCTCATAGCTTATACAGCATGGCTTCCTTGCTCCTCCAGCTGCCACGGCAGCTCTGTCTCCAGTTCCCATCTCCCGCGGAGCCTGGTCCCTGGAAGCTCCACGTCCAGCACACGAAAGAAGGTTCCGGCCAATGGAGCCAGGAGGATGGAGGTGGAGCGAAGACAGCTCAGTGCACTGGGCTTCCTGCTCTGCATGTGCGTGTGCGTGTGCATGTGCGTGTGTGGCCACACGTGGAGGCCAGATGACAACCTCAGATGTCATTCTCCAGGTGCTATCTGCCTGCTTTTGAGACAGGATCCCACACCAGCCTGGAGCTCACCTACTGTTAGCCTGGCTAGCTAGCAAGCCCTGGATCTGCTTGCCATTATCTCCCCAGCCCTGGGATCACGGGCACATGCCACCACGCCTAGCATTTTTATGTGGGTTCCAGGGATCAAACTCAGCACCTCATATTTGAAAGGCAAGTACTTTACCAAAGAAGCCATCTCCCCAGCCCTCACTAGGGATTTTTTATTTTATTTTATTTTATTTTATTTTATTTATTATTTTTGTTTGTTTGTGTTGAGGTAGGGTCTCCCTCTAGCCCAGGCTGACCTGGAACTCACTCTATAGCCCCAGGCTGGTCCCAGAGTTCCTCCTACCTCAACCTTCTGCAGGCTGGGACTATACTATGGTGCTGTTATTTGAGACACGGTCTTGCTATGTAGCCCAAGCTGGCCTCCAGTTCAAGATCCATCTGCTTTAGTCTCCTGGGTTCTGGGACGGCAGGAGTGGGTCGTCATGCCTAGTGGAAAGCGTCTTTAGAGATGACGTTTCATGTTTCATCATAAGCTCGAGACGCCCAAGTCCAGGGAAGTTCTGCGGTTTTGTGGGAGAGACTGAGTGGGCTTGGCTTGGGGCCGGGACCCGCATTTCCACACTGGCCTTGGCCCTTCTGAGGACAGTGGCCTCTCACCTCCAGTGTCAGTGGCTTTGTTCCCACATGGACCCTGACCAGTGAAGCGGGCCCTGCACCAGAGACTGCGAAGCGTAGAGGTGAGCAGCAAGCGCAGGTGACACCTCCCTTCGTGTTCCCCAGTGTCTTTTTGCCATCACGATCCCCAGGGAGCTTTCTTCTCTGTGTCCATGCAGCAAGGTAACTCGTCCACCAGAGGACTTAGAGATGCAGCCGGAGGCAGCTGGGGGCCGTGGCTAGGAGCAAGACAACCCAAAACAACCCAATTCAAACAGGGACACAGAAAAAGGCCTCTGCGAATCTAGTTTGGTTCTTTCTTACTTTACTCCTTCCCCCACCCCCAACCAGTATGTCGCCCGCTGCCAGCACCTGGCCATGAAGATGCAGGCCAGTGAGCGTGCGGGGCAGACCGCATGAGTGTCGTTCCATCGCTGCATCACCCAGTGAGGCGCCATCCTTTCCAAGCTTCAGTTTCCTCACCTGTGACACAGAGAAGATTCTATTTTAAGACATGGCATAAAGATAAAGTGGGATAAAGTCTTTAGGGTGCCTGTCAGAGCATTTGGCATAGCAGTGACCAAGCATGCTGTGGTCATCTCTGGGATGGTCATTACAGAGAACTCCTGGGGCTTTTCTTTTTTTCCTTTTGTTTATTTTTTTAAATTTATTTATTTGAGAGTGACAGGCAGAGAGAGAAAGAGAGAGAGAGAAAGAATGGGCATGCCAGGGCCTCCAGCCATTACAAATGAACTCCAGACATGTGCGCCACCTTGTGCATGTGACTTACATGGGTCTTCCATAATCGAGCTTCAAACTGGGTCCTTAGGCTTCACAAGCAAGCGATTAACCACTAAACCATCTCTCCAGCCCTCCTGGAGTATTTCTTAGAGACAGTTACAAGCTCCAGTGTGTTTGGGGAGCTGACGTGAGAGTATACATAGTAAGTAAGAATGATGAAGCTCATAGGGTGGGGGAAGAGCACAGATCACCCGACCCCAGCAGAGCTGCACGAAAACACCTCTCCCAGGCCCAGCTCTGAGCAGCTGGCTTGCCAGGGAGCACCGAAGGCCATGGTCAATGCGGCAGCTCTCCCTGCGATACCTGGCTGTAGTAGAAAGAGAAAAGTAGCACCAGTGTGACAATGGTCAGCATATTTGTGGCCATGGCCACTCAGGGAGGGCACCACTGGTCTCTGGAAAGGGGCAAATGTGATGTGTTTCACCGTCACCTTTCTCAGGTGACAAACCAACTCTTAAGCTGAAAGATATGTCTGGGACTAAGGAGACAATGATTGTTGGGACTCTCCTCTACTCCCTGGAACTCTTCCTCCTTCAACGTCCACAATGCAACCAGGCACATATGGACTCACAAAAGCATGTGCCTACATGTGCACGCATAAGGTACACACTGGACTACAACCCTATGCAAACAGTGGGGCGCACATACAGAAAGAATGGACACATGTGCTTCTGCACACATGCACGTGTAGAAACACCTGCCTGTGTACACACACACATATACACACAAGCACAGTGCACACAGAAAGCATAACAAATGGGCATAAGTAGGACTGAGGTGTGTGTGCCGGCCAGTGTGGGGTTTAGCCCTCTTTCTCTACTTCAGTGTGTCCCAGTGACTGCTGAGCTCAGCTAAGCTTGGCACAGCCCTGAGGTCAGATGACTACACCCACAGTACCCAGAGCTCTCATTTCCCCAAAGGGACTGGGGTAAAGGGCCCTGGCACAGGAAAAACTGGAACATGCCCCTTCATGTTTCCCAACGTCTCTTTTGCCATCACGACCACTGACCATGGGCTGATATGGAATCGACCTTTCCCTTGCAAGTTGTGGGACGAGTCACTTGGCAGACAGCTCCATGTGGCAGTCCCAAGCCCTTCCTGCCACCTACAGGAGCCCCAGTGTTTAGAAACCGCATCAGTTTTTAAAAAATATTTTATTTATATATTGTGAGCAGAGAGAGAGAAAAAGACAGGAAGAGGGAATTGGTTGCCAATGCCTCTTGCCATTGAAGATGAACTCCATATACATATGCCATTTTATTTATCTGGCTTTATGTGGGTCCTGGGGAATAGAATCTGGGCCAGCTGGTTTTGCAGGCAAGAACCTTTAACCACTGAGCCATCTCCCCAGTCTCCACATGGGTTTTTGTTTGTTGCCATTCTGCTCACTCTAGAGAGGGGAAAGCATGTGCCCACACAAGCTGCATGCAGGTTCATCCTGCATGCATATATTCATGCTTACTGCAAAGCCTAAGAACTCATGTTCAAATCTCCAAGTCCCATGTAGCCAGATGCACAGTGATGCAAGCATGCAATGTCACCCATGCACACAAGGGGGCACATGTATCTGGCGTTTGCAGTGGCTGAAGGCCCTAGTGCACTCATTCTTTCTCTCTTTCTCTTTGTCTCTCTCTCTCTCTGCCTCTTTATCTCTCTCAAATAAATAATTTTTAATGATTTTTTTAAATTTTTTGTTTATTTATTTATTTATTTGAGAGTGACTAACAGAGAGAGAAAGAGGCAGAGAGAGAGAATGGGCGCGCCAGGGCCTCCAGCCACTGCAAACGAACTCCAGACACGTGCGCCCCCTTGTGCATCTGGCTAATGTGGGTCCTAGGAAATCAAGCCTCAAACTGGGGTCCTTAGGCTTCACAGGCTAAGCCATCTCTCCAGCCCTCAAATAAATAATTTAAAAACAAAAATAAGAAGGTAGATGGAGGGCTGGAGAGATGGCTTAGCGGTTAAGTGCTTGCCTGTGAAGCCTAAGGACCCGGGTTCGAGGCTCGGTCCCACGTTAGCCAGATGCACAAGGGGGCGCACGCGTCTGGAGTTCGTTTGCAGAGGCTGGAAGCCCTGGCGCGCCCATTCTCTCTCTCCCTCTATCTGTCTTTTTCTCTGTGTCTGTCACTCTCAAGTAAATAAATAAAATTATTAAAAAAAAAAAAAAGAAGAAGAAGGTAGATGGCACCTAAGGAGTGACACCAAGGTTGTCCTTTGGCCTACACACGCGCGCGTGCGCGCGCACACACACACACACACACACACACACGGCATCAAGGAAAGCACTTGGTGACTTGGATGTAAGAATTGATTTTCAGAATGACCCAGGCTCGTCTCCTACCTTAACCAGCCTTTGTTATTCTCAGTTAATTGTCCAGCGCAGCCTGTGTTGGGACTTGGGTCATAGCAGATCTGGGGCTCTGAGCTGTCTTCTCCTGACTATGTACTGGAAGAGCACTGCCAGCCTAGATGTGAAGTGTGTACAATGCAGATACGAATTTCTTTCTACAGACATAGAGAGCACACACTTATTTTTGCAAGCCTGGCCCCTCCCTGATTTGACTTGGTTCATTCACCCGTCTATCCATCCATGGCACACTGACCATCCAGGCACTTGCTCTGTGTGGGAGCACAAAGCGCAGCCCAGCCTGGGCCACGGGAGGCTCGCAGCCCCAGAGGAAGCACAGGCATGGGGGCAATCATGTGGCTGCTGTGTGATGTGCTTCAGCTGCCAGGCTTGAGGCGTGTGCCAGCTCCACCCACCAGGAGCAAGGTGAGAGGGCATTTTGGGGAGGAGATGGCTCATGGCTCCAACTAAGTCTGAAGACATATAAGGCTCTAGCAAGCCAGTCTTCATCTTTGCCTCTACCCTTTTTTCTCCAGCCTTTGTCTAATGTGGTGGTTTTCAGGGAGAAATCTACTTTATTCAGCCACCAGGGCACAGCTCGCCAGCCTGACTATGCAGTGAGCTGGGTAGTCCTCTCTTGTGCAATCAGACATTAAACTTCAAGTTCACTGACACCGAAGATGAAAGAGCTAATTGCTCACAGTAATTGCATTTAAAATCCATGCTTTTGAATGCCTGATGAACTCTTTTTTAAAGGCTCCTGAAACTCCACATACCACAAGGTCCCGGGTAACGTAGCGGGTGGCGGTTCTAGCCTGGAAGTGTCAGTGCTGATCCACAGTCACTCCCCACTGTCTCCCCTCGAGTACAGCCACTGCATTTACTTACTTGTTTATTGTATGTATATGTGGTTATGGTGTGCATGCATGTGAGCATTCATGTTTCTGTGTGTGGGTGTATGTGCGCGCATGCACGCATGCACGTGTGTACTGAAGCCAGAGGAAAGCCTCACGTATTTTCCTTGATTGCTCTCTACCTGACTTTTTTGAGAGAGGGTCTAACAACCTGGAGTTCAGCAATTCAGCCAGGTTACCTGGCCAGCAGGTCCTAGGGATCTACCTCCCTAGTGCTGGGATCACAGGTGAGCAACCTCATGCATGGCTTTTACTTGGGTCCCAGAGACCCCAGCGCAGGCCTTCATTCTTGTGCAGCAAACACTTTACCACCTGAGCCGTCTCTCCGGTCTCACCAGCCTGTGCATTCAAAAGAATGTTTTGGCTGCCTTATGTCTCTGTCTTAGCTGTTCGTCTGATTAAAGTAAATAAGTGAAAGAGAAATGCACTGGTAGATGAATGTATGCACACCTTTAAAGAATGTGAGACAGCCGGGCGTGGTGGCGCACGCCTTTAATCCCAGCACTCGGGAGGCAGAGGTAGGAGGATTGCTGTGAGTTCGAGGCCACCCTGAGACTCCATAGTAAATTCCAGGTCAGCCTGGGATACAGTGAGACCCTACTTCAGAAAACCAAAAAAAAAAAAAAAAAAAAAAAAAAAAAAAAAAAAAAAAAGAATGTGAGACAGAAATCTTTTTAAACAAACTGTTACAAACAGTGAGTGTGTCAGTTACTTTGTTTCACTTGTTTGCTGTGACAAAATGCCTGTCAAAAGCAACTTAAGGGAGGAAAGGTTTATTTTGGCTCGCAGTTTCAGGGTACAGTTCCTCGTGGCGGGGGCGGCACGGTGGCAGGAGTGAGAGGCGGCCGGTCATGCTGCGCTTGGAGTCAGGAAGCAGAGAGATGAACGCTGGAGCTCAGCTCGCTTTCTCCTGTGATTTAGCCCGGGACCCAGTGCTGTCTGGGGCCATTCGGTTCACTTTGCTCCCTGCGTGAGTTGTCATCAAGGCTCCTAGAACCACTTCAGCTGATGGAGAATGAAGAAAGCCTCTGCAGATGAGTCATCCCATGCCGCCCACTGCTTTATGGAATCACTTCCCCTGGATAATTAATAAAAGATTGGCAGGAAGAGAATGTCCCTGAACTAATTAGCAGACAGTTTCAGAACACAAACTTTTAGTTTTCTCACTGTTCAATCACAGCACCATTTTTTTTTTACTACTGAAGGATTAAAAAAAAATTTTTTAATTTGTTTGAGAGAGTAAATATGGGTGTGTCAGGGCCTCCTGCCACTACAAACAAAGCCCAGATGCATGCACTACCTTATGCATCTGGCTTGACATGGAATCTGGGGACTTGAACCAGGGTCATCAGGCTTTGCAGCCAAGTGCCTTTAACCACTGAGCCATTTCTTCAGCCCCACTGGAGGGTTTATGATAGAAACGAAGGTGCCTTAGGGCGACTGCAAAGCTGATCTTGGTTAGAACATGGCGTGTGACTTTGTGAGTGACAAGTGTCAGTCTTCTCCAGCTCCAAGCATCGGAGAAGAGCTGCTGGTCACCTTCCAGAGGAGCCCTGCTGGGAGAGCCGCCTCTGCAGAAACGCTTGATGGGCATCTGGGTTTGGCACCTTACAGCTCTGGCTCACAGCTTGGTGATGAGGAGAAATTTCCAGCTTGTATGCAAATAAACCAGGCAGTGCAAATTCAAGTGACGTGAGGTTATTTCTGCTTTTGCTTTTTCCATCAAATGATGTCAAAACGTTTCCACAGATTATCCCAGGAATCCTAAATCATGTTTGTTTTATTTATATACTACATATATATATACTATGTTAATTTATATACTACATTAAATGGCCTTGGACCCTGAAAACCAATCTGGGAAAATAGGCGGATTGCTTGTCACCTACACTGACCAGCCTGGTAAACCAGCCCTCTCTCCCTCATTGTGTCTCTGTTGTGGTTCGAATGTACACTGTTCGCCACCGGTTCACGTTGAATGCTTGGCCCTCACCTGGTGGTGCCGTTTGGGGACATCATGGAACCTCGGAGTAGGGGGCCTAGACAAAGGAAGTCGGTTGCTGGGAGGTGGGCATTGAGGGTCAGTGCCCAGCCTTGCTTCTGCCCCTCTGCTGCCTGCTCTGTTGACAGGGCCACCTGCTGCCACACTCTCTCCACCATCATGGACTGCGTCCCCTCAAACCGTGAGCCAAAGCAAACCCGGTCACAGTGATGAGAAGAGTAATTAGTAGAATCTCTTCAGTTTCGTTTTGTAAAAAAAAATATTTTTACTTATTCCCAAGGAGAGAGGGAGGAAGAGAGAAAGAGAGAGAGAATGGACATGTCAGAGCCTCACACTGCTCCAAATGAACTCCAGACCCACTGGTTATGTTGTGCATCTGGCTCTTATGGGTACTTGGGAATTGAACCCTGGCCGGCAGGCTTTGCAAGCAAGCGTTTTGAACTGCTTAGCCATCTCCCCAGCAGTCTCTTTAATTTGCTCCTTTCAGTAATTATCATTCAGTGTTTTACTTCGGCAGAATAATGGTTTCTCGCTCTAACATCATGCTGATTGACACATATTGCAGCTTGATTATATAATCCCGATATTCTTGTTAATATTAAAATGGTGGCGCCAGCCAGCACTAATTAGGTGTAAGACCTCCTGCCAGGCACTTTGATGATGTGAGCTTCCGTTTCCAGCAGTAAGAGCAGAGGCCTGGGCTGGGGTAGTTCTCGCTGCCCCGTGCCATGACGCGGACGGTGGCTGTGCAGGTGTGCGCGCAGGCTCTGAGGAAGGCGCACGTCCAGTGCTCTGCCCAGAGCGTCACAGGGAGCCCTTCACCACTCTGGGGGTACAGCCTGTCCCTTCTGGTGCCCCCACCTCCGTCTCCTTCTTTCCCAGTGATCTGCCTTCCCTCCCAGCTGGACCCCAAACTCAAGAACTCAGACCGTGGGCCACAGCGAGGAGGAGGCTCGGGACTACCGCTTGTCTTCCTCCCCCAGCTTGACCTTGACCCTGACCTCAGTTCTACCAGAGCCTCTCTCTGCTCCCCTGAGAGAACTCAATTGCAGCAAGAGGGGAGTCTCTGCTTTCTGAGATGAAATGTGCTGCTTTGGCCTTTTCTCCGCCACCAACGAGCTCTGACACCACAAGATGTGACTCTACCCAGAAGTAAAACACTTTATTTCATCTTAAAACTTCACAGCAAAATTACATTCCACTGCACATTATACTAATTTTGTTTGATTTAATGGGGAACACTAATCTACAAGCAGATCCAGAGCTTCGTCCCTGGCTTGGCATATTTTTAGAGCCCTGTCCATCCCCTCCCCCTCCTCAACCTACCTCTCGGAACATTCACTGGAGTTTGAGAAGTTGGATGAATGCAGTAAAGGTTTATGCAGCTTGAGGACCTAGTTGTGTTTCCTGGGGTCCATACAACTCTCCCCCGCCCTGCCTATCCCGTGCACTGCGTGTGCAATGCGGCAGTCAAGTTTTGTGGTGGCAACGAGGTGCCCAAGGATGGCAGCATCACCAAGGAAAGGCTTGTGCTGGCTCGTGGCTTCTGAGGTCCGTGGATGGGCAGCTGGCTCCATGATGACGGCCTGTGGTGAAGCCGGGCATCAGGGTGGCTGGAGTCTGTGACAGAGGAGGGACTCTTCTCTTGGTAGCCAAAGAGAGAGAGAAAGGAAGAGGCCAGGGACAAGACAGACCCTTTAAAACAGCCTCCAGTGACCCATCTCCCCAGTCAGGCCCGACCTTGCACAGACAGTGACCCAGTCCCCGCAGAACGGCAGTCAGTGGGGAAGACATCGGTGTGCTGGGCACCGACGAGTCCCTGCTACACTCTGGTGAGCCAGGGGCTTCCCACGGCGCCACCGCTGTACCAGGCATTGGCAGCCAAGTCTTCAATGCCAGCCTGTGGGGGTGCTCAAGTCACGATGTGCATCCAGTGAAGCCTGTGCATTTTTAACGAGGTTCGTAATTCTTCAATCCTTGTTATGGAGGTAGAGAGCGGAACGCCATGCGGGTCTTCGGGACACCTGGGACTTCTCGTTCTCTCCCGGGGCATGTAGTGAGCGGCTGTGGTTTTGCAGGTGTTCTGGGACACCTGTGGCACCTGGACCCATCCTTGCTGGGACTGCACTTGAGCCTGTGGGGGGACAGTCCACACACCTCACTGGTGGGTTATAAGCTTGTCGTCCTGCTTGGCGGAAGTAGGTCAGTGGTGTGTCCTTGGGGTTATATCATATGCCCAGAATAAATCTCTCCCTCTCTCAAGTTCCAGACACCGTGGAGTGAGGCTTCCTCCGTCCCATACCTCCACCACCATAAGGTGTGCTAGTCGCCTCAGGACAGAGTAAACATCAAAATATAAGACGCTGACTGAGGGGGGAAGGGGTACGATGGAGAGTGGAGTCACAAAGGGGAAAGTGGGGGGAGGGAGAGAATTACCAGGGGTTATTGTCTGTAATTATGGACGTCAATAAAAAAAACAAATTTAAAAGAAAAAAGAAATCCTTCCTCATTTAGATTGTCTGTCCAGTGTATTGCTCCCATTGGTCACACAGGTAACTCATACAAGGAGTAAAACCACATGCAACCATGCAAACAACCAAAAAGGTCACAGGAGTTAGAAGGAGGAGGAGGGCTGGAATAATGACTCGCTGGATAAAGGTGCTTGCTTGCAAAGCCTGACACTCTGGGTTCAATTCACCCATCATGTAAAGCCAGATGCACAAAGTGGTGCATGCATCTGGAGTTCATTTACAATGGCAGGAGACCCTGGTGCACCAGTGCTTGCCCTCTCTCTCTCTCTCTCTCTCTCTTTCTCTCTCTCTTTCTCTTTTTCACTCCTTCTCTCCAAATAAATTAAATAAGTACTTAAGTATAAGAAGGAAGAAAGCTGGGTGTGGTGGTGCAAGCCTTTAATCCCAGCACTTGGGAGGCAGAGGTAGGAGGATCGCTGTGAGTTTGAGGCCACCCTGAGACTCCATAGTGAATTCCAGGTCAGCCTGGGCTTGAGTGAGACCCTACCTCGAAAAACAAAAAACCAAAAACACAGGAAGACCTGGCACGTGAAGAATAGGGACTTGCGGGGCGCTGGGAGGACAACAGACTGAGGACAGCGACCCACTAGGGTGTGTGTGACATCTAATGCCGCATTGCTTTGAAACCAGCTCTCCAAGTGGCTTTGCAAGTTGTGTCCCCTGATGGTCAACTGCAATGGGGTTACAGAGGTTCAAAAGTCCTTAAACCCCCTCTGATCTCTAGTAGAGATTGCAAGGGCAGACTGGCAGACATTTCTGCTTTTTACTTTTGGGGTCCAGTCAACCTAAACTACCTAACAAGGCTACTTGACTCCCTCTCACAACCACCCCATCTCTTTCTTAACATATTTAGGCATTTACTTCCCTGACCCCTTGGGACACTTAAGGGCTAGACAGTTTCCTTGGCTAGGCAGACAGATAGGAAAACGAGGCCAGCAGAACGTGCCTATAGTCTGGTGACCTAGGATAGCGACCTAAGATGGCTTTCCCCTGGCTTCTGGTTGTGGAAATCTAGGACAATTTGTCCTCATTCCTTCCTGGACACTGAAGCTGTGAGGTCTGGTAGTGGAAGGTGGAGGCACTAAAGGGATGGAAAGGAGGGAATGAGGCAGGAGCTGGTGCCCAGGTGGACATGGCGGGCAGCCATGGCATGGAGGGGCCAAGCTGCCTTCGTGCAACTGCGAGCTATGAGACAACATTCCACCAATCTCACACCCAAGTCCCATTCCCACTGGGCCTTGCCACGCCAGGTCCTTGTTCCTTTCGGCACAAGCACTCTGGAGGAGTGTACGGGCCTACTCCATTTCGCCCTTGCACGTGTCTCGCGAGCTTCCTCTCCTTCTTCTCCTTTCACGGCCACTTGGGTTTCAGGAGAGGAATGAGGCTCGCTGGGAAAGTTGCCACAAATTATCAATGGTGGAGTCCACATCCCCTGCTCCAATGTGGACCCGATTTCAAGGCTTTGGTCTTCACCTCTGCCCAGTGGTACCCCACATTCATTTCCCCAGGGGGCCAGTAACTCAGGTGCCACAAACCATGAAGCTTTGAATAACAGCAAATGATGCCCTGTGGTTCTGGAGGCAGGGAGCGAAGAGCAAGAGGCCACCAGGGCCACCTGCTTGGGAACTCTACAGGAACAATCCCTCTGCATCTTGCAGCCTCTGGTGTCGCCAGCCATTCTCACCTTGTAGCTGCGGGAGCTCAGTGTCTCCCTATCACCGGAGCCTTCTCCCCACCTGTATCTGCCTCAGCGTCTATTCTCCTTTCATAGAGACACAGTCACACAGGGTTGGGTCCCTTCCTGCTCCAGCACGACAGCCATAGGTGTTCCTAATGGCATATATAGAGATCCTCTGTCCAAATATGTCAGTCTCACAGAAACTTGGATTGGGTCTCCGGGAGTTTTCCTCATGAGTCACAGTTCAAGTCAACGCAGAGCTGTCTCTACAGAAAATGTGATGAAAGACCTGGTCGAGTCTCAACCGGGCTGAGTCAGGAAGGAGCTAGCGCTAGGCTGTCATTTCTTCTTGCTTGCTTTCTTCTTTTCTTCCTTACTTTCTCTGTCTTCCATCTCCTCTCTTTCTTCTCTCACTTTTCCCTCCCTTCCTCTCCCCTCTCTTCTCCTCCTCTTTCTCCTTCTCCTTCTCCTTCTTCTTCTTCTCTCTCTCTTTCCCTCTCTTTAGTTTGATTTTTTTTTTGAAGCAGGGCCTCACATTTTAACCCAGGCTGACCTGGAACTCACTCTGTAACCCAGGATGACCTGGAACTCACAGTAATCCTCCTACCTCAACTTTCCAAGTGCTAGGATTATATGCATGTGCTACCACACCGGCTCCTCTCTCCTCTTCTTCCTTTTCTTCTTCTCTCTCTCCTCTCATTCTCACTCCCTCATCTCTTTTGCATGTTAGGGTGTGACCAATGAACATGAATGTAACAGAATATAACACTTATTTGAGAGGAAATAGCAAAAGTAGATATTTATATATTTATGTATGAGAGAGAGAGTGGGTGCACCAGGGCCTCCACCTGCTGCAAACAAACTCCAGACACATGCACCACCTTGTGCATCTGACTTACATGGGTCCTAGGGAATTGAACCTGAGTCCTTTGGCTTGGTGGTCAAGTGCCTTAACCTCCAAGCCATCCCTCCAGCCCAAAAAGTAGATATTTAAACCCTTGATGAGCCCAAAGGTCAGTGA
Source organism: Jaculus jaculus (assembly GCF_020740685.1). NCBI lineage: Eukaryota > Metazoa > Chordata > Mammalia > Rodentia > Dipodidae > Jaculus > Jaculus jaculus. The sequence goes on along the minus strand of NC_059106.1, from coordinate 11,684,808 downwards.
GAGCAAGAGATGAAGGGGAAAAGAGAAGGTTGCAAGCAACCCAGAGCGATGAGTGTAATGGCATCGGCTCATCCAGTCACCAAGGAAGCACAGCGGCACTGACCTGGAAGCTTCCAGCGGGCACTCGCCATTATAAATGTCTGCTTGCCTTCCAGTGTCTGCCCGACATGTCTTCCTCCTGCCGCCTGTTCTGTCTTTGGATGATGCTAAAAGAGAACTTTATTGTCCAGACTGTTACAAGAACCAAGACTTCTGGCCTGCACCTTCATCTTAGACACAGGTAGTAAATTTTTTTAAATGACCATCCTCTTAGTAGAGCCAGGTTTAGCCAAGCCATGGAAGGAGGAAGGACGTGGTCTATAGTAATCAGGCCAAACATAATATGACAGCTCCACCCATCCCTAGAAGCAACAGCAAGCTCTCGTCTCCAAAGGACACTTCCTGTTCTAATGACTGTCCCTGGTAAGGTGCCCACTGCCCTCGAGGTCTCCATGGCAACTTTGGTCTCAAGGAAACAAGAGGAAGGGGAAAAGTCCATTCAATGATGGTGGACTGTCCAATCACCTGGCCCAGAGGGTCTATACCATTTTTATGGGACACAGTGCAGATGCTCCAGAAAGCCTATATATGTGCTTACGTTCAGGATTAAGTGCCAATAACAACTCACCACTGTTGTAGTTTGAATGTAAAATGTCCCCAGCTTCGATTCCCCGGAACCCACGTTAGCCAGATGCACAAGGGGACGCATGCATCTGGAGTTCATTTGCAGTGGCTGGAGGCCCTAGCAGGCCCATTCTCTCTCTCTCTCTCTCCCCCTCTTTCCCTGTCAAATAAATAAGTAATAATAAAATATTTTTAATGTGCCCCATAGACTCAAGTGTTTGAACATTTGGTCCCCAAATGGTGGCATACCCTGACTGTTTGGGAAGGTGGTAGGACCTTTAAAAGGTCAGCCTTGTGGCTAGAGAGATGACTTAGCAGTAAAGGCACTTGCCTGTAAAAACCTAACAGTCTGCCTTCAGTTTCCCCAGTTTCCCCAGTTTCCCCAGTTTCCACATAAAGCCAGATGCACAAAGAGGTACATGCCTCTGGAGTTTGTTTGCAGTGGGTAGGGGCCCTGGCACATCCATTCTCGCTGTCTCTCTCTCTTCTCTCTGTCTCTCTATCTCTCTCTGCTTGCAAATTAATAAATAAATAAAAATTTGAGGTAGGGTCTCACTCTAGCCTAGGCTGACCTGGAATTCAGTATGTAGTCTCAGGATGGCCTCAGAATCATGGTGATCCCCCTACCTCTGCCTCCTGAGTGCTGGGATTAAAGGCATGCATCACCTCACCCAGCTTTTTTTTTTTTAAGAATATTTATTTATTAGCTGGGTGTGGTGGCGCACGCCTTTAATCCCAGCACTCGGGAGGCAGAGGTAGGAGGATTGCCGTGAGTTCGAGGCCATCCTGAGACTCCATAGTGAATTCCAGGTCAGCCTGGGCTGGAGTGAGACCCTACCTCAAAAAACCAAAAAAAAAAAAAAGAATATTTATTTATTGGGGGGGAGAGACAGTGAGAAAGAGCCAGATATAGAAAGAGAATGGACACACCAAGGCTTTCAGTCACTGCAAACAAACTTCAGACACATGTGCCACCTTGTGCATCTGGCTTATGTTGGTTCTAGGGAATCGAACTTGGGTCCTTAGGCTTTGCAGGCAAGAGTCTTAACTGCTAAGCCATCTCTCTAGCCCAGAAAATAAGAATATATATATTTTAAGAAGGTGACAAGCCGGGCGTAGTGGCGCACGCCTTTAATCCCAGCACTCAGGAGGCAGAGGTAGGAGGATCACCGTGAGTTCGAGGCCACCCTGAGACTCCATAGTGAATTCCAGGTCGGCCTGAGCTAGAGTGAGACCCTACCTCAAAAAAACAACAACAAAAAAAGAAGGTGGAGAGGGGTAAAACCCATGTTCCACTCTCCAGATTCCACATAAGCCAGTGCACAAAGGTGAGGCAAGAGCAAGGTCACACATGCCCACTAAGTTAAACTTATACAGAGACCATCACGACAAGAATCCCATAGGTGACAAGAATGAGTGGCATCCAAATGTATCTGAAGCATACTTGTTCTCCCCGTTTCTGGCTCAGACATCTGCGCACTGTGTGGTCCAAGGTTCATGGCCTATCCTCAATCCACTGTGGATCCTTGAGCAGGTTTTGGGAGCCCTTTGCCACACCATGTTGCTGGGGTACAGCGAGTGACACGTTTGGACAGGGGGTCCTGGATGTTTTCCTGGTCCTTGTCCTTTAGCTGTTATCCACAGCCCGGGCTGAACACATCATTTTCTCAGTTCCTCTGAGGCTGTCCACGGGCTTAAGAGAATGCAGAGAGCCCAGCTCAGAGGAAATCGAAATAAAAGTGTCTCATTTGCTTAAGGTCCTTGGGAATTCCAAAGTCCTGCTCTTCCTTTTCAATTTTAGCCTTGAGCTTGAGGTGCTTTCGTGTCTATTTAGCTCTCAGCACATGAGGGCGCTAGAACAGGAACAGAGCTTTGTCATCCACTCACTCCTTTTCATAGGTGGTGGCCAATACTGACTGTAACTTGACAGGTTCCAGAATCATCCAAGAGACAAACCTCCCTCTGGACATGTCTGTCAGGGAGTTTCTAGATTCCGTTAATTGACACGGAAAGCCCCATGCTAACTGAGGGTGGCACCATCCAGGGAGCTGGGGTCCCAGGCTGGATGAAAAAGGATAAAGCCAGCTGAACGCAGGCACCCACCTCTCTGTTTCCTGACTGCAGATGCAAAGTCACCAGCCACCCCACAGTCCTGCCATTCTGATGAACTGTACCCCCCAAGCTGTAAGCCGAAATAAACTCTTCCTCCTTGTTGCGGTCAGGTTCGCATTGCTGGTAGAAATCACCCAGCAAAGAGCAGTTTGTGGGGGAAAGAGGTTTATTGGCTTACAGGCTCAAGAGGAAGCTCCACAATGGCAGGGGGAAACAATGGCATGAGCAGAGGGTGGACATCATCCCCTGATCAACATCAGGTGGACAACAGCAGCAGGAGAGTGTGCCAAACACTGGCATGGGGAAACTGGCTATAACACCCATAAGCCTTCCCCCAACAATACACCACCTCCAGGAGGCATTATTCCCAAATCTCCATCAGCTGGGAACCTAGCATTCAGAACCCCTAAGTTTATGAGGGTACCTGAATCAAACCACTACATTCCGCCCCTTGCCCCCATAAACTGATATCCATACATGATGTAAAATGCAATGCATTCAGTCCAACTTTAAAAGTCTCCATAGTTTTTATCAATCCCAATGATGTTCAAACATCCCCATAGTCCAAGATCTTTTAAGTGAGCCATAATACTAAAAAATAACGTCAAAAACCATAATGGCACAGAATAAACATTCACACTACAAAAGATGGCATTGGGCATAGTAAAGAAATACTTAAGCAATACATGATTTAAAACAACCAGGGCAAACATCAAACTCTGTAGCTCCAAGTCCAACAACTCTAGTTAGTGACAAATCTCCAAGTCTGATAATTCTAACCAGCAACTAGTCTCTGGCATTCCAATTCCCTCCAGCTAGGCTACTCACAATACTGGAAAACTTCATCCAGGCCAGCAGCTCTCCTTGGCAGCCATCTCATGGTCCTGGCATCTCCACTGGATCTCAACTGCAACCCACGGTTCATCCTCAAGGCCCTATAGGGTCTCCATGAAGGCATCCAGCAAACTTGCTTCACACTGCCCATGGCCATTTCCAAAACACAAGACCATGTTGAAAACTCAATGATCCTCTCTTTCCTGCATTTATTATACTCCACAATACCAGGTAGGGTGCTAATTTGTTAATCCAGGGAAGAATAAAGCAGACTTTGAAGAACAGGACACTCCTTGAGCACTCAGGCCCCTTCAAAAGAGTCGACATTCTTCCTGTTGCCACAGTGCAGCTCAGATAGCCCAATCTCAAATGTTGTAATCTCTTAATTGCAATTGGACGGACAGCAGTTCACCCAGAGATTTTTCTTTCTGTGCCATAGCCCTCTGCTCACACAATGTATTTCTACACAAAGCAACCCTGCACAACTTCTCAGGACATGGGCATTACAGCAAGCTTTTCACACAAACTGCTTCTAGCCCAGTCCAGGCAAAGCTCTTTCTCACCCTCATAAACCAAATCTCACAGTCCATAGTTCTTACTGCATTCAGGCCTTTCAACTCTGACCAGAATAGTCCATCAAGCTGTACTTACAGCACTGAAAGGTGTCTCTTAGGCAAAGGTTTCAAATCCTTCCACATTCCTCTTGAAAATCAGCTCCAAAAGGCCAAAGCCACACAGTTAGGTGTCTAACAGCATCCCCACTCCTGGTACCACTTTACTGTTGCGGTCAGGTTCACATTGCTGGTAGAAATAACTCAACCAAGAGCAGCTTGTGGGGAAAAGTGGTTTATTTTGGCTTACAGGCTCGAGGGGAAGCTCCACTATGTCAGGGGAAAACACTGTCATAAGCAGAGGGTGGACATCACTCCCTGGCTAACATCAGGTGGACAATAGCAACAAGAGAGTGTGCCAAACACTGGCATGGGGAAACTTCCTATAACACCCATAAACCTGCCCCCAACAATACACTCCCTCCAGGAGGCATTAGTTCCCAAATCTCCATCAGCTGGGAACCTAACATTTTAGAACACCTAAACTTATGGGGGGACACCTGAATCAAACCACCACACTCCTTACGTTGCTTTTGTTGGGTATACTTTCATCACAGCAATGAAAAAAGTACCTAATATATTACCTAAACATAGTGTTTGTATGGGAAGGACACTTAACATTTTCCTAAGCAGGGGCTGCAGAGATAGCTCGGCAGTTAGTAGGCACATCCTTGCAAAGCCTGTTGGCCAAGGTTTGATTCCCCAGATACTACACAAAGCCAAATGCACAAAGTGGCATATGTGTCTGGAGTTCACTGGCAGTGGCAAAAAGGCCCTTGCATACCCATACTCTCTCTCTTTCCACAAATAAATAAATAAAACTATTTTTTTAAAAAGGCATCCCACTAGCATAGTGGCACATGCCTTTAATCCCAGCACTCAAGAGGCAGAGGCAGGAGGGTCACCATGAGGCCATCCTGTGACTAGAGAGTAAATTCCAGTTCAGCCTGGGCTAGAGTGAGACCCTACCTCAAAAGAAGGAGAAGGAGAAGGAAAAAAAGAAGGAGGAGGAGGAGGAGAAGAGGAAGAAGAAGAGAAAGAGAGAAAACAAGAATCAAAAGATATCCCTAAACAAATTCCAGATATACAATAATATTCACCATAGGTACCATATTATCCACGAGCTCTGCAGAGCCTAGGTTTGATCACGTGTTATCTGCAGGTTCGTGTAAGCACTGGCCCAGATCCTTCCTCACTGATTCCATGAGTTTCAGCTTTAAAGTCAGACATACCTGCCTCCAACTCCTAGCCCTCATATTTACTAGCTGTGTGGCTTTGGGCAAACTACTAAACCTCCCTGAGCCTGTGAAAACCAGGATTCAGTGTCAACTCCCAAGTCATTGCCATCCATACAGAATGAGAAACTATTTATATAAGACATAGGAGTGTCCGGCGTGGTGGAGCACACCTTTAATCTCAGCACTCGGAGGCAGAGGTAGGAAGATTGCTGTGAGTTTGAGGTCAGCCTGAGACTGCATAGTGAATTCCAGGTTAGCCTGAGCTAGACTGAGACCCTACCTTGAAAAACAAAAAAACAAAGACACGGGAGTGGGATTGGAGAGATGGCTTAACAGTTAAGGGAAAGGACTCGGGTTCAATTCTCTAAGACCCACCTAAGCCAGATGCCCTGGGTCGCACATGTTCTGGAGTCTGTTTGCAGTGGCTGTGGCTCTGGTGCATCCATCCCCAGTCTCTCTCTCTCTCTCTCTTTTAATTTTTTTTTTTTTACTTTTAGCTGGGTGTGGTGGAGCACACCTTTAATCCCAGCACTGGGGAGGCAGAGGTAGGAGGCTGGCTGTGAGTTCTAGACCATTCTGAGACTACATAGCGAATTCCAAGTCAGCCTGAGCTAGAGTGAGACCCTACCTCAGAAAACAAAGCCATGTATATGTGTGTGTGTGTGTGTGTGTGTGTGTGTGTGCGCGTGCGTTTTTTTTTTTTTTTTTTTACTTATTTGAGAGAAAGAAAGAGGCAGAACGAGAACAAAATGGGCGTGCCAGGGCCTCGAACCCCTGCAAATAAATTCCAGACTCATGTGCCACCTTATAGATCTGCCTTATGTGGGTCCGTTGGCTTTGCAGGCAAGCACCTTAACCAGTAAGCCATCCTTCCAGTCCTCTCTGTCTATCTGCTTCTCTCATAAATAAATAAATAAATAAACAAACAAACAAACAAACAAATAAATAAATAAGAATACAAAAAAATAACCAGGAGTGCCTGGCACACAGTAGGCGCCAGGGCAAATATCAATTCCAGCTGTTGGCTGTTCACACAAGGCTGCGCAGTCACACACACAAGGCCATAATAAATTTACTGTTGCTTCTGTCCTTACTTCCGTCACTTTAAACAGGGACCGTCACAAACCGTCTTGAAAGCGGCATTGGTCCATTCAAGAACTCATTTTTAATAATTCATTGCTCTGGGACTGAAAATAACCCAGGGCTCCCTGCCCACGAGCCGTAGCTGGGAAGGAGTAGACCGGCTTCTTGCTGGCACCTGTGCGATGCCCCGGAGCCTCAAGCTTGCCGAGCTGGGGGGCCTGTAAACTGCACTGACCACCGTCATCCTGAGCGGCAGAGGATGCCCGCAGTGGCCGCGCTCTGTTCGCGCCTGCCCTGCATTTGTGGGGGATTATCTCACTGCCTGGGTGGGCTGAGTCCCTTGGCCTCCAGTCCAGGGCTCCTGCCAGGATCCCCCCCCTTCTCCCCTCCCCTCCGGGCAAGCAGCAACCACCCACCCCGACACGCAGGTCTTTCTTTCACGGCCCAGGGGCCCGGCCAGCTCATTAGCTGTGCAGGGCTGGGGTTCGGGGTTACGTCAAAGTCTTGCACCCCAGGGTGAGCTTTCCCCGGGATGCTGGTCGCTGTGGGCAAGGCTGAGCTCCTGCCAGCAACCGGGTGGAGCCACGCCGCGAGAGCAGGTTTCAAGATGGAAGCCCGGAGCCCGGGGAGGACCCGGAACAGGGAACACGAGCCGGGGGAAGGGACGGCGGCCGAGCCCGGCTAGGCGGGGAGGCGCCTCCCGCGGCGAGCTCCCTCCCAAGCCCGGGCGCCTGGGGCCACGGCGCGGCCACGCGGCTCCCGGGCTCGGACCGCGCGTCCGCACGGCGGGCTCCGCGCGCCATCTGGTGGCCGCTGCCCGACATTGCAAGCACACGCTGGGCTCCCCCCCGCCCCCCACCTCCGCCCTGGCCCCGTACTGAAGAATTCCAGGGAGGGCCCAGGCTGGCCTTCCAAATTCTGTTCCAAGGCATCAGGAGACCTCAAAAGAAGACCCTGCGGGCCAGACGCTCGGAATTCTACATCTGGATACTCAGTACCTCAAGGGCTCAAAACGGAGGGAAGGGTGCTTCAGCCTCAGCTTTTGTATGGCAGTAAGCGCCTCCTGCTTTCCTGGTTATGACCCAGCGCTTGAACACAGGAGTCTGGTCTCACCTGTGCCTGGAACATAGATATATTTTCCAAATTCTTAAGAAGTTTTTATTGAAATGTAACCAATACACTATGATGGTAATCCCTTCCCACGACCTTCCCTTTTTCCCCTTCCAAATCACCCCTCCACTGAATCCCTTCCTTCCAACCAAATTCTTTTCTATTTTGATGACATCATTTTTTTTTCTTCCAGTTATGCAGGTCCGTGAGTAGGTAGTGTCAGGCACTGAGAGGTCATGTATATCAAGGGCACTTTGTGTCTGGAAGACAGCCTTGTAAGCACTCCTCTTCTTCCTTCGGCTCTCACATTCATTCCACCACCTCGTCCCGGCGGGGTAGAAATGTCTCCATGCTGAACTCTCCACTGTCTCCTCTTCTGACACTTGGATGGGTTTTGAGTCTTCCCAGTGGTCATTGCCATCTGAAAAGAGAAGCTTCTCTAGCCAAAAGTAAAAGTAGCATTTACATACAGGCACAAACATAAGTATTTAACATATTTTTATTCATTTTATGGGAGAGAGAGAAAAAGAAAACGGGCACACCAGGGCCTTTTGGTGCACCTGACTTTAGATGGGTCCTGGGAAATCAAACCGGGACTGTCAGGCTTTGCAAGCAAGTGCCTTTAACCATTAAGCCATCTCTCCAGCCCAAACATTGGCCTTTCGTTAGGCTTTCAGTACCAGGCAGGAATTCCCTTCCCTGGAGCAGTCCTCAAGTCCCATCAGAGAGCAGCTGGTTTCCCCCATGACAGACATGCCACCATTGCACCTGTTGACATATCGGGCCTGGCTGGCCAGCCGTAAGGTTTGTAGGGCCCACTGCTGCATTGGAATGCTTTCTGCTCCAGCCTGCTGAGCTCTATGCTTGCCAACTCCCTCACCTTCTGCCCCTGGCTCCCATAAACTGATATCCATACACGATGTACCACACAAGACATTCAGTCCAACTTTAAAAGTCCCCTGGCCCACATAAGATTAACAATAGCAACAGGAGAGTATGCCAAACACTGGCAAGGGGAAACTGGCTATAACACCCATAAGCCTGCCCCCCAAAATAAACCACCTCCAGGAGGCGTTAATTCCCAAATCCCCATCAGCTGGGAACCTAGCATTCAGAACGCCTGAGTTTAATGGGAGACACCTGAATCAAACAACCACACCCTCCATGGGAACCTTGGCGTCCTCAGAACACCCATCTTATTGTTAAACCTGACTGACAGACCTGACTGCAGGGCCTCTCAAGAGTCCCTGAGGAGGCAGTAGGGTGTCTAAGAAGCAAAGAAACAGGTTTGACATTGAACCTCTGCCTGTAAATCACACTGAACACATTGAACTTGATAAAACAACTTTGGGGTCATGGAGTCTTAAACCACAAGAATTACTTTTCTCAGGCTGGAGGGATGGCTTAGTGGCTAAGGCTTTTGTGTGCAAGGCCAAAGGACCCAGGTTCAATTCCCCAGGACCCACATTAGACAAATGCACAAGAACGTGCATGCGTCAGGAGTTCGTTTGCAGTGGCTGGAAGCCCTGACATGCCCATTCTCTATCTGCCTCTTTCTCTCTCCTTCTCTCACTCTCTCTTTCAAATAAATAAATGAAAAAAAAATTAATTTTTTAAAAAGAATTACTTTTCTCACAGTTCTAGACACTGGAAGTTCAAGGTCAAGGTGTCCTCTGGGTTGCAGTCCTTTTGGCCCCTGGCTGGCTGCCCTGCCCTTGGGTCCTCACTGATCTTTCCTTTGTGCTCAGTTCTCCACTTCTCATAAGAATATCCATCATTGGGGCTGGAGAGATGGCCTAGTGGTTAAGTACTTGCCTGTGAATCTTAAGGACCCTGGTTCGAGGCTCCATTCTTCAGAACCCACATAAGACAGATGCACAAGGGGCCACATGCATCTGGAGTTTGTTTGCAGTGGCTGAAGACCCTGACATGCCCATTCTCTCTCTCTCTGCATCTTTCTCTCTGTGTTTGTCTGTTGCTCTCAAATAAATAAATAAAAATAAACAAAAAAATTTTAAAAAACGGAATATCCATCATAGTGGGCTAGAGTTCATCCTCCTGACCTCTGTTATCTTAATCCCTCTTTTACAGGGCCCTACCCTCTGAGGCTTGATACTTCCACATAAGAATGTGAGAGGGGGAGCTGGAGAGATGGCTTAGTGGTTAAGGCATTTGCCTGCAAAGCCAAAGGACCCTGGTTCAATTCTCCAGGACCCACGTAAGCCAGAAGCACAAGCGGGCACGTGCATCTGGAGTTCATTTGCAGTGGCTGGAGGCCCTGGCATGTCCATTCTCTCATTCTGTCCCTCTCTACCCCTTTCTCTCTCAAATAAATACATAAAATATATTTTTTAAAGAAAAGAATCTGAGAGGGGGCTGGAGAGATGGCTCAGCCCTTCAAAGTGCTTGATTGTAAAGCAAGAAGGCCCAGGTTTGGTTCCCCAGTGTCTCTGTAAAGCCAGATGCACAGGGGACGCACGCATCTGGAGGTCGTTGCAGTGGCAGGAGGACCTTGTGCACTCATGTCCTCTTTCTCTCTCTCTCTCACAAGTAAATAAAATAATAATAATAAAGTAAAAACTGAATATGAGGGGACACTATTTGGCCCATAACAATGTATCATTTTTGTATTTTTGGAGTGGAAGGGAGAGAGGAGAGAAGGGAAAATAAAAAGGCAGTTTTCTTATTTCATTCAATAACCTCAGCAATCCTTATTTATTTATTTTTAATATATATATTTTATTGAACTTCAATACTTACAGACAGCAAACCATGATATTCCCTCCCCTTCCCCACTTTCCCCTTCATAACTCCGCTCTCCGTCAGATCCCCTCCCTCTCTCCATCAGTCTTTTAATGTGATGTCATCGTCTTTTTCTCCTGTTACGAGGGTCTTGTGTAGGTACTGCTGGGCACTGCGAGGCCATGGACATCGAGGCCAAATTCTGTCTGGACAGTTGCATGTAAGGAGTGCTACCCTTCCTTTGGCCCTTAGGTTCTTTCCACCACCTCTTCCGCAATGGACCCTGAGCCTTGGAGGACACTCCTCCATCCCTTCTTCTCAGCACTATCTTGCCTAGCTATTTTTTTTAAAAAAAATTTATTTATTTAATATTTACTTGAGATTGAGAGAGAGAGGGAGACATAACGGACACGCGACACTGCGAAGGCCCTTCAGGTGCGGGCACCGCCTCGTGCGGCTGCTTTCATGTTGGTTCTGGGGAATCAAATGACAGGAGGCAATTTCAAGCAAGGGCCTCTCACTGCTGGGCCGTCTCCCCAGCCCATGGGTTGTTTATGATATGATCCTTCGTTGAACTCTTCTTTGAGCTCCATTTTATAATATCTTATCATTCCCTCACTAATCATGAGTGTTTATGTTACGCGTCTGACAATCATATTTCTACCTTGCTTTGCTGGCTACTCTTTAACATGCTAACGTTATACCTCCTGAGTGTAACAGTGGCTTGGGATCATGAAGAACAGTGGCTTGTGTGTGTGTTTCTTTTTGTTGTTGTTGTTTTTGTTTATTTATATTTATTTATTTGAGAGTGACAGACAGAGAGAGAAAAAGGCAGAGAGAGAGAATGGGCACGCCAGGGCCTCCAGCCACTGCAAATGAACTCCAGATGCGTGCGCCCCTTGTGCATCTGGCTAACGTGGGTCCTGAGGAATCAAACTGGGTCCTTTGGCTTTTCGGGCAAACACCTTAACCACTAAGCCATCTCTCCAGCCCTGTGTGTGTTCTTTTTGTTTGTTTGGTTTTGGTTTTGGTTTTTAGTTTTTGGTTTTTCGAGGTAGGGTCTCACTCTAGCTCAGGCTGACCTGGAATTCACTATGGAGTCTCAGGGTGGCCTCAAACTCACGGCAATCCTCCTACCTCTGCCTTCTGAATGCTGGGCTTAAAGGCATGCGCCACCATGCCCAGCTGTTTGTTTGTTTTAAAGGTTGACATGGAAGGGTTTTTTTAAAAAAATATTTTATTTTTCTTTATTTATTTATTTGACAGAGAAAGGGAGAGAAAAAGATAATGGGTGTGCCAGGGCCTCCAGCCACTGCAGATGAACTCCAGATGCAAGCACCCCATTGTGCATCTGGCTAACATGGGTCCTGGGGAATCAAACCTGGGTCCTTTGGCTTTGCAGGCAAGCACTTAACTGCTAAGCCATCCCTCCAGCCCAAGAACAGTGTTTTTTGACCTTGGAACTTACATTCCAATCCCTTCAGGTCATGATGTCGATAGCTTACTTTCAAATGGCTTAACGCGTGTTCCCGCATACACACACACATGGAGAGAGAGAAAAAACACAGTGCACATGAACAACTAACAAGCCCACGTGGAGGTCGTGACGTGTCTTTGCATGGTGGACTATTCACTCCAGATTTCTGTAGGCTTGGCAATTTTCAAATAACAAAAGGGAACAGCCGGGCGTGGTGGCGTACATCTTTAATCCTAGCACTCGGGAGGCAGAGGTAGGAGGATAAACATGAGTTCGAGGCCACCCTGAAGCTACATAGTGAATTCCAGGTCAGCCTGGACCAGAGTGAGACCCTACCTCGAAAAACCAAAAATAAAACAAAATAAATAAATAAAAATAAAAATAAGGTAACAAGGTATGCCATACTCCCAACCAAGCTCTGCTCAGATACTCCTGAGAGGGGCTGTTGCAGAAGGTCATCAGCTGTCTGACTCTGTAGCGTGCATCGCATTAAAAGGGAATATTATTAGTATCTCTGATGTCAATGGATTCAGTTTCTCTTGCAGACTTTTTTGTTGTTGTTGTTTTGTTTTTGTTTTTCACGTGTGCGCCACCATGCCCAGCTTTTCAATTTTTTTTTCCTCTTGCAGATTTTTTTTATTTGTTTTGTGATTCTGGGGATCAAGCACCAAGGTCTCATGTTGCTACCCGGAGCTACATTCCGAGCTTCCCTTTTAGAATCTGGAATTTTTGTTTGTTTTGTTTTGCCTGTGCATGTATTGCATTCCGTACACTCACCGGCTGCCGGGGTCACTTGCCTGTGGTGGTCAGAATGGAACTTGGGAGGCCCCACTCCATCACTTTTCCTCCAGGTCTTGTTTTGGAGCCAGAGTCTCTTGTTTTTCCTGTTTCCAGATTTGTGGGGGTCCATTGATTCTGGGGTTTCTGCTCTCCTGTGGGACTGGGGTTATAGGTACCAGTCCATGGCCAGCCATATTGCATGGGACCTGAATTCACGCCGTCCCACCCAAGCCCCCCTCAGGCGCTCACACTTGTACCTAACTGCTGAGCCATCTCCCCAGCCCCCATGCCCAGTTTTGTGTGGTGCTGGATCGAAACCAGAGCTTCATGCAAGTTCTTTACCGACATATCTTCCTCTTCAAGTTCTTAGTGGTGCCAAGTAAATACGATGCTAAAATGGAACTTTCTTCAAGTTAGATTTCTCAAAATCCTTTAGAATGCACTTGAAAGAAGTGACTCACTTGAGATGAACCCTGAGTTTGAGATCAGCTTAGAGGATTCTGAAGTTCAAGTTTGGTAAGGCATTTGTTGTGTGGAACTGGGCTTTGGGGCTCTCTGTCACTGCCACTTTACACACCTTGATCTATATAGTCCAGTGTAGTCTTCCTACAGTTGGGGGCCTCGGGAATCACAGTATGACCACCAGGAGCGCTGGGATGTGTGGTTTGGATCCCACAGCACATGCAGCGTGCATTGTAGCAGCCCTGAGGGAACAGCCTATGTCATTTAGCATGAAGGGTTAGGAGTGAAACTTTCTGCCTGAGGGAAGCAAAAGAAAAATGAAGTTTTACAGGGTCTAAAAATAGTGGAAGGGACTGACTCGCCCGGAGGCGTCTTGGTTGCCCAGTGGGAGGGAGTTCCCACCTGGAGACTACTTCAGGCTAAGATGCTACAGCAAACAGCCCAGGGCCCTGGGCGTGGACAGAGCCCTCCAGCACCCTTCCTTTGGTGACAAGGAAACAGCAATGGAGCAGGCGGATGTCCCTGAGCCAAGGACCCCCTAGAAGAAGGGACAACGACCCCATCCCACCTCCACAGAGGCTAAGCACACAGAAGGCAGGGTTACAGCACACAGTCCCGAAACCAGACTGTGGCCTGGCTGTTCTTGCTCGGGGCCCTAGCTTCTCGGCTCCAGTGGTAAGCCCTCTCCCAGTGTGAATGGGGTCTGTCGCTCTTCTCCCTCTGCTCAGCCAGGCTGGAATGGGGAGAACTTCTTTTGCCTTGGGCTTTCTGTTGGCCCTTCCCTCTAGATCCTAACTCTCCTCAAACCTTAGAATTCATGCTTTATCCCTGCTGAGTCCATGTTTTTGTTTCTGTGCTAACTTGGGCAAGGACTCCAAAGTTGGGGTCCACGGGCCTGGGATCTCCTGCACCTTATGGAATTTAGTCTCTCCCTGGAACCCAAACCCTGTAGCTCTCTCATCCAGACCAGCCAAAGTGACTACGTCTGAGCTTTCAATGTGTGAAAACTAACCTGGGCTGGGCCAGAGACATGATGTTTAGGTTTCTTCTAAATTCATAGGCTGAGATACTGTCAGCTTCAGGGTTTGCAACAGAAAACCTAGACAGACAATTTTGGGGGCTCAAGGTTGTATTTAATGCCCTGTAAGAGAGTGGCAGTGTTTGGAGCTAGGAAGAAGGGGCTTTGATCTGCAAAAAATAGTCATGGGCCCTGCTGATGAGTCTCACTATTTAGAGAGCTGTGGGCAGGTGCTGAACAGCCTGGTCCTGCTCACTCACACGGATGTGGATATTTCCTGTGCTGTCAGCTCGAGACATAGAAAGAAATTGTCTACAGAATACAAACGTGCTTTACCAACACACACATCTTCACTGAAAGCAAATGGTGTGGAGATAGTGCTTGGCCTCTTTCCCAGGTTCCCTCAACACTTTGATCCCCAGGCCAGGTGTCATGGTGCATGCCTTTAATCTCAGCACTTGGGAAGGAAGCAGAGGCAGGAGGATTGAGATCCTACCTCAAAAACACACAAACAAGCAAACAAAGATCTAAACTGGGTGTGGTGGCATACCTTTAATCCCAGCCCTGGAGAGGCAGAGGTAGGAGTTCGAGACCACCCTGAGACTACTACATAACTATGTAGTAAATTCCAGGTCAGCCTGAGCTAGAGTGAGACCCTACCTTGAAAAAATAAAAACATATCTGAAGATCTGATTGGCACTTACAAGCTATTGCCAAGGCTCTTGGTTGCCCACCAGAACTCGATCTATTGCTGAAGACATGAAGACACCACACGCTGGAGCTTAAGACACTGAGACATCAAGCTGGAGCTGAGCTGGAAGCCTCCTCCCTGCTGACGAGCTGTCAGGATGCTGGAAAGAGCTATGCAGCCTGTTGGGGGAGAAAAGTCATCAACTGTCTTAACCAGCAGTGGACCCTGAAAGTTCTACAGCTGGCCAGCCAGGCCCAATGTACCAACTCCTACAATGGTGGCATGTCTGTTAAGAGGGAAACCAACTGCTCTCTGATTGGCTTTGAGGCCTGCTCCACAGGAGGGAATTCCTGCCGGGTACTGAAAAACCTAACCAAAAGTTACTGCACTTACCTTCTAGTTGCTGACACAAAGCACCCGAGCAGAAGCAGCTTGTGGGAAGAAAGGTTTGTATTTTGGCTTTCAGGCTGAAGGAGAAGCTCCGTGATGGCACTAAGAATGGTGTGGCATGAGCAGAGGCTGGGTCACCTCTGCCATAGCAGGCAGACACTGGCAAGGGGAAGCTGGCTATAACACCCATATCCCCAACCCCCAACAATGCTCCAGCAAGGCTCCAATACCCAAATTGCCACCAGCTGGAGATTCAGCATTCAGAGCACCTGAGTTTATGGGGACACCTAATTTAAACCACCCCAAAAGTCTTTGGCTGGGGAGGTCATAAGCCCCAGGGGAAAACTACTACTGCTGTCTGGCTAAATAGATATATTATGTTCACCCAACTGTCCTTTAAATACTTCTGTTTATGCCCACATATTAATGCTACTCTCGCTTTTGGTGAGAGATGCTTCTCTTTTTAGATGGCAGTGACCACTAAGGAGACTCTAACTAAACTCATCGAAGTGTTGGGAAGAAGTGACAGTGGAGTGTTCAGCACTGAGACCTCTCTACCACACCCTCTGAGGCTCAGGACCATTTCAGAAGTGGAAATACAAGACCCCACAGAAGAGGAGGAGTGCTTTTCAATAATGTCCTCCAGAAACAGAGTGGCTGTGACACTAATGACTTCACAGTGGCTGTCACTACCTATACAAGACCTTCATAAGACAAAGGGGAAAATGATATCAAGATAGAATAGGAACTAGATTGAAAACAGAAGAGATTCAGCAGAGAGGGGTGGAGGAGGGGGAACGGAAGGTGGTGGGAAGGGATTATGATCACAGTTCACTGTGTATGACAGAGATCTGACCGGGCACATTACAACTCACGAGCACTGCTTGGCCCTGGAACACTTTTGTTCACTCAAGCCCCCCCTAACTCTACCTCTCCCAGAGTCTCCTGCTGCAAAGATGCTGTGGTCATTAATCTCAACTAGCCACTAGGATCACCATGGAAACAAATGTCTGTGCACATCTGTGAGGGATTTTCTAGATTAAGTAACTGAGGCGGGAAGGCCCACTCTACACATGGGCAGCACGGTTCACAGGCTGGGGTCCTGGCTCCAGCCTGCATCTCTCTGCTTCCTGAGCGCAGACACGTTGTCCGCAGCTGCCTCCAGCTCCTGCCGCCACACCTTGCCCACCATGATGGGCTGTAACCTCAAACTGTGCCAAGTTGCTTTTTGTCAGGCATTTTGTTGAGGCAACGAGAAAGGTAACTAACAGAGACACTCAGACCCTTCCTGGTTTCGTCTAAATTGGCGAAAAGGAACAGAACTGGAGTGGAGTGGGGTGCAGGGATGTGGGTGGTCTCGAGTTTGGGGAAGAGGTCAATTCCAAGATGACCTCTAGATGCAGCTGTTGAGAAATTCACCCACCTCTGCTAGTGCCTTTCCGGCCTGGTCTTGAGCTAGGGACCCCTGAGCCACACCGGCTTATGTGAGAACAGCTTCTGGCTTTGACCCAGAGTCCCAGCCACCATGCCCCTCTCACCACGAAACTGTGAGCCCTAGTAAGCCCTGTTTCCTTTAAGTTGCTTCTTGTTGGGTATTTGGTCACAGCAATGAGTAAAAAAACCTAGCGGAGGGTGTGGAGGCAGATATGATGCTGGTGAGGGTCAGGCTGAGGCCACTTATTCTGCAAAGAGCGATGCCTTCAGAAGTGACTGAGCTACTATGACTGCATGATAGACCAGTGGGCGGGCTCGTGCACCAGGTAGAAAGGCTTGTGGCGGCAAGTGCAGAAAACCCAGGGGCAGAAGCTTGCCCAAGCAGGGTGGAGCTTTCCTCCTGTAACAGGAAGTGCAGAAATGAGTGCCAGCATGGGTCCATTTTCTACACTTTCCCCTTGCCACCTGCAGGGCAGTGTGTCACCTCACGCTGGCATCCAGTGGTTGTGAGGGGTGGAGAGCTCCGTGTTCAGACAGGAAGAAATGGAGAAGCGCTGTGGCCTTGCAGAGGGCCTCTCTTCAGAAAGAGAACGCTTTTCCAGACACACGGCGGATTTCTGCAGCCTGTTCCCATTCCCCACCTATGAGGATGACCGTGCGACAGGAACCAGAATGTCCTGGGGCTTGGGGTTGGCACATTTCTGTCCTGAGCAAAACCAAGGCTTGTCAGCAAGCTTAAAGGGAGGTTGGGGGTTAAGTGAGTAACTGATGCTGTCAGCCAAAGGTTCGATCTTAGGCTAGCAGTCTTTCTCTTCCTCTTTCCACAGCTGTGACAGGCACCGTACTGTGACTCTGCCATCCGCACTGGTAAAGGAAACGGACTAGCATCCTAATGTGATTCTGTAATTCTCACTTCCCCACAGGAATTTAGCAGGCTCCCCAGGGAACCAAACCCTAAATGGCCAAGGGTCATGGGCGCCTGAGCCAAGGCTGTCCAGCGCCCCACCGCCACACTCCTCAGATCGCCTGCATCAAAATTAACAGGGTCCTTTTCTCCCCTTCTCCCCAAGAAGCCATAAAACAGCACCTTTCTTTTCTGGGCAGCCAAAGCGTCCTTCTCTCCTGATATTCTCTAGCCCGGGATTAAATAAGTCTCGTGGTCTTGACCAACAACTGGCCTCAGTGTCCCTTCAACTCTGACTGTACACGAAGCTCTTCGCCAGCCCTTTATGTCTTCTGCATCATAAGTGGTCCTTTGAGGGGCTGGGGAGCTGGCTTAGTTGGTAAAGTACTTGCAGTGCCGGCTCGAGAACCTGAATTCCATTCCTAGAACTAAGTGAGAACATTAGGTGTGGGGCCGGAGAGATGGCTCAGCAGTTGAAGGTGCTTGCAAAGCCTCATAGCCAGTTGTTCCCCCACTTCCCAAGTAAAGCCAGATGCACAGTGACCCATGCATTTGGAGTTCATCTGCAGTGGCAGGAGGCCCTGGTGTACCCATTTCCCACCTCCGTGTCTGCTTGCTAGTAATACAATATATTGTTTTAAAAAATCAGGGGCTGGGGCTGGGGCTGGAGAGATGGCTTAGCGGTTAAGGTGTTTGCCTGCAAAACCAAAGGACCTCGGTTCATTTCCCCAGGACCGTGTAAGCCAGTTGTACAAGGGGGCACATGCGTCTGGAGTTCACTTGCAATGGCTGGAGGCCCTGGTGTGCCCATTCTCTCTCTCCATCTTTCCCTTTCTCTAAAATAAAATTTAAAAGAGTAAGGCTAGGTGGTATGTACTTATAATCCCTGCACTGGGGAGGCAAAAACATGCAGAGCTCTGGGCCTGGTGGTCAGCCAGTCTTGTCTTCCTGGTGAGCTCCAGGACAGTGACAGGTCTTGTCTCAGGTGAACAACATGCCTGCATGAGGCTGACGCATGCACGCGCGCGCGCGCGTGCGCACACACACACACACACACACACACACACACACACACACACACGGTGGGGGGAGTGGGACTTGGAATTTTCTAAATGTTACCTTTAAAAATAAACCCATTATGAAAATTGCAGCATTTTTCCCACAACTCCTTTCCCTGAGACTTCACAAGGCAAACTTTCAGCAGAACCTTCCAGCAGCCCTGCCCTTTCCAGTGTCTAGAAGGTGCCCGACGCCTCTGGCAAAAGGCTTCTGGTGTAATTGCCATTTTCTTTCTCTCTCTCCTTGAAGCATTGGGTTGGAAGGACAGCAAAGCAGGCTTCCTTGGCGACGCACAGCACCATCTTCTGCCCAGAGGAAAACCAGCACCTAAATACGGCCTTGTTTTTCCTGCCAAAGCACTCCAGAACACAAGTGCACCTCCAATGTATGTGTGTGCAAAGCACCTTTCCAGAACCTTCCAGGCCTGCCTGTTTTCCTCTAAGGCCAGCATTCTCACATTTTCTCGATTGGTATTTAGTCTTGCAGCGTTCACAGCATCGCAGTGCGCACTGCATCCTTGGTAACCAAGAGACTGAGTTCAGTTCTGACCAACCCTGAAAGGAAGGAGCCGCGGGCCTGAAGGACCCAGCTGACATGTGGAGACCAGAGTTGATCACTTTCCACCATATTTACTGGTGCGCGGTTTCTTAAACCCAAAGCTGGCCGGCTTGCCCAAGGAACCCTTGCCTTTCCCTCCCAGGGGCTGGCATTACAGATGGGCTGTCACGGCCACCTGGCTTTCACATAAGTGCAGGTGGTCCAAGCTCCATCCTCACATTGGCATGAGGAGAACTTTGTTCTCTGAGCCACCCCACACCCCAGCTCTCTACATCTATAGTCCAGAGGTTTAACAAAGCTATTCAAGAGAAATTTCTAGAGTGAGAGAGAACAGAGGACTGAAGCTGGAGTTCTGGAAACATCGACATGAACAGACCAGAGTGGAGCTAGAGAAGGCATAGCCAGCCCAATCGGGTCCCTCCCCACACACCCGAGAGAGGCTCACTCTCACTGGATGCCTGATTCATGTACAGGGCCTAAAGCGCACGTGTGAGCTCCGCCCCTCCCCCTTTAGCGGCTTCATCCTCACAGAGAGACTTCACTATGTGGGGGAGATGTGTCTGGTCCCAGCCAAGCCAGGAATGGGGAAAACCTTTTTAAATTTTAATAATTTATTTACTTTTAAAAATTTATTTTATTTATTTATTCATTTTTGTTTTTCGAGGTAGGGCCTCACGCTGGCCCAGGCTGACCTGGAATTCACTATGTAGTCTCGAGGTGGCCTTGAACTCACTGCGATCCTCCTACCTCTGCCTCCCGAGTGCTGGGATTAAAGGCTTGTGCCACCACGCCTGGCTAGTTATTTATTTGAGACAGAGAGAGGGAGAATGGACACTGCAAACAAGCTCCAGATGCATGAGTCACCATGTGCATATGGCTTATGTGGGACCTGGAGAATCGAACCTGGAACCTTAGGCTTTGCAGGCATATGCCTTAACCACTGAACAACCTCTCCAGCCTGGGAAAACTCCTTTTGACTTTCTTGTTTTGCTTTTTCTCTTACTGCCCTCCCCCTGTTTTCTTTTTTCTTTTTGCACCACCGCACACATGCCTTTAATCCCAGCACTCGGGAGGCAAAGAGGATCACTGTGAGTTCAAGGCCACCCTGAGACTATATAGTGAGTTCCAGGTCAGCCTCGGCTAGAGCGAGACCCTACCTTGAAAGACAAAACCAAACAAAAACAAAAAACAAGAAGTAGGCCGGAGGGATGGCTTAGTGGTCAAGGCATTTGCCTGCAAAGCCAAAGGACCCAGGTTCAATTCCCCATGACCCGAGTTATCCAGATGCACAAGGGGGCGCACATGTCTGGAGTTCATTTTCAGTGGCTGGAGACCCTGCTGCTCCCATTCTCTCTCTCTCCCCCTCTTTCCCTGTCAAATAAATAAATAAAAAGTAAAATATTTTAAAAAACAATAAGAATGGCTGGGGAGATGGCTAAGTGGTTAAGAGCCTTGTTAGCAAGGCCTGCTGGCCTGGATTCAATTCCCCAGTACCCATGGCTGTTACCCATGCAAAGCCAGATGCACAAAGTGGTGTATGCATCTGGAGTTCTGTCTGCAGTGACAAGAGGCCCTGGCATGCCCATTCTCTCCCCCTCTCTCAACAAAATAATAAAATAATAATAATAATAATAATAATAATAATAATAATAATAATAATAAAGGCTACAGCTGGGGAAGCAGGGAAGAGAAAAAGAGGAGACAAAGAGAAACTCCAGAGGAAGAGAGCAAAGAAACTACTCGAGTGTCTGGTTAGGTGGGAACGAACAGAACAGCAGCAATTAGGTCATCACCATCTGGGCCTGCCCAGCTGGCTCAGCAGTTAGGTCTGCAGAGCCTAACAACTGGGTTCAATTCCCCAGGACTCACATACAGCCAGATGTACAAAGTGGTGTGCGCCCATACACTCTCTGTTTCTGTTTCTCTCCGTGTCTGTACCTTTCTGCTTGCAAATAAATAAATGAAATATTCGGATGATTGCTTATCTTGAGGAGTTGGCAGAGCGGTGGATATGGCAATCTTCCTGCAGGTATGTGAGAAAAGAGTTTCTTTCTTTTTCTCAAATTTTATTTATTTATTTGCAAGGAGAGAGAGAGACATAGGGAGGGGGAGAGACAGAAATGGGTGCATCTGGCTTTACCTGGGTACTGGAGAATCAAACCCAGGCTGTTAGGCTTTGTGAGCAAGCACCTTAGTTGCTGAACCATCTCTCCAGCCCTCTTCCCCACCCCCCATGGGAGGTAGGGGTTTATTTCAGGCTTAGTTTCCAGGGGAAGGCTCATCATGGCAGAGGCAGTTGGCTCACTTCATCACACGTCCACAACAGAGAGAACAGCTGCCATGAGCTGTCCCTGAGCACAGAGAGCCTGGAGAGTTCCGTATGTGTTCTATACAGCGCTCAGCAGGGCTCTGGTTCTGAGGCAGCCTTAATACCATGCTCCTCATGGGGCTTAATTCTATGGGCAAAAGAGAACAAGCATATAGGACAATTCACTATTTTTCTTTTTGTTTAAGTCATTTCAAAAATTAAGAGCTGGGGAAATGGCTCAGCAGTTAAAGTCACTTGCTTGTAAAGCCCGCTGGCTTGGGTTGGATTCCCTAGTACCCATGTAAAACCAGACACACAAAGTTGTGTTTGGAGTTTATTTGCAGTGGCAAGAAGCCCTGGAGCACCCATACTCTTTCTTTCTCTCTCTCAAATATTTTTTTTTTTAAATAAGATATAGCTGGGGAAATATAAAGTGTTGCTTTCCAGGCATGAGGCTGTGAGTTCAATCCCTGAAACTCACATAGAAGTGCCAGGCGTGGTGGAGTGTGCCTGTAATCCAGGACTGGGGAGGTGGAGACAGCAAGATCCCTGGGGCTCCCTGGCCAGTGACTCTAAGGAGGTGGACAATGTTCCTGAGGATGACACCTGGGGTTGTCCTCTATCCCACGCACATACATACATACGAACATGCTCACGAACATACACTCACATATACATGCACCAGAAAATCATGATAAAGTTTACACAGAAAGAGCCAGGCATGGTGGTGCACGCCTTTAATCCCAGCACTCAGGAGGCAGAGGTAGAAGGATCCCCGTGAGTTTCAGGCCACCCTGAGAATACAGAGTGAAGTCCAGGTCAGCCTGGGCTACAGTGAGACACCACCTTGAAAAACCAAAAAAGAAAACAAAAACAACAAAATTACAAAGACTAAAATGAACAAATACCAAGGGTTCAAGGCAATTTGACGAATGTGAAACTATGTAGCCAACGCCCTGATCCAGTTAAATTTCCCATTATCTCAGAAGCTTGCCTGCAGCCTGGTTCTACTCCACCGCCATTCCCTATGGACAATCTCTATCTCCCATTCAAATACCAACCAGGCCCGTTGGCGCGTTCAGGGTGGCCATGGACTACAGCTCTGATCTCCATTCCTGAGTTTCATGCAAATGAGATTATGAGGACATCAATATTGCTATGCTTCCTGAGGTTTATCCATGTTACTGCGCGGACTAGTGACTCACCCTCTCTTTTTGCTGATGGCATGATTACGTAGGTAACAATCTGTGTACCCATTCTTCAACTGATGGGCATTGTTTGTCCTAAGCTTTGGATTGTAGTAACTAATGTCGAAATGACCTTCCACAAGACTGTTTGCATTTACGCATGTATGTTTGCATTTATTTCAGACAAACAACTAGGGGTGAACTTGCCAAACCCCAGGCATATTGTAAATGCATGAGCACACTTCCAAAGCAATTGTCCCACCTGGGTGTCCAGCAGTGGAGAGCTCTGGGCCTTCACCCTCAGTCTCTGTCACTTTGCTTTGAATCTTTCAAAACCTTCGCTATTTTCAGGAGTGTGAAAAGCTATTTGTAAGTTTGTTTTTTTTTTTTTTTGCATATCTTTATTTGTTAAGTTTCTGCTCAAAAATTTTGCCCATTTATGCTGAATAAAGTTATTGTGTACAGGGAAGTATCGGCTACAATCGCGTCCTATGTGGAAGGCAAGGGGTACTAACTACACTTCTACACTGGAGTAAGTTGTGCTTTCCACCCATGGCAAGTGGGGTGAATGAACTATGGAAAAAATCCTGCATCTGTAGTGTTAGTTATCTCTTAAGTTTAAATAACTTTATTTTTAAAAACCTATCCATGTATTATACATCAAGATATTGGGGAGATGAGGCTGCATTTTGTTCACTGACTAAGAAGCAGAATTTATGGTTAGAAAGACAAAGGAGATGGCTCCGAAGTTAAAAGCACTTGCTTATAAAGACTGTCGGCCTGGGGTTCGATTCCTCAGCACTGACATAAGGCCAGACACAGAAAGTAATGCAAGCATCTGACATTCACTTGCAGTGGCAAGAGATACTGACATGAAGTTTTTAGTTTTTGCTTCTTCATTGGCAGTAGATGTTAGAAATACTGAAAGCAGTCATGTATGGTGGGGCACACCCTTAATCCCATCACTCCAGAGACTGAGGTACTAGGATCACTGTGAGTTTGAGGCCAACTTGGGCTCCAAAGTGAGCTTCAGGTCAACCTGAACTGGAATAAGACCCTGCCTCAAAAACAAACAAACAAGAGCCAGATGTGGTGGCACACACTTAAAAGTCTCAGCATTCCAGAGGAGGTAGGAGGATCAAATTGAGTTCAAGGTCACCCTAAGACTACATAGTGAGTTCCAGGTCAGCCTGGACTAGAGTGAAACCCTACCTCGAAAAACCAAAATAAACAAATGAAAATAAAAAGGGGCTGGGTGTGGTGGTGCATGCCTTTAGTCCCAGCACTTTGGAGGCCCGAGGCAGGAAGATCACTGTGAGTCCGAGGCCACCCTGAGAGAATACGTAGTGAATTCCAGGTCAGCCTGGACTAGGGCAAGACACTACTTCAAAAAACATATATATATAAAATGCATATGGGTATATGTATATGGATGGAGAGATGGCTCAGCAGTTAAAGGTGCTTGCTTACAAAGCCTGAAGACCCTGGGTTCAATTCCCCAGGGTCCATGTAAACTCAGTTGTGTCTGGAACTTGTTTGCAAAGGCAGGAGGCCCTGTCACCCATTTTCACTCTCTCAAATAAATAAATAAATAAATAAATATTTTAAAAAGTCACAACAAAGCAAAACAAAAAATAAAGCAAAACCGAGAACACATACACAAACAAAGCCTAGTTTTGAACGGCACATGGGAGCCAACCCACGCGTTATGTGGGAGGATGCGTGAGCCCTAGGCTTTCACTCAAGCCCAGGTTTACACGGAATACACTCTGTAGTCCCAGGCTGGTCTTGAACTCACAGCAATCCTCCAACCTCTGCCTCCCAGGCGTGCGCCACCACCGGTGTCTCTTTACTTACTCCGTGACCACGACCTCACTAAGTTGCCCAGGCTGCCTCTGACTCCTGCTAGTTGGAATGACTGACCTAGGCTGTTCTGCCTGGCTTCTTACGTAAGTTTAATGCATATATCCAGAGTCCATTTCGGATCCCCTGTGTCATTGTGGGTGTCGCCCAGCATGCACCTAGGTGACTGTGATGTACGTGTACGCGAACCTCTGTCCAGGCTGATTAAGGACCTTGGGTAGGACCTTTCTGCAGTCCCGAGGTAGACCAGTGGCAGGGGCTGGGGTCTTGCAGAGCGAGCATCCTGTAGCCCAGGGGAGGGGACGGGGAACCCGCTGTCTGCGCACGCGCACGCCCTCGCCGCCGGCGCACGCGCACGCCTCCTCGCACGCGGGCCCGCCTTCCCGGAGGCCGGTGGCGGCGGCGGCGCGCTTGGCCCATGGAGCTGGTGCTCGCGGAGGCTTTGCTGGAGGACGGCCGCGATCCTCGGGCCCTGCTCGGGGCGCTGTGCCGCGGGGAGCCGTCGGCGGAGCGCGTGGAGACGCTGCGCTTCGTCCTGCAGCGGCTGGAGGAGCGGGACGCGGGCGCGCTCCCGGGGGCGGCGCGCGAAGTGGCCACCGGCTACCTGCTGCCGTTGCTCCGCGAGCATGCGAGAGGCTCGAACCCGGGGCCCCGCGGGCGCGTGCTGCGGGCGGCCGGCGCGGCGCTGCGCTCGTGCGCGCGGCTGGCGGGGTCCCCGGCGCTGGCCCCGGAGCTGGCCGAGGCGGCGCTGCGGGACCTGGGCTGCCCGCGATCGGCCGACGGCGACTTCGCGGCGGCCGTGGAGGTGCTAGCGGCCGTCGGAGCCTGCCTGCGGCCCCGCGAGGACGGGCCGCTGCTGGAGCGCGTGGCGCGGGCGGCCGTGGCGCGGGCGCTGCGCGGGGACGCGGCGGGCGGGGACGCGGCGGCGCTGGTGGCCTCGCGGCTCCTGCCCGCGCTGGGCCGGGGCGGCGAGGCGGCGCTGCGGGCCGTGTGGGACGCCCTGGCCGCCCTGCGGACGCCCGCGGAGCCCAGCGGCGTGGCGGCGGAGCTGCTGGTGCTGAGCGCGCTGGCCGAGAAGCTGCTGCCCGAGCCGGGCGCGAGCCCCGCGGGTCCCGACGCGCGGCGCTGTGGCCGCTTCTGGACGACGGTGCAGGCGGGGCTCGGACGCGCCCAGGACGCGCTGACGCGCAAGCGCGGCCGCTACCTGCTGCAGAGGGCCGTGCAGGTGTCCGCGGAGCTGGGCAGCGACTGTACCTGCGGCACCCGCGACGGCACCGGTACTTCCCAACCCCAGCTTCCGAAAACCAGCTCCTCGGGGCCACGACCCGGGACGCCTCGGCTAGCGCACGTGGCAGCCCCGGGGACGTCCTGGGGACGTGGCCGCAGCAAGGGTCTCGCTCTGCGCGTGTAGGTCTGGGAAGGGCTGGCTGGCATCCTTCACAGTAAAGGGCTGTACCTGCATTCCGGTACACGGTGAGGCTTGCCTGTCAGTCTTTAGCAATGTCCCCTAGGAATTCTCAGGAGCAGGATGTACTAATATTTGGTAGACATGTCTTTTTCTTTTTCCCCAAGGCATGACACTCAAACTCTAGCCCAGGCTGACTTTGAGCTCACAGCAGTCTTCCAACCTCAGCCTCCCAAGTTGTTGGGATCAAAGGCGTGTGCCACCATCCCGCTGGGCACGTTTTAAATCAACTTTTTTTTTTTTTAAACTTAGAGGGCTTTTTTTTTTTCCTTTGGTCATAGAGCGAGGTTGACTTAAACTTTTTAATCTTTTTTTTGGGGGGGGTATTTTTATTTATTTGAGAGCGACAGACAGAGAAAGAGGCACAGAGAGAGAGAGAGAGAGAATGGGCGCACCAGGGCCTCCAGCCACTGCAAACGAACTCCATGCGCGTTTGTCCCTTTGTGCATCTGGCTAACGTGGGTCTTGGGAAATCGAGCCTCGAACCGGGGTGGTTTGGCTTCACAGGCAAGCGCTTAACCACTTGACTTAAAGCTCTTAAACTGTGCTTTGCCTTGTTCTGTGCACAGGTGGTTAGCAGGGACTACCTTTGATTAGGTGTATTACTGCTGAGTGGTTTCTCCCGCTCCATGCATGAACATACCCTTCAGTTACCTGGCTTCCTTCTTAAAGAAATTGACTTGAAATTGTTTCAATAGATGGGGCACCTCAACTTTCCCAATTGTAGCTAGCTATTCATTTATTCTATATGAAGCACTTCCGTTTTGCTCATGCTAGGTTTATTTTTATTATTTGAAAATTTTTGTTTATTTGATACACCTAGAGAAAGAAAGAGAGAATGGGTGCGCCAGGGCCTCTAGGAACTCCAGGTGCATGTACCACCCTGTGCATCTGGCTTATGTGGGTACTGGAGAATCGAACCTGGGTCATTTGGCTTTGCAGGCAAGTGCCTTAACCGCTAAGCCATCTCTTCAGCCCTATTTATTTTTATTTTTTGAGAGGGGCTGGGCACACCACCTGGCTTGAGGTGGGTTCTGGGGAATCAGACTGGGCAACAGGCTTTGCAGACAAGCATCGTTGACCTCCTGAGCCATCTCCCCAGCCCCCATTTTAAAACGTTGTGAGCCAGGCCTGGTGACCTGCACCTTTAAAATCCCAGCACCTGGGAGGGTGAGGTAGGAGGATCCCATGAGTTCAAGACCAACCTTGGACTGCCGAATGAGTTCCAGGTCAGCCTGAGCTAGAGGGAGACAGTACCTCCAACAAACAAATAAAAGCCAATGTGAAATATTTGAACAATTCCCCAAGTGCTGGGATTAAAGGTATGCGCCAGCATGCCCAGCTCCGTTTATACTTAAAAAAAAAGAAATGCATTCCGTTTTCTGAAATAGCCCTTTCTGTTCACCTGCTTATTTATGTTGCTTAGTTTTTCTGTTACGTCCTTTGACAGTTATTTCACATCTGATACCTGGACATCTAGGCTGGACTTTACTTCTATTTTATCTTTGAGCCATTAAGTCTTTTTTCAAAATGTGATGCGGAACCTGTGTGTGGTATGTGATGTGATGTGTGTAGTGTGCACGTGCGTGTGTTGATGTGCACACAGGTGTGGGGGCCAGAGGAGAACTTCGGGTACCCACTTCTTTTCACTCATCCCCTTGCTTCTTCAGGCAGGGGCTCTCTGAGCAGAGCTGTCATCTTGGCAGTCTTTTCAGTAGCAGCCCTAGCGACTCTCTCTAGTCTCTACACTCGCTGCCCTTTCCATGGCTAGGGCCACAGACATACATGCCGGAGAGCTAGGACCCTCTCAGGCCCTCATTGGGTTCGTTGTTGCTGTACTTCAGCGCCTGCCTGTCATCGTTCTTCCTGGAGCAGTTCTGGCCACCTTGAGCTTAGCAAGGAGTCAGGGGAATGGAAAGGCTTTTTCCCAGCCTCCGATGCTCACTGGCTGTGCCTCAGTGATTGGCTCCTGTTGCTTGGTGGTGATTTGAGAGAGCCAGGGGCTTCTCCATGCTTCTTCTCCCACGATGTCCCAGGCACCTGGGCCTGAGCTTTGGGACTTCAGTGTTTTCTGCCAGCTCTGCTTCCGCTCCAGGCAGACAAGCCTTTCCCTCGGCCCCTAGCGAAGGGCTCTGAGCGTCTGTCTGCATGTTCTTTTGTGCGCACTGCATGTGGTGCCATTGAGAGAGATCCTGAGCACCGGTGTTCCGTGCCGCCTGGACAGGCTTCGTCTCGGCACAGGACACCAGCAGGAGCGGGCTTCCTTCCTTTCCTACACCAGCAGACAGTTTCCTATGAGTTTCTGTGGCAATTGAGGCAGCCAACCTCTGCCTGGCATCAGGTGGGGACAAGGGAGCGAGTATTGGCTTCTTGTGAGTGGCAGGACCAGAGGCGTGCAGCGGTGGGCCACTGCTCACTAGCTTGTGTGTTGTTACACATGGATGCCCCCCACCAGTGAGTCCTGCTGCCTCTCAAGCTAAGGTTACCCTGAGGCTTGCGCCTCCAGGGTCTCCTGCCTGCCCAGGTCCTCAGGAGCATCTGAAAGGCCAAGAAAACACCTTCTTAGGGTTTGTAGAACTTGTAAGCTGTCCAGCCAGCTTAGAAGGGTTCCTAAACACTTAATAAAATGCTGTTGTTTTTAGTGTGTGTGTGTGTGTGTGGTGGCGGGGAATATATGAGTATGTGCTCATACACATGTAGAGGCCAGAATACAACCTCAGATGTCATCCTCGGGAACGCCATCCACCTCCTTTGAAAGACAGGATTTCTCACTGGTCTGGAGCTCACCAATTAGGCCAGACTCTGTGGCCAGTGAGCTCCAGTGATCCTCCTGTCTCTGCCTCCCCAGCATTTATAGGTGGGCCACTAAGCCTTCCATTTTTATGTAAATATCGGGGATCAGACTCAGGTTCTCCTGCTTGTGAGACAACCACTTTATCACCTGCACTATCTCTGCAGCCCCAAATGTGCTTTTAGAACCACTTTTTGTTGCGGTAGGAGCAGAACGCATCCTGAGCTTGGCCAGTTGTGGAATGGCTTGGGCGCTCTTTCTATTCTTGGAGAGACTTTCCGCTTTAGAAATCCTGTCTCTGATGGGTAGATAACTCAGTGTTGAGGAATCTGTGGGCTAGCCAGCCTTTCCTCTTGGGGCTTTCTGCTCTCTAGATGGAAGCTGAAGCCATGAATATCAAAATGACTTGATTTTGTTTTCACTATTGATCAGTGGTTTGGTTGGAGGCCAACTTCTAGCTGAGAAAACATTTCCACCCTAAGTTTTAGAGGCATCTGCAGATAGATGATGGATAGATTGATCTACTGCTTGAGCATGCGGTGCCGCTGCTGGGGAAGTGGAGGCGGTCTGCGTTGTGTTGACAGACAGTGTGTGCCTTTTCCGTCTGGGTTCTCTGATCTGAGGCACAGTATCTGGAAATTCCACCCGATTTCCCCAGTGTGCCAGATATTCGGCGTACCCGCTCAGTCTGGAAATCCATGCTTTGCTCCTGGGTGGTTTTCTTGAGTTATTTCATTGGTGATTTCTTCCATTCTCTCTCGTTTTCTGGGATACTAAACGTCTTAGACTCATCTTCAAAGCATTTTTTTTTTCTCTCCAGTGGATGATTTTGTCTTTTTCTCCAACCCCTGGTTGTCTTTTACTTCTAGTTTTTTTCTTTGAGTTGCTTGTTTCTGCCATCAACTCCTAGCTTTCAGCTGGTAGTGGTGACCTGTATCTTTAATCCTAGCATTCAAGAGGTAGAGAAAGGAGGATCACTGTGAGTTTGAGCCCTCCCTGAGACTACATAGTGAATTCCAGGTCAGCCTGTGCTAGAGCGAGACCCTACCTCAAAAAACCAAAAATAATATTTTTTAGTTGTGGTCTTTATTTTATTTTTTATTTGCAAGCCAGGAGTGGGGGAAGAGAGAGAAGAGAGAAAATAGGCACACCAGGGTCTTACCACTGCACACAAACTCCAGATACACGCATCACTTTGTGCATCTGGCTTTACATAGTTGCTGGGGAGCTGAAGCCTGTCTGTCACGGTTTGCAAACAAGTGCCTTTACAACTCTGAGCTATCTCTATAGCCCTAAGATATTTATTTATGAGGGAGAGAGAATATGGGTGTACTAGGGCCTCTTGCCAATGCAAATGGACTCCAGATGCATTCACCACTTTGTGCATCTGGCTTTATGTGGGTCCTGGGGAACTGAGCCTGGGTCAGCAGGCTTTGCAAGCAAACTCCTTTAGCCAGTGAGCCACCACCCCAGTTCCTTGGCTTTCTCTTTGATGACTGAAAATTCCTTCTTCCTGTGTCTGTCTGGTTCTCTTCCGATTTTCAAATTCTACATTTGAATGTTGTTGTGTGCTTCTCAGTTTTTCCCATTTTTTGGGAATTTTACCTTTGAAAAGTCCTTTCATGCTAGACTCTTGGGGAGAGAATGCAGTTTATTTGTACAGACCTGTCATTCTTAAACAAAATTCCACAACGATAATCTAAATTAAAAAAGAAAATTGGGTTGAAGAGATGGTTTAGCGCTTAAGGTGCTTGCCTGTGAAGCCGAGGAGCCCAGATTCAACTCCCCAGAACCCGTGTGACATAGATGCACAAGGTGGCACATGTGTCTGGAGTTTGTTTTCAGTGGCTGGAGGCCCTGGTGTGCCTATTCTTTCTGTATGTATCTGCCTCTCTCTCTCTCAAATAATAAATAAAATGTTAAAAAACCCTCACCAATGCCAGATGCGTGGCACACACGTGCAGTCCCGATACTAAGAAGTAGAGGAGGAGGAGGAGGGTTACATAAGACCCCACTGCAAAGCCAGGACCAAACAAACAAGCTCCAACCAGCCAAGCCAACCAAAAGAAAAAAAAGAAACAAAATTTCCTCTTGAGTTTCCCCCAAGCTTTCCACATAGGCTCCCCCATGCTTCCCCCATCGCTAGAGAATATCTTATTTGGTGACACTAGTGTGATTTTTAAGAACTGCTATTAAGAAAGCAGTGAAATTGCCATTGGATGAACTAACATTCTCCTTTAAACTCCTATTAGGCCCAAGTCTTTTCTGGTGGTCTGAGAAGAAAAAAGACGAGCTTCTAAAGTTTTGGGAGAATTATATTTTAATTATGGAAACTCTAGAAGGAAATCAGGTAAGCATGTCCCTGTTAAAGCAAATCCAGACACATGCGCTGCTTTTGTGCATCTGGCTTTATGTGGGTAGTGGGGAATTGAACCCAGGCCATCAGGCCTTGCAGTCAAGTACTTTTAACTGCTGAGCCATCTCTCCAGGCCCTGTTGTAGCAAATCCTGTAGCAGTTAGGAGTTTTCTTTTTCAGACATGCATGGAAAGCAGTACATAAAAGTCAGCTTATATATGACACGATAGAATCTTCTCTTCATCGTATCAGTATAATTTAACATAGAATGTAAGTTGTTATGAACTGTTGGGCACCGTCCCACACTTCTGAATTCAGTTACATTGGGGATGAGGCCTGATAGTGTGAGCAGACAGAGGTGTCCGTGCTGCTGCCCCCTGGCGTAGAGGTTTCCTACTTACAAAGTTCCCTGGTCTGTAAGGATCCCATGTATAAGGGTTCCTCTCTTCAAGGTTTCCTGTCTGTAAAGTCCCCCTTCAATAAGGGCCCCAGTCTGTGAGGGTCCCGGGCCTGTAAGATTCTCTAGTTTGTAAGAGTTCCCATGTATAAGGGTCCCTGTCTGTAAGGTTCTCCATCTGCACAGCATCTCTTCATTGTGGCTCCCCAGTCTGAAGTTCCCGAGTCTGTGAAGTTCCCTAGGGTGTAAAGTCCCTATTCTGTAAGATTTCCTATCTATAAGGTTCCCCATCTGGAAGGTCCCAGTTTTTAGGGGTTCCCATCTGTAAGGATGCTAGTCTACTAGCTGCAGACCACCACGGGACCAGCTCTGTGCAGTCACTTTGAGGTGTCAGTCCACGGAAGTACCAAGCGCTGCTGAGGGTTGAAGGACGCTGCTCATTGCTCAGCAGGTAGAGATGCAGGATTTCACATTTCAGCCGAGTCACACCTCACATGGCTGCTTCCAGCATGCTCAGGTACACGAGGAACTGAACACTAGGTCAGCTCTCTTTCCTGTTGTGTGGCTCCGAACAACTCTGGGAACTGGGGAAATGCTTCGGTGTTTCTTCCTGTTTTCATGGTCCGGGACACGCTTTGGGTCTCGCTGTGAACGCACGCGCTCCCAAGCCAGGCTCTAGCTGTGCTCTCTGGCTTCACCGTGCTTCCTCTTGCCAACCTGAATCACGCCGTGACTAGGGATGGAAGAATCAGGCTCCTTGTGCCTGTTTCTTGACAGTGTGAAAACAGAAGGCTACGGTTGTATATACACAAACGCTCCCTAGGTTGTAAAGGTGCGTTTTCATGTCATGATTCTTTGCTCTTGTTTTTAGATACATGTTATAAAGCCAGTCTTACCAAAGCTAAACAGTCTGTTTGAATGTGCAGTGTCAGAGGAAAATGGTAATGATTACTTTTTTTTTTGTTTTTGTTTTAATAACATTAGTTTTCCCTCCAATCTCATAACTAATCCTTGTTCATCATAAAGGTTTTGGAAAAAATCACATGATAAAGAGGAAAATGGCTCACTCTGTATTGCTGCTGCCAAGTGGTACTGCATTCACCATTGTAGATGTGCCCCGTCTGATTACACTGCCCATACATGCATCCCACCTAACAGTGTGTCTATGCCATGTCACCTGTCCATCTCCTGTGTCCCATCTGGTCATACTGCCCATACATGCATCACGCCTAATGGTGTGTCTATGCCATGTCACCTGTCCATCTCCTGTGTCCCATCTGGTCATACTGCCCATACATGCATCATGCTGAGCAGTGTCCATACCACATCATTTATATCTCCTTGAATAAGTCTTCCAGAACATAACTTTTTAAAAAAAATTTTTTTTTTTTATTTGAGAGCGACAGACACAGACAGAAAGACAGATAGAGGGAGAGAGAGAGAATGGGCGCACCAGGGCTTCCAGCCTCTGCAAATGAACTCCAGACGCGTGCGCCCCCTTGTGCATCTGGCTAACGTGGGACCTGGGGAACGGAGCCTCGAACCGGGGTCCTTAGGCTTCACAGGCAAGCACTTAACCGCTAAGCCATCTCTCCAGCCCACATTCATTTTTTTAAAAACAGTTTACCTTAAGAATTTTGGACATATTTAGGAAATGGAAAGGTATACACAGTGACCCCTTACCTGCCACATACAGCCTCCGCTTCTCCCTCCACAGTGGTGATCACACTGCCATTTCCTCTGCTAGGGCCAGTGTGTGTACTTAAAGGACACAGACCCTTTGCTGATTCTCTTATGATGGTAAATACTGTGTTTTTCACAGCAGCTTGTTGATGTGAATATATGTATACACGACTTAACTGTTGTGTGGTTTTTGTCATCTACCTGCATGTGTGCATGTGTGTGTGTACATGCATGTGTGAGGAGAGACCAGAGCTTGATGTCACATGTCTTCCTCTGTTGCTCTCCTTATTCTCTGAGAAAACATCTCTCACTGAACCAAGGGCTCACCAGTTCTGACATCGTTATGTCACTTTTACATTTGCTGGCTGGGGATCAGTTGTTACATGTCTTGAACTTAGAAAGAGAACATTCCAGGATATAATTTTAAGTGTGTGACTATGTATATAAAATATATATTTTAATTAATTTATTTGCTTGAGAGAGAGAGAGTGAGTATGAATGTACCAGGGCCTCCTGCTACAAACTCCAGACACATGAACCACTTTGTGAATCTGGCCTTATGTGGGTACTGGCAAATCAAGCCTGGCCTGGCCTGGCGTGCTTTGCAAGCAAGTGCCTTAATCTCTGAGCCGTCTCTCTAGAGCCTTAAGTATAACTTTTAGGTCTTGATCATAGCTGAATTAGGAGTGTGTTCAATGAGAAAATCAAGAAAGCTGAACTTCCTAAAATCACTCTGTGAAATTAGGCTTAAATCAGTAATACAGGCCCACACTTTAATATTCATAGGAATGATCAAATGCTGTATGACTGTGTTTACACTGGGGATTAAGTGAGATAAATGGGTTTTGGTGCCTGCACTAGATAATTACCACTTGAATAATTTGACTTCTTAGGAATTGAGCTTTATTTTGCTGGTGGCAGTAGCTGTTCTCTGACACTCTGGGAGTTTGCACAGACCTTAAACATCTCTGATTCCCTTGGGGCCAGCATTTAATTGAATCCTGTGGTGACTTCACTTGTGTACTTATTATTAAAGTGACACTTTTTTCACCATATTTTGCCCACAGCTGTTAGTAAACCAAATCAAATAGCAGTTTTGAAAAATTACCACAACCAAAGAGTTGAAAACACATGTTGAGGTAAATCACAAATAATGGCCCCACTTATTTATAGGATAAGTTAAAAATGGTGATTTTTTTTCCTAGTAGAATTAAAGATTACCTTAAAGATCTAAAAAATATGCCTTTTCTCAGCACTTTGGAGACAGAGGTAGGAAGATCACCGTGAGTTCGAGGCCAGCCTGAGACTACATAGTAAATTTGAGGTCAGCCTGGGCTAGAGTGAGACCCTACCTTGACAAACAAAACAAAATGTTGCTAAGAAACACATCTATTGTACCATTCTACCTTTTATTTGTAGATTCAGTTATGTACTCACTTCACAGACGTTTACATGATACTTGGTTACACTAAAGTCTCGTGGACAGAGCTGTGAGCTATAGGCAGCATTTTTCTACTTGAGTTTCGTCTGTTTTTCACTAAGAAATCATTGTGGCTATCAGGTCTATGAACGGAACAGGAAGGGACCAAAATGGGGTGTATGTTGAGGGGATGGTTTGGCTAATTAGGGGATGATATCCACCAGGCTCAGATCCCAGAGCCAACAGGGCATGAGATGGTAGTTGCTGTGTGAGGCAGATAGGACAGGGTGCCGCGAAGCAGGCATGCAGAGGGGCATAAGCTGGAGCGGCTGGCATCAGCCATGTCCCATTCACACTTTCAGAGTGACGGGCAGGAAGCCATCCAGAGGTTTAAGTGGAGCTGCTGGAGTGAGTTTGAGATTTCTTTTTTTGTTTACTTATCTCCTAGCTCACTCTAGCCCACACTGACCTGGAATTCACTCTGTAGTTCCAGGCGCA
Organism: Jaculus jaculus; assembly: GCF_020740685.1. Lineage (NCBI taxonomy): Eukaryota > Metazoa > Chordata > Mammalia > Rodentia > Dipodidae > Jaculus > Jaculus jaculus. The sequence goes on along the minus strand of NC_059106.1, from coordinate 11,649,674 downwards.
GCAATCCTCCTATCTCTACCTCCCAAATCGTCCATTAAAGTCATGTGCCACCACACCTGGCTGAGTTTTAAGATTTCTGTATGAAAAATAGCATAAAGTGGGGGTAAGGGAAGACTTGGCTAATGCCATCCTAGATCTAAAATTCTGGTAGTGCTTCCTTTCTGCAGACCGTGGAGGGCATGGTAGTCGTTTGCAGACTTCATAAAGGAAACTGACGAATACAAATACTGAGAACCCAGTGATTTTGGTTCAGTAAACACCCTTGGCTGTGATTAGAAAGCAAACTCATGCTTTTGAATTGTAAGGAAATGAATGGGTCTGTGTAAGTATGTAATCTACAAGCAGTGACAGAAAGTGAGACTTGAATGTCAACATTCGCCATTGTTTCCACAGGCTGTTGGCTCCTTCACCCCTCCTGGCTCATGTGTATTTACAAAGGAATGTTTGAAAGTGAGAACAAAATCTTAACCAAAGAAGGTGTTACCCACTTTTTGGAGCTGTATGAAGCAAAATCGCTCCCATTTGCACCAGAACTCTCTGAGGTAATGCATTCTGTCCCTACACCCCTTGTTCCCTAAGAGGTTAACCTATTCTCTGAGATCTTCATGAAGGCACGCTGTGTCAGCAGGTGACATCATACCCATCTGCTCATGGCAAGGCCTCTCTCTCCAAACCTGGCCTTGTCTGCTTCAGGCCCATCCTTAGAATCAGTTCCCAGCCGCCCGGCTCCAGAACACCCTCGTCTAGCCTGGTGTGGAAGCCACAAGTGATGCGGTTCCTGGAGCCCTGGGTCACTGTGCTTTGTTTAGGGAGTCTGTCTGTCTGTCTTGTTACCGTCGCCTGTCTGAGCTTCATTTGTTGGAACCCACACAAGGAGAAGAGACTGGGAGTTTGGGTTTATGTTGTCATGCTCTGTGATTCATAGACCCTTTCTTTTGGTTCAGTAACCCACCTTGCGTTTAAGGGTGGCCCGTGTCAGCTTTCTGATGGGCCACACATGATAGCACTGAGCACTCTGCCCAGGTCCGTCCTTCCTGCACCTCTGTAGAAGCTTGGTTTTGCTTTGCTCCTGTGTGTACATGGAGGCCAGAGGGAAACCTGGAGTCTCATCCTCAGGAATGCCATCCACACTGTTTTGGGACAGGGTCTTTCATTGGCCCAGATCTCACCAGTTAAGCTAGACTGGCTGGCAAGCAAGCCTTCCTGTCTCCACCTCCCCAGCACTGGGATTACAAGCGCACGTCAGCACACCTGACATTTCCATGTGTGTTCTGGGGATCAGACTCAGATCCTCAGGCTTGCAAGGTTTCAAAGGGCTTGATCAACTGAGCTAGCTCCCAGCCCCAAACTTTAGTGTTTTTTTTTTTTTTTTAACCAGTATCAAGAAACCTTTGGAATGTAAATTTCCCTTTTCTCTCCTGGTTAGAGGGGCTTGAGTCTTCTCGGGAGGGTCTTTTTGTTTTCCCGTCACCCTTTGCTCCCACTGCTACTTCTCTGGGCTCCTTTCTCCTTTGCTGACTCCCGTGGCTCTCTTACTGTCCTGTACGGCGCTCAGCAGGTAGGAACATGGTCTCTTCACTTAGTCATTCTGGTTAACCTAATGCCCCCACCAGGAAGCCCACTGGATTAAGAGCAAGCTCATTTTTCACAGTTGCATTCATATCTATTACCTGCCTTTTTGTTTTGTTTTGTTTTTAGTTTGTTATTGGACCACTAATGGATGCACTTTCAGAGAGCTTTCTGTATGTTAGGTAAGCAAATGTTCTCTTTTATTTTGCTGTTGTTCAGGTTATAGGAATCAAATTGAGGGTCTTGTGCATGTTTGGTAAATGCTGTTCCACGGCCTTATATCCACCGTCCCACTTTGGTGAGTTTTGAGTCCCCCCAGTGGTCACTGGCTCCTGAAAAGAGAAGCTTCTCCAACCAAAAGTGAGAGTAGCATTAATGTACGGGCATAAGCACAAGTATTAAGAGGGCCGTTTGATGGGCATAATATATCCATTTTAGCCAGACAACAGTACTAGTTTCCTCCCCAGGGCTTGTGACCTCACCTGCCATTTTTTAAAAAAATATTTTATTTCTTCATTTCTTTGAGAGAGAGAGAGGAAGAGGCAGAGAGAAAGAAAGAATGAGCGCACCAGGGCCTCCAGCCCTGCAAACGAACTCCAGATGCATGCACCCTCTTGTGCTCACATGCATCCTGGGGAATCGAACTGGGGTCCTTAGGCTTCACAGGCAAATGCCTTAACTGCTAAGCCATTTCCCCAGCCCAAGATACCCCCCCCCCCCGAGGTTGGGTCTCACTCAGGCTGACCTGGAATTCACTATGTAGTCTTAGGGTGGCCTTGAACTCTCAGCAATCCTCCTACCTCTGCCTCTCAAGTGCTGGGATTAAAGGTGTGTGCCATAGGCTTTCAGTACAAGGAATTGCTCCTGTGGAGTGGGCCTCAAGTTCAGAGAGCATTTGGTTTTCCCCATAACACACATGCCACCTTTGCATCATTTGGTACGTTTGGCTTGGCTGGCCAGCTGTAAAGCTTGCAGGGTCCTCTGCTGGTTAATACCACTGATGACTTTTCTCCCCCCAAAGAGCTGCATAGGTCTTTCTAGAATCCTGACAGTTAGTCAACAGAAAGGAGGCTTCCAGCTCAGTTCTGGCTTGATTTCTCAGTGACCTTCAACCCAGACATATGGAATCTTTAGCAATAAGTTTTTATCATCTAGTTCTGGTGGGTATCCAAGAGCCTTCTCAGTAGCTTGTGATGGGTTGGAGATACCAGGGGTCTTCTTGGAAACAGTATCTTATATGGCTTGTTTTCTTTCCCTTTGGGGTGACTTTGCATAATACTTTGGACTTTTTTTTTTCATGTTATTTCCCCCTCTCTGCCTATCTCTTTCCTTCCTTCTCTTCTTTCCTCCCTCCATCCCTTTTCTCCCTTCCTCCTATTCCTCCCTTGTCTTTATGACTGGGTCTAACTGTAGCCCAGGCTGGCCTCAAACTCCCAGGCCTTCTACCTCTGCTCCTGAGTGCTAGGGTTACAGGCATGTACCACCACCATCACTTTTTTTTTTTTTTTTTTGAGGGTTTTGCTTTAGCCCAGGCTGACCTGGAATTCACTGTGTAATCTCAGGGTGGCCTTGAACTCACAGCAGTCCTCCTACCTCTGCCTCCCAAGTGCTGGGTTTAAAGGCATGCACCACCACCGCCTGGAACCATCACTTATTTTTGTTTTAATGTTTGATTTTGACTTAGCTTTCTATGAATTCTAGGAAAGTTCTGGGACTAACATAAAGGATTCCCAAATATCTTTCCTCTGTAGTCATCAAATGTTAATGTTTTACCACATTTGTTTAGTTTTTGCCTCTTTGAGTGTGGGTAGCTCTGTTTCCTAGGTAGACTTACCTACCTGTGCATTTTGGTGTTTGTCCATCTGCCCATCCCTCCCTCCCTCCCTCTCGCCTTCCTTCCCCCCTTCCCTCCATCCATCCTAAGAACTGCAAGTTCACATTTGTTTAGTTTTTGCCTCTTTGAGTGTGGGTAGCTCTGTTTCCTAGGTAGACTTACCTACCTGTGCATTTTGGTGTTTGTCCATCTGCCCATCCCTCCCTCCCTCCCTCTCGCCTTCCTTCCCCCCTTCCCTCCATCCATCCTAAGAACTGCAAGTTCACTCCAGTTTCAGTCCAGTTCCTTGTGGTCCACCTTAACCTTTTCCTTTCTGTATTTGACAGTGGCTGCCATGATTCATTAATGTCCGCTTATTCACCATTTTCACCTTTGGAGAAGTTTAGCAGTTAGAAGTTTGTTAGTTCTGTGCCATAGTCTTATTTATTTATTTTTGGTTTTTCAAGGTACGGTCTCACTCTAGCTCAGGCTGACCTGGAATTCACTATGTCGTCTCATAGTGTTTGCAAACTCATGGCGCTTCTCCCACCTCTGCCTTCCGAGTGCTGGGATTAAAGGCGAATGCCACCACACTGGCTCTATTTATTTATTTGAGATACAGAGAAAGAGGTGGGGGTGGGGGAAGAATGGACGTGCCAGGATCTTTAGCCACTGAAAGGAACTCCAGAAGCATGCACTATTTGGCTTTATGTGGGTCCTGGGGAATTGAACCTGAGTCCTTTGACTTTGTAGGCAAGCGCCTTAACTGCTAAGCCATCCCTACAGCCCTCACGGTCTTATTTTGAGAAATATCTATACCCTTAAATTATCCTTTCAAACTTCTCTTGCTTTTAAAATTATATCATCTCTAATAGTGAGTAATTCAATTTATAACTATAAGTAATTTTCTATTTGGGGTGCTTCTAAAAAGAAAAATCTGGGCTGGAGAGATGGCTTAGTGGCTAAGCATTTTCCTATAAAGCCTAAGGACCCCAGTTCAAGGCTTGATTGCCCAGGGCCCACGTTAGCCAGATGCACAAGGGGGCACATGTGTCTGGAGTTTGTTTGCAGTGGCTGGAGGCCCTGACGCGCCCATTCTCTCTCTATCTATCTGCCTCTTTCTCTCTCTGACGCTCTCAACTAAATAAATAAAAATGAACAAAAAGAAAAAAAGTCTCCCCACCCCAATTTCTTTAAAACTGCTTCATGATGCCTGAGCTAAGTTATGTAACTCTATTAATTTCTAATGTCTGTCTAATAAATACTGAGTTTGATTTGCCAGGGAATCTTTAGTCTCCAAATGAGTTGCCATTTTTGAATAGTGGTCCACATCTGTGAGACAGTGGATGGCATACCGTGTGTGAGAAGCCTCCGTGCTTTCAGAAGAGTTGGTCTACACGTTTGTCATGAAACACTGGTGTTTCTAACACTATAATACATTCGGTTAGCAGATAATATTTCTGGAAGAAGCACAGAGCAGAAAGACCTGACTTGAGAGTCAATGTTAACATTTAAATGTTTTTGCTAAAGTAATTTATTACTAGTACATGTCTTTATTCTGAATGTCCTTTTATTTCAGACCTAAAGATTTAAAACCATTGAATTATATTATGGAGACAATAAAATATAGTTCAAAGTGATGATTTCACACTGTTATGTCTTCATGATACTGTTGATCAAGATTGGTATGTGCATGGGGCAAAAGTGCCATCAGAGGTGCCATGCCTCGGGACGGCAGGTCAGAGTCCCCTATACAATGTCCTATTTCCTATAACCAAAGGACTTTATTAAAAAAATAAAATGCACATTCTGGGAAATAATATTGTCTAGCCATTTTATTACTAAAATACTGGAGCCATGGTATATTAGACTAGTTTCAGCATATGCATTTGTAAATAGATTTTAAACCACTTTTTTCTCTCTGTGTGTCTGTAGGTCCCCAGGCCAGCAGGTAGGAAGTGGTTCTCCACTGGGATTAAAGTTACAGAAGTTTTTAGTCACTTACATTTCTTCTCTTCCTGAAGAACTCAAGAGTATGTATCAGAAAAGAGGTTTTCTAATTTACTGTTATTTAAAACACTTAGCATCTGTTGGTATAAGCGCCTTTCTGTGACACGATAAGCATTTGACAAAGACCTGCCCAGTCCGTCAGCCTGGTGCAGGGGTGTGGCAGGGCCGCCCTTGCCCCCCGTCGTGCGCAGCCCTGTCCCCTGTGCCGCTGCGCCTCAGTGGCCTGGTGGGGGTGGGGAGGGAGGAGCCACAGCCCCGCCATTGTCTGCTTTTCAGTTCCACTACATTGGTTGAACAAAGGGCCTGATTTAAGGAAGAAGTGGTAAAAATACCCATTGTGGGATTGTTGTTTTGGGCAGATGCTTAGATAAGAAATACAGCCTTGTTTTCTGTCAGACCTGCACCCTGGAAATTCTCCCGGTTGGGCTGTTTCCCTGCGCGGCGCCGAGGCTGGAAGTGGAGCCCAGGCGGGGAGGTAGTGCTTGCTGTGCCGCACGGGACGTGCTCGCTTCCCGGGCCCCTTGCCACTCTTGCCTCTGGGACTTAGTGGCCCTGGGTGTGGAATATGTATCTTCCTGGCTTTTTTTTAAGCTTTGTATTGACAACCTTCTAATGTCTAAACCATATACCATGATCATAATTCACTCCCCCCACCCTCCTGCTCCCTCCACTGAAGCCCTTCCTTTCTTCCAGCTCGTCTCCTCTTTTTTTTTTTTTTTCCAAGATAGGTCCTCACTCTAGTCCAGGCTGACCTGAATTCACTATGTAGTCTCAGGATGGCCTTGAACTCATGACAATCCTCCTACCTCTGCCTCCCGAGTGCTGGGATTAAAGGTGTGTGCCCCACACCTGGCTAGTCTCCTTTTTTGATGTTATTTTTCCCCTCTGACCATGCAGGTCTTGCATAGGTAGCCTCAACCACTGTGAGGTCATGAATACCACGTTCACTTTGTGTCTGAAAGACAATATTGAAAGCATTCCTCCCCTCCATCATTTGGCTCATAGATTCTTTTTTTTTATTTTATTTTATTTTTTTTATAATTTTTTTTAAATTTTTTATGTATTTATTTGAGAGCGACAGACACAGAGAGAAAGACAGATAGAGGAAGAGAGAGAGAATGGGCGCGCCAGGGCTTCCAGCCTCTGCAAACGAACTCCAGACGCGTGCGCCCCCTTGTGCATCTGGCTAACGTGGGACCTGGGGAACCGAGCCTCGAACCGGGGTCCTTAGGCTTCACAGGCAAGCGCTTAACCGCTACGCCATCTCTCCAGCCCTGGCTCATAGATTCTTTATGCCATTTCTTTTTCTTTTTTTTTTTTTTTTTTTTTGTGGTTTTTCGAGGTGGGGTCTCACTCTAGCCTAGGCTGACCTGAAATTCACTATGGAGTCTCAGGGTGGCCTCAAACTCATGGCAATCCTCCTACCTCTGCCTCCCGAGTGCTGGGATTAAAGGCATGTGCCACCATGACCATCTTCGATTGGTTTTTAAATTATTTATTTATTTATTTACTTACTTACTTACGGAGAGAGAGAATGGGGGCAACAGGGTCTCCTGCCACTGCAAACAAGATGCATGCACAACTTTGTGCATCTGCCTTTACGTAGGTACTGGGGAATCGAACCTGGGCCTTCAGGGTTTGCAGGCAGGAATCTCTCGAGCCTCCATCTTCTGTTTTGATATCTCATTACTTTTGTCCTCCTCCATATTCCATGTCAATATGTTAACGGGCTCAGAACGGCGCAGGTCTTGGGGTAACAACCTCTCCTGTGAGGACATGAGTACACCAGTCAGTTCGTGTCTGGAGGACAGCGCCCCGAAGTACTCCTCTCCACACTCACTCTTCACCTCCTCTCCCCGCGCTCCCCGAACCTTGGGGGGGTGTGATTGAGATGCCTCGTTTAGTTTGAGCTCTTGACAGTCATTCCCCCTCCCATTATTAGGATGTCTACAACACCCTGGGATACTTATTTTGCTAAGTAGAAATACAATTGAAACGTCATTGATTTCTTATTAGGCTTTATTGAAATTTAGTTCCCATTCTGTAAAAGTCTCTCTTTAAACTGCCCCAGGGGCTTTGCTAGCACGGGTTGGTCATCCAGCACTGCTGTCTGGCTTCTCGGCTCCTGTTGCTGTGAGCGGTGACCATCCCCAGCCGCAGCCAGCCTCTGACCCACTCTCTGTCTCCCTAGATTTCTGTGTTCTAAGCATCCATACACATGGACTGACCAGTACATGGCTTCTTTACCCAGCGCCGTCCCCCAGGTTTGTCCATGTCATGGTCTTGGTCTAAGTCGGCATTTCATCCTGTGGCTCAGCCATACTCCACAGGGTCGGCATGTCATGGCATCACTTGGCAGGCTTTTGTACTCTCCCCTCTTTTCACTGTTTCAAATATTCATGTACATAGTTTTGAATGGATACCTGTGTTCAGTTCTCTTGGGCGTATGCCTGCAAGTGGAATCGCTGGGTTGCATGCTCATTCCCGTCGTGGGCTCATTTCCATCCTGCCTGCTGAGCTGGCTGCTCCGGTCACATTCCCATCTGTGAGCGTTCCGGTTCCTCCCTCCATCCCGACAGGCCGCTGGCCCTTTGCTCACGGCATCATGGTGGGCGTGCAGTGCCGTCTCGTGGGGGTCCCTCTTGATGCGCTCGTGGGTACTGACGCCATTTCCTCACTTTCTGCTCAGGTAGCTTCCTGCTGAAGTTCCTTCAGAAGATGACAAGCAGGCCCTGGTGTGCCGTGCCAGTCCTGTTTCTCTCGAAGGCGCTGGCCGGCATCCCGAGGTGTAAGGCCCTGGCTGTGGAAGGCCTTCTTGCTCTCAGGTAGTTCCCTCCCACGTGGTTATTTGCTTTGACTTTTTTGTTGTTTGTTGTTTTTCAGGTAGGGTCTCACTGCCTAGCCCAGGCTGCCTGGAATTCACTGTGTAGTCTCAGGCTGGCCCCAAACTCATAACCTCCTACCTCTGCCTCCCAAGTGATAGGATTAAAGGTGTGCACCACCATGCCTGGCCGTATAATTTTGTGTAATAAAAAATTGAAATCTTTTTATTTATGTGATTGAGCGTGTTTTATGAATGGTTAATTTAATATGTAATTCATATTGACATGACTTCATGTTGTTGGGGTTTTGATTACTTTAAGGCTGGGTTGTTTTTCCTTTTTATATTGATAAAGGCAAAGCATCCAAGTGCTTTTTTAAAAAATTTTTTATTTATTTAATTTGAGAGCGACAGACACAGAGAGAAAGACAGATAGAGGGAGAGAGAGAATGGGCGTGCCAGGGCTTCCAGCCTCTGCAAACGAACTCCAGATGCGTGCTCCCCTTGTGCATCTGGCTAACGTGGGACCTGGGGAACCAAGCCTCGAACCGGGGTCCTTAGGCTTCACAGGCAAGCGCTTAACTGCTAAGCCATTTCTCCAGCCCCCAAGTGCTTTTTGAGACAGGGTTTTACTCGATAACCCATGGGGCTCGGGCTGCCCTTGAACTTACAGCAGTCTTCCTGCTTCAACCTTTTGAGTGCTGAAACTACAGGCATGAGGAGCCATGCCCAGTTTATAGTCCTAGTTTTTAAAATATTTTATTTTTGTTTATTTATTTCAGAGAAAAAAAGGGCATATTGTGTGGGAGGGAGCGAGAATGAGAGTACTAGGGCCTTTGGGTGCTGCAAACGAATTCCAGATTCATGTGCCACTTTGTGCATCTGACTCACATGGGTCTTGGGGGATTGAACCTGGATACTTTGACTTAGCAGGCAAGTGCCTTAACTGTTAAGCCATCTCTCCAGATTGGTTTCATGTTGAAATTAAACTCTTGCTGGGCATGGTGGTTCATGCCTTTGATCTCAGTACTCAGAAAACAGAAGTAGGAGCTTGCTGTGAGTTCAAGGCTAGCCTGGGACTACAGAGTAAGTTCCAGGTCTTCCTGGGCTAGAGTAAATCTTTGTCTTAAGGAAAGAAAAAGAAAAAAAGGAAGGAATAAAGAAATTGCACTCTAGGCAGAAATGGCGACATACCTTTCTATTGGCATTCAGGAGGCCGAGGTAGGAAGACCACAAGTTTGAGGCCAGCCTGGACTGTAGTGCTGGGGTGAGCTTGGGTTACATAGCAAGACCTTTTCTCAAAAGAAGAATTAAGGGCCAGGCGTGGTGGTGCACACCTTTAATCCCAGCACTCGGGAGGCAGAGGTAGGAGGATCACCATGAGTTCGAGGCTACCCTGAGACTCCATAGTGAATTCCAGGTCAGCCTGGGCTAGAGTGAAACCCTACCTTGAAAAAAAAAGAAAAAAAAAGAAAGAACTAAGAAAATTGACCAATGTTTAGGGACACCATGGGAAACAGTGGCTTTGCAGTTGTGGGGACAGTCCTTTAGTGCATCGGAAGTCATAGATGGTGTAATTCGGTAATCGTCCCTGGGAACCTGCCAAAGCATTTTTATGTGTCCATGTCAGGGATGTCATCCAGTGCACCATGATCACGCACCAGATCCTCCTCCGAGGGGCCGCGCAGTGCTACCTTCTCCAGACGGCCATGAACTTGGTGGACGTGGTAAGTGCATTTGTGTGTGTGTCCAGTGTCCCTCAGTGGTTCTCCACTTGCCACAGGACTGGGGTCACTGGTGGTGTGACTTCATGCAGCTGTTTCCATGGGTGCTAGGGTGAAATCTGAGTGGTTCAGACTCTCTCAAGCCCTGTGATTGTGCAGCAGGCACTCTAATCCACTGAGTCTTCTCAGCCCCCCCCCCCAGGGTTTTTCTTTAGGCATGGGGGGGTCATATTTGTTGCTTTGAAAATAGTCACTTTTTTCTTTTTTTGTTTTTTTTTAATTTTAATTTTTATTTTTATTAACATTTTCCATGATTATAAAATATATCCCATGGTAATTCCCTCCCTCCCCACCCCCACACTTTCCCATTTGAAATTCCATTCTCCATCATATTACCTCCCCATTACCTTCATTGTAATTACATATGTACAATATCAACCTATTAAGTATCCTCCTCCCTTCCTTTCTCTACCCTTTATGTCTCCTTTTTAACTTACTGGCCTCTGCTACTAAGTATTTTCATTCTCACTCAGAAGCCCAGTCATCTGTAGCTAGGGTCCACATATGAGAGAGAACGTGTGGCGCTTGGCTTTCTGGGCCTGGGTTACCTGACTTAGTATAATACTTTCCAGGTCCATCCATTTTTCTGCAAATTTCATAACTTCATTTTTCTTTACTGCTGAGTAGAACTCCATTGTATAAATGTGCCACATCTTCATTATCCACTCATCTGTTGAGGGACATCTAGGCTGGTTCCATTTCCCAGCTATTATAAATTGAGCAGCAATAAACATGGTTGAGCATGTACTTCTAAGGAAATGAGATGAGTCCTTTGGATATATGCCTAGGAGTGCTATAGCTGGGTCATATGGTAGATCAATCTCTAGCTGTTTTAGGAACCTCCACACTGTTTTCCACAATGGCTGGACCAGATTGCATTCCCACCAGCAGTGCAGAAGGGTTCCTTTTTTTCCACATCCCCACCAACATTTATGATCATTTGTTTTCATGATGGTGGCCAATCTGACAGGAGTGAGATGGAATCTCAATGTAGTTTTAATCTGCATTTCCCTGATGACTAGTGACGTAGAACATTTTTTTAGATGCTTATATGCCATTCGTATTTCTTCCTTTGAGAACTCTCTATTTAGCTCCATAGCCCTTTTTTTTTTTAAGTATTTTTATTTATTTATTTATTTGAGAGCGACAGACACAGAGAGAAAGACAGATAGAGGGAGAGAGAGAGAATGGGCGCGCCAGGGCTTCCAGCCTCTGCAAACGAACTCCAGATGCGTGCGCCCCCTTGTGCATCTGGCTAACGTGGGACCTGGGGAACCGAGCCTCGAACTGGGGTCCTTAGGCTTCACAGGCAAGCGCTTAACCACTAAGCCATCTCTCCAGCCCCATAGCCCATTTTTTGATTGGCTTGTTTGATTCCTTATTATTTAACTTTTTGAGTTCTTTGTATATCCTAGATATTAATCCTCTATCAGATATATAGCTGGCGAAGATTTTTTCCCATTCTGTAGGTTGCCTCTTTGCTTTTTTCACTGTGTCCTTTGCGGTGCAAAATCTTTGTAATTTCATTAGGTCCCAGTGGTTAATCTGTGGTTTTATTGCCTGAGCAATTTGGGGTTGTATTCAGAAAGTCCTTGCCAAGACCAGTATGTTGAAGGGTTTCCCCTACTTTTTCCTCTAGCAGTTTCAGAGTTTCCGGTCTGATGTTAAGGTCTTTAATCCATTTGGACTTAATTCTTGTGCATGGTGAGAGAGAAGAAGACGCAGAGAAAGCATTTGACAAAATCCAACATCCCTTCATGATAAAAGTCCTACAGAGACTGGGAATAGAAGGAACATATCTCAATATAATAAAGGCTATTTATGACAAGCCTACAGCCAACATATTACTAAATGGGGAAAAACTAGAAGCTTTTCCACTAAAATCAGGAACAAGACAAGGGTGTCCACTGTCCCCACTTTTATTTAATATAGTTTTGGAAGTCTTAGCCATAGCAATAAGGCAAGAGACACACATAAAAGGGATACAAATTGGAAAGGAAGAAATCAAGTTATCATTATTTGCAGATGACATGATTCTATACATAAAGGACCCTAAAGACTCTACTAGCAAGCTGTTAGAGCTGATCAAAACCTACAGCAATGTAGCAGGATACAAAATAAATACACAGAAACCAGTAGCCTTCATATATGCTAACAACAAACACAGAGGATGAAATCAGAGGATCACTCCCATTCACAATTGCATCAAAAAAAATAAAATACCTTGGAATAAACCTAACCAAGGAAGTAAAGAATCTATACAATGAGAACTTTAAAACACTCAAGCGAGAAATTGCAGAAGACACTAGAAAGTGGAGAAACATCCCTTGTTCCTGGATTGGAAGAATCAATATCGTGAAAATGGCAATCTTACCTAAAGCAATCTACACATTTAATGCAATCCCTACCAAAATTCCAAAGGCTTTCTTCTTGGAAATAGAAAAAACAATCCAAAACTTCATTTGGAATCACAAAAAACCTCGAATATCTAAAATAATACTGAGCAACAAAAAAGAGGCTGGTGGTATCACCATACCTGATTTTAACCTATACTACAGAGCCATAGTAACAAAAACAGCATGGTACTGGCACAAAAACAGACATGTAGATCAGTGGAACAGAATAGAGGACCCAGATGTAAGCCCAAGTAGCTATAGCCACCTGATATTCGATAAAAATGCCAAAAATACTCATTGGAGAAGAGACAGCCTCTTTAGCAAATGGTGTTTTGAAAACTGGATATATATCTGCAGAAGGATGAAAATAGATTTTTCTCTCTCGCCATGCACAAGAATTAAGTCACTTTTTTCTTTGAGGTGGGTTTCTCACTGTAGCTCAGGCTGACCTGGAATTCATTATGTAGTGTTAGGCTGGCCTTGAACTCATAGTGATCCTCCTACCTCTGCCTCCCAATTGCTGGGATTAAAGGCATTATAAAGATGTGCACCACTAAACCCAACTAGAAAATGTATTTTTTAAAAATATTTTATTTATTTATTTGCAAGCAGAGAGAGAAAAAAAAAACAGAGAGAGCATGGGCCTGCCAGGGCCTCCAGCCAGTGCACATGAACTCCAGATGCATGCACTACTTCGTGCATCCGGGTGCTAGGGAACTGAACCCTGGTTGTTATTAGGTTTTACAGGCAAGTGCCTTGACCACTGGGCCGTCTCTTCAGCCCACGTTCCTTTTTTTTTTTTTTTTTTAAACAACAGACTAATTCCTTTTTATTTTATTTATTTGAGAGATCATGAGAGAAAGAGAAAGAGGGAGGCAGAGAGAGAGAGATAAAGAATGGGCTTACCAGGGCTTCTAGCCACTGCAAACGAACACCAGATGCATGTGTCACCTTGTGCATGTGGCTTACATGGGTCCTGGGGAATCGAACTGAGGTCCTTTGGCTTTGCAAGCAAATGCCTTAACCACTAAGCATCTCTCCAGCCCCAACCAATTCCTTTTAAAATGTAACTCTTTCAGGTGTGGTGGGGCACACCTTTAATTCCAACAGTCCTTTCATCCCAGTACTTTGGAGGCAGAGATAAGAGGATTGCTGTGAGTTCAAGGCCAGCCTAGGACTACAGAGCTGAGTTCCAGGTTAGCTTGAGCTAGAGTGAGACCCTACCTTCAGAAAGCAAAAAAAGCAACAACAAAAAGATTCTTGAGTTCGAGGCCAGCCTGGGCTAGAGTGAGATCCTGCCTCAAAAAATAAAGAGGGGCTGGAAAGATGGCTCAGCAGTTAAGGTGCTTGTTTATAAAGCCTAATGGCCCAGGTTTGATTCCCCAGTACCCTTGTAAAGCCAAGTGGACAAAGTGGTGCATGTATCTAGAGTTCATTTCTCTCTCTCTCTCTGTCTCTCTGCTTGCGAATAAAAATAATTAAAAAAAATTTGCTAGGCATGGTGGCACATGCCTTGAATCCCAGCACTCAGGAGGCAGAGGTAGGAGGATTGGTATGAGTTGAGGCCATCCTGGGACTGGCAAACTGAACCCAGGCCATCAGGCTTTATGAGCAAGTACCTTTAATCTCTGAGCCATCTCCCCAGCTCCTAAAACTGAGTTCTTTTTAAAAACTCTCTGTGTAGGAGAAAGTGTCACTTTCTGATGTTTCTACGTTCCTCACCTCTCTGAGACAAGAGGAGTGCTTAGGACGGGGGACCATGCTGTGGACAGAGGTGAGATTGCAAATAAGTTCTTTGAAAGCTTTATATTTAAAAACATCACTTTTGGCCGGTTGTGGTGGTTCATGCCTTTAATCCCAGCACTCAGGAGGCAAAGGTAGGAGGATTGCCATGAGTTCAAGGCTACCCTGAGACTCTATAGTGAATTCCAGGTCAGCCTGGGCTACAGTGAGACCCTATCTCAAAAAAACAAAAAATAATAATTAATTTTCAAGTTGAACTCATTCCTGACCAATTATGCAAACTCTACCAGTTGCTTTTCCCGCAGTGTTACCCTAAGTCATGCTGCTGAGTTTCACCAGGTGACCGGGGGTCAGGGAGTGGGGGGCGTTCACAGTGGGGGGATGGTGCTGTAGAGAGGGGCCAGGGGGCAGGCAGTACGGGCACATCTCAGTTCTGGATGGGACATGTCAGACACAAAACATCAGGAACACAAGCCTCCTCTTTTTCCTTTTTCTGTCAGTTACTGCTCTGACATTTGGTAATTCTTAGTTCCTCCTGCCTTTTAGGATTCTGCGTTATCATCAACCCCCATCTCGCACCCCAGTCCCAAGCTGGCCTGTTTGCTTTGCTTCCAGCATGCCCGACAGGCTGTATCCCAGAAGCCTCCTCCCATGAGAACCAGTCCTTGACCAATGGCCCTGAGGCCTCATTCATGTACCTGCCCACCCCATCCCTCTTCTTGAGGCAGGGTCTCATTACCCGAGGCTGGCCCAGAAGTAGTCTCTCTGTCACCCATGGCCCAGGATGGCCTTGAAGTACTGACCCTCTGCTTCTACCTCTAGGGTGCTGGCCTGCAGGCATGCCCCACCACGCCTGGTTATGGGCTGCTGGGGCTGGAACCCAGGGCCTTGTGCATGCTTCTGATTGTATCTCTTATTCACATATGCTTGGCTGGGTTCTAATCTGCATCGTCCCAATTAATACAGCATTTATTTTTATTTATTTGTTAGAGACAAGAGAGAGGGAGAGCAATAGTGACACTGGGTGCGCCAGGGCCTCCAGCTGCTGCATACGAACTCCAGACGCAGGCTCTGCCATGTGCATCTTCTTACATAGGACCTGTAGGATTGAACCAGGATCCTTAGGCTTTGCAGGCATGTGCCTTAACTGCTAAGCCATCTCTCCAGCCCTAATACAACTTTTGAAGACAGAAGCCATAGATTAAAATTTCTCTTGCCTCTTGTATATACAAGACCACTAAGGCAAGGGACTTTTTTTTTTTTTTGATCTTGAGTAGGTGATCCTCCTACTTCTGCCTCCCCAGTGCTGGGATTAAAAGCATGTACCATCATGCCTGGCTAGGCAAGGGATTTTTTTTTGTTTGTTAATTTTTCTCAATTTTTATTAACATCTTCCATGATTATAAAAAAAAATCCCATGGTAATACCCTCCTACCCCCACTTTTCCCTTTGAAATTCCATTCTCCATCATATTCCCTCCCCATCTCAATCAGTCTCTCTTTTATTTTGATGTCATGATCTTTTCCTCTTCTTATGATGGTCTTGTGTAGGTAGTGTCAGGCACTATGAGGTCATGGATATCCAGGCCATTTTATGTCTGGAGGGAGCACGTTGTAAGGAGTCCTATCCTTCCTTTGGCTCTTATATTCTTTCCGCCTCCTCTTCCTCATTAGACCCTGAGCCTTGGAAGATGTTACTCAGTACTCCAGTCACTTCTTTCCAGCACTATGATACCTTCTGAGTCATCCCGAGGTTACTGGGCAAGGGATTTTTAAAAAAAAATATTTTATTTATTTATTGGAGAGAGAACACAGGTGTGCCAGGGCCTCCTGCCACTGCAGACGGATAAACTCCAGAAGCATGTGCCACTTTGTGCACCTGGCGGACATGGGTACTAGGGAATTGTACCTGGGTCTTTTGGCTTGATCGGCAAGCACCTTAACCACTAAGCCATTTCTCCAGCCCCAAGGTTTTTTTTTTTTTTGAAAAAGAATACAGTTCTGACTGCCATACAGGAGAGAAATGAGAGAAGTCAGCCTATAATGGGAGCTGAGCTCACTTCAGCAGCACTCAGGGTAAGATTAAAGTGATGTGGAGGCGAGCCTGGCCTGTACGCCAGGATGACGTGCAAAGCCCTGAAGTGCTCAGTGCTCTCCTGGCTAACAACTGACGAGAGCATAGACCAGAGCACTGCTGGAGAAATGAAGGAGGCAAATTGGGAGCTGTGAAAGGTAGAATTTCACTCTCCTTTCGTGACCACAGCTTCTTAGTTACACAGAATTGGAATATGAAAGTGTCTAATCAAGAAAACAATCACCTGTCAAGCCCACTGTCAACTTAAACCTATATTTTAGATTTGTCCCCAGTCCTCCCCTCCCCTCCCCTCCCCTCCCCCCTTAGAAATCCTTTGATTTATTTGCAAGCAGAGGGAGAAAGAGAATTTTCTTTTTTATGTTCATATCTGTTATCATGTTGCTAACTACCCTAGATATATCACACCAGTTGCTTAACTATTTTAGAGTTTAAAAAATTGTTTATTATTTATTTATTTATTAGAAAGGGAGAGAGAGAATGGGTGTGCCAGGGCCTCCAGCCACTGCAAACAAACTCCAGACACATGCACCACCATGTGCGTCTGGCTTACATGGGTTCTGGGGAATTGAGTCTGGGTCCTTAGGCTTCACAGGCAAGTGCCTTAACCTTAGTACTAAGGCATCTCTCCAGCCCTGTTTTGTTTTTTGAGGTGGGGGTCTCTCTGTCACCCAGGCTGACCTGGAATTCACTCTGTAGTGTCAGAGTGGCCTTGAACTCTTGTTGATCCTCTTCTTCTTCTTCTTCTTATTATTATTATTAAATTTTGTATGGGAACTTTAGAAACTATAGCTAAATAATAATACTTTTATCATGAAGTTCACAAACATTGTAGGGAAAAACAGATATATGTTTAGTCATGTGTTACTAACTTTTTGTTAATGACCATCTCATAAGATTATATAACCGAGCTATTGTTGCTAGTGATTTTGTTATTAATGATTTAAATTCAGTTTACTGTGGAAGAAAGATGATTGGCTTAGGAAACTAGAAACTCTCTGTTTTATTTTATTTTTACTTATTTGACAGAGAAAGAGTGAGTGAGAGAGGTAGGGAGAGAGAGAGAGAGAATGGGTATGCCAGAGCCTCCAGCCACTGCCAGTGCACTCCAGATGCATGCACCCCCTTGTGCATCTGGCTAACGAGGGTCCTGGGGAATCAAACCTGGATCCTTTGGCTTTGCAGGCAAACACATTAACTGCTGAGCCATCCCTCCAGCCCTCAGTTAGGATTTTTTTTTTTTTTTTTTTTTTTTTGGTGTTTTGAGGTAAGGTCTCACTCTAGTCCAGGCTGACCTGGAATTCACTGTGTAGTCTCAGGGTGGCCTTGAACTCTCGGCGATGCTCTTACCTTTGCCTCCCAAGTGCTGGGATGCTGGGATTAAAGGTGTGTGCCACCATGCCTGGCTCCCATTAGGTTTTGTAAATAAAGTAGCCCTGTTGTGTTTTTCTTCTCTAGCTCTGTGACTGGTTGCATGTCAATGAAAGATACTTCAGGCAGTCTTCTATTTGTGACTCTGATGAGCTCCATGAGACATCTTTGACTGCTTACGTGAAGAAACTCGTTCAAGATTATGTGAAGTCACCTGGCTGGGAAAGTATGTGTGACATGGTCTTCAGGGATTGAGAGAGCCACAGAGATTTCAGGCTGAGGTGCAGGCTCTCTGTCTTTCTTACTGAGACAGGCTCTCTTGAAGGCAGAGCTCACCGGTGTTGCTGGCCAGCTGGCCCTGTGGACCTCCGTTCTCTGTCTCCCGGGTGCTGGGGTTTCAGCTGTGCACAGCGGGCCCGGGATTGGCGTGGATGCTGGAGAAGGTCTGCCCCCGAGTCCTCCTGCTTGTGCAGCAGGCGCTTTGCCCGCCGCGCCGGCTCCCTGTCCACTCGCTCTCGGGCACTACACTGGGATTTCGTGAGCGCAGGGTCTGTGTGTGGCATGCAGGCCAGAGCACCACACACAGTGGCTATCCAACAGGGCTCAGTAACGAGTCTTTCTGTGTTTCAGCTGTTCTTCTAATAACGTGACGCGGTAAAAAGAATGTTACGTAATTGGGGCTCAGCGATTAAAGCACTTGTTGCAAAGCCTTCTGGCCTGGATTCATTTTACCAGTACCCACATAAAGCCACACGCGCAAGGTGCTAAATGCATCTGCAGTTCATACGTAGTGGCAAGAGGCCCTGGCCTGCCCATTTCTTCTTTCTCCCTCTCTCTTTGCACATAAACATGTAAAATAAAACTTTTTTTAAAAGAATATTATTTAATAATTTTGATTTCAGAGTCTCATTTTTTGAAGGGTTTTGTGAGTGCTTTTCAAACCTTCACTTTTGTTACTTGAGCAGAGGAAAGCAGCTTCCTGCCCGACTGGCTAGAAGCCAGGCTGACTGCGCTGATGGTCCTGCTGGCTGTGGACGTGGAAGGGATGAAGACGCCATTCAGGTAACTTTTGGTTGAGTGCAAAAGAGAGAGAGGCTCGTCAGATGTGTCCATCCGTATGTGTTCAGACGTGTCAGTGATTGGTAGAATAATGACAAAGGCTGAGCTAGGGCACTGTTAATACACTGAAGCAGCGTTTAATACCAACAGCCGGTAAACGGGAGCAGGACGTGTCAGTGCTTTCAGGTCGGTAAGTTTAAATATTAAACTTAATAGTTTAAAGCCAGACTTGGTGGCCCATGCCTTTATTCCCAGCACTCCGGAAGCTGAGGTAGGAGGATCTCTGTGAGTTCCAGGTCAGCCTGGGGCTACGGAATGAGTTCCAAGTCAGCCTAGGATAGAGTGAGACCCTGCCTAGGAAAAAAACAAAACAAGATAAAAATCAAATGAACAAAAAGAGATTAACAATTTAATGTGAAATGAGAGAAAGATATAATGATCACAGTTTTTCTTATCAGTATTAGAAGAATGGATTATAAAATGGTAGCAGCTAGGCATGGCAGTGAACACCTTTAATCCTAGCATTTGGGAGGCAGAAGTAGGATCACTGTGAGTTCAAGGCCAGCCTGAGACTACATATATAAATATACATGAATTCCAGGTCAGCTTGGGCTAGAGTGAGACCCTACCTCAAAAAAAAAAAAAAGGAAAATTCATGGGGAAACTGTACTGTGGACATTGGTTATAACAGTTTTATATCTTTAGGCTTTTTAAAAAAAATACTCTACTTTGTTGACTAGTGTACATTTAGTTTTTCTATCCTATATCAAGAAGTCTAGGCCTTTACAGTTGATCTTGTGTGCAAAGTGGGCACAGGCTTTGCCTCCCAAGGTATTGGAGTGGAAGCTGGTGGTTCACCACTTCCTTGCTTCACTGCCGAACCCTTCCTCAGCAGAAAGCCCTGGCTCGAACGTCCTCATAGGTGCTGGGTATCAACTGTCCAGAGAGGAGCCAGAACTCCCGCTTGCCCTGAGGATGGATGAGGCATTGCTTCTTGCCGCTTCTGAGGTAGTTGATGGGCATATCTTTTACTATCCAGTGAAAAGCAGAGGATGGAGAATATGTTGAGGATCTTCTTAGATCCCCTGCTGGATGCCCTGGCGAAGCTTGGCACAAATGCCTACATGCCCTTGCTGAGGACTGACAGGTGCCTTCAGCTGCTAGTGAAGTTGCTGCACACTTGCGCATTGGGAGGTGCCAGTCCCCAAGACGGTGAGGATGCGTCAAGGGTGGGGGTGCCTGGCTGGGTGTGCTGCTGCTGTTTGGAGTGACGGGGACCCTGGACTCGTCCACCAGGAGGCTGTTCATTCAGCATTTTCCCGAGTGTCTCCTGAGGTGCTGGGGACCTGGTGGAAGTACTGATCTGATGCCGTCAGTTACCATCAGTTTTAGAGTGGGATTTCATTTGTTTTTAAAAAACGCTATGCTTGTTCATTGTGTTAGTTGTTTTCTTGTTGGTGTGACAAAATACATAGCAGGAAACCACTTAAAGGGAGGAAGGGTTTACTTTGTCTTAGTTCAAGTGATAGTCTGTCATGGTGGGAAGGCCTGGTGACAGAAGCGTGAGGCTCTGGTCACATAGCATCTGTAGTCGACAAGCAGAGAGATGAACACTTGCTTAGCTCGTCTTCTCCTTTGCATTCAGCTCAGGGTCCCAGCCACCCAGTTAGTGTGGGTCTCTGTCCCTCGACTAACCCAACCTAGACGTTCCCTCTACACATGGACATGGACATACCCAGAGACAGTCTTCTGGGCGGCTGTAGCTCGTGTCAGGTTGATAGTCACAGAGTGACATCTAGGCCACTGGGGAGGGTCTCTCTTTTCCGTCTGTAAGCAGCATTTGCTTCTGCCTGCACCCTGCAGTGCCTTGTGGGAAGAGTAGTCTTGCTGCAGGCTCTGGGTGTTCAGATGAAGCTCGGGGGTTAGAGCACCACACATTTAACCATAACTAAAACTCCCTAAGCCGAGGCTCCTGAGTTCTTTGTCTCCCACCCATAGGATGCGGTGAGTGAGGACAGACGGGGAGCCGCACAGAAGGGCGTGGGAGCAAGGTTTATTGGAAAGCAACAGACCCTCTCCCTCAAATAAAGCAATTACATATATACCTGAAAGCAGCAGAACAAAGCTCTGGTAGAACTGCTCCCAAAAAGAGTTGCCAGGCTTGAAAAATGGCTTAGTGGTTAAGGCACTTGTCTGCAAAGCCTAAGGACCCAAGTTGTATTCCTCAATAACCATGTAAAGCCAAATGCACAAAGTGGTGCATGCATCTGGAGCTCATTTGCAGCAACTAGAGGCTCTGATGTACCCATTCTCTCAAAATAAATAAATAAATATTATTTTAAAAAAGAGTTGTCAACAGACACTTGGGATTACAATGGCTCTGATAGGTTTGGAATACCACCCAGTGGTGACTCGTGTGGAATTGGGCATCAGACAGGCTCAGGTCACGACACGTCAGCATAAGCATACCCAGGGTCTCTGATTGGTGGAGAGGTAAGGTGGGGTTGTGCAGGCTTAAGGGGTGCCCACCAAAATTCCAAGGAAGTCAGGATGTGGGGAGAACAGTGGGCTGAGGCAGCTGGTCAGCTGCTGTCCGTTTGCTGAGTAGTCCTCTCAGAATTTCAGCCTCTGGACTGGAACTGCCAGGACATTAGGGCACAAGGATTTTTATCTCTTCTTGAGGGACTGTGACCCTGACTAACTTGCCTTTAATGCAAGCTACCTACTCCTAATCGCTGTCAGTATGTTGACATTAAAGAGTGAGAATGAGGGAAAGAGAGGTGGCTCGATGGTTAAGGCACTTTCCTACAAAGCCTATGGACCCGAGCTTGATTCCCCAGTACCCACGAAAGGCCAGATGCACAGGGTGGCACATGCGTCTGGATTTCGTTTGCAGTGACCAGCATGTCCATTTTTTATCTGCTTCTCTTTCCCAAATAGATAAATTTTTTTTGTGTAAAGTGTGAGAATAGCAGTAACTTCATGCTTATTTTTATCTGTGTTCATGTATGAGCATCTTTGGGGTAGTAAACACCTTAAACAGGAAGCAGCGATGGAGGAAGCAGCCGCAAGCTTGACCTTCTCTCCTTAAACCTGACGTGTGTAGAGCAGGGGCAGAAAGAGCCGAGCGTCGGAGTCGAGAACTCTGATGGAGCCGAGCACGCCCAAGTGTGAACTGGAGCTCTTGGACCTTCCTGACCAACCTCATTTGCAGTTTTGGAAATTTGCTGTATTTTAAAATGCTGGGCAGCATTGATATTAAGCCAAATTTGAAGCTGCTACTGATAAGGTTAGATAGTAAGGTATGCTTATGGAATATTAAATCTTGTTTCCCAAGTTTCATGTTACAGTAAATCGCCACAGTGAACACAACAGTAACTTGTGAGACTTTGCAGCTACCCAAGGACATTAATATGGGTGCATTTGACCCCTATGCTCAGTGCTTTGGGAGTCACCTGTGTCCTTGAAATTTTGTTGTAATGTTTGGTACAAACCAAAGCATTGTGATGGTTATCTGTGTTATGACACAAAATTGCTAAATCCCTGGGAACAGTGTTCAGGCCACATAGGAACTTGTTTGTTCCTCACTAGAGCCCTTCATCGCCCTTCATTTTGACTTATTTATTTATTTATTTGAGAGCAACAGACAGAGAGAGAAAGAGGCCGATAGATAGATAGATAGAGAATGGGTACACCAGGGCCTTTAGCCACTGCAAAGGACATCCAGATACGTGCGCCCCTTGTGCATCTGGCAAACGTGGGTCCTGGGGAATTGAGCCTTGAACCGGGGTCCTTAGGCTTGACAGGCAAGTACTAAGCCATTTTTCCAGCCCCATTTTGACTTTTATTTTAAAAGTCTATTTTTATTTATTTATTATAGACAGAGAGAGAGAGAGAATGGGCATGCTGGGCCCTCTAGCTATTGCAAACAAACTCCAAACACGTGTGCCACCATGTGTATCTGGCTTATATGGGACCTGGAGAATTGAACCTAGGACCTTAGGCTTCGAAGGCAAGTACCTTAACTGCTAAGTCATCTCTCCAGCCCCATTTTGACTTTTACCTTTTACATCTCCATACATGTTAGAAAAGAGATTTTGCCACATGTATAGATACCCTTAAATAAATATGTATATATATTTTAGAGCCAGGCATGGTAGCATATTCCTTTAATCCTAGCGCTTGGGAGGCAGAGTTAGGAAGATTGCTGTGAGTTCAAGGCCAGCCTGAGACTACATAGTGAATTCTAGGTCAGCCTGGGCGACAGCAAGACCTTAAAGCCTCAAAAAAAATTTTTTTAATTTATTTGAGAGAGATAGAGAAAGAATTGGCATGCTAGGGCCTCTAGTCACTGCAAATGAACTCCAGACATATGCATCTTGTACATCTGGCTTTGCGTGTATACTGGGATATTGAGCCCAGGTGCTTAGGCTTTGCAGGTAAATGTCCTACCTGCTGAGCCATCTCCAGCCCTATTTGGATATTGTTTAATGATGCATTGCTGGTGTTTTAGTTTTCTGTATGTGCATGCATATATGCTTATGTGTTTGTAGGTATATGTGCAGGCCAAAGGCAGTATTAGGTGTCTTCCTCAGTCACTGTCCACCTTTAAAAAAATTTTTTTTTGTTCATTTTTATTTATTTATTTGAGAATGACAGAGAGAGAGAGAGAGAGGCAGATAGAGAGAGAGAGAATGGGCGCGTCAGGGCCTCCAGCCACTGCAAACGAACTCCAGACGCGTGCGCCCCCTTGTATATCTGGCTAACGTGGGTCCTGGGGAATCGAGCCTCAAACCGGGGTCCTTAGGCTTCACAGGCAAGCGCTTAACTGCTAAGCCATCTCTCCAGCCCCCACTGTCCACCTTTTGAGACAGGCAGGGTCTTTCATTGGCCGGGAGCTCACTGAGTAGGCTAGACGAGCTGGCCAGTGAGCTCCACTTGTCTCTGCCTCCCTAGCACCGGGATTGTGGGCTCACGCCGCCATGCTCACTCAGCCTTTACGTGAGTGGTGAAGCTTGAACTCGGGTCCTCATACTTGCAAGGCAAGCACTTTACTAACTGGACCATCTCCCTAGTCCCTTTTACGATTTTTAAGGTTAGCTATAGTGAATGGTGATTATATTATAATTCATTTTCAGTACGTCATTCACTGTTGTTTCTAATGATTGTACCAGAACTTCAGGGGTATTTGCACCAAAGACCCCATTTCTGTTGTTTTAGCGGACACTTTCTCCTGCAGATGAGGTATCCATGCTTCTCCAGACCTACGTCATGTCTGCTGCAGAGAGCATCTCTCAGTTTGTCCTCAGAAGACTCACAATGAATGAACTTCGGAGTGTAAGTCTGCGCTGGGGGCTCGCTAGTCTGTCTCCACTCCATAGTGCTGGTCCTGAGCCAGGCACAGGTGCTCAGTGTGATTCTGTTAAACAATGGGCCCCTCATTCCTTCTCCAGGGGGTCCTTGCAGGGAGTGTTCTACCTTCCAAGCCAAAAGTTGGGGTGCTCCTCATCCCCCCTCATGCTGTGTGCAGTCTGGTGCGTGTGTGGTATGGTGTGGTTCTGCACAGATTCTGCGGGTGCTCACAGTAACAGATGGGTTACTCTCTCCAGTCTATGGCTCAGTGATCACCTGTCATTACTGAAATGATCATCAAGGCCACCATACACTAACGAACCCAGTCATTGTGCTTTCTCTTTCTTTCAAAAGCCTTGTGATGGAGAGATAATCCCCCTTGTATGGCTAGGGAATTAGAGGCCTGGGAAGAAGATGGAATGGAAATAGTAAATGGTAGATCCCACTTCTCCTGGATTTAGGAGTCAAAAAGGCTTGTATTTAATCATATTTTTCCAACCCGTTACCTCGGAGGATGTTAGAAGAAATTGTTGACCCTCCTTAGAATTTACATTTCTTTTTTTTTTTTTTAAATTTATTTATTTGAGAGCGACAGACACAGAGAGAAAGACAGATAGAGGGAGAGAGAGAGAATGGGCGCGCCAGGGCTTCCAGCCTCTGCAAACGAACTCCAGACGCGTGCGCCCCCTTGTGCATCTGGCTAACATGGGACCTGGGGAACCGAGCCTCGAACCGGGGTCCTTAGGCTTCACAGGCAAGCACTTAACCGCTAAGCCATCTCTCCAGCCCAGAATTTACATTTCTTTTGTGTGTGTGTGTGTGTGTGTGTGTGTGTGTGTGTGTGTGTGTGTGTGTCCGGGGGCAGCTTTGGGTGATGGTCCGCTCTCCCACCTTTTTTGATGCACCGTCCCTCACCGTCCCCTGCTGGCTTCACCAGGTTACTTGCCTGTGAGCTTCCTGGAGATCCTCCAGGGTCTGACTCCCATCTCACTGCAGACACACTGGGGTTACAGACACATGCTGCTGTGTTTGGTTTTATGTGGGTGCTGGGGATCTGAACTTGGGTCCTTATGCTTACACAGCAAGCTCTTTATCCACTGAGCCATCTCCCTAGGGCAAAGCTTAGATTTCTTTTTTTTTTGTTTGTTTTTTGTTTTTTGAGGTAGGGTGTTACTGTAGTCCAGGCTGACCTGGAATTCACTATGTAGTCTCACGGTGATCCTCCTGCCTCTGCCTCCCAAGTGCTGGGATGAAAGGCATGAGCTACCATGCTTGGTCAGAGCTTAGTTTTCTTATTTCCAGAGTAGGATAGAAATCTTGCTGGCAAGGCCGAGTCAGCATTACTTGTTCTAACATGACGGTGTAGTTTCTGCCTCCCGAGGATACCTGATGTTCAACTGTGTGGCTGTGAGCGCAGAGAAGGGTGTCCCTAGGCGCAGCTGGGTGGGATGAATCCAGCTTCACCGATGTCTTGTTGGTCCTTTTTTTTTTTTTCTTGTAGATTTATTTTTACTTATTTATTGGGGGGGGGGAGAGAGAGAGAGAATGGGCATGCCAGGGCCTCTAGCCACTGCAAACGAACTCTAGATGCATGCACCACCTTGTGCATCTGGCTTATGTGGGACATGGAAAATCGCACCTGTGTCCTTAGGCTTTGTAGGCATATACCTTGACCACAAAGCCATCTCTCCAGCCCTGTTCTTTTTCTTTCTTTCTTTTTTTTTTTTTTTTTTGTTTTTTGTTTGTTGTTGTTGTTTTATCGAGGTAGGGTCTCACTGTGGTCCAGGCTGACCTGGAATTAACTCTGTAGTCTCAGGGTGGCCTTGAACTCATGGTGATCCTCCTACCTCTGCCTCCCTAGTGCTGGGATTAAAGGCATGCGCCACCACGCCCGGCTTTCTTTTTCTTTTTTTAAGATTTATTTTTATTTATTTATTAGAGACAGAGAGGGGGTGGGAAGAAGAGAGGGAGAGAGTAGAATGGGCATGCCAGGGCCCCTAGCCACTGCAAATGAACTCCAGACACATGAGCCACCATGTGCATCTGGCTTATGTGGGCCCTGGAGAATCAAAGCTGGGTCCTTTGGCTTCTCAGGCAAGCACCTTAACCGCTAAGTCATTTCTCCAGCCCTGTTGTTGGTTCTTTTCAATGCACGATCACTTCCTAACAGAGCTCTCCTGGTTGGGTTGTGTGATGGAGAGTCACAGCCCCTTGTGCCCTGTCCATCTCATGTGTGTTACAGGTGGCTGACATGGACCGTTGCCACTTGTACCTGAAGGTGCTGACTGAGCTTGTGGGCATCCCCGGGAAGCTGGGATGGAGGGCAGGCAACCCTGTTGGCAGAGTCATATCTCCTCTGCAAAGCGCATGCATTCACCATCTTCTGGAGGCTGACAGCGGACAGGTAATTCTCCTGGACTGACCTTGAATGGTTTTGTCAAGTGGCATACTTGGTTGCTTGATGATATTTTGCAACAATAACAAGTATGTACTTGGAGGTAGGGGAGAGGGGACATAGTTGGACCATAACTGGACATGACCAATTTGCAGTATTTTTGTATATGAAGTTGGTGTCAAAGTATAATTTCAATCTTTTTCATAAAATAACTATGAAATGGATTAATATTTGACTTTGTAATAATCTAAATAGAACTTGTTTTCCAAACTCTTATGAACATTTATTCTGAATTAATATTAAAATTAATGTTACATGTTAAAAAATTTTTGCTGACATGAATGGTTAAAGTAGTGTCCACAATTGACCTTACTCTGAGAATAGTGTTGCCCCTGTCATGGTATTGAATGTCCCTTGTGGGGAAATGTGGTGACTTCATTCTTCTTTCCCTTCCTCCCTTCTTCCCTCCCTCCTTTCCTCTCTTCCTATTAAATACAAAAGCAATTTTTTTTAATTTTAAATTTTTATTAACATTTTCCATGATTATAAAAAAATCCCATGGTAATTCCCTCCCTCCCCACCCCCACACTTGGGAGAATGGAATTACAAAAGCAATTTTTAAAAAAATTATTATTTATTTCACACAGAAAGAGGGAGATGAGGGAGACAGAAAGAGAATGAGTGGGTGCGTCAGGGTCTCCATCCACTGCAAACAAACTCCAGAGGCACGTGCCCCTTTGTGCATCTGGCTAATGTAGGTCCTGGGGAATCAAACCTGGGTCCTTTGGCTTTGCAGGCAAACAAACGCCTTAACCGCTAAGCCATCCCTCCAACCCACAAAAGCAAATTTATATATTAATTAGGTGTACTTGTTTGTGTAACATTATACAATCCAAAGAGACCCTAATGTGATGTTACCTGGGGAGTGTTGGTAGGAAAATATTAAGTATTTGTTTTAATTAAACCATGATGTTTCTCTTTTTGAGGAAGGGTTTCATTTAGCCCAGGCTGATCTAGAAGTCACTGTGTAGTCTCAGGCTGGCCTTGAACTCATGGCAGTACTCCTATGGAGTCCTCTGCCTCCCAAGTGCTAGGATTAAAGGAGTGCACCACCATGCCCAGCTCAATATTTCTTTTATTAAAAAATATGTTTATTCATTTACGAAAGAGGAAGAGAATTGGTATTCTGGATCCTCCTTCTGTTGTAAACAAACTCCAGACACATGATAGACTTTGTGCATCTGGCTTTGTGTGGGTCCTGGGGAATTGAACCTGGGCCAGAAGGCTTTGCAAGCAAGTACCTTTAACTACTGAGCCATCTTCCTAGCCCCAAACCATTATATTTCTATAAGGTCAGAAAACTGTATGTAAGTAAAAACACTGCAATTCATAACATGACAATAGTCTCTATAATGTGATCCAAGATGTATCAGGCAATCTGGAGCCTTTCTTGCTTCCTTCCTTCCTTTTGATTTTTCAAGATAGGGTCTCACTCTAGCTCAGGGTGGTCTTGAACTCACAGCAGTCCTGCCTCTGCCTGCCAAGTACTGGTATTAAAGGCATGTGCCACCACACCATGCCCCACTAATGGAGCCTTTCTTAAAAGTGTGCCTCAATGTACAGTGAAGTAACCTCCCCCGGGAATGTGTGTGTAGGGAGAGGCGTGACCTCCACCCTGGGAATGTGCGTGCAGGGAGAGGCGTGACCTCCACCCCGGGAATGTGTGTGCAGGGAGAGGTGGGACCCAGTTTCTCACATGCAGCTAGTCCCTCATGTACCCTCAGGTAAGTAGAGACATTGGGTTTTCCTCTTACATGCTGAGTTCTTGGGGGATGGCTCATTTGGGAAAGTGCATGCCTCGTAGATACAAGGACCTGACTTCAGTTCCCAGCACACACATCGCAGTGCTGGGCGTGGTGGTGCTCACCCGTAAACCCAGTGCTGGGCGGTGGAGACAGGGGGACCCCTGCAACTCCAGTCTGAGCTCATTGCTGAGGTCTAGGCCACTGAGAGAGTCTGTTTCAAAAGTGGAAAAGGTGCCCTTTAGCCCCCACGTGCACACACATGCACACTCAAATGTGCACCCACATACACGTGAGCACACATACACATAGGAAGAAAATGTTGAGTTATTACCACCTCACATTCATTACCAATCTGGAGAAGACAAAAAACTGAATAAGGTCTGTCTGTTGCATTTCCTTTTATTTAAGTAGGAACAAAAGGAGAGCAGCCTGGTGGTGCTCGCCTTTGATCCCAGCACTTGGGAGGCAGAGGTAGAAAGATCACTGTGAGTTCAAAGCCAGCCTGGGACTACAGAGTGAGTTCTAGGTCAAGCCTGTGCTAGAGTGAGACCCTACCTTGAAATCTCCCCCTGCCCAAAAAAAAAGGAGAGAGCATGAAATGTTGTAGCCTGGTGACCCTGGTCCCCATGGGCTGAGACTTACTTCTGTCACCTGAAGGCTGCTCTGTGTCCCTGCAGGAGCCGACCCTGGGGCGGCAGATCCAGAGGGCGGTTAGCATGGCTGCCCTGGCTACCCTGTGCAAGGCCGCGGACCTGCACCTGGTGCCGCAGCCAGATGCCGTCATCGCCGGGCCCGCCGAGCGGTTTCTTTCCACCCTTCCACTGAACCAGACACTGCAGAAGCCCTGCTCGGAGGAGCAGAATGGGTGCAGGCGCCCCTGGGAGAACGGCAGGTACACAAGAGAGACGTCTTTGTTTCTGAGGGCTAGAAATCTGATTGTGGGATCTGGGGAGATGGCTCAGTGGATCAAGATCTCACTGTGTGAGCATGAAGACCAGAGTTCAGTGCTCACACCATGTATGTGTGCTGGCACACCCCTGTAACCAGCACCCAGGAGACACAAGTGGGTTCCAAGAGCTAGCTATCTGGCTAGTATCTTAGCCAAGTCATATAGCTCTGGGTTCAAGTGAGAGAACCTATCTCGAGAAATAAGGTGGAGAGGGATTGAAGAAGATAGCACATGCACACGCACCCCACCACACACATAATTGTGTGGTCGTGGCATTGGGGGCTCCTGGCAGTGTTCATGGTGCTCCAGGTTCAGAAGATGAGGCTCTGTCTCAGATGAAAAGGTGTCATCGTGTTCTTCATCTCTCTTGTCGGAAACCTGATTCCCAGTGTAAGCATTTGTGCTACTGAGGCAAGCACGTCTGCTGTCTCTCCTGCCCACGGTTTTCAGTTCACATGCACAAACACTTGCCTGTAGGAAGTTGGAAAATTGGAGTTTGTGAGGTTGCTTTGGTTTTGGCAAATAGGATACTTGACAGTGACTTTCTATCTGTTGTCTTGTTCAATGTTATGTTACTATAATGAAATTCCTAAAAGTGGGTAACTTAATAAAGGAAGGAAGTTTGAGCATATATAGTTCAGAACACTGAAAAGCCTAAAAGCGTGGCAGCCGCCTGGACCATACAGGCAGAAAACTTGGAATTCAAGGAGTAGATTAGAAAGAACCTGGGTGGCTGTGCCCTGTCTGTGGCAGTCCGCTGTAGGGGTTTTGAGGCCTGTCCTCCAGGGCCAGAACTCACTACAGGACAGTGAGTGAGCTCACTGACCAGTTCCTAAGGCCTCGTCCCGGGAGCCTACCTCCACCAGCCCCACCTCCCAGCATCGCCCAGGGACTTTGCTCAAGACAGACCACATTTAAACCACACCCCCTCTGTAAAGAAACAGCAGATTTAGAAAAGTATGTCTTTGGGCTGGAGAGATGGCTTAGCGGTTAAGGGACTTGCCTATGAAGCCTAAGGACCCATGTTTGATTCTCCAGATCCCATGGCAGCCAGGCACACAAAGGTGAGGCTAATGCAAGGTCACACATACCCACTAGGTGGCGCAAGTGTCTGGAGTTCAATTTCAGTGGCTGAGGCCCTGCTGCATCAACTCTCTCTAAATAATAAGATAAGAAAAGTATGGCCTAGTAATCTTTTCTTTTTCTTTTTTTTTTTCTTCTAGTTTTTATGAAGAATGTTCCTCTTCCCAAGGATGGGGGAAAATAGTTGCAGGCTATATCCATGATCAGTGGGTCTGCCTCTCCTTCCTGCTGAGAACGTACCACAACCTTATTCCAGCCACAGAGAGTGACCTTCCCGAGTGCTTCCTGCCTGCCCTTCAGATGCCAGCACAGACCCTGCGGTCCGCACTGGACGCCCTTGGCCTTCTTCCTTCCGACTGTGTCTCACCTGTGTTCCGCTGCATGGAGGTGCTGGTTCCCAAGGTGAGGGGGAGAGGTGGCTTGAGCGAAGGATGAATGGCCGCGCTTCGGAAGTTGGCAGCTGTGTATTTCTTTTCCCTTTACCAGCTGCTGACCTCCTCGGAGCCGCTCTGCATAGAGTGTTTTGACGTGGCATGGAAAACGGTATCTTCTTCAAGCAACACCCAGCTGACATTCTGGCCGAATTTAAAAGCTTTTGTGGAATTTGTTTTTAATAACAAAGTACTTACCAGTGCCGCAAAAATCAAGGGCCAGGCATATTTCAAAATTAAAGAGGTAAGTTGTCTTTTTCATAATGTGCGTGACCCTTAGCAGGCAGAAAAAGCGTTACATTTATAAGTAGGTATTGCATTCCTTTTCCCAGCCAGCACATGTTCTTACACATGACTGTCATGCCTGGGAACAAGGAAATTTAACTGTCATAGAACAGGAGACACGGGACTGGTACCGAATTCCCACCTGCCCGATGTGTTAGTTTGGTCACACAACTGTAACCAAACACTTGATGGAAGCAGTTTGAGGGAGAAGAGTTTGATTTTGGCTCAGGGTCTTAGGTGATGCAGCCTGTTGCTGTGAGGAAGGCAGCTGTGTCCAGAGTTGCAGGAGCTTGAGGCAGCGGGTCCTTACATCCTGTTGGATAGACCAAGGCAAGGCCATGCTGTAACTCCCGGGGCCTGCCCCTGGTGGCCTGTGTCTGCCAGTGACGTCTCATGTCCTGAAGGTTTCACTTGCCAAGACAGTGCCAGCAGCTAGGGATCATCTGCTCAGATTCGTGAGCCTGTGAGGGACTTTCCTGATACAAGTCACAGCACACTCCTATCATGTTGATACAGTGTTTAAGATCTTAGAGTCATGAGGGCTGGAGAGATGGCTCAGCTGTTAAATACTATGGCTTGTAAAACCCGGCGGTCCCGGTTCCATTCCATAGCACCCACCTAAAGCCAGATGCACGAAGTAGCATGTGCACCCAGAGTTTGTTCTCAGTGACACAAGGCCCTGCCTGCCCATTCTCTCTCTCTCTGTTAAATAAATAAAAAATAAAGCAATCTCGAGTCACATGGCAACTTGAGAGTTGGGGGCCTGGAAGGTATCTCAGTCTATGTAAAGTGCATTCCTTGCAAGCATGAGGACCTGAGTGTGATCTCCGAACCCATGTCAGGTGCGGCATGGTGGTGCATGCCAGTAATCCCAGCACTGTGGAGGCAGAAACAGAAGGATCCCTGAGGCTCTTGGGCCAGCCAGTCTAGCCTAATAGACAAGCCCTGTGCCCAATAAAAGTGGACAGCACCTGAGAAATGACATGCACAGTTGTCCTCTGTCCTCCACATGTACTCACACAAAAACATACATACATATGCATTAAAAAGTACATTTGACAAAGATTTGCATCTTTTCTCAACGTGCAAATTGGCTGTCTTGTCAATACTCCCTACATGACAAGAACTCATAGATACTGTATTGGAAAGTTGTGACCTGAGGATGCTTTAAAGCAGCCAGGATGTGCATGTGTGAAGGTTTCGTGAAAATGACATGTCATGTGACATGAACAGGGTCTTTGGCACTGGGTTTTGCCACCCAGGGTTGTCTTGAGTACAACCCAGTGGGGTTCCATCTTGCCTGAGAACCTGGGTGCCTTCCAGTCTGAGGGACAATGGGAGGTTGGTTCTGATTTTTTTCCTGGCCTGTGCTGCCCCTCAGGACCTGGTCTGCCCACAGCTAAAGGCCTCCGTCTGGTTCTGGCTTCCTCGGGCTGAGGATGGCCCCTGGCAAAGAGGAGAGAACACAGTACACCGAGACACTAATTCCTTTTCATTCTGTATCTGCGGGCACTCCTCTGTCCTGGAGCATTCAGAATGAGTAGTCATGCCAGTGACATTGTGTTTGTGCAGACAGTTGAGAGATGAGGAATTAGCTGTCTGTTCTTGTAAAATTATTTCCACAAGAGCATTTCAGATTTTTTAGACTATAATCATTATCATAGAATTCCCATTCACCATTTTAACAAGGAAATAAGTTATACACAAAAGTAGAGTTACTCTTCAAGGCCCTGAGGTTTTTTGTGTTTATGTTCTGAAGCCCTTTGATGGAAGCGTGATTGATATGAGTGGCTGTGTGTATGCAGATTTGGTATTTTTGCAGATAGGCTATGTGTCAGTCACTTCTTGTTGCTGTGACGAAAGCACCCCAAGGGAGGGAGGGCTTCTTTGCCTCGAGGTTTGCAAAGGGATACAGTTCCTCGAGGTGGAAGGGCATGGAGGAGGAGCATGTGGCGGCCACTCCCGTTTTGTTTGCAGTCAGGAGCAGATGGGTGCTGGTACTCAGACGCTCTCCTTGCATTCGGCTGGTTCTTCGTCCTGGGGTGGTCCTGCTCATGTCCAGGGTAGGTCTTCTCTCCTGAGCAGAACCTCTGAGCACACTCTCACAGGACACACCCAGGGTGCATCTCTTAGGGGATTCTGAATCCAGTTAAGTTGACCATGAGGATTAACTGTCTCAGACTGTGAGGGTTTATTCTTTAGAAACCAGAATTTGAGAACATTCAAGGCATGGGGTTAGTAACAATTTTTTTTTTAATATTTTTTTGTTCATTTTTTATTTATTTATTTGAGAGCTATGACACAGAGAGAAAGACAGATAGAGGGAGAGAGAGAGAATGGGCGCGCCAGGGCTTCCAGCCTCTGCAAACGAACTCCAGACGCGTGCGCCCCCATGTGCATCTGGCTAACGTGGTACCTGGGGAACCGAGCCTCGAACTGGGGTCCTTAGGTTTCACAGGCAAGCACTTAACTGCTAAGCCATCTCTCCAGCCCAGTAACAAATTTTTTAAAATGAAATTGTCCAGAGAGTAACCAGTCTGTTGTGTGTCATTTCAGATTATGTTCAAGATGGTTGAAATGTCCACTGTGAGAACAGGGGTCTTCAATGTTCTGATCAGTCACTGCTGCCAGTCTTGGACGGTGGCTGCATCCAGTGTCTCTCAGGGGTCTTTATCGAGTGCCAAGGATTACAGTGAACTTGTCCTGGAGGCTTGTGTGTTTGGAACTGTGTTTAGGCGTGATCAGAGGTAAAAATGCCAGTGTGTCACCTTGTCACGTGCCGGTAGAATTGGTCTTTGCTTTGAGGCCTTCACTGAGGTGGCTGGAAAGGATCAGTTAACTTTGGACCTTTCATTTTTTCCCATCTATTTAATTTATTTTTTCTTTTTCATATTTCTTCCCGGAAAGACTCATCCAGGATGTTCAGACCTTCATAGAAAATCTTGGACACAGCTGTGCAGCCAATGTCATTATGGAAAAGTGAGTGTGGTTGGTTTTCTGTTTTGCCGTGAGATGTCCATATTTAACATTATATCCCAGATTTGGTGTGTTTGTTAGTGACCTCTAATCCACTGTCTTAGTTACTGTCTTTCACTGATTGAGTGCCTGATGAGAAGGGATGAGGGCCATATTTTGGCTCCAGATTGAGGCCACACAGCCCGTCATGCAGCGGGCCCTGCTCATGCCATGGTAGCAGAAGGCTGAGTGTGACTTCTCACCTTAGAGGACCAGGAAGCAGAGACACCAGAAGCAGGGCAGGGCTGTCCCCTGAAGTCCCCTTCCCCCATGAGTGTGTGTCTAAAGATAACAGAGCTGTGCCTGTGCAAGTGGTTATTGGGAATGGATATGACAGTGTTGGCTGTGATAGGTGCAGAAACTTCTGTCACTTTTCTTTGATTCTGTCCATTAGTGCCATCATTAATTGTTTTTAATTTTTGTTTTCTTGGCTGAAATAGCAGAGCAATAAAAGTGAAATTTTCCAGTGCATGGTTGCCAAGCACTGTTTTCCACTGGATACATTCTTTAGTGTTGCACTACAGTGACATTTTAACATTTTTAACAGTTAAAATGAAATGTGGAAAGACAACCATTTGGAAATGCTGAGAAAACGGGCTCTGGGGCAGATGTGGAACACAGGATCCTGCCCATCCGAGTGCCCCGGGCCATATGGTAGAGAATGAGCAGAGCTTCCTGGTCCTTTCCCTAGCTGGCGTCTGCCCTCCCCAGAGGAAGCCTCGCAGACAGGAGCAGTGGGGCACCTCGCCCTCAGCTCTGGGTGAGCTTGTGCGCACCCTGCCCATGGTCTCCTTCACGTGTTTTCTGTTGCTGTCGACCCTAAACAAAAAGGATTGCATGAAGCATGGACCTGCTTCATCTCTGGGAGGACTTGACATTTGTGATAGCATTTTGGAAATAACAATAACTTTAAAAAATTTTTCAAAACATGTTAGTGAGCGGGGTGTGCATACCTTTAATCCCAGCACTTAGGAGTTTGAGTTAGGAGAATCATTGGGAGTAGACCAGCCTGGGGCGCTACACATTGAGTTCCAGTTCAGCCTGGGCTACAGTGAGACCTTACCTCAAAACAAATAAAACATTTTAGCCTAGATTATCATTTTATATTTTCCAGTGCTAAAAGAGAAGAATGTTATGTGAGAATTTGTGCTGTCAAATTCCTGTGTTTGTTGGATGGCTCAGATACCTCCCACAAGTTATTTATAGAAGATCTAGCAGTCAAGCTATTAGATAAGGTAAGTACTTTCTTTTACTTTGGAAAAAATTGTGGCATTCCAGGGTCTCTCACCACTGCAAATGAACTTCAGATGTATGCACCTCTTTGTGCATTTGGCCTTATGTGGGTACTGAGAAATTGAACCCAGGCCCTGCAGGCCCTGAAAGCAAGTGTCTTTAACCCTGAGCCATCTCCTCATCTCTGAAACATTTTTTCATTTGGAACTTTAATCTTTAATATATGAACATACTGTAATTTGGTTATATTCCCATCAGGCTGTCTTCTTTTGTCCCCTCTCCCCTGCCACCATTCTACCAAGGGCCCTCCTCATTCAAGGTGGTCTTCCCTCTGTTGTCTTATTCCTTTTCTCCTTCTGTCCTCTGTATTACGGCTGAGATGGGAGAGCGTACTGTTCTGCTCTCGGGGAGCTCTGTGGGAAGGAATTCATTATTTCCAGGCCACAAGACAATCCACAAGGCTGGTATGCGGAGTGTATATAATAAGCTTTATTAAACAGTATTCAGAGAGCAAAGACAGAAATAGCAACTTTTACTATAAGCAAGAAAGCATCAACACGCAAAGGTACCCTGAAAATGGGAAACTAACTCATTAGAAGGCTGAATTCAGGATGGTGGTTATGTTGGGGCCATCTAACCCTATAACTGAGAGGGCCCTGGGCTGGTTGATTGTTTATTGAGAGTTCTCAGTAAAGAACAAGGTGAGCTACCCGGAGCTGTTGGAGAGGAGTCGTCTGTAACTGCCTCTAGCTGGCTGCAGGGTTTCTGGATTCTCAGAACCCTGGCCCTGTGCACTTTTCTTCATTTCTAAGGTAACTATAGAATCCCCAGAAGTGGAGGATTTTTCCTTCAAAGTATTTATGGGTTCAGAACAGTGCTGGTCTTGTGGGGGAAATCTGTAACCACTGTGGGGTCATGAATGCACCAGTCAGTCTGTCCATGTCAGAAGGCAGTACCCCACAGTAGGCCTTCTCAGCCCGTGGCTCTTACATTCTTTCTGCCCCCTCTTCCCTGAGCCTTGCAGGGTGTGTTAGAGATCTCCTTTGGTATTGAGCTCTCTTCTTATTTTCTGTTTTGGTGAGTTTTGAGTCTGTCCAGTGTTTCTGTGTTACCACATCATGTTGTGACATAATATTTTTCTAAATAGGGTTGGAGAGATGGCTTAGAGGTTAAGGCACTTGCCTATGAAGCCTAAGGACCTGTGTTCCATCTCTCTCCAGATCCTATGTAAGCCAGACACACAAAGGTGAGGCAAGTGCAAGGACGCACATGCCCAGTAGGTGGCGCAAGCATGTAGAGTTCGATTGCAGTGGCTGAGGCCTTGGTTGCCAGTTCTTTCACCCTCCCTTTCTCTCTAAAAAAAATTTTTTTTTCTAAGTATCTCTTATTAAAATAAAGCATGAAGATGTGCTTAAAACTAAAGGCTTCAAAGTAGAAGGACTGTTTGGAAAGGGGATGATGGGACGGGATTATGATCAGGGTACTTTGTGAATATGTATAGAGGTTGTCAGTGAAAAGTTTGAAGAAAAAAACTGGAGAGGTGGCGCAGTGGTCAAATGTGTCTGTTTTCCATTCCCAGGCCCCACATAAAGTCACATACAGAGTCTGCAGTTCATTTGCAGCCACAAGAGACCCTGGCATGTCCGTTTTTTCTTTCTCTCTCTCTCCAAAAAGAAAAAAGGCTGGTTGTCTGGTTCTAGGCAACACAAGCCTTTAAAAGCCGGAAGAGCTGTCTGCTAATGATGAAGGGCTTAGTGGTGCCCCCTTGTGTCTAGAGAAGGCACGGCACCAGCCAGCATTCTTGGCCCCAGTAGACCAGAGAGGCCTTGAGTCCCCGGTGCCTGCGTTGGAGTTGTCGCCACTTCTGTTCCCGTTGCTCAGCAGAGCAGTGGGGGCCAACGCGATTCCCACCTCCCCCTGCAGGAAGAGGCGGTGTCCAAGACCAGGACTCGCTACCACGAGAACTCCGTGCAGCACCGCGTGAAGAACCGGGCATGGCAGACTCTGCTCGTCCTCTTCCCCACCTTTGACCAGGTACTGCTGCTGCTCCGACCCGCTCCCTCCGCGTGAGCAGAGCCCTTCACGGGCATGAGCTCTTCTGTACAAATGGGTGCATTTTTTTAAGTTGGAAGTTAATCTTAAAATTTCACTCTAGTGCATAAAGTGAGAGTTACGGAGAGGTATTACTGCACTCGATGTTTTTCTCCATGGATTTTTTTGTTGTTGTTGTGAATGTAGTATGTGTGGTGTATGCACATGTATGTGTGTGTATGGCCTGTGCACATGTGTGTGGAAGCTAAGAGAAGACATTGGGTATCCTCCTTTATAGCTGTTCCATCTTATTTTTTCCTGAGGCAGAGTGGATCTTCCTCTTCTTCGGTTGGACTGATTGACCAGTGGGTCCTAGTGATTCTCCTGTCTCCACCCCATCAGTACTGAGGTTATAGGCTTGCACAGCCATGCCCAGCTCTCTGCACAGGTGCTGGGGATAAAACGTGGATTCTCATCTTGTGCAGCAAGTGTTCTTAGATCCGCCAATATTTTTTCATTTTTTTAAATTTTTATTTATTTATTTGAGAGTGACAGAGAGAGAGAGAGAGAGAGAGAGAGAGAGAAGCAGAGAGAGATAATGGGCACGCCAGGGCTTCCAGCCACTGCAAATGAACTCCAGACGCATGCACCCCTTGTGCATCTGGCTAGCGTGGGTACTGGGGAATTGAGCCTCGAACCAGGGTCCTTAGGCTTCACAGGCAAGCGCTTAACCGCTAAGCCATCTCTCCAGCCCAGACCCTCCAATATTTTAAGTGTTAAAATATTATATGCTATTTGATTAGAAAATGTAACTGCAGAGTTTTGGAACAGTTCAGGGATTAAAATAAGCCTCTTTGAAGGCCAGCAGGTGGTTCATTAGCTAAAGGGCTTGCCACACAAGCAGGAGGACCTGCATTTGGATCCACAGTACCCAAATGAAAGCCTGGTTTGATGGTGTGTGCCTATAGTCCCTGTGCTGGGGAGGCAGAGACAGGAGGATCCCTGGGACTCGCTGGCCAGCCCTTCTAGCCTAATCAGTGAGCTCTAGGTTCAGTGAGAGAGCTTATCTTAAAGAATCAGGTGAAGATTAACTGAGGAAGAGGAGACTCCCAAGAGTGCCTTCCAGCCTACACACACACACACCACACACACACACGCACGACCACAAACACAAGATGCATGTGCACACCTCATAGGCACCAAAAAAAGAGAGCTCCTATGCTCATGTTCTACCAAGAGGCTCCTTTAAGACTCATTTTTTCTTTAAAGTAAAGAAATATAAAAGGTACTATTTTAAAAATACGCTTATATAACGTTTTTTACCCACTTCTTACATATGCTTCCTCACTCAGGCAGAAGTCCAATTGCGAAGAGAAATGTGGGTGAGCAGGGAAGGTGTGGTCAGGGAGCAGCAGGAGGCTGTGAGGCTGAGATCGGGCAGCTGTGTGCACCGGCTGGAAAGGCAGTTTCTTTCCCTTCCAGACCTCTGCGTCCCAGTGGCCCAGGTTCCAAAGGTTTCATAAGACATGCATACAGATCTCGCTAATGAATGAGTATATAGCTCTGGGAAAAAATGATTCGACTTCTCTGTATCTTTCTCTTTCCTCATAAAAACACAGAAGATAAAAACCTCCCTCACAGACTGATGTCAAAGCACATGGTAGTCAGGATGCATCCTCTGTCAGGCTGCACTACCTCAGGTCTGTGAATGAACAGGGTAGATTAATAAATTACCTCAGGTAAAACTAACCCTTTTTAAAATTGGGACTTTTTTTAAAATTCAAAAGTAATAGCATATTAATAATTTGTGAATTTTTCTCCTCAGAACTTCTTGAGTGGAATTATTGACAGGATTTTCCAGGCTGGTTTCACTAACAATCAAGCTTCCGTAAAGTATTTCATAGAATGGATTATCATATTGATGCTTCATAAATTCCCTCAGTTTCTTCCAAAGTTCTGGGACTGTTTTTCTTACGTAAGTAAAGGAGATTTTCTTATTTCACATGTTTGTGTATATTTGTGAAGACAGGTACACGCATGCCACGGCCAGGGAACAACTTATCGTTCTCCTCATCTGTCCACGTCGTTTGAGGCACGGTTTCTTTTTCTTTCCTCCTTCTCTTTCTTTCTTTTCATTGTCTTTCTTATTTTTATCTTTTTAGTGAAACTTTCATAAATTTAGACAATGCATCATGATCACAGTCCCCTCCAAACACCCCTTCTTCCCCCTCCCAAATCCCTCCTCCACTCAGTGCCTTCTTTCCAAGTAATCTCTTTTCTATCTTATTTTATTTTGTTTTATTGTTTGGTTTTTGGAGGTAGGGTCTCTCTGGTCCAGGCTGACCTGGAATTCACTATGTAGTCTCATGGTGGCCTCGAACTCACAGTGATCCTCCTACCTCTGCCTCTCTAGTGCTGGGATTAAAAGTGCATACCAGCTGGCTTTATTTTTATTTTATTTATTTATTTATTGGTATTTTGAGGGTAGTGTCTCACTCTAGTCCAGGTTGACCTGGAACTCACTCTGTAGCTCAGGCTGGCCATGAACTCACGGTAATCCTCCTGCCTCAGCCTCTCAGGTGCTCAGATTCTCTGGATTCTTGTCTGCTATTTTTTGCTGTGCTCACCGTGAGCTTTTGGAAAATTCTCCTGCCTCCACCTCATCTCATAGCGTCAGCATCAACATGCTGGGGTGAGAGAAGCCCGCCATGGCGTGCAGCTTTTCCAAGGGGCCTGGAGGTCACACTGGTTATTCCAGCTCGGGCTGCGAGGGCTTTGTCTGCCGAGCCTTCGCCCGCCCCCGCCCGGACGTTTTCTTCTTAATGCTGTTTGAGACCAGGAAATGGTTTCACCTGCAGTAGGAGGTGGTTTTCTGTTGGTGCTTATTTTCGCCTTTCAGTTAAATGTTATCAGATTTTCAGCCACAGGTCTCTGAGTTAATTAGGAGACAAATTCTTGCAGTTCATCTTGACTAGGTTGTGATTTTTATTTGAATATTGTCACATTCCAATAAAGAGAGAGGTCCTGGGTTCTCCCTCCGTTGCACTTCAGTATACGAGGGGTCACTCACCCTAGTCACCTTTGGCTGCAGAGAGCTCCTCTCCTTTCGGGCATCCAGCCCTGTGCCTCACACGGCCTGGACCAGGCTCCTGTGGGGAGGAGGCTGTCTCCTGTCTCCCGTCCTCATAAACCCAGAATGAACATGCCTGTGTCTCGTCCTCTCCCAGGGTGAAGAGAAAGTTAAAACAAGCATTTGCACGTTTTTATCTGTTTTAGCACATTTGGACATCATTATTCAGAATATTCCAGAAAAGGTGAGTTCAATTAATTTGCAAGAAGAGTTTATGGACGTTGATTTCTGAAAAGGAATAAATCTGTGTGCCAGGCTTTACAATGTAGAGTGCTCTTTCTTGTACACTTTACACTTTCCCCCTTTTTCTCCCTGCCTGCACCGTGTCAGAGTCAAACATAGTGTGGGGTCCCTCCTTACAGACACTAAGTACCCCCCAACCCATGGTGCATCAGAGTGTGACTCATGTTGGTGTAAATGGTTTTAACTTTTACTTTTTTTGGAGGCAGGGTCTCACTGTAGCCCAGGCTGACCTAGAACTCACTCTGTAGTCCCAGGCTGGCCTCAGACTCACTGTGATCCTCCTACCTCATCCTCCCGAGTGTATTCCCTGCCTGAATAGAGTTATTTAATCAGCAACCATGCAGACAAACTTACGGGAGGGTCACCTAGAGCTCCACATGTCCTGGCTCTTTTCTGCTTCCCTCCCTTCTTGAGAGCTGGAGACTCATGCTCCATCCCCGGCCGCACCCCGCCTCCACCTCCCTGGATGGGCCCTGACTTCACCTGCCGCGAGGCTGGACTGTGCACGTGGTGTAACTGCGGTGGGTCGTGTGCCTGCACATGGTGTCTCCAACAGCTCAGTAGTGGCAAGACGGGCCATGGATGGGTGTTGGTGACATGTCGAGTGAAGGCATGGAAGAAAGGCTTGCTTTTGTCTGTGCTCTACCCTTCCGGAGAGTTCCATGTGCTGTTGGCATGATCACGCTGTGCACATGGCTGCTGTCAGTCACTAGAAGCTAACTGGGAGGCTCTCAACGGTGCGGCCATGGAGTGCTGTCAGCTGCACACACACAGATGTCCGTGCACATCTGCACGCACAGTCTTGCACACATACACACATTTAAAAAGCCGTCATGGTGGGGAGATGGCTCAGTGGCTAAGTGTGCTTCCTGCACAGCAAGCATGGGGCCTTGTGGGGCCTGAGTTTGAATCTCCAGATGCCACGTAAAAGAGCTGGGTGTGGCTGCACGCACCCCTAACCTCCGTGCCCTAGGCGGGAGCGGAGATGGGGGCTTGTGAAAACCAGCAGGCCCCAGTGTCAGCAGGAGACCCTGATCCACATGAGCGGGCAGGAGGGTGACGGGTGGACACCTGACCTGACCCTACGGCCGCTGCAGGCGAGCACATGGGGCACTGCGGGGCACGTGCACGTGCACTCGCCACACACGCTACATTCACACAAGCAAAAGAGAAAAAAGGAACTGTGTATTTAAAAGCTGAAATAAATAAGTTTGGTCTCCCTGGTTTCCACATCAGTGTGTGTCTTCTGTGACCTTTCATATCTGCTGAGCTACATTATTTTAATACCTATTGATCTGTTATTTTAATTTAATTATTTTTGAGGCAGGGTCTTACTTTGTAGCCCCCTGTCGCTGCCTCAGTCCCGTGTGCTGGGATTACAGGCCTGCAGCATTGTTCTTGCTGAGCTGTGTGATTTCAGAGGACAGGTTCACAGGACAAGACCACAGAGCAGTTTACTATTATTATGCTTCTTGATTGTTGCTCTTGTTTGTTTGTTTTGGTTTTTTGAGGTAGGGTCTCACTTGTAGCCCAGGCTGGATTGGAATCCACTACGTAGTCTCAGGCTGACCTCAGACACACAGTGATCCTCCTACCTCAGCTTCCCAAGTGCTGGGGTTAAAGGTTGGTGCCACCATGTCCATTGATTTTTGCTTTTTAAGGCAAGGTCTTGTAGTGGATCCAGGCTATTTTCAGAGGTGCCATGTAGCCCAGGATGACCTTCCTGCCTCCACCCCCCAAGTGGTGAGTTACAGCACTTTTTGGGGACAAGCTCTAAAGTAACTCAGGTTAGCCTCAAACTCACTATGTTGCTGAGGCTGGTTGCTGCCTCCTCCCATGTGCTGGTTGACAGGTATGTGCTTGGCCTTATTCCCTGTACTTTTTTTTTTTTTTTTTTTTCCGAGGTAGGGTCTCACTCTGGCCCATGCTGAACTGGAATTCACTTTGTAGTTTCCAGGTGGCCTTAAACTCAAAGTGATCCTCCTACTTCTGTCTCCCAAGAGCTGCAATTAAAGTTGTGCTCTATCATGCCCGGCTTCCCTCTACATTTTTTTTTTTTTTTTGTTTTTTTGTTTTGAGGTAGAGTCTCATTCTGGTCTAGGATGACCTGGAATTCATTCTGTAGTCTCAGGGTGGCCTCGAATTCACGGCGATCCTCCTACCTTTGCCTCCTGAGTGCTGGGATTAAAGGCGTGCGCCACCATGCCCGGCTTTCCCTCTACTTTTAAAAATTTAATTAAATTCATTTCTTATGTTTGCATGCACATGTATGTAAGAGAGTCATGTGTGTATGGGTGCACATGTGTGGAGATGCAAAGTCAACCTCAAGGGTCATCCTCCATCACTTTCTACCTTATGTCTTGAGACTGGATCTCTTACTGAACCCGGAGCTCAGCAAGTGGGCTAGACTAGCTTGTGAGCAAGTCCCAGAGCGGCTCCTGTCTCTACCACCCCAGCACTGGGATCTCAGGCACACGGTGCTGGGGATGGAGTCAACCCCAGCAAGTCCTTGACCACTAGGCCACTTCCCCAGGCCTCTCTTCTCCCCACTTACTTGTTTTGTGGTCATTGCTCAGTGCTGTGTGGCCCAAGGTCACCAGTGGGGAGGTCAGGAGCCTAGCACTAAGAGGAGGA
This sequence comes from Jaculus jaculus, assembly GCF_020740685.1. Taxonomy (NCBI): domain Eukaryota; kingdom Metazoa; phylum Chordata; class Mammalia; order Rodentia; family Dipodidae; genus Jaculus; species Jaculus jaculus. The sequence continues at coordinate 11,606,431 of NC_059106.1, read as the reverse complement.
GGAGGGTGGGCACTTCACCAGCAGCGGGGCCCTGGCAGGTATTTTAGCCTCAGTCATGTCATAAGAACCTTGTAGATGTGTCAGGTTAGCCTAACAGATGACGTCACCCAAGCCTGCCTAGAACAGTAATAAAAACCAGGAGTCTGGGGAATCGTTTCCCTGGGACTGTTGGAGGTTCTACTGAGCTGACTGGCCCAGGAAGGGAGAGGAAGCCCACGGCTGTGCCAGTGAGATGGGCCTTCTCCTCATTTACCATTCCTCCATGAAGTAAGCCCGAGCCGCTGTCCGCCCCCGCAAGCCGCGTCTCCTTGCCTTTGCAGAGGCCGCCGCTGAAGCAGGCCGTCACCGTTGCCCTGCAGTGGTGTGTCAGCCACAACTTCAGTGTGCGGCTCTACGCCCTGGTGGCCCTCAAGAAAGCCTGGCACCTGTGTAAAGCCTTGCACGTTGAAGACTGTGACACGTGGACGGCCATCATCGAGGGCAGTCTCGGCCAGGTGGAGAGCATGCACGGTGCAGGGTGAGGACATCTTGTGGCTTCTGTCCCTCCAGCAGAGCCTGGAGGTCCCGGGAGGGGGAGTTGTTGGGGGACTGAGCTCATGGCTCTTTTGGGCATCACTGTCCCACCATGCTGGGCAGAGAGCGCTTAGTCAGGCCTAGGGCCACAGGTAACACTTTGCTGTATCGCTTAATGATTATTCCAGAGTGGCATTTCCTACTCTTCAGCTTCCATCCTTTATTTTATTTTTATTTATGTATTTTTTCACATGACACTATGCCCAGTTCAAACCCTTGTCTTTTTATTTGAAACAAGGGTTCATTTATCCCAGGCTGGCCTTGAACTTTCTATGTAACCAAGGATGACCTGGACTGTTAAGTACACCTGGCAGTCCTCCTGCCTCAGCCCTCTGAATGCTGGGATTAAACATGGGGGGGGGGGCTGTCCTAGGCTTGTAATCCCAGCACTTGGGAAGTGGAGACAAGAAAATCAGGAGGAGTTCAAGGCCAACTTGAGCAACATAGTGAGTTCCAGGCCAGCCTGGGCCAAGTGGGACCTTGTCTCAGAAGGTTCACTGGGTAAAGTGTCTCCCATGCACGGCACCTGAGTTAGGTCCCTGGGGTCTATCATCCCATTGATGTGGAGGTGGAGATAGATGGACTCCTAGAGGCCGGTGGCCAGCCAGTCTAAGCTGCTTGGGGAGTGGTAGTGAACTCAGCATACGCAAGGCTGGGTTCAGCCCTCCACACCACACAAACAACAAACAGTGCGTTGATGTTGGAGACCTGGATGTGCAAAGCTAGGGTAAAAGTCACCCGCTTACCCACTCCCTAAATTGGGCAGACCCCCTTGAAGATCACCAGTGCTGCTTTGCTGAGGTTGGAGGCTCACTGCCCGCTCTTCTGCAGGAACGCCCGGAGGAACTGGCAGCGCGTCCAGGAGCATTTCTTCTTTGCCACATTTCACCCGCTGCAGGATCTTTGTCTGGAGGTAAGCGGCAGCCTCGTCGGTACAGGCCACCGAGGCCGTGCTGGCTGTGAGGGGTTCAGAATGAGGCTCACTCCCTTCCTGTTTACAGTTGTCCCCTTGACTCAGCAAAGTTCTCTGATTTTGTCACTTCACGCAGATGGCTTGCTTGCGTTTCTCTCTTTGGCAGTGACAACTGGCTAGTCATTCTCACTTTCCATCTCTGGCAGCGTCTGGCTTGTAAACCTTGGAAGGGAATAATTAACTCTAAACAGAATTCAGAACAGATTTCTAAAAGGAAGTGGGAACATGTGTGCAGGTGAGATTTTATTGTCCTGAAGCCCCTTATTGATGAAAAACAAAAAGGTCTAGTCTTGTTAATAGCTTTTTTCGGGGGGGGGGGGGTTGTCTCTGGTTTTTAGGTTCTGGGAAATAAAAATTGTATGGTAAATGGTTCTTGGTTTGTACTAATATGATTTTATGAACCATAAACCTACTTTCTATAGTTGATATAAATTGCTGATATGTAAATTATTAAAATTAAGTTGATCATGAAGCTTTCTTCTTTTTTTTTTTTTTTTTTTTTTGAGGTAGGGTCTCACTCTAGCCCAGGCTGACCTGGAATTTACTGTGTAGTCTCAGGGTGGCCTCGAACTCTCACAGATCCTCCTATCTCTGCCTCCCCAGTGCTGGGATTAAAGGCGCGTGCCATCACGCCCAGCCATTTTTTTCAATTCTACTCAGAAACTATGTTCTGCCTTTGAATGAAAGCAATCTGCCTAGGGCTTCTCCTCTGAGGATCTTGAAGGAGTGGGTTGCCATAGCCACCGCACGCACACTGTAGTTTTCATCGTGGACTAAGTTGTCTTGAGAAAGCAGCTGCGTGCTGTGGGCATGCACCACAGGACCTCGGTGTAGGTTTGTTTCTGATACACCACCAGTGTGGTTTCTGTCAGGACAAGACATCTTAGGGGTCTGCAGATACTTTAGCTCTGCTGTGTTCCTTGGCCCCCAGAGTGAGCTGTTTGATGCCTTGCTGGAGAGCTCTGTGGCTCTTTAGTTCCTGGGCAGCGAGTCCCTCACTGCCTCTTTCCCTCACCGTGGCCCCTCCTGCCTCACTCTCACCTGTTCCATACTTGAGTCAGGCAGTGCGCATGCAGTGGTGAAGGAGTTCGCTGTCACAGACTGTCACTCGCTGTGCTGCGCCTTTGCATCTGGGCTGTGCTTAGCACCCATCTAATAAACTCATTGCCATCATTACGCCACTTGAGGTTTGCACACGTGTGGCTAGCATGAAGAAAACCACATATGCCTAAAGCCGTCCGTCAAGACGTGTGTGCTATTCTGAGTTAAGCATTGCGTGTTTCCCGGGCTTCACCCTCACATCCCTGTCCACGCTGGCTGCTCTTGAGGGAAGAACAGAAAGGCGGGCTGCGGAGCTGCATGGTGTTTCTGCAGGTTGTGGACCCTGGCCCTCCCCGTGTGTTTTTATTAGTATATTTGTGAGAGAGTATGGGCGCGTCAAGGCCTCTTGTCACTGCTGATGAACCCCAGATGCGTGCCCCACTTTGTGCATGGCATTGTGGAGCTGAAGCCAGTCCACACAGAGCCGCCATCTCAGCCTCAGCCCCTGCCGTTTCAGCCCGATCTCGGCTCATCCTCCTCGCGCGTGGGAGAGAGCTGAAGCTGAGAAAGGCCGCGGGCTGCGCTGTCTGCCGGAGCCCAGGTTCTGGCTCTGCAGTGCCGTTGAGTAAGAGACAGGCTGTCAGCCGTGCTTCCTTGCTCGTGGAGTTGTCTGGCTGTTAGGAAGTTGCTTTCATACCAGTGTCTCTTCTCAGGGATTCTCTAAATGAAACCTTCTCGGGCACTGCCAGGCACAGGCTGGAGCCTTCAGGAGAGGGGCCTGAGCTGCCAGGCATGGCTTAGGACCCCCAGGCTACAGGAGGCCACTTCCTCTCCAAGCCCCGCACTCCTGAATTTAGGCTCTGCCCATAACCCTGTGACCTTTGGCCAGTTGCCTAGGAAACTCCTCAGCCTTCACACAGCCCATCCTCTGGAGACCCTAGACCACCTGACCCCCCTGCCATTGCCTACGTGCTGGAATGAATGTCCCCATATGCTAATTAGACATTAGAAATGAACTTGGTATGTCCAGTCCCCTTATGGTCCTCCCCCCACCCTCAGATGCTTATAAACCCATTTCACTGACAATAAACTAAGAGAGCTGTTCAACTTTCTCCTGGGAGTGTTTCTCTCCTCATGCACCCCCCCTTGCCTGGATGCCTTTGGGCTCCCCCCAGAACAAGAATCCAGGAACCCACAAACCCCTGCTTTTTTTTTTTTTTTTTTTTTTGGTTTTGTGAGGTAGGGTCTCACTCTAGCCCAGACTGACTTGGAATTCACTATGTAGTCTCAGGGTGGCCTCGAAGTCACTGCGATCCTCCTATCTCTGCCTCCTGAGTGCTGGATTAAAGGTGTGTGTCACCACGCCTGGCTCCCCTGCGTATCTTAAAGCAGATGTGACGTCTACAGGATGTGAAAGTGTATGATAAAGTTGATACGGGCATGAAGAAACACCAGTGATAACAATTAAGTAGCACTATTAACCTGCCACATATTTCTTTGCTGTTTTTGAAGGAAAATACTTAGACTCTGTGATTTTCTTACAGACCATATTCTATAGCCTCCCGCGGCTCTCGGGAGTCTCTGAAGAGGAGTGGATTGCCCTCAGCAAATTTGCCAGCTTCACCGAAATCCCCTGTGACACCCAGTCCCAGTGGTACCTCTCTAGGACCGCACTTTGTGAGCTGAGTCCAGGGGACTGGGCCCAGCAGGACAGAGGTAAAGGGCACCTTCACTATCTTTGGCTCACTAGCTGAGATTGGCTGATGTTAGTCCTTGAACAAGTAGTTGAGAATGTTGCTTTTCCAATGACCTGGGGCCTCTTTGCTTTGAGAAAAGAAAAGAAAGGGAAGGGTAGATTGTATGTGTGGAGTACATGTATGTGCATGTAAGTGTGTGTTCTTATGTTTGAAGGTTTGCATGCGTATGTGTGTGTGTGTGTGTTATGTGTGAAGGTATATGTGTGTATGTGTTATGTGTGAAGGTGTACATGTGTGTGTGTTATGTGTGAAGGTGTACGTGTATGTGTGTTATGTGTGAAGGTGTACATGAGTGTATGTATGCCGTGTGTGTAGAAGCCAGAGGTTGATACCAGGTGTCTTCCTTAATTGTGCTCCATCCTATTTTGTGCGATCGGGTCTTCTTCACCGCAGAGCTCACTGGTGCAGCTAGACAGCTAGCCAGCTTGCCGTGGGGAGTAGAGGTGCACGCGGCCACGTGTGCTGTTGTCACGGTGTGGAGAGCTGACTCAGGTCCTCACACTTGCACAGCACGTGTTAGTGTGTTAGTGCCTGTTGCTCCAGGACCCTTGACCAGGACTGTTATTAAAAGTTCATTTTGCCATAACCCTGTATAAAGTGGAAGACTTCTCTTTCCTTTTAAATCATGAGTTGGTTTTCATGGCTCTTCCGTGACTATTTCTGGAAAGGCACGCGTTTTCAAAAGGACCAAACTCTGAACTGTCTGTCCCTGCCCCATGCGCGATAATGCAAAGCTCTTCGCTTTGGTCCTTCTGGGTGCTGTCAGGTGGCCCTCTACCCACATCCGGGCAGGTCCAGCTCTGCCCAGCCAAGCCTCCCTTGCTCTCTTCAGAGCCCTGGCCCTCTTCCGAAGCTCCTCTTCCACCGGTCCTCTTTCTTTGACGGAAACCAGCCAAGAAAGTGCTTTTAGAAACTCGGAAATTCCCCTCCGCTGCTTCTGGTCCAGTGTTGGGTCCCAGCCTCGCATGAGAAGGCAGAGTTGACACTGTTCACGGACGCGGCGGCTTTGGTCTTCCCGCACAGGCTCCGCCCCCGGTGAAGCAGACAGCCGGCCTGAGTGGGCCGATGTCCAGAGGAAGATCATCCCCTGGCGAGCCGCTGCTCCCGAGGCCGACCTGGAGCTGCCATGTCAGGAGCGAGCCTCCAGGCTGGGAAAGTCCACTGGTGGGCTGATAGTGGTGGCCTCGCTCATTGACAAGCCAACCAATTTAGGAGGTAAAGCCGTTGCCTTCCTGCTAGCTCCCTTAAAAATGGCGCAGGGGGTGGGGTACTTGGTAATCCCGACTGCTCTGTGCAGGGCTGTGCCGGACCTGTGAGGTGTTCGGAGCCTCGGTGCTTGTTTTGGGCAATCTCCAGTGTGTTGGTGACAAACAGTTTCAACATCTCAGTGTCTCAGCAGAACAGTGGCTTCCTCTGGTGGAGGTAGGTGGAAAGTAGCTTATTAAAAATAATACTTCAGGGCTGGGCGGGGTGGCACACACCTTTAATCCCAGCACTTGGGAGGCAGAGGTAGGAGGATAGCCGAGAATTCAAGGTCACCCTCAGACAACATAATGAATTCCAAGTCAGCCTGAGCTAGAGAAGAAACCCTACCTCAACCCTCCTCCCCCACAGAAAAAGAAAATTAAAAAATAATAATACTTCAAAGTACAATGTAGCCCTGTCTATTTCAGTTTCCTTGATAGAAATCTTCAGTGGGGCAGCACCCTTTTCAGAATCATGTATTCCACTTTTCTTTTGATTTATTTATACATTTATATTTATATACATTTATATGAGCATGCAGTACTTACAGCAAGGCATCTCTTAGGCCAAGGTTTCAAATTCTTCCACTTTCCTCTTGAAAATCAGCTCCAAGAGGCCAGAGCCACACAGTCAGGTGTCTAGCAGCAATCCCACTTCTCAGTACCACTTTACTGTTGCAGTCAGGTTCACATTGCTGGTAGAAATCACCCAACCAAGAGAAGCTTCTGGGAAAAAGAGGTTTATTTTGGCTTATAAGCTTGAGGGGAAGCTCCAAGATAGAAGGGAAAAATGATGGCATGAGCAGAGGGTGGACATCACCTCCTGGCCAACATAAGGTGGACAATAGCAACAGGAGTGTGTGCCAGATACTGGCAAGGGGAAACTTGCTGTAACACCCATCAGCCCACCCCCAACAACACACTGCCTCCAGGAGGCGTTAATTCCCAAATCTTCATCAGCTGGGAACCTAGCATTCAGAACACCTCTAAGTTTTTGGGGGACACCTGATCAAACCACCACAGGCTCAGTCCTTGCAGTATTCCGGGAGCCCTAGTGGCTGTGGCAGAGATGACTGATCAGGGCTGAGCCCCGGGCTTTCTCCTCATTGTGGTAACTCGGCCGCCCTGGCTATTTTACTGCCACCTTGCTTCTGTGTCCTAAGGCTCTCAGTGGAGCTGCTGAAGTAAGTTATTTAACTGATTTTAGAGCTATCCCTGATGATCTGCTCTTTTTTTACATGAATATTTAGGTGAAACCAGCTCAGTTGGTGGATTATCTGCAGCAGCGAAAAGCAGATGGCTACACAGTCATTGGAGTGGAGCAGACGGCCCAAAGCTCAGACCTGGCCCAGTTCCGCTTTCCTGAGAAGTCGCTGCTGCTGTTGGGGTGAGAGGATGCTCTGCTCGGTTCTCTGAGCCCCAATTTAGAAGATGCTAACATTTTACAACCTAACTAGACTTCTGTGGTCACGCCCATGCCTTCCTGTTGATGTGTACTCATGGGAACCCCTTGGTTCTTCTATCTCACCTGGCCAAGGCAGTGAGGGAAACCAAGAATTAGCCTGAAGATGTTTTCCTGTTTGCTTGCATGTGTGTGCACATACAGATACATGTGTGCAGACAGCTTTGGGTGTCACACTCAGGAATGTGGTCCACTTTCTTTCTGTGGCAAGGTCTCTTTTTTGGCCTGGTGCCCACCCGTCAAGGTGGGCTGGCTGGTCAGCGAGTGCCTGGGAGCCGCCGCCTCTGCCTCCCAGCGCTGGGTTACAGGCCGCATCACAGCTGGCATCTTTATGTGGGTGCGGGATTGAGCTCAGGACCTCATACTTTACCAACTGAGCTAGCTCCCCAGCTGTGACCATGCAGTTATGGTCTCTTGACCATATGTCTTATTTATTTCCTAGAACCATGGATTTATTTCATCTATTAATCTGTCTCCCACAATGTTCAGGACATCTATGAAAAAGAGAGTTCCCTTTTCTAAATATCTATTAAAATTTCATCTGTGTTGTGGTTGGTTTTCTTATTTTGCATAGGCACATGTTCATATGTGTGGGCATGTGTGGGCCAGGGTTGATGTCGTGTCTTCCTCCATTGTTCGCCACTTTTCACTGAAGTACTCTCTCACTTGAACCCAGCGCTCACGTGTGGCTCATCTGGCTACCCAGCCTGCCCTCGGGACTGCCCTCCCCCACTCTACTCCGTGGGTTACAGGTGCTTCCGCGCCCACCCAGCCTTTATGTGAGAGCTGGGGATCTGAACTCTGGTCTTCATGCTTGAGGGGCAAGGTTTTAACCCACCAAGCCATTTCACCAACCCGTCAAGTTTTTTGTTTTTGCTAGAGATCAGCTGAGGGCCTTGGGTATGCTAGGCACCCTGCCTCCCTCTAGTTTACTTTGTAACCTGTAACGTGGCCTGGGATGTCGCTCCGTTGGGAATGTGTTTGGCTGTGGATGCTACCTTCTCACCGCTGGGACAAACACCGACCGCAGCGCCTCGTGGACAGACAGGGTTACTTACTTCAGATGCCAGGGAAGCCTCACTGTGGTGGAGGGGCGGGCTCACTCCACCATGCTTCCATAGCAGAGGGACCGGTCAGGACCCACACGCACACGCACAGCCAGCTCCAGCAGGCTCTCAACACACCTAGCGAGGTTGGGCTCCATTTCTACCCCCAGTGTATGATAGGGAAGCTAACACGTCTTCCCATCTCTCCTGTGCAGAAATGAGCGGGAGGGAATCCCAGCCAACCTGATCCAACACTTGGACGTATGTGTGGAGATTCCCCAGCAGGGCATCATCCGTTCTCTGAACGTGCACGTGAGCGGGGCCCTGCTGATCTGGGAGTATACGCGGCAGCAGCTGCTTGGGCGTGCGGAGCCTGCCGTCTAAAGTCCACCTCACCCACGGGCTGCTGCGGAAACCCCATCTTCCATACTTTATGGACTGATGAAATAGATTCTGAGATGCACCAGGATGACTTGTATTTCTCCTTCCTTGTGAGGTAATACCAAAACTTTTTCATGTGCCTTAAAAGATAACTCCTTTAATAAACTTTTTAAGTTGTAATGCCTCTTAAAATATTTTGAGCAGTTGTGGAAATAAAGCGTTAAAATGGTAATGCTTTCCTAGAAACCAGTGTTGTCGGGGCGGGCAGTGCTAATAGAAGGGAAGCAGCTGGTAGTGGAGCCTCTGGCTCTGTGTCCTGGGAAGCTGGAGAGGCTGCGGGAGGCTCTGTGGAGGCGGCCCCGCTCCCCTGCTGCTTGCCGCCGCCTCTGTATTTCTGCTGCGGAGACAGGTTTGGCGAGGTGAGTCAGTACCACCGTAAAGTTCCTTACTGCAGGTCATAGGCTTAAAGCCACGTCGTGGGCCATAACCATGCATGTTGTTATATGTTCGCAAACATCCAATAATGGCTAGACTGTTTCAAAGGACTGTAAACATGAACCCAGAAGTTGAGTGATTCCTTAAATTCTTACTGAGGGAGAAAGAAACTCAAGTGTGTTTTACTGCATTCTTGATTTTTAAAAATATTAAATGACTTCATTATTCAATGGTAACCACTTAGAGCCATCTACCAAGGAAATTCACTATGTTTGGGTCCCTTTCAATAAGTCATATTAGAGAGGCCATCAGGGTCTCACTGTAGCCTCGGCTGACCTTCCTCAGTGTCTATCTCCTTCACCCTTGTGCTGGTACCAGGTTCACCAAGAAAGCAGCACTCTTGCTCACTTCACCATTCACTCTGGTTTCAGCTGGGGCCCCAGTGAGACGTGATGGGCTGACTCTCTCCTCAGGTTCTGCATCCATCTTTCCTTCCCTGGGAGGTGAGGTGTGGTTAGGTGGACGCCATCTTGACTGGAAGTCCCTCTTTTATTTTTTGAGACTGGATGCACTAGCACCTTCAGCCTGCTGTGAATAAGCTTGACATCTGCGCCCCCTTGAGGCGCACATGCAGCACTGTGCACTTTTGTATGGCTACATGAGTTCTAAGGCCTTAACCACTAAGCCATCTCTCCAGCCCTGCAGTGTCCTTTATTTGAAAGCCGGGTGTGGTGGCTTATGATTTCAATCTCAGCACTCAGGAGGCAGAGGTAGGAGGACCACCATGAGTTCGAGTCCATCCTGAGACTACATAGTGAATTCCAGGTCAGCCTAAGCTAGAGTGAGAATTTACCTCAAACTGTGTCCCCCCCAAAAAAAATTGAGACAGAATGAGGCAGACTGTGAATATGGGTGTGTCAGGGCCTTCTGCTACTGTAAACAAACTCTAGATGCATGTACCACTTAGTGCATCTGACTTTATGTAAGTACTGGGAAATCAAACCCAGGCTGTTAGGCTTTGTAAACAAATGCCTTTAACCTCTGAGCTATCTCCAGGAGCCCCAGCACGGAGTCCTTTTGACAAGCTCCTGGTGTTTTTCTTTAAGCACTTTGATAGTATGCTCTAGGTTCACCTTGCAGTTCCTACCTTACTCTAGAATCAGGCATTTCTTCAGGAAGCCTTGGTCCCACTTACTGGACAAGTGATGGAAACCAAGATCTGGGAGCTAAATGTGTTTGCTGTCCCTGGAGCCACTACACGCTTGGACAGGGAACCCTCATGTGTACCAAATCATAAACATGCTTTATGGTCTGTTTACTAGCAGAGATAACTAGCTTGTGAACCCCATCCAGGCCCACAGGATGTGTCTAACATTCCCGTCACTGTTAACTGCTTTTCTTTTTTTTTGGTTTCTTGACGTAGGGTCTCACTCTGGTCCAGGCTGACCTGGAATTCACTATGGAGTCTCAGGGTGGCCTCAAACTCATGGTGATCCCTCTACCTTGGCCTCCAGAGTGCTGGGATTAAAGACGTGTGCCACCACACCCAGTTTAACTGCTTTTTGATATAAAAATCTCTCATTTGTAAATGTGTTCAGCTCTTTTATGCATGTGACTTCAGGATCTCTAAGTCTGAAAGTAACATACAGTTGCTGGACTTAGAGACTCAGCATAAACTTTTTTACTGCTAGAGTATCAAGTGAAGGCGTAAGTTATTTAGGCTTTAGGTCAGTGCCTTTTATTTTTTTTAACCAATTTCTTCCAGTGACACGTCAAATATTTGCAATATGGCTCATTGATCACACTCTGTGTCTGAACTTCCTCAGCATGGAGGTTGATTCTAGTATGCCAAGTTGCTCTCTACAGCATAGTCCAAGTCGAGAGAAGTGTGTCTTTGGCCGACCATCACAATGCCAAAGCCTTTGGGTAAAACCTTCATGGGCAACCATCCTCCACACCCCCAACCACTGATGCTTTTTTCATCCTTTAGTTCTTCCTCTTCCAGAATCCCATCAACAGAAGCACATAGGTAGCCTTTGGGGTCTGGCTTCAGGGAGCAAAATGCATTCAAGTTTCATATGTGAAACACAGGTTCATTTTTTTTTTTTTTTTTGAGAAAGAATCGGCCCCCCAGGGTCTCCAGACACTTGCACCTAGTGTGCATATGCACGCTCACATTTGTCACCTTTGTGGTGTATGTGGGATCTGGAAAGAGATCGAACATGGGCCCTTAGGCTTTACAGGAAAGCACCTTAACCCTAAGCTGTGTCTCCAGCCCTCAATTTTCCCTTCATGTGCTTCGCCATACACCTGTCCCAGTCCTCTCCGCTGCCACAGGTGGGTGGGTTGTTTGTTTGTTTTCTGAGGTAGTGTCATCCAGTCCAGGCTGACCTTGAACTCACAGCAATTATCCTACTTCTGCCTCCCAAGTACTGGGATTAAAGACATGTGCCACCACGCCTGGCTAACTTGGTTTTTTATCTGTATCTCCTGTGACTAATACTTATCTACTACGCAGTTTCTACTCCAAGACAAAAGTTTAAAAAAAAAAGAACTTTTAATAATGGCCTTTAATTTCTTGCTTTTTCTTAAAATAAATTTCTTAATAAATTAAAGGTAACTCTACTTGATAACGTTTTATTTCAGTTCATCATTTGAATTGCGGGGTCTTCTGCTCCCTAGCCTTTTTAGTTAAATGTCACACACAGGAGGAAGTACTGACGGGTGTACCATAATTCAAACTGCTGTTGTCCCAGAATCATCAATGCACTTTCGAAAGTTCAGAAGAATACGTTCTGCCTCTGGAAGAAGTTTAGGAAGAGCCTAGGAGTTTTCAGTTGATTTTGAAGGCTGAAACTGTCCTGCTTCAAACTTTTCCTTGAATTTTAAATAGTCTCTTCTTTTATCGAAATATTTTATCTGTTGAGACAAAAGGTTTTGACATTACAGCAAGTTATGCATCTGACAACACCACAGATTTCAATGTACGAATTATTCTGCATAAGCAGCACAGAAACAATAATGACTTGCACTCTAGAATCCTGAGAAGGGATATGGGGAGTGGAGTCTGAGAAGTCTACAGATGGGCAGTCCTCTTCTCACCATTAATGTTCAGATGTCCAAAAATCAATCCTTCCCTTTCTCCCTCCCTCCTTCCTAGAGAGACAGAGACAGATAGAGGATAGGTGCACCAGGGCCTCCAGCCACTGCAAACGACGTCGATGCACGCGCCACCTTGTGCTTCTTACGTGGGTACTGGGGAATCGAACCTGGGACCTTAGGTCTCACAGCAAGCGCTTTTAACACTAAAGCATCTTTTCAGTCTCCAAGAATTTGCTTTAAAAATAGACTTGTCTGCCTGGCATGGTGGCGCACACCTTTAATCACAGCACTCGGGAGGCAGAGGCCGGAGGATCGCCATGAGTGCGAGGCCAGCCTAAGACTACAAAGGAGATTCCAGGCCAGCTTGGGGTTAAAAGTGAAACCCTACACCCTACCTCGAAAAAACCTCGATAAACCTGGATAGGAGATCTTCCCAGATCAAATGGCAATCGCTGCCGATGAAACCAAGCGTCTCGCGCAAAACCTACTCCCGCGACGCCGTCTCCTCTCCCCACACCGCTGGCTCCTCCTCTGAGCCCGGGGCTGGGCTGGGGCAAGGTGGCAGCACCCGGCGACCCGCAGCAAACGGCCGACCCGAGGAGTCGCGCCCCCAGCCCCGGGACGCCGGCTCCCGCCCTTCCCGAGCCCTCCCGCCGGCTCACCCACTGCTGAGGACAGCTCGCCTCGAACGAGCTCCGCAGCTGCCCGCACCGCGCCGCGTCCTCCTCGTGCTCGTCCAGACACTGCCAGTACAGGTCGCGGGCGCCCCAGCACACCCGCCTCTCCTTCATGGACGGGGCCGCCATGGCTGCGGGCAGCCGCGCTCACGGGGCGTGCGACCGAACGCCCGCCCGCCCGCTCCCGGCTCCCAGCACTCCGAGGCCGATGGCGCGCGACGCCGGTTCCGGTGTCGCGGTACGGTCACCTACCACACTGCCGGTCTTGCATTGGGCCTTCAGGGCCACCGTTACCAGAGCGGGGAGGGCGGGACTTCCTGTCCTGCTTTTTACCTAGCGGTGACTTCCGGCCTGGGGGCGGGGCTACAGCGCGGCTTCCGGGTCACTCGGGGATTCCGCTGCCCACCCGGCGGAGGGGCAGAGGACTGGGCGAGGAGTTACGCCGGGAGTGCGCCGTGCGGGCCGACGGTCTTCGGGTTCGGGGTCGGTCCCCTTGGCGCTGACGAACTCGCACGTACGCGTTCCTCTCTCCGCGTGGCGCTGTGTGGGCGTCCCGTGGACTGGACCCCGGCCACCAGGTTTTGCGAGAGTGCCTTTAACCTCCCAGTCTCCGTGCCCACGTCTGCGGAGCACCTTCCCGGGGAAGAGCGGTCACAGCGTCGAGTCGGGTCCCTGTCAGTACCCGAGGGCCGCCTCCTCCAGGGCCTCTCGGCAGCCCTGGCCAGGGCTCCTGTGAACCCTTACCACGGTCCCTGTGCTCACGGCGGGTGGCCGGGCAAAGCTGCGCACCCGCAGACACGGGGCAGGGGACCTGTTTCTGCATGTGGACTCTTAACAAGGAGTGGCTTTCCGTTTGCCAGGGCAGCCCGCATGCCCACACTGTTTTATCAAGGGCAGTTCACATAAAGATAAGATTGATGCACATAAAAGGGTTGATACAGCAGTTTTAGATGACACCTGAGTTGAAAGAGAAATATATCTTTTTTTTTTAAACTGGAAGAAAGGGAAGAGTTTTACTTAATGACAGGAGAAAATGACAAGATCCACAAAAGGGAAAGAAGCTTTGCAACCAAAATAAATATATGTAGTTGTGTGCCACCTTACATTTCCAGTGCATACAAGATTGTGGTCCTCGAAGATTGCATCACCAAGTGGCATAATGCTGTCGCTCTGCTAGTGTAAGCTCTCCCCATGATGTTCACAGTGATCCAGGTTCCAAATGCATTTCTCGGAACGTGTCCCCGGTAAACAGTGAAGAGTGGCATGACTGAAACACAGTAAAACTTGCTGGAGTTAGGAAGAGAAAATACATGGCCATACTGGATGATTTAAACAGCTCTGTCTCAGAAATTGCCAAGTAAGATCAATAAGGATATAGATAAAATAACATGACTTAAAAAATGACCTAATGAGTATATACAGAACACAATCAAACTCACAATATACATTTTAAAAAATATTTTTATTTATTTGGAGAGAATGGGCATGCCAGGGCCTCCAACCACTGCAAATGAACTCCAGACACATATGCCACCTTGTGCATTTGGCTTTACGTGGATACTGGGGAATTGAACCTGGGTCCTTTGGCTCTTCAGGCAAGCACCTTAACCATTAAACCATCTCTCCAGCCCAGAATATACATTTTTAAGGCAAAGATGGCATATCACCAAACTTTGCATAATTATCAAATGACTGTCTATCTATATATATATTGGCTTTTCAAGGTAGGGTCTTGCCCTAACCTAGGCTGGCCTGGAATTCACTATGTAGTCTCTCAGGGTGGACCCAAACTCATGTTGACCCTCCTACCTCTGCCTCCCAAGTGCTGGGACTAAAGGCGTGCGCCACCATGCCCGGCTGACATAGTGCTGGTTTTATGGAGTTGTCTTGGGACCTTGTGAACACTTAAGCAAGCACTCTATCAGTGAGCCATGCTCCAGCCCCTCTATCAGCAAAAAGATTGTGATCTTTCAGTATGTTGAGATTTTATTGCAATCTAGCTATATATATATATATATATTTTAACAAGGAGAGCGTTTGGGCACAATAGCCCCTCTTTTTTGTGACTGAAAATGAATTCTAGATGTAAATGCTACTTTTTGCATCTAGCTTTAGGTGGGTACTGGGAATTGAGCCTCAGGCTGGGAGACTTTGCAAGCAAGTGCTTTTTAACCATGGAACCATCTCCCCAATCCTACAACGTAGTTTTCTTAAAAATCAAAGTGTGTGGGTCTGGATCCCGGTTTGCATCTCCAGAACCCACATAAACCAGATGCACAAGGGGGTGCAGGCATCTGAAGTTCGATTGCAGTTGCTGGAGGCCCTGATGCACCCATTCTCTCTCTCTCTCTCTCTCTTCCCCCTTCTCCCTCTCCCTCTTTCTATATTTCATATAAATAAAATATATTTAAAAAATCAAAGTGTGCAAACAAACCCATGGAATCCATTGACTCAACAGAAATGAGAAAGTGTTTGGTATGTGTGTGGTGTATGCATGTGTATGTGCAGATTCATGAACCCCATGTACATGCGTGTGGAGGCCAGAGTAGAACATGGGACTTTCTCTCTTGCTCATGTGCTTGTTTTTTGAGACAGAGTCTCCCAGGAGTTGCCTATGATTTGGTCACACTAGCTGATCAGAAAACCCTGGTGATTCTTTGGTCTCTGCCTTTATAGGGGGCGGGGTTACAGGTATTTGTGGCCACACCCAGCTGTTTACATGGATGCTGGGAAGTAACTCTGGGAGAACAGCCTCACTGAGCCTTCTAGCCTGAGAAAATATTTTGAATGAAATAAATCCAACAGTAATAAACTAAATATGTGGAACAAACTAAAGCAACACAGGGACACGTATAGCCATCGGCAAGTGCAAGAACTTAAAATCTTAAGATCCCTGTTTTAAAAGAGTAAGGCGAACAAAATAAGACTAAAAGGAGAAGCCCAAAGATAATGTTAAGAGCAGAAATTAATGAAATGGGAAACAACAAATAGTGGCTTGTGGAGCCAGCTATGGCCCTACTTTGGAGAGTCAACTGTGTGCGTCACTTTTCAAGTCAACAATCAAGTTGCGCTGGTACTGAAATCCTCTGTGATGGCAACACTATGCCGTGGAAATGAGCCAGAGTTTTGCTTCTGTTATGTTTGGAACCAGTTCACTGAGCAGCACTGCATTAACTGATAGAACTCAAAAGTTGATTTTTTTTTTTTTTTTTTTTTTTTTTTTTTGGTGTTTCTAGGTAGGGTCTCACTAGCCCAGGTTGACCTGGAATTCACTATGGAGTCTCAGGGTGACCTTGAACTCATGGCAATCCTCCTACCTCTGCCTCCCGAGTGCTGGGATTAAAGGCGTGCGCCACCACGCCTGGCAAAAGTTGATTTTTTTTTTTTAAGAAAAGGAATAAAGTGGACAAACATCTGATGATATTGAGCAAAACACATTGAGTAACAGTAATGAAAATTAGATCTATAGTCATGAAGAAAGATTTCAACTATATGCAAGTAATATTTAGAGAAATATACATTTCAAGAAAAATGGATAGGAATAAACTTCCCTAAACTATGAAAACATTTAAATCAGTATTGAATCTCCCTACAGACAAATTCCAAGTACCTATCTCTACCAGGTTGGTCTTAAATTTGGACCAAGTCAGTTTTTGCAATCTTGCTACCATAACTAGTACTAATTACAAAGATCCTCAGACTTCTGAAACATCGACCTCTGGAACTTAGGTGTTGAAGAATATGATCAAAAGTAACATGAAATGAAGTCTGTGGGCCAATAAAAGAATGTGGGTGCCACGAGACAATGCCAGATGTGCTGTCTGGATGCGGGGTCGTCTCCCTGCATGTGCTGGATGTGGAGCGGAGGTGAGGTTGGCATGAAGGCGTACAAGGCATACAGTGCCGGCTGTTGCCTTCCAGAGGAAAGTGTGGGAGTCCTCCAATCTGAACTAAGTGGATACCTAAGCCTCTGGTGGGCAGGACCAGACAGACTCAGGGGTGCTGAAAATGAACATGCTTTTCTGTTGCTGCCCACAGACTTATTTATAAGCTGTTTTTCAAAGCAATTCTCAGACTCCTACTCAGGGACACAGACGGGAAGGTTCCTTTCACTGCAGGGTTGCTGACAAGTCCTCTGTGAATGTCTTGCAGGTCCTTGTCCCCCGCTGCATATCAACTAGAGGTGTGTTTCAAAATTCTCCCTCCCTTCTATTTCTCTTGGTGAGTGGTCCATGTTCAGCTTCAGTTACTAGTAACAAAAACATGCAAGGCGAGGTTTTGGTCCTTAAATTTTGAACCAGTTTTTTTTTTTTTCTTAAGTCTCTAGTGGTCACTTGTACTTGTTGGCTTTTCCATCCTTACCAAGTTGGGGTGCATGGTGTCCCCTCTCCAGCACAGCACAACACACCTGGTTTTTAAAATTTTTTAATTTTTATTTATTTAGTGACAGAGAGAAAGAGAGAGAGGGGGAGAATGGATGCGCTAGGGCCTCCAGCCACTGCAAACGAACTCCAGACGCGTGTGCCCCCTTGTGCATCTGGCTAACGTGGGTCCTGGGGAGTCGAGCCTTGAACGGCGGTCCTAAGGTTTCACAGGCAAGTGCTTAACCACTGAGCCATCTCTCCAGCCCAGCACACTTGGTTTTTTTTTGTTGTTGTTGTTGTTTTTTGATTTTTCGAGGTAGTGTCTCACTCTAGCCCAGGCTGACCTGGAATTCACTATGGAGTCTCAGGGTGGCCTCGAACTCATGGCAATCCTCCTACCTCTGCCTCCCGAGTGCTGGGATTAAAGGCTTGCGCCACCACGCCCGGCTCACACTTGTTTTTAAGAGGCTCCTTTTCATCAGTTCTTGTCAGAGCACTTCATTGCTCCTGCATGCACTGGTTTCTGTCAACAGGGCTACTTTACGTCACAGGCCTTAAGCACCTGAACGTGCCAACCACTGTGCTAGGCTTCGAGGGAAAAGATGAGTAAGGGTACAGGTGGACCCCTTCACCTTCTGTGGAAAGGTGGTATGAAAGACACTGCCTAGTGCAAAGGGACAAGTCCTGGCAGTATTGGAAGTGGCAAATATAGTGGTGAGTCCCCCACCAGAGTCCTCTTCCAGTGCAGACAATGACTTAGGTTTTTCTTATTCTAATTCTGTACAGAGTTAGCTTTTGTTTATTTTTATTTACTTGTGAGGAAAATGTATGGGCACACCAGGGCTGCTTGCCACTGCAAACAAACTAGATGTATGCACCTGGTGCATCTGGTCTTTCATGGGTACTGGGAAATCATACTTGGACCAGTAGGCTTTGCAATCAAGGGGCTTTAACTGCTGAGTCATCTCCCAGCCCTGACTTTCAGTTTCTTGGTAAAGTGAGATCACCTATGCAAAACAGAACAGTGTTGTACATAGAAGGTTTTCATTCATTCATTCATTCATTCATTGAGTGTGTATTGATTGAGCACTTGTGTTCCAGGCAATGTGTTAAGGGGTTGGGAGATATCAGAAAAACAATTAGATATAACCCCTGCCCTTGTAAAATGTGTGGCCCAGCAAGGAGAGAATAATATTTGTCAAAAGATAGCATCACTCCATCTTGTGCATGAAACAAAAGTCCTGTATACGATGTTAGGTTTTTTTGAATTCAAGATGCATTGATGGTAATATCACTCTTTTATATGTCACAAAGGAAAAAGTATTGTCAAGTACTGCACAATCCTTATTACCTAGGACTTCTGTTTTAAATATACTAAACATGTTTGGATATACTTTAGCATGCAGTTATGCAAGAAGGAAAAGAATAGCAGAGGTTGGGACATTCTTAAGCCCTTTGCACTTGAAGCCACAGCCCTCGGGTCTGTTTGGATGCATCACCTCTGCTCTGGATGGAAAGTGAACGGCCCCTCGGCTCCTGGGCAGCAAGTTCCGGCCCCAGCTCTGCTCCTGTTCTGGATGGTGCAGGAAAACTGGCTGGTGGGTCCTAGCCGGAGGAGGTGGCTCGCTGTAAGGGTCATTGGGGGCTCTGCTTTGTCACATCCCCACCTCTGCGACACTCTGGCTCAATGCTGGTCCATGGCGGTGGAGTCACACAGACTGAAACCATGAGCCAGAATGAATCTTTCCAGTAGTTTTTCTGATACTTGTCATGGCGAACGATGGAAATTCAGCTAAGTAGTGCTCTTCCCTCTGGGTAGAGTGGGAAGTCATACCAGTGGCCGGTGTGAGGGCAGAACTGGCCTCACATCCAGTAACTGCTTACTGAGGGTCCCTCCCAGTGTCCGTCCTTCCCTACACTTGACAAGTGGCAAGAACAAGTGAACTATATGATTGTTTGGCCTGCCCACAGTGGTCCCCACTTCTGGTCCTGGCTCAGCTAATTCTTCCATGCTCCCTCTAATGTTTGTTTTTAAATGTATATTTTTATTTGTTTGCAAGCAGAGAGAGAGAGGTGATACAGAGAGAACGGGCTCACCAGGGCCTCCAGCCACTGCAAACGAATTTCAGATGCATGCACCACTTTGTGCATCTGACTTTCCATGGGTACTGGGAAATCGAACCCGGGTTGTTAGGTAGGAGGATTGCCATAAGTATGAGGCCACCCTGAGAATACATAGTAAATTATGGGACAGCCTGGGCCACAGTGAGACCCTACTTCAAAAACCCCTCCAAAAAATTGATTTGTTTATTTACTTGAGAGAAGAAAAGAGAGAGAAGGAAAGAAAGAAGAAAGAAGGACAGAGAGAAAAGGAAAGAACTCCTGGTGCACGTGCCACTTTCTTTAGGTGGGTACTGGGGAATTAAACCTGGATCATCAGGCTTTGTAAGCAAGTGCCTTTAACCACTGAGCAATCTCTCCAGCCCTGATATGTTTCTGTCTAGCAATTGTTGCTACAGATTGGATACAGTATGGGTGTCCATGTGATGTGAGAAGTGGTGGGACCTTCAGGATGTGGGCCTGGTGGGGCGTCACTTCGTACATCATTCTTGTAAGAGGTAAGGCTGTTCTCAGGAGTTTCCTGTTAGTCTTTGTGAGCAGGCTGATAAATGCAAGCAAGCTCATTCCTCCCCAGTCACTATCTAGCTTCATTTCTCACCACATGATCTTCCCCTCTCCCACCATGGCACGTCTGCTGTGATGAGATGGCATGGAGGAGTCATTGCCACAGCAGGCACCTCCTTATTTAGATCTTCAGCCTCTAACACCACCGGCTACATCAGCCCCTTTCCTTACACATCACTCAGTGTTGTGTGAAGGTTCTGCCCTAGGGAGATGCAAAACCGCTTATGTTAACCCCAGAGAGAACACAGAGGACAGACCAAAGCAGGATTGCACCAAACCAGTTGTGGTGAGCCAATGAGTTTATTAGGGTTACTTATAAAACATGGCTGGGGACCATTACAAGAGCGTGGAGACCCCAAAGCAGCTGGAGCATGGAGAAGCCTCATGTCACATGGATGACGACCTCCTCACAGCTGCTTAGATGGAGCCACCTGTCCTTGACCTTCTACCCTCGTCATCTGCCCTGAAGACCTCCCGCGTCATTACATACAGCAGGCAGCGGGGGCACCTGTGACCCCAGGTGAGGCGACACCCTCCCCACGGCCTGCCTTCTAGGGGAAATGGCAGCAGGCCCAATCTCGACAGTCTTTCATGAATAGTCCCAGTCACTTTTTTTTTTTTTTTGGTTTTTCAAGGTAGAGTCTCACTCTGGCCCAGGCTGACCTGGAATTCACTATGCAGTCTCAGGGTGGCCTCGAACTCATAGCGATCCTCCTACCTCTGCCTCCTAAGTGCTGGGATTAAAGGTGTGCGCCACCACGCCCGGCCCAGTCACTTTTGATAAAGTTGGCAATAGTTGTTCTCAGAGAATAGCTCAGTCAACATTGGTCACAGTCTGTCCCTCAGTAGTGTTTACTGCTCCTGTAATCTGAGGGAATGCTTGTGTGGCCTTCTGTATTTCAGGTCTTCCACTTTAGATTTCCTGAGGCTCACCCCCATGAGGAACTATTTCAGTTTGGATGATTTTGCAGTATAATACCCAGTCTCAAGTATTTTGTTTCAACAACAGTAAAGGGAAAGACACAGTTATAATAGATCACAGCTGCCTTGTTAGGTACATAAGTTATATATTTCACAATATAACTTGTTTTCTTCCTCATTTAATATATCAGGCTCTCACACTGTAGTTCTGGCGGGTCTTGGTCCTCCTGCCCAATTCTCCCAAGTGCTGGGATTTCGTGTGTCCCTCACATAACATGCCTGGCTTAGTTCCCCGTGTCTTGTTTGAAGGACAAAGGTCAGGAGTTACAGCTGAGTGAGATGTGAGGATGCTGGCCTCCTGTGTGGGGCCTTTTCTGGAGAACCACTTAATGTTGTGTGTTAGAATTCCCTCCTCAGGCCATGACCACAGAGCCGGATTTGGCTCCGGCCTTTCCTTTCCATTTTCAGCTCTCTTATGCTGAGGGCCAGAGCCACCTCACATTACCTGTGCCTTCCCCGTGTCTGAACAGGTTCCTGGGCGGGTTAGCCCCTTTGGATTTGGAGAGCAAGTGCCCTCGCATTTAAACATGGGAACACAAACCTCCCACTACCTAGCTTTAGGCAGAGGAGCTACCTCAGGGATGGGTCAACATGGCCTGACAGGGCTACTTGATGCCCTCATGTGAGCCTCAAGCCTCTCTGTAGCCACGTTGGGGGGTGGTTCCAACGCTTGCCCACATCACCTCCGTACAATTTATTCCTTAATTTTTATTTGCTCTGCTTTCTTTCCACAAACAAAATTCCAACTCTCCTACCCTCAAAAATCCCTTGGCAGGGCTGGAGAGATAGCTTAGCGGTTAAGCGCTTCCCTGTGAAGCCTAAGGACCCCGGTTTGAGGCTCGGTTCCCCATGTTCCACGTTAGCCAGATGCACAAGGGGGCGCACGCGTCTGGAAGTCGTTTGCAGAGGCTGGAAGCCCTGGCGCGCCCATTCTCTCTCTCTCTCTCTGCCTCTTTCTCTCTGTCACTCTCAAATAAATAAATAAAAAATTTAAAAAAAAGAAAAAAAAATCCCTTGGCATTTCAGGCCCTAGATTTTCACAATTTGGGATGGAAGAGGAAGTAAAGTACTTAATCTGCTGTCATGATCTGATCTCCTTCCTGACTTTCCAAAACACAGAGATGCTGTCAGAAAACACAGCTGCCCTGCGTCACTGCTGCTCACAGTGACCCCTTGACCCTCAGCAACAGCGACCCTCTGCCGGCTCACACTGGCCACTCTGCCCCTCTCTTATGGTCACTCTGTGGTAGCTCCTAGCTTGTCCCTCTGAGCAGCCAGCACAGTATTAGTGCCTTACACTTCTGGTGGTTTGAATTAGGTGTCCCCCATAAGCTCGTTCTGTTTTGAATGCTTGGTTCCGAGCTGATGACAACTTGGGAGGTGGAGCCTTGCTGGAGGAGGTGTGTTGTTGCCAGCTCCCCTAGCCAGTGTTCAGCTCACTCTTAGGCTGCGGTTTTCTACCTGCCGTGGCAGAGGCATTGTCCAGCCTCTGCTCATGCCATCCTTTCCATGGAGCGTCCCTCGAGTCTGTAAGCCAAAAATCCCTGTCCTCCCACAAGCTGCTCTTGGCCGAGTGCTCTGTGGCTGTGATGAGAAGGTAAACGCAACAGCACAACCTACAATGTAGATATTCCTTCTTGGCAAGTTTGACCCCTTTACAGCCACAAGACACATAGAATTCATGTTTCTTGTCCCTTCAGATGTGAGAATGAGTGACAGTTGCCCTCGGTGTGAGGACAGTGAGTGCCAAGTCTCACCCTCCTGCTAGAGCCCACATCACAGTCATTATTCAGCCTTCGATAACCAAAGGAGTGGCCATGACCAAATGGCTGGTGTGACTTAAATTTCCCAGAAAGCACTGCATCTACATCAGATCTCCTGTGATCATGGAGCGATGAAATGATGCAGGATCAGAAACTTGGGCTACCTTTAGCCCCTCAATAGCCATTATTTCCCACCTTTGTGTCTGACCAAACATCCTGGAGATTATCAGATGATCAGGTACAACCTTTTTGGAATATAAGAACAGATCCCCAGCTTTCACCAACCCAAGGACTAAGAATGTCAAGATAGCATCTGAAGGCTATGGCAGAAATGTCACTGCTTTGCTGTAACCCACCTACCTGCTGGTCAGCCAGTGTATTTGACAAGTGCCTTGGTTTGTTGCTTTCTTTTGTTCTGTAACTATAAAAAATTGGTAACATGTCAAAACATAGAATTTTGGGTAGCCTAAATCTGCATTCTTAGGTCATGATCATTCATATTTGGCACCAGAATCATTTCCCTCTTATCCCCCTTGAGGGGACAGCTGTGTGATTTAAACACTGGGAACCAGACCATTGTTCTCTCCGGGCGGCGAGGCCCATGTCTACGTCAGTGCTCAGCTCCCACCACATCTGCACTTAGTATGTTCATTGTCAATCACACTCTAAGACTTAGGTCTTTGTCCCAACTTGTTTTTCTCAAATTATTTTGTTTTGGACATAGAGGATTTCAAACACAGCATTTATTTGTTCCATAAATACTTGAAAAAATGGAATCTGCATAACTGAAAAGCTCCTGCCTTTAGATACCTGAGTTGAATCAGAGACTGAGCAAGGTTGTCAAAACATTCTAATACAGAAAACACAAACGATGGAACTCAGGTAGACTAAAAAGACAAGTAACTTTTTTTTTTTTTTGAGACAGGATCTCATGTATATCATATTGGCTTCAAACTCTCTATTTAGGTGAGGGTGACCTTGAACTCCTGAACCTTCTGTTTCTACATCCTGAGAGCTGGTTACAGGTGTGCACAACTATGCCCAGTTTATGTAATACTGGGGACAAACTTAGAGTGTGGTATAAGTTAAGTAAGCACTATACCATCTGAGTTACATCTACAGCCCCAATGGATAACTTTTTAAAAACTTTTTCTATTGACAACTTCCATAATCATAGATAATTAAACCATGATAATTCCCTCCTCTCCCCCACTTTCCCCTTCACAACTCTACTCTCCATCATATCTCCTCTCCCTCTCAATTAGTCTCTCTTTTATTATGATGTCATCATTTTATTTCCTCCTATTATGAGGGTCTTGTGTAGATAGTGCCAGGCACTACAAGGTCATGAATATCCAGGTCATTTTGTGTCTGGAAGAGTGCATTGTAAGGAGTCCTACCTTTCCTTTGGCTCTTACATTCTTTCTGCCACCTCTTCTGCAATGGGCCCTGAGAGTGTGATAGAGATGTTTCGGTCCTGAACAGTCCTCTGTCCCTTCTCAGCACTATGTTGCCTTTTGAATCATCTCAGAGGTCACCACCAACTGAAAAGAGAAGGTTCTCTAACCAAAAGTGAGAGTAGCATTAATATATGGGTATGAACACTAAGAAAAGTGCTTACAGGGCAGTTTGGTGAGCATAGTACATGCATTTAGCCAGACACCAACAGGTGTTACACCCCTAGGGCTCATGACCTCCCCCATCATAGGCTTTTGGCTAGGTTTTCAGTACCAGGCATGTATTCCCTCCTGTGGAATGGGCCTCCAGTCCAATTAGAGAGTGGTTAGTTTTCCTCATCACAGCCATGCCACTCTTGTGCCCATTGGCTCATTTGGCCTGGCTGGCCAAACTTAGGGCTTGCAGTGTCCAGTGCTGTTTATTTGCACTGATGACTTCTCTCTCTCCCATAGGGCTTAATGCACAATAGCTTTTCCAAGCTTTCTGTCAGCTGGTGTCTTGGGAGGAGGTATTCAGCTCAGCTCCATCTTGATTTCTCAGTGATCTTGCAGCCCAAGCATATGGAGTCTTCAGCAACAGGGTCTTACCATCTATTCCTGGTGGGAAATCAAGAGCCTTGGCAATGGCCTGTAATATTTTGGGAGCATCTGAGACCTCCCTGGCCAACAACTCACTGGAAGGTATCCTATCCCTGGCACTGGAATTTTTCTAGTAACAATCTATGGCTTCTGGGTATGCCATTATCCAAAAAGTAGGTTTCCATGTGGCTTATTCATATCCTCTTAGATTTTGATTAACCCTCCCTATACCCTTCATTTACTCAGTCTCTTCCCCGACCTCCCTTAGGCCTTTCCACCCACAGTAATCTGTTCATCAACTTACATATCTCCAATACCATCCTCTTAAGTCATCCCCTCCTCCCTCCCTTATAGCCCCTTTATAGCTCACTGGCCTTTGCTACCAATTTTTACTCCAATTCACACACAAGTCTAAACATTTGTAGCTAGTATCCACCTATGAGAGAGAACATGTGGCATTTGGCTTTCTGGCCTGAGTTACCTCATGTACTATAATCCTTTCTAGATCTATCCATTTCCCTGTAAATTTCATTTTTCTTTGCTGCTGAATAGAGCTCCATTGTATAAATGTATCACATCTTCATTATCCAGTCATCAGTTAGGGGACAACTAGGCTGGTTTCATCCTAGGGCAGCAATAAACATGGATGTGCAAGTATCTTTAAGGTAGTGAGATGAGTCCTTAGGATATATGTCTAGGAGTGGTATGGCTGAGTCATATGGTAAATCTATTTTTAGCTGTCTCAGAAACCTCCATACTGATTTCCACAATGGCTGTACCAGCTTATATTCCCACCAACAGTATAAAAGGGTTCATCCTTTTCCACATCCTCACCAGCATTTATTGTCTTTTATTTTATTGATGATAGCCATTCTGACAGGAGTGAGATGGGATCTCAAAGTAGTTTTAATCTGCATTGCCTTGATGGCTAAGGATGTAGAACATTTTATAGATGTCTATTGCATTACTTCTTTTTGAGAACTTTCTATTTAGTCCAATAGCCCATTTTTTAATTTTTATGTTTTTTATTAACAACTTCTATGATTGTAAACAATATCCCAAGGTAATGCCCTCCCTCCCCCCACTTTCCCCTTTGAAATTCTATTCTCCATCATATCCCTTCCTCCCCTCTTTTATTTTTTTTTTATTTTTTATTTTTTTTAATTTTTATTAACATTTTCCATGATTATAAAATATATCCCATGGTAATTCCCTCCCTCCCCACCCCCACACTTTTCCGTTTGAAATTCCATTCTCAATCATATTACCTACCCATTACAATCATTGTAATTACATATATACAATATCAACCTATTAAGTATCCTCCTCCCTTCCTTTCTCCACCCTTTATGTCTCCTTTTCAACTTACTGGCCTCTGCTACTAAGTATTTTCATTCTCACACAGAAGCCCAGTCATCTGTAGCTAGGATCCCCATATGAGGGAGAACATGTGGCGCTTGGCTTTCTGGGCCTGGGTTACCTGACTTAGTATAATACTTTCCAGGTCCATCCATTTTTCTGCAAATTTCATAACTTCATTTTTCTTTACCGCTGAGTAGAACTCCATTGTATAAATGTACCACATCTTCATTATCCACTCATCTGTTGAGGGACATCTAGGCTGGTTCCATTTCCCAGCTATTATAAATTGAGCAGCAATAAACATGGTTGAGCATGTACTTCTAAGGAAATGAGATGAATCCTTTGGATATATGCCTAGGAGTGCTATAGCTGGGTCATATGGTAGATCAATCTCTAGCTGCTTTAGGAACCTCCACACTGTTTTCCACAATGGCTGGACCAGATTGCATTCCCACCAGCAGTGCAGAAGGGTTCCTTTTTTTCCACATCCCCGCCAACATTTATGATCATTTGTTTTCATGATGGTGGCCAATCTGACAGGAGTGAGATGGAATCTCAATGTAGTTTTAATCTGCATTTCCCTGATGACTAGTGACGTAGAACATTTTTTTAGGTGCTTATATGCCATTCGTATTTCTTCCTTTGAGAACTCTCTATTTAGCTCCTTAGCCCATTTTTTGATTGGCCTGTTTGATTCCTTATTAGATATCTTTTTGAGTTCTTTGTATATCCTAGATATTAATCCTTTATCAGATGTATAGCTGGCGAAGATTTTTTCCCATTCTGTAGGTTGCCTCTTTGCTTTTTTCACTGTGTCCTTTGCGGTGCAAAATCTTTGTAATTTCATTAGGTCCCAGTGGTTAATCTGTGGTTTTATTGCCTGAGCAATTGGGGTTGTATTTAGAAAGTCTTTGCCAAGACCAATATGTTGGAGGGTTTCCCCAACTTTTTCCTCTAGCAGTTTCAAAGTTTCCGGTCTGATATTAAGGTCTTTAATCCATTTGGACTTAATTCTTGTGCATGGCGAGAGAGAAGAATCTATTTTCATCCTTCTGCAGATATTTATCCAGTTTTCAAAACACCATTTGCTGAAGAGGCTGTCTCTTCTCCAATGAGTATTTTTGGCATTTTTATCGAATATCAGGTGGCTATAGCTACTTGGGCTTACATCTGGGTCCTCTATTCTGTTCCACTGATCTACATGTCTGTTTTTGTGCCAGTACCATGCTGTTTTTGTTACTATGGCTCTGTAGTATAGGTTAAAATCAGGTATGGTGATACCACCAGCCTCTTTTTTGTTGCTCAGTATTATTTTAGATATTCGAGGTTTTTTATGATTCCAAATGAATTTTTGGATTGTTTTTTCTATTTCCATGAAGAAAGCCTTTGGAATTTTGATAGGGATTGCATTAAATGTGTAGATTGCTTTAGGTAAGATTGCCATTTTCACTATATTGATTCTTCCAAGCCAGGAACAAGGGATGTTTCTCCACTTTCTAGTGTCTTCTGCAATTTCTCGCTTGAGTGTCTTAAAGTTCTCATTGTATAGATTCTTTACTTCCTTAGTTAGGTTTATTCCAAGGTATTTTATTTTTTTTGATGCAATTGTGAATGGGAGTGATTCTCTGATTTCATCCTCTGTGTGTTTGTTGTTAGCATATATGAAGGCTACTGATTTCTGTGTATTTATTTTGTATCCTGCTACATTGCTGTAGGTTTTGATTAGCTCTAACAGCTTGCTAGTAGAGTCTTTAGGGTCCTTTATGTATAGAATCATGTCATCTGCAAATAATGATAGCTTGATTTCTTCCTTTCCAATTTGTATCCCTTTTATGTGTGTCTCTTGCCTTATTGCTATGGCTAAGACTTCCAAAACTATATTAAATAGAAGTGGAGACAGTGGACACCCTTGTGTTGTTCCTGATTTTAGTGGAAAAGCTTCCAGTTTTTCCCCATTTAGTAATATGTTGGCTGTAGGCTTGTCATAAATAGCCTTTATTATATTGAGATATGTTCCTTCTATTCCCAGTCTCTGTAGGACTTTTATCATGAAGGGATGTTGGATTTTGTCAAATGCTTTCTCTGCATCTAATGAGATGATCATGTGATTTTTGTCCTTCAACCCATTTATGTAATGTATTACATTTATAGATTTGCGTATGTTGAACCATCCCTGCATCTCTGGGATAAAGCCTACTTGGTCAGGGTGAATGATCTTTTTGATATACTCTTGTATTCTGTTTGCCAATATTTTGTTGAGAATTTTTGCATCTATGTTCATGAGGGAGATTGGTCTGTAATTTTCTTTTTTTGTTCTATCTTTGCCTGGTTTTGGTATCAGGGTGATGCTGGCCTCATAGAAGGAGTTTGGTAGGATTCCTTCTTTTTCTATTTCCTGGAAAAGCTTAAGAAGCAATGGTGTTAGCTCTTCCTTAAAAGTCTGGTAAAATTCAGCAGTGAATCCATCCGGGCCTGGGCTTTTTTTAGTTGGGAGATTATTGATAACTGCTCGGATCTCCATGTTTGTTATAGGTCTATTTAAGTGATTAATCTCATTTTGATTTAATTTAGGTAGGTCATATAGATCAAGGAAATCATCCATTTCTTTCAGATTTTCATACTTGGTGGAGTATATGCTTTTATAGTATGTCCCTATAATTTTTTGAATTTCTCTGGAATCTGTTGTGATGTTACCTTGTTCATCTCTGATTTTATTAATTTGTGTCTCTTCTCTCTTTCTTTTGGTCAGATTTGCTAAGGGTTTATCAATCTTGTTTATCCTTTCAAAGAACCAACTCTTTGTTTCATTAATTCTTTGGATTGTTCTTTTTGTTTCTATTTCATTAATTTCTGCCCTAATCTTTATTATTTCTTCCCGTCTACTACTTTTTGGTTTGCCTTGTTCTTCTTTTTCCAAGGCTTTAAGACGAAGCATTAGGTCGTTTACTTGCGACCTTTCTAATTTCTTAATATAGGCACTTAAGGCTATAAATTTACCTCTTAGAACTGCCTTCATTGTGTCCCAGAGATTTTGGTATGTTGTGTTCTCATTATCATTTGACTCTATAAATTTTTTGATTTCCTTTTTGATTTCTTCATTGACCCACTCATCATTTAGTAGTGTATTGTTTAGCTTCCATGATTTTGTGTATGCTCTATAGCCTTTCTTGCTACTGATTTGTAGTTTAATTCCATTGTGGTCAGATAGAATGCAAGGAATTATTTCAATTTTCCTGAATTTGTTAAGATTTGCTTTGTGTCCTAATATATGGTCTATTTTAGAGAATGTTCCATGTGCTGCTGAAAAGAATGTATATTCTGCAGCCTTTGGATGAAATGTCCTGTATATATCTGTTAGGTCCATATCTTCTATGACCTCATTTAGTCCAGATGCCTCTCTGTTTATTCTTTCCCTGGATGACCTGTCAATTGATGAGAGTGGGGTGTTAAAGTCACCCACCACCACCGTGTTTGGTGTTATCTGTGACCTTAGTTCTAATAGTGTTTGTTTGACGAATTTGGGAGCCCCCATGTTAGGTGCATATATGTTTAGGATTGTAATGTCCTCCTGTTGGAGTGTGCCCTTAATCAATATAAAGTGACCTTCCTTATCTTTTTTGACTAACTTCGGACTAAAGTCCACCCTGTCTGATATTAGGATAGCAACCCCTGCTTGTTTTCTAGGCCCATTTGCTTGAAACACCGTCTTCCAACCTTTCACCCTAAGATAATGTCTATCCTTTGTAGAAAGGTGAGTTTCTTGAAGACAACAAATTGTAGGATCCTGCTTTTTAACCCAGTCTGCAAATCTATGTCTTTTCGTTGGGGCATTGAGACCGTTGATATTAAGAGATATTATTGAAATGTGTGTATTTATGTTTGCCATTTTTGTGTGTGTGTGTGTGTGTTACTGGTTCTACCTGTGCTCTCTTCTGTTAACTGGTATTTGAGTATGGCTGGTTTTTTCTAGGTTCCTTATATGTGTGCTTTTCCTTTTGTTCAGCATGGAGGATTCTATCAAGTATTTTCTGTAGAGCTGGTTTTGTCTTCAGATATTCCTTTAACCTGCTTTTGTCATGGAATGTCTTTATTTCTCCATCTATTTGGATGGATAACTTTGCAGGATAAAGTAACCTTGGTTGACAGTTGTTATCTTTCAGAACTTGGAATATATCACTCCAGGCCCTTCTGGCTTTAAAAGTTTGTGTTGAATAATCTGCTGTAATCCTGATGGGCTTGCTTTTGTAGGTAACTTGATTTTTCTCTCTAACTGCTTTCAATATTTTTTCTTTGGTTTGTGTGTTTGGAAGTTTGAGTATAATGTGGCGAGGAGAGTTTCTTTCTGGGTTTTGTCTGGCTGGGGTTCTAAAGGCTTCCTGTATCTGTATTGGCACCTCTTTCCCAATTTGGGGAAAATTTTCCTCTATGATTTTGTTGAAGATGCCTACTATGCCTCTGGAGTGGAATTCTTCTCCTTCTACTATGCCCTGAATTCTTATATTGGATCTTTTCATAGTGTCCCGAATATCTTGAAATTCCCACTCATACTTTTCTATAAGTTTGTTTTTCTCTTTGTTGGACTGCATTAGGTCTGCCACCTGATCTTCTAGCTTAGATATTCTGTCCTCTCCCTCATCCATCCTACTGGTGAGATTTTCTACAGAGTTTTTTATTTCATTAACTGTGTTCTTCATTGCTAGTAATTCTGACTGGTTTTTCTTTATTATTTCTATTTCTCTATTTATGTCTTGTATTGCCTTCTTTATTTCATTAAATTGGTGTCCTGCCTCTTCTTTGATTCCTTTGATTTCCTCTTTGATTTCCTCTTTGATTTCTTCTTTGATTGTTTTCATGTGTTCTTTGACCTCTTTGAACATATTTATAATTATTCTTTTGAACTCTTTCTCAGGCATTTCCTCTAACTCTTTCTCACTGGAGGACATTTCTGATGCATTAATACTTTTAGGTAGATTTATATCGTCTTGCTTTTTAGTGTTTCTTGTGTTATAATGTATATATTTTTGCATCTTGGATTAAGTTAATGCTTGGATTTTCTAGCTAGCTGTGTATTCTTAGCTGTATCAATTGATTTGGTGTAAAATATTTTCAGGGTAGGACCTTAAGGTATTAGGTGTGGCTCTTAAGACTCTCAGAGTATCTACAAAGATGTTCTTAGGGGTTGAGTTTCCCTGCTATAGGAGTATTCAAGCAGGCTGAGTGGAATAATATACTGGTAGATTCTAAAATTTAGCTAAACACTGTACCCATTCCATCAAAAACAGCCCCGAGTATGTATGCAAGAGTAGTTATTATAATGACCAGATCCTCTATCAACAAAGAGGTTTAGATTTCTGGTCTGTTGAGGTATCCAAGTCAGCTTGTGACCAGGTGAGACCCTTCCCTGGTGCAATCCCAGTTACCTTGGGTGATTGTGGTCTCAGTCAAGTTGCTGCCTGGGTCGTCGGGTTGCTGTTCTGATTTCTGGAGCTGGGCACTTGCTTTTCCTACGGGGCAAACTGAGTCGCTGCCGCCGCCTCTGCAGCTGTTGTAGATGTCACCGCCGGAGCCCCCACCACTGCTGAAGCTGCCGTTGTCGTGTCCACCGCTGCTGCTCACCCCGAAGCCGCTGCTCTCCTGGGTCCGCTGCTGCTGGGGCCACTGGTACCGGTGCTGGAGCCGCTGAAGTTGCTGCCAAATTCTGCTCCTGCTTGGGTCCCGCCGTCAGCCCAAGTTGGCGTGGCCGGGTCCCGGGCCGCTGCTGTGTTCGCTGGAGCTGGGTTCAGGCGGCAGGGGAGGGGAGGGAGCCGCGGCTGTTCTGGTTGTATCGTGTGCTTTTACCTCGCGGTCTGCTCCTCCCTCCGTTGCTCACTGCCACTCTCCCCTCACGTTTCCCGAGTTGCGGAGAGCGCGGTGTGAGGGGAAATTCCCGCACCTGGCTTGTCCTGCGGCTCGAGCCAAGAGTCTCCCCTCTTTTATTTTGATGTCATGATCTTTTCCTCCTTTTATGATGGTCTTGTGTAGATAGTGTCAGGCACTGTGAGGTCATGGATATCCAGGCCGTTTTGTGTCTGGGGGGAGCATGTTGTAAGGAGTCCTACCCTTTTTTTGGCTCTTACATTCTTTCTGCCACCTCTTCCACAATAGACCCTGAGTCTTGGAAGGTGTGATAGAGATATTTCAGTGCTGAGCACTCCTGTCACTTCTTTCCAGCACCATGATGCCTTCTAAGTCATCCCAAGGTCAGTGCTGTCTGAAAAGAGAAAGTTTTCTACAAAAAGTGAGAGTAGCATTAATATATGTGTATGAACATTAAGAGAAGTGTTTACTGAGCAGTTTGATAAGCATAGTATATACATTTAGCCAGACAGTAGCAGACGTTATACCCCTACGGCTCATGACTACCCCTGCTTTAAGTGTTCAGATCAGGGATGTATTCCCTCCCATGGAGAGGGCAATTGGTTTCCACCATGACAGACGTGCCACTATTGCACCCATTGGCTCATTTGGACTAGCTGGCAAAATTTAAGACTTGCAGTGTCCAGATACTGAGTATCTTCACTGGTGATTTCTCTCTCTCCCATTGAATTGCATGCAGAATGGCTTCTTTCAGCTTTCTGTCAGCTGGTCTATATGGCCATAGCCCATTTTTTAATTGGGTTGTTTGATTTATTATTTTTTTTTTAGTTCTTTATATATCCTGGATATTTATCCTCTGTCAGATCTATAGCTGGCAAAGATTTTCTCCCATTCTATAGGTTGCCTCTTTGCTCTAGTCACAGCATCCTTTACTGTACAAAAGCTTTGTAATTTCATGAGGTCCCAGTGGTTAATTAGTGGTTTTATTTCCTGAGCTACTGGGGCTATATTCAGAAAATTGTTGCTGAGGGAAACCAACTGCTCTCTAATTGGACTGGAGGCTCACTCCATGGGAGGGAATAATACATCCATGATACTAAAAACAGGGGTAGTCATGAGCCCTAGAGGTGTAACACCTGCTAGTATTGGGCTAAATGTATATACTATGCTCACCAAACTGCCTTTTTGTTAGAAAAGCTTCTCTTCTCAGATAGAAGTAGCCTTGGGATGACTCAGAAGGCACCATGGTGCTGAGAAGAAGTCACAGAGGAGTGCTCAGCACTGAAATATCTCTATTACACCTTCTAAGGCTCAGGGTCCATTGCAGAAGATGTGGTAGGAAGAATATAAGAGCCAAAAGAAGTGTAGGACTGCTTACAATACGGTCTTACAGACATAAAATGGCCTGGATACCATGACCTTGCAGTGCCTGGTACTACCTACACAAGACCATCATAATAGGAAGAAAAGATCATGACATCAAAATAAAAAAATAAAAGGGAGAGTGATTGAGAGGGGATGGGGATATGATGGAAAGTGGAGTTTTAAAGGGGAAAGAGGGGCAAGGGAGAGAAGTACTATGGGTTATTGTTTACAATTATGGAAGTTGTCAATAAAGGATAAATTTTTAAAAAAGAGTAAGTGCCTATGCCAATATGTGGAAGTGTCTCCTGTACATTTTTTCTCTAGCAATTTCAGAGTTTCAGGTCTGATATCAAGGTCTTTAATTCATTTGAACTTGATTCTTATGCATAGAGAGAGATAAGGATCTATTTTCATTCTTCTACATATATATACACAGTTTCCCCAGCACCATTTGTTAAAGAGGCTGTCTTTTATCCAATGAATGCTTTTTGCTGAAAATCAGATGACTGTAGCTTCCTGGACTTACATCTGGGTCCTCTGTTTTGTTCCATTGATCTATGTATCTTTTTTGTGCCACTGCCATGCTGTTTTTGTTACTATGGCTCTATAATATAGCTTAAAATCATGTATGGTGATACCACAAGCTTTATTTTTGTTGCTCAAAATTATTTTGGATATCTGAGGTTTTCTGTGTTTCCAATTGAATTTTAGGGTTGTTTTTTCTATTTTTGTGAAGAAGGCCATTGGAATTTTGATGGGGATTGCATTCAATGTGTAGATTGCTTTTGGTAAGATTGATATTTTCACAATATTGATTCTTCCAATCCAGGAACATTGGATGTCTTTCCATTTTCAGTATCTTCTTCAACTTATCAGTGGCCTTCCTATATACTAACAACAAACATGCTGATGATGAAATGAGGGAATCATTCCCATTCACAATTTCCTAAAAAAAAATGGTACCTTGGAATAAACCTAACCAAGCAAGTGAAGAATTCTACAATGAAAACCTTAAAAAACACTCAAGAGAGAAATTGCAGAATGGATGACTTTTATTTTAAAAAATATACAATGCTGGGCTGGAGAGATGGCTTAGCGGTTAAGTGCTTGCCTGTGAAGCCTAAGGACCCCGGTTCGAGGCTCGGTTCCCCAGGTCCCACGTTAGCCAGATGCACAAGGGGGCGCACACGTCTGGAGTTCGTTTGCAGAGGCTGGAAGCCCTGGCACACCCATTCTCTCTCTCTCCCTCTATCTGTCTTTCTCTCTGTGTCTGTCACTCTCAAATAAATAAATTTAAAAAAATATATACAATGCTTGAGTTGAGCCTAACAGAATGAATGGAATTTTCCAGAGCAGGTGAGGGACAGGCAGCTCAGACAGAAGCAGCAGGTGGCTTTGTCTGCTAGGGCTGCTATGATGAAAACACCACATATTGGAGGCTCATAAGTAGCAAAGCTTAAGATATTTTTTCTTCATTTATTGTGAGGAAAGAGAGAGAAAGAGGCTGGAGAGATGGCCTAGCAGCTAAGGTACTTGCCAACAAAGCCAAAGGACCCAGGTTCGATTCCCCAGTACCCACATAAAGCCAGATGCACAAGGTAGCACATGCCTCTGGTGTTTGTTTTCAGAGGCTAAAGGCCCTGAGCACCTATTATCTCTATTACGATATATATATGTATACACACACACACACACACACACACACACACACACACATATCTGCCTCTTTCTCTCAAGTAAACAAATAAAATATTTAAAAAAGAAGCCAGGCATGGTGGTGGCGCACACCTTTAATCCCAGCACTCGGGAGGCAGAGGTAGGTGGATCACAGTGAGTTCAAGGCCACCCTGAGACTACAGAGTGAATTCCAGGTCAGCCTGAGCTAGGTAGTAAGACCCTACCTCAGAAAAAAAATAGAGAGAGAAAGAAAAGAAATAAAAACAATGAGACAGAATGGGATAAATGCACCAGGGCCTCTTGCTGTTGTGAACGAACTTCAGACACACACAGCACTTTGTGCATCTGGCTTTATGTGGGCACTGGGGAATTGAACTCTGGGCTGGCAAGAGTCTTTAACCACTGAGCAGCTCCTCCAGATCACCAGCAAAGTTTTATTTCTGACATTTTTAGAGACCCTAAAGCACAAGGCCAAGGGCAGATGTGGATTCTAGAGAAGGCCCACTACCTAGTTCATAGGCAATGTCTCTCTGTGCATCTCATTATGTGGGTGAAGCAAGGAGGTTTTCTGGGATGTCCATAAAGGTACTGATTCTTTAGTGGGGGTTGTACTCTCATAAATTAATCACATCCATGTACACTCCTATGGGAGTTCAGCACAACTTCTGAGTGTGCTGGTAGTGGGGAAGACAAATGTCCAGTTTGTAGCTAGCAGGGACAGAATGGAACTGCAAATAGCTTAGATGAGGTGGATATGTCAGGAGGAGAGACTAAAAAACAGTCCTGGAGACATATGTGTGTGGTTCAATGGTAGAGCATTGCCTATCATGAATAAGCTCTTGGGTTCAACCTCCAGCACCATTTAGAAAAAAAGTAGGCGAGGCTCCAATGTAGGAGGGAGGCAATGCCCTGGTGACACGTCAGGACAGCAGAGGAAAGCTACCAGGATTGCCAGAGTGTGACTGTTAGCTTGTCCTGACCCGTCATCACAGCCTATTGAGGCGCCTTTGATCGCGGGTCTGTGTCGAGACTCCAAGCTCTTCTCTAGCTCCAGAGGAACATCTTTTGAAACTTGGCTATGAAAATGTATGCAAAAGTCAGCCCTGGCCATAACCTTGAAAATGACCTTCTTTCCTTTTGATGATTATTGAAAATATTCCGGTTATGCTTATCCAGTTACAGTACCCACCTGTAACGCATCTAGTCCATGGCAATGATGGCAGAGATAACTGGTTACTTATGAGGTAGTCGGTGCATACGACCTACACTCACTATCTTATTCAAACCTTTCACCAGGCCTGTGAAATGAGGCCTCTGATGGTTCCTGACCCCCTTCAGCTGCAATGCTTTTCCTGTCCCAGACATGTGAATCTCCATTCATCCACTGAAGGTGATTGAAAACCAGAGAAAAGTGTATCAAATAGATCCTTCATTAAGTGTTTAAGCAAGTATTACTGTTTTAATGTTATCCTAGAGGTTCTGGGGAGATGGCTTAGTGGGCAAAGTGTTTGACATGCAGGCATCCGAATCTGAGTTCGAGTTAGGATTCCCCAGGACCTGTGTAAAATGTTGGACTGTGGTGTCTTGTGCCTGCAATCCCAGCACTGGGGAGGCAGACAGGAAATCCTTGGGTTAGCTCATTAGGACAAATCAGCAAGCTCCAGATACAGGGGGAGATTATGTCTCAAAGAATAAGGAAGAAAGCTGCCGGGTATGAGGGTGCACACCTTTAATCCCAGCACTTGGGAGGCAGAGGTAGAAGGATCACTGAGAGTTCAAGGTCAGCCTGAGCTAGAGTAAGACCTTACCTCAAAAAAAAAAAAGGAAGAAAGCAACTGAGGAAGACACTGACATTGACCTCTGACCTCCACATGCATGTGATATGTATGTATGTGTACCTACACACATATAAATATGCGTTCATACACACACACGCACCACACATACCCATACATAAAACCAGTCTAGTTAATATAAACAGGTTGTAGAATTTATAAGATCTGAGACTTCTCTTTTGCTTGCTTTCATTAGGTAACAGTGAAAAGTTATTTGGGCCTGGAGAGATGGCTTACTGGTTAAGACAATTGCTTTAGAAGCCCAAGGACCCAGGTTTGATTCCCCAGATCCCATGCCACATGCACATAGTATCTGGAGTTTGTTTGCAGTGGCTGGAGGCTCTGGCACACCCACTCTCTCATTCTCTCTCTCTCAAATAAATAAAAATGTTTTTTAAAAGTTTTTTTTTTTCTTTTTGAGGTAGGGTCCCACTCTAGCCCAGGCCAACCTGGAATTCACTCTGTAGTCCCAGACTGGCCTCAAACTCATAGTGATCCTCCTATCTCTACCTCCCAAGTGCTGGGATTAAAGGTGTCTATTACTAGGCTCAGCTAACAATGAAAAGTTTTAAATGTAACATGGGGAATAATGAAGTAAAGTTTTTTTTTTTTTTTTTGAGATAGGGTCAAGCTCAGGCTAACCTGGAATTCACTCTGTAGTCTCAGAGTGGCCTTGAACTTACGGAGATCCTCCTACCACTGCCACCCAAGTGCTGGGATTAAAGGCGTGCATCACCATGCACCCAACTACAGAGAGAATGGGTGTGACAGGGCCTCCAGCTGCTACAGACTCCAGATGTATATTTCACTTTGTGCCTCTGGCTTTACCTGAGCACTGGGGTATGGAACTCGTATTGTTAGGCTTTGCAGGCAAGAGCCCTAACCACTAAGCAATCTCTCTAGTCCCTGAAGTGAGATATTTTTTTAAATACATATTTTTAGTCGCTGAGTGTGGTGACACGTGCATTTAATCCCAGCACTCGGGAGGCAGAGGTTGGAGGATTGCTGAGAGTTTGAGGCCACACTGAGACTCAACAGTGAATTCCAGGTCAGCCTAGGCTAGAGTGAGACACTACTTCAAAAAACATATATATATATATATATATATATATATATATATATATATATATACACACACACATACATACATATAAATACATACATACATATAAATACATACATACATATATACATACATACACATATATATATATATATGTATATACACACACACACACACACACACACACACACACATACATACCTACATACATACCCACAAGACATAAGAATATTTTAGATGTGGGCTGGAGAGATGGCTTAGCGGTTAAGCACTTGCCTGTGAAGCCTAAGGACCCCGGTTCGAGGCTCGGTTCCCCAGGTCCCACGTTAGCCAGATGCACAAGGGGGTGCACACGTCTGGAGTTCGTTTGCAGAGGCTGGAAGCCCTGGCGCGCCCATTCTCTCTCTCTCCCTCTATCTGTCTTTCTCTCTGTGTCTGTCGCTTTCAAATAAATAAATTAATTAAAAAAAGAATATTTTAGATGTGATGTATAATTTTATTTATTTATGAGAGAAAGAGAGGTAGGTAGAGAGAGACAATGGGTACACCAGGGCCTCAGCTACTGCAAAAGAACTCCAGATGTGCAGGCCACCTTGTACATCTAGCTTATGTGGATACAGGGAATCGAACCTGGGTCCTTAGGCTTTGCAGGCAATCAGCTTAACCACTGAACCACCTCTCCATCCCTAAAAATATTTTTATTGGGGCTAAGGAGATTTCTGAGTGGTTAAAGGCACTTTCTTGGGAAGCCTGCCAATTCAGGTTTGATTCCCCAGTACCCAGGTAAAACCAAATGCACAATTTGGCTCATGTGTCTGGAAATAGTGTGCAGAAGAAAGTGGCCCTGATGCACCCACATGCACTCTCTTCTTGCAAACAATCAAATAAAAGTAATGTGTGAGGGAGAGAGAATGGGCAAACACAAAATGCAGATGCATCCAACATTTTGTGCATCTTGACCTTAAGTGGATATTGGGACTTGAACCTATGGTCTGTAGGCTTTCCAAGCAAGAAGGTGCATTTAACCACTGAGCCATTTCCCCAGCCTGAATTAGTTTATATATATGGATTTAATTTTATGAATGTATTTTAGAGAGAAAGAGGCAGATAGACAGACAGATAGATGACAGATAGACAGATGACA
Source organism: Jaculus jaculus (assembly GCF_020740685.1). Lineage (NCBI taxonomy): Eukaryota > Metazoa > Chordata > Mammalia > Rodentia > Dipodidae > Jaculus > Jaculus jaculus. Next base: position 11,567,609 of record NC_059106.1, on the reverse strand, counting down.
GGTAGAATGGGCACACCAGGGCATCTAGCCACTGCAAATGAACTCCAGTACATCTCTGCAGCCCCTGAAGTAGAGCTTTAATATAGCCAAGAAGTGTGCCTTTTATTGTTTATATAAACCTAAATGTTCTGAAAATTTTAAATAATCATCTAACCATGCCAGCACAAACCCTTCATCTCCTAGGCAATAGGACAGGTTTCCATGGAAACACGTGGGTCTGTATCAAAGAAATACCATGATTTTTTAATGGCAGGAAAGAGTAATGTCTAGAGAGTGCCAAGGCTGCGAGCTGTGTCCCCCAGTCAGTCAGGATGGCTAATGGCTGCGTCTGTATCCGTGAAAGAGTGGCCGTTCTGACAGGCTGTCACTACCCTTAGGTGTTCAAATGCAGGCAGTGGTTAACAGTCTGTCTCCTTTCCTCCTCCACACACCGTAGAGTTTTCAATTCCCAGGTGTATTTTGGCCTTTACTGTCGAGAAATCAAAGGTGTATGTCTCCTAATTGTGACAGACCTTTGCATTAAGCTTGCTAAACTATAGTATTTTCTTGTGAAATCAACAAGGAGCAGCACATTTTTTGAGGCACCCCACATATCACTTCCCCAAACCCTCTTCTCTGGAGCCCCTGAAGGGTCGTCTGCATTGTCATCTTCCAGTCTTTCCCAACACAGGAGCAGAGCGGGAACCCACACTCAACACGGGCCTCACGGGCTCTGCGCTGGAGAAGGGGCGGAGGGCAGCAGGATCAAGTGGATTGTTACCCAACCCCGTCCACATGCTCCCTAATGCAACTTCTCCAGGAAAGCAGTGAATCCAATCCGGGGCTCTATGCCAGGCGCTGTCCAAGGTGCTGGCACAGGGCAGTGACCCAGACCAGGTCCCCTGTCCTATGGCCTTAGAGTCTACTGGGACTGAGGGAGGCAAACAAAAACAAAACCAGCATATTAATATCTATTACCACGTGGCACTAACTGGAGAGGAATAAGCAGGGTGCTGGGCCAGAGAGTGAGGGGTGCTGTCTGTAGGTGTGAGGAGTCTGTGTGGGGGACCAGGGCAAACCAGGGGAGGAGATAGGAGGACATGTGTCTTGTGGAGAGAGTGGTAAATTCCAGACTGCAGCGACAGTGTGTGACTGCGGAAGGGCAGCAGTATGTGTGTGTGTGTGTGTGTGTGTGTGTGTTTTCTGGAAGAACACCACTCAGGCATCACCCTGTTTATGGAATCTTACTTTCTTCCTGACCAGATCTCTGCTCCCAGCTTCATTCAAGTTAACTCATTTGATACTCCAATCCCTCCTCCTCCTCTATGCAATAAAATCACTTTCAAGTCTGGGAAGCCCGAGTCTAGCAGTCTGGGTAGGTCAGGAGCTGAGTCATAGCTGACAGTTCCCTGAATTACTTATCATTACAATGCTCATGAAAGTAATGCAACATGTGACTTGAAGCTTGATTATGCATGTATGTGTCCAGTTATTCTCAGGTATCTATAGACACTGATCCCAGTCCCCTTGGGTATCAAAATCCAAGGATGTTCAGGTCCTTTCTATGAAATGAATTTGCATATATTATACACACATCACCTCCCAACATTTCAGTTACCTCTAGGCTATTTGTAATGCATGGCACAACATTAACACTGTACATAGTTACTGTATGCATTGCTTAGGAAAACATGACCATCCATAAAAGCCTGTACAGATGCAAAATTTTTTACTGCTAGAAATAGAGACCATTTGTTAAGAAACAGGAAGACACTTCTGAGAACAGAAGTGTGCCAGAGAGCTAGGACAGTCTGCCGCTCAAAATCCCAGATACAAGGTTTTTCTCTATTTTTTCAATGTTTGTATTACTTACTTATTTGAGAGAGAGAAAGAGAAAGGGAATGGGCACACCAGGGCCTCTAGCCACTGCAAACAAACTCCAGATGCATGTGCCACCTTATGCATCTGGCTTTTGTGGATACTGGAGAATCAAACCTGGGTCTTTTGGCTTTTCAGGCAAGTGCCTTAACCATTAACCACTATCCCCAGACCTATTTTTTTTATAAAGTGATAATCTCTATTAAAATTTATTAGTCCCTCCCACCATCCTCTTTTGTTCTCCCTCCTCTACCCCCTCCAGTGAACCCCCACTTTTATCGTACTAATTCATCTTCCCTACTGTTGTCTTTTATTTTTGGCTTCTGCCACCACCAATGACAAATTGTTGGTGGTCAAATATTATGCAGCTGCTGTGAGGTCATGAACACAACAACCACTTTGTGTCTGGAAGGTGGTGTTCCAAAGCACTACTTCCCACCACATTGCTCTTATAGTCTTTCTGTCACCTATTCCACTGGAGTCCCTGAGCCACTGGAGAGGGTAGAAGAGATGTCTCACTAAGTACTGAGTCCTCAACTGTCACTTCTCATCACTTTGACCAGTTTTGCATCTCCCGTGCACTCACTACCACTTAGGTGCAGTTTTCTAAACTTTTTATTGGCAGCTTCCATAAATATAAACAATATACCATAAACACAATCCCCTCCTCAGTACTCCCTCTGCCGAATCCCTTCTTTTTTTCCAATTATTCTCTTTTCTATTTTGATGTTATTATTTTTCCCTCCTATTTTGCGGGTCTTGTATAGGTAGTGTCAGCCACTGTGAGGTCATAAATACCAAGGCCACTTTGTGTCTGGAAGACAGCATTGCAAACACCCCTCCCCTTCCTTTGGCTCTTACATTCTCTCCACCACCTCTTGTACAATGGCTCCCGAGCCTTGGGAGGTGTGATAGAGAGGTCTCTCTTAGTGCTGAACACCCCACTGTTACTTTCTATCATCACTGTGTTGGGCTTTGACTCACCCTAGTGATCACCGCCATCTGAAAAGAGAAGCGTCTCTATCTAAAAGTGAGAGTAGCATTAATACATGGGCACAAACAAAAGCGTTCAGAACACACACATTGAGTGTAATATGTCCATTTATCCAGACAACAATGGTAGTTTCCCCACTAGGGCTTATGACTTCCCCAGCTATAGCCTTTTGACTAGGTTTTCAGTAACAAGCATGTGAATCTCCTACTGTAGAGCAGGCAGGCCTCTAGACCAATCAGAAAGCAGCTGGCTTCCCCCACAGCAGACATACTATCATTGCATCAGTTGGTACATTTGTCCTGGTTGGCCAGATGTAAAGCTTACAGGGTCTTCTGACGGTTAACACTACTGATGTAGTCTCTTCCCCCAGCAAGCTACTTTGCTCTTTCAGCATCCTGACAGCTAGTCAACAGGGAGGAGGCTTCCAGCTCAGCTCCAGCTCGATTTCTTAGTGACCTGCAGCCCAAATATGTGGAGCATTCAGCAATAGGGTTTTATCACTAGATGCATACTTTTTGTTTTGTTTTGTCAACTTAGGGTCCCATTCTAGCTTAGGCTGACCTGGAACTCACTCTGTAGTCCTAAGCTGGCCTCGAATTCACAACCTCCCATCCTTGCTTAAGTTGCTTTTGTCGGGTCTTTGGTCACAGCAGTGAGAAAAGTAACTCATCCAGCATGGGGCCTTCACCTTAAGGACATGAAGGATTCAAGACGCAGCTAGAGATAAACATCTATCTTGAATTAGACCACAGTTGATAGGAAGTGTAAAGAGTAACTGAACTTTGCAGGGAGCTTAAAGAAGAGTTATTTTTATTTATTTCTTTGTGCTCCAGAGAGACAGAGGACACGGGCACACCAGGGCTTCTTGCTACTGCAAACAAACTCCAGAGACAGGCACCACTTTGTGCCTCTGGCTTTATGTGTGTACTGGGGAGTTGAACCCAGGTGAGCAGGTTTTAGAAGCAGCACCTTTAACCACAGAGCCAAGATAAGAGTTATTTTAGCAGTGTGACAAATCCTCTTAGCTTCTTGCCTTTGCTAGGGGTGAGGCTCCCAGGACAGGAACAAGACCTACCTCCTGCGTTGGGAACACAGCACAGAGGTTAATGACCCGTGCACCTGTGGGTTTCACCATACTGTAAATCGCAGCTGCCACACGGAAGCGGCCCAGAGTCCACTCCCTCCCGCAGTCCAGCTGCGCTGTGTGCCTCCCGCGGGCTCTTCCTGCTCTTTTATCTTCAAAGTTCCACTAAGAAGGGAAAAGCGCAGCTGCTTGCCATTTACTATTTTGCTTGACTTTACTTTTTTTTTTTTAACCTTGGAGCTTATTTAATGTTTTCATGCAATAAACACTTGTTGTTTTTTTTTTTAATAACAATTGCGACAAACAGCAGAAAGAATTTAAGAATGCTGCACTTGTGATCCATACAAAACACCAACATTTTGGGTTGTACATAATTAAAGAAATATCTCTTTTCAAAATATTTCATAGCCAATACATAGAGGCATGCCTGTATGTGATCACAGTAATGCAGTTTAGAAAAGGGCAGGGGGAAATCACACTAGAACTATTCAATTTCTTTAAAACCACTGTGGTGGTTTGATTCAGGTGTCCCCCATAAACTTAGGTGTTCTGAATGCTAGGTTCCCAGCTGATGGATATTTGGGAATTATTGCCTCCTGGAGGGAGTGTATTTTTGGGGGCAGGCTTATGGGCTTTATAGCCAGTTTCCCCATGCCAGTGTTTGGCACACCTTCCTGTTGCTGTGGTCCATCTTATGTTGGCCAGAGGGTGATGTCCACCCTCTGCTCATGCCATCGTTTTCCCCTGCCATCGTGGAGCTTCCCCTCGAGCCTGTAAGCCAAAATAAGTCTCTTTTTCCCAGAAGCTTCTCTTGGTTGGGTGATTTCTACCAGCAATGCGAACCGGACTGCAACAACCACTGAGCAAGAAAAGTAACATTGAACTTACATACTGATTTTATACAAGTTCTATAGAGTACCTTGACTTAAATCCAGCTTGACTTTACTTTTGAGGAAGAAAATTATCTTGGGCTTCCTTGGAAGAAAGTTGTCTGGCCAGGTGTCTCTTCCCATTTGTGGGGAGCACACCCAGCGTCAACCACCAGGACTCACCTCTTGGCTCAACTGGGCTCCATCTTTGTGACCTTGACCATACAAGTTAATCTGTCTGGAGCTCATCAAGGAAGATAGCATCCTACAAAACTGTGTGTGGCCTAAATGAGGTGATATGTGTGGAAACATGCTCTATACAGGCTGGAGGGGTGGCTTGGTGGTTAAAGGCACTTGCTTGCAAAGCCTGATGGCATGGGTACCCACATAAAGCCAGGGCACAAAGTGGTGCATGCGTCTGGAGATTGTTTGCAGTGACAAGAAACCCTTGTGTGTCATTCACTCTCACTCTTGTCTTTTCTCTCCTTGCAAAGGAATGAGTGAATGAATTGAAAAAGAAATGTGCTCTCTAAACTGGAGAACACTGCAAAGTACTCACAGATTGTTAACAGACCCTAGCCTTCTCTCTTTTGCTTTCTATAAACACGTTAGAACAATACCATGGTTCATGAACAGTGTATATTTGCCCTGGTATTAGAAGCTGTGGTTAATCACGTCTTTTAGGAAGATAGTGTCATTTATGCTCAAATGTAGAAACAACAGTCACCAAAGACTAGTGATTATTGCTATGATGAAAGTTGGGGCAAGCTGTCGGACCTACTTACAGGTATGCGGGCAGTTAGAACTGAGCATTTAATCACCACTGGTGTCTGTACGGCCGAGTTCAATTCCCTGAGTTTGTATGTAAGGTCTGCTAGTTCCTCTCCTGCTGTGAGTTTCCCAACGGGGGCCTCTTTGGGAGGGTTTCACACCCCACACACCCCACTGCACATCAGCTTTGCTGTCGGCACCCAAAGCTGTCACTGGCGGAAGGACACCTAACCGGCTCTTCTTCACTTGCAGCTTGTCTCTACCAGGTGCACAGAGGACATTCGGTTCTTCCTTTTCTCCCTCCACCCCTCTTCTATTTTCAAAGGAATCTCTTTAGCAGAGGAAACTTCTCTGCCCAGTCATGCTCAGAAACACCTTGCTATCTGAATTTTCAGGAAACTAAACTTTCTGAAAACCTGTTTGCTACCTGTAGATAATGCTTTGGGGCTGGAGAGATGCATTAGCATTTACGTTTTCTACGAGCAGAAGAAACAGGACTACTAGCTTTAGGAGGAAGTTGAGAATGGGATGAGGAAGATGGGATTTTGTGTGCATTTGTTTAAGATCTGTATCAGGGAGACTTCTGGGTAGTAGCTAGGCTGAAGCAGCCTGGCAGAGGGGGTGTCGGGGAATAAGCAGAAAAACAGCAAAAGACACTCTTGTACTGAAAAGTGAAGGTGTATAAAGAATTACCGACCTCAGCGGAACAGCAAGAGACCCAGAGCTTCTAGCAAGTAGGCAACCAGCCAGAATTGGCTCCTGCCATGGCAAGGGCCCAGGGGCCCCCCAGCTCTGCCTGAGCCAAGGGAGGAACGAGGTGGAGGGATTTTGCACTCACACCAGTCTCCTCGCAGTCAAGAGACCTGAGGAGGACAGCCAGGGCCAGCTGAGCAGCGCTGGAACACGTCCAGGCACCCTGCAGCCGCACGTCCCCAACCGCCAGCGCCAGACCCACACCTGAGCCACACAGTCCCCAGTACAGCCTATCTGAATGCCAGCTCCAGTGACCCAAGCAGCCTGAGTCCACAGTGCGACAGATAGGGAGCGAGGTGGGCACTCAGCATTGGTGAGATTGGAAGCCATCCTAAAAGGTAACAGGGCCTGCTCACACAAAGCCAGGTACATAGGCCTGCACTGGAAGTGATAATCTCACCTTCCATGCCAGGGCAGATTATGTGTTAGATTTGATTAATATATTCTTGGTTGGCCTTACCATTCCAAGCTGTATTTTGGGGTTGACTATTGTTGTCTTTTATGTTTCCTGATTTATAGGGCCTTTATCTTTTTCTTCTGTAGTTATTAGAGGCAGGGTTTCACTTGGCTCCAGGCTGAAAAAACCCATTTTTTTTTTGTTTGTTTTTCGAGGTAGGGTCTCACTCTAGCCCAGGCTGACCTGGAATTCACTATGGAGTCTCAGGGTGGCCTCGAACTCACAGCGATCCTCCTACCTCTGCCTCCCGAGTGCTGGGATTAAAGGCGTGCGCCACCACGCCCGGCTTGAACCATTTTAGATCAGGAATCTCAGACTCCTAGCTGACAGGATTAGGGGTTGAGGTAACACACACCCTTGGGGAATTTGCCTTTATTAGATTATCTGCTTGTTTGAATCCTCACTCTTGCATAGATACTCCATGCTGGTTTTGACTGAATGTGTGCATTGCTCAGGTGAGGTTCAGAATTTGCCAGTAACTTGCCCCCCCCAGCCTACTAGAATACTTGCATAGCAGGCAAGCTCGACACCTAGGGTCACTTTTTCTGATACGCTGGGAGTAACATAAAAGCCACACTTGGCGCCTTCAGCTCCTGCCCTGAAGGTACATAAAGTTGGATTTACGTGTCTAAGAACACTGCAGATAATTAGAAAACACAAGCATCAAATTAATACAAGATACAAAAAAATCTACATTATAATAAAAGAAACACAAAAAACAAGACAATACAATACCACAAAAATTATAAATCCATCAGAAATAACCTCCAGTGAGACTGATTTAGATGAAATGCCTGATAAAGATTTAAAAAATGATTATATCTATGTTCAAAGAAGAAAACAAACTCCTGAGGGAATCCCAAGAAAACACAGGAAAGCAACTTAGTGAAATAAGGAGGTCAATACAAGATATGAGTAAGGAAATAGAAATAATGAAAAATACCAATCAGAAATACCAGAAATGAAAAACAAAGTAAGTCAAATAGAAAACTCTGTAGAAAGTCTCACCAGTAGAATGTATCAAGGAGAAGACAGAATATCTAAATTAGAAACCAGCTGACAGATCTAATACAGTCCAACCAAGAGAAAGACAAACTAATAGGAAGGTATGAATGGGGATTTCAAGACATTCGGGACCGTAAGAAGAGATCAAACATAAGAATTCAGGATACTGTAGAAAGAGAATTTTACTCCAAAGGCAGAGTAGTATTTTCAACAAAATCATAGAAGAATTCCCCCAAATAGGGAAAGAGATGCCAGTGCAGATACAGGAAGCCTTTAGAATGCCAAACAGAATGCCAAAATCAGGAAAGAACCTCTCACCACCATATTATAATTAAACTACTAAACATACAAACCAAATATATATAGAAAGCAGTTAGAGAGAAAAATCACATACAAAGACCTATCAGGACTACAGCACATTACTCAACACAAACTTTAAAAGCCAGAAGGGCTTGGAATGCTGTATTCCAAGTCCTGGAAGGCAACAACTGTTAACCAAGATTACTTTAACCAGCAAAGCTATCCATCCAAACTGACGGAGATATGACATTCTACAACAAAACCAGGCTAAAGGAATATTTGAAGACGAAACCAACTCTACAGAAAATACTTGAAGGGAAAAAATAAACCATACTCAAATAATAGTTAATAAAGAGAGTAAAGGAAAAACAGGAAGCACTACAAAACAAGAAGAATGGCAAGAATAAATGATACCTTTCAATAATAACTCTTAGTATCAATGGCCATAATACCACAACCAAAAGACACAGGCTTGCACACTGGGTTAAATGCAGGATCCTTCTATTTGTTGCCTTCAAGAAACTCAACTTTTCATAAAAGACAGACACTGTCTTAGGGTAAAGGATGGAGAACAGTATTTCAAGCAAATCGGCCTACAAACAAGCAGGTGTTGCTATCCTAATATCTGATAAGGTAGACTTCAAACCAACATTAGTTAGGAAAGATAAAGAAGGTCACTTTATTTTGATTAAAGGAATGCTCCAACAGGAGGACATTACAATCCTATACATATATGCACTGAACATGGGGGCTCCCAATTTCATCAAGGAAACACTATTAGACATAAGGTCACAGATAACGCCAAACACAATTGTAGTGGGTGATTTTTATATCCAACTCTTATCAACTGACAGATCATCCCAGCAAAAAAATAAACAGAAGCATCTGGATTAAACGAGGTCATAGAAGAGATGGACCTAACAGATATCTACAGAACATTCCATACAAATGCTATGCAAATCTGACCAAAAGAAAGAGAGAAGAGACACAAATCTATTACATAAGAGATGAAAAAAAAAAAACCTTTACAATAGATATCCATGAAATTCATAAAATCATGAGGACTTTCTTTAAGAACATATACTCCACTAAGTTTGAAAATCTGAAATAAATGGATGATTTCCTTGATTTATATGACCTAACAAAAAATTAAATCAAGATGAGATATACCATTTGAACAGACCTATAACACACAGAGATCCAAATAGTTATATATTAAAAAAAAAAACCCCCAACTACAAAAAGTGCAGGCCCAGATGGATTCACAGGTGAGCTTTACCAGATCTTCATGGAAAAACTAACACCAATACTTCTCAAACTTTTACATAAAATAGAAAAAGAGGAATACTATCAAACTCCTTCTATGAAGCCAGACCCCCCCACCGAATATCCAAACCAGACAAAGACAGAAAAAAAAAAAAAGAAAATTACACACCAATCTCCATCATGAACATAGATGCAAAGTTCTCAAAAAAAATGCTGGCAAAAAGAATAAAAGAATATATGAAAAAGATCATTCACCCCCAACCAAATAGGCTTTATCCCAGACATACAGGGATGGTTCCACATAGGCAAATTGAGAAATGTAATACGCCATATAAATGGACTGAAGGACAAAATTAACATGATCATTTCAATAGATGCAGAAAAGGCACTGGACAAAATCCAACATCCCTTCATGGTAAGTCTTAAAAGAACCTGGGGATGCCAGGTGTGATAGTGCACGCCTTTAATCCTAGCACTTGGGAGGCAGAGGTAGGAGATCACTGTGAGTTCAAGGCCACCCTGAGGCTACATACTGAATTCCATGTTAGTTGGGCTACAGTGAGACCCTACCTTATAAAACAAAAACAACAACAACAACAACAACAACAACAAAATAATATTAAAAAAAAGAAACTGGGAAGAGAAGGAACATATCTTAACATAATAAAGGCTATTCATGACAAACCTACAGCCAACATAATACTAAATGGGGCAAAACTTGAAGCTTTTCCACTAAAATAGGGATCAAGACAAGGGTGTCCAATGTCCCCACTTTTATTTAATATAGAACTGGAACTCTTAGCTATAGCAATAAGGCAAGAGACACCCATAAAAGGGATACAAATTGGAAAGGAAGAGATCAAGTTATCATTATTTGCAGATGATATGATTCTATACACAAAGGACCCTAAAGACTCTATTAGCAAACTGTTAGAGCTGATAAACACCTATACCATGTAGCAGGATACAAAATAAACACACAGAACTCAGTAGCTTTCCTATATGCTAACAACAAACATGCTGAGGATGAAATCTGGGAATCACTCCCATTCACAATTGCTTTAAAAAAAAGTACCTTGTAACAAACCTAACCAAGGAAGTGAAGGATCTCTATAATGAAAACTTTTTTTTTTTGGTTTTTCAAGGTAGGGTCTCACACTAGTCCAGGCTGACCTGAAATTCACTATGTAGTCTCAGGGTGGCCTTGAATTCACGATGATCTACCTACCTCTGCCTCCCAAGTGCGGGGATTAAAGGTGTGTGCCACCACACCCAGTTTATAATGAAAACTTTAAAACACTCAAGAGAAAATTGCAGAAGAGATTAGAAAATAGAAAGACATCCCATGTTGTTGGGTTGAAAGAATCAATATTGAGAAAATACCAATTTTACCAAGAGCAATCTACATATTTAATGTAAGCCCCATTAAAATTCCAATGCCATTAGTGACAGAAATAGATAAAAGATCCTAAATTTCATTTGGAAGCACAAAAATCTTGGATAGCCAAAACAATTCTGAGCAACAAAAATAAGGCTGGTGATATCACCATACATGATTTTAACCTATTTTACAGAGCCATAGTAACAAAAATAGCATGGTACACCAAAACAGACTTGAGTATCAATGGATCAGAATAGAGGACTCAGATTTGAGTACTAGAAGCTACAGCCACCTGATTTTCAACAGAAATTGCAAAAATATTCAATGGAGAAAAGACAGCCTCTTTAAGAAACGATGCTAGGAAAACTGGATATCTATATGTAGAAGAATGAAAATAAATCCTTATCTCTGAAAGAATCAAGTCCAAATGGATCAAATACCTTAATATCAGACCCAAAACACTGAAACTGCTAGAGGAAAAAGCAGGGGAAACACTTTGACACATTGGCATAGGCAACAATTTTCTGAATATAACCCCAGCTGCTCAGGAAATAAAATCACTAATCAACCACTGTGACCTCATGCAATTACAAAGCTTTTGTGCAGCAAAGGACACTGAATAGAGCAAAAAGGCAACCTACAGAATGGGAGAAAATCTTTGCCAGCTACCCATCTGACAGAGGATTAATATCCAGGCAATACAAAGAACTCAAAAAATTATAACTGGGCTATGGAACTAAGTAGAGAGTTCTCAACAGAGAAAAATACACATGGCATATAAGCATTTAAAAAATGATCTTAGCCATCGGGGAAATGCAAATTAAAACTACTTTGAGATTCCATCTCACTCCTGTCAGAAGGGCTATCATCAAGAAAACAAATGACAGTAAGTGCTGGTGAGGATGCTGAAAAAGAGGAACTGTTCTACACTGTTAGTGGGAATGTAAATTAGTACAATAATTGTGGAAATCAGTGTGGAGGTTCCTGAGATAGCTAAAAATAGTGTTATCATACAACCCAGCTATAGCTCTCCTAAGAATATGTCCTAAAGACTCTTTTCACTGCCTCAGAGATACCTGCTCACCATGTTTATTGCTGCTCTATTCACATTAGCTATGAAGTGGAACCAGCCTAGATGTCCCTCAGCTGATGAGTGGATAATGAAGATGTGGTACAAAGGAGTTCTATTCAGCGGTAAAGAAAAATGACAATGAAATTTGCAGGGAAATGGATGGATCTGGAAAGGATTATACTAAGTGAGGTAACCCAGGCCCAGAAAGCCAAATACCACACATTCTTTTTCATATGTGGGTCCTAGTTACAAATGTTTAGACTTGTATGTAAGTTGGAGTAAAATTGGTAGCAGAGGCCAGTGAGCTAGAAAGGGGCTGTAAGGGAGGAAGGAGAGAGGAAGACTCAGGGGCTGTTTTTGTATATACATGTGTAGACGGACAGATTACCAGGGTGGAAAGGCCTACATGAGGTCAGGACAGTAGATTGAGTAGTCGAAGGACAGGGAGGGTTAATTAAAATTTAAAAGCGTATGAATAAGCCATATGGAAAATTACTTTTTTTGGACAATGGGACTCCCAGAAGCCATAGATTGTTACTAGAAAAATTTCAGTGCCAGGGATGAGATACTTTCCAGACAATTGTTGGCCAGGGAGGCCCTGGTGCACCCAAAACAAACATCACAGGCCATTACCAAGGCTTTTGGTTTTCCACCAGGAGTAGATGGTAAGACTCTATTTCTGAAGACTCCACATGCTTGGGCTGCAGGTCACTGAGAAATCAAGCTGAAGCTGAGCTGAAAACATCTTCCCTTTAGACCAGCTGACAGAAAGCTACATTGCATGCAGCCCTATGGGAGAAAGAAGTCCTCAGTGGAGATAAACAATATTGGATACTGCAAGCCTTAAGTTTGGCCAATAAGGCCAAATGATCCAACAGGTGCAATAGTGTCATGTATGTTATGGGGGAAATGAAGTGCTCACTAATTGGACTGGAGGCCCATTCCATCGGAGGGAATACATGTCTGGTACTGAAAACCTATGATGGGGAGGGCATTATCATGTTTTGTTGTCTATAATCATGGAGCTGTCAATAAAAAAGTTAACAAAAGATCCATATCAGGTGGGGATATGAGGTCAGTGGATACATGACTTTGACATTTCGAAGAGGGATCAAGGTAGTAGCTACATTTCTGGGATTCTTAACTCTACCAAGGGTCTTGAAAGCCAAGTGTATGAGGGAACAATTTATTTTACAGAAACATCCTAGTGACTGAAGATGCAGTTTAGTTAGTACACTGTCCATTCATACCCCCAAACTCACTCTAAATAATTGTTTTGAAAAGGAAACTTTAATAGAGTAAATCTTTTAAAATATTTTATTTATTTGAAAGACGAAAGAGTAAATAAAGAGAGGATAGAGAGGGCTGGAGAGACAGCTTAGTGGTTAAGGTGCTTGCCTAAAAAGCCTAAGGACTCAGGTTTGATTCCACAATACCCATGTAAACCAGATGCACAAGGTGGTGCATGAGTTCTGGAGTCCTTGGTGTGCCCATTCTCTCTCTATCTGTTTCTTCCTCTGTCTCTCTTTCTTGCCCCTCCCCCATCTCTTAAATAAATAAAATATTTTAGAAAAGAGAAGAGAGAGAGAGAATGAATGAACATGTGTGCCAGGACCTTCTGAAAACAAACTTCAGACCTAACATGAACTCCATTTGCATGTACTACTTTGTGTATCTGGCTTAACATAGGTACTGGAGAGCTGATCCCAAGCTGGCAGGCTATGCAAGCAAATGACTTTAACCACTGAGCCATTGCCCTAGTCCCTATGAAGACTTTCTAGAGAGCAAAATAGGAAGTGGTCAGGTGTAGGCATGTACCCAAAGCAATGCTAAGGACTCTCGTCTGTCCCCATACTCAGCAGGCGGTTCAGAGGTCTGGCATCATGGGGACAGAAATGGAAAGCCAGTGGAGTCACAATGGCACAATTTCTTATTCTATTAGCAGAACCTCTAAAGTAGTGAATTATAGCAAACGATTCTCCTGCCAGACCCTCATGGCACAGGGTGACAACGGCCACCGAGAGCATGAACGAGCGGGAGGCACCGCAAGCCTCCTGCTGGACAAGAACTGCACACTGGGCAGTAGGTGCCACACAGCCTCCGTGTGGAACCAACTGCCCTCCGACTGGACATTAGGCCCGTTCACCAAGAGAGAACTCTTAACTGGTGCTTGGAACCAAGTTAGTGCCTCATGGGCAGGAAGCTCACAACCACCGGAGAGAAGCCCCCATTGTTCTCTGGACAACTTCTGCTCTCACTCATGGGTGGAGGATCTGTTTTATTTTACAGATGGAAGAAAATACTAGAAAGATCCAAGATTCATCAAGTTAACAAGAAAAGACAGCAGGGTGCCCACCATGAGATGTGCCACCTGCGCCACACTCGTCAGGGCCCAGGAGAATCTGCAGAGGAAGCAGTGAAGAGTACTGCTCCCACTGCTAGCCTGACAGCTGCCTCCAGGGAAACAGCAACAAACATGGTGGAGAACTGAAACACATCATAACAGAAAGGCAGGGTTTACAGAGAACTCAGTGTTAAAATCAAACTGCTAACACTCCCACCAAGGCTCAGGGACTGTTGCGGAAGAGGGGAATGAGTGTAAGAGCCACAGGGAGGGTAGAAATATGTTGAGGCAACTTCCCGCCACCAGAGACCGATGGAGGTCCTAATTGCCCCATGCTGAACAACAAGGATCCTACTGAGGAGATCCCTCAGGGACATGGAGGCCGAGGGTGAAGGGATACAAGACTGGAAACTATGTAAAATTATATAAATTGAAAAAAGAATGATAAAGCAGTCATTTTAGTTTTGGGTGATAAATATGTAGGAGAATCCTGAGCCTCATCCATGATAGTGACATGGATAGAAAGGAGGTGCACTGAGCTCCCCTTCATGTCCACAGAAGTTTTAGGATTGATTTCTTCATTTCAAGTGATGTAAAAAACTAGCCTGCCCACAGCTTTCAAGACTGTTACGATTCCCTGTAGTTAAGTTGTTTGGAAATGTGTAAGGCTTCCTGCAAACATCTATTATTAATTATAATGTTAATAAAACCACCCATAGCATGGACATTTCTGAATTCCCATAAAAGTGAAAATAATTTCTATTTTTAGCATGGCTTTTCTGCTTGCTGGCTTTTCATCAGAAATTCACACCGATCTCTCTCTGACAGACCCCAGCAGGGACTGCAGAGGGCCTGGCTATTGATCCCTTGCTGTTGGTGGTGGTGGTTGTTGGATTGATCTGGTCACATGTCTCTCTGGAAAGCAGCCTACTTCAAGTCCATTAAGTAATCATGTGAGCAGTGGCGCCCAGGGACAGTCCCCACAGGGCCCAGCCCGCTTCCACCTGTTCTGACGCACTCATCGCCCCGGCTCTGTTCCTTGTGCTCGTCAGGACAGAGGCTGGCCGTGTGCTCCTCAGTTAGGTTAGATTGACAGGGCCAGTGGACACCTATCTGTGAAGGCCGAACTGGAAGACTGCAGATCTCGGAACAGTGAATGTCCTTGAGGTAGTGATGGGAGGTCCTTGCGAGCTGAGCTGAGGAGCCACCCAACAGGAAGGAGGAGAGGGGACATGCCAAGCTGAACAGAGGACAGATGCCCGGAGGGAGCAAGGAGCAACTGGCTGCTTTGACACTTAGCAATTTCTGTGGGGACCATGATTGTCCTGTGTGTCGTCTGACCTTACAATAAGAGTTATTGGGCTGGAGAGATGGCTTAGCAGGCAAGGCACTTAATGATCCAAGTGCAGTTCCCCAGTTCCTACGTCGAGCCCAATGCCTGCACTCCAGCTTGAGCATCTGGGGCTCATCTGCAGTGGCTGGAGGCCCTGGCATGCCCATTCTCTGACTCTATTCTCTCTGTCTCTCTGCCTGAAAGTAAATGAATAATTTTTTTTTAAAGAATTGCTGGGGCAGAGGCCATGGCTCAGTGGGTGATGTGCTTGTCACACAATTCTTAGCACCTGATTTCAGATTCCCAATTTCCATGTAAAAGCCAGAGATTATGGCTGGCTTCTGCAATCCCAGTGCACTTACAGTGAGAAGTGAGGTGGAGACAGGAGCATTTCCCAAAAGACTGTGAAGGGAGTGGTGAAGGACGGGAGACCCTGTTCAATATAAGATGGAAGGTGAGGACCGACTTGAAGTTGTCCTCTGGCCTCTACATGCACGCTGCAGCACCTGTGAGTCTGCTGGAACATGCAGACAGACAGACAGAAAGACAGACAGACACACACACACGCACACACACACACTTAATTAATTTTTTACAAAAGAGTTGCCCTCTCTTGTAGTAGCTGGGCAGGCTTACCTGCTTGAAAGATGCTGGGTGACTGAGCAACAGGCTGCATTAGGGCTCTTGTAGTAGAAGCAACAATGTGGCCACCAAGACAGCACTCAGTCCTTCTTTTTCAAATATTTTATTAATCTGTTTGGCCAAACAGGTAATGGAAACTGAGAATAATAAGTTGCTAAAAAGTTCAGGTCATGAATGCCCCTTTCCCCCAGGAAACAAAAGATTCCATGGCTACAGAATGCACCATTGGGTTATGACAACATCTCAAAATAATGTTTCCTTTTTCATATGTAACAATGTAAACTTCAAAAATAGTAAACTCTAACCCTAGTCCCTCTTTACAGATCTATCACAGATAGAAATTTTTATGGCAGACCTAAATTGTGTAAGTAAACAGCCCAGTGCTTAAAAGTTTCATAAAAAGGTTTACAGAGTCAGTAAATAATTTTTCAGTCTTGGTCTGGAAGTAAAAGCTAAAAGCAGTTTCCATCCCCCACACTCTTCCTGATATACGTGCTATATACCTCCAACCACGTCCCAAATACATTGGTCACTAGCTTTGTCATTTTTTAATATATATACACACACACATATAGTTGTATTTGTTTCTAAAGATTTCTACATCTAAATTATAAGACGGCGCCAGTGACTTATAATGTCACCTCGCTTCACATAGGTAAAGACGAAGATTCTGGAGAAGGCACTGTGAATTCTCTTGCATGATCCCATGAAGACATGAGAGAGCAGGCCAACTGGGTTGGACTCCCCTTTCCCTTCCTGTGACCCAGCAAAGACCTGTCACCCAATGGTCTTCATGTCCAATATCCTTTTCTTATTCATCTCTTCACATCCCATCCACCTGTTTGTCCATCCATCCACACAGCCATCCCTCCATCCATTCATCTATCCATCCATGCATCCATCCAATCTATCCACCCACCCACCCACCCACACAACCATCCATCCATCCATCCATCCATCCATCCACCCACCCAGCCACCCACACAATCATCCACCCACCCACCCACACAACCATCCATCCATCCAATCCATCCACCCACCCACCCACACAACCATCCATCCATCTATCCACCCACCCACATTCACCCACACACATTGATTGACCCGTTCATCCATCAAGATTGCCTGACAATTTATCTTTTGGTTCATTGAAACTCCTTAAAATTAAGAGTACAGCTCTTGTATGAAACAAAATGTGACCTACTATAGCTGAAAAGTAATCACAGTGTACA
This sequence comes from Jaculus jaculus, assembly GCF_020740685.1. NCBI lineage: Eukaryota > Metazoa > Chordata > Mammalia > Rodentia > Dipodidae > Jaculus > Jaculus jaculus. The sequence continues at coordinate 11,550,249 of NC_059106.1, read as the reverse complement.
ATGTCATTTCTGGTCGCTGAAAGGCAGAGCAGTTGCCATGGCTTGTCCAGCTCGCCTGTCCCCTGAAACAACCGATGCGAGGCTCACTGTACCCCACTCTACATTCATCAAAGAAGCGCTGAGAGATTCTTTCCTCTTCTGCTTTTGAATTGGTTCCCTTAAGTGGAAGGTCTGATGTGGAAAAGTGCAAGCAAATTGGACATGCCAATAAATACCATAGAACTTACTGCAGATTACCAAAACTGTACAGGTATGTACACCTCACCCAACTGAGGGTCCTCCACCAGGAGTGGACCTCACAGACATTACTGCAGGGGCACCTCAGAGTCCCAGAGGAATGACCTCAGCGTGCGAAGGATGGGCGGGCTCTTCTGCTCCTGCCCTGGGGACCAGAGCCGAGGTCTGCTCCACCCTCCGCTGCCTCCTCCTTCTTCCTCACTTTGAGGCGGGTGAGCAACTTGATCAACCAGACATCCCACTCCTCGGGCAGGAGCAAGAGGAGGAAGCCCAGGCCGATGATGATGATAGCAATGACCCGGACCCCGTTGAAGACTATCTGACTGGTGTAGTGATCGACCACTGGGGGGAGAGAGAGAACTGGTTACTGGGGCTGAGGACCCTGTGAGGTGCTAGGGCATGGACTTGCCTTGTTACCACTGGGCTACAGATAGGCCAGATATGTTTCTATGTCACATTTACTTGGAACATTCCTTTTGGCCTAGCCTGCGCAAGTATTAGGTAAAGAAGCAAAGGGTGGATGAAAGGATGTAGCAAAGGCACCTTCCAGAAGCCTCACGAATCTAGACCACTGTTGGCCATGCGTCTAGAGCTCCGGAACCTTCTGTACTTTGACGTATTGTCCTTGGGCTGGGGAGATGACCCAGGTGATAAAGTGCTTGCCTTGCAGGCATGGGACCTGAGTTCAATCCCCAGAACCCACATCAAAAAGCTGAGCATAGGGGCTGGAGAGATGGCTCAACAGTTAAGGTGCTTGCCCGATGAAAAGTACCCATGTAAAACCAGATGCACCAGGTGATGCATGGGATTTTGTTTGCAGTGGCTGGAGGCCCTGGTGCACCCATTCTCCCTCTCTCTCTCTCTCTATGTATCTGTCCCCCCTCAAATAAATAAATAAAATGTTTTTTCTAAGAAGAGAGCTGGGCATGATGGTATACATCTGTATTACCAGCACTGGGGAGGTGGGGACAGGAAGATTCCCTGGGCCCTCACTGACCAGTTAGGCCAGGCTTACTTTGCAGGTCTAGGCCAATGAGAGATGCTCTCTCAATAAAAGGTGTCTGAGGAGTGACACGTAAGGATGTTCTCTGGTCTCCTCACATGTGCACACACATGTGAACCCTCATTGGTCACCATTATACACACTCGTGCCACACACATACTAACATGCACACATACGCACACACATGTAAAAAAGAGAACAAATCCATCAGAATAGGGTTACCTGCGTTCACAGGTACACTGAGGACAATTCCGAGAGACATCAGTGTGGGATATGTAACAGCTATTCCAAAATTTAATACAATATTGAATGCTGCAATAAAGAATTTAAGAAACATGAGTTACTCCTGACTTCCCCATCCTTGGCCACCACGCTGGCCTGTCTGAACCCACTTCTCTGGGAGGTGGGAGTTCCCAGAGTCTTTTGCTGATGCTCCGTGAACTCAGGCTTTGTCTAGGATTGGGGTGAGTCAGTCACTGGCTTCCCTGTGCTATGCAGGGGAGCAAAGGTGACCAAGGGGCAGGTGCAAGGAGGTGGGCCAGGGAGTGTGAGCGCATGTCTTCCTCCCCTTGCCTCGCCCCTGGCTGCTCTGGGCAGTAGCTTTGGAGGTGGGTTTGCAGAGGAGACTGAGAGCCCCACCCTGGTCACTTTCCTGCCCAGCAGTAGCCATCACCTAGCAACGGTGACAGTGGGGATAACATGAGGATGACGATCCCTATCTCCTGACTGGTGACACTTTGATAGTGTGCTGGGGGGCTTCTTGCATTAGCCTAGCGTGATCTGTGGGTAACACCCGAGACGCTGAGCTGTCAGCTTGCTCAGAGTCGTCATGACACCGTCACCGCTGCACTGACTGTGACTCGGGGAAGACGTAGGACAGCAGCAAGAACTTGGGGGCAGCAGGGAGCCTGCTTTTCTCCTCCAGAACAAGGGCTTCCAGGGGCGCGCGCCCGTCACTGTTTGCTAGGGGACGGGGTGGCGGGTGTTACTTACTCAATAAAAGAACTGAAAATCCACAAAGGTTTCCCCATGGAATGTCATCGAAGGAGTTCCAGTATTCCACTTTGGTGAAGTAGAGGACGACGGGGATGCAGGTGATGAAGAGGATGTTGAACACACCCAGGATGGACAGAAATAAGGCTGCTTCTCCGAACTTGGCGCTGCCCAGTAGAAGCTTGAACAGAACCTGCAGGAGGAAGGCGGCAGTGAGGACACCTCGTACTCACCTGGGTGTGAGCATAGCATGGGTACTTGATTAAAAAAAAAAAAAAAAGCCCAGGCTGGGGCTGGAGGGATGGCTTAGAGGTTAAGGTGTTTGCCTGCAAAGCCAAAGGACCTCATTTCGATTCCCCAGGACCCACATAAGCCAGATGCACAAGGGGGCACATACGTCTGGAGTTTGTTTGCAGTGGCTGGAGGCCCTGGTGCGCCCATTCTCTCTCTCTCACTCTCTGCTTCTTTTTCTCTCTCTCTCTCTCAAATAATTAAAAAACAAAAATAAAGTTAAAATAAAAAGCCCAGGCTGCACATAGGCCCTGTGCTGACTTTGACCTCACCTGGCCACTACTGAAGGACAGCAGAGCTCCTGGGCTCTGTGGTCCACATGCTAGCGTCTCTTTTAACGGGGAAGGGAGCTTAACTGCCTGTTTCCACGGAGCACATCTTCATGAGACACAGGTCTGCATACGAAGGTATGAGTGCCCTGTGTCATGTTTACAACATCATATCTATTGGAAATATCTGTCGTGGTCATCCATTCTCTCAAGACCCTGCAAAACTGATCTCGGACACTGGACAGTACAGTTTTCGTAGTCAGGGCCACAAGAAAGACCTTTGGAGTTCAGTGGAAGAGGGCAGGGAGACAAGAGAAAGTAATGGGAAGGAATTCAAAATGTATTATATACATTTTTGAAATTTGTCAATGAAAAACAGAGGGCCAGAGAGATGGCTCAGTGGTTAAGGCACTTGCCTATAAAGCCTAAAGACCTACGTTCGATTCCCCAGGACCCACATAAAGCCAGATGCTGTAAAGTGGCACATAAATCTGGAGTTCATTTGCAGTGGCTAAAGGTCCTGGCATGTGCTCTCTCTCTCTCTCTCTTTCCCTTAAATAAAATATTTTTAAAAAATATGAAAAAGAGAACTTTGCTTGCAAAGATGTTTTCTCTGAGCCAAATGTGGAGGGATTTTGCTCTCTCCTAACTGGAAATGGCATGGAATTTGGTGGAGTGCTCTGAACTTTGTTCCCTGAATCTGTTCTTGCTTGTACATCACTTTGGGTGTTTAAAAGGCCAGGAGGAGAGGGACAGTAGCAAGAGGCTGGACTCGGACATGCCATGGGCCTCATCCTGCTTGGTGAATACGACTGTCCCTCGGCCATCCTTTTGTCCCCTTGCCCAACACTGCTTGTGGCTGTGCACATGTAGAATGCACAAAGGGCAGGAAATGGCTTCCAGCTGTCCACCCGTCAGTCCCTCAGGACAGGATTCAGGCAGCAATGGAGACGGAGACAGGAGCTGAGTCTAGATGCTGTGCCCCCAGGGGACTGTTTCTATGCGCTCCTTGCTACTCTTTTTTCTTAATTTCTTTTTTTTTTAATTGACAACTTCCATAATTGTAGATGATAACCCATGGTACTGCCCTGCCCCACTTTCTCCTTTGAAATTCCACTTTCTATCCCATCCCCTTCCCCTCTCAGTCAGTCTCTCTTTATTTTGACGTCACGATCTTTTCCTCCCATTATGATGGTCTTGTATAGGTAGTGTCAGGCACTGTGAGGTCATGGAGATCCAGGCCATTTTGTGTCTGGAGGAACATGTTGTAAGGAGTAAGGAGTCCTACCCTTCCTTTGGCTCTTACATTCTTTCCTTCTTTCTTTCTTTCCTTTTTTTTTTTTTTTGTTGGTTTTTCGAGGTAGGGTCTCACTCTAGTCCAGGTTGACCTGGAATTCACTATGTAGTCTCAGGGTGGCCTTGAACTCATGGTGATCCTCCTACCTCTGCCTCCCGAGTGCTGGGATTAAAGGCGTGTGCCACCACACCCAGCTAGGCTCTTACATTCTTTCTGCCACCTCTTCTGCACTGGGCCCCGAGCCTTGGAAGATCCCTGCTACTCTTTAGCTCAGAGACTCTGCTACAGCACTGTGTGGCCATTCATGTTTTCTGGAGAGCAGCTTTGAAGTCACAGAGCGGTGCTGGACTGTCAGGGCCCTGTCATGAGATGTGTGTCTATCTGTGGGCATGATAGGATGCCAGCCAAGGGTAGGAGGCAAAATTCATTCACTTTCTAAAAACCACTGACAGAGGGTACTCATGGGATTGGGGGGGGGGGCTTCCTTATGCCTTTGTGCAGCATGGAAGTTCCCCAGCCTTCCTGACGAGGTCCATGAAGGCTGAAATCCACAGTCTCACTGTCTTCATTTAGTCCTTCAGGATTTCCCAGCCTGGACACCTAAAAATGGAGGGAGAGGGGAGAGAAGGGAGCCAGAGCAGAGGAGTGGGAAGAGGGGAGTCGGGGCAGGGACAACTAGGGGCTCTGGTGTGCAATCAGCACTGACAGTCTCCAGACCCACATTGGGAAGTATTTTTCAACAGCTGTCAACATGGTGCCATTTTTTTTTCGAGATAGATCTCACTATGTAGCCCAGGCTTACATCAAACTCACAGCAATCCTCCTGCCTCAGCTTCCCTACTTAGCACTGGGATGACCATGCTGGGGACAGACAAAGAGAGAATGTGTGCATCAGAGCCTCCAGCCATTGCAAACGAACTCCAGACACATGCGCCCCCTTGTGCATCTGGCTAACGTGGGACCTGGGGAACCGAGCCTCGAACCAGGGTCCTCAGGCTGCACAGGCAAGCGCTTAACCACTAAGCCATCTCTCCAGCCCTGGACTTTTGATAAAAGTAATTTTAATTCCCATATTACAGCAGTTATGTTGTTGTATATTTAGCCCCAACACGAACCTTGAATGGATTCATCTTGGCTGGTGGCCACAAAAACTGTGCCCAAGGACTTACATGGCAAAGTCACTGCTGACATTTCCGCCACTGGGCAGGAACCGGGCAACCTCAGAGGCTCCCAACCTGCTCAGCTGTACCCCCGTGGTGCTTTCCACTTGCCTGGTACAATGAAAACACTTGCTCTTCTCAAAAGCCCAGCACCAGGGCTGGAGAGATGGCTCAGTGGCTAACATGTTTGCCTGCAAAATCTAACGACCCGAGTTCACTTCCCTGGTACCCATGTAAAGCCAGGTGCACAGCGGTGCATGTATCTGGAGTTCATTTTTCAGTGGCTGGAGACCTTGGGTGCCCATTCTCTCTCTCTCTTTCTCTGCTTGCAGATAATAAATAAGAATATGTTTTTGGGCTGGAGAGATGGCTTAGCGGTTAAGCGCTTGCCTGTGAAGCCTAAGGACCCCGGTTCGAGGCTCGGTTCCCCAGGTCCCACGTTAGCCAGATGCACAAGGGGGCGCACGCGTCTGGAGTTCGTTTGCAGAGGCTGGAAGCCCTGGCGTGCCCATTCTCTCTCTCTCCCTCTGTCTGTCTTTCTCTCTGTGTCTGTCGCTCTCAAATAAATAAATAAAAAATTTAAAAAAAAAAAGAATATGTTTTTTAAAAAAAAAATCCCAGCACCACCCAGGGATCTCCACAGTGAAGGACCAGTGCCCCGCTGAGGGACGCATGCCCAGTCAGGAAGCTGGCTCCCATTTGCTCGTACCTTGTAGAGAGCCGACGTGGACGCGGAGCCCACCACCAGGGCTATGCCGATGACTGAGTGGCTGTGGAAGCCGTCGGCATACGTCATCATCACGATGCCGGCAATGGCGAGGATGGCGGCCACAATCTGCAGGGGGGAGGAAAACAGTTAGACGGTGCGAGGGAGTCAGAGGTGCGGTGTGAGGGCCAGGCGGCTCGAATGTTCCGTTTTGGGGATTTTGCTATGGGTGTGTGTGTGTGTGTGATGGGGTTCACGATACCTTTATTCAAAGCCTCCTGGGGAGAATAGGCAGAGGTGTTGCTGCTCACAAGGGCACCTAGCCAAGCTTGGCATGACTGAAAGCCCGAGGCACATGGCAGCTGGGATGGTGGTGTGGCTTTTCCAGCCATGGACACTCACTGTGTGGTCAAGACAAAGCCTCATGGGTAGTCCATGGTGAGTACCCGGAACCAGCTGAGTTCTCACTTCACTTTCCCAAGGTACTTCGTGTGACCTGGCTTTTGTGTTTTCTTAGCTCGCCATGGACCAGCGGGGGCTGCTCACCGCACCCCGACCTCGCTGAGCAGCCCGATCTGTAGCAGTGTCCTCCTGGCAGCTCCCCTTCCCGCTGACCTCAGGACTTCCGGGCTATACAGAAGATTCCTGAACTGGGACACGCGGGACCACGTTTCCAGGGAGAACATGCGCAGCCCAGGGACGCGTGCAAGGACAGCAGGAGGCAGCCGGAGGAGCTGGGGGAGGGGCCGCACTGCCATCGGCTGGCTGAGTTACCGAATAGCCCTGGGGCGAGTTTTTGCTATGCTTTTTGTCATTTCATCCTTAATGCAGACAAATGGCCATCCACCTCTTTTTGTAGCCCTAACAAGTGATCTAGGAGAGGCTAGTGGATCTGCCTCAGGTCGCAGGGCAAAAGGTCAGACAAATGACGAGTCTGCTTGATGGCAAAGCTGGCATAATGTCCGTTAATGGCCAACCATGACTTTACGTGGAATCTGGGCTTCTCGGGTGCGTTCTACAGACATTTTTAGGTTAGTGTGAGGTCACAGGGCTGACTTTCATAGTATATCTGAGCCACACATTTCTAGAACACAATTTCCGCAACATTTTCATATAATGCTACATTGGCCCAGAAAATAGAGGTCATACTGAGGTTGTTCTCTGATTTCAACATGTATACTATGACACATGTGTCCCCCCAATGCACCACCCAGATACACATACAAATAAACAAAAACAAAACCAAACAAAAACCAGGAGGTCCTGTTGAGAATTTTCTCTTATCTCCACATACATTCCACCGAACATGTGTCCACACACACACACACACACAAAAAACAAACAAACAAACAAAAAAACCCAGACATCCTGGTAGCCCTGGTGACTGCTGCGTCCCAGAGGAGCCAGACCTTTGTCTACGTGTGGGGGTGTGTGGGGGTGTGTGTGTAGGCCAGAGGACAACCTTGGGTGTTATTCCTGGTGTCGTTCCTTGGAAATGCCATATTTCTGTTTTGAGACAGGGTCTCTCATTGGCCTTTTAGGCTAGACTTGCTGGTCAGTGAGCCCCAGGGGTCCTCCTGTTTCTGCATCCCCAGAACTGAGATCACAAATGTGCGCTATCATGCCTGTCACTTTGATGTGGGTGCTCAGGACTGAACTCATGTCCTCATGTTTGCATGACCAACACTTTATCCACTGAGCCATCTGCCCAGCCTTGCTCTCTGCCCTCACTGGCTTAGAAGTTCTCTTGCTGTCAGTGGCTTCACTGCATCCCAAACACCCACGTTTAATCTCTAAATGCTGCGTGGTCTGGGAATAGCTGCTCAGTGTCAGGAAGAAACAGACACTGCAAGATAGCAAGTACCCAAGAACAAGTGGACAAGAAAGGGGCCGTGACTATGCGGAAGGGACGCCGGGCTGCTGCGGCCCCCAGGACACAGGTGGGCATCAGAGGGGCCCCCAAGGAGGAGTCGGAAAGGAAGTTGGAAGGAAGGGGAAGGGAAAGAAAAAGAGCCAAATGTCTGATGCGGTGGTTTATCTCCAAATGTACATCTTATAATCGTACTTCTGAAGTTTGAAGAGGTGAAGGAGAACAGGTTGTTATTAATTAATTTACTTTTGTCGAAGACTTGTGAGGCAGATTCTAGACTCTTCTGCCCTCATCACTGTCTATTAAACAACAAGCTGCTAGGAGCTTCAGGGTGGGCAAGAGAGTCAGGGAGAGGCTGCAGGGGTCAGAAGAGAGGGATGGTGGCCACTCTGCTCCCCTCAGCTGAGGAAACTGATATCCCACAGCCACAGCGCCCCACGGGCTCATTTCCACAGATGACACCACAAATAGTGGTGACCTTCTGGGGTCCCAGCACAAATCACAGGGTCTCTGAACCTGGCTGTGGGACACTAGCTTTCCGGGCTACAGCAGACTAGCTGGGATGAAAGTCAGATGGCGAATAGGAAGTGCTGGTCTCACTCTAGGACCATCAGTCAGAAGGTCAGAACCCAGGTCCTTCCTCAACCCACGCTCCTCTCTAAGATTCTGGGTGTGTAGGATGGATGTGTCTGTTGTTTCACGCCTGTGATGGTTTATCTTGCCTGTCAACTTGACCTCAAACCACCTGTGAGGGACAATCTGGGTTATTTTAGCCTGTGAGGGATGTTCACCGGGTAAGTTGAGGTGGGAAGACCCACCTGAACTATGGGCAGTGTTGTTCCTTTGATGGCAGTGTGGGGGGGGTCCCATACTGTATAAAAAGGAGACAGCTACCTGAGGAGTCAGCATGCATCCCTCCGCTTCCTCACTGAGGGCTGAACGTGACCAGCTCTTGCCGCCGTGCCTTCCCCACCATGACCGGTTGTAACCTTGAGCCACACGCGGAAGCAATCCCTTCCTCCCTTAAACTGACTGTCAGATATTCTGTCCCCGTAACAACACCCTCGCGCCTTGCAGTCTCCCGGTTCTCACGTGAAGCTGTCCCTTGCCTAGTCCTGTGCTGAAGGAATGCTGCACAAGGCTGGTCAAATTGGTCCCATGGATTCATGAGAGCATACCCCTCCATCAGGGATCCCCTCAGAGGACATACATGGGCATGTGGAACAAGAGAGCTTCCCCTTACCCTATGCCTCTCCTTTCTCACGCCTTCTGGTTCTCTCAGGACTATCTTGACACAGGGACTGAAGGTGAGAGTGGCCTCTGGTGACAGCCATCACTTCTACTTCTGGGGAACAGAGAAGATGCACAGGCTGGAAAGCTGCCACTGACTGTCTCTCTTCCCACTGACTGTTCCTCCCACCACTGACTGTCTCTCTCTTCACTGATTGTCTCTCTTCCCACTGACTGTTCCTCCCACCACTGACTGTCTCTCTCTCTCTCCACTGATTGTCTCTCCCACCACTGACTGTCTCTCTCTCCACTGACTGTCTCTCTCACCACTGACTGTCCCTCCCACCACTGACTGTCTCTTTCTCACCACTGACTGACTGTCCCTCCCACCACGGACTGTCCCTCCCATTGCCTGCTGGTCTCTTCTATGCAACCACACTGAGAGACCTCAGGCTCCTGGGCTGTGTCCCACATCCCATTAACTTGGTGTTAGCAACTGGCTCTGCTACAGGCTGAGCTGAAAGGGAACTTAAAGCCTTAAGGAGACTGGAGACACGGGCTTGCTGTCTAAAATGAGGTCCAGTCACCCTCAGACTAGGGCTTCTCCCCAGCCTTGCTAAAAACAGAGTGGTGTATGTTTTCTACCAGAGAGAACTCTCTGGATGCTTTTTAGATTTTGCTTAGTTTTGGACAATAATACAAGAGTGAAATAAAGGCCTAATTTTTGCTATCTTTATTTTTTGCATATGTGTGTGTAAGAGAGGTGTGTGGGTGTCTATGCATGTTTCTCTGTGTGCAGGTGCAGACACACATGTGTGAGTATGCATTTTGAGGTCAGAGGTCAACTTTGGGTGTCTTTCCTAGCTGCTCTCCACCTTAGTTTTTGAGACAGGGTCTCTGGCCGAAACTGTGGCTCACCAATCAACTAAGTCAGCCAGCCAGGTAAACCCAAAGGAGCCTCCTGTTTCCTGACTCCCCAGCACTGAAATTACAAGTATGTATGTACTGCTATGCCCAATTTTTACATGGGTCTGGGGTCCAAACTCAGGTCCTCCTCATGCTTGAGAGGCAAGCACTTTACTGACTCATCTCCCAGCACCCAACCCCAATTTTAAAATGCACATCTCCCAACATTCGCCCTCCTGGTTCCTGGTCTGCTTCATCCATTCAAGGACTATCAGGGCTTGTGGGCAGCTGTGTGGCTCTCTAGAGTCTCCTCACGCCCCACCCTCAATGTTCTCCACACTGGATTCAGGTCACAGCCCCCACCCCTCGTCCCTCACTAAAGGTCAAGATTAGGCCCAAGTTAGCACCCATGTCCCCCTGGAAGCACTTGTACATTTTGGTTACTGAAAACATCATTTAGAATTGGTTGACATGGGAGCCAGCCCCATCCTTCCTGGTTTGAAGCCCTTACCACAATGCGTTGTCAGGTCATGAATGTCATGTACAATCAGAAACTTTACGCTTTCCACGGCCGTACCAGGAAGGCTGAGTTACCTCAGCTGGTAGGCACTATCACTGGTACTTCACACCACAGACTTCTGTCACCTGTCACACAAAACTGACTCTTTAAGTGTTTCCAGTCTCTGACACTGTCACAAGAACTGACCTGATTCACCCGCCTACTCTGCAAGAAACAAAAATATTAACATCAAGAAACGGTAGCACTGACCAAGGCCCAGGAGCTGGAGACACACCAGCCTACATGATTCTCACAGTTGCCAATGAACAGTCATAATCTGCCCACTTTAGGCAACTAAGACACAGAGCTATTGGCATTCTACTCAAGGTCCCACAACTTATGAGTGGAGCAAAGAACCACAGCCTCGTCACTTGATCCCAGCCTCGGCACCCTGTCACCATTCAAGAACTTCTGGCCCAGGACACACATGAAAAGCACCCTTAAGCAAAGAGGCGAGGGCATCCTGGGCTCCATTCGTACAGACACATCATCTCAGCAGCACCCAGACACCAGGAGTGGCCGGGGTCTTCCTCGCACTGAGACACATCCCCTCTGTGGTGGTTTGAACGTAAAATGTGCCCCTGTAGACTTATGTGTTTGAATACTTAGCCCCCAGTTGGTGGCGCTATTTGGGAAAACTGTAGAACCTTTAGGATATGGAGCCTTGCCCGAGGAAGTGTGTCACTGGGGGCTGAGGTGTCACGGCCCAGCCCTAACCACTTTCTCTTCTTCCTCCATGCTGATGTGAAGATGTGACACAGACTTCCTGCTCTGGCCAGCCATGCTTTCCCTGCCACAGTGGACACTTCCCCTTAAACTGCAAGCTGAACATAAACCCTTCCCTTCCTTAAGCTGCTTCCGGTCGGGTGTTTTGTCCCAACAATGAGAAAGCAACCATTCTTCTGATCTGGATCTGCCGGCTCTCCCCAGGAGCAATGATCCCAAGATCTAAGAACTATCTTAACTGCACCAGTCTCTTATGCAATGAAGCTGACCATTGGCCACATCCTTCACACCACGCAGTGGGCACTGGTCATTCAGTGCCCGGAACAGAGCCACATTAGCTCCCTAGAGTCTTTTGGGATTCCCCAGTGGAAGGAGCTGCCTGACTCAGGAGATAGTATAGAGGCTGAGTGGTGTGCACAGTTGAGATCTGACCTTGGACCTCACCCTCCAGCCATCTATGCAGGGAAACGTCCAGTCTTATAGAGGCTGCAAACTCTCTGAGCTCTGCAAGATGAGACAGGGCAGTCCCTGCAGTCTTCAGGGAGAAGTTCTTCCAAGGCTAGCCATGGCATTAGGAAGAAACCACGCCTGCACAGTGCTTGCAAATCACAACACCCTATCACCCACCCAGGCTGGTCTGTAGCCTTTCACTCCAGCACCGGCCACGTGCTGCAAGCCGTCAGCATAAAACTGCAGGAAGTGGTGGTCAGCAGAGTGCATGGCTCAGAGGCCACATGGCCAGGCCGTGTCACAGTTCCAAGGTATTGGGAGGCCTCCCTCCTATCCATGAACGACAACCAGATACAGACCCACAAGTCTCAAAGGGCCATCCTGCTCTTGGAATCTATGAGAGAGTGGTTCAAGTTTGTTCACACCTGCTTCTCTCAACCTCCTGACAATTCTTTTTGTCCTCTCTGAAGCTCCATCATTGACCTTGAAACTTTTCTTTCTAGTAACAAGAATTAGCTTGGGGCATCTGAATCATGGCCCACATTTCCATGAAGTCTCTTGACTGCCCCTAAATGAAGTCTGGAAAGGCAAGAGAAGGGGCAGTGGCTCCAGGACTTCTATCTAAGTCTTTAGCCTCAAGTCATGCAAGCCTGTGGCCAGTGACCGAGGGAAACACCTGCAGCCCTTGAAGAGATGTATTAGATCATTTATTTGCTGAAGGCTTTTCTGGGTGGCAGCCCAGGGTGTGAGTTTTCATTCCAAAATTAACACTGAGCCTCAAAACAAATTCACCCCCAGCTTCAGACTAAAAATACAAGCCAGCAGTTGACTCATGTCCCCACTGCTGTTTGAATAACTCAGGTGGGCGTGAGCCCACTCTTAGGGTGATGTCACTGTTCCCAGGACCATGAGGCAAGGACAGAAGTGGAAGACCTGAAGCTCGCCCCTGTTGGGGTCATCACAACTAGCTTAAGTGGAGCTGCCTAACAGTGGGCACTGAGCTTCCAGGCAGGAAGTGGTACGCGATGGGCTGTGGCCACAAGAGAGCCAGAAAAGTGGCCAATACTTTTCTGCCCTGTTTGTAAAGTGCTGACAGGCAGAGGAAGCCCCTGGCCACCAGAGGGAGCCAGGTAGAAGCCACTAGAATTCTGTCCTTCACTGCCAGCTGGGTTTTAGTAAGCATATTTACCATACAACTATTATGAAATCCGATGAGCTATGAATTTACTAAGACTTGCCTATAAAACTCAAGGCCATCCGAGGGATTTCACTGCATCCTCTCTATCTATGGTGTGAACCCCACTCACTACCCCCAACCCCAACACTACCACACACACAGTTTGGACTTGGCATGAGTGTGTCTGACCACATGGTTCAGGCCAAGCCTCGAGAGCCTCACACCCACGTGTCCTCAGAGTTTTGTACAGCTCCTCACCAGAAAGCAGGAGTGGCAGAAAGCCCCAGGCCACAGGGCAGGGCATGCCACATGCTGAAGCCTGGAACATCGCCACGGGGTAGGGGTGGGCACACAGGAAAAGGAGCACACTGTCACTCTCTGGCTGTCACTCCACTTGGCTGGCACACACTTTAGAGAAGGCTTGTTGGAATGCTTGAAATGAAAGGTGCTTTCATGAGCGCTTGTCTAGAATGGTTTGCAAGCAAGAAGGCCGGCGAGACGCGCCAAGAACAGAGCCCGGGCTTTTTCTGCCGCAGGTCAGAAGGGTCAGCACTCAGCGGCGTGGCACACGGAGCTAAGCAAGCCAATGGGCAGGATCTGGCTGGCATGACTGAGTGAGTGAGGAAGAGAGAATAAAGAACTTACCCTCACTCCCATGAACCTGTCCCTGAGAACGGTCCACGAGAGCAAGAACACAAAAGCTTTGTTGCAGCAGAACAACACGGAGACATCCGTGGTGTTTATTTTCTTTATTGCGTATAAGTACAGGTAGTTTGTGAGTGTCCAAAGAACACCGAAAGGGGCTGCCTTGGTAAAAAACACCTTCAAAGTCAAGCCATTGTCTCCAAAAAATCGACAGCATTCCCTAAAACAAGGAGAGAGAGGCAGTGTTATTATCATTTCCGGCTGATGTTGACCATGACTTTTCCTAGACCCTGGTAAGATTTACTTTCTTAAGAGAAACTAGAGGAAGGGGTAGGGTCTTTTAAAGAACTTACTATCATCTTGAATAAACACTTTCTGTTCAAGCGTCTGGATCGTTCCTTTAGTCCACTGAAAGGTCTTGACATGGCAGATCATTCTTTCTGCCTACACCCTGTTTGGAGCTGAGGGCTTTACATGGAAGTTGGGATGATCTGACCTGGAGACCCCCGGCCCACGGTGGGTGACTGCAGTGTTCTGTCACTTGTTGAGTAAGAGGAGGAAGTCACTGCAGCCAAGAGTGTCCAACTTGTGGCCTGGGCCACCTGCAGCTGAGGATAGCCATGAATGTCTCCCAACATGAAACGGTAAATTCACTTGATGCACACGGCATTTTTTGCATGTATAGGTGTGTGATATGTGTACATGTACACACACACACATACATATAGATATATATTCATATGTATGTGGGCAGCATGCATGTGTCAGGGGTCTTATTCAGTTGATCTACAACTTTTCTTTTTCAGGTGGGGTCTCACTCTAGCCCAGGCTGACCTGGAATTCACTATGTAGTCTCAGCATGGCCTCAAACTCATGGCAATCCTCCTACCTCTGCCTCCTGAGCGCTGGGATTAAAGGTGTGTGCCACCACACCCGGCTTATTTTAGTATAATTTTTTAAGCTTGGTTGCATGGTTCTCTAACCTGGACTTCATAAATGACAACATTGTGTTGCAATGACAGAAGGTTAGACATCCCCTTCTTGGAGACGCGAGGGTGGTAGAGAAGAAAGGACACTTGTTAAAATTTTCCCCCAGCTGGAATTGCGGTCAGGCATGGGCAGGCACTTTTTGAGCACGTTCATTCATCCTGGCTATGAAGCAAGGACATCTAACTGCCGCATCCCATCTATACATCTTACTGAATGGTCTCTTCCGTCCTCCAGAAGCCCACCTGAACAGAACCAGCAAGCCAGCCCAGAACATCAGACTCTGATAAAATGCAGTTAGACCAGGAAACACTGCAGGAAAAAGCCTTTCCAGCCCTTTGGATGATCCAAGGTAAGACCACCGGGTATCGTAAGATGTGTTTAAGGAACGTAAAGCCAGCCTTCTGCACACGGAAGAAGCAAGCAGGAGAGACAGGGCCTTAGGGATGAAAAACATGGGGACTTCCCATGGAGAGGGACTTGGTCCGCTGTGAGCTGCCTGCTCCCTTGGCTGTCTGGAGTGAAGACATCACTCTGGTGGGACCTTGGGAGCTGAGTAAGGAGATGTTGTCTCCAGTGGGTCTCTGTCCAGATGCACAGACATGGTGCAGTTTACAGACAAGGTGAGCAACAGTGGCCAGTGATTTAGACATTGACTTAAATAAAGCTAAGGAAAAGACACCACCAACTCTAACCAACTACATTAAAATAGGAATTTTTCTGCCTAGAGTGGTGGATACAATACAATACAGACAGAAAATTAAAAAGAAGAGTCAAAAGAGAGTTGGTAATACTTTAAATTTAATTTTGTCATTGTTCCTACAATCTAAAATTCAATCTGTATTGTTAGCTGAGTACAGCGTATTACATAAGAAACAGGAAACTCATTAGAGAAGAGTGAGGGCAGGGAGATGGGAAGAGAGGGACACTTATCGTTTGATAAATCATGGGACAGTTTTTCTACCTGCGCTGAGCTCAGAGTCCTGTCTGCTTCTCAACCAACCAGCTCCAGGTAGAATGTTTGAGTCACTAAGTTTGCCATGAAACTGGTTCCATGGAATTGCCTCCACAGCCCTCTAACAGACAGGCTGATGTTGCTGTTTGCTAAGAGATGTTTTCAGAGCATTAATACTGCATTCTCTCTCTCTCTCTCTGTGTGTGTGTGGGGGGGGAGTAGGTCTGCATAGCCCCAGGGACCAGTGTCCAGGAAGGTAGCTTCCTTTGTGATTGTCATTACGGGCACTGCAAAGGGCTGGCAGTTCCCTGAGTGCAATCATAAGGTAAGAGAAGTCCTTTCTAGGCATTATTAGTAACTGATTTCAGGGGCTGGAGAGATTGCTCAGAGGTTAAGGCGCTTGCCTACAAAGCCTAAGGACCCAGGTTTGATTCCCCGGTGTCCACGCAAAGCTAGATGCACAGTGATACATGCATCTGGAGTTTGTTTGCAATGGCTGGAGGCCTTGGTGTGCCTGTTCTCTGTCTGTCTCTCTCTGCTTGCAACTAATTAAATTAAATTAAAGTAGTAACCGATTTCAACTATACTTAACAGTTTTCCTTTCACAAGGGGTCACCAAGTGTTATGGCTTGAATCTGAATGGTCCCCCACAGTCTTATGTTTTGGACACATGTTCCCCGGCTGGTATTGCTACTGTAGGAGGCTGTGGAGCCTAGAAGTGGTGGGTACTAGGTGATGTACGCAGGTCACTAGTGGTGGGTCTTTGAAGGTTATACCCGGTCGTGCCTCGCTTCTGCCTCGTGGTATTTGAAAATGTAAATAGCCTCCTCACTCAGTTGCTATCATGCCTTCCCTGCCATGATGAGCAGAAACCTTATAATTCTGCGAGCAAAAATAACTATTTTCTCCTTAAATGGTTTCTATCAGGTGGTGTGGTCACCATGGTCCGTGTGGTGGTTTGACTCAGGTGTGCTCCATAAACTTAGGTGTTCTGACTACTAGGTTCCCAGCTGATGGAGATTTGGGAGTTAACATCTCCTGGAGGCAGATATTGTTGGGGGTGGACTTATGGGTGTTACAGCCAGTGACTCCTTGTCAGTGTTTGGCACACTCTTCCTGTTGCTATTGTCCACCTTATGTTGGCCAGGGGATGATGTCCACTCTCTGCTCATGCCATCATTTTCCCTGCCATTGTGGAGTGTCCCCTCAAGTCTGTAATCCAAAATAAACATTTTTTCCCCTAAAGCTGATCTTGGTTGGGTGATTTCTGCCAGCAATGTGAACCTGACTGCAACAGTAATCTTGGTATGAGAGTGGGGTTTCTGCTAGACACTTGACTGTGTGGCTTTGGCCTTTTGGAGCTGATTTTCAAGAGGAATGTGGGAGGATTTGAAACCTTGGCCTAAGAGATGCCTTGCAGTGCTGTACCTACAGCTTGATGGGCTATTCTGGTCAGAGTTGAAAGACCTGAAAGCAGTAAGAACTATGGACTGTGAGGTTTGGCTTATGAGGGTGAGAAAGAGCTTTGCTTGGACTGGGATAGAACCAGTTTGTGTGAGAAGGCTGATGTTATGACCATGTTCTGAGATGTTGTGCAGGGTTGCTTTACATAGAAATGGACTGATGTGAGCAGAGGGATATGGCACAGAAATGAAATCTATGGGCCAAAACTGCTGCCCATTCAGCTGCAATTGAGAGATTACAACCTTTGAGATTGGGCCAGCTGAGCTGCACTGGGGCAACAGGAAGAATGTAGACTCTTTTGAAGGGACCTGAGTGCTTAAGGAGTGTGTTTGACACACTCTCCGGTTTCTGTCGTCCACTTTACGTTGGCCAGGGGTCGATGTCTACCCTCTGTTCATGCCATAATTCTCCCTACCATTGTGAGTCTGTAAACCAAAATACCTCCCTCCCCCAAAGCTGCTCTTGGTCAAAATTTCTGCCAGCAATGCGAACCTCACTGCAACAGTCTGTAAGTAACCTATACACAATGCTGGTATCACACCTGTCTTGCTGATATCAAATGAAATGAAATAGAACGGTGTTGCAGTCCGGTTTGCATTGCGTTAGAAATCACCCAACCAAGAGAAGCTTCTGGGAAAAGGAGATTTATTTTGGCTTACAGGCTTGAGGGGAAGCTCCACGATGGCAGGGGAAAACTATGGCATGAGCAGAGGGTGGACGTCACCCCCTGCCCAACATAAGATGGACCACAGCAACAGGAGGGTGTGCCAAACATTGGCATGGGGAAACTGGCTATAAAGCCCATAAGCCCACCCCCAACAATACACTCCCTCCAGGAGGCATTAATTCCCAAATATCCATCAGCTGGGAACCTAGCATTCAGAACACCTAAATTTAAGGGGGACACCTGAATCAAACCACCACAAACAGTTTATGATGTGGCATGGGCCATCTCAAGGCAACAGGACAGCTATCATCCTCTTTATGGATCTGTGTTTGACTTCTCCAAGCCTGACAGTTGTGTAAAAGGCGAAGCAGTGGGAGGCAGGACACAGACATGGTTTGGAACTGACCATCAAGTTGCTGGAAATGTGGAGAGAAGTGGCTTTCTTTTCTTTTTAAAATATGTTTTTCTATTTATTTATTTATTAGGGTGAGAGAGAGAGAGAGAGAGAGAGAGAGAGGGAGAATGGGTGTGCCAGAGCTTCTAGCTAGCTATTGCAAACAAACTCCAGATGTGTGTGTCCCCTTGTACATCTGGCTAACGTGGGTCCTGGGGAATTGAACCTGGGCCCTCTGGCTTTGAAGGCAAGTGCCTTAACTACTAAGCCATCCCTCCAGCCCAAGAAGTGGGTTTCTGATGCGGGAGACATTTTGAAAAGGCATGAGCTGTGGACCTGGCACAGTTCTGTTCGACTCTGAGAACTTGTGGGCAGGGAGCTAGAGCTTAGCTTGGTGAACCTTGCTTCTAATGACACCAAGCCAAGTGACCCCTGCTGGGCTAGTGAGCCTTGTGCTGTTTTAAGACCAAGGGCCAGTCACTAAGCCACGGTTGCCTGCTTTTTGTATGCCCTTAACTGCAATCCTACATCTCTCCATGGTACCAAAGAACTCCAGACCTTAGTCCTCCATCCCTCTACAGTACCATACTCTATGTTTCTGTTCAAACAAGACCCCTGGGGAATAATTCTTTACTTCTCCTTTTTCCTCTTCACATTAACGTCACCACCTAGACCTGCAGATTACGTTTCCTAAATATTTCATCCCAAAGGCCACTCCTCGGGCCCATTTCTGTGTCCCCTCTCACGTGCTACTTCCCCTGGAGTTAATCAAGTCTTCCATTTATAACCAAGTATGCTGTACCTGGCAGATTACTTTATTCCAGACCAAGCAGATGAAGATCGACTTTGTTTTCTGTGTAAACCCAGGCACTTCACCAGATAGTTTATATGAGAGATTCATTTCTGACAACATTCCCAAGTTCAAAGTAAGTCCTGACAGCCTTCCCTCAGCAGCTCTGTGTTTCTGTTGTACCCAAATGTTCACAGGATCACCTGGCATTCCCATCCACAGAACGATATTATGGTGCTGTTTAACTTTCAAAGTCTTGGAGGAGTCACACAGTTTGAAATTTTCTGCTCAAAAGAAATATTAGTCACACATATAGTCGTTGCTAAAAAAATACATTAAGATATAACTGCACTATATTTAAATTTTTTTCACATATTTCTCATGTGCAGCCAAGATTGTGTCCAAAGATTTATTCTCATTCTCTGAATGTTTCTCTCCTTTTCTCTCTCCATTATTTCTTAATTTTTTCCTTTATGTGTATGATACATGCAAGTGTGCATACTGTACTGTGGTGGGGGGCTTGCCTACAGTGGCCAGAGCAGAACACTGGGTCTCATCGCTCTTCCCCCTGGTTTCATTTAGAACACAGTCTACAGCCGGGCTCCGACGGTCCTCAGGTGTCCTGAACCATCGCTCTTCCACCTGGTCTCCTTTAGGACATGGTCTCTTCACTGATCTTGAAGCCTGCATGGCTGGCATGATTCTGGTGTTCTGCTCCCCTGTGGGACTGGGTCACAGGTAAGTATGGTTTCTTTTTAACCTATTGTGTGCTTGTTTCAGCATATTTACTATGATGTGCTTAGGCACTCTTTTTATTTCCCCACAGCATAGCAATCTAAGGCTTGATGTCTTCAATGAACTTTGGAAAACTTTTGGTCAATATATTCTCCCCCCTCTACTGCTGGGTTTTTAATTATATAGAGATCAGGCCTTTCCTCTGTGTGCCCTCTAAGTATTATGTGATGTTTCTTTTTATAATTTTTCCCCTTATCTTTTTCTTTTTCTGAGGTAGGGTCTCACTCTAGCCCAGGCTGACCTGGAATTCACTGTGTAATCTCCAGGTGGCTTTGAACTCACAGAGATCCTCCTACCTCTGCATCCTGAGTGCTGGGATTAAAGGCGTGTGCCACCATGCCGGGCTACTTTCCAATTTTAAATCTCTGTCTTGTTGTGTCTAACCTGCTGTTCAGCTCATCTACAGATTCTAAATTTCTGTCATTGTGCTTTCCATTCCCAGGACATCCTTTGCTAATTGTTTTAGAGTTCAGTTTTATGTTGAAATCCTTCATATGCTCATGGGTGCTCTTGGATATATTATTCACCATTATTTTTTAATTTTTTGTTTATTTTTATTTATTTATTTGAGAGCAACAGAGAGAGAGAGAAAGAGGTAGATAAAGAGAGAGAGAGAATGGGCGCGCCAGGGCCTCCAGCCACTGCAAACGAACTCCAGATGTGTGCGCCCCCTTGTGCATCTGGCTAACGTGGGTCCTGGGGAACCGAGCCTCGAACAGGGATTCTTAGGCTTCACAGGCAAGCGCTTAACCACTAAGACATCTCTCCAGCCCACTCACCATTATTTTGCAGTCTTTATATGATAACTCTAAAATATAGGGCATCTCTGGATCAGGTTCTAGTTCCTTTTATTTTTATTTGTTTTTGGAGCATCTGGTCCTGTTCTCTTGGAAGCATGTTTTATTGATGAAAAGCTAAGTATGAACCACTGTAGGGCTCAGGTGATTCCAACTTCCTCTAGCAGTGGTGTGTGTGTGTGTGTGTGTGTGTGTGTGTGTGTGTGTGTGTGTGTATTTTTGGCCTGAAGACCACCTTGACTAGTTGGTGCTTATCAACTCCTGTTTGCCCTCCTTCCTTACTCTTTGTTCTTACTCTTCCACTGGGCTCGACTGAAAGTAATGGTTTCCGACCAGGGCTGCTCCCGCTTGGTGAGCCTGAACTCCAGCTTTCCTTGTCAGCAGCAAAAGATGAGTAAGGTCGTTGCCTCAGTGGCTGTCTTCCTGCTTGGTGTCTGTATCTGACCCCAAATATCCATGGCTTAGGAGCCTGTCGACGCTATGTAGGGTAACTGCAAGTGGGAGTTGGGCTCACTCTGTCCTTGCTCTCTGAGATTGTGACTTGGTTCTGACAGCTCTGAATTGCTGGTCTGGCTTCCCGTTTCAACGAGTACCATTGGCTCTCCGTGGCTCATTACTTCTTTGGTGCTCTCAAATAATCTTCTGGTAAAACCATTTCCGATTTTTATAATTCTTCTCAGGAGGGTGACTCTGACCGATTGTCACAGCACCATGGAAGTGGCTCACATTTTTAAGGACTTTAAATTTGCTAAAAATACTTGGCAAACAGCATGGGATTTATAGACTCACCCCCCCCCCCCCATTTTTCAAGGAAGGGTTTCACTCTAGCCCAGGCTGACCTGGAACTCACTCTGAAGCCTAGGCTGGTCTCAAACCTACAGAGATCCTCCCTCCTTGGCCTCCTGAGAGCTGGACTAAAGGTGTGTGCTACCACCACCCAGCTCCTGTAGACCTTCTTGATGTCTTTCATCAGTTCAGGGAAATTCTTTGCCAATTTATTATTCCCCCTCTACTCCTGGGATCCCAACTGAGAAAACTGGGAAGTAGCTTGGTTGGGTTATAACAGACAGCCTGGAAGATTGGTAAGGACATGGCTCTAGGGCCCCGATCCAGAGATTCCATCTCAGCCAGCCTAGGACGCAGCACAGGCACTGACCTATTTGAAACAGGGTTCAGGAGATTCTAATGGGTGCTGGAGCAGTTCTGGGCTTGGGAGCAAGTTCTCTGGATCTTCCTCTACATGTGTTAGAGAGTATATAGGGCACCCATAAACACTTGGTCTAAGCCAATGTCATGTCTTTCCAATGACAATGTCATCCCAAGATTACTATTACCCATGTTTTTGCTTCTTCTCAAAAACTTTAATTAACCAAATGTGTTATTCTGAGTAAAACTGTGTAAATTCGGGCTGGAGAGATAGATTAGCAGCTAAGGCATTTGCCTGAAAAACCAAAGGACCCAGGTTTGATTCCTCAGGGCCCATGTAAGTTAGATGCACAAGGTGGCATATGAATCTGGAGTTCGTTAGAATGGCTGGATGCCCTAGTTCACCCATTCTCTCTCTCTTCCTCTCTCTCTCTCTCTCTCTCAAATAAAAAAAAAAAATGCTGGGCATGGTGGCCCATGCCTTTAAAAAAAGGTGTAAATTTTCAGGAAGATTCACAAACAACCCTCTCCCTCAGCCCTCAGGATTCTGCTCAAATGCTGAAGAGACCTACCCAGACATCTGCTATACAGAGGCAAGTCTGCTGCCTTGGTCACTGCCAGCATGCTCCCCGCCTCATTTCTCCGTCACAGGCACAGTCACCCCCCGAGATGTTAATATACGTTATCCACTTGACTATGACTGACACACAAAAGGCTGGCTGTGGATGTAAGTACACATCCATGAAACCAATGCCACAATCAGTTTAATAAACACATCTATCACCTCCAAGGGTTGCCTCTTGGTTTTTATTGCTAGGAACAGCAGGTCTGCAATTCCGGCTACTGAGGCTGAGGCAGGAGGATCAATCATAAACTCAAGAGCAGATTGGTCAACTTATTAATACTTTTTAAAAATTTTTATTAGCATTTTCCATGATTATAAAAAAATTCCCATGGTAATTCCCTCCCTCCCCCCACCACACTTTCCCTTTTGAAGTTCCATTCCTCATCATATTACCTCCCCATCTCAATCATTGTACTTAAATATATACAATATCAACCTATTAAGTATCCTCCTCCCTTCCTTTCTCTTCCCTTTATGTCTCCTTTGTAACTTACTGGCCTCTGCTACTAAGTATTTTCATTCTCACGCAGAAGCCCAGTCATCTATAGCTAGGATCCACATATGAGAGTGAACATGTGGCGCTTGGCTTTCTGGGCAACTTATTAATACTTTTTGTCTCATAATTTAGAAAAAGATAAAACAAAAAGCTAAGATACAACTCAGTGGTAAGGTGTTTGTCCAGCGTGTGAGACCCTGGGTTCAATATATATGGATTTATATTATGCATATAAACATACTAGGGATATATATATATGAGACATATCTTCTTAAGAAAAATTGAGGGTGTGGTGGTTTGGTTCAGGTGTTTCCCCATAAACAGGTGTTCTGAATGCTAGGCTCCCAGCTGATAGAGATTTGGGAATTAACACCTCCTGGAGGCGGTGTATTGTTGGGGGAGGGCTTGTGGGTATTATAGACAGTTTTCCCTTGCCAGTGTTTGGCACATTCTTCTGTTCGGTTGTCCACCTTATGTGGGCCAGGGGGTGATGTCCACCCTCTGCTCTGCCATCATTTCCCCTGTCATCATGGAGCTTCCCTTCGTGTCTGTAGCCCAAAAGCTGCTCTTGGCCAGGTAGTTTCTGGCAGCACTGCAAGCCTGACTGCAACAGAGGGGCTGGACAGACAGCTCAGTGGCTGAAGGTGCTTGCAAAGCCTGGCAGTTCCGGTTTCAGTCCCTAGCCACCTATGTAAAGCCGGGTACACAAAGTGGCACATGCATCTGGGATTTGTTTGCAGTGGCCAAAGGTCCTGTCATACTCATTCTTTTTCTCTCTCTCTGTTTATAAATAAATAAATAAATAGAATAAAGGAAGTGTTGCAGTCAGGTTCACATTGCTGGTAGAAATCACCGAACTAAGAGCAGCTTTTGAGAAAAAGAGGTTTATTTTGGCTTACAGGCTCGAGGGGAGGCTCCACGATGTCAGGGGAAAATGATGGCATGAGGAGAGGGTGGACATCTCCCCCTGGCCTGCATAAGTGGACAACAGGAACAAGACAGTGTGCCAAACACTGGCATGGGGAAACTGGATATAACACCCATAAGTACACCCCCAACAATACACTGCCTCCAGTAGGCGGTAATTCCCAAATCTCCATCAGCTGGGAACCTAGCATTCAGAACACCTAAGTTTATAATAAGGGACAACTGAATCAAACCACCACAGGTAGTCTGAAATATGCAATGTAGTACTGTTTGTTACTCTACTGAATGGTTGATCTTGAGGACTTACCTTGTATAACTGAAACTCACACCCTTTTGTTCAACTTTTCTTTCTACTCTCAACCCCTGCCACGCAGGTCCTGGCAGTAACCGTTCCACTTTCTGCTTCGGTGTTTGACTACTCTAGATTCCCCATGTAACTGCGATCATGTACTATCTGCCCTTCCTCGTGTGCCTGGTTTATTCCACGCCGCACAGTGTCCTACAATTCCAACTATGGTGTCCCAAATGACAGGGTGTCCTTGTTTCATTTAGGGCTGCAAAATTATAATGTAGTTATTGTAATACAATATACATCTTATTTATTTATTTAACAGAGAAAGAGAGACAGAGAGAGAATGGGCACACCAGGGCCTCCAGCCACTGCAAACGAACTCCAGACATGTGTGCCCCCTTGTGCATGTGGCTAATGTGGGTCCTGGGGATGGAATGAGGGACCTTTGGCTTTGTAGGCAAGTTCCTTAACTGCTAAGCCATCCCTCCAGCCCTAAAACATACATCTTATAAGCTGCACGTTTCTTTTTTTTTTAAATTTTTTAAAAATCTTTTATGAAAATGGAAGCAGCCTAGACAGAAGTGACCCGCACCTTCCATTTATATAAGTGGACTCAAGTGCCACTGAGGGGGAAGGAGGGGTCCCTGGCTGTGATCAGAACTGGTGGGCAGGGATTTGCCACATTTCTTTAAAAAAAACTTAATTTTATTTGATATATATTATAACAGGTTATACTCTTTTATCCTCTCGTCCCTGCTCCTGTTTCCCTGGGGCCCTCCTAAGAGGGGTTATGGTATTCACTGTGGGGTCATGAAGGCCTCAGCCAGTCCCTGTGGAGTATGGGGAGGGGAAACCATGCCTCAGAGTATTCCTACTTATCTGTTGCTCTTAGAGTATTTCTGCCTCCTCTTTCTCAATGTTCATGGAGCCATGGCAGGGCTGTTGACAGTCTGATTTAGTGTGGCCTCTGGATTTCTGCTTTGATGGGTTTTGACTGATCACTGTGTCTGTCACCATTGCCCTGGAGCTGGTTATCAGGTTAGCAGTAAGAGCAGTATTCATCTTGCTGCTTCCTCTGCAAGTTCTCCTGAAACCGGGCTGATGTGGTAGAGTTTTGTCATACTTTTTGACAGTCCATTATTGCTTCCATGTTGTTGCCATGTCAACAAGGGAAATAGAGCCCATCTTTCAGCAGGCTTTTACTTTCCCTTCCCAGGTTGGCCAGCTCTCCTGATTGGTTCAGTGCTCTTCACTTCATTTGCATGCATTCAACCAATGAACATCCACTTAGGTCTATACAAGTGCCTGGGCACAATCTCTTGTTGCCAGACTTGAAAGATGTGTGCATAGGGAAAAGACCTATCCTGTCTTGCTCCCAGCAGCCAGAGCTGCTCAAGACTGACTGACCACAGGGCCAGAGCTGCTTTGGGGGCCTGAACCTGCTTCTACTCTCAGAGTCTGGACTAGGTTGGACCTGCTCCACTGGGACCCACTCCTCCTGCTTTTATGTGGGACCTGGAGAATCAAACCTGGGTCCTTAGGCTTTGCAGGCATGCACCTTAACAACTAAGCCATCTCTCCAGCCCTCCACCTTAGTTTTTGAGACAAAGTCTTTCACTGGGCCTTGAGCTTACTGTGTTGTCTAGACTAGCCAGCCCATAAGCGCTGGGGATCTACCTGTCTCTGCCTCCCTAGTGCTGGATTACAGATGTGTGTCACCACAATTAGTTTTTTATTTTATTTTATTTTATTTTATTTGTGAAAGCATTCACATGGTAGAATATATGTGTGGTGTGGTGTGTGTGATGTGTAGTATGCACGTGTGTGAGCAGATGTGCGTGCCCCAGGCTTGTGCATGTGAAGGCCAGAGGAGAATGCCTGGAGCTCTCTTATCGCTCATCTGCACATTACTTGAGACAGGGTCTCTACCTCAGTCTGGAGTTTCTGTCCATCAGTGAGCCCCGGTGGTACTCCAATCTCCACTTCCACCATAGACTGGGGTTACAGACACGTATGGGCACACCTAGGTCTTTTTTTTTTTTTTTTTTTTTTGAGGGAGGGTCTCACTCTAGCCCAGGATGACCTGAAACTCTTTAGCTCCAGGCTAGCCTCAAACTCACAGTGATCCTCCTACCTCTGCCTCCCATGTGCTGGGATTAAAGGTGCAAGCCACCCAGCTCTATTTCTTTTAAATTTTAACTTACTTATTTGAAAGGAGGGCGGGGGGAATGAATATGAACATAAATGGGCATGCCAGGGCCTCTTGACACTGCAAACAACTCCAGATGCATGCACCATTTTGTGCATCTGGCTTTACGTGGGTACTGGGGACTCCAACCCAGTCTGTCAGATTTTGCAAGCAAGCACCTTAACTGCTGAGCCATCTCTCCAGTCCCCACACCTAGCTTTTTTTGTACTTAATTTATTTATTTAGGAGGGAGAAAAAAAGAGAGGGGGGGATATGGATATGGGAACACCAGGGTTCCAGCCATTACAAACGAACTCCAGGCACATGTGCCACCTTATGCATCTGGCTTACGTGGGTCCTGGGGAATTGAATCTGGGTCCTTTGGCTTTGCAGGCAAGTGCCTTAACCACTAAGC
Organism: Jaculus jaculus; assembly: GCF_020740685.1. Classification (NCBI taxonomy): domain Eukaryota; kingdom Metazoa; phylum Chordata; class Mammalia; order Rodentia; family Dipodidae; genus Jaculus; species Jaculus jaculus. The sequence continues at coordinate 11,523,792 of NC_059106.1, read as the reverse complement.
CATCTCTCCAGCTCCCCCCACACACCTAGCTTTTTATGTGGGTTCCAGGCAGCAGAACTTGGTGAACTCTGGCCCAAGAGGTCCTCACACGTCAGCACCCAAGAACTCTCAACAATTCGTTTCCCCAGCCCGTCCCACCCAACATTTTTACGTGGATTCTGCGGCTCAAATCCAGGTCATCATGCTGGCGCAGCAAATGCTTTACCCACTGAGCCACCTTCCCTTTCCCCAGAGTGCACTTTATTTTTTTGTTTTGTTTTTTTCAGGTAGGGTCTCACTCTAACTCTGGAATTCACTATGTAGTCTTAAACTCACAGTGCTGGGATTAAACTGCTGTGCCACAGGACAGCTAGAGAGAGATAGATGATAGATAGATAGGTGATAGATAGATGATAGATAGATGATAGACAGATAGTTGATAGATAAATAGATGATAGACAGATAGATGATACACAGATAGATAGATAGATGATAAATAGATGATAGATGATATATACATAGATAGGTGATAGATAGATAGATAGATAGATAGATAGATAGATAGATAGACAGACAGACAGATCATCCAACCCCTGGGAGACTCCTGTGTATCTGACTCTGTGTTGTGAATTTGTGTGGTCCGTGTGCATGTGGTTCATGTGTCTTCAAGTGCATGCGTATGTGGTTTACCTGTCGTTCCTGAAGCATCATCATCCACTTTTATTTCGAGACAGTGTCTCTTGGCCTGGAACACCCAACGTAGGCTAGACTGGCTGGCCAGCGAGCCCCAGGGGTCCTCTTACCTGCCTCCCCATTGTACGCCGCCATGCCCGGCTACTGTTACGTGGGTTCTAGGGACTGAATTCCAGTCTCCTTCCTGCGGGGAGCACTTCACTGCCTGCCTCCCCGAGCCCCGCCTCAGGAGTCTTTGATCTAACAGCCTGGCGTGGCGGTGCACGCCTTTGATCCCAGCACTCGGGACGCTGAGAGAGGAGGACCATTGTGAGTTCTATTCCAGCCCAGGCTACACAGTGCATGGCAGGTCAGCCTGGGCTACAGATCCTGCCTCAAATCCAAAGCTGCCTTATATGCAGAAATCCGTCAGCTGCGTGTCTCTGGTGACTGAGCTTTTCGCGTTTTCTTGACTTCTTGGTGTTCACAGGTTCATTATTCTTGGCTTGGGGAAAAGGGAGTGAGGCCAACACTACAGACTTTGCACTTAAATATTTTGGTGTCCTCAAGATTTTCAGTACTGAACCCCAAGAAGGAAGCAGCTTTCTTTCAGCCCGAGGTCAGTTTGAGGGAAGGAGCCCGAAGTGCAAGCCCAGACGCCACACTAATGGTTTTGAGAAAGGCTCTGGCGCAAGGCTTTCACTGCATTGTAGCAGCCCCGCTCCGGTGCCCGGAGAGAAGGGGCAAGTACCTGCGCAGTCTCTTTCTTTATGTCTAACGTGGGTGTCAGTTGTCCCTTACACGATTATTTATTGTGGGATAATCAAAGAGATACGAGAAAGAATGCTATTTGGCTAGTATTTAAAAAACTTTTTATGTTGGCCTGGAGAGATGGCTTAGCGGTTAAGCACTTGCCTGTGAAGCCTGAGGACCCCGGTTCGAGGCTCTGTTCCCCAGGACCCATGTTAGCCAGATGCACAAGGGGGCACACGCATCTGGAGTTTGTTTGCAGTGGCTGGAGGCCCTGGTGCACCCATGCTCTCTCTCTCTCTCTCTGCCTCTCTCTGTCTCTCTCTCTGTCTGTTGCTCTCAGGGAAATAAATTAAAAAATAGTTAAAAAACTTTTTATGTATTTTTATTGATTATTTATTTGCAGAGAAGGCGGGAAATAGGCACGAGATGACCAGAATCCTACCACTGCAATAAAACTCCACACATACACCACTCTGTCTGTCTTTATGTGAATACTAGGGAATTGAGTCCAGCCCATGAGACCTTCCAAGCAAGAGCTTTTAGCTAATGAGAAATCTTTCCAGCCCTGGTGTTTAAATATTTGCTGTGTGATGCTGACCTGTGAAAAAGACTATTGCCATCTTTATCAGAAGTAGCTGGGACTTCTCGAAGGAGATTCTCGGGATTGAGCCTGTCAATGTGCCCCTCAGGAAGGTTCTGGGGGGGGGCATCAGACCCTTTCCTGAGGTCTTGGGCGCCCCCTGCGCTGGCTGTAAAGATTCAAAGACTCCACTAATCTCAAGATCGAGTCTATACAAGGTGGAAGATCAAAGGGCAGACGGCAGAAGGAGTGCTGCTTGACTTGGGATAACAGCCTTGACGGCCGGTCTTGTATTACTTTTCTCCCTGTTGCAACACAACACCGGACAAGAGCAAGAGCAATGTAAGGACAGGAAGGTGTGCTGTGGCTCACGGTTTGAGGACGTGGTCTAACGTGGTGGGAAAGCTTGGCGCAGGGGCGCGAGGCAGCTGGTCACCTTGCATCTGTGGTCAGGAAGCAGAAAGTCGTGCATGCTGGTGCTCAGCTCACCGTGTCTCCTTCCTCAGTCCAGGACCCCAGGGCACGGGACAGTGCTGCCTACAGTTACCTAATATACACTCTCCCTCACAGGCATGCCCGAGGTTGGTCTCCTTGGTGATCCTAGGTCCTGTCAAGTTAACAGTCAAGATTAGCCATCACGGTTATGCAAGGCCTGTGGTCTTTGGCAGGTTGGATCCTCCTTCTTCTTACCCTCCTGAGGATTGCCGAGTCCAGCTGTCTTCAGTAGGCCCAGCATCACAGAAGCCGCACAGCTCACTGTTACTGGGCCCATCCAGTGCTCCCTCAGTCCATAGCGCTGCTCTGCATTGTCCAACACCCTGCACAGAGCGTCCAAATGACTCTAACCCATGCTTCTCATTAGCATCATCTCAGTCATCCGTGGACAGTGACGGTGGCGATCGGAAAGTATGCACCCTCGTGTGTTCTGAGCACGCTCCGGGTAACGCACCAGCAGGGATGGTGGGTTTTCATCGTTCCTGCAAAATCAATGCTTGACTCCCCATCAGTGCAGGCTGGCTTGGCCCAGGATGATGACTATGGGCCACAGGATCAGTGATCCCTCAGGAAGAGTGTGCATGAGGGTCCTGGGTGGGATGTGGCCGGGTACTGCCTTGCTATATCTGCTTGGTGACACAAGTGTGGTGTTTTCACCAATCACCCACATGACACCCCCTGAACATCAAAGGCTGTGTCTGGGCATCAGGAAGCTTTGTTTAAAGAAAGAACTACAGCTGGGCCTGGTGGCACACAAGCCTGTTTTCCCAGCCATTGGGGAGATGGAGGGAGGAGGACTGGAGGTTCAAGCTCTGCCTGGGGTACGGAGTGAGTTCAAGGTAGGCCTGGGAAAGTCAGTAGGATCCTGTCTCAAATTGACAAGTGAAATGAGGGTTAGGGATGCAGTTCAGTGGCTGAGTGCTTGTTTTACATGTGTGAGGCTGTGGGCTGAGAGGGAGAGAAAGAGAAACAGCATATCATGGCCTGCTGTGTTCCCAGGTTCTCTGGGAGCTCGTCCTGTCTCTCCATCTGCACAGAGCTGCAGGAGACAGCTTTTGTAACCGTCTTTGGCCACTTGTTCCCCAGGCTCACCATCACCACCTCTGCTTCTAGCACCATGGCTGAGTGCCTGGGGAGAGAGGGCGGAGGAACGCCACGCACACCAGCACCTTTAGCTGGGAGCAGCTCTGGCCCCTCAGGCCAAGGGAGGACGGTGTGGAGCTGGGCCAAGGGCCAAGTGAGGCTTGGGGTGGAGCACCTGAAGGTTCCCCGAGATTCGAGCAGGCTAACCTCACAGGAGCTGCTTTCTTCCTGTCTGCCCGTTGGCCCTGCAGCTCATTGTAAGTGTTAAGCCTGGGTGAGGGGGAGTCTTCGTGTGGACTGGACGCTCCCCAGCAAGGCAGATAGGTGTCCGTCTGGGATCCTGGCAACAGCAGCCCGAGAGCCGGGCAGGAGGCCATCTGTACTCTCGACAATGCAGGGCCTTCCTGTAAGGCCGTGGTGCCAAGAGCGGAGGGGGTGAGACCCCAGGTTCAGGTCCACTCTGCCTGCATGCACAGGTGAAGGTGTGGACAGGCCCGGAGCTCACCTGGCCTGCCATCAGCTTGCAGCACAGATAAGCACTGCGGGCCCCCGTCCAGCTGCACGCAGATACAGGATGTCAGGCTGGTGGGTTGGTGAAAGGTTCACTGATGTTGATCCAAGTGGAGCACAGCAGTGGCTGGTGAGGGACGTAGGGCTGTTGGTCTGCTCTGCAGTGATGGGCAGGGCTGTGTAGATCTGGGCACAAGGGCATCAAAGGGCCTTTGCTCTGCCAGGCAGGTTGCTCCACAGGACTAAAGCCTGCTCCACAGGGTGCTGTGGCATACAAAGAAAGAGAGAGAGAAAACAGCCAGAGCCACAACTTCACAGCCAAGATATTCTCCCTGTACCCCAGCCAGGCCTGAGTTGTGACGGTAACTTGACATGATGCATAAGGGAAGGGAGAGGGCTTGGCTGGTTTTGCACAATGCGCCATAATCCCGAGACAAAGTACACAGAAGTCTTCACACCCATCTCATGGGACTGATTCATGGAATCTGACAACAGCAAGCTTTCTTTCCACGTGAGAAAGGTCACCTTTGGAGTCATGAGATATTTTACCATGTTATCAGGGACCCCGTCCCAGCTCAAGAAATGACACTGAGCTGTGTAGTCTGTTTGCATGTGTGGATTCCATGATGTCCACCTGAGGATGCCCCGTGAAGGACCAGCTCTTTGGTTGCAGTGTTGTTCCCTGCTGAGGACCCATGCTTCCTCACGGCCCATCCCTGGGGCAGATTGATTTGGATCCACGGGCCCCCTCCCCCGCCATGAGGTGCTGCAGAGGAAACAGTGTCTTGGACTCCTGTGTCATGTCATCTCTAAACCCTGACAGCTGGTGTAGGTTGAAGTCGTGGCTCCTCTGTCATTGTGGTGGGGATGGTGAAGTGGGCAAGTCAGGCGGGGTCTGAAGTCGTGCTTGGGTTTAGATCGTGCCTATGATAACTGACAAGTTGTCCAATCTCACTGGGCTTCTGTCCCCAGCAAGCAGGCAATGGCATTCAACCTCCCGCTATGGCTATGCAGTGGAGAGAACATGCGCACATGTGCTCAGGACAGCGCCAATCTGGGCTGTAGCTGCTCACACTTAGCAGAGGTCACACTGACACGGGGAGGAATATCCTAGCTCAGGGGCCCAGTCACCCTGCTTTTTCATAGGCAAGATCTAAACCCTAGCATGACTGCAGATCCAGCCTGGCTTACCCACTTCACCACCCACACCGCAGGCAGCGAGGAGGCCACAACTTCAGCCTGCACCAGCTAGGATTGCTGGGCTTTAGAAGTACCGTAGACCACGGGCGTTATTTATGTGGAGTGCAGCGTCCTTTCAGGACCCATGTGAGTAGGTGACAGGGAAGGCACAGTGCTTTCCCAAGTGACTGGATCTTGCTTTTTATTTTTTTATTTTTATTTTTGGAGGTAGGGTCTTGCTCTAGTTCAGGCTGACCTGGAATTCACTATGGAGTCTCAGGGTGGCTTCGAACTCACGGCGATCCTCCTACCTCTGCCTCCCGAGTGCTGGGATTAAAGCCATGCACCACCACGCCCTGCTGAGTGACTGGATCTTTATATTATGCTCCTGGTTCATCTGCCTCACCCTCAGTAATGCACATTGACTGCACTGGGAGACACTGCCTGTAGAGAAATAAATAACTACGTTGAAATGTGGGCTAGACAGGCTGGGGAGACAGCTCACTCTACATGGTGTTTCCAGTGTAGGCATGAGGACCTCCGTTCAATCCCCAGAGCCCATAGAGAAAGGTAGGTACGGTGCTAAGAGCCTACAGTCCCAGCCCGGAGGAGGCCGGGACAGGCAGGTCTCTGGGGCTTGATAGCCAGCCAGCTTAGCCAAACTGGCGAGCTCCTGCCTCACAAAAGGTGGATGGCACCTGAGGAGTAATGTCCAAGGCTGTCTGCTAGCCTCCACACACACATGCGCATGCACTTGCATACATACATGTATGTACAACACACACATAAAAATGCAGCTCAGTGGCAAGACTGTAACACACACAAGGTCCTGGGTTCCATCAGGACAGAAAAGAAAATCGAGGCCACCAGCGTGAGGCCCAATCCATTCTGACCGGTGGCCTCAGAAGAAGAGGCCGTCAGTACACAGACACACATTTTAACCTTGTTTTTCTTTCAAAGTTTAATTCATTTTGAAATCTGACGTTTATTTCTTCTTGTATTTTTTGCTCGTATGTATGCGCGTGCAAGGTGGTTTATGTGTGTGGTGACGTACTATGTGGTGCATGCACATTAATGTGCCCTTGCAACACCCACGAGCTTGCCTGCTGGAGGGGGAGGGGCTGGCTGCAGTGGCCGCAGCAGAATGTCGGGTGTCTGCTCTGCTGCTCTTCAGCCTGTTCTTTTCTTTAAGTCAGTCCAGCAGAGCTTGCTAGTTTGGGGGAGCCTGGGTAGTTCCCTGATCCCTTTCGTGGGGCTGAGGTTATAGGTGTGCATGGCTATACCCAGCTGTTTTCTTGTATTCTGGCAACTCAATTCCAACAGTTTGGGGCACCCTCAGGCCCTAGAGCTTGCATGGGAATTGTTCTTAATTGTTGAGCCATCTCTCCAGCTGCATCATTCATCTGTAATTGATGTGTGATAATCATACACGCATATGGGTGTCCAGTGTGATTTTTCAACACGTGCATGGTATGTAATGATCAAATCTGAGTAAATTTCCAAACAGGGAAACAAGGTCAGTTATTGGGAACAAAAACACAGTCAGGTGGGAGGAATTGGTTGTAGAGCTGATGGCACAGCGGGGTGACCTCAGCTCACGTACTTCACTGCGGTGCACTGTGACTGTCCCCGTCCCGACCATCGTCTTGCTTCACTTGAAAAGCCACCACGCTCCCGGAGATCTCCGCAGTGACTTGCTCCTCACCAGGCCTCCCTGCTGGTCTCTCTCCCTTGGCTCCCGGTAAACTCAATGGCAAAGCTTGCTTCCATGTGGGAGTGGGTTCATCCAGTGATGAATCTCGGCAGAAAGGTGACAACACGACCATCGTTGTGGCAGTCACTGGCTGCTCTGATGACAGGCCCTTTGTTCTGCTAACGTGCTTGGCAACCGGAAGTCACGGGCAGCAGGGCGAAGATGAAGACGGGGCAGGGAGTTGGAGAGGAGGCACATGGGCTGCAAGCAGCGGTGTGGGCATCCTCCTGTGGGTGAGCCAGGACCGGAGAAGGCAGTGGGATCTTCCCCCGTAGAGCACACGAAGGGAGCTAATGAGGAGTCTTCTGCAATGTTCAGATGGCTCCTGAGGGCAACTGAGGGCTCTACATGGCTCTATAATCAAACCAAGGGCCCCAGAGGGGTGGAGCTTCTCCATCCAGAAAACAAGTTTTCACATCACACAGAGAGGACCCTAATCCTGATAGAGACTAACCAGGCCCTAACAGAGAGGTTTGCAAGCCAGACAAGAGCACACCCAGCTTCTTGCTGGGAACTGGGGACAGAGGCTGCCTCACTACTGTCATGTCTCACAGCTCACACGCCAACCAGGTCTACATGTCATGCCTCGTGGGTCACATATTAACCAGGCCTAGTGTTCTGTGAAAGTCTCTATTTACTGAATAATGTGTTCTAGATTTTTTTCCCAGGTACCTGCTTCCAGCCCAAACCACAGAGCTCACAGTGTCTTCTAACCTAGTTTGGAAATGTCAGAAGATTTCTAACAGCTTCCTTGGGTTCAACACCTGCCTTCCACAGCTCCTCCTAAGGGACCTTAAAAGAACACACTTTGTTCTCCCCAGGTAGGCTGAAGCTAACTGCAAACCCTGTCATTCTGTCCGTGTTAATAAACCTTTTGCCTGAAGAAGTCAGTATACTCTGTGTCTCTTTTGAACCATCTCTCACCCTCCCCTGGCCTGACACAAGCCATTTTCTGAACCCCATGCCACTTACAAGTCACCGTCAAGCAAACTCCTTCATTCACTGTGTGTATTACAAGTCACAGTCAAGCAAAATCCTTCATTCATTTTGTGCATTACAAGTCACTGTCAAGCAGAATCATTCATTCACTGTGTATATTACAAGTCACTGCCAAGCAGAATCGTTGTGTATTACAAGGCACTGTCAAGCAGGATCATTGAGTATTACAAATCACTGTCAAGCAGGATCATTCCTTCATGGTGTGTCCTGTTTCTTTCTCATTGCTGTCATCAAGTACTGACTAGAATACTCAAGGAAGGGAGGAAGGGGTTACTTTGGCTCATGGCTGAAAGGAACACAGTCCACCCTGGTGGCAAGACACGGCGGCAAGAGCCCCAGAATTCCCCTTTGGAAGGTGGCCAGGTCACGAAGGTGGGCACCTCATGGTGTGCTTGGTTTGATTATGAAGTGTCTCCCAAATGCTCATGGGTAGAAGAGTTGGCTGCCATCTAGTGCTGCTTCCCATTTTGTGGTGACATTCTGGAAAGCTGTACACAACGTGGGAGGTAATGATCTAGCTGGAGGAGGAAACAGGGATATGTGGGGTATGCTTGGGAGCTCCTGTATTACCTCAGCCCCCTTTCTATCTCCCTCACTCTGATTCCTGTCTGCCCCAAGGCGAGGGACCTTCTCAGCCACGTTTCTACTCCCATGATGTTCTGCCCAAGAGCATGAGGGTAAGTGGCCAGCGACCCGACCCTCTGACACCACCGGCAAGGCAGATCCTCCTCCTCAGCTATTCCTTTTAGGTATTTTGTCACAGTACTGCAAAAGCAATTAACATAGTGCCATTAAGGGAGAAGTCAGAGATAGCTAGGGAGATGGCTCTGAGGTGTTTATTTGCAAAGCCTGCTGGCATGGGTTCCATTCCCTGGTACCCATGTAAAACCCGGCACACAAAGTGGTGCATGAGTCAGGAGTTTGTTTTCAGCAGCAGGAGGCCCTGCCATGGCCATAGTCTCAAATAAATAAATAAATAAACAAACAATAAGTCTTTAAAATTCAGAAAATTTTTCTCTCTCTTGCTCATGAAAGTGGCAAAGTAACTAGTTCTTAAAACCGGGGGGGTAAATCTCACCAGAATCCAGATCTGCTGACCTCTGCTCCTGTGAAGCATTAAAATTCGCTGCCTGACCCTTCCGGTCTGCAGTAGTCTGTCCTGGCAGCCCAGGCTGACGGGAGAATCCAACTAAGCCCTGGGAAGAATCTTAGTATGTCACTCAGTGCCTTTCTGTCTTACGTTATGAAACAGAATCTCTCAATGAACCCATACTGGCTAGTCAGTAAGACCTGAGGGCGCACCTGCCTCTGCATCCCAGCACTGGGATTACAGGCGCATGCCACAACACCTGGTGTTTTACATGGTTCCGAGGTTCCAAACTCAAAACCTCACGCTTGCACAACAACCCCACTTTCCAACTGAGCTATCTCCCCAGCACTCAGTAAACAGTAAACAACTGTTTACTTTTAAATGATCCTATGATAAAATACCATTTTTAGGGTTGGAGAGATGGCTTAGTGGTTAAGGCATTTGGCTGCAAAGCCAAAGGACCCGGCTTCAATTCCTAAGGACCCACGTAAAGCCAGATATACAAGGTGGCGTATGGGGATAGAGCTCATTTGCAGCGGCTGGAGGCCCTGGAGCAGCCATTCTCTTTCTCTATTTGCCTCTTTCTCTTTTGCTTAACTAACTAAATAAAATATATTAAAAAATACCATTTTCAAGTTTATAGCATATTTTGCATTTCCATGACAAAATACCTCAGCAGCAACAAACATGCATGCCCCAAAAGCTAAAAGGAGGACCATTACTTGTATTTTGCAAAAAGAAACAACTTTGAACTGCCGAAGGTCAGACATTTACTAGGAATCCTGGAAGCTAATCCTGGGCTTGGTGATATTTTCAGTGTCTGTGTTAGTAATTGCCACAAGGTTTCAGCAACAAGTACTTCCAACACATGTTAACTATCTGAAAATAATGGAAAATGACTCATCAGACTGCAGATATCCCCCTGGGCAGACAAGCCAACAGCGCCTCTGCTCAGTCCCCACTCCTGCCTCGACCCTCTTCCTAGGGCAGAGCTAGCCTTGGAGGAGTGGTGACGGGACCACTGGACAGATGGCCCTGACCCCAACGCCTGTCCTCCCTACAGCTCTGCGTCCACAGTTTGTCCCTGCTACTACCTTAGGAAGCCTGCTATTTGAACAGTACCCATTTTTAAATTCCAAGAAGTGCACATTTAAGATGTTGCTTAAAAGAAATTATCCTGCTTGGTGGGGGGAGGGGCTGGGTGACTGGGATGGAGATGTCGCTCTCACTTCTTTTTCTTTTTACTAAATTATTTATTTATTTATTTGAGAGAGATGCAGGGAGGGAGACAGAGAGAGAGAGAGAGGGAGAGAGAGAGAGAGGGCACACTAGGGCCTTCAGCCATTGCAAATGAACTCGATGCATGCACTCCCTTGTACATCTGGCTTACGTGGGTACTTGGGAATTGAACCTGGGTCCTTTGGCTTTGCAAGTAAGTGTCTCAAGTGTCTCCAGCCTGAATCTATTTTTCAAAAATGTATTTATTTATCTATTTGCAATCAGAGAGTGATGGAAGAGAGACAGACAGACAGAATGGGCGCAACATGGCCTCCAGCCCCTGCAAATGGACTCCAGACACATATGTACCACTGTATGTATATGGATTTACATGTAAACTGGACAATCAAACTCAGGTTATTAGGCTTTGCAGGAAAGAGCCTTAACTGCTGAGCCATTCCTCCAGCCCCTGAGTCTATTTTTGTTTAACTTTTATTTTTTTTAAATTTTTATTAGCATTTTCCATGATTATAAAAAATATCCCATGGTAATTCCCTCCCTCCCCTAGTTTAACTTTTTATTGATAACTTTCAAGCATGCATACAATGTATTTTTTTTTTTGTTAAAATTTTATTTATTTATTTATTTGAGAGTGACAGACACAGAGAGAAAGACAGATAGAGGGAGAGAGAGAATGGACGCGCCAGGGCTTCCAGCCTCTGCAAACGAACTCCAGACGCGTGCGCCCCCTTGTGCATCTGGCTAACGTGGGACCTGGAGAACCGAGCCTCGAACCGGGGTCCTTAGGCTTCACAGGCAAGCGCTTAACCGCTAAGCCATCTCTCCAGCCCCATACAATGTATTTTAATCAGAATCCCCTCCCATTACCTTCTGCTGTCTCCATACTACTGTCCTCCTCATTGAACTCATTCTTCCTGATTGGTCCCTCTCTAATTTGATGTCTTTCTTTTGTCCCTCCTTTATCATTCATGTTCAAATGCTCATGGGTCCAACATTGTGCAGTAGAGAGGCCTGCTGAGGGGTCATAAATGCGACAACCACCTTATGGCCATAAGATGCCACTCCGAAGCATCCTTTACCTCTTACGTTCCTTCTGTCCCCTCTCCTTCAATGTTCCCAGAACCTTGCAGAACGTGGTAGACACGTCTTACTCAACACTCAACAGCCACTTATGCTCAGAACTCTGACTAGCTTTGAGTCTCCCAGTAATTACCACCACCTGCAAAAAGCCTCTCTGTCAAAAGGTGAGAATAAACATAAATATTTAGAGAGCAATTTGATGGGAACAATACATACAGTTAGCCAAGCATGTCTTCTAGGGTCTATGATCTTCCTGGACATAGATTTTTGACTAGGTTTTCAGCACCAGGCATGAGTTGCCTCCTGTGGAATGGGTCTCCAATCCAATCAGAGACTAGTTAGCTATCCCCATAACAGTCATTCCACTATTATACCAGTAGTCACTTTATGTCTGGCTGGTCGGTTGTATAAGGTACATGGTGGATCTACTGCTGGCTAAGAGTATTGATGGCTTTTCTCCCCTAGCAACTAGTATAACACTTTCCAGCAATATGACAGCTAGCCAGCAGGAAGGCTTCCAGCTTGATTTCTCAGAGTCCTGCAACCAAAGAACATGGTGTTTCCAGCAACAGGAATGTTGCAGTTGCTTTCTTGTTGCTGGGACAAACACCTGACCAGAAGCAACTTATGAGACAAAAGGGTTTATTTCAGGCTTACAGAGTCCACAGACCCATAGCAGAGAGACCCGACCAACAGCCAGACTCAAACCTGTTCTGAACACACCTTAGGGCTGGACTTAGGATCCACCTCCAGTGACACCTCCTCTCGCAGGTGGCTGGAGACTGAAGTTGCAAGTTTAATCAAAAATACCTCAGGCTATGCAGGGCATGCATTCATATTTAAACCACCAAAAGAGACTTACCACCTAGTTCTGGTGGGTAACCAAGAGCACTGGCAATAACCTGCATTGTCTTGGGAGCCTCAGGATCCTCTCTGATCAACCACTCACTGGGGAGTTCCCACCCCGGGCACTGGGATTTTCCTATGCCAATCTATGGCACTGGGAGCAGCAGTGTCCACCCCAGAGGGTATTTCTGCTTACACGCCCTCTCGGTTTTTCTTCTTCATCATCATCATCATCATCATTATTATTTTGTTTTTTCGAGGTAGAGTCTCACTCTAGCCCAGGCTGACCTGGAATTCACTATGTAGTCTCTGGGTGGCCTCAAACTCATGCTGATCCTCCTACCTCTGCCTCCCAAGTGCTGGGATTAAAGGCATGTGCCACCATACCTGGCTAGATTGGCTTTTTTTTTTTTTCTTTTTTCGATGTAGGGTCTCTCTCTAGCACAGGCTGACCTGGAATTCACTATGCAGTCTCAGGGTGGCCTCGAACTCACAGCGATCCTCCTACCTCTGCCTCCTGAGTGTTGGGATTAAAGGTGTGCGCCACCACGCCTGGCTATATGATTATTATTATTTTTTGTGTGTTTTTCGAGGTAGGGTCTCACTCTAGCTATCTTATTTTTTAACTGTCTAACAAAGAGGCAGGTATCCTATGGCATTTTCAGGTCTTCAGGTTTGGTTAACACTCTTCCGCTCCTTTTCTCCTCCATACCTCACCCCTGACTACAGTTAAACCCTTTCCCCCACAGTATTCCACCTTATACTTACATATCTACTATCCCCTCTCCTCAAGCCCTCCCCCCAGCCCCTTTATAGTTCCTTTTTGGCTTCCTGGCCTCTACTGACTTTTACTTCAACTTACATACAGACATCTAGAAATCAGAGTTACAATCTGCATGAGAGAGGTTGAGGCGTGTCCCAAGTGCTGCCCACACTCCTGAGTGTGTCTCCCCTCCATCCCCAAAGCTTTCTAGGAAAGGTCAAGTCCTCTCCCCTTGAGACTCTTTAGTGCCTTTCTCTGTCTCTGGATCACTGACTCAGTCCTTGTCCACCTCATCCTATGTTAAGGAGCCTTGTGACTAGGCTGGACCCACTGGTATTTCTGGTATGTTTTCCCCACCTCATGGTCTCGTAGCTGCAAAGTCCCCTTTGCTGTGGAACGTGACACACTGCGTGGGTTGGGAAGCAGGCTACTGCTCTGCCCACCACACGCTGCTCTGTGTCATGGGCATTCTGCTTTTTCTTGAGCTGTCTTGGTATGAAATGTGTTGATACTGAGGGTTACTTTGCACACAAACCCATAATTTTAATAAGATTAAAGTTCTCATTAGACATTTCTGTCCTGATTTCTAGAAAATTCTCCTCTTGAAACTCTTCTCTTTTAAGGTCCCCTTCAGCAGAACCTGCATATGCTTTAGTGTCTAGACCTGATACCACACATCCCCTCACGGCTTTCTGTCCTCCAACAGAGGCTCTTAGTCTTGTCCTTGAATGTAGCACTTGGATTCAAGGTTAGCAGGATCTGTTGCTTTTGTTATTGCACATAACTCTTCCTTTACCAGAAATATTTTTTGTGCGTGCACACGTGCATGTGCACGTGCATGTGTGCAAATACCCAAAGCAAAGCCTTGTGCATACACAGGTGCACCTGCTCCGGATCTAACTGCAGCCTGGCACAGTGGTAACCCAGGAAGGTTCACTGTCAGTTCTTGTCCTGAGGCCAAAGTCATTAGGCCAAGGGCTGCTTGCTTGATGTAAGCTCAGCTGAATGTTAGAATACACACAGTCCCATTTCCCTAATGCACAACAAATTCTCACAATCCCTATCTCAGGCTTTGTGGAGGAAACGTGGGAGGAGGGGTCACAGCTCGGCAGTGCAGAGGGTCTCACAGGCTGAGGTCACAGCAGAACTTGATTCTGGGCGCAGTGCCCGAGGCTCCCATGGGTCACAGCTTACCCACAGTGCAGGGGTGACAGGGACACAGAAAGGCTACCTGGCCCACTTGGGTGCTGATTCTGCTAAAATCAAGTGCCAGAGGTCCACCCAAGGACCAGGGGCTAATGAAGATAGGATAAGAAGGAAATGGAGCTGGTTCTCTTTCAAGAAGAGGCAGACCTGGGGACGCGCTGGTGCCCATCACTTCCGGAATGCCACCGCCACTCCTGAGTGTCGGCACAAGCTGGGCAGTGGCCGGGGCTCTTGTAAGTCCTTGATGTGTGTGTTTGAGCATGTGTAGGCCACAGGAGGATTGTAAGTGTTGTTTAGCACATGTCAGGGATCTGCCTGTCTGTCTGTCTCTGTATACCTACTGCTAAGATCACAAGTGCCTTTTCTACACACGGGTTCTGCGGACTGCTTGGCTCAGGTCCTCAAGTGTTTTGCCAGCTGAGCTATCTCCCTGACACTGTATATTGTCCTTTTCATAAGTGTTTCTATCCTCAAACTGCTTCAATCATAGCAAAAAAGATCTACGAAGTCAGTTTTATTAATCCCACGTTATAAGTGAGAAAAACCAAAGCTCAGAGAAGCAAATATTTTGCCCAGGTATGCATCCAGCGAGTCAGGGCCACCCGAGGCTGTCCCCTGCTAAGCCTGCCTACACTTCTTACCAATAATGTCCAGCGCAATGCCTCATTCCCCCCTTCAAGTGACTCCCATGATGGGGTGTCTCGACGGTCGAGGCTTTGTGACTCCACCATTTAACAAAGAACTCTGCACAGAGGTCATGCTAAGTCAGTATTTGCTGACATGAACACAAGGACCAGCTTATCACCCAGCCAGCTAACAGTCTGAGTTGGAGCCAAAGAGGTTGTAGGGGTGTCAGCCTGTTGTGTGGGGATGGAGGGGAGTGGAGTTCATGTCTCCAAACCCAGGTTTGAGTCCTTGCCTGTTGGTGGCTTGACACTGGGTAATAGAGAAATCCTTTCATCCTTTTTTTGTTCTTTTTTTTGTTTTGCATGTGTACATGTGTGCAGTGTGGTAAGTGTGCATGGGTGGGGTACATGTGGAAGACAGAGGTTGAATTCTGGTGTCTTCCTTAGTCAATCTCCATCATGTTTTTTTTTTTTTTTTCTAGGTAGGGTCTCACTCTAGCCCAGGTTGACCTGAAACTCACTATACAGTCTCAGGCTGGCCTGGAACTCATGGCGATCCTCATACCTCTACCTCCCAAGTGTTGGGATTAAAGGCGTGTGCCAACACACCGAGCTTTCATCATACTTTTTGAGACAGGGTCTCATCCTGAACCTAGAACTCACCATTGGGTGGTCATCCAGTGAACTTCAGGAATCCTCTTGTTTTTGCCTTCCCAACACCGGGCTACCACACGAGGCTTTCACGTGGGCACGGGGGACTCACAACTCAGGTCCTCATGCCCACGTGTGGGCATTACCCACTGCGTGCCTCCAAAATCCTCCCTTTCGTTCTCGAGGCGTCCTTATCTATGCGTGCCTTTGGGGGAGCAGTGGTGTCCTCAAACAAGAACATGTCATCCTGCTAGCGGGCCATTATGGGAACACCAAGACCCCCTTCCACAGGCCCACAGCCGCGCCCGGGAGGCAGCTTGCAGCGCTCTCCAGCAGCCCATACCCTTTGGCACTGTGTTAGCCCAAACTGTATTTAAAATTGTTTTCATTTTTCAGAGAAAATGAATTTCTGTTATTCATGATATGTTCATGAAAAATTGCCCATATTGATGTTCATGAAATGTGGCCCATATTGATGTTTTGATTTCTAACTATTTACCTCAAATATCCCCTTGTTATATCTACCCCAAAGCTACAAGAGGCAAGCAAGCGCAGAGAAGTCAGTGCACTGGCTTGCTCTGGCTCTTGGGTGAGTATGATGGAGAGACATGGGGGGAAGGGAGGGGCTCATGTATGTGGTATTTCTCCAATGAGCTATGTGCTCATTCACAAAAGATCTCATCCAGCCTACATATTTGTTATTTATCATTCTTCACAAAATGAGGAAAACACTCATAACATTTGTATGGAACCACAAAGACTCTGAGTCGCCAAAGCAATCTTGGGTGAGAAGAAAAAAGTTGGGAGTATCACACTGCTTGAGTTTGAAAAATGCTGGAAAGCTGTATGACAACCAAAACCTCATGATTCTGGCATAAAAGCAGACATTCAGACCAATGCTAAAGAGGGCCCAAAAAGAACCACATAAATTTACAGCCAACTGATTTTTTTTTTTTTAAGCAAAGGCGCCAAGAATATACAATGGGAAAATGACTCTCTTCAATAAATGGTGCAGGGAAAAGAACGAAACAGACTCCTATTGTTAGCTCTCAGATGGGGCAAGAACCTTCATGGGCAAACTCCTGTATGTATCCACCGTCACAGTATTCTTTTTTGTTTTTAGCTAAGCGTTTTGGAGAAAGCTGACCATGTGCAGAGATGTTCTGGTCCCATCTGTATGATGCAAGATAAGCGTGCCCAAGGGTGCTTGACCGTCATGCAATCCCAGTGTGTTGTAGCTCAGCATGCCACAGAATGTGTCCACCACCTTTCCTACTTCAAATATGACTTTAACCTGAGCATGCTCAGGAATATACTTCTTAACTGAGCATGCTCAAGGATATGCCCTCCCCTGCAGTACTTTCCTATGTTAATACACATAGACCCCCTGGAATAAAATCCTCGTGCTTCCTTTGCTAGAGCAGAGTGTGGCTTTAGACATAATTCTTTTTACCTACAACCAACATTTCTCTCCTCTTATTTCTTGGCTGTGCTGTTTTGGCTTTGCAAACCTGTTTTCTTTGGCTACATGGTCTCTTATTCAAAAGATCCAGACCACACAAGCCAAACTTACAGAGCTCTGCATAGCTAAGAAAACAACCTACAGAGCAAAGAGACAACATTCAAGCAGGAAAAAATGTTTACAAGTCATGTATTTGATAAGGGGGTTAATATACAGAATTTGTGATGAACTCAAAGAACTTAATACCAAAAGACCCAAAATAATCTAATTTAAAAAACAAATGACAACACCACCAACACCAACAAAAGCCATCATCAGGGAGGATGAGGCAGGAGGATCACCAGCACCATGAGTTTGAGGCCAGCCTGGGGCTACAGAGTGAGTTCCCAGTCAGCCTGGGCTAGTGTGAGAGCCACTTTGAAGACAGACAGACAAATTCCTTCACCCCAAATAGGGTAAAGACCCAAAGAGATACCTGTCTATAAAAGACATTCAAGTAGCAAACAGACCTATGAAAAAATGTTCAAAATCACTTATCATTAAGAAAATGTATGGGCTAGAAAGTTAATTCAGTGGTTAAGGCACTTGCCTGCAAAACTAGAGGATACAAGTTTGATTCCCCAGGACCCATGTAAGCCAAATGCATAAGGTGGCATATGCATGTGGAGTTCCTTTGCAGCAGCTGAAGGCCCTGGTGTGACCATTTTCTCTCTCTCTTTCTATCTCTCTCTCTTTCAACTAAATAAAAAACAATGGGCTGGGCATGGTGACACATGCCTTTAATGCCAGCACTCGGGAGGCAGAGGTAGGAGGATCACCGTAAGTTCGAGGCCACCCTGAGACTACATAGTGAATTCCAGGTCAGCCTGAGCTAGAGTGAGACCCTACCTCGGAATAAATAAATAAATAAAAATATTTTAACAATTAATAAAAAGAAAATGCAAATCAAAACCATAATGAGATATCTCTCACTTCAGTGAGGATGGCTGTTATTAGAAAGATAGAAAATGACAAATGCTGATGAGGCAAGACCTTACCCACTCTTGGTAGCAATGCATGAAGGCTTCTCACAAAAACTAACCCATTAAAATTACCATAAAATCCAGCAATCCCACTACTGGGTATATAGTCAAGGAAAATGAAGTCAGTAAGTCTGTACTCCTATCACTTTCAGTGGAAAAATATTCACATTAGACAAGACAGGGAAGCAGCCTAGATGTCCACCAGCCGATGAATGGATCAAATATGGTATACAGACACAATGACTGCTATCTGCCGGTGAATAAATATGAAACCTTGTTACTTGGGACAATATGTTAAGTGAAATAAGCCTGTAACAGAGGGATCAACACTGAATTATGCAGTTTGTATCAGTCACTTCCTCATGGCTATGAACAAATAACTGCCCAGAAACAAGTTAAGGAAGGAAAGGGTTTATTTTGGCTTACATTTCAAAGGGATACAGTCCATTGGGGGTAGGGGGAAAGAGATGTAAGACAGGCCAGCTGGTCATATTTGAGCCAGAGGCAGGAAGTGAGAGCACAAATAGGAAGTGAGGCAAACAGGAAGTGAGGCTGGGCTATAAACCCTCAAGCCCCACCCACAATGACCTACTTCCTCCAGCAAGGCCTTACCTCCTGAAGTTTCCACAACCTTCCTGAACAGTACCACCAGCGTTCAACCACGGGAGCCTGTGTGGGACATTTCATAGTCAAACCACAACACTTTTCATATTGGAGGCAAACAAATGGCATAGAAGTTGAGAGAGGGATAGTAGTTACTAGAGGCTGGCAAGGGCAGGGGCTGTGGAGACACTGGTCAACATGTGGCTTGGTTATCTCTTCACAGGAGGAGTGAGCGCTGGTGTTCTATGGAGCAGTGGTGTAAATAGAGTTAATAATAAAGCACTGCATAGCTCAACATGGAAAAGGAGATTAGATAAATTCACCATAAAGAAATGATCATCATTTATGGCCACAGGGCTGTTGATTACTTCAATCACTACACAATGAATACATGAATCAAAATACCATCTATGGGGCTGGAGACATGGCTCAGCGTAAGTAAGGTGCTTGCCTCCAAAGCCTAATGACCTGGGTTTGATTCCTTGGTACCCATGTAAAGCCAAATACGCAAAGTAGTGCTTGCATCTGGAGTTCATTTGCAGTGAGTGGAGGCCCTGGTGTGTTCATTCTTTCTCTTTCTCTCTGTCTCTGCTTGCCAATAAATAAATCAATAAAACATCACCTATGTCCAATAAACGTGTATCATGACTATGTTGTCAATGAGACATTTTAATGATCATCTCTCTTCTATGAGTGGAAAGATGAAGCTCCAGAAATTTATGCAGATTGCTGTTGATACCCAGCAATTTGCATTCCATGTCCCATGCCCCGAGTTTATTCCTCAGCCTGGACTTGGCCTGATCTTTCAAAACTCAAACAAAGAGCACACTGGAGCCATACGGAATCTCCCTCCAGAGCACACTGTAGTTTGAGCAGTATTCACTCAGGCCAAACCTCAGACTCCCAGAATATCTTCTGGCCATCATCAATTTTTTTTTTCTCCATTACAACACAAAGCCTCACCCTTGGCTTACAGTGGCAGACTACGTTCCATGAGTGTATAATGAAGAGGAGGATGAGAGTGTTCCCTTGTGAGTCTGTCGGAGCCCTTCACAGACTCCCCTGGGGCATTGGCTTAAGTGAAAACTCTGAGACTACTCTGGGCTGAATAAATCAGGTCTAGAGTGGACATTTACAGACTATGAAGCAACTCAGTGCGTGCCTGGGTCTGCTGATACCAAAGCAACAAGATGTAGATACAAACCTCATGTCTTCAGAAAGCAGAATCAGCACCAAGACCAACTAAACAGAGAGCTGAGGAACCACAGAGAGGGGTCACATTAGAACACCGGGAAGATTCAACCTCCACAGCATGAGAAGTATGAAAGATATGCTGTCTTTTATGATTATTATTTTTAGAGAGAAAAGCAGAGAGAGAGAGAGAGAGAGAGAGAGAGAGAGAGAGAGAGAGGGAGGGAGGGAGGGAGGGAGGGAGGGAGGGAGGGAGGGAGGGAGGGAGGGAGGGAGAGAGGGGGAAAGAATGAATATGCCAGGGCCTTTCAGCAGCTGTGAACAAAGTCCAGATGTGGGCGTCCGCAACACTGTATGCTTGCGTCACTATGTCTGGCTATGTGGGACCTGGAGCTCTGAACGTGTGTTCTTGGGCTTCTCAGGCAAAAACCTTCACTGCTAAGCCATTGCTCCAGCCCCCTTCTGTCTTTTCTATCAAAGGGTTAGTAGACAATACAGGGAAACTCATTTCTAGAGAACATCACTGGGTGGGAAGGCCCTCCTCAGTCAACAGTCCTTAAATCCAAAGCTTGGCCAATCACATAAGGGGATGAAGCTGAACTCTGACTAATCAGAGTGAGGCACAGGGCCTTCTCCTTAGGGTCAAAACCTCAGCAGACTTCTTGCTGGCTTCTGTCTGACTCTTTAGATGCTGTGTGTGATTCTGTAGAAGTGGGCATCACCTTGCGGGTAATCTGCATTGTGTGATCACTCTTGGCCCCAGCCTCATTTCTAACACCTGGAAAACACACACACACACACACACACACACACACACCACTTAGAACTGTTAGACATGATCTCAGTGCCTGATAGATAGAACGTTCCATAATCATACCAACTAATTTTAAGTAAACAAATGCTTCCGAATCATTAAAAAACTTGTATTGGGGGGGGGGGGTTTCGAGGTAGGGTCCCACTCTAGCTCAGGCTGACCTGCAATTCACTATGTAGTCTCAGGGTGGCCTTGAACTCACGGTGATCCTCCTACCAGCATGCCCAGCCAAAAACTTGTATTTTTTTTTAATTAGAGGACACATACCCACTCCAAATCTTTCATACACTATCCATTTCCTTAGTCAATATTTTTTTTCAGGAGCAGCTCAGGATACTGAACTCAATGTCAAAATCAACACTCCACGAAAGCAGTCTGAATCAAGCTGAGTATGTGACATTGGAGCTGCAATTTCACTGCTTAAAGGCATTAGTATCCAGAGAAAGAGATCACCCAAATATAGCAGTCTGACTAATCAAGACACAACTACCAGAGGACAAAAATAGTCCATCAGAGACACTGTCCCAGCCCAGCCTGGACAATGGTGTCCCTGTACATGGGGACGGCTTTCTCACAGTCGCGCGCCTGGGCTCCCAGGAGCAGAGCACCACACATTGCCAGCCTGGAGGACTTCTGAGTTGCTGCTGCTCAGTCACTGTGAGGCAGCTTGGATGGTATAAAAGCCCTCTTCACTCTGTCTTGTTGTGGGTTTCAATTAGCTAATGGGAGGTGGGAAGTCATTAGATTGCTGCTGAATGTCAGAGATAGGCTTTTGTTTAAGTCTCTGGAGGTCTGAGGAAGAAGCAGAAAGGGTGTGAGTCAGATGCCTATTGAAGTGGAGATTGAACACAAAGGGAAATCATTTTCCAGGGGGAAGGACACTCAGAGGTCATCTTGGACAGATAATAAAATTCTTTTTTTTTTTTTTTTAATTTTGAAAGCCTGAAGATAAGCATCAGACTTGTGAGAGAATTTTCAGAGGGGGTTAACTGAGCCAGGGTTCCCAGACTGAATAAAAGGAGAAAAGCCAGCTGAGCACTAACTGCCCCTCTTCTTTGCTTCCTGCTCCAGTGAGATGTGAGCAGGCAGCCTCCTATTCCCACTGCCACACCTTCCCCACCAGCATGGACCGCTAAACTGTGAGCCAAAATAAATTCTTCTCCCTTTAAAGGTGGCTTCAATCAGATACTTTGACACAGCAATGAGAAAAATAACAGAAACGAGACTTTTGGAGTCTTGCTTCCTCTAGGATTGGCTGCACCATTCCTTTTCAAAAATTACTTTTATTTATTTGTGAGAGAAATAGAGGAGAGGAGACAGACGAGAATAGAAGAGATACAGAGGGAGATAGCATGGGTGTGTCAGGATCTCTGGCCACTGCAAACAAACTCCAGATGCATGGGCCACGTTGTGCATCTGGCTTTACACGGGTATTGAGGGATTGAACCTGGGTGGACAGGCTTTGCAAGCAAGCACTTTTAACCACTGAGCTATGTCTCTGGCTCTGCTGCACCATTTCTTCACATAGAGTGGCTTTCTAGTCATTCTCTCCCCAGGCATCCCCACACACCTTCCTCTGGACGCACGGTTACTCACATTCTTGTAAGAGCTCAGGACGGGCTGTGTCACTGCTGCATGGCCCATGGGTACAGAACCCTTCAGAATTCTGTCCCTTAGTTTACCCCATAAGCATGATGCTAACGTGTTAGCATCATTATTGTTCTTTAGGTCCAAGCTTCCCTGCACATCTGTAATTGGCACTTTTAACTTCAATAGGTATTGCATACCCATTAAACACAATTGCCTATGAAGAGAATGCTTACTAATTCTTCCTTTCCTGGTTCAGGCCAACCATTTAAAGAGAGTCCCTATTAAACCCTGGCAGCTGACTCACACTGTTAGTAATTACCTAACATTGGTGTTCTTTAGTTTTCTTTTTAATTTAAAAAGATGCACCCTCATTCTCTTAGGAATCCCCACACTGTTGTTACTGTAGTTTCTGTACTTACAAAGTTGTCTGGGAGAGCAAATGTCATCCCAACTGAACTTCCTGTCTAGCAAATTGTCTACGACGCAATACAGAGAAACCTCCAGGCCGGGGTTGTTGCTCAGCGGTAGCACATGTGCCTCGCACATACAGGCAGGCTTGACCCCAACACCGTGGAGAAAAATCAAACAAGTGGTATTTCCTATTCAATTATCTTTCTTCTTTCAACACCAGCATTGGCTGTAATCTTTGAAAACCTCAGCATTCTTGTTGGGTGGTTTCTTTGACTGAGTGCCCATTTGTTGTGAAGTGAATGGCAGATCCTGCAAGCAAACAAACAATCAAATCCAAACCCAGCTCAACCGCACCACACCACACCAGTAATCTATGGCAGTGGCTTTGAGAGTGCAGAGCCACTGGCCAGTCATGAGCAGCAGAACTAATAGAGTTAACAGCCAAAGCAGAGATACTCAACAAGGGGGTGCCTTCAAAGAAAACATAAGAGAATGCTTTGAGTGTTTAAGAGTTTAGATGAGATTTTGGGAAATCTGGCCGACAGATATTTGGACAAAAATAATTCTCTCTAGGCTCATGAAATAAAAGGCAAACATAAAATGAAGAATAGTATATTATGGGAATCATAATTTCAGCTTAAAAATGAGCTCCTCACATCATTCAGTTCACTTAAAATTAACTTCATCATGTGTCATATACTGGTAACAAAATGTGCCTGTTTTGAGTGGTATCCGTGAGCTGTGGCAGATTGTCACAAGCATGACACTATGACACAGTGTCCTCCCACCATCTCCACAAGTTGGCTCACTTTTTAAAATGTTTGTTTGTTTGTTTGTTTAAGGAGAGAGACACACACAGAATGTGTGTGCCAGGGCCTCCTGCTGTTGCTAATTCCAGATGCATGCACCACTTTGTGCACCTGGCATTGTGTGGGTGCTGGGGAATCAAACTTGGGGCAGACAAGCACTTTTAACCACTGAGCCATCTCCCCAGTCCTTGCTCAGTTTTTATTCAAGAATTCATCACTGCTTATTTTCACAATGTTCGGTTTTATCTTCAAGAACTCTAATAAAATACATTCCTACTCCTATATACTATGGTCTTAGACATTAATAGACTTTTAGAGCCATTTTAGGTTTATAGAAATGTTGAACTGAAAGGACTGAACTCACATGTCTCCCCCCTTAGCATTATTAATTAACATCATTTTAAAAATCATTTTAACCCTTTGTTTATTTATTTATTTGAGAGGGAGGGAGAGAGAGAAAGAGAGAGAGAATGGGTGCACCAGGGCTTCCAGCCACTGCAGACAAACTCCAGATGCACGCACCTCCTTGTGCATTTGGCTTATGTGGGTCCTGGGGAATTGAACCTGGATCCTGTGGCTTTGCAGGCAAGCACCTTAACTGTGAAGCCATCTCTTATCTTTTATCCACATGCTAATTAAGCATCACTCTGGGTTACAGTATCACATGGCGCATTCCCATTGCCTTCCTAGTTTCACCTTCCTGTGCCCCATGACCCCAAGCCTTGTGAGGCCGTGGGAAGCATCACCTTTTACTGCCTCTATGGTCCTGCAAAGAGTTTTTCCAGAATGCCTCAGGGTTGGAATCAGAGTGTGCACACAACGTTTTCAGACCGCCTCCCTCCGTTTAGCCGCGGGATGCGTTGCAGTGGAACTGTATGGTGCAGGCACATGGCTACTGCTGCCTATGATGCTGCCCCACTGCCCGTGGTCTTGCATGGTGCTGGGCAAGAGGTTGTCTGGAGTGGGACATGCCAGGGGTACAGGTCTCACGAGCAGTCGCTCATGCTGGAGTGGGCTTTTATTGGTGACGCTGCTGCCCGAGTCACTCAAGCTTCCATAGGTGACCCTGATAAACTCACCGGCTTCTTAGGCATCACTTCTTTCGTCTGGGAGGAGTGAAACTGATTCACCACACAAGGTCGCCCGCAGCACTCCCGGTTCCTCTAGGCCCTGCAAGGACGCCTCTCGTGTCTGGCAGTTACAAGTCACTTGGGGTTATGAACATCGGCAGGCCAGGTTTCTGGTGGGCGTGTGTCCAGTTCATCTGAAGACAAGCACTGGATCACTTAGTAATGGCTGGGCACTAGTTAAACTCTCATTGCTGCAACAAAATACCCGAAGCAGGCGACTTAGGGAGGAAGGGAAGGGTTTGTTTCGGGTATGATGCAAGGGGCACGTCCGTGCTGGTGGAAAGACGTGGCATCAGCAGCCGCAGCAGCTGCTCGCGCGCAGTCCGCAGCCAGGAACCGGGAACCACGGACGCTGCTGGCAGCCCGCTTGGCCCTGGCTCCGCGCTGGGCCCCTGCCCATGGGATGGTGCCGCTCCCAGGAAGCCCGGGTCTCCCAACCTCAATTAGCCTAATCCAGCCAGTCTCTCACAGACATGCCCAGGATTTGTTCCCATGGTGACTCTAAACCCTGTGGAGTTGACAACCACTCGGGTTGTTTGGCCTTCTGGGGCTCTTTCCTGGTGGTGGCGTGCCTGTCTTCTGAGCCAGCAATGAACAAGACACCCCGCGGCCCCACATTCTCAGCAGCACGTGGCGCCGTCAGGCCTTTGGATTTTAGCCATTACAGTAGGTAGACGGTGGTGTTGCTCTGCTGTTTATTTGTGGCTATTGCGTAAGCCTGTCCACAGGTATACACGTGCGTGTGGAGGCCGGAGGACAATCTCAGGCGTCATTCCTTAGGGACACCGTCCACTCTTTCTTTTCCAGATAGTCTCTCAGACCGAAACTCACCAATTAGACTAGAGTAGATGGCCAGCGAGCCCCGGAGATCCTGTTGCCTGTCTCCACTGCCCCAGTGCCGGGACTACAAGCGGGCATTGCCACACATCTGGATTATGTATATGGGTTCTGAGGATTGAACCGAGGTCTTCATGCTTGCGTGGCGAGCAGTGCACTCGCTGAGCCATCTCTCGTCGCTCTGTAAGTCCCTGATGACCCAGGAGGACGAGCGTCTGCTCATCGTCCTTCTCTGTGGAGGTGTCTCCTCTCATCTGCCCACCTTGAAACTGGGCTTGCCTGAAGTTCAAGTGTTCTTTGTACAATACGGATACAGTTCATCACAGACATTTTGTCTCACACTACGGCTGTCTCTTCATTCTCCTAACAATGTCTTTCACAGGGCAGAAATTTCAAGTTATAAATGATATCCTAAGGTACAGTATAGAGAATAAACTGTCATAGGAGAATCGAAACCCTGCCTAAGAAAAGGGAACAACAGGCTAAAATCAAACAGCAAGTTTGATAGTGTGGCTGGATGGCTCCCTCCATGTTGGTGACAAACCGAAACATGTGGCCAAAGCTTTCTCAGCTGATTTGACATGTTTTAATAAATAAGCCATACTCACTTCTCCTTGACATCTTTCCTTATTAAGTATTTACTAACTGAGTACTGAGTCATTCATGAGTTTTACAGTGAGTCAACGCTATGTCTGTTGGGTTCAGAGCCTTTCTTCCAATGATTTAAGAAACTGGGAGGTGATCTATCAAAATATTTCCTTTTCGTCATAGTACCTTTCACAATTATGTTTACAAGCTTCTTCAGTAGTGTGGAGTAGAATTAACTCGAGCCTGAAAGCTTGAGAGAAGTTCAAGGTCAACTCTGGCTACACAGTGAATTCAAGGCCAACTTGTCTGAAAATAAAATAACAAAACGAAAATGGTTGGGGTCCGGGAGCTAGCTCAGTTGGTAAAATACTTGGTATGCAAGCATGAGGACCAACAATTTAGATCCCAAGTGCTCACATTAGTGCCAGATGGGCACGGCTGTTGCCTGTAATCCCAGTGACTGGGAGGCACGCATGCATCTCTGAGGGAAGCTGGCTGGTTAGACTAGCGGAACTGGTGAGCTCTGGGCTCAAATGAGAGGCCTGCTTCAGTAAAATAAAGAGGAGAGTGACCAAGGAAGACGGCCAACGTCAACCTCTGGCCTCCACACACACATGCACATGCACACACACGTGTCGAAGGAAGAACGGCGCAAAGTCCTTGTCTGCGACATCTCCCAAGATACAGCTCGTCCTGGGGGGCATCACTCCGGGGATCTTTCTTGCCTTGGCTGCATCCAGCCTGGGCCAGGGGCCTTCCCTTCCATTCCTGCACATGATTTTTTCAAAGGGCTCATCAGAGAGCACCTGGGGAGGTGCCACTGCTGTGCTTGGCTCTTCTTTCTCTAGGGGCGATTTGACTCAGTTGTCCCCCATAGGCTTGCGTGCTCGCTCTGAGTGCTTAGTCCTCGGTTGGTGGAAATTTGGGAGTTGGAGCCTTGCTGGAAGAGGCGTGTTACTGTGGGATGGGCGTTGGGGTGTGGTAGCCAGCTCCCACTAGCTAGAGTTAGGCTCACTCTCCTGCTGCTGTTGTCCACCTGCTGGGACGGAGGTGATGTCCGTCCTCTGCTCCACCATGCTTCTTTCCCACCATCAGGAAGCTTTCCCTGGAGACTGTATGCCAAACTCTGAAGAGACGCCCTTCACTCCTTTTAGTTGTGTGACTGTAAAATCACGTACCCTGTTTGGAGAGCTGAATGCATCCGGACACCTGTTTCATTTCTCCACTACCAGGCAAATGGGTTTTTAGTTTCTTATTTGTAAATGTATATTTAAGCAATACAGCCATCCAATCCCTATTCCTTGCTCTTCTAGTCTTTACTTTTAATTTTTTTCTCAGAGCTGGGAATGGAACCCAGGGTATTGCATATGTTAAGCAAACACTCTGCCACTCAGCTACATTCCTAACTCTTGTGCATGTTTTTATTTTTATTTTTGTTGTTGTTTTTTCAAGGTAGGGTTTCATTCTAGCTCTAGCTGACTTGAAATTAACTCTGTATTCTCAGGGTGGCCTCGAACTCACAGCGATCCTCCTACCTCTGCCTCCCGAGTGCTGGGATTAAAGGCGTGCACCACCGCATCCAGCAAATTGTTTTAAATATAAGTGGCAGTGTGCCTTGTCTTGTCTGCTTTTTCTGGAATTCCTATTTATCTTCACATAAACACACAGCTTTTAATTATGACTGACAATGAGCTTACACAGCATTTATTTATATTTTAGAGAGAGAGAGAATTGGTGCACCAGGGCTTCAGCCAGTGCAGCTGAACTCCAGATGCTTGCGCCACCTAGTGGGCATGTGAGACCTTGTGCTTGCCTCACCTTTGTGCATCTGGCTTGTGTAGGATCTAGAAAGAGATCAAACCTGGGTCCTTAGGCTTAGCAGGTAAGCACCTTAACTGCTAAGCCGTCTCTCCACACCTAGCATTGTTTTTGAAAGGTCTTTGAACAAGTTTTTATTTATTTACTAGACAGAGAGAATACATATAAGTGTGCTAGGGCCTCTTGCCACTGTGAATGAACTCCAGACATATGTGCCACTTTGTGTACCTGGCTTTACATGGGTGCTGGGGAATCGAACCCTGGACTAGTGCACTTTGCAAGTGATGAGTCAACTCCCCAGGCCTCACGTCATTTTTCACCTATTGACGATTTTTATACTTGTATACAATGTATTTCAATTCTAATCGCCTCCTGTTATCTTCTCTTTTCTCCCTCTCTCATTGAACCCCCTACTCTTACCAACTTGCCCCTCTCCTGCTTGATGTCTTTGTGTCTCTCTGTGTGTGCCCGTGTATATGTGTGTATCCGTGTATGGATTCCAGTGAGTTTTTAATTAGGGTTGCTTGCTTCAACATGGGTGGGAGCTTATTTACCAGGCATGTACAAGTTACCAGTGGTTACATCCTGGGTGAAAACATTGTCTCTGCCCCCAATACAGTGTCTTTTACAGGTGAATATTTTAGATTACTTGTATCCTTAGCTAATTATAAAGTGCAATGAAATCTTGTTCAAACTTAGGGGCTCCAAACTTGGCAGTACATCCGTGAATGTGAATTCCTAGATGTGAAGGTATAAAGCATTCATACAATTTCATGTTTAACACCTACATTCCACTTGTAATTTGTAAAAAAACATTTTATTTGTATATTTAGTAGAGAGAGAAAGGGTGTACTATGGCCTCTAGCCACTGACAACAATGTCCAGACGCATGTGCCACCATGTGAACCTGGCTTACGTGGGTTCTGGGGAATCAAACTTGGGTCCTTAAGCTTCGTAGGCATGCGCCTTAACCACTAAGCCATTTCTACTGCCCCCGTTTGTAATTTCTTCGAGAATCACCTAAGTAGGATGTATACCTAAAATTTATTTTTCTTGGTGTTTTTCATTTCTTTTGCTTTGGTTTTTTTGAGGTAGGGTCTCATTCTAGGCCAGGCTGACCCGGAACTCACTCTGTTGTTCCAGGCTGGCCTTGAACTCACTCTGTTGTTCCAGGCTGGCCTTGAACTTACTGTCATCCTCTTCCCTCTGCTTCCCTGGTGCTGGGATTAAAGGCATGTGCCACCATGCCTGACACTTTTTCATTCTTTACTAGTTTGTCTTTCCTTCAGTGATGTGTGTGTTGCCAATTGCACACCAGAGCTCTCCATGTATCTATTTTATTGGTGTATGTACATATCCATGTGTGTGTAGGGTACACATGTATGTACACATGTATGCACACATGTATGTGCAGGCCAGCCTCAGGTAACATTCATCAGATACCATCCACTTTTTTTTTTTGAGATAGGGTCTCTCACTGGTCTAGAATTCACCAACTAGGATAGACTAGCTTGCCAGTGAGCCTGAGAACCACCTGTCTTCATCCCAACAAACAATCATGGGCTTGGGGGATTGAAATGAGGCCCATGGGGCTGCAAGGCAAGAGCCTTACCAACGAGCCATCTCCGCAGCCATGTCTGTGCATGTAACTGCCCTTGGTTTTCCATGGTATTCTGTCTGGGTATTGCCTGGTCAGGCTGCTTCAATACTGGGGTTTCTGGGGTTACTTTTACCTCCACATCAGCCAATCTCTCTTCCTTCTCAGGGTTTTGCTGTCCATGTGTTAAAAACCAAACCTTTGGCCTCTTAATTGGGACAGCATTATACATAAATGAACCTAGGGAGGGGGTCACACTGTAATGTTGTTGAGTCTCGAGAAATTGTCATTTTCTTCATAAGCAGTCCTGCAAGTTTTCACTAGGTTTTCACAGGGCTTTAAGCTGTCCTGTGGCACTTCTAAATGTGCCCTTTTCTCCCATCGTTTCCACCTACTCGTTGTTCCCAGAATGGCTGTGGGTCAAGGAGTCACCCTTGTGGTCTGAAGATGAAACATCCCCACAGGCTCTTGTGTTTGAACAATGATCTCAGCTGGTCATGCTGTTTTGGGAGGATGTGAAACTTTGGGAAGGGGGTCCTAGCTTGAGGAAGTGGGTGACTGGGACAGTGGGCTTTGAGGGTTACAGGTCACCCCCACTTCCTGTTCCATTTCTGCTTCCTGCTCTGCCCAGTTGCAAGCAAGGTCCTGCCAATGCGCCGTCCCATCACCATGTCTTCTGCCATGACAGGCCGTGCCCCCTAAATCAGGAACGCAAATAAACCTTTTCTCCCTAAGTTTCTTTGCCAGGTGTTTTTTCACTGTGAGAAAAATAACAACACAGTTCCTTAGTTACAAGTCCTGCGTGTCCACTCGCCACTTCCTGTCCACGGGCGACAGGGCAGCGCACCTGCTATCTTTTGTCCCCACTACCTTCGCTCACAGTTTTCCTTGTTCAGATAATACCTCTGCTCATCATTTCATTTGCTTCACCTGTGCGTGTGTGGGGGGGTGTGCGCACGCGCACACACATGCATGAGGTGCACGTAGAAGTCTGAGCAAAGCCTCGATGTCAGTCCTCACCTTTTCCCTTGTCTGAGGCAGAGGCTGGGATTACGGGTGTCTGCTACAGTACCTGATGCTTCTTAATGGAATGCTTCAGGAATTTGCATGTCATCTGTGTGTAGGGGTCATGCTAATCTTCTCTGTATTGTTACCATTTTAGCATATTGCTGCTGAAGCAAGCACACATCTGACTTAAAAAAATATTTTTATTTATTTATTTGCAAGCAGAGAGAGAGAGAAGAGAGACACAGAGAGAGAATGGGCATGCCAGGACCTCCAGTCACTGCAAATTAAGCCCAAATGCATGCGTCACTGTGCATCTGGCTTTATGTGGGCACTGGAGAATGGAACCTGGGCCTTTAGGCTTTGCAGGTAAATGCCTTAACCACTGAGCACTCTCTCCAGCCCAGCATCTGGCTTTTAACTGGATTCAGGTCATCACATTCACACAGCAGGAACGTTATCCACCTTTTCCCAGCACCTCCCTTCATCTCTTGAGCAATGAACTTATCCTAAAAGAGGTCAAAAATTTATCACAGGGTAAAGCTGAGTGTATTGTAGCACCCAGTAATGGGCAAGATGTTGCAATGCCCACCCTTCTCCCTCCCTCCAGAGCTGCTGGCACAGACAAGCTGGCTCCCTGCTGCAGCAGAGGAGGGCACGAGGAATTCCCCTTCCTCTCACAAGTACTTCATTGTGGAACAGAGGGAAAAGGTCTAAGGAAGAAGGTAGAAACAAGAAAGAGATTTGGTCCCCACCACACAGGCCTGGCACTGACACTTCCAGCTTTTTGTTGGTCAACAATTCCCTACAGGCTGTGACATACCCACAAATGGCTGTGTGCCTCCTGGGACGGGTGCCTTGAGACTCACTGATCTATCACATGCACAGAGCCTGCAGTAGAAGGAGCTTGGGCTGTGACCTTCACATGCCATGGCTGGGCTGTGCGTGGCCACCCTGCTGAGAGGGCCTGCCATGCGGGACAGGCAGGGTGCGGGCATGTGACTTGCCTCCTTGAAGCAGCAAGGCTTGGTGCATGGACCATGTCGTACGCGCGGCTTTTGGCAGGGACTTGCATGGCGCCACCGTCTCTGATTACAGCAGGCAGAAAGATGGGAACCTTTGGAGTATAACCTAACTATTGTTTCCTCTTTCCTATGCCCATTTCCTCTGCGTGCGCACGCGTGTGTGTGCGCGCACGCGTGTGTGTGTGGGTATTTAATTAGAAGAATGTGTTTCTCTGGTAAACATTGCTTAAAGCAAAAACTAGTCAACCACTCAACCAATAAATCAATTGACCAAACTATGTCAAATAACCTTTATTTTAAAAAAATTATTTGTGTGCACGCACGCACATATGTGCAACAGGGCTTCTTGCCGCTGCAAACGAACACCAGATACATATGCCATATTTCGTGTTTGGGCTTACATGAGTGGCTTGGGAATTGAAGCTGGGCCCTTGGGCTTCGCAAGCAAAATTCTTTACAGAGCTATCATCCCATTTCCGCCCCCCTCTCTGCCCGGGTAACTTTTGAGCACTGTTCTCTCTCCCCCTTCCTCTCCTTCTCTCTCTCACACAAGACGTATGCACTCAATCTGTTCTCTGCCCTCTGTTCCCTCCTCCTCCCCCCTCCTTTCTTTCGTATTTCTTTCATGTGTTTAGAACCCAGGCTGCCCATGTGACGTGGCCCTGGAGCTAGTGAAACCATTAGTCCTGTGTCCCATTCCACCCCAGGTGGTCTCACACCTTGGTGTCCAGCCCTAGAAACTGGGAGTGCCCGTGATGTCTGTTGCTTCCTGTCCCTGCCTGCGCTCCCAGAACAGTGTCACGGCCGGGCCTGACTGCCGCGCCCCTCATCACTTGACTAGGACTTCCTTCGTCAACAGGATCCCCAATTCCCAGAGCGTCCTCTCTGCGTTGCTGCCCACACGCATGCCAGCGACGTGCTGTGCGCGGCCGCCTCCCCTCGCCTGCCGCCGCCTGTCTTCCACGAACCGTCACTAGTGCTGGTCCTACAGCAGCTCAGAGCACCAGACGACGTGACTTGGGTTAGGAACAGCCGTGTCATCAGTGGCCTGTAGCTTCTCGTTTTTGGACACTATTTGTACAGAGTGCTTCTCCTATTGAGAAAATCATCATGCAGGAGGGGATGCAGGAGACAGCGGCCAGCAAAAATACACCCTGCTCTCGCTCGCCAGTTCCGGAGCGCTCTTCCACCCTCTGAATAATTCATCAGCACCTTTATGAGTCTTCTCTATCTACACAGGCATCATTCTGCTTCACTGACAAGGTCTTGGTTTCTCAGACAGCAGAGGCGTCTGAGGCTAAAGCTGAAATGCAGGGCAGCTGGGGCGGACATCTGGCCCCAACAGGCCGAGGGTGGCTGATGGCCACTGTACCGGAAGATGGCAGTCTCCACACCCATGTCAGGTCAGGCTTCAGGAGGGCCCCTCAGGGACCTGCGGCTTCTAGGTGGGTCACCACATTACAGCTCAGGAATGTCTCTGTCCCAGCATGCCTCATGCTGTGGCAGACGGTTTGTTCAAAGACGGTGGCAGCCGTGTTCCCAATCCCCGACTCCCTTTTGCGTCGAGGTTGAATCTGGGGCTGGCTCCTCACATCTTGGCCGATCAGGGAGCAGAGAAATCAGACTAGATCCAGAAGTAAGTGTAATCTTCAAGCTCACTTCCCCAGCAACCCACTTCTAGTAGGTTCCCATGTCATAAAGAATCCCCCAACCTCCCAAAACAGCACCATCAGCTGGAGGCCAAGTGCTCAGCTGGTGTACGGAACTCTTTGTTGCCAAGTTTTATTGAGGACTTTATTGCATGACATATTGCTTATTGATCATATTCCCATCATATTACCCTCTTATGTCCCTTCTCTCTCACCCCCATTCCACTGAGGGCCCTTGTTAGCGAGGTCATCAGTACTTGCTGTGGGATCATGAATGCCCCAGTCCCAGTGGAGAGGACAGTGCCTCAGCTAAGCCTTCCCATCGTGTGGCTCTTACATTCTTTCCTCTAAAGAGAAATCTCTTGTCCCAAGTGAGGGCGAAGGAGCCTGGGAGGAGGAGTCTTTGGCCAGGTTCTCCCTTCCTGAGGCCAACTCCACTGCAGCGGGGCAACAGAGACCTTGGCTGCCAAGTGCCCCATTCCTACCCAAGTGACCTGCCCCACGCTGGCAAAGTAAGCGGGACAGTTGCATCTTACTCAGGATTCCTGGAGGCTGGGCCAGGTAACTGAGATGGCTCCCTCTCTCCTCTCTAGGGTAGAGCTATTCTGCCTTCCTCAACAACGAGGACGTGGCAGGGCATGCGCACACACGACTTCTTCAGTCATTTCACCTTGTCAATCCCCTCGTTGAAGACATAGGAGGAAACATCTTTTCCTTGACACATGACACTCCCTAAGTGAGATTTGTTTATTTATTTTATGAGAGAGAGAGAGAGAATTAGTGTGTCAGGGCCTCTAACAACTGAACTCCAGAAGTGTGCACCCCCTTGTTCACATGTATGACCTGAGACCTGTGCATCTGGCTTACATGGGTTCTGGGGAATTGAACATGGGTTCTTAGGTGCCGAGCCATTTCTCCAGCCCCCAAAATGGGGTTTAAACACACCAACTTCCATCCACCTTTAATGAAAACCAAAGGCTTAGAAAACAGCCAGTTAGCATTTGAGAGATATACCTCCACACTTACTCCTGATAAAATATTAATCTGCCTATTCCTGTTTTGTTGGTAAAGTACTTAAAACCTTTCTTTGAAAAAAAAAAAAAAGAATCCTCTCCCATTCTTTCTTCTTGAAGTGTGTAGAGAAATGATGCTGTGTAATGTCCTAATGATGCATTCCTGCAACAAGGGAGCTTTCGTTTTTCCACTGCTTTTAATTTATTTTATGTTATAAATTAATAATGTATGCATGATTGAGAGTAACTCATTAAACGTAAGGCACTTAGGAAGGAGCTGTGTGAAATGATTCTGATGTTACAGGATCCTAAATGTTACATTAAGTACATAATTCAGACTTGTTTTCTCTACGTAAGATCAGAAGCAACTGACCGGGTAAATGTAATTACTATAATTCTATTCTAAAAGTCCAGGAAGCCTGAGAACAGAATTTATACAAACATCAGCAAAGATGGCCTTTTCTGGCCAGTCAGGCTGTCTTTTGTGTTGACTCAACTAGACACTGTGGAGTGTGGCCATGACAATATCTACTGTAAGAGTTTTTCAAGGGCAAGTTCATGGGCTCTGTCACAAGGAATTCTCTGAAAGGGGGGCTCTCTCTTAGAACTTGATGGACCAGGGTGGAAAACGTATGGAGAGTTTCCAGTGACCCTCAGCTGTAGCCCTTTCCCCCATAATTTCAGGGACATATCTGTAGTGGGCTGGGGTGTAGGTAGAGGGAGGACCATCTTGAGAGGCCTGGGCGAGTGGCCTCATCTGCTCTGGTGTCTTGAGATAGACGCATTGTGCTCTGGGAGGAAGGAACGAGTTACCAAGCACCCAGCCTGGACACTGGCTGGACGATAGGACAGGGTTGGACCTCACTTGCAAGGCGAATCACAGTGATGTCACTGACTCCGTTCCCACTGACCGATTCCACGAACTCCTTTTCCCTTTGCCGAGGCAAGCCTACGTGTGAGGCACCGTGGTACAGTGGTCAGCACAGCTGCCTTCCTACGTGGAGACAGCAGAATGAGGTCACAGGAGAGCACGTGGGAACAACTCCCCTTGTTCCGTGGCTCCACTGGAATGAAATAAACCAAAGAAGTGGAGTATGCGCACCATGGCCTTGACAGGAGTAACCGCCACCAACCTGCACCTACCACCGAAGGACACACTGTCCAGTAGCAGGGGTCAGTGGCCACTGTCTATCTAATGCTGTCCAGAGGTTAGGTTCTAGGTGAGGTGATTTGCATTCCAAACCTTGAGTTGGGTATTCTTGTCCCCATTTTCTTTTCTTTTTAATGTATATTTATTTCTTTATTATTGGGGTACAGAGAAAGCGTACGAGTGAAGGGGTGCACCTGGGCTCTAGCTGCTGTATGCAAACTCCAGGTGCATGCACCGCTTTGTGCATCTGGGTCCTGCAGAGTGAAACTCGGATCGTCAGGCTTTGTAGGCAAGCGCCTTAACCACCGAGCCATCTCTCCAGGCTTTATATTTTCTTTCATTTCTTTTGTGTGTGTGTTTTTATGTGTTTGCTGTGTTTACATGTATATATATATATATGGGTGCATGGGTGTCTACCTCAGCTGCTCTCCACCTTATTATTATTTTTTTTGGGGGGGGTTTCAAGGTAGTGTCTCACTCCAGCCCAGGCTGACCTGGAATTCATGATGTAGTCTTAGGGTGGCCTCAAACTCATGGTGATCCTCCTGCCTCTGCCTCCCGAGTGCTGGGATTAAAGGCGTGTGCCTCCACACCAGGCTCCACCTTCAAGACAGGGTCTCTCACTGAACCTAGAGCTCACTGATTCAGCTAGAGTAGCTTAGCCAGCGAGCCCTAGGGACCCTCTTGCCTCTGTCTCCCAAGCTCTGGGGCTCTAGGTACATTCTGTCACGCCTGGTTTTGTATGGGTGCCGGGGATCAGGTCCTCATGGTCATCTGAGCCGTCGCCTCACCCCACCCTGTAATCCATATGAGAAAAGTGAAGCTACAGAGCACAGAGCTATCTTATTCACATTCGCGCAGTCTGCATGTGGTCTCTCTGAGAACTTGAACCCACCTGACTCAAAGCCCGGGGGCTCCGTCTTCTGTGCATGGTCCCTTTTTTCTGTATCCCCGGGGCCTGCGGCAAGCAAAACACTTGAAATGTCCAATACTTATGGAAGAGAAAGACGGGGAGCGCTCTGAGATGCCACTGTGAGAGGAGGGGTCCTAGGAGGGGCGGGGGCTGCTGCAGCCCATCCAGGGACGAGCAGAGTCAAGGCCGAGGCGCTGTCTGGGAAAGCACATTTCCCCCTTTTTGTGTTTCAGCTTTTGAAAAATCAAAAAGCATGTCAAGAGCTTGAAAGGACCTTGTTTTCTAGACAAATGAATCACTGGTATGTCCATCTCTCTTGGCTCATGTTCTAGGAAGACATGACACGTCGCTTCTCTTCCCTTTCCACGTCAAAACTTGTCTCAAAGCCCGTCTTTGCCAAGAAATGCTCGGCGCCCGCAACGGCGTGGATAACAACAGGGACAGTGTGGCCTCCCTGCCTTGGGCTCCACGTCAGCTATGTGGCTTTCCTGAACAACTGAATCCTTATGAGGAGAAGTTTTTTTTAAAAATATTTTATTCATTTGTTTATTTATGAGAGAGGAAGAGACAGATGGAGAGAAGGACAGAATGGGCACGCCAGGGCCTCCAGCCACTGCAATCAAACTCCAGACACATGTGCCCCCTTGAGCATCTGGCTTACATGGGCCCGGGGGAGTTGAACCCGGGTCCTTGGTCTTTGCAGGCAAATGCTATAACTGCTAAGCCGTTTCTCCAGCCCCCCCGCCGCAGTTTTATATCAGCACCATTGCTGTTACCACTATCATCATCACTGCCACCAACACCATCAGCAGCAGCAGCAGCAGCAGCAGCAGCAGCACCATTATTGTTACTAAAGCTACCATCACCAACATCGCCACCAATGTCATCTTGACCAGCACTCTCACTGCCACGGTCATTCTCATCATCATCCTCAATACCACCCCCACCATCGCCACCCTCATTACCAGTGATCTCATTTCTACCATCATCTTCATTATCACTGTCCCCACCCCAACATCTTACAACCGGGAGAAAACAAAGACTACAGCGGGACTTCACATTTGAAGTTCCGCAGATGAGTGGCTGCCTCTGGAACAAGCAGAGGCTGGGGCACTAAAAGCTTAATTTTGTTCTACTCAAATACATGACCCTCAGGAATTGTGGTCCTCACAACAGGGACACTCCATCCTATCAGCTATTCCAGGCGCAGGTAGCAGAGACTCCATTTTATTTTTTTAAAAATTTATTTGAGAGTGACAGACAGACAGAGACAGAAAGAGGCAGATAGATAGAGAATGGGCGCGCCAGGGCCTCCAGCCACTGCAAACGAACTCCAGACGCGTGCGTCCCCTTGTGCATCTGGCTTACGTGGGTCCTGGGGAATCGAGCCTCGAACTGGGGTCCTTAGGCTTTGCAGGCAAGTGCTTAACCGCTTAAGCCATTGCTCCAGCCCACCATTTTTTTTTTTTTTTCGAGGTAGTGTCTCACTCTAGCCCAGGCTGACCTGGAATTTACTATGTAGTCTCAGGGTGGCCTTGAGCTCACAGTGATTCTCCTACCTCTGCCTCCCAAGTGCTGGGATGAAAGGCGTGCGCCTGCATGCCCAGTCTACAGTCTCCATTTGTCAGGTAAGAGCCAAGGCTTAAAGCTTTTAGTTGATATAACTATAACACACAATCAAATAAAAATGGAGCTGTTTTCCGTCCCAAGTGACCTACAAGCCATGTTCTTGCCGTGTGTCACAGTGTCTGGAACGTGGGCTAGGAGCTGTTCATCCGTCCCAGGCACAGCCTCCAGGGTTCTTCCCATGAGGAAAGACGCCCACCTCCTTCTTGTAGCATGCGTGGAGAGAGCTCAGGTCGCAGGCAATGGGCCTCATGCTCCTGCTCTGAGGATCTGTAACAGCTCTGTATTATGGATGATTCGATCTAGCACCTCCCAAGTCCCTTTCTGAGCCTTCTAGGTCTCTACTCAGATGACCCTTGGTAGATGTGGTGAGAGTTTCAAGGTTCAGTGTGTCTACCAGCTGCCTCACTAGCTTTGAGTCAATATTACAGGGAACGTAGGGAATGGCTCAACAGTACCCAGATGGAATGGATTGGATGAAGCCTCAGACTTTCTGCTTATAAACCTATACATACATGCGTGGGGTCTCTTAACCTTTTGTAGGCTACACATGTGAGCCCTCACTACCAAATGCTGATGGTGCCTCAAGACCCACAGCCGACGGGCCCCTCCTCTGGGGAGCCGCCCTTCCTTGCTCTCCAACTTATAAACTCCTACACCGGCTTTGCAAATACTCATGTGGACCTTGACACTTCGTGCTAAAACATCACCTAGTATCTTAATAATTCCATCCCGGGAGAATTTACTGTTTTTTTCTTGACAATTTTATACATGTCTACAATGTCTTTGATGACATTCACCCCGCTATCTTCTCTTGTCCCTTCCCCTTCTGGCTGAATCCCTTCTTCCAAGTAGCCCTACTTTGACGTTCACGTCTTTTTTGTGTGATGCAGCTTAATCAGGGTTGCTTGCATGAGCGTGGATGTGGAGGTGTTTACCGTGGGAAACTTGCCGGTGGCTGCAACACTGGAGACACGGTGTCCCCACTCTCAGCTTTTGGTATCTTGACCTCTTTGCAAGTCTAACTTACAGTGATGCGGCATATATCTAACCGGCTTCCATTCTTTTTTTTTTTTTTTAAATTTTTGTTTATTTTTTTTTATTTGAGAGCGACAGACAGAGAGAAAGAGGCAGAGAGAGAGAGAGGAGAGTGGGCGCACCAGGGCTTCTAGCCACTGCAGACAAACTCCAGACGCATGCGCCCCCTTGTGCATCTGGCTAACGTGGGTCCTGGGGAATCAAGCTTCGAACGGGGGTCCTTAGGCTTCACCAGCAAGCGCTTAACCGCTAAGCCATCTCTCCAGCCTGGCTTCCATTCTTTAAACCCAAGTTTTCAACAAAAGTGTAACACTGGAGCTGACCTTTCCAAAATCTCAGTGCAACAGAAATAACATCACCAGAGCCAAGTTACGCAGGCTCTCAGATACAAGGCTCCCTTGGATCACGTTCATAAATGGCTGAACTCTGAAGGAAAACTCCTGGTGTCTGTTCAAGGATTGTCAGAGACATGAAATGCATGGGGGGAGGGGCAGCTTGAGTGTTGAGAATAAAGGAGGCTAGGAGTTAGTGCCAGAGCCAAGGAGACAAGCTCAAAACGGTGAGACAGATGTACCTGGGTGACAGGGCACATGGACAGTGCTCTGGTTTTTGTTTCTACATTGATATGTGCTTTTAAAAATACATGTATTGGTCTGGCGAGATGGCTTAGTGTAAAGGTGTTTGCCTGCAAAGCCAAAGGGCCTCGGTTCGATTCCCCAGGACCCATGTAAGCCAGATGCATAAGATGGCGCATGCTTCTGGAGTTTGTTTGCAGTGGCTGCAGGCCCTGTCGTGCCCATTCTCTCTCTCTCTCTCCCTCTTTCCCTTTCTTGCTCTCTCAAATAACTAAATTAAAAATTAAAAAAAAAATACCTGTGTTCAGTTATTTGCACTTGTGGGGAGGGGTGGGAGTGAGGCACCAAGACCTCTTGCTACTGCAAACTCCAGACATGTGCCACTTTGTGCCTCTGGCTTGGGACTGAACCCAGGTCAGAGGGCTTTGAAAGCAAGCTCCTCTAACTTCTGATCCATTTCCTCAGCCCAAATCCTTGAATAGTTGGAGTACTGCCTTAAAACAGGTAGAGGCAATGTGAACCTATGCAGCCTCCTCCACGTCCCTCATTCCCTTGCTGACATCTGGGTCCATTCCAACCTCTTATTTGGACTTGGCATATTGGCCATGTGATCTCCCGTGGCCAAACCTCCGCTGCCCAAATGGAGTGCATGTGCACGTGCATGCACACGTGTGTGTGTGTGTTAATGGCGGTGGTGATTTCTTTAGCACCAGGCCCGAAGGAAGCTTCCTGGCAGAGGGCAGCCATGCATAATTCCTGTTATGTACACTAAGCTATGGACACGGGCCGAGTCACAGACTGCCCTCCCCAGGCAGCAGCCATTTCTCCGAACCCAGCTATAGCCAACAGCAATGAAGACATCACCTGCAATACACAGCAGAGGGCACTGCTTTCTGGGTCCCTGGCTCTTGGAAACAAGATGGGAAGGAGACTGCTCTGAGCTGGGTGAAGGGGCCGTCTCAACATGTGGTATTTTGTCCTTCTTCCATGCCCAGGCTCTCTGAACTGG
Organism: Jaculus jaculus; assembly: GCF_020740685.1. Classification (NCBI taxonomy): domain Eukaryota; kingdom Metazoa; phylum Chordata; class Mammalia; order Rodentia; family Dipodidae; genus Jaculus; species Jaculus jaculus. Next base: position 11,483,413 of record NC_059106.1, on the reverse strand, counting down.
TGGTTAGACTAGAACTCTTGGATCCAACTAGAAGCCAAGTGGAATGGGCCTCCCCGTCCCCAGACTCCTGCAGCTTCCCCCATTGGGTTCCAGGTTGTCTGGAACTTTCTGTGCCCACAGTGCAGGGTCAGAGTGGGCCATCAATGAGGGTTAGATGTATGAATAAAGAAGGAAGGGTTTGAGGCTAGCCTGAGACTACATAGTGAATTCCAGCCTGGGCTAGAGCAAGGCCCTACTTCAAAAGACCAAAACCAAACCAAACCAAACCAACCAACAACAACAACAAAAAACCACGATGGGGCCGGTACACACAGACACAAAGGCAGGTCACACAAAGACAGGTCCCAGGCGGAGGAGGAACACTCCCAATGTGCACTTCTGTCACTGTCTTTCCCTGCTCAATTTTTTAAATTTAATTTTTAATTTTTATTTGAGAGAAGAAAAAGAAAGAATGGTTGCGCCAGGGCCTCCAGCCACTGCAAACAAATTCCTGACGTATGCCCCCCACCCTTGTGCACCTGGCTTACGTGGCTCCTGGGGAATTGAACCTAGGCCCTTTGGCTTTGCAGGCAAGTGCCTTAACCACTAGGCCACCTCCCAGCCCTGTCTCCATCTTTCTCTATAGCACGTAAGTCCTTGTGACATGCTGTTCCATGTGCTCATCCCTCATCTCCTTTGAGGAAGTAAGCTCCTTGAGGGCAGGGATTGCTGTGAGTGAAATCACAAACTGGTTTCTCCAAATACTGTATGCATTTCTTGGACCCTAGTGCCAGAGACATAGTACTTGGCCTATAGAAGGCACTCACTCAACTGTTGGTGAAGTGACAGGCTCCCCATCACCCTGGTACGGGAGGCCCTGCTGACTAGTTTTTGGGAGTGAGGGGGAGTCGGGAGGCCCAGCAGATGATGGACTGATGATCTGCTGAGGGGACAGCAGGCAGAATGGGACAGGGACTCAGGATGAGGAAAGGCAGGGAACGGAGGGGATGCGGGGAATGCTAATTTCTGCTGTCCTCGTATGCCTGAGCATTCACAGTGCTTGGAACATTTGCACCATCACCTCCTAGAAAGAAGACATGTCCCCTTCCCTAGAAGACTGGAATTCAGTTAACTTGACAACAGAAGTGCTTTTCACCAACATGACAGACAGTTTGCTGTAGACTGAAGAGGAACTTGATTTAAAGCCTGAGACCTGGATCTTCAATATGTCAAGATTTGCACTCATTTTTCTTGCTAATGTTTAGGAACTAAGCACACCCCCCCCCCACCAGACACCTGATGATCATCTCACCTCTAATGTGGAAAGGGAGCATACTCCATAACTGGTTACATAATAAGTCCCGCAAACGCTACAGTCGAAAGAAGTTCTGACGGTATCAGTCTACTTAAAATTGCCCAGCTCCTGGTCGCTTGGAGGATGAAACCTCAGCTTCTTGACCCGGAAGGTAACACGCTTCCCCTCTGTCCCACTTGCTGACCGCAAAACCCTTAAATTCATCCTGCCCCTTTCTCACAGCCAAGATGCAGCCAAGCCAGCGAGCCCAGCTGCCGCCCACCTCCTTACATTCTCCTCTGGCTTCCTGCGGGCCTTTCTCCCACTCTGTGGAGCTCCTTAGGATCAGGACGGCATCTGTGTCACCCATGCCTGCCTACATGCCCTGGGCAGGCAGACACGGAGGAGGCATTTGGGGACCTAACCTGGCCAGCAGCCGGCTCCATCACATCCTCCACAGAGCTGCAGATCCAATCAGGTTGCCACTGTGGTGGCTCCTGCGAGTCACACCAGAACAGGCCACCCTCGGCACAGCTCCTTGAGGGTCTGCTCTCACCTCACCCACATGCCGCCTGGGCTCCAGAAAGCACTGCCTGGGCTCCAGGCTCCCCATCTGCCCAGAATGTTCTTAACTTTCCTCAGCACTCAGCCAGCCATCTCCTGGTCTAGGCTCACCTCCTCTTAGAAATCTTTCCCTGCTGCCCCAGAACATGTACCCCGGGGCCACCCTGCTCCCATCACCGGCTTCCAGTTTGTTCCCTGACCAGCTTGGCGTTTATAGACATGGATCACTGCTTCCCTGGCATCTTGCTTTGAGAAGACACACAGTAACCATTTCCAGAATAAACCACCCCCCCAAGCTGCAACACTCTGCAAATGTATTTTTTTTCTTTGCATGAATATGCATGTGTAGTTGTCTGCATGTATGGATGCATGCTTATGTGTGTGCTGGTACATACGTGTTTTGAGAGTACACATGGAGGCCAGAGACTGACGTCAGATCTTTTCCTCAATAGCTCTCTGCCTCATTCATTCATTTGCTTGCTGTTTGTTTATTAAGGTCTGGGTCTCTCACTGACACTGGAGCTTACCAGTTGAGCGAAAGTGAAACTAGTACGCTAGCCAGTCCCATGTCACCACCTTGCCACCTCTATGGTGTTGCCATAGATGCTCTGGATTTGAACTCAGGTCCTTAGACTTGTATGACAAGCACTTTACTGATGGAGCCATCTCCCTAAGTCTTCAGCTGACGAGTGTTGTTGCTTCAAAACCCCAAACCACTCCTGTGGCAACCTGTGGAACCAGGTCCACGCACTCAGCCCTGTGGATTGAAGATGCCTACCTGCCCTGGCCTCTGGAAGCACTTCCAAGTGCCCCAGCAGAATCCATGCCCAGCTTCAGAAGCCTGGAGCTATAAAAGGCAGAAGAAAACATCTGTCGCCTCTAGCATTTTTTTTAGCTATCTGTCTGTCCATCTGCCTCTTTGCTTGTTTGTTCTGCCAGCTGCATGAGCGCAGAAGGTCTCTGCTCTCGCTTCTGAAAGCAGGTCACTAGTGCTAGAAATTCCTGGAAGTTCTGCTGCGAGGCTGCAAACAGCTCATCTGCTCCGGGTTAGTTTCTGCTGATGGTGGCAGCCTTTCAGCTCTGAGACGCTCTCTTCCTGTCCCAGAGTCACAGGGCTTGGGGTGGGGGCGGCCTCTGTGTCACACCTCCCTCAACAGTGTTTCCAACTCCTGCTCCACCCAGTACTTCCCCAGTACACAGCTGTCCATCAACACCCCAGCTTCTCACTGAGCAGAGCTCTCCGTGAGTCTGGTCACTATGGCTTCCTTCTTCAGGGACCCCAACTGCTGGGGCATTGCAGCTGTCAGAGGGAAACAGGAAAGATGCAAGTGGGGTACTCATCATTTGGGGGAGGGAAGGGCTCATGGTACTGCAGCTGGGAAGACTCCAAGGTCAGATCAGAAATCCCAGGCTGGTCAAGCTAAGACTGGCCAACTTAGCTTCTAGTTCCCAGTCCTGTGTGAGAAGGTTGGCCAGTGTTCTCGAATAGCCTATGCAACCTATGAACTGATTTCCCCAAGACCATCTCCCACAGTCCTGTGGCGGTCATCTCTCCTGTGGTTTCAATAGTCCACGACAAAGAATGGCCACGTCACTCTATGGAGCCCACCGAGGAGCCCCCAGTGCAGAATATTTCATTCATGTCGTGCACTGCAGACTACAGGGAGTTCTCATACATGGCGCCAGCAACATAGTCCGTGAGACATCCATTTACAAATGTGCACCCAGGCCTGAGGTTTCAATGGCATGCCCGTGGAAGCACCCCATGCCCTTGCAAGTGACACGGAGCCACCAAGGCTTTGCCACTACGACACTCATCGGCTCTACATGGCCAGCTGGATCCTGGATCCTACATTTGGTTAGACCAGCAGCATTTAAAAAAAATATTTATTTACTTACTGAAGGCGGTGGGGAGAGAAAGACAGATATAAAGAAAGAATGGGTGCACCAGGGCCTCCAGCCACTGGAAGGAACTCCAGATGCATGTGCCACCTTGTGCATCTGGCTTACGTGGGTCCTGGGTAATCGAACATGGGTCCTTAGGTTTTGCAGGCAAGTGCCTTAGCCACTAAGCCATCTCTCCAGTCCCATCAGCAGCATTTTTAAAAGCCTGATGCTCCCACAACCCCATAGGGAATACCTTCAACCCCACTGAAGAAGGTCCCAATGGAATGGGGGCAGAGATGAAGGAAAAGAGGGTACCCACACACGATGTATCCATATGTTAACAACAACAACAATAATAATAAAATGACCAAAAAGAAAAAGCCTCAGGCTGAGACTCAACAATCCCAGGACCTTCGCAATCAGCATGCATCTGCAAGCCAGCAGCACCTGACTCCCTGGACAGCAGCTCTCACGTCACCCAGACGCACCCAATCAGATGGCCTGGGTCAAGACCCCAGCGCCTTGGTTCTATGCTAGGTGCCATATGCACTGCTCTTCCTGCTTTGGTGGCCTCCACAGCCTTGCTGGGAGACAGAACAGCTCAGAGGGAAGTCTCAGGGAAAGGAAGCTTCCGTATGTTTCCTGATAACCTTCGTGTCAGACCACAGATGTGGTGACTTTAAGAGTCCCTCTGGTGACTGAGCTAAGGCACCCTTGAACTATAACCTTACTCTATTGTATATACATCCTCCTCCTTCTCCACAACTCTCGTCACTGTCACAAGCAGGAATAGAACAGGCCTCCTCCTTTGAGACCTTGAAGGACCAGAGGCCTTCTTTGCCTCTCACTCCCTCCTCTATTGCCTCTGCGACTTCTGTAGTCTGTGTCCAGACACATCCCTTTTCCCGGCAGCTCAAAAGAAGGACCAGCTATTTGTTCTTTAGATTTCTGGTGTCTCTGTCTCTCTCCCTCCCTTCTTCTTCTCTCTCTCTCCAGACCCTGCCATGCCACCGTGGTCCAGTGCTACAACTCCTGTGATAAAACTGGAATCCAGGAGGCGCAATCAATCTTCCTAGCTGCCTCTCATTGAGTCAGCCTGCTGCCCTCCCTCTCCTCAGCTCTTTCTCCCAGAGAACCACAGAAGCCATGGCATCTGCTTAGCCTCCCTCCTGGGGACACAGGTCCCTGCTTGCCTCCTGCTCCTCAACTCCTTGCTAATGTTCTCAGCTAACCGAAAATCTTTCTGGCATCCATTTTGATGAAAGCACCAAGATGAAAGATGTGATAGAGGTTTTTCTCCGCTCTGCGAATCGCTCCCATGTGAGCTGTGATGGAGTCGTGACTTCCTAAGGGAGGTCTGATGTTGCAGGAGACCTGCTGCGGAAGGACAGCCACCCTCCGGCCTTCTGTGTCGCCCACCACCGCTTTACTGAGGACCCACAGACTGATTGGCAAATGAGTGACCTTGCCAAGCCACAGGGCTAATGCGGCTTACGCTTAGAAAGGACTGCCTTAAAAGCTGGGCTGAGCTTTGAGACAGGAATCAGGCAAGTCTTTAACTGCTCTATAATCAAGTTAGAGCGGCCCTCCCTCTCCTTTGCTCTCCAGATAGCGCAGCAGTCAGCGGACGCTGTTCTTGGCTTTTCGATGCTCTTCCTAGGAAGATGGTACACTAAAAGCTGGGCCTCGGTGCTCCTCTGTGCATAACTAATTCCCTTTAGCATCCCTCCAGCTTGCCTTGTGGTCACCACTGAGCTTGACTCCTCAGCCATGGTTTTCAGCCTAACAATGTAGGTGGTGCTGGGCTGTCCTGGATGTCCAGATGGGGCAACTCTGTCCGAAAGTGGGCAGTGGCCATGACCCAGACTTAGGACAGCACCATGGTACTTTTGTGGTAGAGGAGGCTCTTGTACCATTCATGGGTGATGGTGGCAGGAAGGGACACTTGTCACCTCTCCAAATTATGACCAAATGTGCCCAGAGCCACTTAACTGTCACATGCATCTTTTACCAAAGTGTTTGCTTTTCTTTATGACTTTGAGCAGACCATTATCTCCCTCTGGCCTTTGGGGATATCTTGGGCCCTATCTTTGTTCCTAAGTCTATTTACTTCCTGTCTTGGCTGCTGTCAGAAACGATGCATTAACTGAATCCCCAGCCACTTCCCCTTGGCTCAGGAGCCACTGGCTTAAGTCGGCAAGGAGGGAAGTGGGCTTCCTTTCCTACATGCCTTGTCCCCAAACTTGAGAGAAGATGAGAGGCTGGCCAGCAGTGAGAGAGCCACCAGAGCCCTGTCCTGTAGAGCCTGCACTCGCTTTACAGGTTGAGGCATGAAGGAGTCAGGTATGTCTTCTCCAGACAGAGCACACCGGCCAGAATCTCCAACCCCAGCTCTACGGGGCCACAGTGGCAGACTCCCAAGAGACATTCTGGCCCGAATCTAGATTTCTATGCCCAGACTTCTTCCATCCACAGCCCCACTGCTATTCCTCGTGATCTCGTGGCTTCTAAGTGCAACGTCTTGTGCTATAGTGCTGCGGTTTGCAGCCAGTAGTCAGTGGGACTCAGCAACTTTATGGGGACATGTGTGGGATGGGTGGGGGGCAAGGCAGCGAGAAAGAAGCAGAACATCTTCAATTCTAGCCTTCGACTTCTAGGGCTCATAAAAGACAAGTTTCTAGGGCCTATGGTGTCCTTTGACCAACAGTCTCACTTGGGGCATTTCGGGTAAGATAGATCTGGTGTGGCCCCTGGTGCAGCCCGTGTGAGCTTTTCACACAGAGAAACTAGGATGCGCGCTGTCGGGATAAAGAGCATCATGGGCCATATCAACAAGGTGAGTCCCTGGGAGGCACACTGGGGTCTGCAGTCAGGGTTTGTGGACCCATTTTGAAAACAGACAACATTCCAGTAGGCTGTACAGTCCACAAAGTCTACACACTGCACTGTGATGATGCCATCGGGTACTAAACCCAGGGCATCATACACACAAGAGAAGGAATGGGTTCAGAAATCAGGTAGGAAGCAAGTGAGAGATGTGAGCTGCAGGAAGTCACCAAGCCACGAGGGTCCGCGCCTGGGCTCAAGCTCTCCTCCCGTTTCTACCCTTCAGGGACCTGCTGGGTGGTCATCTCTGGAAATCCTGTCTGCTCCCTGCCTTATAGAAACGAGCTCCTAGGGTGGAGACGGAGGCAGGCGCTGATCACTAGCGAGGCAGAGAGAATTCTGATCGTGACCCCACAAGACAGCAGGCGCTTTCACTGTGTCCCCCTCGCTTCTCCCCCCACCCGCCACTGTCCACCAGCCCCTCTGGGAGTGGCCCCAGGGTGCTCAGCGGTGCAGGAGTCCCTACCTGTACCTCTGCTTCACAGACTGCTTCTCTGTGGACTTGCACACATGCCCAGCGTAGTACAGCGGGAAGAAGAGAAAGTTCCAGTTGGTGGCAAACCATGTCAGGGTGAAGGGCGCATCGAACTTCTTGAAGGTTTGCTTGGCGAGCTGGGTGGAGCCGGCCCAGGAGGCGCACACGCACACCACGACCGCCACGCCCCAGAAGACCTTCTTGAGCCGTGCTTGCGAACACGTCCAGGGATGCCGACTTGACCGCCCTCCGGTCTCTGCCCCGGCTGGCGCCTGGGCCTCCGCTGGGCCCGGGGGCTCCCGGGGGTGCTCCTCCCCTGGAGAAGAGAAGGGATGTTAGCTGGGACTGCAGAGTCTCACTGATCCCTGTAATCTGCCTGCCACCTAAGGCAAGAAGTGTGGGGGGGCTATTGTGAAATGCCCCGGCCACACAAAACCGTAGTGAAATGCCTTTGTGGGGTTTCAGACCTTGGGAACCTTGGTCCTCTGGGTGTATCCCTTGCTCAGGTGTGTCAACACCCTCCCAGCCTGCCCTGGGAGCTTCTAGGAAGTGAAATGTCAACAGGCCTTTTAGTCAGAGCATGATTTCAACAGATGATCTGCACGGGTCGGTTTAGAAAATACATCTCTAGAACACATATAGACTGAAATACTATCACTCCTATGCATTTTTTTTTAATTTTCTTTTATTTTTTGGTCTTTCAAGGTAGGGTCTTGCTCTAGCCCAGGCTGACCTGGAATTCATTCTGTAGTCTCAGGGTGGCCTCAAACTCATGGTGATCCTCCTACCTCTGCCTCCCGAGTACTGGTATTAAAGGCGTGCACCACCACGATTTTATTTGCAAGCAGAAAGAGATAGAGAAGAGAGACAGACAGAGAGAAAGAGAAAATAGGCATGCCAGGGCCTCAGGCCAGCACAAACTGCAGATGCATACGCCGCTGTGCATCTGGCTTTAGGTAGGTACTGGCTTCCTGCAGACAGCGTCCAGCCCTACTCTGAAGCCGTACCTGAAAGCCTCCCCCTCTGACCGCTGTTGTGTGACAGGCCCAGGCGCGGCCACTCCGTTAGAAAGTTATGTTGCTTCAGGAAACCAGACGGCAACCCCTAGCAGGGCTGGGCCACGTGGTGTCCCTGCAGACCTCGGGAACGGGGAAGGCCGCATCTGCCACTGTTTGCTGTTCATTAGCGACTGCGTGTGCCAGCTGCTGGGAATGTACACAGGCCTGGAGCTGCTGTCCACCGAAACCATAGATGATGCAGATTTCCAGAACCTGCCTTTCTGTGAACTTGCCTTTCACGGGCTCCACCTGCCTTAGCTGAATGAGAGGGCACAGTTGCCAAGGGGCCTTCGCCATGACAGGGGCACAGGAAGTGAGCATCAAACACACTGGGGTCAATCACCTCTGTCTACGCCTCTCTCTATTCCATTAGTTATCTATTTAATTATTAATTAACTATCTATTAATTAATTAATTGTTAATTAATTAACTTTCACATGGGCACCAGCTATTCCCATTACGAAGCCAGTTTGGGTTGCGTCTGCTTTAGCGGAAGATCAATCTGAGTGTTACACTGCTCGGCATGATGGTAAAACCACGTGTGTGTGCTTCATGATATGTAATAATTCAGCAGTCGGAGTGTCTTGCAGGCTGGAAGCCCACGGTTGACCCCCAGTGCTGCATAAACTGGGTGCTCTAGCACAGAGCTGTAATCATAGCTCTCAGAAGGTGGAAGGGTAAAGGACCAGGGTTCAAAGTCATCCTCAGCTACGTACGATCAAAACCAGCCTGGGCAATATTGGACCGTCTCAAAAAACGAATGCATGTATGTGTACATACCCTCCCTCCTCTTAATTGTCAGGTATGTGACTGCCCATGTTGGAAGGAAGCTGGAAAACCAAGGCTATGACTCTCCGGAGCTTCTGAGTGTCTCTGCAGGGCTGCAGGGTGGGAAGAAGCCCAAGAGGACAAAGGAAGACTGAGCCCCAGCCTCTGGCTTCATGCCCCACCCCTCAACTAGGGCTTTCTGACGTTGCGCACAGTAAACCCTCAGCACTTACGGTAAATTCACTGTTGGACAGAAGCAGGATGGATTCAATTTCCATACCGATTACCTGTCAGTTTTGCTTCCTCTCTGCAGTCCTTCCTTATAGGAATAATCTTGTATATGTGTGTGCGTGGGGAGGGAGTGTCAGGGAGGTTTCTCAGCATCCTCATCACTGCATGAGCTCACGTGAGAACATGACTGTGGAGTGAAGGCAACGTCTGCGCAGGAATAGAATGTGGGTTCACAAAGAGCTTCCAGCGTGACGGTGGACCCTGGCAGAGGCTGCCTGCGCTCAGGCCCTCAACATCTTCCCTTCTTCCATTAGGGTTTTCACGATGGCTAGTGTGATCATCACGCTGTCACACTTGATTGGATTAAGAAACACTCATGGCATTAATGAGGCACACCTCGGGGTGTGCCACTTTGTGAGGGCATTCCCAGTGAGGGTTAACTGAGGGCGGAGACCTGCCCTGAACGGAGGTGGCCCCAGCCTGTGGGATTAATATGGGGGAAAGAAGGCAAGCTGGGCATGGGGTTTCCTTCTGTCTCCTGATCCTCCCAGATGTAAGCCAGGAGTCTGTCTCTTGCAGCCTTGCCTTGCCCACCATGGCCAGCTGTCTAGTCCAAATTAACCCTTCCTTTCTTAAGTTGCTGAGTGTCAGGTCACAGGTTTGGGAAAGGTAACTAACAGAGCAAGGCGGACGTCACAACATGGGGAACTGTGCACCGATGCCTCACAACGTCGCTTGTGCTTACTTGTGTGCCTGCGAGAGACTCAGAGACAAAGAGGGAGACAGAGAGAGAACACGAACACACCAGGGCCTCCCCCACCGCAAACAAGCTTCAGATGCCTGCAGCGCTTTGGGCACCTGGCTTTATGTGCCTACTGGGGAATCAAACTCAGGTCAGTAGGCTTTGCAAGCAAGTGCTTTTAGCCACTGAGCCATCTCCTAGCCCTCACATAGCTTTGATGACAATGGAGAATGCCACTGCACCACGCCGTGTCGACACCAGTGGACTCCTTCTGTGGATTTGGGTTTGCTTCTTCTCCAGCTTTGTCATCTCTCCACACCCTCTAACCCAGGGAATATTAACAGTGCAAAAACAAAATAAAGACACGCAGCCCTAAACTCAGCCTGCTTTTATTTTTTTAATTTATTACTTTTTGGTTTTTCAAGGTAGGGTCTCACTGTAGCCCAGGTTGACCTGGAATTCACTCAATATTCTCATGGTGGCCTTGAACTCACAGTGATCCTCCCACCTCTGTCTCCCGAGTGCTTGGATTAAAGGCATGCACCACCATGCCCAGCAAGCAACATGCTTTTATTTTTAAAACAACAGCAAATGAACTAGACCTTTGTTTTCCAAAGTCCAGTGCAAGTCCAAGGCACTATAACTGAAAAGGGTTCCACAGCCAAGTGAGTTTGGAAGACAGTGCAGATGGCTGATGGGCTCCTCTGCCGTAGGCACAGTCAGGGCTAGTGGACATGACGAGTGTCTGGGAGACTGCCATGGACGGCATGCTTCTCATGTCATTTAATTGTGGTGCCCGTGGTAGGGTCTAGTGTGTCCTAAAACACACACTGGGAAGTGTGGGCATGGGCCCATAGCCAGCAACAGACAACCATACCCAATTCGCTTCAAACTTTGCCTTCCATTACATTGAACCTTATAATAATGATCCTAATGATTTCATTACTTCATTAGTACTTTATACCTACCACACAACAATGAAAAAAATCTCTGTTAGTACCTTATGAAAGTACTGACTAGCAAAAAGGAAAAGTGGTCTACAAACATGTTAATGCCCCAGCTCTCAGCGCTGATACAGCGTTGCTCCATTTCTTGCAGGCTTTTCTGTGCCCCTGCCACACACAGACCCCCCCACCCCCCCATTCTCCCATAGCAACACCAGGATTGAACCATATTTTCATCCACACTAACTTGACCTAAAACGTCACAGCATGGGCTTTCTAAGGCTCACAGGGCTGTGGGCAGCACCTCGGGAGCATTCCAACCACGCAGAGGATCACTGTGAAGTGTCTACCCTGAGTCCAGAGCTTTGGGTGCCTGTGACCAGGCGTAAGGCATGATTTCTGTACTTCAGGAATGCTGGGCACTGCACAAAGGACCGTGAAACACTCATATGCCGAATGGGAGAATCTGACTGTAAATCCAGTAGGAATTTATGAGTGTGTGGTGCAAGTCTGTGCTTGTGTGCATGGCTGTATGTTTGTGTGTGCACATGTGCATGCATGTGCATGTGTGAATGTGTGTGTGTGTGTGTGTGCATGCACAGGCCAGAAGTTGCTATTATGTATGTTCCTCAATCATGTTTTGAGACAGATCTCTCACTTGAACCCGGAGCTCACTGATTCCGCTCATCTAGCTAAGCGTCAGCGTGCCCGGGAACCCTCCACATCAGCCTGCTGAGCACTGGGGTCACAGGTGGGCTCTGGGGCCACATGGGTGCTGGGCTTTCAGCGTCTGTTCTGCAGGGAAGTGCTTCACTGCCTGAGGCGTCATCCAGCCCCTCCAGCAGGAACTCTTGAGCACTGTGAGAAGCGTATGCTGGGGGATCAGAGGCTTGGCCTGAGTCTTACAGGACGGGAAGGCTTCTGGCAGCAGGAAAACACAGTCATGAGTCAGGCATAGTTATGCTCCGCCCCGCGTCACAGAGCAAGATCTGTATGCTCTCACCCCGGGACGCTCCTGTCCACTTGCCGGCGGGGCTGGAGTGAACTCAGAAGTCAGCCTAGCCTATGATCCTAAGGAAGTGCACACAAGGGACAAGCCCAGTGGAGAACAAACCCAGAGCGGCACACTGAACTTGCTCAGCAGCCGTGTTTGATCTCTACGGTCTGGGTTATAGGACATGCACCCCACGCTGGGTCCCATGTCCAGGCCATTTTCAGGGGCTGTTCAATTTAGGCGCAAACTGGTTTCAGACAGGAATTAGGTAGACAAGAGCGGCACTGCTCTCGGAAGCCTTTCAAACCTAAGCCCAGGAAGCTCTCTGTGGACGGCCCCTGCTGTAAAGTGCAGGGTAAGAAATGCATGTATTGCATTTTGCTCTTTTATTAGAGTTGAAAGAGGCAGAAGACCAAAGAAATCAATAGCAAATCAGTGTCCCGCAGTTTCCCACCCAGCCCCTTGGACTATTAGAACGTGACTAGAAGCACTGTTCAGGTTACTTCACCAGCTCTCAGCTAGCAGACCCTGTGTTTACGATCCTGCACTCTAGATGGTACTCTTTTAAAAACTACTTATTGACAACTTCCATGAATATAGGCAATACAACATGATCACAATCTGCTCTCACTACCCTAGCCTTACCCTCACTAGCCCCTCTCCACTGAATCTCTTTTTGAGAGAGAGAGAGAGAGAGAGAGAGAGAGAGAGAGAGAGAGAGAGAGAGGGAGGGAGGGAGAGAGGGAGGGAGGGAGGGAGAGAGAGGGAGGTGTGTGGGGGGTGAGAGAGTGAATGGACACACTAGGGACTTCAGCCGCTGAGCAAGAACTCCAGGTGCATGCGCCCCCTTGTGGCACATGTGTGACTCTGCACTTGCGTCACTGCGTCTGGCTATGTGGGACCTGGAGATTTCAATAGGAGTTCTTAGGCTTTGCAGGCAAGCTCCTTCACTGGTAAGCCATCTCTCTAGCCCCACTGAATCCCTTCTCATTTCTAACTAGTCTCTCTTCTATTTCCAGCCATCATTTTCCCCTCCTATGACGTAGGTCTCACGTAGGTAATGTCAGCCACCGTGCCCACTTTGTACTTGGATGACAGCATTGCACGTACTCCTCCCCTTCAGCTTGACATTCATTGTCCCCGAGCCATGGAGGGTGTGACAGAGATGCCTCGCTTAGTGCTCAACACTCCACTGTCACTTCTTCTCAGCACTATGTGAGTTTTGTGTCACCTCAGTGGCCACAGCCGTCTGAAAAGTGAAGCTTCTCTAACCAAAAGCGAGCCTAGACGCTACTCTTGTACCAGCACCAGCGTTTCAGGGAGCGATGCAGAGTGGGTCACGAACCCCAGCCCAGCGCCGGGCCGGCAGGTGTGCCTGTGGTCTCACTGCCTGTAGATGCTACCTTGCTATTTAACCCATCCAGAACTGCTGCGAGACGGCAGTGGGCTTCCCAGCGCTGATGCTCATTGGCTTCCGCTCAGCCTGTTGAGATGAGGGCGTGCACCTGGGTGGGTGTGTGCACACACATGCGCACGTGTGCAGGGGAGCATGCACGGTGAGAGTGAACTACAGCGGTGCCGAGGGTCATGCTAAGCTCCGTGTCAGGGTCCTGAGGGTGCCAGGCAGCTCCTGATGCCCACGGCACCTCTAGCAGGGTCGCCTCCTGCAGCTATCTGCTATGAGGGACTTAGAGAGAACGCGTTCATTCTGGTCAAGCGCAACCCATTCCTAGAGGTGCAGCGTGACCAGCTCAGCCCTCAGGGCGCCAAGGCGAGTCCTTCACCCTGCGAGCTGGCTCCCCTGGGAAGACACTGGGCTTGGTGCATGATAATGCAAGATTGGTAGAACAGTTGTTCTCTTCTGAAAACGTCCATAACATGGATCTTTTTACATTTCCAAAAGAATACAACTTTTTCTTTCTTTTTTTTTTTTTTTGACAAACTTCCCAAGAGCAGGTGAACCTTTGCAAATACCTTCCCAGGAAGCTCCTCTGGGGACAGTCGTCTCCTCAGAGGAAGGGACCCAAGGCCCTGCTGGTACGGCCCATACCACCCACAAACAAAGCAGGCGTCGCTATGCGGGGACTGGGAGCAGAGGCCACCCAGCTGACAGCTACACTGACCTATATATTCACTTCTTACAGCCTTACTGAGGAATAGTTTCATAGCATGAATTCACCCACATGAGGTATACAGTGAAGACATTCTTTTGAAACAGGGTTTTGAGAATTCTTGCCCAGGCTGACATGAAACTCACTCTGGAGCCTGGACTGGCCTCAAATTCATGGCAATCCCCTTACCTTAGCCTTCTGGGAGTTGGCACTGAAGGTGTGTGCCACCATGCCCAACTCAGCTCATTTTTAGAAAACTTACAGAATTCTGATCCCATTATCATCACATAGATTTAGACTGTCTCCATCACATCAAAACAAATCCAATATTCACTTGGAATCACTCTCTGTTCTCATCCTCAACCACAGCTAATCATGAATTTGTTTTCTGTCTACAATTTGCACATTCTGGGCTTTTGTAGACTGCTTTGCAGTGCATTCATGTCCTAGCAGGTGCCAGCAGCTCGCTGTTTTATGGGTGAATAGTACTCCACTCAATAGCTCTACCGCGTCTGTTATCTCCTCGTCTACTGATGGGCACATGAACTTCTTTCAGTTTAGGACCTGCATGGAAAATGTTACAACATTCCCATCTCAGTCGGTGTGACTGTATCTTGATACTTCTTTTGGGTAGACTAGTTAACTTTGTGATACTCATCAACCTACTTTTGGGCACAAGGCAGGCATAACTCTTTACTAGAGCTTGGCTTCCTGCAAATGGCAGCATTTACAGTGTCCACACCTTCCAAGAAAAGTGCCTCTGGTTCCGTTCTGCTAGGACACAGTGGAGAGCTGCTTAGAGGGCTTGAACTGCCTGTCATTTTCCTTTGAATTCCCAAGGAAAGGGTGATGCATAATTCACCATTTATTGACCATTGTTGGACACACTAGCCCAAGACCAGGCCAGCAAACTAAAGGACTCTTCTGAAAGGAAGACCTTGGAGAAACACTTTCTTTCATGTTTGCAAATGTAACCAATCCCCCACAGATGCACTTGGAGCTTCATCTCATCTATTCATTAAGAACATCACACACTCAGATCTGTGATGATCTGACCTTTCATCAAGCAAGAGTGTGTAAGAAATAAAAGGAGAGCCGGAGAAGAGCCTGGCACCTGTATCAGGTCACTGCATGGCCTGCGTGTTCCACAGCAAGCCTCATTTCATTTCTCCCAGCCCATCATACCCACATCACGGTGCAGGACCATCCATGTGGATTCCCGGATTTTAGGTCAAAAACTCCTCCCACTGTTATTCGGGTCCAAAGGTCCTGGCATATTCCTGGCCCTGGCCCCAGGAAGGGATTGAGAACCATGGGCAGTTGAAGTGGGACACTAACCCTTGGCAAAGACGGGGAGGGAGATAAACTAGCGAGCACAGCAAGCTCTCCCAGGGACACCCCGGATCTGTTTCCCCTTATGCTGGTGGCAGTGAATGTTCATTCCTCTGCACACTGGACAGTTGAGGCTCTGGAAGCCACTCCTTCAAAATCACAAGTCAGGGAGTTCCTGGGATGTAGTGCCAGCCCTGGTGTGTCCAATGCCAAAGCCCCTGCGAGAATGAAGAGCTTGACCACCTCTCGTGGTTTCAGCTTGAGCCAGGCCTTGGTGTTGAACACGCCAGTCCGAGCCTTCATCACTGAAGAAGGACTCCAGGTTTCACCAAGGACGGAAGAGCTTGAGGGTGTGTGGGGCGCTTGGCTAAGATTTCTGTCTTGGGTATGACAGATCGATGGTGCTACCCTCAACTTCGTAGGCTGAAGCCTATTGTCACTGAAGATGGGGTCTTGCAGAAGTAAATATGGTTAAAGGAGATCATAAGGATCATCTGGTAGGATTAGTGTTTTGTGTGTGTGTGTGTGTAGGTATGCATGTGCGAGGTGTGTATTTGGAGGTCAGAGGATGACTATGGTGTCAGCCTTTGCCTTCCACCTTGTTTGAGGCAGGGTCTCCAGTCTCCTCTTACTGCTGTGCTCATCAGGCTAACTGGCCTGTGGGCTTCTGTGGATCCTCTCGTCTCTGTCTCTCATCTCACCATGGGAGCACCGGACTGTACCCGCACACTACTGCATCTGGCTTTGTGTGGGTTCTGGGGGTCCGAACTCCGGTCCTCATGCTTGTGCAGCAAGAACTTGACCCTCAGAACCATCTCCTTACCCCTTTCTCTTCGTGCGTGTGTGTGTGCGTGTGTACGTGTGTTATGTACGTGTGCATGTGATGTGGAGGGCAGAGGACAACCTCATGTGCCGTGCCTCAGGAATGCCACCAGCCTCTTTTCAAAGCAGAATATCTCATTGGCCTATTTACCACATAGGCTAAACTGGCTAGCTCCAGGGATTTTCCTGTCTCCGCCTTCCAGCCCTGGGGTTATCAGTGTATGGCACCGCACCTGGCTTTTTATTTTGTTTCTTCAAGGTAGGGTCTTGCTCTGCCTGGGCTGACCTGGAATTCACTCTCATACTGGCCTCCAACTCACAGCCATCCCACTCATGCCTCCTGGGTGTAGAGATCAAAGGCAGGTGCCCAGCCACACCTGGCACTTTAAGTGGGCACTGGGATTGAACTCAGGTCTTCATGCTTGCAAGGCCACCACCTTACCCACTGAACTCTCTACCCAGCCCCGGGATTAGTGGATGTTCTTACAGGAAGAAACCCCAGAAAACTCACCCACTCTCTCTCTCTTCACACGCACACATACAGAAAAGAGGCCGGGTGAGGACGGAGTAAGAAGGCAGCCGGCCGTCTGCAAGCCAGGGAGAGAGCCCTCATCAGAACTGTGTGAGCACTGCACTGCGTGCCTCCAGCCTGCAGAGCTGTGAGAGAACAGAAACTGCGTTTAGCTTTCCCGTCTGTGGCAGAAGGGGCTCACAGCAGAGCCCGCGCTGTGTTCACGGAGGTGTGAGACATGGACCCAGAACCACCACGTTGCTCTGGGGGTGACAAGCCCCACGGGGCACAGCATTCATTTTGATGACCTACAAGGAGGAGAAATGACCACACTGGGTCAGAAATAGTAGAGACTATGACACAGCTGTTTTCCCTCTTGTGAACTGTTCAGAAATTACTGTGAGGTGATTCTTGGAGGCAGTGTGTACAGAAAGGCTTCAATGAATACATTTTTTAGGTTTTTACCAATTTTATTAACATTTTGCACTGGAAACGTATCCCTGGCAAGGAACAGCTGGGCACTGACTGAAGGCTGCCTTGAGGGCAAAGGGCAGCAGGGGTTGTGGGTACTGATCTGGGCCCCCGTGGCCATTCTACCTAAAACAGTGTGAGACCTGGAGTTAGCCGCCTCCCTCCAGCTCTTATTCCTGCTCTCGTTAATTCCAACTGCCAACTTGACTGAGCTGAGAGACTCCAGGGACAGCCCTAAGGCCCACCTCTGGGTGGCCTGTGAGGGTGTCTCCAGAGACCACCAGATCATGACGAGCCTGTTCAATATGCCGTTTTATCCACTGACTGATCTATACTTTGGATGGACTCTCTGGAGGTGGTGGAACGGCAAGAGGTGGCTCTGGACCAAGGTCACAGTTTACCAGGTGTGTATTCCTGGGAGCCGTATCTGCCCTGGCCCTTTCCTGTTACTGTCCCCTCCTACTTCCTGTCCTCTACGGGACAAGCAGTGCGCCCCACACGCCCCCACGGCCATGATGTTCTGTCCCACTCAGTCCCAGAATCAATGGAACCAAGGACCGTGGACCAAACCCCAAGACCACGAGCCAAAGTAAATTGCTCTTGCTTTAAATTGTTCATCACATAGTCTCTCACAGTGACCAGAGAAATAATGAATACAACCACCCTCCGATGAGCAGACTCCTTGCTGGCAGGTCCACGTCGCCTCCATTTCCTCAGAGGTCTCTGGATAACTCTCAAATGGTGCAGTGAGATCACCTCAGGCACTGGGCTTAGGACAGCCCTGTGAGGACACGGCTCGTGGCCAATTCCGACTTGTGAGAGGCTGACTGGTGTGAGCGGCTGGAAGCCGGGCTGTCTCTGCCTGGGGAAGAGTCCGCGTCTGCGCTCAGAAAGGAGTGTGTTGCGGCGCTTGGCCCGAGCATGTGAGCCCGTGGAGATCAGTGCTAATCCACATGCCCTGCTAGCCACAGCCTGCCCAGCCTCTGCCAGCCTTGCTGTGCCCTGCATGCCTCTGCAGACCTGGCAACAATGGCTGCATCTGGTTACATCCCTTCACTGCTCGTGGCTGGAGAGCAGAGCTGGTCTGGACACACACACTCACACAGACTTGCTCCTTCCTCTTTCCTTGTTAGACACTCAGCATTTCTGGACCCTTTGACTTCTTCAGGGAGATGGCATCCGGGTTGTTGAAACTCTCAGGGCAACTTTGGTTTGACAAGTGGGCAGATCATATGAAGGACTGCCCCCTGCCCCAGGAAGAGCCTGCTCCTTGCAGTGTATAGGCCCTTCAGGAAGGGGGACCTGGCCGATCATACTGGACATGGCTGTGTTGGCTTCATTCCAGGCAAGGTAACTCATCCTCTCATTTTGGCTGGAGGGACTATCAGATGAAAATGAATGACGAATAAAGCGCAATTATAACTGGTGGCATGGGGCACTTCACATTTTATCATGAACTGAAAATGTTGTTTTCTCAAACTTCCTGCCTGTTCTCAGCAGTCCTTGGCATCAAAAGGGCAAGACTGAACCTGCTCTGTAAAGGATCAGAATCAAGTTGGCCTTATAGCCTTGAACATGACCTTCCATGCTTAATCTCCTACCTACAGGTGAGTGTTGTGCATTAGTGGAGGTAACACAACTGAGTTTACCTTTAGCACCCAAGTGTGCTTTTTCCCGTGTGTGTGTGTGTGTGTGTGTGTGTGTGTGTGTGTGTGTGCGTGCGTGCACGTGCAGAGGCTCTGGGACAACTCAGGGGCGGTCCCATTTTTACTGAGCATGGTCTCTCATTGCCCTGGAACTAGCCAAGTAGTGTAGAATGGCTGGCCGGTGAGCTCCAGGGGCCTGTCTCCACCTCTGCAGTTCTGGGATTCCAAGCACGTACCACCATGTCTGGCTTATCTTACATGGGTTCTGGAGAATGATTTCAAACCCTCATGTTTGAAAGGCAATGAGTTTACTGACTGAGCTGTCTCCTCAGCCCAGCACTAAGATTTTAGCATTAAAAGAAATTAAGCCTGGTGTGATGGTGTACGCCTTTAATCTCAGCATTTGGGAGGCAGAGCTGGGAAGATCACTGTGAGTTTGAGGTCACCCTGAGACTAGATAGTGAATTCCAGGTCAGTCTGGGCTAGAGTGAGACTCTACCTCAAGAAACAAAACACAAACAAACAAACAAAAATGACCGGCTATCCCAGACATAGCTTACTTGCTTCTCAGCTTCTCTTTGAGATGATTCAAATTTCTCTGAGCCTGCTGCTCAAGATTCATGGAATTGGTTTGACTCACACAGCAGGTCTTTCTACTCCATGCTCAATGATCACAACCATCCCCCGAAGTACACACACATGGACATATGCACAGATACACACGGACACATGCTTGCACATGCTCTCAGTCCCCTATGATCCCCGCCTCAGTCCCTCAAAGCTCACTCTTCAGCTATGGCCAGTGGAGGGCTTTAATCAGATTTGCCCACCTCTGCTAATGAGTGAGCTTAACGCACTCGCGGCACGTTGCTGATCAAAGAGCCGATGGAAGACTTAATACAGGAGGAGAGAGGAGGCCAGGCCCCGAGAGGAGAGGCAACCTGTCTGATACATGAATTAGCAAGTGGGAGAACAGGAAAGGAAGACTCGTGTTCCTTCTTCTGGACCCTTCCCCAGAGCTGTGAGATGCGTTAACCAGTGGGAAAGTCTCTCGCCAAAAAGGCTTTTAAGAATTAAATCTCTTCTTGGCTCTCTCCACAGAGCTATTCTGAACTGGTTCCCACCTCTTCAAGCCTCCAGTCCCCATCCATCACCTTCAGCAGACTTCACTTCCCACGTCACAAAGACCAGGCTCCGGCGCAGGGCCCCTGGCTTCCACCTCTGCCCGCCACCGCCCCTGCTGCGCCAAGCCTCAGCGGCCCTCCTGTCTCCTGGCGCGTTCCTCCCGAGCCCTTCTCTGCCATGCCAGTTGTCACCTGGCTCCAGTGGCAACTGCCCAGTGTTCTGGAGCCACCCCCATGCCCTTCCCCCTAACGTGGCCCAATTTCCCACGCTGCTCACAGCTGAGCCCCTTACAATGTCCGGCCAGCACCTGCCTTCTCTCTCCAAGTTAGACAACTCACCCTTGCCATCTGGCTGGCTGGCTGGCTGGCACCCACTTAAAACTTTCTGTAAATTTCCCTCTTCTGGCAAGCAGCTGACACATCACTCGCCCTCTTCCTTCATTTTCTGCCCATGGTTTCCATGGCGCCATTATTATCTGGTTCTTTGGCCCAGTTTTCAGATTTCTTTTCTTCCTCCAGTATCTCACATACGAGGTGGACAGCAGGATTCCGTGTCCACGTGCACAGTGGGAACTACGCAAGGGACGCTGTGAGTGCCGAACCAGGCAGCCTGGGTCAAGGGATCATGGCAAGCAGGAAACCATGTCAATTCTGACCTAAGCCTTTAGCCTGGGCCTCAACGGCCATAGTAGCTTCCTTTTTGTCTCCTCTAGATTCAAATTGGCAAACTTGTGTATGTACGCATGTTCATGTGTGTGTGGGTATGCACGTGTGTGAGTACCCATGCACATGTATGGGCACATGTGTGGAGGACAGAAGTCAAGGTTGGGTGTCTTACTTGATCACGTTCCATGTTACTTTCCAAGACAGGGTCTCATTAAACTCAAATCTCACTGACTGGACTAGACCAGCTAGCCAGCAAGTCCCGGGGACTGTCCTGCTCTGCCTTCACAGCAGCGGGACTACAGGATTACAGGTGCACGTGGCATTTTATGTGGGCACTGGGGATCTGAAATAAGATCCTCAAGCTTACATGGCAGGCACTTTACCCACGGAGCCATCTCCCCAGCCCCCCAAACATATTTCACTGTAGCCTCAAAATGATACACATGTGTGCTTGGACACACACACACACACACACACACACACGCACTCTGAACTAAAACAAAAGGATCTTATATCAACTGACCCTTATTACACTGGTTTGCAGTATTAATTCCCCTAAACACTTTGTCGAGGAGCATTTGTGGCTGATGGAGCAGAGTTCACATTCAGTCTGAGCTGAGGTCACCTGTCACTTTCTCAGATGCAGATGTTGCCTTTCTTCTTGTCTTGGCTCCCTGCTTCAATCTTCTCTCCCAGTGAAGCACAGCAATCAGGGTGCATCAGTGTCTGCCTCAACCTCTCTCTCGCCCTGCTTCTTTACTGAACCCGCGCTGTGGTCCCAGCAGCCTGGGCCATTCCACCTTCTCCCAGCTCTCCTAGGCGATGAGGCTCTCTGTATTGGAATGTTGTCTTCCTCGCTCCCAAGTATGATGGCCAGGGGCCAAGGCCACAGCGCTTTCCATGACCACACTCCCAGGAAAGGCAATCCAAGTGCCTAGATACTGATCACCTTCACCTGGTGAGAGGAACCTGGGGAAGGTTTTTGGGCTGGGGAGATGGCCCAGCAGTTAAAGGCACTTGGTTGCCAAGCCTGCTGGCCCAGGGTTCAGTTCGTTCTCCAGTACCTGTGTAAAGCCAGATGCACAAGGTGGCACATGCATCTGGAGTTAGTTTGTAGTGGCTAGAAGCTCCAGCAAGTCCCTACTCTCTCTCTCTGCTTGCAAATAAATATAAAAATATTTCAAAGAATAAAAATAAAAAGTAACTTTCTTAAGAAAAGAAAGGCCTGTGGCCACATCTGGGCTTTGTAGGAAAGAGTCCTGTCGTATTGTGTCATCTCGTCAAGAGGAAGGTAACGGTAGTGAGAGCAGAGCCTTGCTGAAGTGCCTCATTATTTTATACATTCATGGAAGTAAAAAAACAATTCAACAGGTATTCTTTACCTGTGTGCGTTTCCGACATTTCCCACTTGTCTGGAGACTAAGTTTGGAGCAGGGTTGTTTTTTGTGCCTCTTAGAATCCTCAAAAACATTTGTTTCAGTTGCTTGCACATATTATAGATAGATTTGGCCAATACATAATTGACTTTTGTCTCTGAAAGTTCTGGCCTAGGATTAGCCAAGATTTGTATCTTTGGCTACAGGGACACTCTTGTCAATTCATTTCTCAAGAATCCATTCAGATTGGGTCAATAGCGCTGGATCTACAAATGGTATGATAACTAACATTTTTCAGTATGAGCAAGACCTTAGCGTTGTGGTTTGAACAGAAAACGTTCCTGTGGGCTCATGAATGCTTGGTCCCAGTCGGTGGCACTATTTTGGGAGGTTCTGGAAACCTTGGGAGGTGGGACCTCGCTAAAGGAAGTGGCGTAGCATTTCTGGCTACTTCCCAACTCCCACTCTGCTTCCCGTGAACAGTGATGGGAACAGCTGTCTTACACAATGACATCCTCCTGCTGGGGTGCATGGGCCAAACATCCATAGGCTGAACCCCCTGAAATCACAAACCTATGTAAGCCCCTCCTCCCACATAAGCTGCTTCTGGTCACAGCAAAGCAAAAGTAACTATCACACCGAGAGGCAGAGATGAGTGAGCCAGGTGACTTCACGTCAGAGTCACTGGGTACGTGGCCAGGAGACACAGGTCCTGAGAACCCGGGCTGCGGTGTCACACCCAGGAACACACCGAGCTCACTGAGTAGCTACTCGGTGCCTCAGGCTGATGCAGCTCTCATTCTTCCTCAGGTGAAATGTGGAAGTGGGAAGGTCACCTGCACCGGCAGACAGGCCCCTCGCTTCCCACACCCCTGACCTTGTGTAAACAGTCCTAACCTGTAAAGTCAATAACGATGCTTAGCCTTGCCTTGAGGGGCGCAAAGGCAATGGGAAAAGATTCCACAAAACAGCATGGTAGGCATTCCTTAACAAAACTATTATTCTAGGCCCAGCATGATGGTGCACACCTGTAATCCCGGCTCTCAGGAAGCTGAGGTGGGAAGACCATGCATTAAAGGCTAGCCTGGGCTACACAGCGAGACCAGGCCTCAAAAAACCAACTAACCACGCTGGGCAGGGTGGTGCACACCTTTAATCCCAGCACTCAGGGGCCAGAGGCAGGAGGACTGCTGTGAGTTCAAGGCCAGCCTGAGGCGGCAGAGTGAATTCCAGGTCAGGCTGAGCTAGAGTGAGACCCTACTTCAACTCCTGCCCCTGCCACAAAAAAAAAAAAAAACAACCACCATAACCACCACCACCAGCTTCTCATCAAACCAAACAAGAATCACAATAACAAAGCCCCACAACCACAACAAAAACTATTATTCCTATTGTAACGTCACCCCAACTTTACACAAGAAAAATGATTCCAGAGAGCTTTAATCACTAGGCAAAATCACCATGTGAGGGTTGCCACTAAACCAGCCTTCTAAAGCCTTCCCTGTTCCCACCGCACTGTCTGTAAACTCTCAGGGGACTTCACTGTACTGCTTTCAACTATTAATTCCCATTGAACACAATTTCATTGAACATAAATTAGCTGATTGTGAGTATAGATGATTGTAGTAATTGCTGTTCTGATGGAGATGTGCTACTGATCAATATTCAGCATCTTCTGTTAGGAAAGCCAGGAAAAGAATATGAAAACAAGAGATGTTATTAGAGATGACAGAAGCCTCAGCCTGGCCAAAAGCCACTTCTTAAGCCTCAACTCCTACCAGAAACCAGCCCCACTCTCCTGGCTTTTCCTGGCCAAGCCTGTGTACACGCTGTTCTTTCTGACTGAAGTAGCGTCTTCCCTCTGTGCCTGACACGTTTTCTCACATCCCCCAGCCTCTGTGGTAACACCTCCTCAGGACGGCTGCCTCTTGAGAAAGTCCTCTTCTCAAATGATCTGTTTCTCAGAAGTTCCTTTCTCCTCAAGAAGTCTTCTTCCTCACAGGAGCCTCTTCCTCAGAAAGTCCTCCTCTTCAAAAGGACTCCTCCTCAGAAATGCCTCCCTTAAAAGGCTTTTAAGACCTTCTGTCAAAAATGCCTACTCAGGGCTGGAGAGATGGCTAAGTGGTTAAGGCACTTGCCTGTGAAGCCTACAGACCCATGTTTGACTCTCCAGGTCCCATGTAAGCCAGACGCGCAAAGTGACACAAGCGTGCAGGGTCGCACGTGCACGCAAGGGGGCGCACGCATCTGGAGTTTGACTGCAGTAGTTGGAGGCCCTGGTGCATCAATTCTCTCTCTCTCTCATGAAAAATCATTAAAAATGGCCAGTCTGTTGGGCTTGCTTCAAAAAAAAAAAAATAGGCATCCTCAGAAGGACTTCTCTTTAGGAAGGCCTCCTTAAAAGAGCTTTACAAAAAGGCTCTTTAAAAGGCCACTGCACTGGGATAGAGAGAGATGGCTTAGTGGTTAAGCGCTTGCCTGTGAAGCCTAAGGACCCCGGTTGAAGGCTCGATTCCCCAGGACCCATGTTAGCCAGATGCACAAGGGGGCGCATGCGTCTGGAATTCATCTGCAGTGGCTGGAGGCCCCGGTGCACCCATTCTTTCTCTCTCTCTCGGCCTCTTTCTCTGTCTGTTGCTCTCCAATAAATAAATAAAAATAAACAAAAAAAAATTTTAAAAAGGCCTCTGCACTGAAAGACTTCCTCCTCAGAATTTCTCCTGAGAAGGTTTTATGAAAAAGGCTTCCTCCCAGAAAGATCTCTTCAGGACTTTTCCTCAGAATGTCTTTCTCCTCAGAAGGACTTCTCAGAAAGGCTTCCTTTCAGGGCTGGAGAGATGGCTTAGTGGTTAAGGCGCTTGCCTGTGAAGCCTAAGAATCCTGGTTCGATTCCCCATTACTCACATAAGCCAGATGCACAAGGTGGCACATGCATCTGGAGTTTGTTTGTAGTGGCTGGAGGCCCTGGCGTGCTCATTCACTCTCTGTCTCTCTCAAATAAATAAATACAAATAAAATATTTTTAAGATGCTTCCTTTGAAATGCTTCTTCCTCTGGAAGACTCCCCCCTCTTTAAAACTTTCCTTCCCAGAAGGCCTACTTCTTAGAAACCTTCCTCCTCAGTAACACCTCCTCAGATTGCTCAATTTTTGGTTTTACTGTGACATTTTGTTCTTAGTGCTATACCAGAACTTTCTACCTTTTATTCAATCATTTCTCTATCTGACTATCTCTTTCTGACTGAAATTTCAAGATAATGAAGCTGACATTGTTCATTTCTGCATTCTCAGGGCCTTGCTCAACTATCACAGGAAAAAAGGTACAGATGGATAGAGTATGTGTTGAGTAAATGAAGTCAGCTTGCCCATATTCCGGTGTTTGAGTTCAACGAAGCACTGCATTTTCTATTTTGGTTTTATATGTACCACATGGCTGTTGCCTCCCCTTAGATGACACACTCCACAAGCTAATAAATATTCCTTGCCGGCTGCATTCCATCCTGTTGCCTGTCTGCCACTCACGTACAAACAGCCCCGGTGTGGAGACCACCTTGCCCTGTGCATAGATGGCAAAACAATGATTCAACACTTCCGAGAAATGCACACAGGATGCAAATGGTTTTGGAAAAACAGATCAAAACTTAAGCTGAACAAAAACACCAAGGAAAAGATCCAGATTTGGGGGGGGGGGGGTCACTCTATATGAGCTTAGGCATAGGAAAGACTAGATTTGTCAGGCCCTGGCCTGCAGGCTTGGACTGAGATCCATGCAGGTCTCCCAGCAAAGAAGGAACCTGGGAGCAAGTCAGCAATTCAGTAGGTATTTCTCTACCCCGTGCCACACATGCAGAGCAGCAAGAAGCTTGTCCAATAAGCCAATCGGCCACTGGAGGATGAGCCAGGTATACAGGTAAGCGCCAGGTCTTCTCACTCTCCTTTGCCTCATTCCATTCCCCAACAGTCTGCTGAGGGAGGTTGTGTCTTTCCTCCTTTACGGCCAAGGAAACTGAGGTCCACTGTTCATGATGTCCACAAGCCTTACTGTATAATGGACAGTCTTGATGGCCAATCTTCATTCAACACACTTTGCCACCATTCACAGACACGTATACGGAAATGCCCATGAAGAAGGAGTCGCCTGTGTCCGTGTGAAAGGGGACCTGAGCTCACCCCGAAGCAGCCCGGTAATGGGAAGGGGTGTCTTCATTTTCAAACTTCCAGGGGTGGTCGTGGGGACCACCTGTGCCTGCTCTACCACTCACTTCAGAGGCTATCTCACTCAGCTCATGCAGCACCTCTCCCAGTGAGCTCGGACCTGTCCTGCCCAAAGTGGGCTAAGGGTGGCCAGGAGGCTGCCCTGGTGCTGTACAGAAGAGCCAGCCTGCCTTACTCCAAGGCGGAGGTGATATCTTGAATGAGTGGACACTCCCAGCTTCCCCAAGGAACATAACTAGCCAGTCCTCCCCTCCCCAACTCCACGTGTGCACAGGAGACCTAGAAACTCTACCACCCCTGAGAAGATCTTTCTGTTAACTTCTGGTGCAGACGACCAGTGCCAAGCCTTTCCTGAGACTAGGACTGCAAGGGAGGAGACGGCCACGGAAAGACAGAAAATGATGAAAACAGTGGCACACAGACATTCTGAGACCCGAGGATTCAGGATCCCATTCCCACGTCACAGCTGCTGGCTGGAGACCTTGGACCCGTCTGCCTGCCCCTCTGGTCCTCACGTGCAGATACTAGAAGGGCAAAGGCAGGCCTCTGGGGAGACACCAAACTGGGAGCAGCTAGCCTGGCAGCCTGTCTCACCCCAACTGGTCCTTGGACTTAAAGCAACAGAGACTCACAGGTGAGCTGGAGGGACCTCATCGGCCAGCAGAGGCCCCACGTACAAACCACAGTCTTTTGGATACACAGCTGCCTTAGTCAACGAGGATTTGGATGGGGGTTGCTGAGCCGAGAACTGGGGGCTACTTCTTCCTGCTGGCCAGGTTGGTCAGCTCTAGGGAGTTAGCCCTTCCGCAGCTGTCCCCTAGAGGACGAATTAAGCACCGAGCTTAATTCACTGACCCCTTCCTATTGAAAAGTGAGGTCCCTTTCAGGACAGCAGAATGGCAACGTCTCAATAAGGCATTACCACCCCCTCTCGTTCTCTCTCATCCCTGCAGTTCCATGCTGAAGGGACGGAGGACATGCAAGGTGAGGATACTTTCTGGGGGCGCCCACAGACGCCCTCTCCTCCATCACCCTGAGAAAGAACATGTTTATAGGTGTGTGTGTAGGGGGGAGTGCCCTCACCTGCCAACCCCGCCCATCCCCATGGCGCTGGACAGGGGTCAGGGCTGGCTTCGGAGCTGGTAATGGTGTCCCTTGTCCAAGCTTCCACCACCCGTGGGCAGCATGTCTGGGTGCCTCCGGGGGTGGGGTGCAAGAGACATATTCCTCACCCTAGCAGAGGACAGAGAGAGAGAGAGAGAGAGGGAGAGTGACACATAGAGACACAGAGAGGTAGAGAGAGGTGCAGAAAGACACGGAGAGAAACATGCAAGAGGCTTGTTTCCCATCGAGAGAGAGAGAGAGAGAGAGAGAGAGAGAGAGAGCTTGAGAGGAGCGCACTGGTTAGCCCCTGGTCGCCCTCTCTGCTGCGGGCATGAGCCTGGGCACTGGCAGGGAAGGTGGCGAGGGTGCAGAGCCTCCAGGTCCTCCCGGATCCCCGCACTGCGGCTCGCGTCCCCAGCGGCCGCCCCCGCCCCGCCCCCGCCCAGGCACCTCCGGGGGCGTCGGGCCGCCGTTACCTTCCACTTTGGTGAGGGTCAGCACGGGGCTGTTGCAGGCGCTGAGCGGGGCCACCCGGGCCGAGTGCTTCTTCATGGTGAGCCGGCCGCCTGCACGAGCGCCGCCGCCGCTCGCTACATGGTGGGGCCGGGGCTGCGCGCCCGCCCGCCCGCCCGCCCAGGCCCTCGGCCTCCCGCGCCGCCCCGCGCTCCTCCCGCGCCCTCCCCGGCTGCGGTGGCCGCGGCTCGGCTCACTGCGGCGGCCGCCCCGCCGCGCGCATCCCCCGGCCGCGCCGCCTCCGGCTCCGCGCGCTGCAACTCCAACGTCACGGCCAAGTGCGCTCCCACGCCCGCCTCACCTGCTCCGCCCCGCGGGCCCGCCCGGCCCTGCCCTGCGCTCGGCCCTCCCCGGGGCTCCGGCCCGGCCCCGACTGCAGCCTCAGCGCCCCCCCCACCTCACCCCACCAGCCCCTTCGCCGAGCATTGCGGGGAGACCCTCGGCGGAAAGTCCCCAAGTTTTTAACCAGCTGAGCCAGGCAGGTGCTTGGCTCTCCGTCTGGCCCTGGGAGGACCAGGAGTGGCACACAGGAGTGAGAAATACGGAAAGGGATCTCCAGTACTGGCAGTGGCTTCTTAGGGGCTTACAGGCAGATCACTGTCTCTGGACCCAGGGCAGCTCGGTTTGGGGGCGGGGGGAGGCGAGGAATAAAACCCAAAACTCGCAGTAGCCAAGCGACCACCAGGAAACAAGGATGCAGTCTGCGGAGGCCAAACTCCTGGGAAGTGAGACCAAGTCCCAGGCTCCTACTACATCTGCCTCTTTGGACGTTTGTTTCTGGAGACACCAGCCTCACTGGGCCCCGCTCGCTCCTCAGGACTATGCGCTACTGGCCAATGGTGTTTGTTGAAAGGCAGCGCAGGAAGGGGCTGGGGAGATGGCTCAGCCCTTAGAGGCATGTGCTTGCAAAGCCCACTGAGCCAGGTTTGAGTCCCCGGTGCCCACGCAAGGCCAAGATGCACAAAGTGGCTCATGTGTGTGCAGTGGCGAGAGACCCTGGTGTGCCCATGTATTCCTTCCCGCTTATCGCAAATAAATGGACATTTTCCAAAAGCAGCGGGGTACGCCCTTCAGCGACCACTGAGTCTAGAGAGGGTGCTTGCCGTTTTCTGTTGGGCCCTTACAGTCCATCATCAGGAGTGCCTGCTCCACCAGCTTGCAGGTGGGACTCACAGGGCTCCTGCAGCCCTAGAACTGACCGGCTCCAACTAATGGGCTCTCATGCACTCTTGCCCAAACCTCAGGTCGTGTCCTTGGTCCATTGGGGAATCTGACTTAAGGTGGGGTTGTGAGTGTGTGTGTGTGTGTGTGTGTGTGTGTGTGTGCATGCCACAGCACACTTATGAAGGACAGAGGACAACCTCTGGGGTGGTTGGTCCTCACCTACCTTCAGGCTGAGTCTTTCTTGGTTCACTGCGTGTTTGCCAGGACAGCTGGCCCGGGGGCTTCTGTGGCATACTCCTATTTCAGCTTCCCATCCTGTGTAGGGATTACAGACACCCGTGCCGTGTTCAGCTTCTTGCGGGTTCCAGAGCCGTGAACTAAGGTACAATTGCTCAGCAAGCACCACCCGCTGAGCCATCTCCCTGGGTCAAGGTGGGTTTTCTGACCATTCATTGCTTTCTCAGAGTTCCTGAGCCTGTCTCAAACTCATGTATGATGTCTCATGTATCATGTATGATGTCATTCTCATCCCATGTACAGGTGACCCGGTCGGTACCCTGACACATTAGGATTCCTGTGGCTAGCCACCGAACAGTGATTTCTGGTGACATTCACCTGCATAGCCCCAGGTGTCTGGAGGAAGTGGCTCCTATAAATATCTCTCCTAAGGTTCTTTACTTGTCCTCTTGAACAGTCATGATGAAGAGAAAGGCCAAGTCTCCAAGAGGCCGAGGCTTCTCAAGGGTGACACCCCCCACTGCATGGGAGGTTCCTGGGCCCCGCAGAGCCCTCTAGTGGCAGCTCCTGCGCTCTGCACCTCTCCCAGAAAACTTGTACCCAAGCCACAAATGTGAACAAGCTACAAGAAAGCCATTTCCTTCTTTGGATATAAGCTTAAAGCAAAGATAATTGAACACCATGTTTTATTTACTTACTTATTATATATATATATATATATTATATATATATAATATATATGTATATATATATATATATATATATATATATATATATATATAGAGAGAGAGAGAGAGAGAGAGAGAGAGAGAGAGAGAGAGAGAGAGGGGGGCAGAATGAGCGCACCAGGGCTTCCAGACACATGTGCCACCTTGTTCATCTGGTTTACATGGGTACTGGGGAATTGTACCAAAGTCCTTAGGCTTCACAGGCAAGCACCTTGATCACTAAGCCACCTCTTCAGCCCTCAAATGCCATGTTTTCTTCTTTTTTATCTTTTTTTTCAAGGTAGGGTCTCACTCTAGCCCAGGCTGACCTGGAATTCACTATGTAGTCTCAGGGTGGCCTTGAACTCATGGCGATATTCCTACCTGTGCCTCCCAAGTGCTGGGATTAAAGAAGTGCACCACCACTCCCTGCCTGTATTTTTTTTTTTTGTGGGAGAAAAAGAGGTTTATTTTGGCTTACAGGCTCAAGGGGAAGCTCCATGATGGCAGGGAAAACGATGACATGAGCAGAGGGTGGACATCACCCCCTGGACAACGTAAGGTGGACCATAGCAACAGGAGAGTATACCAAATAATGGCATTTGGAAACAGGCTATAACAACCATAAGCCTGCCCCCAACAATACACTCCCTCCTGGAGGCATCAATTCCCAAATCTCCATCAGCTGGGAACCTAGCATTCAGAACACCTAAGTTTATGGAGGATACCTGATCAAACCACCACAACAGGTGTGCCTCCAGCCCTGAGCAGCACTAGTGGATCAGCCAAGCTCTTCTGAAATCCAGCCTCCAGCAGGGGATGGGCACTCTCCCTGGCCAGGCATCAGCTCTCCATGCTCGGGGTTGACTTGGCCATGCAGCGGTAACTCTCCCTAGGAAGAGTTCATGAAGTCTGGTCCTCAGAGCAGACCAGGGACGGTGCTCTGTGTGTCCTCTCTCGACAACAGGTGGCATCCCTGCCTGTATTTTTGAAAGAGGCACTTTTGGTGTGTGCACATGTGTTGTGTGTGCCACAGCAGTGCACTTGAGAAGCTCAAAGGACAACTTGGATACCAGTCCTTGCCTCCCATCTTGTTTGAGTCAGGCTCTCTCCTTGTTTACCAGAGTTCACCAGGCTATCTGGCCCATGAGCTTCTGGAAAGATCCTCCTGTCTCTGCCTCCTTTCTTGCAATAGGCATAATCGAATTACGTATCCTCATGGTAGCATCTGTCTTTATGTGGAATCTGACCTTAGGTACCAAGGCTTGCATGGCAAGCACCTTATCCACTGAGTCATCTCCCCTGGCCCCCTTTTAAAAGGATCTTTTCTGTTGCAAAATAATACCTGCATGTGCTTCACAAATCTCATCAATACATGTTTTTATAGATATGGTAATGGTAATTAAAGCAGCCCACAATCACATTACCCATTTCAAGCACTTGCAATGTATTAGAAACTGTGTTAAGTGTTTTTCATGAAGCATTTCATTTTTTACTTTCCAAATCTCTGTAAGGCCATGCTACCACACTTTATAGGTGGGGGAAATGAGGCTAAAAGAGATGAAAGATAATACCCTAGATTATCCAGTAACTGAAGTGGCAAAATTTAAATTTAAAAAGTCAAAGGCCTGCACTAATAACCACTATGTTATTCTTTTATATGTTGTAAGTTTAAAGTGAAAAAAAAAAAAAACCCGAACCGTTCTAAGTCAATGAGAGATGTATGTCAGGTAATCTGTAACTCACAACCTCACATGTGGTTTAGATAGAGTTCATGGTCCTCATCCCTCCTGGAGAGCCTGGCTGGCGCTTGCGCATATCCTGGCTGCCTTCAGACTTCATGTTGGCCTCTGAATACTTGTTCTATTGGGCAAGTCATAACAAAAAGTGTTCAATAAATACTTTCCTGCTTTAAAAATGTACCTCCTATTTCTTACAATGTTTGGTTTAAGTCAAACAGTTTAAGATGTTGTTAACTGCCCTATAGCTAACTTCACTCATTAAATAATTATAAGCCTTTTTGATCTGAAGAAACTTTTGGTACCTGGGAAGTCATCACTTCCTCCCATCTGTGATCTTCTGTCAAAATTCTGTTGACGGCTGTCATCTCAACCTCTTCCCCTTAACCAAAGGCCCGGGGAGCCTTTTCAGTCTTGCACCTGCTGGGCTCACCTCTGGCATCCTTGTGCCCTCTTTTACCTCATGTTATAACAACACACGTCACCCATGACCCTCCCACCTCAAAGTCCCATGAAGCTTCTTCCCACAACTGGTGCTCTGCCTGCCTGGCACTCTCTGAGGGTGGGGACACCTGTGCCATCTGATGAGGACCTTGTGTCAGTGGCTTTTGTATTACAGTGACCAAAACACATGACAGCAACAGTTAAAGGGAGGAAAGGCTTGTTTTGGCTCATGGTTTCAGAGGGTCTGAGTCCATTACACTGGGGAAGGCAGGGCTGAGTGGCTCTGTGGTGGTGGGGTGTGAGGCGGGGACTGTCCAATGGCGGCATCCCAGGAAGAAGTAGGGACCACAGGAACCAGGGGACGGCGTAACTGTCCAAGGCCTACCTTTAAAGACCCATGTCTGCCAGCCAGTCTTCACTTCCCAAAGGCTTCACAGCCTCCCCAAACAGCACCACCAGCCTGGAAACAAGTGTTCAAAACACGAGCCTGTTGGGAACATTTTAGAATTGAACTGTAACAGACCTACATATAAAAGCTCTCAAGGGGTTGGAGAGATGGCTTACTGGTAAAGGTGCTTGCCTGAAAAGTCTAAGGACCCGTGTTTGACTCCCCAGATCCCCCTTAAGCCAGATGCACAGGTGATTCATGCACAAGGTCACACATACACACAAGGTGGTGCATACATCCCGAGTCCTATTGCAGTGGCTGGAGGCTCTGGCACGCCAATTCTCTCTCTCTCTCTCTCTCTCTCTCTCTCTCTCTCTCTCTCTCTCTCTCTGTTGTTCTTTCTCTTTCTCTCTCTCTCATTAAAATAAATAAAAAGCTCTTATGAAATTATCTTGGAGATTAGCACTGTATTGATGCATGAATACACATTGTATTTTGACAATTACAATAAGTTAAAACTTCATCCTTGGGCTGGAGAGATGGCTTAGCAGTTAAGTGCTTGCCTGTGAAGCCTAAGGACCCCGGTTCGAGGCTTGATTCCCCAGGACCCACGTTAGCCAGATGCACAAGGGGGCGCATGCGTCTGGAGTTCGTTTGCAGTGGCTGGAGGCCCTGGTGCACCCATTCTCTCCCTCCCTCCCTCCCTCCCTCTCTCTCCCTCTTTCTCTGTCTCTTTCTCTCTCTGTCGCTCTCAATAAATAAATAAAAATGAACAAAAAAAAATTAAAAAAAACTTCATCCTTGACTTAAGGTATGATAGCCTAACTTGGGAATACCTAGAAAAGTTGTCAAGTTCCCCACATAAAAAGTCCATCTCTCAAAGGCCAGGATGGTGACGCACACACCTCGGGTCGCAGTGCTCAGGCGGTGGAGATAGCAGGACAAGGAGCTCAGGGTCATCCTCAGCTACATAATGAATCAGAGGCTAGCCTGGGATACATGAGACCTTGTCAACAACGGCAACAAT
The DNA here is from genome assembly GCF_020740685.1 of Jaculus jaculus. NCBI lineage: Eukaryota > Metazoa > Chordata > Mammalia > Rodentia > Dipodidae > Jaculus > Jaculus jaculus. Next base: position 11,449,995 of record NC_059106.1, on the reverse strand, counting down.
AACCACTCCCCTGAGATTCCCAAGTCATCAACAGAAACAACACTGCACCAAGCAGCATCCACATCAGAGGATGGGTCAGTTGACTTCAGCTCTCACTCCTCTATGGAAGGTACTAGCATCTGAAAGGTAGGACTGAATGCCTATCTGTTAAATTTAGCATTACAAATCTGTGTGTGTGTGTGTGTTATTTATCATGCTCATATGGGTACACACATGTGTGCAAGTATACAGGCATGAGTGTGCAAGTGCATGTGAAGGCTGGAGCCAATACCAGGGGTCTTCCTCAATTGCTCTCTACCTGGTTTTGACACAGGATCTCTCACTGAACCCAGAACTCACTTTTTTCGGCTAGACTAGGTAGTCAGCAAGACCCGGATTCCTGTCTCCAACTCTCCAGTGCTGGGAGTACAGGTGTGCACCATCATGCCCGGCGTTATTAGATATAGTGCTGGCAAATCTACACTGAGGTACCCATGCTTACACCGCAAGAACTTTACCAACTGAGCCATCTTCCCAGCCCCTGTATTATTGGATGTTTATCTGAAAATGAAACTGGGGTGACTGTGCAGTTAATATCCATTAAGTAGTTTTTTCTTGTGACCTACAAATGCACAGTGCCACGCTTGGCTCCTCAGAGCCCAGCACTGGTCTCGCTGTACTTGGGATGAGGGAACGTCTGCTTTCTCTCCTTCGCTTTAGGAGACTTTGTCTTCAGCCCCTTTTCTCCTTTATCTTTTCATTGAGGTGGTTGAGGAAGGGGCAGGACCTCTGTTGCAGTCACCTGCTCATTGCTGGGACAAAACACCCAACCAAAAGCAGTTAATGGGAGGAAAGCCTTTTATTTTGGTTCACGGTCTCGAGGGGAAGCTTAATGATGGCAGGGAAAAGTGTGGCATGAACAGAGGCTAGACATCACCTCTGCCTCAGCAGGTGGAAAAGAGCAGCAGGAGTGTGAGCCAAACTCTAGCAAGGAGGAGCTGGTTATAACACCCCAAGCCTGTGCCCAGCAACATACCTCCTCCAGCAAGGCTCCCAAACCGCCACCAGCTGGGGACCAAGAATTCAGAACACATGAGTTTATGGGGGGACATCTGATTCAAACCACCACAATCTCTAATGACAATTTGCAGTGGTCTTGCCTGTTACACAGCAGAGTCCTGGGTCTGTGTTCTCAGCACTTCTACCTGAACACTGAAATTTCTGAGCACAACAGAGCTCAGCATACATCCTCTGCAGCACTAACATGCCAGCTGCATGAATTCTGCTCCCTGCCTCTCTCGTGCCCTGTAGGACAAGAAAGGAAGAAGAAGAGTGACAGTGAAGCAAGTTGTACCCTACAAAGAGAAGGCACAGCCATGTTCCTTCATCAGACCCTATCTGGGTACCCACGGTACCAGAGCAGTCTGTTGGGGCTTTTGTACAGTTTCACCATCCATAGGAACCACAGGTCCATTGTGTTTTTTTTTTTTCAAAATATTTATTTGTATATTTATTTAGGAGAGAGAGAGAATAGGCACACCAGGGCCTCTAGCCACTGCAAACTCCAGACGCATTCACTACCTTGTGCATTTGGCTTACGTAGGTACTAGGGAATCGAACCTAGGACCTTAGGCTTGGCAGGCAGGTGCCTTAACCACTAAGCCATCTCTCCAGCTCTACAGGTCCATTCTTTTTTTTTTTAAATATTTTTTTAAATTAATTAATTAATTAATTTATTTACTTGAGAGTGACAGACACAGAGAGAAAGACAGATAGAGGGAGAGAGAGAGAATGGGCGTGCCAGGGCTTCCAGCCTCTGCAAACGAACTCCAGACGCATGCGCCCCCTTGTGCATCTGGCTAACTTGGGACCTGGGGAACTGAGCCTCGAACCGGGGTCCTTAGGCTTCACAGGCAAGTGCTTAACCGCTAAGCCATCTCTCCAGCCCTACAGGTCCATTCTTGATCCAATACAGAAGTATGAAAATGCTTGCAGTTCCACCTGAGGATTCTGCTTGCTGGGGTTGAAGTGGTTCTTGTGATTCCCCTGATACTGTTATAGACAAGCTGTAGGAAGCTGGGATGAACAGCCGACCAAACATGGTTTAATGGGAGCAACAGGATTAATTTCAAGTTTACAGATCCAGGGAGGTTCCATTCATGGCAGAAGAAGCTGGCTCCCCATTTATAATCCAAGTAGAGAGAGAAACCACCCAGCTGTCAACAACACCCAAAAGCAGCAAGCACAAACCAGCAGTAAGCAGGATCCCTAGAACTCAGACCTCTCCTTTGGGCTGGAATTCAGATCCATCCCCCAAACATCTTTGGGCTAGATCCCAGGACCCACCCCCTCAGTGACACCTCCTCCAGCCAGGTGGCTGCAGACCCAAGTTACAAGCTTTAATAAAACACCCGACTCTATGGGGAACATGCATTCAAACTCCACAGAGACCAACACAGAACTGAAAAATCCTTAAGCAACAGCCAGCAGCTTAGCATGAGCTCCGACTTTACCAACTGGAAGTGGCCACTTGGAACCGAAATCTCCATCACTCTGGCTCAGGTTTCTGTCCTGGGCCTGAGAGGGTCAGACTCCATGGGCAGCTATACCACGTTTCTTACTCTCTGCACAGCAACTCAGCTTTTCTGGTGCTGGGGTGAAGCCCAGTTCCTAGTGCCTGCTAGGCAAGCACTCTGCCACTGAGTTATGGCCCCAGTGGCAGGTCATTTTCAGCTATTGGGCTCTATGGAAGATTTGGTTTTTAAGAGGTAGCAGAAGCCAAAGGGAGTTTAGTAAACCATAAGCTAAATAATGTACCAGATCCTATTAAACCTTAAAATCTGACATGCATGCAGTTGTCCCTCTAGAGGAGACAATTGTCACAGCTTCAAAAGATCTCAAACCAGAATTTGGGATATGTACGAAATGCTTGTTTCAAGTGTTTATCTCACTGTTTCTTTTACATACTCAGAAAAGCATTTGAAATTTATCAAAAATTCTATTAGCTAGGCCCAGTGCTCAGATCTACAATTCCCACCACTCAGGAGGCTGAGGCAGAAGGATCCTAGGGTCTATTAGGTCAGCCTGGGATAGAGTAAGTTCAAGATCAGTTTAGGCAATTCAATAAGACTCTCTCTCAAAATAAAAAGTAAAAAGGGGGACTGGAGAGATGGCTCAGTAGCTAAAACATTTGCTTACAAAATCTGAAGACCCAGATTCAATTCCCTAGTACCCACATAAGGCCAGATGCACAGAGTGGCACATGAGCCTGTTATTCATTTGCAGCAGTAAATGGCCCTGGTGTGCCCGCCTTCTCTGTTTGCAAATAAATAATAAAATAAATTAAAAGGTAAAATGAAGACCAGGAATATAGAGGCCTTGCCCATGATGAGTGAGGTCTTGGGTATCATCCATGATGCCCCCTCCCACATAATTATGCACTGAGGTTTTCCATTTATGAATCAGCTATAGATTTGAAAAATTGAGAAAAATAGTTTGATATCACAACCCTTACATACAAATGTGCATGCATATACATATAGGCACATAGATAATGTCACATGTGTAGGTGCGCATACAGTGTGCATGCATGCACAAAACATATATATAATAGTTGATGCAATATCACCCTTTCCACATTATTCTATTCCAGACTGTCCATCCTATTTTTTTCTACTTGCTCACTGCAAAACAAAGGCTGACTGCAGTCAATGAACTGGGCTTTTTCTGGTGTACTTGGAGATCAAAGCCCATGAGGCATGAGAGATATTGTTAATAGTTGTATTCAAGGGTTGCAGAGATGGCTCAGCCATTAAGGCACACACCTACAAAGCCTAAGGACCCATGTTTGACTCCCCAGATCCCACATAAGCCAGATGCCAGATGTATTAGGTAACAAACATATTGCAAGGTCACACATGTGCACAAGGTGGCACATGCATCTGGAGTTTGATTGCAGTAGCTGGAGGCCTTGGCATGACAATTTTTTATTCTCTCTCTCCCTACCTCTCTTTCTTACATGCTCTCTCACATTGAAAGAAAAAGAAAAGAAAAAGTTATATTCATGGCAAGTCATGTGAAGACTTTTACTTAATATGTTCAAAAACATACAAAGTTTTAAATCCAGTAAGATTTTGACTAGTGGGGAGATAGACCACTTGAAATAATTCACTGTGAAATATAAACAGTCTCATGACCTCCACAGTATTAAACAGCAAGAAAAACAAAATATTATGGTGGTTACCAGTACTTAAAAAGTCACTTAAAGAGACTCCAGGAACCAGATCAACTAGCGCACATCATTCACAGACTTTCAGAGTCTCTGAGGGTGACTCCTGCGGGTGACAGAGATGGGCATGTCATCACTGGGCAGTCATTACCTCCTCTGGCATGGATATGAATACTCTTTCCAAAAATTCCAAATTCAAGGGCAGGAAAGGAAACAAGAGCCGCCATGCCGAACATTCAGTGACCTGCCCTTGCCCGTACACACCTTTTCCTTTTTTCCAGGCAACCACCAAGTCAGCGTGAATAGATACGCTTATGGAGTCACATTACACTTCCTTCTCTTTCTCTAGGGACAAACACCCAGGTGGAAGGACTCTAGCTGGAAGAAAAAGCCACTGAGAGGTGGGACCACAGAATGTCCTCACTGGGCTTCCAAGTAGATCCCCTGCTCCTCCGGATGCCCTGTGGCTGCTTCATGGTTATCAGACATCACCTGGCCTTGGGGTTGAGCTGGAGCTAAAAACAACACTCCCCCCCCCCCCCGGCCGCCATGATGGGCCAAAGCAAAGACATGGAGACAGGAGCTGGGGGTCTGCAGGCTTCCTTTGTGAGTCCCAGCCAGGGGCCCAGTCTGCTCAGGGGCCACACCAGGTGGTGGTTCTCTTAAGGGCAGAGCCACATGTGTGGGAGCCAAGAAGAGAAGCTGCTGGGAGCTGGGCCTGGGGGATCAGGCCTGTGAGTTTAGCTACTGGGGATGCTGAGGTGGGAGGATCATAAGTTTAAGGCCATCCTGAGCTATATAAGGAGGCCCTGCCTCAGAACATCCAAAGGCTGGGGTTATAGTGCAGTGGTAGAGTGTTTTCACAACATACATGAAAATCTAGATTCAATCTCCAGCACTGATAATTTTAAAAATGCCCAGAAATGAGAAGGTCTCCAGAAATGGGCTCCTGGTGAGGCTGGAACTCACTTTCCTTGGTCCTGTGAGAAATGTGGTTTGGAGCAGCACAGAGAACAGAGTAAGAAGGACTGACACATCATCTTGCATGCAGAACATCCCCCTAAAATGATATCTCCTTCCCGCATAGCGAAAGAGACATGCCACCTCCCACAAACTCCATGGAGAAGGGCACCCATGCAAACCACACCCCTGCAGCACGTGACTTCTTTCGTCTTTAAAATGGGATTAAGAATGCTGCCCACCATATGGAGTATGGAGCTATTGTAAAGATTAAAGGAGTGTGGGGCTGGAGAGATGGCTTAACGGTTAAGGCATTTGTCTGCAAAGCCAAAGGATCCCGGTTTGATTCTCTAGGACCCACGTAAGGCAAATGCGCAAGGGGCGGATGTTTTTTTGCAGTAGCTGGAGGCCCCAATGTACCCATTCTCTCTATCTCTCTCTCTGCCTCTTTCTCTTTCAAATAAATCATTAAATAAATAAAAAGATTTTTAGAAAAGATTAAAGAAGTGAATAGTGGTGGAGGGCCCACAGGAGTGCCTGGCAAATAGTAAGCCTGGCACACCGCTGCCACCCCATTTCATTGTTTTCATTCCCTCCCACTGGGCGCCATCATGGGAGAGTCACCTCTGAGCTGTCACACCTTAACACGGTGTATGGCCTCTACAGCAGATGTTTGGAAGAAGCAGAAAAGTAAAGAAGACAGAAAAAAGTGAAAAGAAATGGAGGAAGGGAGGGAGGTATGTAGGATATTCCCTCAACCCAAGATTCTAGAATTTTCAGGAATTATCTGCTTCCTTCCTTGCCCTGTCCTGCATGGTGCACAGGCGGGAAAACTGTGGTGGCTGACCCCCTTCTGCTTCACCTTGTCTCTTTGGCCTCCCTGCCTTGATCTCAGGGGAAGGATCTCTGGAGTCAAGACACTGGACTCAAGGTGAGGAGAGAGGTCTGATGCCATTGAGTTCAGAAATAGCCGCTGCCTGTCTGGGTGACTCATCGACCACAGCTGGCCTCCGCTCGGATTCCTCAGCTCTGTCTCCTGTGTGCAGCAACCAGCACATTGACCCACATCGCATCAGGGCCCACTCCTCAGCTGCTGTTGGCTAACAAGGGCAAATCAGGGGGCACTACTAGAGCCACAATCTGCTGCGGCACCTCTACCTACTCCAGTGGGGGCCTGGCCAGAACCCAAAGGTGATGCCAGGCACTGGTGTCAGGCACTGGGGTAAAAGCTGGGCTGTGGAGTCTCGGAAGTGCTCAGCTCGGGCACCTGTCATATCTGTCCCTTCTCTAGGAATGCAGAGGCTCCCTTCTTCCTGGCCCAGGACTTTGTTGAGGGGCGCTCAGTGACCCCTGCTGGATGAAGGAAAAGATTTAGTCAGGAGGGCGGATGGAGGCCGGACCTGAGAGAGGTCCCGGCCAGCAGGTCTGCAGAGGCAGGTGCTATCAGGGGCAGCACCTGAACCAGACCAAAAAGGCTCTCAGAAGCCCGGGAAGTCCCCAGCTGTCCTCAGAGAAGCTCGGCAGAGTGAGACCCACTTGGCATGTTGGATGTGGCACCGTGCCCTGCACACTGTCCCACATGGTCCCGTGTGGCCCAGCTCGATTAGTTTTTTCCTGTGGGAACATGGCTCCCTCCTTGACTCGCTCTTAGGTCAGAAGGTGGAGGAAGAGCCCACCGAACGTGTGAGTCAGCTCTGCCCTGCCATCATCACGAGAACAGACACCCTCAATGGTTTTGAGAGCAACAGAGCCTCAAGCCAGTGGCTCTAGGTTCAAGTCTTGTGACCTGCAAAGAATTGACAAGTGCAGACACCATAGAAGGGTAGTCAAACAAAGGTTTATTATAAGAAAAAAAAATGAAAGTAGGGCAGACACGTTCCAGATGGGGGGGAGTCCTGAGCAGATGGCCGGATGGTGACTTTCATGGGTTTTCTGTAACCTTGGGGATGTAAATCAGGCATCGGGTTGCAGTGAGCTTTCCTGGCTAAGTTACATATGTACAGAGAGCCTTGATTAGGTGGTGGGCCAGGGAGAATAGCGTAGACGCAGAGGGAGCTCACTGGTGAGCGGGGAAAGACCGTGGAAAATTCCTAGAAAGAGGAAGAACCAGGGACTAAAACCTCAGGTTGGCCGCTTCACCATCTGGATGCATCAGTTTAGACTCAGACTGGAATTCCTTTTTTTAAAAATATTTTTGTTTATTTATTTGAGAGAAAGAAAGAGGGAGGGAGGGAGGGGGAGAGAGAGAGAGTGAGAAAATGGGTGTGCCAGGGACTCTAGCCACTGCAAACAAACTCCAGATGCATGTGCCCCTGGAGAGTCGAACCAGGATCCATTGGCTTTGCAGTCAAGCACCTTAACTGCTAAATTCCAGCCCTGAAATTCTTTTTTAAAAAAATATTTGGATTTATTTATTTATGTGTGAGAGATAAAGAGGCAGAGAGAGAAAGGGGGTTGGGGAAGAATGGGCGCACCAGGGCCTCCAGCCACTGCGAATGAACTCCAGACACATGTGACACCTTGTGCAGCTGGCTCACATAGGTCCTGGGGAATCGAACCAAGGTCCTTTGGCTTTGCGGGCATGCACCTTAACCGCTAAGCCATCCCTCCAGCCCCAGACTGAAATTCTAGTCTCACCAGGACAGGCTGACGTCTGTGTTCTCCTGGGGCTGTGTCCCTAACTGACCACAAGAGACTGCCTTGCCCCTGGTCTCTGTCACCAGCTGCAGGGTCATGGGCACTGGGCACTGCTCCTCACGTATGCATGATACAGAGCCCTCAAAGAGGAGCCTTAAAATACCCACAACATTTCTGGTGGCCCCCAAAGCCAGAATCCAATCTCTAAATAACACTTTACCACTCATCCATGGGGGCGTTCCCAGTATCACCACCTTCAAATACTCCCGCCTAACCCCACAGTCCTTAGCAGCTCCTCTCCTGCCTCACACACTCCTCCTCCCAGGGTCCTCAGCAGCTTGCCCCTGGGGAACAGCCTGTAGAGGGTTTGTCACACCTCAGGACACAGCCTAGGCTGTGCATTTTGTCCTGTGACTATTGTGCTGCCAGAGACATTTAGGGAAGCCAGAGTGCAAGCTGGTAAAGGTCACAGCTTGTGGCCACAACAGAAGCAGGTTGTTTTGTGGGAACCTTTTGAGTTTATCTAGTATATGACAGGCATGTACTCAAGGCAGGAGGATGATGAGTTCAACACCAGTCAGGGCTACTTAGCGGCATCCTCTTTCATAAAAGTACCAGTGTGGATGCAAATCTGCCCTGGAGTTTTCTGAAGTCTATTTTCATTCGGAGATGAGCGTGCTGGCCTGGGGAGACGGCTCCATCTGGAAAGCACTTGCAACGTGAGCGTGACTGGCGTTCCACACACAGCGCACACGCAGAAGCTGGCGGGTATGGCAACCTCTGTAAGCCCATGGGCGGCAGAACAGGATTCTGAGACAAGCTTGCTAGCCAGCCTGGCTGAATCAGTGAGCTCTGGGCTCAAGTGACAGACCCTGCCTTAGAAAAATAGCATGGAGGGCAACTGTGAAAGATACTTGATAGCAACCTCTGGCCTCCACATGCACACATATGTGCTCATACACCCACATACATGTGCACCATATGCATACCCAGCATGTTAGGAAGGAAGGAATTCTAAAGACACACTTGTGCCCTTCATTTGATCTACCTGACTACTGAACCCCAAGATAATGGAATTTCCCCAGGAATCTCACACTGTGAGAAAGCAAAGGCCTGAGCCTGGTGCTTGAGGACGTCACTGCTGGTGGTTTGTTTAGGTCACACTGAGGGAGGAGGGGACACGGCATCCAGGCAGTGATACCAGGACCACAGCTCACTAGCGTTGCCTGGCTATGCGGACTCTGGTCCTCTACTTAAGCCTAAACCTCAAGTCAGGACCTGAAGATGACTTGAGAGTGGATGGCTTTCTCCTCTTCTCAATGTGTCATATTGAATAAATTTCCCTTTTCTACTTTCACTACTAATTTAACTTTTTAAATTGACACTTTGAGCACAATTGGCCTAAACTGGTATGTTAGGGCTTCCAGGCCATAGGCTCTGATCTTAACTCCAGTAACACGCACATATGCACATGCATGCACAGGGCGCGCATGCACACACACACACACACACACACACACACACAAAAGATCATCCTTAGAAATATCATGTACTACTGCTGACAGTAAAGTTTGGTACCCTGTCTGAAAGCAGACAATATGCACACAGACCAAAATTCTCAAACATTTAAGAATTTGTAACTCACTATCATCTTCTATTTCCATTTTAAGAATTTTTTTTCCCAAAGAAGTAATCTAATGTACATACAGACATCTTACAACAATATTTATTCCAGTTCTGGTGACAACTTGTAAATAACCTAAATGTCCACCAATCATAAAGTGGAAAAGAAAGAGTGGTGTATTTGCAAAAAATAATGTCATATAGACAATAAAATAAATTATCCAACAACATAGGAAAATATTCAGAGGGAAAGACATAGAATGTATTTTATATCCAATATGACCTGTGTATATTCCTGATAGAGGTTCAAAGGCAGAGGCACTGAGACCACACTTTTGGGAATAGGGAGTTTATGAATGGCTCAGAGGAGGAGAAGTTTTAGGCAAGGGCAGTCCAGAAGCTATAGTGTGAGCTGAGTTAGCAAGGGGAGGGGAGCTGGGTGTGAGCCAAGAAAAGAAGGGAGGGAGAAGGGGTGAGGAGAGAGAAAAAAGGTCCACATCTAGAAAGAAAGCAGATGATATAGATCAAGAGAAAAAGAAGCCAGAGGAGAATGCAGCAATGGCACCTGGATTTTCCAGGCCATGTCCTTGGGCTTGGTGACATACCCCACAGGAGAGGGGCTTGTGCACCAATGCTCAGGGGAGGAGATAGGCACTAGATCCCCAGCCGAGTCTTGGCCAAGTGGCAGGGGGAGAGGAAGGATGGGCAGTAGAGAGCTCTGAAGCTCAATCCCGTCTTCCCTTCTCATATGGAATATGTCTCATCATTCACATAAAGCCTTCCAAGAGAGGATTTATTAATAAGCCTGGTATGTAAAAACCCAAATGAAGAGAAAGCAAAACCCTTATGATATAGCTCAGTATTCACCCTTCTGTCCAACTCTCTGCCACCATAAAAAATATGTCCTTTACCAGGTGTGGTGGCACACACCTTTAAATCCAACATTTGGGGGGCAGGGGTAGGAGGACTGCCGTGAGTTCAAGGCTACCCTGAGACTACATAGTAAATTCCAGGTCAGCCTGAGCTAGTGAGACCCTACCTAGAAAAAAAGAAAAAAGAAAAAAAAAGTCCTTTCCATTCACATACCTTTTTCATTAAACCAACTCTTGCATCAAACAAATGCTAACAGGAGCTGGGAAGATACCCAGGCAGTAAAGTGCTTACCTTTCAAGCACAAGGGACTGAGTTAGGTCTCAAGAACCCATGCTTATTTGTTTTTAAAATAGTTGAAAATATTTTTACTTATTTACTTACAAGGAGACAGAGAGACAGAGAGTAAGAGAGAGAAGGAGAGAGAGAGAGAGAGAGAGAGAGAGAAGCACAATAGTACACTAGGACTTCCTGCCACTGCAAGTGAACTTCAGACCCATGAGCCATTTTGTTCATCTGGCATTATGTGGGTACTGGGGACTTGAACCTGGACCATCAGACTTTGCATACATGCTCCTTTAACCACTGAGCAATCTCTCTAGTCTTGAAGGACTCATGTTTAAAAACAGCATGGTGGTAAACACAAAAAGCATGGTGGTATGTTTTTGTAATCCCATCACTGTGGAAGCAGAGACAGGCCGATCCCTGGGCTCACCGTATAGCCAGGCTAGTGCACTTGGTAAGTTCTAGGCCAGTGAAAGCTGCTATGTCAAAAAGAGATGGATTGTGCCTGAGGAATGACACTCAAGGTTGTCCCTGCTCTCCCTCCCCCACCCCCGCAGAAAATGAGCAAGAACTCAGCCATTCGGGTCTCATGTCCCCACAGCAAAAGTTTAACCTTGACTTGTTATTCAGAGCCAGCATTGACAGAGAAGTCTAGGTTGGGATTAGTAAGAAGTAAGACGAGACGTCTAAGATGGGAAGGATTTCTGCTGCTTGAAGACTGCCTTCAGTAGAGGTATCTGGGGCCCTAAGGTTCACTGTGTGTTCTTTTTGCTCATAGCAAGGGCAAAATGGGCCTCAGGAGATTCAACTCAACCATCCTTAAGGATGGCTCCCACTGGGGCAAACCTACATTGTTCATGCCCCTGGAATCAAGGGTCTCTGCCATTGCAAATACTCATCAGCAACTGTGCCGGAAATGACACATTTGTTTCCATTGCAGCGTGTGGCTAGTTCACAAGAAATTTCTCTCCGAACTTAGTCATGGTAATTGAATCATGCTGGGCTCTGGAGTAAGTATACCTGTGCCTTCCAGTTCACAGTCAAGGCTCCTTGGCATTCTGGTGGCAGGGCCTGGGCATTGCCACAGGCCACGCTCTGCTCAGACCCAAGAGGCCCGGACTTTGTTGGTTGAGGGCAGAGACTCCGGAGTTGGAGAGGCTCCTGATCATCATCTAGTATGTCACCCTCAACTGGGGCAGGAAGGAACAAAACTAAGAGGGTGATTGAGAAACAAAAAACGGTGGCTATTCTGGGAGCGCTAAATTGGAGCAAACTAAATATACTTCCAGAAGCGCACACCCAGCCAAAACGGCCAGGCTGCCGCAGCTGCCCCAGCCTCCGGGGTCAGTGGGACCTGCTGCTTCCCAGAGGATCCTCCCGGGGCCAAAGGAGCCACTGCTTCTTAGGCTCCAGTTCTAAACCTTAGACAAGAGCCAGGAAGTTGATGGTGCCATTAAAATGACTGTATTTTCAGGAGAGGGAACTGTACCTCTAGGAAAACAAAAACAAAAACTTGGACTTAAGAAATCACCTGCCACTTTCCTCGATGTTATGGCAACATTCTTGATAAAAGCAACTTAAGGAGGAAGGGTTGATTTCAGCTTGCAGTTCAAGGAGATAAAAATACATCATTCTGGTGTTGGAGAGATGGCTTAGTGGTTAAGGCACTTGCCTGTGACTCCTAAGGGCCCAAGTTCGATTCTCCAGGACCCACATAAGCCAGATGCAAAGGGTGGCGCACGCCACTGGAGTTTGTTTGCAGTGGCTAGAGGCCCTGGTGCCCCCGTTCTGTCTTCCTCTCTCTCTCTCTGCCTCCTCCTCCTCCTCTCTTGCTCTCAAATAAATAAATAAAATTAAAAATAATTTTAAAAATACATCACTCTGGAGAAGTCCTTAGAGAGTGTGAGGCATCCACCATCAGGAAACAGGGAGATGGGGGCTGGTGCTCAGCCCCGTTCTCCTGTTTCTACAGCCCATGACTCCCAGCCCAGGGAACGGCACTGCCCACACTTATGGTGCGTCTTCTTACTCAAAGAGCCTAATTTAGAAAAATCCCTCACAGACATAACCAGAGATTTGTTTCCATGGGGCTTCTGACAACCGAGATGAACCAGTCACAAAAAATCCAAAGCTCCCAGGCAGAGTGAAATTCCAGAACTTGGAAGGCTGAGTAAGCCTGGGCTACATAGTGGGAACCTGTCTCAAAAACAAACAGACAAATAAATACACAAACACGCTTGTTAGTGTCTCTCAGCACGTGGTGGAAGCTTCCTAAAGATGCAGGCAAGCATATGAGGGCAGCAGTCAGGGTTATAAGAACGTTGGTCAGAAAACGAGGCAAAAGACCCAGAGCAAACCCAGAGAGGGAGACAGCTCAGGAAGTGGAGGGCCGGTCTGCAAATATGTCTATGGTGATGAACGTGTATCTGGAATATGTAAAGAACTTTTACAACCCAGTCATTACAAGACGGGTAACTCAATGCCAGTGCACAAAGAATCTAAAAGGATCATTTTCACAAGGAAGTATACCAGTGTCCAAAAACAGCCTGGGGGTTTGCCACACAGACCTTGCATGTATCCTTCGAATATATACCCAGAACGGCACAGCGATTCTCCTTTGTAAGTTTCTAAGGAAGCTTCATATTTTCTCAGGCAGGTACCCTAAGCTACATTTTCACAGGGCTTCTTTTCCTCCACAGCCTCATCATTTATTATCTTTTATATATTTTTAAATATCTTTATTTATTTGACAGGAAGAGGGAGACAAAGACAGAGAATGCCAGAGCCTCCAGCCAATACAGATGAATTCTGGGTACATGCATCACTTTGTGTATCTGGCTGCACATGGGTCCTGGGGAATTGAACCTGGGCCATCAGGCTTTGAAAAAACTCCTTTAACCACTGAGCCACCTCTCTAGCTCCATCTTTTATATTTTTGATAATAGTTACTCTAATGAGTGTGGGGTAATATATCATTCTGTTTTCTCTTACATGTATGTGCAATGTGCATGCATGTGTGTATACACATGTGTGTATGCATGCTCATATGTAGGTTTACACAGGCCAGAGGTCAATGTCATATGTCTCCTTCTTCAATTGCTCTCAGCCTTATTATTTTTTGTTTGTTTTGCTTTTGTTTTTCAAGGTAGGGTCTCACTCTAGATCAGGCTGACATGGAATTCACGATGGAGTCTCAGGGTGGCCTCGAACTCATGATGATCCTCCTACCTCTGCCTCCTGAGTGCTGGGATTAAAGGTGTGCGCCACCACGCCTGGCTCAGCCTTACTTTTTGAGGCAGGGTCTCTCACTGAACCTAGGGTTCACCAGCAGGATTCTCCTGTCTCTGACTCCCCAGCCCTGGGATTATACAGGTACAGGTCCCTAGCTGTGCTGAACTCTTACACGTGTGCTGAGGGATTCAAACTCACAGCTTCATGCTTGCACAACAAACACTTAACAGACTGAGCCATCCCCTCAGCCCTCACTGTGGTTTTAATTCACATTTCTCTGATAATTACTGCATTTTTCAAAAATGCATTTCATTTTGGTTACTTGTATGTTTTCTTTTGAGAAATATCTGCTTGTTTTTTAATCAGCCAAGGCCTCAGGGAAGGGATTCAGGAAGGAGGATGCAGGTCATGGGATCACTTGAACGCCACTGCTCCCCCCATCTGCAGGTTGCTCCTGGCGTCATCTCTGACACTGATGCCCGGGCACCACTCGGCCCAGCTGAGCCCCCTCAGTTGCCTGGGGGTGGGGGGAGGGAGGGCTGAGCCCTGGCACGGGACAGGAAGAGACCGTCCCATTGTGGCTTTCACAGCACATGGCAGGCGACGCAGGGCCGCTGGGGCTCTCACAGCCAAGACTGGCCACGCAGCGCTGCTGACAGAGGAGGAAGCCACCGCCTCACCAAGATGAAGACCGTGGGTGGCTTCAGCTGCTTCTGTTTCGCTGGCTGGTCTGTCAGTGCCACACGCGTTACCGCTGCAAACACGTCTACGTGGTGACCCAAGGCTGGTGCTTTGCAAAGTTCTGTTCCCTCAAGTCATGATTCCCCGTCAAGGTCAGTGACGGCTCTGAGGCAGGGCTCTGCTGTGTCCCCCAGTGCAGATCATAGGCCTGGACAGCCTGGCTGTGACTCCAGGATTGCAGTTTGTAGGCGTCTGACTTCATCCCGGGCCTGGGCTGTGTGTGTGTGTGTGTGTGTGTGTGTGTGTGTGTGTGTGTAAGTGTGTGCATGTATGTGTTGCTAGATTTTAATCACAGGGCCTCACACAGGCTAAACAAGCATGCTACCACTGAGCTACACCCCCAGGTCTCTTTATACTTTTTTTTTTTTTTTTTATTTATTTATTTGAGAGCGCCAGACAGAGAGAAAGAGGCAGAGAGAGATACAGAGAGAACGGGCACACCAGGGCCATCAGCCACTGCAAACAAACTCCAGATGCATGCGCCCTCTTGTGCATCTGGCTAATGTGGGTTCTGTGGAAACGAGTCTTGAACTGGGGTCCTTAGGCTTCACAGGCAACTGCTTAACTGCTAAGCCACCTCTCCAGCCCCTATACTTTTTCTTTTAATTTTGAGACAGGGTATCACCAAGTTGCCCAGGCTAGCCTTGAGCTCACTCTGTAGCCCAAGTATTTGGGACGCAGTCCTGTGTCATCAGGCCAGGCTATCCTGGGCTCCTTGAGGCTATGAGCGTGTTCCCCTTCATCTCTCCCAGCACCCTGCTCACCCCTCCACACAGCAGGCCTCATCACCAGTCACTCCTTCGCTCCCCAACCCAACGAATACCTGTGAGCACTTCCTCTGTGTCAGGCTCTGAGGTGGAGCTAACCAGCTTTCTCCTCAACTAAAGCCCAGCATGGCCTCACCTTCACTGGGCCTCACCTTTGCCTTATAGAGATCTGAACGATGTGGGCTGGAGACGTGGTTCAGACAGGTAAGTGCTCGGTGCGCAAGTATAAGACTTGAGTTCAGAACTCCCCCTCCACCAAGTAAATGCCACGCAGGCCCTTGGTGCCAGCTGCAATCCCCGGGCAGGGACGGGAGAGCCTCGGGCAGGCGGGCGAGCTGGACTAGCTGAACCGACAAGCTGCGGGTTCAAGTGTGAGACCCGTCTCCATACATAATGTGGAAAGCAGTTGAGGAAGACATCCAACATCAATGCCTGGCCTGCACACGCACACACATGCTCAGGATGGCCAGGTCCCCTTGACGGGCCTGCCCGAGAGAAAAGCCAAGGCTGCCCCCCAAAGCTGCCATTTGTTGAAGTCAGAAGAGCTCCTGTGTGGTTGTTTGAATGCGATGTCTCCCCACAGCCTCATGCGTTCTGAACGCTTGTCCTCAGCTGGCGGCAGTCTGGAAAGTGGAGCCTTGCTAGAGGAGGGAAGTGCTTTGGGGGACAGGCTTTGGAGTGGTATGGGCCAGCCTCCCCTTGTCAGGGCTCAGCTCACTGTTGCTTTCTGCCGGCTGCTGGGGTGAGATGTGGTGCGCAGCCTCTACTTTCTCATGACGGTGAGGGGAGACAAGCCTTTCCCTCCCAGCAGCTGCTTTCGGCTGCAGGTTTTGTCCCGGCAGCTCGACGGCCACCGCAGCCTGCTGCCCCGCAACTGCCGCGGAGGGCAGGACTCTGACTCTGACACACGCTGGTGTGCAAACCTGCAGATGGCTTTCTCACAAGTTGATTCCTTTTCCGGTTTGGGGGTACTTCTCACGTCCCTGACTCTGAACATCTCACACTCCCTCCCCATGACCACTCTCTCCTGTCAGCACGCTCGTCTCCCCTGCACACGCAGGCTAGCTCTTTCCCCGGTCAGAAGTTCTCAACAGAGCCTGTGTCCACCACACTGCCAAGTCGTTTTGCTCAGAGCTGACAGGGAAGAGTAAGACGGTGCTGACCCCAGTGTCCACCCAGGGTTTACGTTCACGGGGAGACATGCAGGGGCTGAGTGGAAGGAAGTGGGTGACGTGCCAGGCTTGGGATGGAGGTTGGGTCTGTGTCTCGTTGGGTCTCTGTGAGAGCTCACACTTGACCTGAAGCTCAGCAGACCCTGTAGAGACTCGGGGAAGAGGCCCGGGAGCTGGCTCAGTCAGTAAGGAGCTCACCCTGCAAGCATGAAGACCTGAGTGCCATCTCCAGAAACCACACTTTAAAAAGCTGGGCATGGTGGTGGGTGCCTGTAGTCCCAGTGTTGGGAACGTGGAGACAGGCAGGTCCCTGGAGCTCACTAGCCAGCCAGTCTACCCTAGTTAGGTGAGTTCCAGGCCAGATGGAAGCCCTATGTCAAAAACAGAAATGTGGACAGTGCCAGAGAGGAACCACACTCCACACTGTCCTCTGGCCTCCACATGCATGTACACACACACACACACACACACACACACACACACACTTCCACGCCCACACACCAAGACTCAGAAAAGAGTGAGGAGTAAGGACAGGGACACTGATATGCAGCGAGGTGAGCCCACACCTGTGGGAAGCTGGTGGGAACTCACCAGATACAGCATGGAAGGCTTGGTCAGTCTGGATTCTTAATAATATTTTTCTTTTATTCCTTCTGTATGTCTCCAGGGTCATGCATGGGAGCCAGAAGTGCAAAACTGGGCGAATAAGGTAGAGTTTGAATGGAGAAATGGTATTGTTGGAACTAGATGGGAATGGGGCACAAATGAAGGTGATATAGGACTCACAACTGTCCTCTGGCCATGAGGGCAGCGAGGCTACTTGGTGACTGAATGAAGATTCTGTGTAGACGCCTGGCTGCAAGGCAGTGGGCAAGGAGCTGGAGGCGTCACAGACTCTCCCCACAGGCATCTGCTTTCTGTGCCATGCTGGAGCCTCTTTTCCTCTCCAAGCCAGCACGTAGTGGCAGAGGCAGTTTGGTGAGCCGCCACCATATCTGTGGCTGGCAGGGAGGGCGAGGAAAGTCTGGTGGCCTCAAGTGGCTCTCAGCGTACAGATCCTTCCAAACACATAGAAACCTGTCATCTGTCTCCTTGGGAGAGCTTGGTGTCGTGTGGGCTAACAATTCAGGAAACAGAAAACGAGTTACAAATGACCAGAACTGGAACATTCCAAGACTAGCGTAGGCTGCAGGCAAGCAGCTGCACAGAGGTTCTGGAGGGCCGTTCGCATCTCTCCGGAGCCCCCGGGGTCTCTCTGCCTCTCGGAACGCTCAGCAGCTGCTCTTCTCCTCACTTTCTGTCAAGTCAGTTCTTTTATTTCAAAAATATTTTCTTTATTTCAAAAAAAATTTTTTTTTTGATTCACTGATTTGCTAGGAGAGACCAAGAGTATGGGAATACGAGAGTCTTGCTTCTGCAAACAAACTCCTCACACATGCACCACATTGTGCACCTGGCTTTGCATAGATCCTGGGGAATCAATCCCAGCAGGCTTTGAGACAAGTGCCTTTAATCACTGTGCCATTTTCCCAGCCTTGGGTCATTTCTAGACCACATAGCAATTGTATGGGAGAGAGCGGGGAGTGTTAAGGCTTAAATGGGGACTGTCCTCCATGGGCTCATATGTCTAAACACCTGGCTCCTAGTTAGTGGCACTGCTTTGGGAAATCATGGAACCATTAAGAGGCCAGGCCTGGCTGGTAGAAGTAGATCACTGGAAATAGACCTTGCTCTCTGCTTCTCCAAATCTGCGAGGAGGTGAAGAACTGGGCTACAAGCTCCTCCTCCACAGAATGCGTATCTCCTTACCTCTCCGCCATGCTAGTCCATGCACTCTCAAACCACAAGCCAAAGACATCATTCTCCCTTTAAAATATTTCTGTCAGGTGTTTTGCTCCAGTGATGAGAAAAGTAAGGAATATCGTAGGTTTCCCTTTGCCCAGGAAGTGCAGTCTGGTGTGCAAACCGACTGTGGTGGACAGCGCCATGTTCTCACACAGCCTCTAGGTGGCAGGCAGCCACTGGCGCTGTATAAATGTTCTGGTGGAAGGTGACAACAATGACAAGATCTTATCACCACTTTGTTCCTTCCTGATGGGATTTGCTATGCTACTTAGGCCCAATTCCCTTGGAACCTTGAGACCATAAGGTCTGGACACACAAGAGAGCAGAGGAAATGCTAGTGTGCCTGAGACACTGGAGAGGTACACATGCATGCTTACACTGTCCAATACACACATGCACACACACACACACACACACACACATGCACACACACAGCTGCTGGGAGGTGAATTAGTGGCAGAGCACACTTGCATGTGCCAGGCCCTAGGTTCCATCCTAGCACCAAAGCCAAATAGAGCTGGCCTGTTGTCCAAGTGCACTTGGACTTGACAACCCAGGAGCATGTGACCAACATCCTCCAGGGATGACTCAGCACTGGGGACCTGCTGGTTGCCTGAGCTTTGCTTTAAAGCAAGTCAGGGACACTAATTCAAAGCGACTGGTCTGTCACTATGTCCCTGCTGGTCACTCACACACCAAACACCCAAAGGTGGAAGCAGTGATGATGGAGTGGAGTGGGCGCTGTAAGAGAGAGCCCTGAGGGAGAATGAGCTGGAGCCCTGTGTGGACAGAGGACATGTTCTAAAGACAGACACTCTGTTCCTCTCTCTGGCTGCCAGACTGTTTTCACTTGCAAAACTTTTGTGTGCAAAAGGAGTTAGAGCTTGAAGTCGACCTCCAAAGAACAGATACAAAACGATTGCACCCTATGCCTATCAAAGGCATGCACCCAAGGACAAAGAATGCTGCCAGGCCTGGAACCCACAGGATCTTCTACCCAACATCTCAATAAACCCCACGGGATCTTCTACCCACTATCCCACTAAACCCCATAGGATCTTCTACCCACCATCCCATGTGTTACAGCATGCCCAGCCCAACACTTTATTTTGTTTTAATTTTTTAATTTACTTATTTATTTTTTATTTTTTGAGGTAGGGTCTCACTCTAGCTCAGGATGACCTGAAATTCACTATGTAGTCTCAGGCTGGCCTTGAACTCATGGATAGCTATCCTCCTACCTCTGCCTCCCGAATGCTGGGATTAAGGGCATGCACCACCACACCTGGCTCCAACTCTTTATTTTTTTGAGGCAGGGTCTCTCTGGGACTCACTGATTTGGCTAGACTGGTTGGCAATGAGTCTCAGACATCCTTCTGTCTCTGCCACCCAAGCCTGGGATTATAAGTGAGTCCACCATGCCATTTTTAAAAATGTGATTGTTGAGGATCTGCACTGATCCATTTCATCAGCCCCGTGTCACATCACTTTTGACACCAGGGGACCTTTGTAGTAAAGGTTGAGCTCAGAGCTATGCTTGAGAAAAGATTTTGCTGAGTCTGGAGGCCACATGGAAGTTTGAAGAAGGAAGGAAGCAGTGTCAAAGTCAGCCAGGGACGTTGTGGGAAGGGGAGGAGGATGTGGCATGCCCTGGTCTGATCCCCATATCCCTGGACCCCGATCTCCTTCACCCTGGCTTGGCTGTCCTGGATCCCCTGGCTATGCTGAGAGTGGCTGCCACTAGCTACCTGGTTCTGGATCTGTCTGCAAACAGCCAGGTTCTTGGCTGAGGCTCCTGGCTGTCTGGACACTCTGGACAGCCTTGCTTATCAGTGGCTCAGCTGGGTTTTTCCTCCAGCCTGCGGGAGGAGGGTGCCACCATTTCTTCCAGGACAGGGGTAGGTTGACTATTTCTTAATGGTGGTTCTAGCTAACCGTTTCCTCCTGCCTCAGTTCCCTTGTCCAAACCAAAGGATGAAGAAATAGTTCTGCTTTTAAGAAAGAAAAAAATGATGAATTAATGGTTCCCCTGCTTCTGAACACAGAAAGGAAATAGTTTTCCTGGAATCAAATGAAGAGGGTGCTTCCAGACAGCCTCCAGAGTGTCCTTGATGCTTGATGAGGCAGAGACTGGGGCACAACGGTGCACCGAAGTGAGGAGTGTTCCGATGACAAAGTTTATTGGATGGGATAACTATGGTGATGCCCCACTCCAGACACGAAACAGAGGCAAAGGAAATACTGGAACTCATGAAAGACCCTTAAAAAAACTACAAGATGGGCTGGAGAGATGGCTTAGCGGTTAAGCGCTTGCCTGTGAAGCCTAAGGACCCTGGTTCGAGGCTCGGTTCCCC
This sequence comes from Jaculus jaculus, assembly GCF_020740685.1. Lineage (NCBI taxonomy): Eukaryota > Metazoa > Chordata > Mammalia > Rodentia > Dipodidae > Jaculus > Jaculus jaculus. The sequence goes on along the minus strand of NC_059106.1, from coordinate 11,429,303 downwards.
AGGTCCCACGTTAACCAGATGCACAAGGGGGCGCACGTGTCTGGAGTTCGTTTGCAGAGGCTGGAAGCCCTGGCGCGCCCATTCTCTCTCTCTCCCTCTATCTGTCTTTCTCTCTGTGTCTGACGCTCTCAAATAAATAAATAAAAAATTAAAAAAAAAAAAGAAACTACAAGATGACTGAGGGTGTCATACCCTGACCCACACCTTCTGTGAAGTCCCTGCTAGTGACCATTAGGATTAAACCCTGTGTGGGACATAGGTCACAGCCCTCCTTCCCTTACTCTGGGACAATGTCCTTGGTGGCACCAGGCAGGAAAGAGACAAGCCCAGGTTCTGCTGTCACACAGCTGCACTTTGTAGAAGGGGCTCTGTCACATACACATGCATACACACTTCCATGTGTACACAGGTATACATATGCATACAATCATGCACATACACAAGCATACAAATATGCACATGTACCCAAATATAGTCACACATGCACAAACACACATACATCTATACACATATATACATGCATGAACATACACACTTACACATACATTCATATACACATGCATATGTGCCATACACAGGTGCATACACACCTACATGCATGCACACACATATTAAAGCATACACACACACACACACACACACACACATACACCCCACACTGTGACTCAGAGATGCTTCAGGTATCAGGCTGGGAGGTTAGGAAGGCTCTACTGCAAAGGTGACTCCCACACTGAGATCAAGAAACAAGAAAGCCAACTCCAGGGACCCTCCCGGGAGAGGAGCAAACCCACAGAGAGTACTTCCCGGCCAGAAACAACTAATGGGAAGGAAGTTATTTAGTTTGACTTAAAATCTCTAGGAGAAGCTCCATGCTGATAGGGGAAAGCATATTGTGATGGTTAAAGCGTTGTCAACTTGATCTATTTAGTAATCCACAGAAACCCCTTTCCAGTGGGTCTCTGAGGTTGCTTCCAAGAAGGATTAACTGAAGGAGGAAGTCCCTTCCCCAGAGTGAGCTCTTCCCCCAAAGTGGGCACCCCTCTCAGAGGGGGACTTCATATAAGGAAGCTCTGGGTGAAAAGAGCCCCACCCTTCTTCCCACTTGGCTGCAGCAGCTGCTCGCTGCCTTCCAGCGTGGATTGAAGACCAGGGTGGACTGAAGACCAGTGTGGACTGAAGACCCACGTGGATTGAAAATCAGTGGCTCCTCAGGAAGCCTCCAGGCCTTCAGTGTTGGATTAGGACTGCTGACGCATCTGGCCATGTGGACTGAGCAGCTACCAGGTTCCGTGATTCTCGGGCCTGCAACTGCTATTGGACTATAGTAAGTTAATCCCATAAATTCCCTTTTTAATATGATTCATTCCAGCAGTTCTGTTTCTCTAGAGAGCCATGAGTAATACACACAGCATAAGCAGAGGCTGACCCCACCCCCATGCCACAGCAGGTGGACAACAGCAGCAAGAGAGTCAAACCAACATGGGAAAGCTAGGGCCTAATAAACCTCAAGGTCCACAGCCAGCAACACACCTCCTCTAACAAGGCTCCACCTCCCAAATTGCCACCATCTGGGGACCAAGCATTCAAAATGCATGAGTTTATGGGGATCATCTGATTCAAACCACCACAAGCATCTAGGTCCTGAGATGGGTGCGAGCAGACACTGTGGCCAGAGCACAGTGGGCCAGGATGTGAGGGGACAGAGGTGAGGGGGGAGCAAAGGTGCGTGGATGGAGAGTGTTAAGGAGGACATCCCCCAGCCTTCTGAACATCAATCAGCACTCTTGGCCATCCTGTGGTGGAGGAGAGTTCTGGGTATTGAAAAAATATTTTGTAACATCTGACCTCCACCCATGGAGACCAGTTATAACTTTAGTTGTGACAAGTTGTGACAACTAAAATTATCCCCGGATATTGTCAAATGTTCCTTAGAGAGGTGCTCTCCCCTGTCCCATCCTCCCCTTGAGGATCACATCCCAAGTCTCTGAGGGTGTCACCTGAGGCAATGTGGACACAATGGACTACTGGACTCTGGAAAGTCGGACCTCACAGCTAGCAACCATCCAGGTACTTCTCAACACTAGAGAGCTGAAAACCATGCTGGAAAGCTGAGGTTATCTCGATGTGGCCTCCAGACAATAGCAGGAGCAGCATTTGGGAACCTAATGGAAATGACACTCCTCAGGCCCCAGCTGGAATCCTAAGTCTGGGAGTCCTAGGGAGAGAGTGACACACGTAGCAATCTGTGTTTCACAAGGCGGCAGGTTCTTGTGTAGGAGAGCCACTGCCCTACCTATGTGGCCCTGAAGTTTCCTCTCCAGGGAGGAGAGGACTTCTAGAGAGATGTCTTCACTGGGCAGGCACAAAGCTGGCCTTCATCCATTCAGTGGTGAGTTGTCATGCTGGTGGCTAAGAGGAAGGTTTTGTCTTTAGCAGAGAGAGACAGACAGGGAGGCCTGCCCACGCTGCACAGGACAACCTCAAGGGCTGTCAGCGCTGGCCTCCAAACACCATGAAACCAAGTCTACCTGACCCACAGACCTGACTCCCTTGGGGCAGGAATGGGACATGGGCTGTGGTTGGCAGCACCCTTGGGCTTGACAAGATGTTTGCACACTTCTCAGGAAGTGGAAAAGTGGAAAGCACAGCAACCTCAGGCTCACTAAAGCCAGTGACGGCAGGATCTACCAAAAGAAATGGTTCCCGTTTTAGTGCAGGCCAGCATCCATTCACTCCTGTGATGTGATGGCGCCTCGATCCCAGGCAGACACAGGTAAGGTCACATTTCTGCCGCCGTTTCCTTGGATGCCCTGCTACCTCATGCTAAGGAATATGAAAGCCAAGAAAGGGGCAGAAGTCTCTTCAGAGACAGTGGCACCCCGCAGTGACTTGGCTTTCTGCCTTCAGAGTGGGGAGGGAGAATTTTTATATTGTGTTACACCATGTGAAGTGTGGCACTTTGTTACTGAAACTCCAGAAAACCAAATAACCACGTTGTGTAGTCTATGAATGAGAATGGGTCTAACCTCAGGGCAGCTAGATGCTTTGAGACTCAGCTTCTCAGGGTGAGCCTGGCCAGCAAGCTAGGACTGAGCCGTGCTGTTCTGTGAGCATCCCCAAAGGCCTACACTTGGAATATCCACCCACCCATGGTCTAGCCTTGGTATATCCACTCACACACACACACCACGACTGAGCAGAGTAGTAAAAGGGCTTGGATATCAATCCTAAAATTCAGGCTTACTGATCTCCCCTGGGGTCCTCTAACCTGGGTGAGTTGGGGGAACAGTTAACCCATTCCATGAGATAGCAGATGTTCACAGAGCAGGTTGCTAAATGCTGGGCACCCTGGGATCTTGGTGGTTGTGATGGTTAACACTGATTTCCACTGAATTGGATCTAGATTCACCTAGGAGACAAATCTCTGGGAATATCAGTGAACTGTTTCTATTCAAACATATACTGAAACCTATGCAGGAACGGGAGTCAGGGACCAATCAAGCCTGAATCAATTTTGGGTGCATTAGCATTAAGGCAACCTGTGTCCTCTGTGTGAAGTTTTAATGAAACTCCCCTATTTTCCATATTATGCCTATGCATGATTGGCCATGCATATGATTAAAATCAGATGCATCATGGGAAGGACTTGCACAGCATAGAAAAAGTTTAGCTAACCCAAGCCTGTCAATCATAATAGAACCACCCACACTATGTATGTCCCTTAGCAACCAACTCTGTCTTCTCCTGGAGCCATAAAATAAGACCCGTGCTCTTGGACACTCTAGCTCAGATAGCCCCCTGCTCCCTTGCAGAGCATGCTGTTACCATCTCTTTAAATAAAACATCTTGCATAAGATGCCAAGAACTTGGAAACACCCGGTCTAGACTGAGATCCCAGGCAACAAGTTCATACTCTTAGGATCCCTGGCTGGGGCAGAGAGGACCAAGAGGAACGGACAGAACCCAGTCTTCTGGCTGTGAGCCCCGTGACCTACTTATGCTTTACAGGATGTGCAGAGTCATCCCCTAAGTGAGCAATGGTGAGTTTGCAAATTAGATTTCTTAATTGAACTCTTGGCATCACCCAGCAAGATGACGTGGCTTGCAGAGATCCTGAGAGTGGCAGAGCCATGTCAACGTGACCTGGGAGGAAAGGCGATTGCCTCGCTGTCACTGTAAGTGCTGGGAATACATGTGCTGGCTGTGACATCCCTCAGAGAGTGGGCCAGGCAACCCGCTCCCCTCTTCTGCTGTGTTGGGACCATAGTAGTTGCTTTTCTCATCACTCTGACAAAGTACCTGACAACAAGTTAAGGAAGGAAGGAAGGAAGGATTCATTGTGGCTCACAGTTTGAGCTACAGTCCATCAAGGTGGGAAGGCAGGGCATCAAGTCACATCACATCCACCGTCAGGAAGCAGAGGTGAAGGCTGGTGCCCAGCTTGCTTTCTCCTTTCTATTCAGTCTGGAACCTCAGCCTGTAGGGTGGTGCTGCCCATCTTTTAGGGTGGGTCTCAAGTAACTTCATGAAGAAATTGTCACAGAAATGCCCAGAGATTTGTTTCCGTGATGACTCTAAGTTCCATCGAGTTGACAGGGGTAACTGTCTGGAAAGGATTTGTAGCCCTGTGCAGGCATGGGGCAGCCTCAGGTCTGCATGTTCCCTGAAACATGTGCCTGTAAGATTGAAGTCTGGGCAGGTGGCGTATGGTTCCCAGGAGCCAGGACATGCTCAGGCCTGAGGTTAGAGGCAAGTGGAGAGCAGAGGGACAGAGACTCTCTTTTATGTCTGGAAGTGGTGGATTCTGAGAGGGGTAGCACTGGTCACTTGGGGATTGCTTTAGTTTGGAATGGCCACTATATCCCTCTCATCCCTCCCTTTTAGGAAGTGGCCAAAAGCATGCTGGGGTGATATGTTCCTGCCTCTGTGCTCAGGAGGCTTCATGGCAGGGAATAGAGCTTTGCTTTGGGCATCAGCTGCATCATCTGTGTACTTGAGATGACATCCTGCCACATAAAAACAAACAAGGGCAAGCTGCTTGTCCTCCCAGCCTCTCTGAGCCTCAGTCCCAGGGGCTGCCCACCTGCCCACTATGGAAGGCTCCTGTGAGGACTAAATGAACAATTCATGCCACTCCGTGGATGGCCACTGCTATGGGACTATCCTTTCCACCGGTATAAGACGGGAAGGCCAGGACAGTCCATCCAGGCCTAATGTGTCCATCCAGGGAAGACACATGCTCACCATCATTCCTGGGCTTCTGGGGTCTCTGCATCTGTCTGCTGCTCAGGGTGTGCCCAGCAGGCACTGAATCTGGGCTCCTTGTGGGATGGACACTTGGCTGCCTTCTGCAGTAGCACTGTGGGAAACATGGTTAAGTAGGTCTCCATGACTGGCTCAATGCCCTGACCAGACATGAACATATGGCATCCACAGCCAGGACCCCCAGGGACCTAAAAACATTTCTAAGCAAAGAGAAATGTCCCTCTGCTTTCCCAGTGGTAGAACCACAGAATGTCCATGCCCAGGAGACCCGGTGGTCAGTTAGGTCATTAACTATCTATGGAGCTGGGCTGAGGACTGAGGTCCAGGTTCTCATCTGTACTTCCCACACTGATGGCTACTTTCACATTAACTTCACTGAGCTCTGGGATGCCCATCACTCTGGTGGCACACGACTTTTCAATGTGTACTGTGGGGGAGTTTTGAGGGAAATAGGCTGAGCAGAAACAGTGTGAGAAGCACCACCCAATCCATTGATGAATCAGTAAAGGAAAGTAAGTTTCCTCTCTCTGGTTGAGCAGAGGTATCTTCTGCCCTTGAACAACCAGAGCTCCAGGCTCTTGTGTCTTTGTACTTGGACTGGGGGAGTTACACCATTGGCTTCCTTTGATCTGTGGTCTTTGCTTTCAAAGTGAATTATATTGCCAGCTTTCTTGACTCTCCACCTTACAGACAGCAGATTCTGGGACACCTCAGCCTCTGTAACCACATAAACCAGTTTCCCACCATGTATGTGTGACAGTCTGTTGAGTCTGCTCTACATCCTGACTATTGCATACACAGCTCGAACAAGTGAGGACCTGCCTGTGTCAACCGTACTCGCTGGAGGAGGCCTCCCTCCCAGGGCCTCACAGGTCCCCATTAGCTCCAGCTGGTGACTACTATCTGGAATCGCTGTCCACCCAGGCCCAACCAGCCTGCCCTCCAACCCTCAGAACTGGACCACTGGCGTGACTTGCACATTTCAGGTTCTTTGTGGCCAGGCTGTGGGGAGGCTATCCTCACTCAATCTGCAGGCCATTATACTAGTTACTTTCCTTGTTTCTGTGATAAAATTAAACAACTTAGGAGAGGAAGGGTTGATTTGGGTTTAGGGTCTGAGGGAGTACAGTCCACTGGGGCATGGAAGGCAGGAGCGCTAAATCTGCACCCAGGAAGCAGAGAGAGAGAGACGAATGCTGGAGCTCAACTTGCTCTCTCCTTTTTACTCCCAGGACGCCAGCCCATGGGATGGTGCCTCTGTATTCAGAGCATGTCTTTCCTCCTCAGTTAACCCAATCTAGAAAATTTCTCACTGACATGCCCAGAAATTTGTCTCCTATGTGATTCTCGATCTAATCAAGTTGACAGCAGAGATTAATCTTCACATCTCTGTACAGTTCATGGTCCTGCCTCCTCCCTCCTTGGACTGGATGTTAAAAATTCCATGGATGAGGGCTGGAGAGATGGCTTAGTGGTTAAGGTGCTTGCCTGCAAAGTCTAATAACTCATGTTTGAATCTCCAGGTCTCCTGTAACCAGATGCACAGTGATGCAGGCACGCAATGTTGCACTGCACCACAAGGGGGCGCATGTGTCTGCAGTTCATCTGGAGCTGCTGAAGACCCTGGCATGCCCATTCTCTCTCTCTCAAAAATAAAAATGAAAATAAATTCTATGGATAAGCTAGGATGGTGGTGCACACCTTCAATCCCAGTATTTGGGAGGCAGAGGTAGGAGGATCACCATGAGTTCGAGGCCATCCTGAGACTACATAGTGAATTCCAGGTCAGCCTGAGCTTGAGTGAGACCCTACCACATAAAAACAAACAAACAAACAACCAAAAATGCCATGGATGGCTACCATGCAAAATCCCAAGTCCTCATTGTAGTAGAGTTTCCGGTATGTATGTGCAAGGCATCTGGAACCCAGGGCCAGGTAGGTCCTGTGCACTGTTAGTATAGGTACCGTCCATGAGCCCTTCACCTGAGACACAGGGCAGACTAATGGATGTGCTTATACTTTTAAAATTATTATTTATTTATTGGCAAGGAGAGAGAGGGAGGGAGGGAGACAGAGAACGAATGAGAATAAACATGACAGGGCCTTTGCTGCTGCAAACCAACCGCAGATGCATGCACCACTTTGTGCCTCTGGCTTTACATGGGTACTAGGGAGTCAAACCTTGCCCATTAGGCTCTGCAAGCAGGCGCGTTTAACCACGGAGACGCACCTCTCCTGGCCTTGCTTGCCCTTTCTATGACAAGCTTGCTTCTTAACTTGGGGAGGCAGCGGGGCGACTCCCTGTGCTGCCTCTGCTCCCTCCAGCCCAGGGGGGTCCTCGTGAATGGTTCTGCTCTCCTTAATTTGATTTTGAGATCAAGACATCCCTTTCTGGCCCAGAGGCCCTCTTGCCTCTGCTCAATCTTATTGTCCTAGAGAGTCATGGTGACTGCAGGCAACCCTGCACTTCCTGGCAGGCGGACAGGACAATAGCAGAGTCACAGACACGGGGTTTGTCATAGACATGGGGCTCCACATGGCAAGAGCCATTAACAGTCACTGCTGCAAACGGTGGTGACTGTCTGGTAAGCCACCTTGTCCTGCCCAGCCTGGGATGGCTCCCCTGTAGGGCTGTGTACTGTGAGATGACAGGATGACATGGTCCCTCATGAGGCAATCTGAGCACCTGCTTATCCATGTAACTCATTATGGGATGTAAGAGAAAGGCTTTGGGGATCAAGGGACAAGTGTCGCAAACTGCTGGGCTCCACAGGGTAGCGTGCCTGCTCAGCAGGGATCTGGGTGTCATCAGGTTCATCAAGCCCTAGGGGGAGCGTTTCTAGTCATCACAGACTTCCAGAGGTCATCCGAGAGTCACACTCTGTCCTTAAGGTGCAGTCAGGGAGGGTCCTATGGCTGCACACTTCCAGCACACCTCAGCCAGTCACTTCAGAGATGTGTGACCTTTAGGAACACATGGGGCTACTGAATGCTGATTCACGTCCAGTCTGTCCACCATTGGCTCCAGTGAGGAGAGTTTCGGCCACACACAGGTGCATCTATTTGCTGAAATGTCACCATGGCTGCTTTTGTACTTTGATGGCACTGCCAAGCTAAGGAGCGATAACAAGGGCCACATGACTCCAGTAAAACACCTCTGCCCCCTCCAGCAGAAGGCCATTATGTGAAGGAAGGGAGAGAACTTGAGTTGGAAGGCAGCCTGGCCACTTTAGAGAACCCTGAGCAAATTACATCTATTGTGCCCAAGCGCCCTATCTGTGTGCTGGCTTAAGTGAAATGTCCCCCACAGGCTCAGGTATTTCGGATACTTGGACCCCACCCCAGCAGGCAGAAAATTTGGGAAAGTTTGTGGGTTTATTGGGAGGTACCTTGCGGGAGGAGGTGTGTTACCAGGACTGAGCCTTGGGGTAACATAACCCAGCTTCAAGCCCAAGACTCGGACAATGTCCTTCCTGCTGCGGTGGAGATTGACGCCCACCTGGCTGTTGGCTCGGGTCATGCTTTCCCTGGCACAGTGGAACTTGCCTTTGGGACTGTAAACTGAGATACACCCGCTCCTTCTACAAGCTGCTCTGGCCAGGTGTTTTGGCCCCACAACGAGAGGGTCTCTGCTGTAGTCGGTCTCTCCAAGATGGGGTAAGGATGAAACGACGGGACAGTTTATCACACCAGTGACATTTCCATATTTTTTTGGTGTGTATATATGTCTGTGTATGTGTGTGTGTGTGTGTGTGTGTGTGTGTGTGTGTGTGTGTTCATGTGTGTGAGTACAGGTGCATGCATAGCAAACATATGGAAACCAGAGGACGACTTTTGGGTGTCCATCCATGTCTTCCACCTTGCTTGAAGCAGGCCTGACTTTTATGTAACGTTAGGGATTTGAACTGAGGTCCCCATGCTTATGAGGCAAGTGCTTTACTGACAGCATCTCCCCAGCCCCTTTCCTTCAAATCTTTAAAGATAGGCTCTCACTATGTGGCTAAGGCTGTACTTGAACTCACAATCCACCTGCCCAAGCCTCCCAGAGCTGGAACGCGGTGTGGCCACCATGCTATGCTGAATAGTCGTTTTCACTTTCAGAGGCAGGAAAGTTTATCATGAATCTATAAAAGAATGGAGCAAAAGCCAGGCATGGTGGTAAACGCCTTTAATCCCAGCACTTGGGAGGCAGGGGTAGGAGGATCTCCGTGAGTTTGAGGCCACCCTGAGATTGCGTAGTAAATTCCAGGTCAGCCTGGGCTAGAGTGAGACCCTACCTCGAAAAAAACAAAAAACAAAAAAAAAGAATGGAGTAAGAACCTCTTCCCAGAGGAGCTGTTATCACAGTCTGTCCTGAAGTAATACTTCTGCCTCAAATAACGTTCTTAACACCAGTAAAACAGCAGGGAAGCTGGGCTCTCCGTGCACCACTGGCACTTGCTTATTTTGCCATCTAGTGGATCTCATCTGTCAACACACCAAGCAGGCGCTCTTCCAGACTGGGGAGGCAGGTTCTAGACCTTTAGAAATTTGTAAGCACTCAGAAGATGATGCTGGCACACCCATCCTTATATGTAAAATGTACTGCTTTACTATTGGATGAATTCTGAGAGAAAAGGTCTGAGTTTTACAGTGTTAATAGTGATCCCTACAACTTTTGAGGGAAGGTGAAAGTCAAGCATCAAATTTGTTCCCCTAAATTTGCTTCTGGTAGCCCCACACAACCCCAGCGGTCTCTAATGGATTCCCCATTCTCCAGTACTGTGAAGCCCTGGGCTCATGTCGAACACTTCTTAAATTGCTCTGGAGTCAACTTTCTCCAATCAGATCTGGTCTCAAGTAATGAGAATGAGTAAAGGTCACGGTCACCTGCCTGCAGATGACAGATGGACACACATGCTATATGTTTGCTATCCTATCCATCTGTAGTAGTCTACTGCACGTGTCTAAGACTTTTGGGGTTTACTTCACTTCCTTGTCATACCTGATCTTTGTTTTTATGCACAGTGAACATGGGCTTGAGACAAGAGGGATAAGACAATTAAATACATTGTACCATAGTGATGCCTTTGGTTTGTATTATGTGACATGGGCAATGACCTCCAAATAACAACTGCACTACCATCACCATGACTACTGAACACATTAACACATTTCCACTTGCACATTCCCATTCACACCTCCACACTTATTAGCATATGTTATACAAAGTAAAAAGCTTTATCACATTTCCATATATTTATATAATGTATCTTAAAAATATTTTATTTATTTATTTACTTGAGAGACAAGGAGACAGAGAGAGAGAGAGAAATGAGGCATATAAAGAGAATGTGCATGCCAGGGCCTCCAGCCACTGCAAATGAAATCCAGAAACATGCACAACCTTGTGTATCTGGCTTTCATGGGTACTAGGGAATTGAACCTGAGTCCTTAGGCTTTGCAGGCAAGTGCCTTAACTGCTAAGCCACCTCTCCAGCCCAGTGTAATGTATTTTGATCTCATTCAACCTCCTTTATCCTTCTGGGTCCCCTCCCCCTCCCATCCACAATAATGCCATTTTCATTTTCACGTCCTTTGTGCTCCCACCCATAGATCCCCCATATGTCTGGAAACATGCGGTGCTTGTCTCTCTGAGTCGGGCTAATTTCCCTTAACATGATAATCTCCAGTTCCTTATAACTGAATACTGCTCTATCGCATACATGCACCGCCTCTTCGCTACCACTGCTCCGTGGATGGGTATCTAGACTGGTTCGGTTCCATGTGTCAACTATTGCCGATAGTAACACAATAAACGCGGGTGTGCAGGTGTCTCTACTGTTTACTAAATGTGTTTCTTTTGGGTGCATACCCAGGTCATGTGGTAGTTCTATTCTTAGTTTTTTTGCGGAACTTCTGCATTGATTCCTGTGGTGGCTGGGTCTAGGGTCGAAGGCTTCCAGTATACACTGCTTTCTGTTTTCTTGATGACAGCCGTTGTGCTGGTTTGACTGTAAAGCACTCCTCATATGCTCCTGTGTTTGAATACTTGACCTCCAGCTGGTGGCCCTGCTCTGGAAGCTTGTGCAACCTTTAGGAAGCAGGGCCTTGCTGGAGGAAGCGTGTCACTGAGAGGTGGTCCTTGGAGTGTTATAGCTTCTGCTTGCTGTCTGGCGATGTGGCGATGGGCACTGGCTTCCTGCTCAGGCCTGCCGTGCCTTCCCTGTCACGAAGGGCTCGACCCTCTGGAGCTGCAAGCCGAGTTGAACCCCTTTCCTTCCATCAGGTACTTCTGGCTGGTGTCTCTCCTCAGCAATCAGAAAGTAACCGATAGAGACATGCTGCCAGGGGTCAGATGTTTGGCCCATGTTAGCATTGTCCAAATACCCTCTAGTCCTCAGCTGAGGACTAATTGTAGGTGAACATATTGGTTCAGAAGAACAAGAAGATGACTCAGTTAATGCCACAGAATTAAGAAAAAGCGAAAATCCATTTGCCATAGTCCACTGCACATTGCTAGATGAACACCCAAATCAGTTTGTGGGAGGAAGGGTTTATTTCAGGCTCACAGATCCAGGGAGGCTCCATCAATGGTGGAAGAAGCTGCCTCCATCCATCCTCGCAGAGAGAAAACCAGCCAGGGACCCCCCCAAGGCAGCGAGTACAAGCCCACAGCAAGCAGGACCCCCAGAGCTCACACCTCCCTGCACACCTTAGGGCTGGAAATTAGATCCGCCCCCAAGTACACCTTTGTGTTGGACCCCAGGATCCACCCCCAGTGACACCTCTTCCAGCCAGGCAGCTGGAGATCCACAGTACAATTGTAATTTTAACGCCTGAGTCAATGGTGGAAAATACTTTTAAACTCCTACATCACTGATTGGAAAATATGAGAAAATTAATTCAAATGGTTGCATTAAGAAGATGACAGAAACTACTAGACAGATTAAAAGGGGGAAAATCACTTCTCAGTCTTTTGGCTAAGATCAAGTGTAAAAGGGGAAAAAAGAGATCTAAGTATAAACTCTCCATAAGAGGCTCACTTAAAACAATACAAAAAGATTAGAAGAAAAAAGAGATACACATGTAATGAGAAGGCTGGGATGAAATCTCAATAGATGACTATAGAAAAATTTGGCCAAAATTATGAAATACACTGGAAGCAGGTATGGTGGGCCAGCCCTGCACTTCCAGCACTCAGGAGACGTGGCACGAGAATCTGGAGCCCGTCGATCATCCCGGGCTGGGGTGGAATGAAAGAGAAAAGAAAGAAGTCTACTAGCACTCAATTTCACTGCTGCAGTCCGGTTCACGTTGCTGGCAGAAACCACCCTACTAAGAGCAGCTTGTGAGAAAAAGAGGGTTATTTCAGCTTACAGGCTCGAGGGGAAGCTCCACGATGGCAGGGGGAAACAATGGCATGAGCAGAGGGTGGACAACCCCTCCCCGCCCCGGCTCACATAAGGAGGACAACAGGAACAGGAGAGTGTGCCAAACACTGGCAAGGGGACACTGGCTATAACACCCATAAACCCGCCCCCAACAATACACCGCCTCCAGGAGGCTTTAACTTCCAATTGCCATTAGCTGGGGAACTCAGCATCCAGGACACCTAAGTTTATGGCGGACACCTGAGTCAAACCAACACACCACCCCTCCTTTCCCTGTAAGCCTGAGATAGGTGGCACTATCCCATGGGCTGGGGCCCTAGAAAGTGAGCCAAGCCAGCCTTCACTTCTCTCTCCTTCCTGACTGTGGGTACATGACCAGCTGCCTCAGGTTCCTGCCGCCACGCCTTCCCCAGCACGATGCCCTGTATCTCAACCTGGGCCGAAGGGAACCTTTCCTCCCTTCAGCTGCTTCTTGCCAGGTTTTGTTACAACAACGAGGAAAGTAACACGACAAGGAGCCACAACACAGTGATGAAGGGAGAAATGTTCAAAGCCCTGTTTTCAGTGCCAAAGACAATCAGCAGACAGTATTGCATCAAGCTTTTTACTTTGTTATTTTTTTAAATTTTTATTTATTTATTTATTTGGCAGGGGGGGGGGGAATGGGCGCACCAGGGCCTCCAGCCCCTGCAAACAAACTCCAGGTACATGCGCCCCCTTGTGCATCTGGCTAATGTGGGTCCTGGGGAATCAAACCTGGGCCCTTTGGCTTTGCAGGCGAACGCCTTAACCGCTAAGCCATCCCTCCAGTCCTTTACTTTATTTTTTTTTTAAACAAACAAAATGAAACCAAGCATTTATAAATAAGAAATACTGAAAAAATAGTGTCTGCCTCTAAATCAGGAGGCGGTATGAGCATTATGTCTGTTTGTCTGTCTTTCCTATTGACATTTTCTCTTCTGAGTATGAAATCGTTTTTGATAAATAAACAGGATTTTTTTGGGGGGGGCGGTTAGGGATAAAGGTAGAGAGAGGAAGGGGGACCAGGGAAAAAGAGAGAAAGCAAGAAGAGAAGGAATGGAGGAGAGTACAGGAGAAAGAGGGATGAAGGAGGAAGAGGAGGGGGAGGAAGAGGAGCTGGGGGAGGGGAGGAACAGAGGAGACAGCAGGAGAATCTAATTATTCCTGCATCCTGACTTCCCCCTTGCTAAGTGAGGCGGGCTGTGTCCCAGCCTCCCAGCCCCCTCTTGTCATTCCCGCCCACCCTGTTGCGCTTCCCAGCCCAGCTGCGAGGGGAAAGGACAACGCCGGCTCCCTTCCAGCCCACACTGCCGGTGTGTCTGCAGGCAGAGTCTACAATACACAGAAACCCTGTTTTCACAAGGGAACCATGCTATTATCACTTATTTGCTGAGCACCAACAGCTCTTTACAAAAAGAGATGAGCGATCTACGGTAACTTCAGCTGCCTAATGAGTGCCTGCTTCCCATGCACACAGCAGGCCACCAAAGGCTTTCTGTCTTGGGGTCCATTAAAAACAAGACCCCTGAAAATGTCTCACCCCAATCAGATATCCTTGGATGTGATAGACTCTAGCTTTCTTTTATGATGTGTCCTTAACATCAACGCTGAGAGAGATGCTGGGTCCCTTCTTTTCTTCCTCCCTCTGAGCATCCTGGTCCCTCCTATGTGAGGATTATCACTGGTTTATTTATTTAAATTAGTTGGCATAACAGAGATCTGTGTACCATTCATTCTGGCATTTTCAAAAACAATGTTTTTCAGCTAATTCTTGCTCTTCCCTCCTGATTCCCTTCCCCTGCCTCTCCCCTCTCCCGTCTCCCAGGGTTCTCCTCCCTTCTGTCCACTCCGCGCATGCGTCCTCCCGCCCTTCCCTGTCCCCTCTGCCAGCCCATCGCTTCACACTCGCTCTTGGTTGCCAGTCTATCTTTATAGGCTTTACCCACATTTGTTCTTCTATATACCCATATTTATAAATATTACAAGGTAGGCCCAGAGAGAACATACAGTTTTGGCCTTTGTGAGTTTGGCAATGTCATTTAATACAGAGGTTCTCACACATCCATGTTTATTGGTGCTATATTTATAGTAGCCAAGGACTGGAATCAGCCTAGATGTCCACTGACGGATGAATGCACAATGAAAACGTGGCACATATACTCAGCAGTATAGAAAAATAAATCATGACATGTACAGGAAAATGGATGGACCTGGTTTACTTTTTTTTTTTTTTTTGGTTTCTCGAGGTAGGGTCTCACTTTGGTCCAGGCTGACCTGGAATTAACTCTGTCATCTCAGGGTGGCCTTGAACCCATGGCGATCCTCCTACCTCTGCCTCCCGAGTGCTGGGATTAAAGGTGTGTGCCACCACACCCGGCTCTGGTTTACTTTCTTAAGTGTGCGTGTTTGTGTGTGTGCACGTGCACATGTGCATGCACACATGTTTGTAGGTTTGTGGGTGTATTGCATGTGGAAGGGTATGCATGTGGAGACCAGAAGACAGCTTCAAGTGTGATCCTCAGGAACGCCATTTACTTCTTTTTGAGATAAAGTCTCTCCTTGGCCTGGAGTGCACCATCGGATGGACAGTCTGACAAATGAGCTCCACAGAGTCTCCTGCCTCTACCTCCCCAATGAGGGGATTATAAGCACAAATCACTATGCTTGGCATTTTTATGTTGATACTGAGGATCGAGCTCAGATACTGATGCTAGGGAGGGAAACAATTTACCAATCAGGCCATCTTCCCAGTCCCTGGCCTCCTTTGACCTTAGTTTTAATCCTCCTTGCTTTGGACCCAGGCTCGAGTTACTCAGTCGGTGTGAGTGTGCACTCTATGAAGATGAGGCGTTGGGGCTGGAGAAGGAGAGGGGGCCAATGTCAGGCCTACAGGGAGCAGTGGTGTGGGATCTTGAATACCTCTTGATGACAACATGTGGCTGATTCATGTCTGGATTCGGCCACTAGACATGTGTGTTTGTGTATGTACACGTGATATTTGAGTCATATGTTCTTTGGCATTCCTAGTTCATTCTTAGGTCCAAATTATCTTCCTAAAGTTATGTTATAAAGGACAATATCAAGCTGTGTATCTTTTCTGATGCCAACTGCACACAATGTATTCTTTTCAAGGAAAACCAATGGCATACTGTTAATATTCTGATCTTTTTCATGGTAATAATTTTTTTTTGAAATACTTAAGCTATTATCCTCCAATAAGTCCATCCATTGCAATACTGTCTTACCAAAAAGGGTCTCATTGTTCTGCAGTTTTTCTTTTTTTGTAGACCCAGGAATATCGGCCCCTCAGCACCTGATAGATGGTATTATCCAGTGGCTTAGCCATCCCCACTAACCTCCTGCATGAAATGCATCCCAAAGGGTCTCCCCCATTCAACAGCTGCTCAGGGCACAATGTGTGAGAGACAGTGAACTCAAGGCCTGGGCACCAGGGTGAGGCACACTTCTCTGGTTTTCAGCACGTGTGCAGAGACAGCTACATGAGATGAGCTGAAATAATCCACACGGGAGTGCCTGGCAAGTTCTGAAGAGATATGCCATAACAAGCACGGTTAATCAGAATTAGTCAAGATTGGTAGGTAAGCCCTGAAAAGGGAGTGAGTCCTTCCCATTGGGGCGTCTGAGGACTTTAACTGGCAAGCAGCGAAGGGAGTGCTTGACACGCACAGGTGGGAAGACGTCCAGAGATCACACGCAAGGGAACAGCCAGTCCCAGGAGGCTGCACGGGATAATTCCTCGTTCCTATGGCATTCTTGAAGTGATGAAATTACAGAAATGAAGGAGACATTTGAGGCTTCCTGGCTGTGCAGAGTTGGTGGGATGCACTTCTGAGAGGTGGGGAGCTGCGCTCAGGCCCCGCTCATGCCCGGGGGCCTGGCTGTGGGGATGGACACAGGAGCAGACGCGAGCGCATCACACATGTAAAACAGGAGAGCTGAATAAGGGGGGTGGACGGGGCCTCGGAGCGGCTCGGTGGGCGACGTGCTCAGCTCTCCAGCAGCCACGTGCGTTGCCGGGCCCAGCAGTTAGCGCCTGTCATCCCTGCGCTGGGGGGGCCAGACAGGGCCTGGCCCAACTTGCTGGCTAGCTTGTCTAATTGAGTCGGTGATCTCTGGGTTCAATGAAAGACCCTGTCTTAAAAAATAAGGTGGGGAGCAATTGACAAGGACATCCCAAACTGATCTCTAGCCTCCACACATACATACATGTATACATACATGTGCCCCATATATATAATCACACATGCAATTATGCATGCACACCACATAGACATGCAAAAACCATTAGTGGACCGTTCTGATGTCCATCTCCTGGTTGTGACCCCAAACTGTACTTCTGCATGATGTCACCACGGGGGGGGGGAGGGGACTAAACAGAGTGTGTGGAGAAGGTATTTCTGTAAAACAAAAACAAAACTTCTCCAACTGATGGGAGTAGGCAGAGAATTCAGACAGCTGCCATGCCCTCCTGGCATTTATGTGGGCGCTGGGCACCTGTGAGACAAGTGCTTTACCATCTGAGTCATCTCCCCAGGCCTCAAAGCCATTTAAATAACTATTTCACTTAAAACAAAACAAAACTTAGTAGGGCTTTACTTTTGTTTCTCTCAGACAAGTTCTCACTACGTAGCCCAGGCTGGTCACGAACTTGCAATGCGGCTGCATCAGCCTCCCAAGCACTGGCATCATAGGCTCGGGCCAGCACGCCCCACCACAAGAAGGGCTTCAAAGGATGAGGATGGGCTGCGTGTGTGAGGAGCGGGAAGAGAAGCCGTCAAGGGCAGGGAGTAGCTGGACTAGAGATCCCCGAGTCTGAAAGACGAGATCGGAAATAATCACAATTCAGTCCAAGCAGGGGGAACAGTGGTCCCGAAGCCCCACTTTCCATAGTCACTGAGGTGCGCATACAGCCGTTTACCTGTGTGCCTGCAATTACCTTTCATCTCCAGTGAGCATGGCATATAGGCTTACAAACAAAGACACATTATCATGCACATTGGTCCCTGGATGGATCACTAGAATCTATTAATGCTTTCAGATAACTGTAAAACTTATTCACTGTAGGAACAAAGTTACCATTAACATTAAACTGTTTTGATAATTAACACTTCATTGCTATCGAGTGTTACTGAGCACCCGACATGCACAGGTTACTCCACCAATATTTGTTTTTGCATGTTCATGTGTATTTATATGTGTGTAGGCACATATGTGTGCAAGCAGGTGTGGAGGCTGGAGGTCTGCACGGGCATCTTTCTCTATTGCTTCTTCATCTCTTACTGTTCTTGGGACTCACTGACTTGGCTAGACAAGCCAGCCAGCGAGCTCCACCTCTCCAGTGCTGAGGTTGTAGGTGCCCCACCATGTCCTGCACTGTACTTGGGTGTTAGGGTCCAAACTCAGGTCCTCATGCTTGTCCAAGTACTTACCCACTGAAACATCTCCCCAGCACCCCCAAAATATTTTGAGCGTGTTGTTCACCAAGAAAGAATTGTAAAATCCTCATAATTGATGAAAATAAAATGTTCAGAAGTCAGAAAAAAAATGGTGCATTTTTGCTGGGTGTGTGGTGCACGCCTTGAATCTCAGCACCTGGGAGGCTGAGTTAGGAGGATCACTGTGAGTTCGAGGTCAGCCTGAGACGACATAGTGAATTCCAGCTCAGGTTGGGCTAGAGTAACATCCTACGTCAAAAAAAGCAACTATACTTTTTGTGTGGGGGGTAGGGACTGGAGAGATGGCTCAGTAGCTAAGGCATTTGCCTGCAAAGCCTGAGGATCCAGATTTGATTCGCTGGTATCCACATAAGCCAGATACACAAGGTAGTGCATGCTCTGGAGTTTGTTTGCAGTGTCCAGAGTCCCTCAGGGGAGGGGCCGCTCTTCCGTTTTAGTGTTAATGGTCATCAGTGCTCCGCCCCAGGTAGCTGGACCTCGAGCTTTTGGGAGGTTCTCCCATCTCTTCCCTTCCTGCCCTAGGTACACTGGGTAGTAGACACCAGTGTTTCATGTCTGGGTTTACGTGGGATCTGAGGATCAGAACTCAGGTACTCACGCTTGTGTGTGCAGTAAGGGCTTTACCCACTGGGCATCTCCCTAGCTCACATTTTTCTTTTTTTTTTTTAACTTTTATTCATTTTTATTTATTTATTTGAGAGTGACAGAGAGAGAAAGAGGCAGAGAGACAGAGAGAGAGAGAGAGAGAGGGGGGGGGGAGGGAGGGAGGGAGGGAAGGAGGGAGGGAGAGGGAAAGGGAAAGGGAGAGAGAGAGAGAGAATGGGCGCGCCAGGGCTTCCAGCCACTGCAAACGAACTCCAGACACATGCGGCCCCTTGTGCATCTGGCTAAAGTGGGTCCTGGAGAATCGAGCCTTGAACCGGGGTCCTTAGGCTTCACAGGCAAGTGCTTAACCGCTAAGCCATCTCTTCAGCCCACACTTTTCTTTTATAAATAATAGCAACTAAAAACAAAAGCCCCACCAACATGCACATCACACTTCAAAATGTCCCATTTCTAAATACTGCGTAGCAGCCCTAGAAGCTGGCTTAAAAGATGATGATGATGATTATTTGGCAAGCCCAACATACCAGCCTTTTTTTTTTTTACATGAGAGAGTGAGAGCAAGAGAGAGGAAAGAAGAAAGAGGGAGGGAGAGAGAAGTGGCACACCAGGGCCTCCAACCACTATAATCAAACTCCAGATGCGTGCGCCCCCTTGTGTGCATGTGTGACTCTGCACGCTTGTGTCACCGTGTATGTCTGGGGATCTGGAGTTGAACATGAGTCCTTAGGTTTCCCAGGCAAATGCCTTAACTGCAAAGCCATCTCTCCAGCCCTTAAAAGACTCTTAGTAGCAGCTTGTGTCTGAACATCAGTGCATCAAAAATTCCTCTTCTCGACCCTCGTCAATCTAGAAAATCCCTCTTCCCAACCACCCCCCTCAACTCAGACAGAAAGGAAAATTTCCTATTTGGGTTTTTTTTTTTTTTTTTTTTTTGAGGTAGGGTCTCACTCTATCCCAGGCTGACCTGGAATTCCCTATGTAGTCTCAGGGTGGCCTCAAACTCATGATCCTCCTACCTCTGCCTCCCAAGTGCTGGGATTAAATGCGTGCGCCACCACGCCTGACCCAGTGACACATTGCTATGTCATTTTAGTAAGTTAGCTCCTCAGTGAGAAGCTCCTGGAGCTTGGTGGGCAGTGAGGGTCTTCGGAGCTCCCCGGCACAACAGATTTCCTCAAGAGGCAAGCAAGAAGTATTCTGAGATGGACCCCCACAGCCCGACTCCACCCCACCTCTTATGTGTCCTAGCCCCCAAGCCAAAGGCTTATTTTAATGGCTGACCAGCAAGCTGCGGTTGGGAAGAGGGGACACATTTGGGGGTCATCATGGGCTCCTGGAACCCCCTGGAGCTGGGGTTTGGGATTCCTGTAGGAGCCTGGGGATGGAGGCTGAATGCTGACATTTGAGTAATACGGGAGGAGGGCACAGGAAGGCCGTGTTTGAAGTACAGGGAGCAGCGCTCAGTGCAGATCAACCCAGGGCAGCCATGGAAGGAACGTGGGAACGATCCAAGTGCCACAGAGAGTGAAGTGCCTTCTGCTGATCTTTACAAGGGGTTGCCAAAAAAGGAGAGACCGGTTTAAATTTTCTCTGTCTTACTGAGCCACAAGTCACAATGAATCTTCTTTCCTTCTTTAAAGTAATTTTCAGATTTCCCTTTGTCTTGGCTCTCAGACTTTTGGTCTGGGTTGGCTGGACCCAAGACACTTGCTAGAACCCTGGTCTCAGATGTAGAGGGACAGGCTTGTTACCGCCTTCTGCGGCCAGCAGAGGGCGCACAAGCCTCGCGCTGTGGCCTCTGCATGGGCAAGAGCAGTCAGAAGTGGGAGAGGCTCTCTCCATCAAGTTCAGAAACAGGAGCTAAATCTCAGAAGTCGCATTTATACCCTCTAAAAACAAACACGATTTGCTTCTGATTATAAAGCATGCAAGCAACTTATTTCTTCCTTGAACTTTCTTCTTCTTAAGTTCCCAGAAACAGCGTTGCAAAGGTTACATAACTGTGTGCTTAGTCTAGATTTGACACATAGTTAGAGTCTCCCTGTGTGAGCAAACTTTGTTTTAAGGAGCCACACAAGCCTGTTACTTGAATAGACCATCGTGGGCCTGACAGGGATCCTACCTAGATTGTTTAAATTCTGTATTGTGGTAGCCAGGGACTTTCCTGTAGTTGGTATTATTTTCCCAGGACAAGGAGAACTAAAATACTGCGTTTAAAGGTGTACGGTACATATGGCTTAAAGCACTTCCCGTTCACATTCCCATCGGCTGTGGGTGTGATCACATTTCACAGTATCCTAGCCAGACCCTAGTCAGATTTTTAATCAGAGTGGTGTCAAAAAGGCAGATGAGGGCTGGGCAATGCCCTTGCCACTCAAGTGTCCTCACTAGTCCAGTGTGCTGTGTGCCCCTCTCCTCCTGGTGCTCAGGAGGCCGAGACAGGTGGGTCCCCAGAGCTAGCTGGACTGTTAATCTAGCCAAACTGAGCTCTGGGTTCAGTGAGACGCCCTGTTTCGAAAGATAAGGTGGGCTGAGGAAGTCAACTGACGTCAATCTCTTGCCTTCAAATACACACACGTGAACACCTATACTTTAGTGTGCCTGTATGCACATGAACATGCGTACACATACAACACGCATGCAACATACACATACATGTGCGCCCACTCACATACGCACCACACTGGCATGCACACCTACACACTCATGTGCCCACACGATACATATGTAACAGATGATGGTGTAATAGGAGGAAAAGATCATGACATCAAAATCAAAGAGAGGCTGGTTGAGAGGGGGAGGGGAGATGATGGAGACTGGAGTTTTAGAGGGGAAAGTGAGGGGAGGGTGGAAATTACCATGGGATATTGTTTACAACCATGGAAGTTATCAATAAAAAATTAAGTATTAAAAATGAATAAATAAATGATGGCTGGCAATCTTGCTTTGCGGTTTTTAATGACTAGAAAGCTTGAGTTTGTTTTCTTTTTGTTTAATTTTTTTGTTCATTTT
Organism: Jaculus jaculus; assembly: GCF_020740685.1. NCBI lineage: Eukaryota > Metazoa > Chordata > Mammalia > Rodentia > Dipodidae > Jaculus > Jaculus jaculus. Next base: position 11,407,549 of record NC_059106.1, on the reverse strand, counting down.
TATTTATTTATTTTTGAGTGTGACAGAGAGAGAAAGAGACAGAGAGAGAGAGAGAGAGAATGGGCACGCCAGGGCTTCCAGCCACTGCTAACAAACTCCAAACGCATGTGCCCCATTGTGCATCTGGATACCGTGGGACCTGGGGAATCGAGCCTCGAACCAGGGTCCTTAGGCTTCACAGGCAAGTGCTTAACTGCTAAACCATCTCTGCAGCCCGAGTTTGTTTTCTTTATGCAGTAATCATACATCCAAGACCACAGATATGCCTATCAATTCAATAAGCATTTATTGAGCACTTGCTGTGTATATGACACTATCCTAAAACGTAACAAGATCCCAAACGGAACATCTCAGCGGCCTCCCTCAGCCTCCAAGCAGCACCTCCTCCCACCTCTCCTCTGTCAGGCTGTCAGTCCTTCCGTCAGCCAACGTGAAAACTCAGCGTGGCTATTGTCCTCTCCAGTCAAGCCCCACCTCGTATGAGATTCGCCTTGGCAGTGCCTCTGAGAGCGCTGTCCTTATCTCTAGAGCTACCGATGCTTGTCCAGACTCCCAAGAGCTCTGGGTAGGGTTACAGGATCTACAGGGTTCTTCCTACTAGTCAGTAATAGAATTTATATCCAGGTGCTGGAACATTCTATCTTCCTTTTTTCAGAAACCACCCCTTTCTCCTCCTCCTCCTCAGTTCCCACCATGTGCTGCTCCTAGCTTATTCACTTTACACTCAGGAGAGCCACATGCCGCTCGCCTGGGCTCAAGTCATTCTCTAGGAAGGTGCCATGTTTTCTAGGAGGTGAGCTCCAGGCAGTCCATCTCTCCACAGCGCTCCCCACCAGCCCACACTCACCGTCAAAGCCCTGTTCAGAGTCCTCCTTTATTTTGTATGTATGTGTGTGTATGCGCGCGTGTTTGTGTGTGAGTACTATATGTGCACATATGTGGAAGCCAGAGGACAATGCTATGTCGATCTTTAAAGGCTAGCCGCCTCCTCTGAGTCAGGGTCTCTCACTGATCTGGAACTCACCAAGTAGGCTAGACTGGCTGTCCGACAAGCCCCAGGGATCTACCTGTCTCTGCCTCCCCAGTGCTGGGGTTACGAGTGCATGCCACCGTGCCTGAGCTTGGCCATTAAAATCAGGACCTCATGCTTGCAAGGCAAGTACCCACGGAGCCACCTCTAGCCCCAAACACCTCCTTCTAAGATGCTGCCCCTGGTCTTATGCGGCAGATGGCCGGGGCTCAGAGCCCGGGTGGTATTCCCTGGGTATGCTCCAGAGAGCCGCTCCCCGTGCCTTCCCTGTCTTGGCGCCTTCTCTGAGAATTCCACTGTAACTTGTCCATTTTGCGTCCTGCCACCTGGCAATACAGATAAAATGCTCCAAGTGGCCCAGGGAAGTCCCACTGCACAGAGAAATGGCGAAGAAAGACGGGAAGGGACGCGCTGGTGCCGGGAACTCTCCAGGAGCTCAACCCCCTGGAGAGGGGCTGGGCAGTGGAAGTGCCCGCTGCGACACGACACGGGCCTCTTCTCTGCGCTAGGGCCTTTCAGTGAGGTCTGGCTTCAGGGCTTGACAGCAAACATTCAGGTACACCCCTTGATTCTGCTGCTAGCTGTTCTCTAAAATGCCTTTTGGCATAAGGCTCAGGATAAAAACCACCCTTGTTAAGGAGTGTTAGAGTCTGTCTGTTACTAATCAAGGCAAAGTAAGGATTCCTCAGTGCGGCCCCCAGCCAAGAGCCTCCTGCCAGCAGCCAGCAACTTTCCCAGGAAGGAGATTGCTCCCAGCAGCTCCCCTCTGCCCGGCACATGGCCTTGCTGTGGGGGGCTGCCCAGCAGGGTGGGCAGGGCAGAAGGACTTTTTAAAGTGGGCTCTAGTGCCCCCTGATGTGTCTAATAGGCACCCCAAACTTTTCTGGGGCAAAAGGCTTGCCAGTCCAGCACCACCTGCAGTTAAGCCCAAAGTGACCAGAGCAACTGTCCGCACAGCTGGCCATGCTGACAGCAACTATTTGTAGAGATTTATGCTTGGGTGGTAGGGAGGCAGACCTGTAGAGATTAAAAGAGGGGGTATCAAAAGAGTAGCCAGGGACCTCACTAATTTTTCTCCCCCTTTCTGAAAAGAAAAAAAAAACAACCCAGTAACTGGCATTTCTGGATATCCTCACGTGCAGCGCATGAATGTCACTTGGCAATAGCATGTAAAGCACCTTTCTTCTTGGTGGCCTGCAGTTACCCCAGACATGGTTCCTGCTCGCGGTGGAACGTTCTACAGCCTGGCTGGTGGCGGTCTTGCCTGGCCGGTACTCAGAAGTCTAGTCCCTAAAGAGGGACGTTCAGGTAGGGTCACCCGGGCTGGCTTTGGCAGGGTTCGTCGTGAACAAGGAGGGGATGCGGCGGAAGGGCAGGGCCAGCACTCTGTCCGGAGAACGAGAGGCTTCCTCAGAAACCTGATCCAACTCTTCCACCTCGGATCTGAGCCACCGAGAGAGCCATCCCAAACTTCCCACACGAGGTGTCGTTTGCTACCGTGGCACTACAGAGCTAGTGCGGTGCCACCCCATGTTTGTGACTGATGTAAAGTGAGCTCCTCCAAAGTGAAACATTCCATCCTGGAGGAGGCTCCTTAAGGCCCAGGAAGTGAAAGACTTTCAGGTTTCAGGAAGCTCCTGAAACGCACAGGCTTCACCAGCCCCTCCTCCTCCTGGAAATTATCAGCAGTCACCACGACTGCGCAAGAGGAGACGGCCCAGTAAGTGGAGCTGCCTACAAGTTGCGCCCGGGGCACCAGGACACGGCTTTGTGTTGGCATCTCCCATGCCAGGAAGGGCTCTGTGGGGAAGCATATGCTTTTAAGACACCCGTGTTCCTGCAAGAAACACTTCACCATCCTTTTGTAAATAACCCCGACAAATGCATCGGCTGTCCAAGGTGGACTTTGGTGCAACCATTATTTTAGTTTGCCATCTGTGTGCCATCGATGCCCTCTCTGGGTTGCAAGACTCGTGTCTCCTCAGGAAAGGCTAATACCATAGTAACCCAGTGTGTCAATAGCTTCCCTGTTACCCCCACCCAGACGGGAGGCCTCAGGACTCAAGTTCATGCATAGTCCTACAGGGCCAGGCCACATCACCCCTATCCACCCACTCCAGGACTCATGGCCTCCAAAGGGTGGCCTCAAGGTCAGATGTAGCTGTGGTTGAAGGCAGATGCTCAGATTTTTTTTTTTCTGATGAATAATAATGAACGAGAATTGCCAGGGCCACACTGGCGAGGCATTGGGAGGGGCTAAGAGTGGGGCACATAGAGTGACAAAGCCTGCTCCTTTATTTGTCACCCACTGAGGGACAGGTCTCTCTCACAGGTAGACCAGAGGGCCAGGGACAGCCTTTCCCCTTTCTGCTGTCTCGCACAGATGGACCAGAAGACTAGATAGATCCTAAGTTTTGCCTGCAGTTCTACGTTTATCACATTTGCCTGCCTCACCAACATCTATCTACTTTTAGTGAGCCTAATCTTACACGTGTATGTGGCGGCTCTTCCCACAATGCATTTGGACATACGTGAAGAGCAGCACTGAACTTCACGGCGTCAATCACTGTGATAGGCGGAGGGTGCTGGCGTCAGAGCACTTTCCCACGGTCTGCTCTGTTCACTTTTCCTCTGTGTGCCTTGGGGGTCCTCTGTTTAAGTGACAAGTCGATAAATGAGCTTGATTGGCCATCTGTGCGGGATTCTGGCCAAATGCGCTCCAGAGGTTCTGACTTCAGCCGCTGTGGTTTGGCGTCTTCCTGTGGAGCGTCGGCAGCTGCCTGGCAGCTGGACTCTGTTGCTGGGTAGGGTCCCGTCAGTGCAGAAGGACAGTGACGGGGACACAGAGACTGGAGCTGTGACTGTGCAGGCAGGAGGCACAGCCTGGGTCACCCCAGTTTGACCCTCACTTCTGGGACACTGGGACACTGGGACAAAGCCCAGCTCGGCCCCCTTCAGTGCTCTCCCCTGTGCAGGAAACACTGCCAACCCGTCACAGACTAAGAGGCTCAGATAGTACAAGGCTGGGTCCTGTGGTAACAACTTTCCATCTCTTTCTCACTCAGATAGTTCAGGGAGTATTTCCCAGTTTTGTTTTTGGTTTCTTCAGACGGAGGAGCCAGGCACCCACTTCACACACAGAGTGGGGCCTTGTTCTCACACCCTCAGTGTGCAAAGGCAGACTTGGCTTTGCAATCCAATGTCCATCAGGGCAGAGCATCCCTTCCGGGAGAGCTCCAGAGAACAGAATTGGAGGTTTTGCTTTTCCTACCATGTGAATGGTGGGAAAGTAAGTTTGTCCTATGTGACAACTGACAGTGGTCTAGGGCCGCCTCCGGGAGCTCTCACAGCATCATGGGGGGCACAGCTGCCACCTGCTCCTCTTAAAGGCATTGGGCTATGAGTGACAGTCAGTGTCTTTCCTCTCTGTGGGCACAACAGGGTCCTCAACCCAGACTTCAAGCTCCTTTGAATCTGAGTCAGAAAATCCATTTGACTATTTTTAATTTATCTGGGTATTGCTATAGCAAAAATCAAATGTTTTTCCCACGGTTAATGCATTTTTCATTTTCCTTCCAGCTCTTATCTGACCTAGGAGCCTCCTAGCATGCCTCATGTCTTGATGATGTGGGAGGAGAATGTGTCATGACCTGCTTGCTAGTTTTTTCCCCAGTGCTTCCAACCCCAGCCATAACATGTAGGAATTCTAAGGCACAGAAGGATTCAGAGGAAAGCTGGGCATGGTGCTGCACGCCTCTAACCCCCGTGCTCAGCAGGCTGAGGTGGAAGGATCACCACGAGTTCCAAGTCAGCCTGGACTACAGTGTGAGTGCCATGTCAGCCAGGGATAAAGGTAGGCCCTATCTTAAAAACCAAAACAAACCCCAGACAGAGAGCTCCAGAGAGGTGTTACAAGTATTCTCCTGGGGGCAGGAAAATGACCAGAATTTATGTTCTGCGTTCCCGTGTGACAGGAACCATGCTAAGTGCATATTCAGTCCTCACAGAGAAGACATATGCACTCAGAGCATAGAAACACGCATGTTTCTTAAGTTGACATATTACTTTAGCGTGTAATCGAGTTCAGACCCATGTGACAGGCTGTAGTCCAAACAAGGTGCATGGGCTGGGGAGAGGCTCAGGGGGTAAAGGGTTTGCCGTGCAAGCATGAGGATCCGGGTTTAAATCTCCAGTGCTCATGTGAAATGCCAGTTGCGGCACCATGAGTTTATAATCCCAGTGCTGGGGAGATACAGACAGGAAGATCCCTAGGGTTTGCTGGCTAGCTGGTCTAGCTAAATGGTGAGTTCTAGGTTCAGAGAGAACCTTTTTCAAAGAATAAGGTGGAGAGTGACCCAGGATGACCCCGATATTGACTTCTGGCTTTCACATGTGCAGACTTCATACACATGTGCATCCTCATATATATGGCCAGTACACCCACACATGCACCCTATATATGCACATACACCTGCAACCCTCCCCCCAACATGCACTAAAATACTGCATCAAGTTACATTCAGCCTTGGTATATAAGGTGTGTGCGAAACATACATGAAGCTTTTATTTTGACTTAAAATCAAAATACCTCACTTATTATGCATCTTCAAATATTCCAAAACGCTCTAGCTAAAGTCTGAAGTCCAAAACACCTCTAGTTCCAGAAACCCAGATAAGAGGTCCTCACCTGTACTGACGTGACACACTAACCCGAGCAATCTGCGGGAGTGTAACACGGGGACTCACATCACTCCTCTCCACTGAGGGTCCCTCGCTGGGCGCTTACTCACATTCCTGCCCCTTTCACACAGCTTTCCCTCCTCGCTCACTGTGGTGCTCACAGCTCATCACCGTAAATACGTAAATACGTTCTTTGATCTATCCCAACCCCATGGCTCTCTTTTTCCCACCTGACAAACTCCTAAATCTTTTGAAGTTCAACTCCCCTCACACAGCCACACTAGCTGGTTTTAGGCAAGCCCTGCTCTTTGGTGACCTTGGTGACCATCAGTCGTGCTGGCTGAGACTTGATGGGAGTAATTTCATGTCAAGTAGTAAAATTTAAAATGACACATGTGGTGTGTGTGTGCCTGTAACCCCAGCCCTAGGAAGGGAAGGACAGGAGAACCCCTGGGGTTCGTTGCCCGGCCAGCCTAGCCTATTTGGTGAACTCCAGGCCAAAGAAAGACCTTGTCTCGAAGGTGGTGGACGACGTTCCTGAGAATCTACATCCAAGATCGCCCTCTGGCCTCCACATGCGTGTACACACACGTGCACACCTGCCCCCACACATGTGCACCTGCACACATATGAACAGGCTTACCCACACAGACCACACATACATAGGCACATGCAAAAAAAAAAAAAAAAACAGAAAAGAAAAGAAAATTAATGGTACAACAATTGCAACCTAAAAGACATCAAGGATTCAAACCCATTAGGAACGAAGGCTGGAGTCAGCCAGGAGAAGTTCACACCGGGGAAGGTTGGGTGCAAAGTGCTAAGTGTAGTGACAAAGTGACAAACAACCACAGTGTTGTGACCAGTCACACAATGAGGACTGTGGCAGCTCAGCAGGTTCTTTCTTCTCTCTCTTTCTTTCTTTCTTTCTTTCTTTCTTTCTTTCTTTCTTTCTTTCTTTCTTCCTTTTTTTAATTTTTTAATTGACAACTTCCATAATTATAGACAATAACCCATGATAATTCCCTCCCTCCCCCACTTTCTGCTTTGAGATTCCACTCTCCATCATATCCCTTCTTTTTGCTTTCCTGTCCACAGAGCGTGTGTGTGTGTGGAACGATGCACACATATATGCACAGATGTGCAGGTGTGTCAATGCAGGTCAACAAGGATAGACACAGTAAGTGTGGGAACCTGAGGTCTCTCTCGCCATTTCAAGCCATTGCCTGCATCCCGGCCCTCTTGAGACAAATTTTTCTTCTGTCATTGTCCTGGGCGCCATTCCAACCCCGATGACATGGTGGTTCATCTTGATAGACAACCTGAGTGGATCTGACATCTCCTAGGTGACACACCTCTGGGCATGTGTGTGCGGGCATTTCCAGAGAGGTTTAGGGAGGGCACACCCTGAGTGCAGAGGGCACCACCCCATGGCCGGAGTCTCAAGCCGAACGAAAAGGAACAAAGGAGAAAGTGAGCTGAGCATCAGCGCTCTTCCGTCTTTGCTTGCTGACTGGACGCTGCCTGACCAGCTGCCTTATGCGGCCACCTCCATGTCTTCTCCACCCCAATGGACTGTATTCCCTCCCTTCCTTAAGTTGATTCTGGTCAGGTCACAGCAATAACGAAAGTAACCGATACAGCCAGCAAGCTTTTTTGACACCCATCCGTCTTTTGGCTCTGATAATGCTGTGCAATTCAGATAAGGCATGGGGGTTTGGAAACCAAGGTCGTTTGACCACTACCACATAGCCTCCAGCCAGGAAATGAACCATCAATCACATACTGTTTCTATGGAAACCACTAACTGTGTGCCATTTACAGAAACAACCAGGTGTCATGTGGGAACTGCCTGGGGTCTCCAAGATGGCTTCTCTGGCCCGCTTTAGAAACTGCTGTGCGCCCGAGGGTGCGCTTGCCAACTGAAGCCGGCTTCAAGTAATTCACTGTGTGGCGTGTGCGAGTCAGAGGATTGAAAAAGCCAATCCATTTCCTCGGTTGCAGCTGGACAGGGAGGCCGAATGTCCTTCGGCAGGTCTCCCTTCAGGAATGGAGGTGGAGCAGTCGAATGGATACCATAGCTGTCTGCAGGATAGCAGGCTTCTCGGAGTCTCTTGAAATTGAAGCGACTCCTGGAAACAGAGAAAGTCCACAATGGCCCAGAGGTCACCGTGGGCTCTCTCTGCCAGTGAACCAGTTCTCGCGACGAAGGTTTCCACTTTGCACGAGTGCCCAGGAAGTCTGCCCCGACTCCTGTGTGCACAGCAGTTGCAGGTCATGGTTCCCAGGAGCTCTGAGAGCCAGCCAGCCTCCTGGGTGGTCCAGTCGTAGACAAGGAGTAAGAACAGTCCTTGGCCAGCGTGTCTATGTCTGGTCAAAACCCTCCACAGCTGCAGATGTCCCTCCCCTGCAGCATGGCTTCAGCATTTTGTACATGCCCCAGCCCATTTCGATCAATTTGTCACCATGTGCACAGGACAAGATGTAGAGAGTGACTGGTCTCTTTGTTTCTGCCCAGAGCCTGTTAAGATGCTAATGTTTCCCATCTGCCTCTGCTGGACCACTTGTCACTTTGAGCTGGGTGGAGGATGCTGGGCTGGGAAGGGGACAGAGGGGAAGACAGACCTCCCAGTCATCTCAGCAGACACCAGCTTCTCCAGGCGACCCTCCCAAGGATCTGGTCCCAGGAAAGAGCTGGCTCTGCATAAATGATGGGACTTTAAGTGCTTTGGCCAGGAGGAGCGGTCCTAGGTATTGAGGCCAGGGCATCTTGCGCGTGCTGAGCTACATGCCCAGGCCTCTTTTCCCTTTTCATTTTGAGGTAGGGTCTCAAAAAGGTGCCCAGGCTGGCTGTTGTGGTTTGAATGTAAAACGCCCCCCTGACCCCCAGCTGGAGGTGCTGTTTGGTAAAGTTATGGGACTGTAGGACAGTGGGTCCTTACTGGAGGAAGGGTGTCACTGGGGGTGGGCTTGAGGTTTTATAGACGGTCGCACTTCCTGTTCAATTCCTGCTTCCTGACTGTGGGTGCCACGTGACCAGTTACCTCCAGCTTCTACCACCATGCCTTCCCCGTCAGGATGAGCTCCGTTTCCTGGGACTATAAACCAAAATAAACACTTCCTTAAACTGCTTCTTTTTTTAAAAGATTTATTATTTTATTTTACTTATTTTTCAGAGACAGAGAGAGAGAATGGGAGCACCAGGGCCTCTAGCCACCGCAAACAAACTCCAGATGCATGGCCACCATATGCATCTGGCTTATGTGGGACATGGAGAATCAAACCTGGGTCCTTAGGCTTCTCAGGCAAGTGCCTTAACCACAAAGCTATCTCTCCAACCCTAAACTGCTTTTTCACAGGTATGTGGTCACAGCTTTGAACTAGGACTAGAGTCCAGGTTGCCCTAGCTGGGATTACAGATCTGTACCATCAGGCCCAGCTTCTAAGAAACAACAGGGCTTGCCTCTGCCCATGAAATGCCCGACAGTAAGCAGAGAGCATTGGTGCAGAGGTACAGCTCCAAAGTAGAGACATCAGGGCACAAAACAATGCGGTTGGGCTCTCTGGCTGGCGTTCTGTACACTTCTCCATATGCAGAGTGTTTTTCATAGTTCCAACATCTCATTGTAGTGGGGTTTCCCTTTGTTCTGTTAGTGTGCAGGGGATTGAACTCAGGGTCTTTTGTTTGTTTGTTTGTTTTTATTTATTTATTTGAGAGCAACAGGCAGAGAGAGAAAGAGGCAGAGAGAGAGAGGTAGAGAATGGGCGCGCCAGGGCCTCCAGCCACTGCGAATGAACTCCAGAGGCGTGCGCCCCTTGTGCATCTGGCTAACGTGGGTCCTGGGAAATCCAGCCTCGAACTGGGGTCCTTAGGCTTCACAGGCAGCGCTTAACTGCTAAGCCATCTCTCCAACCCTGAACTCAGGGTCTTGAACCTGCTAAGCAAGTACTCTGCCACTAAGCCACATCCTCAGCTCTCTTTTAGTTTTTATTTTCAGACAGGACTTCACTAAGATGCCCATGTTGACCCTGAACTCACTCTACATCCCAGGCAGGCTTTAGCCTCCCAGTCAGCTGGGATTATAGACCTGTGCTACCACACCTGGCCAATAAGTCTCTTTCTCCCTCTCTCTCTCTCTGTATTTGTGCAGGATATATGTGTATATATTTTTTCAGGATAGTTGTTTGCAAATAGATAAGCTCAAAACAAAATCAGAGAAAGCCTGGTACTCTCTGATTTATGTGCCAGCATAGAGATGGTGAGGGGAGTCAGGCTGTGGAGAATCATAATCCAATGTCTTTCGTGTCTCTGAAAACCGTGGGGCTTGGCTCTTCCAGGTCACAGGGGCTGACAAATACATTAGCTCATGGTAAGTTCACATGCAAGCCTGGCAAAGTTTTCACAAATCAGGAAACTGTGGCCCACCCATCATAAATGAGCAGTACCCAGAGAGGCAGGATAGACCACGCATGGCCCTGGCACCCTACGGGGTGCAAACGCCACTTTCCGACAGACACAGATTCGGGAACATAAGACAGGAGTGACATAAGCAATTTGCCATGTCAGGTCGAGGGAAGAATTTCACTGGAATATGAACACACCCAGGAATCCACATTGTCTGGATAGACAAAGGTCATGCAATGTGTGGGTGTTTTGCTTGCTTGTTTTTGCAGTAGTTTGGATTGAACCAAGGGCCGCAAACAGGCAAGGTCAGTGCTCCACCACTAAGCCACACCCCCGGCCCCTTTCCCTTTTCGTTTTTGAGACAACGCCTTGTTAAGTTGCCCAAGCTTGTTGTTAACATTCTCAGTATTCCAGGAAGCCCTTAAGCTTACAATCTGCTTCTGCCTCCTGAGTGCCTGCAGTGCCCAACCTACACCACCAGGACTAATCGTCATGATTATTTTATTTTGTTTTGAGAAGGAGTAGAGTTTGATTAGTGGGATCAAGGGGACTTTTGCTATTTATTTTATATGTATTTGTTTTCAGTGAATCTTTTATGAAGTGCACATGTTTACATTTTACTTGTGCAATTAAAATGTGGAATGAGCTGGGCGTGGTGGCACACACCTTTAATCCCAGCACTCGGGAAGGAGGCAGAAGTAGGAGAATCACTGAGAGTTTGAGGCCACCCTGGTACTCCATAGTGAATTTCAGGTCAGCCCGAGCCAGAGTGAGACCCTACCTCGAAAAACAAACCAAAAAAAAAAAAAAAATAGTGGAATGAAATAGGATCAGAGTGCAGCTCAGCAGAAGGGCACTTGTCTGGCATCCCAAGGCCACCGGCTCCATCCCCAGCACTTCAAATGAGAGACAGAGAGAGGAGGGAGGGAGGGAGAGAGAGGGGCAGGAAGGAGAGAGAAACACGGCTATAAGATGAAGCCATAATTGCTTCTGGGTACTGAACTTTGGGTGCTTGGATAACTCAGTGTCGTCAGGAACGTGTGAAAGAAAGCGTCTCCTGGGTGCAGTGCTGGCATGGTGCAGCTCCCGTGCACCATGCTGCGCAGCCCCCTCGCAGGTCCACCCACACTAGGCAGGCTGGCATCTGCCGAGCCATGGGTGAGTGGCGGGCAAGCGGTCTTGCCGTTTTGCTCCCAGCTCTGGGCACGGTGTTTGGAAGCGCTGCTGATGCCGAGTGGGTACTTGAAGTGAAGCAATGCTGGCCTGCCCTGGAGGCCCTCTGTGCCCGCCTGGGGGCTCTGTGATGCACTCGCTGCTCTGCGTCGAGGGCTCTTCAAACCCAACTTCACAGAGCCCGTCCTTTCTCCGTGCTTAAAAATACATAGGATCTACAAAGCAAGGCCACGCTTCAAAGGGAGCTCTCTCGTACTGGAAGCTCAAGCATGAAGGCTGGTCAGCTCTGGCACAGCTTTTCTCTCTCCTGCCTTCCGATCAGCTCTTGTCAGTCAGCACGTCTCTTTTCCCTTCCTCTGCTTCCACTGTCTGTGCCACCTCTGGCTACCTGCTGCCGGCCATCTTGTTCAGGGACAACTGGCCGCTGCCACGATCCAGTGTGCCTTTCGGGCCTATGTCTTTGTGATAAGACTGACCAACCTAGGTTAAGCACAGCTGACCTCTCTTCCTGCTTGCTTTCTGCCCTGCAGAGGACCCTTGCTCAGCTGCCCACTCCCTCGTTCCCTGCGGGGAGGAAGACGAGGCCACCACAGGCTGCACCCGCTTCCCCATCCCATCCGCACTTAGTGCCCACCGCCTGGCGGCCGGGCTGGCCAGCGTGGCCGTCACTCACCGGCAGGTCTCTTTCCCCCACACCCGCCCGGGGTTCCCCCTCATCACCCCTATCCACAGTGACTTAATCTTCTCACACTCTCACAGCCCATGCTGACCTTCAAGGCGAGGCACGTCCGCTTGCTCTTCAGGCCCATTTGTGTAACGTTTCTCGCCGTGACAGTCACCTTGTCACTGCCGGCACAAAAGCACCAACTAGAAGCTTGTGGGTGGGGAGGGCTGAGTTCAGGCTCACAGTTCTGAGGCAGTTTCATCGTGGTGGGGAAGCGTGGCCGAGCCCACAGCCAGGAGTCACAGCTCCACAGCAGCAGAGGGGAGCAGGGAGGGTCAGCAAGTGGGGCTGGACGGCAACACCCGAGACCCCCCCCCAGCAGCACACCTCCACCAACAAGGCTCTGCCTCCCAAGGGTCCACCAGCTGGGATGAAGTACGAGGCTCAATCACAGACACGCGAGGCTATGGGAGACATTTGATATTCAAACCACCACCCCAGCGAAGTGATAGGGTACTCCACACTTATCAGGAGCTGGGGCAATGGCATGTGTGAAAGTGCATGCCGGGGGGGGGGCTTTCATGCATGCTCGGGGGGGGCTTTCATAGCCATACTCTTCTAGAATACCAATCAATTCTCCGTAACAAATGACCTGGAACCTTGTCTCGCACAATGTTCCTTCCAGGGTGCGTCAGTTCCTCATGGGTGCAGACTCTGGCCCTCAGTGCTGTGTTGATGCCTCCACTGCACAAATACTGCAAAGCACAGAGTCCTTGTTCAGAAGAGTACAAGGTAAGTCTCTGTGGAAGCTGTAAATCAGGTTCCACAAAGCAAGCAAATTGTAGTCAATTTTGATGAAGTCTTAAAATAAATCCAGTTATTTGCTGATTCAAACCACTTACTGGGGCTCGTGAGATGATTTGGTGGATAAAGTCTTTGCTGCGTAAGTGTGAGGACCTACGTTTGGATTCCAAGAACCCAGGTAAAGCTCGATGCAGCGTGAGTTCCTGTCACCTCAGTGCTGCCACGGCGAGGTGGGAGTGGACACAGGAGAGGCTTAGAGGCCAGCTAGCCTGGCAAACACAGCGGCGGGCGTCAGGGGACCCTATCTCCACCAAGGCGAGAGGTGAGGACTGACAGCCAAAGTTGTCCTCTGATTTCCACATGTGCACATGCATGCATTGGTACTCACACATGAGCACATGCATACACATCACACACAGACACATCTCACACACATATGCACACACCACACACACACACATCACACATATCACATATCACATCACACACACACACACACACACACACACACACACACACACTTACTGACCAGCTGTGTTGGGTTGTCATCCCAGGCACCTGGCAGGCTGACTCAAGAGAACTGCAAATTCAAGGCCTGCCTGAGCTACAGAGTGACTCCAAGGCCAACCTAGGAAATTTAGTGATATCCTGTCTCTAAACGAAATGAAATATTTCCACCACTTGGCACGGTACTTTCTAGTGCTGGAAGCATCACGGTAGAGAACAGGTAAAGTCCTTGCATGCGAAGAGCTAATCCTACCAGTGGCAGGAAGGAAAACATAAGAAAATGCAAAATATGGAATATCACAGCATGAGATTAGAGCTGGGGTGGATGTGGAAGAGACATTCCAGGGGGTGGAACAAGGGAACAATCCTGAACAATGAATAAAGAAAGGCCACGTAGCCCACAAAAGGGACAGTCCACACAGGAAGACATGGGTACAAAGGCCCTCAGGTGGGAATGACCCAGCCAGCATGTTTCATTGTCAAGAAAGCCCCGAGCTGTGACAGTGAGGGGAGAGAACGGAGGATGCGGCCTGATACGTGTCGCCTCCCAGATAAGGACTGTGGGATTGCTTTGGGGAGGGTCGAGAAGTCATTGAAAGCTTTCAAATGGAAAAGTGATGCAAGTTCTTTGATATTTGAAAGTCTGTTGTCTGAGAAATAACATGGGAAAAAATGAAAAACACAAAAGAGCATGCTAGCATGGAAGAACTCTGCACTGAGGCCAAGAATCCCGGGAATCACTGGGTCCAGGCCCGGCAGGTTCACCGACGAGCTCAGAGACGCCAGCAGGTACTTCATGCTGAGCTGCCTCGTGATGTCCTCTGAGTAGGACCGTCCCGCTCCAAATCACTGACCATCAGGAAGTTCCTGCTCCGAGGCAGAGACTCTGGAAATGGAGCGGTGCCTCAGCAGCGGCAGGGCTTGATCCTTGTCACCAATGGATGGACAGCACATGGCATGCTAGACTAGGAAAGCTCCAAAAATGGGCAAGAAATCTTCATTTCATATGACTGACTTAGAAGTGGGGTTCCCTCTCACATTCAGGCGGGCAAGGCCCCCCTGAGGTCTAGAGCCAGCAGTGGGGAGAGAGGTAGCCGAAAAGCTAGGTGGAAAAGGAAAGAAACTTCTTCCTGCCTGTGTCCGTGTCAAACACCTGCTTGCCAAGTTCCAACCTGCCATATCAGGGTCACAGACCAGACTCTAAGAGCCCCCAAACATGCTGCTTGTAAAATGGAAAAACACAACACAACAAGAAGCCATTCATCACACCTGCCGAGATCTGAGTGACAATGCCAGTTAGCAATCTCTTCTATCCTGACAGGGTGGTGACAGTGAGCCACACTTTCTTGCTGCAAGGTAGGACTGCTAAGTGGGTATTGCTGGGCCCTGGCGTGGCCCCTCCTGTCCTCCACACAGCCTCACGTTCCTCGGCATGGACCCTCCCCCTCTGTCGTCATCCAGCTTGGCGGCCACGGCATGTGTGGAAGGCTTTGCAGCCGCATAAAGCTAAACAGGCTTTATCTCCGTCAGGTGTTTGCAGCCACATGGATATTCTGTTCTCTTCCCTATAAATACACTCCAGCCAAGACACCACTGCAATCAGGCAATGTGTAATTACTAATCATGGGTAATCAAGCTCCCACTGTGTTACCTGGATGATTTTGTAGGACTGAATACACACAAATTTTCCTTTTATCCAGAGATGAATGCACCTCTCTTTTCTGTCCATCAAAGGAAGAATAAATGTAGTTTTCCTTCCTAAAAGAATATAGATATCCCTCCCTTTGGGGATCTTTTCCATTCCTTTTCTGTCTTTCTTCTTAATGAACTTTCTTTTTCTCTGAAAATAAAACTTCTCTCTTGTAAAATTCTCAATATATAGCTGGTTTTTTTTTTTTTTTTTTTTTGCTTCAAAACTCCTGGTTGACTATGGAGTAAGTCCCCAGCTCCTGGGCAGGACACTAAAGTCCCTCTCTACTCTGACCCCAGATATGAGTCCTTGAGTTATTTCTCACCAGTCGTCAGAACACACCGTTGCTTGTACTACAAGGATAGCCATTTTCAAAGCACAGCACACGCATGATTGTTTTAGCCACTGTTTGTCAGTGTGACAAAATGCCTGAGAAAAACCACTTAAAGGAGGAAAGATCTATTTCTGCTCACTGTCTCACAGGTTTCAGTCGTTGGCTGGCCCCATGGCTTGCAGGCTGTCGTGAGGCAGAACATCATGGTGGGAAGCATGTGGGGATTGAAGATGGTCATTTCATGGGAGCCAGGAAACAGAGAAGGGCACCAGGAAGGGCTGGGGACAAGAGATACACCCTTTAGAGTTGTGCCACCTACTCTCTCCAACTAGGCTCACCTCCTCATGGCCAATTCAGCTTTTTAAATGGATTAATCTATGGGTCCATTCACCTTGCAATGACATCCCCAGCTGGAGACAAAACCTTCAGCACATACATGAGCCAAACTATAACAATAATGGAGGGTCAACATCCCATGTTAAGGAGAAAGGAGATGGAGGTTGCATGGGAGGGCATGAGTGCATGGGGACACCTAATTCAAACCTCCAAGGTGCCATTTGACTGTTTGTGGCTGGCAAGACTATGGTTAGCATATTGTCACTGCGTCAGTTATTTTCATTAGTCTCTGCTGTGACAAATCCCTGGCAACATCACATTAAGGAAGGGCAGTCATCAGAGCAGGGAAGGCAGTGCCACCAGGGCAGGAAGCAAGAACTGTTCACGCTGTGTCATACTCAGGAAACAGGGAGTGGTGAACACTTATGATCTGCTAGCTTTCTCCTTTTAGTTCAGTCCAGGACTCTAGCCCGTGGAATGGCCGTGTCCCCATTTAGGATGGGATTTTCACCTCCAAAAGCCCCTAATCTAATCTAGCCAGTTGTGGTGGCACACACCTTTAATCCCAGCATTTGGGAGGCAGAGGTAGGAGGATTGCCATGAGTTCAAGGCTTCCCTGAGACTACATAGTGAATTTCAGGTCATCCTGAGCTAGAGTGAGACCCTACCTCAAAAAAAACAAAAAAAAAAACAAAAAAAAAAACCAACCAACCAACAAACAACCCTAATCTAAGGGCTGGGAGGATGGCTTAGTGGTTAAGACGTTTGCCTGCAAAGCCAAAGAACCCAGGTTCGCTTCCCCAGTACCCATGTAAGCCAGATGCATAAGGTGGCGCATGTGTCGAGTTCGTTTGCTGGAGGCGTGGCACGCCCATCCTCTCTGTCTGTCTGCCTCCTTCTCTCTCTGATTCTCTCAAATAAATAAATAAAACTTTACCAAAAAACCCAAATCTAGAAACTCCCTCACAGACAGGCCCAGAGATTTGTTTCTGTGGTGATTCCAGATCCTATCAAGCTGACGGCGGAGATTAACTGTGACAATCATCCAAATAGCTATGCCAAACACCAACTACCTCCCAATGATTTCTCCACAGAGGACCCGAAATTGTTCTTGCCCTTGCTGAGAATCACATAGCCCCTGAATTCCCCCCAAAAGAGCATGAAAACGGGTGTATGGTGAGTCCTGCAGCATAGATGACCTCCCCACAGGACCCATGTGTCGTGATAACATCAGCCTGGATTTTGTTAGTAACATAAGCACCCAGGGTCCTGAGATGTAGGAGAGCAGAGAGAGGCCCAGACTGCAAGGGATGTCCTTGATGGGCTTAGGTTTGTGATCTTTCTATCCCTGAAGTCAAAACAAGCTCCTAAAGGGTGGACACACTGAGGTCTGGGTATCGTGGAATGTAGGTAGAACTCGGCCTAATAGCTAACTCAAAGTCAAGGTCAGCTGGTTCCCGAGATGATGCCGTGGTTAAGTGGTCACCTTGCAAGCATGAGGGTCTGACTCTGACCCCTGACACCCATATGAAATGTTAGGTATGTCAGGAGAGGTGGCTCATGCCTTTAATCCCAGCACTTGGGAGGTAGAGATAGGAGGATCATCATGAGTTCAAGGACATCCTGAGACTCCATAGTGAATTCCAGGCCAGCCTGGGCTCTACCTTGAAACACCCAAAACAAACAAACAAACAAAAAGCTAGGTATGGCTGCACGCATTAGAATCCAAGGTCTGGGGAGGCCCAGACAGGACAATTCCTGGAGCTCACTGTGATCAGCCTAATTTGTTTAGCTCCAGGCCAAGAAGAGAGCTTGTCTCACAAAGAGATATATGGTTATTCCTAATGATGGCACTCAAGGTTGTTCTCTGGTCTCAGGAGACATACGTGTGTGCACACACACCTACACACAAATGGGTACCCACACACGTGCACATGCATACACACATGAATACCATACATGCACACAACACATACATAATGCATACTACACAAGTGAACACCACACCACACACACACACACACACACACACACACACACACACATGCTCACTCACCACATATATATGTGCACACAAAAACAAACTTCTGAAGATGAATATTCTGGAGTCTGGATATTAGATGCTCCAGACAGGTCTTATACCTTAGGCTGAAAAAGTTAGTGGGCTCCATGCTTGGAAAGCTTTCTTTTTGCCCAGAGAAACCTGAACTTTTGAATATGTCCACTGCACTTGGGGTTTTCAGCCTCATATTTTCTTGTAACCTGTACACAATTAAATGAAATGTACCAGTTAACCCTCCCACCCAGGCATATATCATGTCTCCAAGACAAAATGATTTGTGAACAATCCGCTCTCTCTGCCTCCCACACATTCATACTTTGCAGCTACTCCCTGTCACCACCTATGGCCAATAATTATAGGAAATGCCTCAGTGTGGTGATAAACATGTACTTTGAAAGTTGTTCACACTAGGAAGCTACTTCACTTTCTCTGGCCTCATGGTGGTGTTCCCACTCAAGATGGTACATCTGTAGGAAGCTCGGAACACACAGCTTTTCTGGTGGCAAGAACATAGGGCCGGGAACACTCTCTAACATGAATGAGAAATTCCTGGGAAGAAGTCAAACTCTCACTTAGCCGTCATGAGAAATGGTTGAAAATCTGATAGCAGCCTGAGCTATCTTCCCTTTCCTTCTCTCTCTCTCCCTCCCTCCCTTCCTCCCTCTCCCCTTCCTTCCTTCCTTCCTTCCTTCCTTCCTTCCTTCCTTCCTTCCTTCCTTCCTTCCTTCCTTCCTTCCTCCCTCTCTGATTCCCCAGCCTCAATGACTATGATACAAGTAAGCTTCAGCCTTTATAAAAACACCCAGCCTGACTGGAGAGTTGGCTTAGCAGTTAAGGCACTTGCTTGTAAAGCCTAAGGGCCCATATTTCATCTTTGTCCTGATTCCACATAAGCCAGACACACAAAGGTGATGCAACCACAAGGTTGATCATGTGCACTAGGCGGTACAAGCATCTGCAGTTCGACTGCAATGTTTGAGGCCCTGGCACACCATAGATCTCTCTCTCTCTCTTAAATAAAATAAACACCCAGCCAAGTGCTGGTCAGTCCCAGCAATGCAGCACCAGATTAGCCCCTGAACGTCTCTTTCTCGGCCTGGCATATTGCCCAGTTGGCCGCATGTTTGTGCAGTGCCAGTCCCCTCTATCCATACTCACTGCATTGCCTCCGTCCACATCTCCTGAGTGCTCAGATGTCTGCTCAGTGACTTTGTCACCCCAATGACAGTATAGGCATTGCTGTTGTTTTGATCCGAGTCAAGTCAGGAAGAAGTATTTAGCCACAGCAGGCCGTATGAACAGTGACCTTCTCTGGACATAAATAAATGAGCAGCTATTTAGGCCTGACAGGACAAATGCAAAACAAAAGATCTCTATTAAGACTGTCCTATTTGTCTAGACACCCTTAAAGTGGTGACAGCAAACAGAGCTGCCAGGCTGTCGCCACGTCACTGGAGTTGAATCAGTGTCCCCGCCAGGCGCACAAATCTGACACTATGAAGAATTCTTCCCAGAGAGGGGCCCTGTGGGTTCCTCACTCACAGTTCAAGCCTCTGCTCTCTCGTTGGGCTCCGATATCTTTATCTACGGAGTCCCATAAACCACGTCCTGTAGAACACAGTAATGTGCTATGGAGACGGTCTTGTAAGTCCCATAAACACAGTTAGCCAATACTCTTGGGAGTGGTCCGCAGCCACTAACTCGCCATCAGCCAGGATGGCTAGTAGGCGGTATAGTGTTCAGAAGAACTGCCAGGGGGTATTTTATACAGAAACTAAACCGTTTAAATCACCTTGCCTTTTCCCTCTCAAGGCCTCGCTTCCTGAAAATCTGTATTCATAGGCCAGCATAATATGAAATGTTTATTAAATCCCCCCCCAAATATTATTTATTGCTGCTCTCACAGTGGGAGGCTAACAAACTGGTTGGTTCTGTGCTCCACGAATGTGCCCATCTTACTAGCAGTGAAAGAAATGACAAATTTGGGAGGAGCCTGGGTTTAAGGACAGTTTAAGCCAGCTGTGCTAGGGTATACTTGTAACCCAGAACTCAGGAGGCTGAGGCAACAGAATCTTCTAGGCCAGTCTGCAAAAGAACAGTGCCCCTGCTCTGCCCGGGTATTGCTGTTACACTAGGTGGCTGTGCTTCATCTGGTGCCTACCCTGCCCTTTCTGCCACCCATTAGGATTCTAGGGTACTGTCTGGAAGCTAAAACCCTCTTGGGCTCCATAAAGTTTTTTAAGTTGGTCTGGGAGGAGCTGAGTGTGAACACATAGTGGGTGGCAACGGGCCATGTATGTGACCCCGAGTCCCATCCCACTACATCCACTGGCCTCCACTATATCCCAGCATTCCCCCTCAAGTCTGAGGGAATCCCTACAGAAGCAGTTCTATAACCAGCTGGGCTCTTGGCTTGTTGAGGGCACAACCAAAAACAAGGCATGAGCAACAAGACAGAGACTTATTACCTGCAGCGGGTAAGGAGAACAGTTGAGTTGTTTCTAAAGCAAACCTCTAAAACAAAGGAAATATGGGAAGTTTGGGGAGCAGAGCCTGTTTATAGTCACATAAGAATCAACTCTAGGGGTGGGGCTCATTCCTGGGATGCTCGGGTCATTCAAAAAGAAGAGATGGCGGGCACACTGTAAGGACAGGCTTAAGCCGCGGGACGCATGTCTGTGAGGCTGCAATAGTAGACGGGAATGTTGTGGTTCGTGCTTAGTTTTCATCAGAAAGCTGGCTCACAGGCGCACGGCTGGGCACGCTCATCTTTCTTCCACGTCTTAGCTGACAAAACAAAGGGAAGGACATGTTGTAGGTGGGCTGTGGACGTCTTTCCCTAAAGGTTACAGGTCTTTCTCTACAAAATCTGATCTCATCTTTGTCTTATTTATCCCATAAGCTGGTCCCATCGCCCCAGTTCCGAGGTGCCGCACCCACCACTTTCCTCTAAGGAATCTCTGCAGCCGGTGAGTTTCAGTCTGGCAGGGCAGCTGGGATTGGGAAGGTGCCATGTCTTCAGTCTTCCCGGTGGCTCCCCCTTGAGTGCGGAAACCCCTGCCTGGGCCTTATCCCCCAGGCAGATCGGGAGAGGGAACTGCACTCACAGGCAGGAACACAAGGGCGGCTGTCACTTCTAAGTGCGTGTCATTCTCAGGATGTTCCACAGGGTGTCCCCTCTTCACACATCTTCCCTATGCATTCAAAGTGGCCTCCTTGCGTTAGCCTCCGCGGGCCGAGCCTGCCGCCGCCCGTTCTCTCATCTGCCTCACTTCCAGTCTCACAGGTTGTTAGTTATCCTTACCGTGCTTCATTTCTCCAGAAAATCCTGGAGAATCTGCTAACGTGAATCAATGCCACCTAATTAGAGGGCCGCCAGTGATGTGACACTAAGCCCGATCTGAGAGCAAACAAAACCCAGTGGCATACAGGTGTGGCGAAGGTCTTGCACTGAACCCAGCCCTGTGTGTGAGTTACATGGCTGAGGCCACACCTGCTCTGACTTCAATATGAAGTGTCCCCTCCAGGCTCATGTGTTTGAACACTCGCTCCTCAGCTGATAGCCCTGTGTTTTAGAGTAGAGCCTAGCTGGAGGGAGCAGGTCACTGGGGCATCTCCTGGGCATGCATCCTGTCCCAGGGCACCTTACTTCCAATTCACCACGTGGTGAAGGCTCTCCTCTTCTGCTCACACACATGGGCCCCTGAAACCATGTCAAGATGAATCTTTCCTCCTTTAAGTCATTCTTCCAGGTATTTCGGTCACAGCTACACAATAGTAACTACCACACAGCACCTATTTCCGGATAATCAGTCACTTGAATGCAGTTCTCGAGACCCAATGTGGAATGGACTTGCCCCCATTCCCCACATGGCACGGTAGCCAGCTTTTATTGCTGAGCAAATCAACTCCAGGGAGGAAAGGCGTACTTTGGTTTCAATTTCAAAGGGTTCAGTTCATGGCAGGCTGACCCTATTCTTCCTGGCCTCTACTGAGACAGGCCATCGTGGGTGACAGAGCATAAGGAGCTGAGCTGGTCGCTTCATGGCAGGCAAGAGAGAGAGAAAAAGAGACAGAGAGCAGGGAAGGGGAGCATGGAAGAGGAAGGGAAAGGAAGGAAAGAGGAGAGGAGAGAAGGGTCCAGGGATAATATAATATCTACCCTCCATGGGCACAGCCTCAGTGGCCTACTTTTTCTACCCAGACCCCATCTGCAAAGAGTGCATTCAGCTTTCCTGACCCACTGATGAACTTAGAACCCTCACGATCCAATCACCTCTGAAAAGCCCTTAACAGCTAAGCCTCCAGGAGACTTTCCAGATTCAACTCATGTAAAAACCATGGGGAAATCTCTGCATTCCTCCATAGACTGCCCAGGAAACACAGATTCCTAGATGTGCTGCAACCCAGAGATGAGCCCAGTCTGTGGGATTGAGACATACAAGCAGGCATTATGGTGGGACCGTAAGGAAGGAGAGAGGCATGGGGTGGGAAGAGCAGATCTGAGGGCCCTCACCTGACTTCTGCAGGGAGGAAATGAGAGGGAGCTCAGTAGCACTGGGGAGAGGCAGTAGGCCAGGAAGGCTTACAGAAGAACTGTGGATCTTTATTCCGTCCGCCAAGTAGAGATGAAACCAAGGGCCGCTGCTTCAGTCACACAGTCACCTGCTCCCTGCAGCCATGGCTGCAGAGCTGGAGTGACTGGGGTGCACATGGAGCTCGGCCCGGCCCCTTCCAGAGCTGCACCCGGGTGCGCTGACTTCTTCTGGGCTCAGCCCCGAGCCCAGGATCAAAAGTCTGGATGCTTCTGAGGTTTTTGTGAAGTTTCCCTCAGCTCCTAGGCTGTTCACCTCCCAGAGCTGGAGGTTTGAGCCACCCGTGAGGTCTTATCTTCCCACCTTGCTTACCTTCTGCTAGGGTGGGAAGGGATGATGTGTTGTCTTCTATTTATTTATTTTTATTAGATATGGACATACTTAGTATGTAAACAACACATGTTGGTGCCATTCTTTCCCTCATCCCTGTACCTTACCCTCCTCACTGGGGATGCAGGTCAACCCCATGGTGATTGTGAATCATGCACTGTGGGGCAGCAGTCAGTTAATGGGGGCGGGCGGAGGCAATGTTTGTTGTCTTATTTTTAAAACCTCACTTTTATATTTTTTCACATTTTTTACTAGGCCCATTGGACTTTTTTTTTTTTTTTTGAGGCAAAACCAATGGACTGGCCTTTGTTTTTTATGAGAGAGGGAGAGAGAGAGAGAGAGAGAGAGAGAGAGAGAGAGAGAGAGAGAGAACTGGCATGCCAGGGCCTCAGCCGTTGCAATCGAACTCCAGATGCTTGTACCACCTAGTGGGCATGTACGACCTTGAGCTTGCCTCACTTCTGTGCGTCTGGCTTATGTGGGATCTGGAGAGTCAAGCATGCATCCTTGGGCTTTTCAGGCGAACACCTTAACTGCTAAACCCCTCTCAAGCTCCCACTTGACTTTTGCATGGGGCCTTAGACCACATATATGTCCACTCCCCACCATTTGGTTCTTGGGCAGTGTAAAATGTAATGGTTCACAACAACAACCCTTCTCAGTCTTGTTTGATTTCCATTCTTTAGTAAAGCAGATGCGAGCTTAGGTTTGGGGTTTGCGTTTGAACTCTCAAAGTCAAGTCCTGTTTCATAAAGGTTGGGGGAACAGATAGGAAGACACAAAACCACTTCCCCAGCAACTCACAGGTTCTCTCATCTTCAGTCCTTAAAAAAAAGTGTGGTAGCTCCCATCCTTTGGAGTTATTAATACCTTTCTTCCCTTCAGCCTCCAACTCAGCCCAAGTGATGCTTTTACCAGAGCAGAATGAGGCCAGCAGGTGGAGCCAGTTTGAAGTGACAATGGATAGAGTTGGCTCTATTGCTGGACTTAAAGGGACTTCCCCTTCACAGATCTCAACAGCACCCTATCTTTCATACAATTGAGATTCCTGGACCTGTTACTGAGAGCTGGCTAACTGTATTGATTTACTGATTTAATCTTTATCTACTGTCTTTTCTTGAATGGAAGTTCCCTCATCTAAACTCATTCTTCTAGAGAAATAGACACTGTTTTGAATGAATATTTTGTGCAGTTGGAGCTATAAGGAATGACTGTTGTCAAGGTGTGTTCAAACCAGCAACCAGAAATGTCTCATTTGCAAAAGGTCACATGTGCTATTGATATTGAATACCTATTGAAGGAGGACATGACTGATCTTGCTCCCAGCCCTCAGAGCAGACTCATGTATTATCAGACAGAAACTTCATTCTCAAAACAACCATGAAAGGAAAAGTCTAGCAAAGTCAATTTTCCATTCCCAGGTCTTACATCTTCTTACTCCTGAGAATGTAAATGTCAAGCCAGAAGCCAATTTTATTTAAAAAAATTACTTTGTGTGTATGTGGGGGGGATATGACATCTCTTTTAGTAGTCTCCCGTTCTATACCCATGATACTGAACACTGTGATTATTTGATAAGCTCTTCCCAAGACACACACCGACTCTGCCATCATCCTTTCTCCCTTCATAGATGTTCTCCATGCCTTGTTACGTTGAGGTGACTAGAGGCAACTGAGCACTATATTTCACCACCTTTTTCAGCTATTTTTAAAATAAAAGAATATATATACACATACATACACATACATATATATGTTTCTAAGTCTTCTAATATTCTACATTAGCTTCTATGTCTATCTCCTAAACTGGAAGCTATAAATTCATGAGGACCCTTTCTTGGGACAAGTAACTGTTGGAGAAACAACTTTCCTAACAAGTAATCCACATCCCCAGAAGCCAGAATACCTTGAAATATACATGACTTATTGTACGAATCAGTTTGGACCTGGTGTCTAAGGAAGTTAAGCAATTACTATGTCTTACACTGATATAATATGTTGCACACTAAAATGTCATATATAAAGGGCTGTGGAGATGGCTCAATGGATAACTTGCTCACTGCTCAAGCTGGAGTACCCACACTCAACCCCCAGACGCCACATAAGAAGCTGGGAGCCAGCGCGCTACATCCCGGCACACTGACGCTACGATGGGAGGTGGAGATGGGAGCTTTTCCATGAAAGCTCGTGGTGAGCGCGGCAGTAGTGTGAGAAAGAGAAAGCCTGCCCAAGTGAGGTGGACAGGGGAGGACCCACGTCATGGGATGTGTGCACACACACTCACACTTATGAGTGCACACACAGGAAAACGCAACATGTTCTGGGGTGTGCTGGGGGCCACAAGCCCTGGGAGCAGTATCCAGCCAGTGCTGTTCTGACACAGTGAGGACTTGTAGAAGGAGAGCGTCTAGGATTCGCTTCTAATCCTGGAACAGAGTTGTGGTGGCTTCGCTGAGCTGTGAAACACGCGCCACAAAAGACCTTAGAGGGTTTTCCACAACGCTGCCAAATGGATGAAAATCCAAACATGAAGCCATTTTATCCTGCTTGTAGAATATTAGATTACGCTGGAATGAAGACCTTAACATGACATTTGGGGACTGAAAGTTCAACAACCAGTTTCCCAGAGAAATGTCTGACACAGAAAACAAAATCCATGGGACCTATCTATCTGGTCCTTTCTCAAATGTGACCCTGGGACCCCAGGAAAACAAGAGACTGGGATGACGAAGGAGGTTGGAAGTATTCCAGCCCCACGGCACGCAGCCCTCGGCAGAGTGGCTGCTCAGCGCGGCGGCCACGCGGGTGGCAGCCGATCGCTCGGGAGGCGATGCCTCGCTTTCACCGGGCTTCCTCCCCCCGGCCCTGGCTGTAGCACTGCGGGGCATTTGCAGGTACGATGGCTTAAATGTACAATGCCCTCTGTATGTGTTCGAGCACTCAGTCTGTAGCTGTGAGGGGTCATTTGAGAAAGCTGTGGAACTCTTGTAGGATCTACTTGGAGGAAGTGGGTCAGGCCTTGTAGTTATAGCCTGGACCTGGTTCTCACTGAACCTAGAGCTCACTGAGTTGGCTGTGCAGCTAGCCCATAAACCTTAGAGATCCTCCTGCCTCTGCCTCCCCAGCACTGGGCTTTCAGGCGCGTGTCATCACATCAGCTTTAGGTGGTGCTGGGCATTGACACTAAGGTCCGTGTGTTGTCACAGCAAGTACCTGACCCACTGAGACATCTCCTCAGCTCTCTGATTTTTTCTTTTTAGCCTTTTTAGTAACAGGGAAAAACTAAAAACATCTCACTGTCTATTAGAGAAAGCTCAAGAAGTATATCACATACTGAAACAATTAAGTACCATATAATAAAAGTAACTTGAAACCATGTTGCAAGTTCATAAAAATTAAAAAAAATACTGATAAGATAAAACACATGTTGTAATGGCATCTACAGAACCACTCAGAGTAAATATGATTTGAAACATGCTAAGTAGTTTTTTCAAGGTAGGGTCTCACTCTCGCCTTGGTCTGACCTAGCACTCATTCTGAAATCCTAGGCTGGCCTGAAACTCACAATGATCCACCTACTTCTGCCTCCTGAGTGCTGGGATTAAAGGCATGTATCACCACACCCAGACACAAAGTAATTTTAATAATTTAAAATTATATCTACTGGTACATTAAATGCATCTATTTATGCCATGAAGTAGCAGTTCTTTAAGTGTCCCTGTGTTAGACACTCTCGTTGTCGTGATAAATGACCTGGCAGGAAGCAGCTGAAGAAAGGCTTTGTTTTTGTTTTCCTGGCTTATAGTTTCAGGGGATATGTTACAGGATTGAGGGGAGGCATGGAACCAGGGGTAGGATTTGCTGACCTCATTATACCATGGTCAGGAAATCAGACCCCAGTATTGAATGTCAAGCTCCACCCCCAGTGGCTCACTTCCTCTACCTCTGAACAGCCCCATAACATTCCCAAACAGAGCCACCAGCGGGGGACTAAGCATTCATGTGAATGTTCCTTTGGGGGACACCTTAGATGCAAACCACAACAGCCTCTGAAACCTTTCTGAGGCTTCGTGAGGCCACATCCCCACAGGTTCATGTTTTGAATGCTTGTTCCTAGATGGTACTGGGGTGTTGTTTAACTTCTAGGAGGCGGGGCCTGGCTGGAGGAAGTGGGTCAGGAGGGGTGGGCCCAGAATGGCATCTCTGTCCATGGTTCTGGCCTCACTTTCTGACATGTTAGGAATGGTTTCCATCATGTGCTCCTACACGTAAGGACTGAGCCACTCCACCCTGCCTTCCCCTCTGGAATGGATTATCATCCTCTGAAACCATGAGCCCAAATAGGTCTTTCTTCCAGGAAGTTCTGTCAGATATTTTGGTCACAGCGATAACAAGTAACTAACATGATAATAATGCTAAGTTTTCCTCTCTCATTCCCTCGTGAGTAAATGGCACAGGCCACATGGCATGCAAGGTCACAACAGCTGGATTGAGAAGCAGATCTGGGAACCCAGCAGGATTTTAGCAAGACAGGCATTAAGGCAATATTCTAAATGTTAAAACAGTGGCACTCTTATTTTAGAAGATGCATTAACGTTTCATAGCAATATGTAAGCCAATGTGCAATGAGTTCAATATAATTTAAAATAAATAACTCTAAAATATCTCCACCAGGGCTGGAGGAGTGGTTTATTGGTGCTTGCCTGGAAAGCTAAAGGACCCAAGTTTGATTCCCCAGGACCCATGTAAGCCAGTTGCACAAGGTGGCACATGCGTCTGGACTTTGTTTGCAGTAGTTGGAAGCCCTGGAGTGTCCATTCTCTCACTCTCTCAAATAAAAAAAAATTGAAATAAAATATCTCTGTTATTATTTCAGATGAGGCGGGGTGTGTTCAAGGTGGTATGGTGGTAGACTCAGTCACTGTTTCAAACACTGTAAAGACTGAGCCATAATTCAGACAATTGTTTTGGGACATTCAATAATTTTTAAAGATGTGAAGGGAACAATTCTGAGATCAAAATGTTTGGGAACTTCTTTTGTAGGAGTACACACAGGAAAAATGAAGGTGCATGAAAATCACTCTGGGGAGGTAGGGCAGGATCTGAGTTGAGGAGTGGGGGTGAGCACAATTCATATACAACATTTTTATTAAAAAATAAAGACCAAACAGCAGAATATTGGCAGCTGCATGCTCACATTGTATTTTTTAAATTTGATATATTGACAGTAACACATCATGCAAATAAATAGCTGCAAGGATATCATTTAGAGCTATGGAGGCGATCACTCAAGATAACAACCAAAATAGCTGGGACGTTTCCAATGGAGTGTGAGACTGGAGGTGGGCGAGAGGGGGTGGAAGACGACAGCTCTTCATGGCAGGGTCGTCTGTACCGTGTCCCTTGTTACTAGGTACGCCCACGGCGCCGCCACAGAAATAGAATCTTGATCAAGAGTAAATAACAAAAAAGGGGAAAAATTATGTGAACTATGTAGAATATACAGTGAGGCTGAAAGCTGGAGCGGGGAGGGAAGAAGAAAAAGCAGCGGAGTCGGAGGCTGGGGCCACACTTCCTTCTTGTTCTCTATCCACACACACTCAGAGTTGCGTCTGCACTGCTCCACGACGCAGAAGTTATTTTCAAAAATACCAGTGTGTCAAAAAATCTTTTCTTTTCTTTTTTTTTTTTCCGAGGAAAGACGTTACTTGGAGTTGTCCTTTGGGTTCTTTTAATTCTTTTCATGTTGGGATCTGCTAACTTTTTCACCTTGGAGTCTCTATGTGCATGATCACAGATTCTTTAAGTTGTGTGTGTGTGTGTGTGTGTGTGTGTACATGTGCATGTGTGTGTGTGGAGGCTGGAAGTCGGTCTCAAGGGTCCTTCCTCGGGCACCATGCATTATTTTTGAGACAGGATCTCTTTTCGGCCTGGAGC
Source organism: Jaculus jaculus (assembly GCF_020740685.1). Taxonomy (NCBI): domain Eukaryota; kingdom Metazoa; phylum Chordata; class Mammalia; order Rodentia; family Dipodidae; genus Jaculus; species Jaculus jaculus. Next base: position 11,379,003 of record NC_059106.1, on the reverse strand, counting down.
TTGCCCAGCAGGCTAGACTGGCTGCCCAGTGAGCTCCAGCGAGCCTCCTGCCGCTGCCTCTCCAGCTCTGGGATTACAAGTGTGCAACACCATGCGGGCTGTTACCACATGAGTTCTGGGGCTCACACTCAGACCCTCATGCTTGCTCTAGTGGCAGCACCCTTGCCTTGCAAGAATTTGGCTTTTGAACTTCACTGAAGATACAAAGTGGGTGTCCTGTTGCCAGGATGTGGAAACCCTACTAGTTCCTCGAGGGATTCTCTCTATCTTTCATTCTTTTATGTTGTTGATTTTTTTTTTTTCTCTTTGCAGAACTGGGAATTGAACCTATGGCCTCATGTAAGTTAGGCTGGCACTCTACCATCCAGGTGGACCACTTCCACAGCAGCTGAGTTCAGAGGGCACTGCCCAGCTCTCCTTCTAGGAGGATCCTGTTTCATTTTGAGTAGCTACAAATCCTGTCAGGAATGGCTTCCAGGAAATGATACCAGCTAGCAGTTTCCCAGAAGCCTGTGGTTTTATTTGGGTAAAATTGAAGGAATAGTTTTGTGCTGCAGGTAGGTTAGGTTGAAAAAAGAAAGAAGTTTTGACAGAGACTCAGGAACAGAGAATGACTGAGGAAAAAGTAAATGTTTTAGTGAGTGGTCGAGGGCTTAAAACAGTTCAAAGAGAAGGGATTCAAAGTCCAGGTGTCTGCAGGGAAGGCTCCTCCTGGAGGCTCTCAGGGAGGGGTGGAGCCCAGGCCCCTCCATGGCTCCCCTCCTTGACATTCCTTGGCCTTCTTTGGTCTGTGGCTGAAATACTTAATTAACCTGTATTCATAGCTCTCTGTATCTCACTGTGTCTTCTTTTTCTTTTCTTTCTTGTTCTTCTTTTTTTTTTTTGGTTTGTGTATCTGTGTATGTGGTGCATGTGCGTGTGTGTTCGCGTACGTGTGCATCTCACAGCACACATGCAGAGGTCAGAGGTCAGCTTCTGGTGCCAGTCCTGGATTCCTACCTTGCCTGAGGCAGGGTCTCACACACTGCTTCTTCTCTGCCACACTGGCCAGGCTGGCAGGTGGGTGGGTGTCAGGGACACTCTGCTGTCTCACCTCCCATCTGGCCATCAGCATGTTGCATTACAGAAACCTTCCCCAGCTTCCAGCTCTTACATGGGGTCTGGGGATCTGAAGTTGGTTATTCAAGCTCCAGTGGCTAGCTATTTATCCACTGACCTATCTCCCCAGCCCTCCTCTTTTGTAAGGACCCTCATCATTGGATTTGGGGTATAACCTTACTCTGGGATATTTTATTTAAGACACTTAATGACTCACATCTGCAAAGACCATAATACAAAAAAAGGCCATATTTTAGAGTTCAAGGAGAACATAAATTTGGGAGTTCACTATTCAACTCATTATGAAGTGCTAAAGACATTCATCCACCTACTTGTTGTTGCAAGTAAGGAAGGGAAAAGGAGGTGATGGTCCAGTGCTGGTCACAGAGCCATGTGAACCTGAGTGTGGATCCCAGAACCCACACAAAATGCCAGCTGTGGCAGGGCATACCTTCAACCCCAGCACTGGGGTGGCGGAGAAGACAAACTCTGGGGCTTGCTGACGCACCAACCTAGCCTAATTCGTGAGCTCTGAGGTCAGTGAGAGATCCTGCGATTCCCTACCACCCACACAAAGCCAGAAGCACAAAGTGGCACATGCATCTGGAGTTTGTTTGTAGTGGCTTGAGTCCCTGGCATGCTTATTTTCTTTGTCTTTCTCTCTGTTTGCAAATATATATATAAAATACTTTAAAATTAAAGTGTACAGCAATCGAGGAAGACACTTGATGTAAACTTCTGGCCTTCATTCCCACATGTACCAATGTACATATGCACCCACGTGACCCCACTCATACAAACACGCATACACACACATGCACACAACACACAACACACAATACACAAAATTCTTTTAAAAAGAGAAGGGACTAAGTTAAAATCTGCCTACAGAGAATGTCATTAACAGCCATGAGAGCCACTTGTGACTTCACCTGTCCTCTTGTCACCCACCAATCGAAGGACACACTCATCAGTATGATGGATGGGAGTTCCTACAGAGGACCAACGATGCACTTTTACTCCGTGTGCGCACTTGTAATGGAAGCCGAGCTTCACGGGAACATCAGGTAAAACAGATGCAATCGCACTGACCCGCTGACCTTCCCATGAGCTGTAGCACACTTCCATTTGGAAATAGGCTTCATTATAAAATGAATATAGCACTTGATTATTTGTAAGCACAGCTGTAAAACAACACTTATGCTATTCTCTTTTGGTTTTAAAAAATTTTTTTAATGATTTTTTTTTTTTACATTTAAGAATTTATTGCTCTTTGCCTTTATAAAACAGAGTTAGTTCTTCAAGATAGGTTTGACTCAAACCCCTGGAGGCAAGCGACACTTCCACCTCAGTCTTCCTGGAAGCTCGGCTTACAGGCATGGGCCATTCTGCCCACCTCTTGTCCAGTTCTTTCCTTTGCTTCTTGGTTACCTGAGTTGTTTTTTTTCAGAAAGCAAATGCCTTAGTCAACTCTTCAGGGGACGGAGGCACAATTCAAGTGATCCAAGGGGGCCTTCAGCACGTGTCGGTCCCAATTTCCTTCATACATATGAATCATCCTCCCCTGGGTACAACTCAAGGTCCAAATCAGTCTCCAGATCAGAACCATGAGGCTCACATCCTGTCAGAGGTGGATCCTCAGAAGAGTTCATGGCACACGGAGTTCCTTTTTCAAATCTGGATGCCAGGCCAGCCTCCTTCGCCATACGTTCCCGCACAGTCCTCCTTCCCCTTCACTCTCGAGGCACTTCTTTGCCCCTACAGGAATGGGACTGGGGACTCCATCTCCATTCTGCTGGAGCACACCCTGCATGGAAGACTGAGTAGTGTTGTTTCCAGTGACACACAGGTTAATTTCTGCAGATGTTTTATTTTCCAGGCTGATGTCTGCTCAGAGATGGGAAGATGCTCAGTGGCTTGTGGCGAAGACCTGAGAACTCTGAACCAGAAGCTGCTCTAGCCTTAAATGAATTTTTTTAAATTCTTTTGTTTTATTTTTTATTTATTTATTTTAGAGCGACAGGTAGAGATAGAAAGAGGCAGAGGGAGAGAGAGAGAGAGAGGGACGGAGGAAGAGAGAGAGAGAGAGAGAGAGAGAATGGGTGCACCAGAGCCTCCAGCCACTGGAAATGAACTCCAGATACATGCACCCCTTTGTGCATATGGCTAATGTGGGTCCTGGGGAATCGAGCCTCGAACCGGGGTCCTTAGGCTTCACAGGCAAGTGCTTAACTGCTAAGCCATCTCTCCAGCCCTGCTACTCTCTTTTAAATCTGACATATGTGGATGGATAGATGATAGAAAGATGATGGATAGATGGCAGATAGCTATAGATAATAGATACTGAATAAGACAAACAGATAGGGTCAAGATGTAGTGGGCGCAAGCTCTCAAGTACTGTTTTCTCTTCCTGACCCAAGCCTTTGCACTTGGACCTGCTCTCTGATAAAGGAGCTGGGTGGAGGTGATGCGCATCAACACTCTCAGGGCTGGAGTGAAATGCTGGCAACAAAATGGTTGGTTCTTTTTATCAGCTCCATTCACTTGAGCAGCACTAAGGAGATCAGCAAAGCTCACCTCTGGGTCAGTCCGTGAGTCTCAGATTAGCCTAAGGGTCAAGATGAAGTAAGAGAGGAAAAGGAGAAACTCTGCAGGGCAGACCTTTCTCTCACTCTCTGTCTCCCTCTCTCCTTCCTTCCCTCCCTCCTCTCCTACCATGATGGGAACTTTAAAAAATATTTTTTTATTTACTTGAATGAGAGAAAGAGGCAGAGAGAGGGGGGGGAAGGGAGGGAGAGAATGGGTGCGCCAGTGCTTCCAGTCACTGCAAACGAGGATGCATTCACCACCAGGTGCATCTGGCTTAAATAGGTTCTGAGAAGCCTGGGTCCTTTGGCTTTGCCGGCGAGTGCCTTAACCTCTAAGCCATCCCTCCAGCCCATGGGAACTATTTAATTGGAGCAAAATACATCCTTCGTTGTGACTAGTACATGCTATTGTCAACTTCATCAGATTAGGCATCACATAAGAGAGATGCCTTTGGGTGGGTCTGCAACATCATTTTCAGTAGGGATTGATGGAGTGAAGATCTTACCCAAGTAGAGAGAGAGGGTGGGGAAGAGAGAAGAAGAAGGAGAAGGAGGAGAAGAAGAAGAAAGAGAGAGAAAGGCTCCAAGACAGCAAGGGCCTTTTGCCTGGCTGCCTATGCTACTTGCATCGACCCTATTCTGCTGTCCTTCTCCGACACTGAGCCCAGCTTCATCAACCTTCTGATGTGGACTGCAGATCAGTGACTCTACCAGGAACCCTGAGTTTCAGTCACTTCACTTAGTATAATTTTTTTTCTTCCAGGTCCAGGCATTTTCCTGCAAATTTCATAATTTCATTTTCCTATGCTGTTACATACCTACTGTGTACGTGTACCACATTTTCATTCTTGTTGGTGAGCATCTAGGCTGATTCCATTTCTCAGCTATTGCAAATGCAGCAGCAATAGAGATGGATGTGCAACCCCTCTGCAGCCGCGTGAGGACTTCTTAGGGTACCTGCCTGGGAGTGGCATAGCTAGATCACTTGCAGCTTCTATTTCTTATTTTTTGAGAAACGTCCTTACAGATTTCCATATTGGTTATATTAGTTTTCACTTCCATCAGTCATGAATAGCATTTTCCTCACCCTCACCAGCATCTGCTGAAGGTTCTTTTGTGTGTGTGATAGTCTTTCTAATTCTGGAGGGTGGATGGTATCTCAAAGTGCATTTCCTTGATGGCTAAGAAGGTTGAGCTCTTTCTTTCTTTTTCTTTTCTTGGTGATAATTTCTAACTGTGGCAGGATGTTATCTCAAAGTGGTTTCAATTTGCATTTCCTTGATGGCTAGGGATGCGGAGCAGTTTAAAATACTTATTGGCCATTTGTATTTCTTCTTTTAAGAACAGTCTGTCCATGTTATTAGCTCATTTGGTGACTGGCAGCTTTTGTTGGTATTCACTTTTACCGTTCTTTATAAATTCTGGTTATCTGCCCCAGTTGAAGTGTAACTGGCAAATATTTTCTCTGACTCCGCAGGCGGTTTGCTCTGCTGATGGCTTTTTTTGTCTGTGCAGAAACTTTTGAATTTCATGCAATCTTATATGTTAATTCTTGGGACTATTTCCTGCGTATTAAAGGCCTGCTTGGGAAGTTTTGCCTATGCTTACATCCTGAAGCACATTCCCCATTTCCCCCCTCTGGAAGTTTCAGCATCTCAGGTTTTGAATTAGGGTATATGGTCCACTGTGGACTGACACCTGCACAGGGTGGAAGACACAGATCACATGTCATCCTTCTGCAGGTGGATAGACAGTCTTGCAGCACCATTAATTGAACAGGCTGTCGTTTATCCCACTGCATGTTTTTGAGTTGTCATGGATTAGGTTGACAAAGCAGTGTGCGTTTATTTGGGGGTCTTCTATTCTTTCCTATTGCTGTATGTGTCTGTCTTAGTGCCAGTACCCCATCTTTGTCACTGTTGCTGTAGTACAGTTTGAGGTCAGGTGTCGTAACCCCCCCGCCCCCAGCGTGTTCTCTCTCCTTGGGACTGCTGGGGCCTCTGGTGTTTCCACGTAAATTCAGGTCAGTGAGAAATATCATTAGAATTTTGATGGGGATTTTTTTGAATCTGCAGATTACTTTTGATAATATAGCTATTTCACAATATTAATTCTGTAATCCAGGAGTATGAAAGGCCCTTCCATCATCTAGACTCCTCTGATTTCTGTGAATTTTTTTTAACATGCTTAAATTTTTATGATGGCAATCTTTAGGTTTATTCCTAGCTACTTAATTTTTTATAGGTAATTTTAAATGGGATGTTTTCTTGATCTTCTTCTCTGTGAATTTGTTACTTGCATATATGAAAGCTATTGTTTTTTTTTTTTTCGAAGTAGGGTCTCACTCTAGCTCAGGTTGACCTGGAATTCACTATTCACTATGTAGTTTCAGGGTGGCCTCGAACTCGCAGTGATCCTCTTACTTCTGCCTCCTGTGTGCTGGGATTAAAGGCATGCGCCACCATGCCTGGCTGAAAGCTATTGTTTTTGTTTCCTGCAACTTAAATGAAAGTGTTTATCTGATCTAGGAGATTTACGGTAGATTCTGTAGGATATATTAGCTCATTATGTCATCTGATAATATGGATAATTTGATTATTTTCCTTTCCTATTTTTATTCATCTTCTGTCTTCTTCTTGACTTACTGCTCTACTAGGACCTTGAGAATAGTATTGAAGAGAAGTGGCAAGAGTGAGTATCTTTGTCTCAGTCCTGATTTTAAAGGATATGCCCAGCCAGCATTTGTGTGTCCTCTGGGGATCACAGCCACTGCTTTATCCACTGAGCCGACTCCCCAGCTCCTTGGTGGGGGATATCACTCCTGTAGGCTGGCCTGATCATGCTGACTGACAGTTGTGTGTAACATGTGGCTTTGATGAATGAACAACAAGGCAGGTATTAACTACTCAATAAATCCAGTCAGCCAAGCCCTTGGGAAATCTGATGGATGTTTCTAGTTCACAGAATGGACAACAGGGTGTTGGCCGGGGTCTTTGTATTAGTAATGGTAGATGTGGTGGCTTGAATGTTGAAGCCTTATACTCACTCCCCAGCTGGTGGCTGGTGGGGAGGTGGAGTGGAGCCTTGCTGCAGGAGGTGTGTCACTGGGAGTGGACCTTGAGGTTTAATGGTTCAGCCCCACTGGGTATTCACTGGCAAGCTCACTTTTGCTGCCACCTCCCAGCTGGTGTGACACGATGTGACTCCCAGCCTCTGCTTTTCCATGCCTGCCCCACCATGATGAAACTCTCTCAAGACTGTCGGCTGAAACCCTAACCCTAACTCTTTCCTTTCATATGCTGCATTTGCCCAGGTGTTTTGTCCCAGCAGTGAGAAGGTGACTGCCCAGGTGGGTGTGTGTGTTCAGAGATGGCAGACTAGTTTAGGATCCAGCGACAGCATCTGTTTCTTTGCCTCAGCTGCTAGCTCACCTAGCCCAGGAGCACATCCTCCCAGAGCCCCACGCTGCTGTGGCTGCCAGCGTTGATGGGCAGCCTGATGTACAGACTTCTGAGGTACTGTGAGCAGAGCAATGTCCCCTGAGGTCACCAGCTGTCTCAGCATCAGAGCTTTGTTTGAAGAACCATCTGCCTGGTAGGCTTGGGGGCCTCACCACTCTGCGCAGGAACTCCCCTCTGCTCAGTGCCATCCTTGCACACACAGCTCTGAAATCTCCATGGCTACGCCTCTGCACAGCATTGCAAAATCCAGCCTTCATTTACTCTTTCAATCTTGTATTTCTGGAATCCAGATGCCATGGCTCAGTGCTCCGTAGCCATGTGCTAAATGGTGCCTTTAAAGAATGGAGGGTGAAATGCCTTTGTCTGGGGTAAGGACAACACGAGGCGAATGGGTGGAGGACTGCTGCCCAACACCCCACAGCTTCCGAAGCCCTTTCCCAGCTCTCTTTCTAGTAAAAAGAAAGAGAACAATTCACTTTTAATAAAAAATGTTCTGCAGCAGCAAAAGAATCGTTGCTAATTACAATCCGCCTAAGCTCTTTCACTAAGAAAGAAAACTTCAAAACAGGGCTGAGATTCAAGCAAACTTTCAGTCAGTTAATCCTCCAACTGCCAGTTAGAGTCCAGAAAAGTGCAGCAATTAAAAAAAGAAAAACGAGAAAGGGAAGGAGGAAAGACAAGGAATGGAGAGCTGGAAGGAGAGTCCAGTGGGAAAAGAGAAAAGAGGAGAGAAGAAGTGCATCGTCTCCAGGGAGCATCAGCCCTTTAATCTCACTAAGCACAAGGACTTGATAAGAATAGCTCATGTGTGCCATGGTTAATCTAGATCTAGTTTTTTTGAAACAAGTCTTGTTTATTTTAGATTCATTTTTTTAAATATTTTTATTCATTTATTTGGAGAGAGAGCATACATTGGCCTTTTGTCACTGCAAATAAAATCCAGATGTGTGCATCCCTTTGTGCATCTGCCTTTCCGTGAGTACTAGGAAAATGAACCCAGGTCATCAGGTTTGCAAGTGCTTTTTAGCCACCAAGCCATTCCCCAGCCCGGTTTATCTAAGTACAAAAGCAATTTTGTAGTTGTGGAAATGGAACTACATCCTGCTAGGAAATTCATCCCAGGGTAAATAAACAAGAACTTCTGAAGATCACGAACTCTGGTGGGTGAAAATGTGAAAAGTAGGTGGAGACTAAGCTCACATCAAGATGAAGCCGTCCAAGGTAACAATGAGGGGGACCCCCTATGAAAGCTGGGACGCCTCCTTTCCCTTGCATCAGAGGACTCGTGTGTAAGAGCTTTCCCATGTGGCTGTGTGTCTTTTTGATGACCATTGTGCCACATCTCGTCCTTAGCTTTTTGCCAGGCTCAACACAGTAAGCGTGTGTATTCTTTTTTAAAAAATTTTTTCGTTCATTTTTATTTATTTATTTGAGAGTGATAGAGAGAGAAAGAGGCAGATAGATAGATAGAGAGAGAATGGGCGTGCCAGGGCCTCCAGCCACTGCACATGAACTCCAGACGCATGTGCCCCCTTGTGCATCTGGCTAACGTGGGTCCTGGGGAACCGAGCCTCGAACCGGGGTCCTTAGGCTTCACAGGCAAGTGCTTAACCACTAAAACATCTCTCCAGCCCGCATGTGCATTCTTGCTGGGGAGTTTCCTGTAGCAGCGTATTACACAGACAGCCTTGCGACTCCACATGCCCTTGAGCGGATCAGAGAATGAGTCAGTAGATTCATTTCTGGGGAATCATGCATTTCACGTTTGTAACTTAAGCCAGTTCGTACATTGATAGCTTTGAGGGCTGAGCATCAAGGGAGTGTGTGTTCTTCTGAGACTTGGTTTCTAAGTACATGTTGATCCATAGTGCTGGGTCTGATAGCTAGGGAGGAAGGGAGTGTGATGGCTGGTTCTCACTGCCCACCTTGTTGGGCCATGGAGCCCAGGTATTTACTCAAAGATGCTGTGGAGGTACTTTTTAGATGTGGCTCACATTTAAATTCACAGACTCTTAGTAAAGCAGATTGCTGTCAGTAATTGGGGTGACTTTCATCCCATTAATTAAAGGCCATAAGAAAAATACTAGGGTCCCCGAGGAAAGAGGGAATTCTGCCCTTGGTAAACTACCTTTGGTTAGAGTATGTCCCACCGTGACCCCTTCCTCCAGCCCCGGTGGGCTGGCTCAGTTCAGCCCAGAGGGCACGAGTGAGGTACTGCTAGAACCTCGGCTGGTCTTTGGCCTCCAGCTCAGTGAAGGCTCTTCCTAGGCTCTCCAGCCTGCTGTGTGGAGTGCGCACTTGCTAAGCTTCGCAATGCATTAGGCATTTCCTTAAGATCTCTCTCTCTCTCTTTCTATTTGTGTGCTCATGTGTGTGGCTGCACATACGTGTGTGGCTGCATGGGTGCACACACACACGCATGTGGAAGGCAAAAGGCAAGGTCAGGAGTTATCCCTAGGAACACTGCCCACTTAGTTTTGAGACAGGGTCTCCACTGGCCTGTAGTTCATCAAGTAGGTGACAGGCTGGGCAGCAAGCCCCAGGGATCTGCCTGTGTCCACAGCTGCTTTGCTGGGATGACGAGCCACTATGCCTGGCTTTTTACTACGTGGGCTGTGGGGATTGCACCCAGGTCCTCAAGCTCGCAAGGAAGCGCCTTACCAAGGAAGCTGTCCAGCCCCGCTCTCTTGCCCTTGACTCCCACTCTGTTGTCTTTGGTCCTGCTTTCTTGGGAGCCCTGACTAAAGAGGGGACAGCTCCAGCGCCCTCCTTGGCCCTGTACCTCACCTCCAGGAGATCCACCTTCCTGACCTGACCTGTTGTAGTGATTAAGACCACACTAGTGACAGGGAGTCGCCTGCCCCTGAGGGCACTGGGGCTTTCAGTGAGTTTCCCACGCGCTGTGGCTGGAACAGAACATGCCTTGCTATTTCTGATGGGGTTCAGGTAGATCCACACTCGTGCCCTCTGGACTTTGCTGAGCAACGCACAGGGGTGGGGCAGGAGCCAGGTTGGGACCAGGTTGAAATGCTAGACGCCATTGTCAAGACGTGGTCTGCGTCTAGAGAGGGCCGAAGCGCTTGATTTCTTGCTGCTCCTAAGTGGGTTCTACCGCCAAGCACAGACAGGCAGGTTGTCAGGATGTGTCCAGCCATCTCTAGCTGGACTCAGCACTGTCCTCTCTGGTAAACATGTAGTATATGTCAGCACCCAAGGCTGTAGTCCCTGGAAGGGAGAGGAAATACCTTGGGTTTTGTGTACACTAAGCCACGCCCTTGCACACAGTAAAGAGGGTAAGAATAAAAGCAAAGAGGGGAGGCTGGAGTGATGTCTCTGGTTAAGGCACTTGTCTGCATGCATGAGGTCCTAAGGACCCAGGTTCAATTCCCCAGTGCCCATGTAAACTTAGATGCACAACATTAGAGTGGCTAGAGGCCCTGGTGTGCCCATTCTCTGCCCCCTCCATCTGCCTCTTTCTCTCTCTCTTAAGTAAATAAACATTTTTTTAAAAAAATAAAATATTTTCTTTAAAAAATAGCAAAGAAGGAAGAGACTGTATAGAAGGACGTGGGAGGGATTGTCATCAGTCGCCAGAGAGCTTACCTCACATGCATGAAGCCCTGGGTTCGAGTCTGACAATGCATAAACCAGAGGTAATGGCACATGCCTGTAACCCCACGCCTGTAATCCTAGAACTCAGGAGGTGGAGGTAGGAGGACCTGGAGTTCAAGGTCATCCTCTACTACAGACTAGGTTTGAGGCTAGCCTGGGCTACATGAAACGCTGTCAGAGGGCCATGCAAGAGGGAGAATTCATTTGTAACCACAAGTCAGAAGCCACGCTTGTAGGTATGCAGGGAGAGAGCTCCCGAGAGGCACGTTCCCAGCAGACACCGTGTGGCGCCCCTGTGCTCCTGTTTCAGGTTTTACATGAATTCTCACGGTTTTCACATTTGGGTGACTTGGGAGTCCTTTGCTGTTCAAATCACCCTTCACACATCCTACTATTAATACCTGACACTCTCACTTGCCAGAAGGCTGTGTTGTGTTATATAGAGAGAAGACACATTATTAAATATGGTGCTTGTTCACACGCAGACACATAAACAAGGTTTATTGTTATGGTTTGGATAACAAACTACCCCCCAAAGCCTCATGTACTGAGAGCTTGGTGATGAGCTTAGATTTTGTGTGCATGAGAAAGGTTTTATTTCTTCTTCATTTCTGAAGGGTAGCTTTGCTGGGTAGCGCATTCATAGACTGCAGATTTATTTTTTCACCCTCAGCACTCTTAATTTGTTATATGATAGCCTCCTGGGTTCCTGCTTGGGGAGGGGGACAGCCACTGATAGCTCTATTGGGCTCCTTTGTCTGGGATAAGGATGGACACTTTAAGAAACTAGTGGTTGTTTTGGACTGATGGTAAATATAACCCTCAACGACTGTCACGGATTCTTCATGTATCTCAACTCCAGCAGCACAGCACTAATGGTCACCTGGGTACTGCTATTAAGCAAAGTCGAGCGGGGCAGCCGGGTGTGCAGTGTACACACTCCCCGGGGCGGAGGGCAGGGACTGAGCTCTCACACTTGTTTGCTCTGATCAACAGCAGCGAACAATCCTAGACTGGAATAAGCAGATTAAAGAAAGTTCTGATTGAAAGCAACCGTCCTTCTCATCCTTCTAGCCAGCATGTGAACAGCCATACACTCTAGAAGAACTGCACTTGACCCAACTTGAACAGGAAATAAATTGCTAATGTCTTAAGAACATCAAATTTATTTTAAAAAAAAGAAAATTAAATTTATGAAAAAAGAAAATTAAATTTTATGCACATAGCATCAAACTCTGCAGTACTTTGTGAAATATACCAAAAAGGTAGAAAAGAAAAGCTTATCTCTATTTTCTGCTCAAGTGCCTTTAGTAAAACACACACACATACACATACATGCACACACATGCACACGCATACACATGCATGCACACACATGCACATGGATAGCATGCCCTGCTTTGGATGAATAGACAGGAATTTGGGGGAAATATAAATTCAGTGATTTCAGTAGATTTTTAGTACACCAAGCATCATAAGTAAAAACCGATCAAAATATCTTATCGGGGCTGGAGAGATGGTTCAGTGGTTACAGGCACTTGCTTGCTGAGCATCATGGCTCAGGTTCAATTCTTCAGTACACACGTGAAGCCAGAGCACAAAGTGGCACATGTGTCCGGATTTGGTTTGCAGAGGCAGGAGGCCCTGGTGCGCCTATTCCTTCTCTTTCTCTCTCTGTTTGCAAATAAATAAATGAAAATATGTTTCAAAAACTTTATGTATACGATGAAAGTGATTTGTGGTTTTATCTTTTGCCTTCAAAGGGTCTGGAGGCAGGGCCTTGGAAGCAGTCTGAGAACTGAATGAAGGTGATTTCTTTTCCGTCCTTCCTTGTCCATCACAAACCAGAAACAGAAATCAATAGGCAGGATCAAGGACTCCAAGGCTACAGTTTGGAGGTGATTGAGAACAAAGGAGACGAAAGCGGGTGAGAACAGCCAGGGGTGGTTGAAGAAGCAGTGTCCGAAGGTGACCTGTCAGGAGCTTGTTCTCAGGAGGGCCTTGACCCCACCCTGCCTAGGCAGCTCCCTTCCATTGGGGGGGGGGGCTCCCCTTCAAGACTCAGCTTAAGCGAGTCTTCTCAGTTGCTTGAAGTAACCCTGCTCGCTGCTCAGCACGCCCCACCACTGCCCTGGCTAAATATTTCATTTTTCCATAGCACAGATCTTCTAACAACATAAAATGCTTCCATTTCGCTGACCATTTTCTCACATGGGATGGCTCTCTAGCCAAATCTGGCCTTCCACTCTCCCATGTCCGGCCGCCGTGCTGCCTCGGCTCATTCTCCTCGGCCTCAGCGTCTTCGGTCACTTTGGAGTAACGACGGCAGCGCCGTGCTCGATGCCGGAGGCCGCATGGCTCGCAAAGCTCACAGTACTATCCTCTGGCCCTTTGCAGAAGGCTTGCCACGCCCTGGTCTAGTATGTGAGTTCTGGAAGGACAGGAAACCAGTCTGCTCACTGGTATATCCTAAGTGTTGAATGAATTTCTTTAGAGGGAAAGAGTGGGTGCCTGTAAGGCAGCAGGGGACTCCCTTTATGGCAGTAGTAGAGAAAAGTAAGGAAATGTGACTCGCCACCCCACAGGCTGGATCCCCTACAGAGCCCAGAAAGCTCTGTGCACGAGCCATGAGGTCCTAGTGAGTCCACACTGCCTGAGAAGATACAGGGTATTAATGACAATTTCCCCACGAAAGAATCAGAAGGGCTGGGGAGACAGCTCAGTAAGCCAAGTGTCTGTATTGCAAGCATGAGGACCTGAGTTCGATCCCTGGAACACGTTTAGGAAAGGGTGGGGGCGGAGCTGAAGAGATGATTCCGAGATTGTGTGCTTCTTGTGCCGGCTTGAGGGCCCAAGGGGGCCTGAAACAGCCTGCGTTTGAATCTCTGGACCTGAAGCAAACAGCTAAGTGTGGCCGTGCGCTCCTAGAACCCCAGTCCCACACAGGGGAGCTGGGATTCACCGGGGCCCACAACAAACAGCAAGCTCCGGTGTCAGGATGGAACTCGGGCTTGAGTAAGAACGCGTGGAAGAGCGATGGAGCGGGACACCTGCATTTGGCTCATGCCACCACAGGCGAATGTACGGGGTGCTGCACAGACTCATACGTGTGCACATGCAGGCCCCATTACAAACATACGAGCAAAGAAAAGCTAGGCCTGGTGGTGTGCATTGTAATTCCAGCACTACAGAGGCGGAGACAAGAAGGTCCTGGGGCAGATCTCTCCGGCCAGCCAGTCTAGCCTAACTAGGTGACTTATAGGCCAGTGAGAGATCCTGCTCATAAAAGGTGGATGGAAGCTGGGCATGGTGGCGCACACCTTTAATCCCAGCACTTGGGAAGCAAAGGTAGGAGGATTGCTGTGAGTTTGAGGCCACCATGAGACTACATAGTGAATTCCAGGTCAGCCTGAGCTAGAGTGAGACCCTACCTCAAAATTCAAAAAAAAGGTGGATGGAACCTGAGGAAGGGCACCTAAAGTTGTTCTCTGGCCTACACACACACACGGAGCTGAACATTTTTCAAGTCCACGAAGCATAGACATGAGGAGCCACATCTGTAGGTTAGTGAGGACTGTAATTGGTGACTGTTTCACTGGCAGAGCCATACCAATCATCTCCTGTGCCTTCCAGAAGAATCTGAAACGCAATGTTTCCGTAAGTAGAGAAAAACTAGAAGTTTCAGTGGTTTGGTCCACAGAAAATGTTTTATTTTTGTTTGTTTGTTTTATTCATGAGAGAAAGAGAGAGAGAGATGGAGAATAGGCGCACCAGGGCCTCCAGCCACTGCAAAGGAGCTCTAGATCCATGTGCCACCTTGTGCATCTGGCTTACACGGGTCCTGGGGAATCGAACCTGGGTCCTTAGGCTTTGCAGGCAAGTGCCTTAACTGCTAAGCCATCTCTCCAAACACAGAAAATGTTTTCTAAGGGGAAGATTCTCCAGAAAAAGTCTGTCCCTGGCTCCAGGCTGCAAACCGAGGAAGGCTTCCCTGTCTTGAACCAATAGGAAGAATGAGGGAGACCTGAGAACGCCCCTTCAGGACAGAGTCACGGCGCTGTTCTGGGACCTTGAGGCCTCAGCAAGGACCACAAGCATTATGGGACCAGTGAACACACCTTGCAGAGTGCAGGCGCCGCTGAGCAGTGTGCCCTCAGCTGAGACCTGGGGCTGGCGGCAGAATCAGCACCAGTGTCCTGCCCGCTGCCTCACTGGCCGGCTCTCTGCCTCGACGTTGGTTGGTCTTTGCACACGAGTCACTCAAGGCACTTCCCTCGGCAGGCTTTGTCTCAAACCCTGGTTTCTGGCTCAGAGATTCTGAGCTGGGAAGAGCAATTCATGCAACTCCCACTTCAAGAATCAGAGCAGAAGCCCATAGAGCTTGTAGCATTTGATGACAGCTTAGATTTACATCCAGGTTATTATGCATTTAGAGACGATTGTATGCATTGCCAATGAATCACAGGAGGAATCTTTAAATACGATCCTGTCTGTTCCACGTTACCATTGCTATGGTTGGCACTGTTGCCAACCTGTCACAAACATTGCCATCACAGAAGTACCAACAATTGCAGCTAGAGGATTTTTTTTTTGGGGGGGGGGTGCATGTGTGTAGTGAACGCATATGAGTGGACAGATACCCTGGCCCATGTGCACACATGTGAAGGCCAGGGGAGGTCATAAAGTGTCCTCCTCTATCTCCTTCTGCCTTGCTTCCCTGAGACGGAACCTCTCACTGAACCGGGAGCTCTGGGTTTTTTGTTTGATTGGCTGACCAGCAAGCCCCGGCCATCCTCCTGCCTCCCTCCCGCTCAGTGCTGGGGTTGCAGGGTGCGTGCACCAAGCACAGCCACCCCAGCCTTTATTTCCTCATGCTTGTGCAGGAAAAGGCTTTTAACCCATTGAGCCATCTTCTCAGCTTCCAAGGCGTATTTTCATTTCACAAAGAGCGAATGAGAATTAGGGCTGGAGAAATGACTCAGCAGTTAAGGTGCTCGCCCGCAAAGCCTGACAACCTGAGTTTGATTCCTCAGTACCCACATAAACCCAGATGCACAAAGAGGCGCGTGCAACTGGAGTTTGTTTGCAGCAGCTGGAGGCCCTGGCATGCCCATTCTGTCTCTCTCTCTTTTCTTTCTGCAAATAAATAAATAAAAAGAATTAGGTTTGTAGGAGGCAGGAACACAATATTTTGGGCATAGTGCTGACCAATGACCAGAAGGAGCAGAGAGAGGTTGTGAGTATTTTTGGTCCCTTCATGACCCACCATAGACAGGTCATCATAGGAGACCACATTCAGAAAAAAAAAATGGTTCTTCCATAAAGTTTAGAAATAAAGGATAAAAAACTAGGTCTTAATCCTTAGTCCTGGTAGTTTTATAACTTGCTGATGACCTAAATTTTACTCCCTGAGACCTATAAAAAACATGTCACTTAAGCCGGGTGTGGTGGTGCACGCCTTTAAACCCAGCACTTGGGAGACAGAGGTAGGAGGATTGCTGTGAGTTCAAGGTCACCCTGAGAATACAAAGTGAATTCCAGGTCAGCCAGGACCTGTAGTGAGACTCTACCTTGAAAAAAAAAAAAGTCACTTGCCTGTTGAGTTGTTTCTGTCACTGCCACCTCCCCACCCCGCCATTAGCAGTCCTGGGGATTGAAGCCAGGGTCTGGGACATTCTAGACAAGCCCTTTGCCACTGGGCTGCATCCCCTCCCTTGGGACTGGCTTCTAAGAGAAGTGGTCACTTGTTGTGGTCCTACTGTAGGCTTGCTTGGAGGAAGCAACCAGTAGTGTAAACTTGCCTTTCAGGCTCTGTTCGAAGACCTTCAGGATTTTTACTTTGCCTTTGATCCTTTGAATCAAGACTAAGAACATTCTGATTTCTTGCGTCTCATATTTTCCCTTGGAGTGCTCTTCAGTAAGTCTCTCTTATCTAAAGATTACTGCTTTGTGATTAATGAATTTCCATCTTAAAGCATTTGAACAAATTGAAAATTTGCAAGTGAGAGGATGATTCAGGAACTCTAAGGGAGAAAAGCCATTTGGAAATAAACAAGAAATGAAAATTACAGTGACTCATGTACTAAGGGCATGAAAGGTTCACTTATCAGAAAATTACCTGACTTCGAAGAAAGCGCCTTTCACTTAGTAATAAATGGTAGCTCTTGGAACTTTGGCAGATATCACTAGAAAAACAATTTACCTTCATTAAGAGCTACGTTTTCCTTCACTATAAAATATTTTATTTTTTCAAAATTAATTTTAATTTACCGTGAATACAGGAACATATCCTCCTTATGAAAAATTAGATCTGGTCTGGGGACACAGTTCAGTTGGCAAAGTGCTTGCTTTACAAGCATGAGGACCTGATTTCAATACCCAGAACCCATGTAATAAAAACAACCCATGTGCAAAAAAAATGTGCAGTGGTGCAGGTCTGTAATCCCAGCACTGGGGAAGTGGAGACAGGAACATTCCCAGGGCTGCCTGGCCAGCCCATCTAGTAAAATTGGGAAGCTCCAGGTTCAGTGCGTGACCCTGTCTCAAAAAATACAATACTTGGGGGCTGGAGAGATGGCTTAGCGGTTAAGCGCTTGCCTGTGAAGCCTAAGGATCCCGGTTCGAGGCTCAGTTCCCCAGGACCACGTTAGCCAGATGCACAAGAGGGTGCATGCGTCTGGAGTTCATTTGCAGTGGCTGTAGGCCCTGGCGCGCCATTCTCTCTCTCTCTTTCTCTCTCTGTCACTCTCAAATAAATAAATAAGAATGAACAAAAAAAAATTTAAATAAAAAAATACCATACTTGTGCTGGAGAGATGGCTTAGCGGTTAAGCACTTGCCTGTGAAGCCTAAGGACCCTGGTTCGAGGCTCGATTCCCCAAGACCCACGTTAGCCAGATGCACAAGGGGGTGCATGCGTCTGGAGTTCGTTTGCAGTGGCTGGAGGCCCTGGCACGCCCATTCTCTCTCTTTCTCTAACTGCCTCTCTCTCTCTGTCACTCTCAAATAAATAAATAAAAATAAACAAAAAATTTAAAAAAATACAATACTTATGTACATGTAAGAAATTGTTTTTAGTTTTTTGTTGTTAGTTATTTGAGAGAGAGAGAGAGAGAGAGAATGTGTGAGTATAGGCATGCCAGGACCTCTTGCCACTGCAAACGAACTCCAGACACATGTACCACATTGTGCATCTGGCTCTATGTGGGCACTGGGTAATGAAATCCAGAGCAAGTGGTTTTGCAAGCAAACACCTTAAATCACTGAACCATCTCCCCTGCCCCTATAAAAAAGAATTTAAAAAACTAAATATCAAAGTAATGGAAAAAAATAAGGTTGGGAATGACTGAGGAAGACACCTGACATCAATCTCAGGCCTCAGCACACACACTCCTGAACATGTGTGCAAAAATCAGACTGTCACAAGATATTTTGTCCCACATTTACAATCCTTTTGCTTCCGTTACTTCTAATTATGTTATGGTATTTTGTATTTCATTCACCATTTTCATTAATACATAGTATTGTGTCTCATTATGTGACTTGCTTTTTTTTTTTTTTTTTTTGAGGTAGGGTCTCACTCTAGCTCAGGCTGACCTGGAATTTACTATGCCATCTCAGGGTGGCCTCAAACTCATGGTGATCCTCCTACCTCTGCCTTCCTAATGCTAGGATTAAGGGGGTGTGCCACCATGCCCGGCTTGGACTTGCTTTTTGACAGAAATATTTTGGGGACATATACATTTTAAAGCAGACAGACAATAGAATAGAAGCAGATTTTATTAATTCCTTTTGAACGTTATTTAGTCATCACAAGCATCTTTTACTTTTTGCTTATTTTCTTTATCGCGAGCATGAGGTTGTCTCTATGTCTTTGCTGCTCTGGTGGCAGAGAGAACGTTAGCACGTGTCCAGGTATGGCCACCCCTGCTCATGGCTGAGAGGACTCCTGACCAGAAGTAGCTACTGAGAGGTAAGAATTTATTTCCAGCTTACAGTTTCTATTGATTTCTTTTTATTTACTTGCAAGGGGAGAGAGAGAATGAGATAGAAGAGGGAATGGGCCCACCAGGACTTCCAGCCACTTCAAATGAACTCCAGATTCATGCACCACTTTGTGCTTCTGGCTTTACATGGGTACAGGGCAATCGAACCCAGGCCATCAGTCTTTGCAAACAGGTGCCTTTAGCCTAGGCTTACAGTATTGAGGGGAATCTTCATTGTGACGGGCCAAGCTGACCACCAGCTCGCAACTTCACATGTCCACAGCACAGAGAGCTCAGCGTGAGCAAGCTGGCTCCCAACACGCAGCAGCTTGGACCCCAAGTCCACTCCCAGCAACACATCTCCCCCAGAAGGTTCAGGCTCCACCAGCTGAGAGCCAAGTAGGAGGCTTAATCACAAATACCTGAGGCTGTGGGGGGCATTTACACTCAAGCCACCAGATGACTGTGTGTCTCAGGGAAGAGATATTTGCAAGCTAAGTCCCTAGTTCATGGAGCCAACATGGTCATAGTGTCATTAGGTGCCATCCCGAAGTTCCCATGACCTTGTCCTCTTAGTCCCCAGCCATGGGGGATCACTGCTCTCCTTAGGCTTGGATCGCTGCACAAGGTCAGCTACTACATGATCTGGCGGGTGGCAGGCTGATTGGGGTGAGACCACGTGCAGGCCTCTGCTTACTGGTGAGGTGGGAGCTTTTCCTTGACTGTCTAGGCTGGGCTTTCCTTCTGAGCATGTCATGTCTCCCTTTTCCATCCTTGGATTTGCTTTTTATTATTGTCTGGGATAAATAGAGATGCTTCTAGCCTTGGCTTGGTCTCATGTCGTCTTTTGTCTTATAGAAGTTTAAAATCTTGATGTTATTATATTTATTAAACAATATTTCTGTGTGTGTGTGTGTGTTGTGTCTATTAAGGGCTATATGAAGACTCACCCATTAGGTGAGCTGATCAATTTTTTTAAAAAACTACTGTGAATTGAACCCATGGCTTCACCCATGTAGACAATTGCCCTACCACTGAGCCATAGCTCCACCCCTTTTCTTTGTTTCATTTTAATTAATTAATTAATTAATTTGCAAGCTGGTGTGGGGGGGCATGCCAGGGCCTCTAGCTACTGCAAACAAACTCCACATGCATGCTTTACTTTCTGCATCTGGCTTTACATGGGTACTGAGGAATCCAACCCAGGTCGTTAGGCTTTGCAGGCAAGTGCCTTAACCACTGATTCATCTCTCCAGCTCCTTTTTTAAATTTTAAAATAGAATCACCTTAAGCTTCTTGGGCTGGCCTTGAACTTCTGTTGTCCAGATACTGCTTGAACCTGCTATTCACCTGTCTCAGCTTCCCAAGTAATTGCTTTATCTGGTAACAGAAACCAACGCCATCCACCTCCTTTCTTACTGTCTTTGTAGCACTTGCGTGACTTCTCCACGCCGAGGCTCTAAAACAGAGCCACTGGACATAACTACTCTCCATGGTCCCTGAAAGTCTAAACACATTTAAAGAAAAATGTCCCACATTTCACCTGTTTCTTTTCCACTCTCTGGAAGCATTTCATTGTCAACAATGGAAAGATTTAACCAGGTCTTGTTTTCTGTCCCTTTCTCCAATAAAAGTAAGCCAGTCTCCTGGGAGAAGCGGATGCTCCTGGGATTAGGATAGAAACACACCACGTGCTCAGAGTGCTCCGCAGTGCTCTGAGTAAGGGAGTCCTCGGGAGCAAGGTGCACGCAGTGATGGATGCGCGAAGGAGCTCAGCAGCCCGCCCAGAGCTCCGGTGGGCAGAGCCGGGACACCGGAGCAAGACCAGCAGCGGTGCTGGGCCGCAAGCAGAGGACACCAAAATGTGTTCTATCCCCCTCTGGCATAAATGAATGAGTAGGTATGAGAAGTCATTCTCCCTTCTGGAAGAAATCTGAATATTTTATAAAGGCATTCCATATCCACAGTGGTGGGGTTAGCTCGCGGCTCCTTGAGGGTAGAAGGACAGAGCCACATCCTCGCCACGTGTTGGTACGGAAGGAGGGGGAATGAAAGCTGCGCGCAGACTCTGACCACACTGCAGCCGTGTGCTAGGTGTGAAAGACCAAACTAGCGTGCAGGTCAAGCTTCGTTAGTCATGGGCGACTCTTGTCACCTGTAAATCCACTATCTAAGTTGTCTCTGTACCTTACTTCTGTCCTGTACAAACATGCTTGACATGTTATTGACTGCACCTCTCAGAACCTCTTCTGGTTCCCAGGGAGGCCCGAACCATGTGGATTTTGCTCAAACTCAATTAAATTTAAACCTATCTAGAATTTTTTTCTTTAAACTCCAATTCGGGCCACATGACCAAGGTCCGTTAACATCAACAGCACAAGTCATGTGGATAGCCTGTAACCTGAGACATGACATCATTAAAACAATCTTTATAATCTTTATCCCCAAACCCTCACACAAGCCTAATCATAAGGAAAAAAAATCAGATACAACCAAGTCAAGGGACAGTCTACAAAGTGCCTGGCCAGCACCCTAAAACTGTCCAGATCATGCTGCTGAGAAATTGTCATGACTCAGAGAAGTATGAGAACTCGGGTGGAGCTGGATGCAGTGAGGTTCTGGGTAAGACCCTGGGGCACACAAGGACTTTAAGCAACAACTCAGACCCTCGAGGGAAGTGTGGACTTCTGTGAGCACTGTTTCAAATCTGACTCATCAGTGGTGATAAATAGACCATATGTTACTTATGAGATTAGTAATAGGGGAACCATATATTAGATATAGATATATTAGATATTGGACCAGAAAGCTCATATTTTCACAAAAATACCTGTAAGTCAAAAGTCCTGTAAAAAAGCCAGTTATGGTGGCACACACCTTTAATCCCAGAACTTGGGAGGGAGAGGTAGGAGGATTGCTCTGAGTTCAAGGCCACCCTGAGACTGCATAGTGAATTCCAGGTCAGCCTGGGCCAGAGCGAGACCCTACCATGAAAAACAAAAACAAACAAACAAAAAGACCTGTAAAAAACAAAACATGCATATCAGGAAACAGAGAGATGCAACTCTCTCTTCGTGCCAACAATCACAGAGCACTGGGCTCAAGTCCCACAGGCCAGGAGCACAGGTCGCCCCAGGCAGATGGAGAGCCGGTGAGTGCTTTCCAACAACTGGGGAAAACACGGTTGCGTAAGCCGGGAACTCTTTCAGTGCTGTCACCAAGCTTTCCAAATCTTAGGACAGTGAGCAATGACAGTCAGCCGAGAGGATGGATATAGTGACATGGGAAATCAATCACTAAAGCCACTGCACCGAAGATGGAGGGACTGGAGAGCCTCTCAGGAAATTAGAAATGGACATAGCCGTACAACTGACCCTCAGACCTACCACTTTTCTTGCTAAGCTCTTTCCTTTTGCACTAAGGTGGGGGTGGGGGGAGTGTTCCTAGGCATTGGGACCTAGAAGGAATTTGCTCCTACTAAGGATTTCTCCAACACAGGGCTCACATCCTTGAGAATTTCTGAGTCTCACTTTTCTCCAGTGTAAAATGAGAGTGACCCTTCCTCCGTCTACCTGCCAGGGTTATTATGAAGTTCCAAGGGAAATTTAGGCAAAATACCTGGAGTCTTATAAAACCCAATATAAACGAAAACATCCATCAGCAAGACCTGCAGCAAGGGTGACAATGGCCATTCATGCAGTATTGGAAATCCAATTTGCAGCATTTGTCACATGAAGAGATGAACCACGGGTACTTATAGCCTCATTCACACTTTCCAGGATTCAGTAAATATTGCTCGTTTGCCAAGTGACACGTGTGGACTTTGTCCACATGCTGATTGAAGGTCACAAGACATGATAAAAGAGAGTGGGCAAGCGCTTGGCGGCATGCTAACCATTTCCTTGTACCTCATCTTGGCCCAGTGGCCAATTCTAGCCACCATCCCCCAGAAAAAAAGAGTTTACCGTGGGCATGTCATGTGGTCATAGAAACCATGATCCAACTCTCTGGTCCAACCTATCTTTCTTTCTGTTAGCTACTTTCTGTTAGTGTGATGACAAAATACTGGAGATATGGGCTGGAGAGATGGCATAGTGGTTAAGGCACTTGCCTGTGAAGCCTAAGGACCAAGGTACAACTCCCCAGTACCCATGTAAGCCAGATGCACAGCGTGGCACATGCATCTGGAGTTCATTTGCAGTCCCTAGAGGCCCTGGTGTGTCCATTCTCTCTCCTTCTCTTTCTTTCTCTCATAAATAAATCAAAGTATTAAAAAATACTTTTCAAAAATGTTAAAAAACACTTGAGATAAATACTATAATGAAGGAAAGGTTTATTTTGGCTCATAATGTCAGGGAACCTTCACCCATGTCTGTCTTTACATAGCTTCTATGCTTCCAAACTCAGGCCCAGCATACACTTTATCCAGTGAGTTATTTCCCCAGCCTCCACAACACTTAAAAAAAAATTTTTTTCTAGGTAGGGTCTCATTCTAGTCCAGGCTGACCCAGAATTCACTATGTAGTCTCAGGGTGGCCTCAAGCTCATGGTTATCCTCCTACCTCTACCCCCTGAGTGCTAGGATTAAAGGCGTGAGCCACCACACCCATCTTAAAATTTTTATTTATTTATTTGACAGAGAAAGAAGGAGGGGGGGAAGGGAGGGAGAGAGGGAGGGAATGGGCATGCCAGGGCCTCCAGCTACTGCAAACGCACTCCAGATGTGTGTGCCCCCTTGTGCATCTGGCTAACGTAGATCTTGGGGAATAGAACCTGGGTCTTTTGGCTTTGGATGGCTTAGCAATTAAAGCATTTGCCTGAAAAACCTCACAACACTTTTTAAGACTCAAATGTCTACAGGCCTTGAGTTCTCTTTCGACTCCTACCGCCTAACCGAAGACATGTTCCTTCTCCTTGTCTTCATAAATTAAAGCATGAGTCCCGGGGGACTGTCATGGCCCTGGTCAAGCAGTTGCAGTCATAGTCCCTTAATGCCCACCTCAGCAAAAATAGCCAAAGGCAGCCGAGCTCCACGTGAATAAGAAATCAGCCTTGCCAACAACTCCACACCCACTCTGGCCTGTCCCCCGCGAGCTCTTGACAAAGACCAAACCACACAGTCTTACTCATAAGCTTGATAATGTGATAATTCACATTTCTACTACAGAACTGAGAAACAGCTGGATCTAACATTTCCATCACAATGCACTAAGACCTTCCTTGCCTGGCTTCTGCTCCGTTACCATTTTTGGTCACACAGGGGCCCTCAGCAATTGCTTTTGTGGTTTGATCCAGAAATCAATAGCGTTCCTTGTACACAGCTCGGCTTATACAGCCACTGCTCTGATGCGAGGAATGTCAGCATGTCTTTCCTAATAATCCTCTGGCACCTAGGGCTGGATCACCCCTGGCAACATATGCAATCTAACCCCTACCATTGCTAAAATCAGACGATATGCCTGCAAGCCCAGCACATGGGACGCTGAGACAGGGCCTCACTATAAATTCAAGATTAGTTAGACTAGGCTACAGTGAGTCCCAGGTCCATGTAGGAATATATAACAAGACCCCATCTCTCTCTCTCTCTCTCTCTCTCTCACACACACACATACACACGTACACACAAAACCAGGATTCATGCACTTAACCCTTACGTTTGGGAGGCTAAGGGAGTAACATCATGAGTTCTAGGCCAGGCTGGGTTACACAGTGAGTTCCAGGTCAGCTGGGCTAGAATGAAATGCTACATCAAAATAGGGGGTATGGGGGAGCAAGCTCAGCTGATAGAGTGTTTACTTCCCTCAGATCCATGTAACAGTGCTGGATGTGATGGCATTCACCTGTAGTCCCGGAGCTGGGGAGGTGGAGATAGGTGAACCCCGAGACTCTGTCAGCCTGTCTACCAGCCTCGTGGCTGAACAGCTAAGAGACTCTGTCTCAGAGTTGTTGGACAGGGTGCTTGAGGATGACATCTGAGGATGTCCTCTGGCTTACACATGCACCCATACACATAAGTGCATGCACGTATGCACCCCTACACGTGTGCATACGCATGCTCCCATGCACATATGTGTGTGCACGTATACACCCATACACATGTGCACACACACTTGCACACAAAAGCTGGTTATCTTCATATGTCAACACAAACCTACATCTGAAGCAAAATCCAAGAGAAAGGTGAGATGTCTAAGTTCACCCTCAGCTGCCGCTCTGTGCTTACAGGACCAGGAAGCTGCTTTCCACGGATGACGTGAGAAGCGGCCAGTCTTCCAGCCTTAAATAAACATGGAGTCTGTGCCGAATTAAAACGCTGCTCTCTGTAAGCCACTGGCTACATTGTGATGTCAGAGACAAAAGGCTCCGCTAGGACATGACTGAGCCTGGGGTTAGGGATCACTGTCTGCTCTGAAAGGGGCTCAGGTCCCACATGCTGAGGGCTCGGGAACATTTCTTCTCTTGTTTAAACAAGTCTTTCCTTCATGTCCATTGTGTTTGGCTTGGTGATTCTGTGAGAGATACTGAGATGGGGACACCATGCTTCACTCCATGGATTTTAGAGCCTACACTGGAAATGCCTGTGACAAACCTCTCAAGAGGCCATACAAACAGACACAGCACTGTGGTTTGAATGGGATATGTTGGAACATTTTGTCTCCAGCTGGTGGCACTTGAGGAACCCGTAGGAGAAGGGGGCCTAGCTGGGGGTCACAGCCCAGCCCTGCTTTCAGTCACCCAGTGAGAAGCATTGCTATACTTCCCAGCCACCTTCCAGTCCCATGACCCCCTTCCCACCATGATGCACTGTATTCCCTGAACTCAGAGCCAAAATGAACCCTCCGCCTATTAAGTTGTTTCTGTCAGATGTTTTGCCATAGTGACCAGCAAGGAAACTTATATAGGGCCTTGGGAGATGGTTCCATGGCTAAAGGCACTTACTTGTAAAGAAACTACTGCAGGGCTGGAGGGATGGCTTAGAGGTTAAGGCATTTGCCTGCAAAGCTAAAGGACCCAGGTTCAATTCCCCAGGACCCACATTGGCCAGATGCACAAGGGGGCGCACATGTCTGGAGTTTGTTTGCAGTGGCTAGAGGCCCTGGTGCACCTATCCTTCCTCTCTCTCTGTCTCTCTCCCTCTTTCTCTGTCAAATAAATAAAAATAAAATATTTTATTTAAAAAAGAAACTACTGCAGGTACAAATAGGCACCGGCGAGGCAGAGCAGCCTGTGGTGACAGATGTGGATAGGGCCCTGAGGACAGGACAGCTGAGGGAGGAGACTGGCAGAGCAGGGTGGAAGGAGTGAGTTGGAGACACTGCAAACGGGAAGCAGAACAGAGGACCTCACACAGGAGAGCTGCGGTGTGCTGCCGAGCCAGGACACCTGAAGGGACAGCAGAGACAAAGCTTGACACAGCGTTAGAGAAGAACGGGACGACAGGGAAGAAGGCTTTGAGCTCTAAGAAAGAAAGCACTCTCTGATGGCAGCATTGGAAAGCAATGTGACCCTAGTTGAGCTGTGAGGAAACTGTTCTTGGGACCTCCTGAGTTGCTGGAGGCAGTTGAGAGACCGGATGAGGGCAACAGATCCTGAAATCCTTGCAAAAGAAAACCAAGAAGGAGTAATGGAGTCTGACAGGCTCCAGGACCAGGAAGCTGGCTTAGCTTGCAAAGCCTGCAGGCCCACACTAGATTTCCAAGCCACTCACCCAAGATGCAAAAAGTGATGCAGACATCTGGTGTTCATTTTCAGTGGCAGGAGGCATAATGTGTGTGTGCACACACACAAATGTGCACACTCACTCCACAGACACGTGAAAATAAGTATTTTTTTAAAGAAAGCTTAGAATCACTGCCATGAATGGACATTTGGAAGTTACTGAATGCTGGGGAGATGGTTCCGGAACTGGGGAGACAGTACAGTTTGCACTATTTGGAAGAAGAAGGGGACCTATGGGAGGAGGGGTCAAGCGAGGGAAGCAGGATGAATAGAAGTGGGGTACCTGATACACATAGAAAATGTCATCATGAAATCCATCAGTTGTACAGTGAGTATGTTTTTCATACAAAAAGAGTCATATCACCATTTTCTACCATCAGAAGATATTGGTTGTTTCTTTAAACCTTGCCTCTGTAACCGTCATAGCAGCTACAGGCCACATGTGGCTTTTTAAATTAGCTAGAAATGAAATAAAAGGTGAGATTCAGCTTCTCCATAAAGCCAACCATGATTAAGCAATGAGCAGCCACGTCTGCTGAGCTGAGAGGGGCAGGCTGAGGAGGTGTCCATTGCTGCACAAAGTCCTCTGACAGGGCCGTATTAGAATCCAACCTGATTTCCTGATTTCTCCTAAGTGCAGAATTACTGGCCACATGAGGCAGTTTTCTCTAAAGGGTCAGCCATATTCCTCCCCAGCCACATCACATCTTGACAAATGGTTGACATGTATGTGAGCAACATCATCTGTGAAACCCCTGAGGCCTTGGACTCCAGGATAAAGGCCGGTATGATCCACCTTCCAGGGGACTTCACAGCCTAGCAGGCAAGAAGAAATTCAGGAGCTACAATTAGACAACATCCTATCTGTCCATTGTTCCAGACACACAAGGCAAGGGGACCCATCCATGCAGCAGGTTTAGGTGGCAGTGTATTCGTGAGACAGAAAACCAGAGGAGCAGCTTTACTAACCGGAGACATTTACACAGTCAATGTGGAACTGTGTGGGAAAGAAGCAAAATTGAGATCCCAAGGGAAAAAGTAAATTGTGGGACAGCGTTGATGGTACAAGACATGTACTGTGTAGTGACAGAAAGTGACACGCACTATTAAGGGGTAGTGGGCTGGCTTATGTTGATTGCCAATGTAACTGGTCCAAGAATCACCTAGGAAACAAGCCTTAATGATGGGTGGCACCATGCCATGGGGATCCTAGACTGGACAAAAAAGAGAGTGCAAGCTGTGCAGTGGCCTTCAGCCTTCTTCTCCCAGATACATCGATGTCCTCTACCTCCCATGTCTCTGTAGATGTAGGTATATACATGAATATGTATCTATACATAGACACACACACATACACATATATATGCACATGTATATATACCTATACAAACACCATGTGATACAAAGCTCATCTGCTCAAAGATACCCAAAGCCTGCCCACAAGTCAGGGAAATTCATCTTAGTTTAATTGATACCTCCATTTGCCATTCAGAATTGAGTACAGATAAGACAAACTAAATTTCTTTTTTTTCCTTTCTTTCCCCAAGGTCCCTGGGAAGAATGCTAGAGAAATGTGTTGGAATGATGATACAACAAGGGGCTGCCAGCACTCAGAAGACCTTGCTACCGCCCGCTGCCTTGTTGCAAGGGTGGGGGTGGGAGTTGCCACTTATGGATTTTTCCAGGCTGCTGACTTGTTAGCAGTTTACCATGAATAAGCACGGACACTGACATTCCTATTCTCTTTAGTTATTGGCACAGGGACTTGTTCCAGCAAAGCCCCCATTCTCAGGACATCAGCAAGTATTTAAAGGGGAATGGGGGAGATAGCTAAGCTGGTAAAATGCTTGCCGTGCAAACTAAAGGGCTGGAGTCCAATTTCTAGAACCGACGTCAAAAACTGATGAGCATGGTGGAGCACACCTAGAGTCCTAGAACTGACGAGGGTGATCTCTGGCCAGTCAGTCCAGCCTAGGAAGGGGAGTTTCAGACCAGTGAGAGACACTGTCTTTTAAAAGAAGGACAATATTCTTGAGGAATGACACCAAGGTTGTCCTCTGGTCTACCTGTACACACGCACCAATATACACACAACATACACGTACATGCAAAAAAGTATTTAAAGGCAATTTTGATGATGACTGCCTGGTGGACTCCAGTCTCCCCCTCAAAGATCAGAAATCAGTTTATCAAACAGAGTTCAGGACATCATTGGAAACCAGCACGGCAGACTCTAGCCAGGCCGGGGCTCTCCAGCAGGGAGGGGAGTCACCTCCTATCCCCACCACCAGGCTGCTTCTTGCTATCTGTCTCTTCCCCACAACCGTTCTCCCTCTCACCTAGAAGTACAAAAGCTAATCCCCCAGTAACTCCAGACCTCTGAGCAAACCTGTCCCATGGAACAATGCATATACAAATATTTTTGATTATGAGTATTTTTAGGTTTATTAACACTGTTTTAGAGCCTTTTCATCCATGTCTCTCATTATCAATGGTAGCTATCACGCATGGCGTTCGCCTGTGGATGACATCTGCACGCACACTAGCTTGTTTAATCCTCCCAAGAACTCCATGAGGCAGATCCTGCTATTTTCACACTTGTGAAATCTGAGGCTTATGGAGATTAACTTAATGAAATCTACACGGGAAGTGAACGTGCAGGATCCAAACCAAGGCAGATTGCCTCCAGAACCTACGGTCTTCCTGCTAGGCTAGAATGCAATTGTAATATTGAAGTTTGGGGGGCATGGTATTTTTCAGAGCAAGGAATGACATATTCAAATATCTGGGAGGGGAGGGAAAGAGAAGGAAAAGGGAGTGGGGGAAATGTGGTCAAAATACATTATATACTTACATAAAATGACCTTATGAAACCCAATACTGGGTACAATTAACATACATCCATTTAAAAGTAAAGCAGTTAGGCTGAGGAGATAGCTCAGTCAGTAAATTTATAAAGTGTTTGCCTCACAAGCCTGAGGATCAAAGTTTGACTCCCAGGACCCATGTGGAAAAGCTGGGAAAGGGGCTGAAGCGATGGCTCAATGGATAAAGACACTTGCTCGCACAGCTTAACAGCCTGGGTTTGGTTCCCCAGTAGCCATGTAGAGCCAGGCACACAAAGAGACGAGTGTATCTGGAGTTCAGTTACAGAGGCAGTGAGCTCTAGCCTGCCCATTCTCTCTCTCTTAAACAAAGCTAAAGGCTAAGAAAGAAAGAAAGCTGGGAAAGGGGCTGGAAAGATGGCTCAGCAGCGAAGAGCACTTCCTGTGCAATCATGAGGGCACCAGAAGCCGGAGACCAAACCCCTCTAGTTCAGCCTCCAGCGCCCACATAGACAGCTGAGAATGTCCACACTCATCTTTAGCCCCAGTCCTGTGGGAGCCGAGTCTGGAGAACCCTGGGGCTCAGGCAAAAGCAGCAATCTCTGGGATCAGTAGGAGACTCCAGCTCAGGTCAAAATGAGCCGAAGAAGATGGTGGGGGAACACCCAACCAGGTTCCACTCTGGCAACTCCAAGTGAGTACACTCTGCCACAGGTGAGTGCATGGGGTGCCACATACACATGTATAACACACACACGCGCGCGCACGCACACTTGCAGACACATGAAGGTACACACACATATACAAGCAGTTAAAAAATATCTCCCAAGGTAATAAGATGGAGAATGGAATTTCAAAGGGGAAAGTGTGCGGGAGGAGGGAGGGAATTAACATGGGATTTTTTTTATAATCATGGAAAATGCTAATAAAAATTTTTAAAAAAGGAAAAGAAAAAATATCTCCCACTTTAGTCTGGGGGTATTTAGGCTCAGTGGTAAGGCACCTGCCTAGTGTGTGCAAGACAGCACAAAGGGCCCCACCACCACCAAAACATGACTATCAGCAAAACTAAGTCCCCCTAAATCTTCTGCTTCTGAGGAAAGGAAACCAAGGCCACAGAATCACCGATTCCAGTCACCTGGGAGTATAGTGCGCCTCAGATCCAACCCAACTGCTTACTTTCCCTTAAACACTTTTTACTTGCACCAGCCTGGTGCCACACGGATGCACCCCTGAAATCCCTGGACTCTGGAGGTGGACCAGAGGGATCAGGGTTCAATGCTAACTTGGGCAGCACAGTGAGTTTGAGATCAGCATGGGATATATAACAACTTGACTCAAAAAACTTCCCCCCAAAAGACGTTCCGCCCCAAATAAGAATGGTTTGTACCACCCTCTCTAGACATAGTATTTGACACTCCGTGAAAGGGGAAGTGTGAAGAAACCTTATGAATCATCAGGGCTTCGTGGAATCTTGACGCAGAGGTCCTGAGCGTCCGTATGCTGATCAGCACATACCCAGCGCCCTGCTGCTTTGGAACATGGACCAGCATTTGCACATGAGCATGGATTGGTAGAAACCACATCCACATTACCTTCAGGGGACCTGGGTAGCATTGTATCAACAGCCCACACTCCATTATTCTATGGACTGAGTATAAAATCTCCTGGGCTCCCCTGTGAGGTCTGCCATCTTGGATATACTGTATCAGTCTCAGCATCTTCATCTATAAAATGGCACCCCAAACGGTTCCAGTAGAGATTCAAAGACCACACACCGAACAGCAAAGGCTCATGGAAGTTCATTTATCTTATTAATCTCATTGCTACTGGAGAAGACACCCATCCACATGGCATGAACAGGCACTAAGACAAACCCACTGAAAATTACAGATGTTTCACATCTTTCAAGAACTTGGCCTTTGAATCCACTTCTCAGATTTTGTGAGGGACAATTAGGTCCTCCTCCTCTGTGGCCATTCAGAAGCGCAATAACTTTATGTTTTGGGTTTTTTTTCTCACTTTGGTAACTAGGCAACTGACAGCCTTTCCATAGCAATGAACACACTCCTAATGCCTCACTCTGATTCATGTCAGCGTGTGGCAGGTCGGACAGCTGAGTCATCTGTACTTCCTGAAAGGCACAATTAGAGGCTGTGGCAATTGTTCCCCAGGTATCAGCTGAGTTGGGCATAGATGCAGACTCTGAAGCTCTTAGAGGCCCCTTTGGGACTGAGGACAAAGATGTCACTGAACTTCAAGGGGCAGCTCTAGTCCTGACTCCTTTGACCTGTCCCTGAGTGGCCCTGGTCTCCATAACTTCCTTATTTGTGAAATGAGAGCTTCAGAGGGGAGAGCCCCGTGAGAAGTCCTTTGAGCTAAATTTCTAAGACCTGTCAGGCCAGAAGTCAACGATTATTCTGGGGAGGAGACATGAGCCAACCAAGAAGAAAGGGTGTCAGGTGCTGCTGGGGATCTTTCAGGGGGGATGTTTGTCCCTGAAGAGCCCAAGTCCATTGACACGGGCAGCGTCTGGAGGCCCGTGCCCAGGCTCCCTGTGCCCGTCTGCAGTGGGGATGGACATCACCCTCACCAGACCTTAGAAGACGTGTTCTCACATGTAAGAGAGCAAATCAAAGAATGATCCAATCACCAATGTGCAGCAGAAGAAAGCCTTAAAAAGTCAGAATTCCTATAATTTATAAACTTTGGGACTGTGAAGATGATAAAAACCACCACCACAACATAAAAGAGCTCTTCGGAATTAAACATTATGTCAGGAGAGCAATGAGTGGGAGGAGCCATGGTGTGACCATACAGGCCCAGAAGGTCGTGTGTTCAGCGCTTGTTTCCCAGCTGACTGGACACCCCAGACAGTGGGACCTCACGAGAGGAAATAACTTACTGGGGATGTGTCCTTGGGGCCATACCTTAACCTAGCTCCTTCCTGGAGTCTCTCTTTCTCTGTTTCTTGTCTGGCTATGAAGTAAGTAGCCACCACATTTTACTTTACCTCTTGCCCTAGACCACAGAGCCAAGGATCATGGACTCAAATCTGTAACATCATGAGATCAAAATAAATCTTTTCTCCCTTAAGTTGTTTCTGTCAGGTATTTTGTCACAGAACCAAAAATGTCACCAATTCAGAAGGGTTACAAAATAAGTTTGATGGCTGGGGAGGTGGCTCAGCAGTTAAAGGCACTTGCTTACAAAGCCTGACAGCCCAGGTTCTATTCCCCAGTATCCATGTAAAGCCAGTGGCACATCCATTTGGAGTTCATCTGCAGATTATTCCAGGAGGTCTGAGTAATAGGTGGGCCAAAAGAAGAAAAGAGGTAAACATTGGGGAGGGGAGAAATTATCAAAAACATAGTAACAATATATTTATTATCTGAATGAAATGAGTGTATAGATAATGATCCACCTATACCCAGTAAAATTAACCTTAAAAAAGAATTACAAATTCAAGTGATATTGTTGTAAATTATCAGAGATCAGTATACTTTAAGCATACTAAATTAATAGTCAAAAATAAAAACCATGGGCTAGAGAGATGGCTAAGCAGTTAAGGCACTTGCCTGCAAAGCAAAAGGACCCAAGTTCAATTCCCTAGGACCCACGTACGCCAGTTGCACAAGGTGGTGCATGCATCTGGAGTTCATTTGCAGTGGCTGGTGATCATAGTGTGCCCATTCTCTCCCTCTCTCTCTCTCTCTCTCTTTCTCTCTCTCTCTCTCTCTCTCTCTCTCTCTCTCTCTCTCTCTCTCTTTCTTACGTGCCTTTCTCTTTCTCAAATAAATAAATGATATATTTTTTAAACTACACAAGATAGGGAGTTCAGAAAGCTTCCCTCTGTCTTCTCCATGGAAATAGTATGGTCTTACTTAGCGCGGGCAGGTGTGCCTTCCAAAGCTGGAGAGAAGGTGGTTTTCTCCACAGAGCTCTATGCTGTACTCTAGTAAGTCTCCTGTTGCGAACAGGTTAGCACTGTTTTGCAATTACCATCCTGATCTTGTATCATTTCCCAGGTAACTACTGAGGGATGAAGTTCAACAAGATGAAGAAGAAAAGAAAAGAGAGAGAGAGAAAGAGAAATGAGATCAGGAAACAGAGAAGCCATTAGAAAAGAGAGCTAAAGGGTTCTCCAGAGATGAATGAAGCTCTGGTCCAGGTCTGGAGAGAGATAATTCAAACTGGAGCAGAGCCCATGGCAGGGACTCCCTCAGGTGGTATATCTGGGGAAGATTTGCATCTCATCTGTTGGGGGTGTAGGCTAGATTCAATATGCGTTTGAAAAATAAGCAAATGTTGAAAATCATCTCATTCAGAATGTCAGGTGCCATAAACAGAAAAGAAATTCACTTATAATATAAAAAGAAATACACACATAATATGAAAACAAATGATTTACACAGGCTCATATTTTTAAGCTTGCTATAAGAGTCTTTTATGGAGCCAAGCTAATAAACATCTAGAAAGTGATTTACTATCAAGGTGATATGGAGACATGAAGCTCATCGTATTAGTCATATTTGGGAACTAAACCATCATCTGCAACACTGGAAGATATTCAGATTAAGCTTTCATGAAAGGAGAGGGATGAGGGAGGGAGAAAGGAGGAGAGGGGGAGGGAGACAGGGAGAAGGAAAATGAAGTAGAGAGACAGAAGGAGATCAGTGCGGCAGGCTTTCATGAAGAGCAACCCAGAGGTGAAAGATCGTGGGTTAAACAGCAAGAACCTTAACGAACTATGAGGTTTTATTTTTTTTTTTAAGAAACAAACATTATTGTGATAAAAATAAAGATGAAAAGAAAAGGAGCATTAAGGGCAGGTTGAAAGAATAATAGCTAACATTATTTGGTCCACTTTACATGCATTAACTCATTTTCTGTTCTAATAATCTTGGGAAGTGGCTGCCATTACTATAATGCCTGTTTTTTAGACTTTCTAAAGCCTTAGAGACCTAAGTAAGCTGCCCAAGGTGGCACAGCTGGAAGCAGCAGCAACAGAGGTCTAAAGCACTACTTCAACATCTCTGCTGTTCTTAAAAGGAAACCATTTACACAAATCCTAAAACATTCCTTGGTGAGAGTTCCTGCAGGCACAGCCTCCCTGGAGCTGCTCTGAGGCTGAGCCCCACATAGAGGGCAGGCAGCTCAGTCCCAGGGCTCTCTGCCTTACGTGTCTATGCATTATCTTAGCGGAAAGAATTATCCGACATGGCCATTAAAACGTTTCCACAATGCACCCCACTATGCCTAAACAACAGCAGCTTGCTGACAGGCAGTGCTGAAAACGCGCTCTAACTAGCTGACTGTACCAGTGAGGTAATTAGAACTGGGACGAGAAAGAAACACATGGGCTCAGGGGTGTCCCCAAATCAAAGTGAGATTTTTTAAAAATTAATTTATTTTTATTATCATGCAAAGAATTAGATTTCATTATGGTTGTATTTCAGACAAATGTTGTGCTTCATCTCTTCCCTGCCCTCTTGGGCTTCTCCCACTCAGCCTCCTGTCCATGTTCATGCTGTCTCTCCCTCTTCCTCCACCCTTCTCGTCATCTTCTCCACCTCCTGCTCTCCTGAGTCCTCCTCTGAGCTTATTCTCACATCCCCTTCGATACAAGCTTTAAAAAAGTTAGGTTCCGCATATGAGATTTTTATCCTTCTGGGCCTGGGTTACCTAACTTAGAATAATCTTGGTCAATTCCATTCATCTTTCTGCCAATTTCAAGATTTGTTTTTCTTTATAGCTGAGTAAAAGTCCATTGTGGATATGTACTGTATCTTCACTATTTATTAATAAGGTGGTGGACATCTAAGCTGCTTCCCTTTCCTAGTTGTTGTGAATAGAGCAGCAATAAACATGGATATGCAAGTATCGCTACAGTAAAGTACAGAGTCCTTCGGGTATATGCCCAGGAGTGCCATATCTGGGTCATATAGATCTATTTTTAGTTTTCTGAGAAACCTCCACACTGATTTCCATAGTGGCTGTGTCAGTTTACACTCCCACTCAAGAGCAAATAAGGGTTCCCTCTCCCCACACCCTTGCCAGCATTTGTTGTCATTAGTTTTCTCTTGCTGGTAGCCATTGTGACTGTGGTGAGATGAAAACTGAAAGTACTTTTAATTTGCATTTCCCTGATGACTAAGGCTGTTGAACGCTTTCCAAAAATGTTTGTTGGCCATTTGTGCCTCTTCTTTTGTCAGCTGTTCATTTCATTGGCTTGGGATCATTTTTTAATGTGTGTATGTGTATGTGTGTGTGTGTGTACACATACACATTCATGAGTGTGCACATGCTCGTACACATGAACATGCAGAAGCCAGAGGACAGCCCCTTTATGAGATGGGGCCTGTCACTGGCTGGAAGCTCACCACTGAGGCTGGACTTGCTGGCTAGCGAGCCACAGGGATCCTCCTGACTCCAACCCCCCTGTTGTGTTTTAGGCACATGCCACCATGCCAGGCATTTACATGGGTGCTGAGTACTGAACTCAGGACCTCATGCTTATGATGCAAGCACTTTACTGACTGAGCCACTGCCCCAGCCCCAGAGTGGTATTTGCTATCATTTTAAATAGACCACACACCTACACTGGATTTAAGAAAATAAAGATTTAATTCCATCTTCCCAGTCTCTAAATGTGGAATCAGTTGATACAAAGTCAAAGAAAACATGATAAGAGAGAAGAAGCGCTGGCTGCATAATTTAAGTATATTTAACTCAGATTACAAGAGGATCCACCTGGAGAGAAAATAAGAGACACATGAAAGACTCCTGCCGTGTGGGTTCTCCTTGAACTGCTGTGAGCTGTTGAGTGAAAATACCGTCTTCTCAGAGGGGGATTTGCATGAAGTCTGAAGCTATGAGGTCAATACTGCATGCTTTCTATCCTGAGAATCTGTATTTACGTGTGTATGTGTGTGTGTCGTGGAAATAGAAAGCAGACCCTGAGGACTAGTGAGATGGCTCAGGGTTAAGTGCACCCTCTGTGCAAGCATGAGGGCTCTGGGGCCTGAGGCTGCCACAGTTGGAAGCTCCGCGACCCACATAAGCAGTGGGTTTGGCCATGTTCACCTGTAACCGCAGTCCTGCACGAGAGCAAAGACTCCAGACCTCAGAGTCCCACACGCCCTGGAATCAGTAAACAGACTCTGGCTTAAAACAAGACAGGGCAGAAGAGCAATGGAGCAGGACACCTAAGGTTCCTTCCGCTCTGGCCACTACAAGGGAGCCTACCCCCTTGCTCTGAAGGAGAGTATGTGGGACACCACACCCACACACACCATACACACACATGCACGTGTGTGTGCGCACATGCCCACACACATATGCAAAGAAAGAAAAAGCCAAAGGGAGGAAGACACCTTAAGGGGAAAACGAGGTGGTGATGGAATAATTTGACATGAAAGCAGAGTGGGGCCCAAAGGGAACCAGAAGGGCAGAGGGGACTAGGAAGGGCAGTAGAGGGGTGTATAAGAACAAAGCATAATGGCGCATATGTACAAAACTGCCATAATGAAACCTATTTCTTTGTGTGATTGAATGGGATTCCCAAAGGATCACCTGGCCTTAGTAACAGTCTTCTATGTGACATGTCGCTCTCTCATAATGCATGCTCCTCTTTCAGGATAGCAGCTCAGGTAGGACTGCTCACGATGCCATGAGCTTGGGAGAACGCGGGAGGGCCACGCAGCTTGTCAAGCCTGCATCACACCCCTATAGATTAAAGTTTCAACTCAGTTCTTAGGGTGATAGCACTGGGGGAAGAGGGGCAACGAGCCTGAGGAAGTCAGAGAGGAGGGGACAAGCAGGAAGCTTTTGGGGTCACAGAGAGTGGCAAGTCAGTACCCTGGAGGTGGAAATTGCATTCCCAGAACTTTCTGCATAGTCTCAATTATAATAAAAGATCTTGGTGACAGAACACGTGTCATTCCTACTGTTCACGGCATGTTGTTACCAGGGTTAGAAGAAAATCTCACAGGCTGTGGTTCAGGCTCGTGGGTGGAGCCTTTTATTTCCTTCTATAATTCAGCCGAGAGAACTGGGGGTTCTGCATAGCTTTTAAAGTGAGGGAAACTGCGGAGTTTTGTTTTAACTTGGAGGAATGTTGAACACTGGCCCTCTTACTGTCTGGATGAAGTGGTCACTAAAAAATCCAGGTGGCAATGATTGCTAGAGACAGGAGGTCAGTGACCTTGAACTTCTCCCATCGAGTATTAACCAGACTCTACCCAGCTTAGCTCCTAAGATGAGACAAGTTCAGGGTGGTAAGGGCATAGATGCTAGCAAAGTGACCTTGAACTTCTCATGGAAGTTCAGAGTTAGATGAGGGAGGAATTCTTGGAGCAACTCTACTCTGTCAGTAAGAGGAAGGATCAAAGTTAAGGGAGAGTAGGTTGTAGACATGGCTTCTCAAGTTCGTAGCCCTGAGGCTGGCTAAGTTTCCATAGAAATATTGAACAAATGCAACAGTTATAGATGTTTTGTGAAATTACTCTGTGTTTTCAAAATTAGGTTTGTATGAAGGGTATTATTTATGAATCCAATTCTGTTCTAAATGAAGTCCTGCTTTCCTCCATAATGGCATGCTTGTTCTAGTGCCAGATCAATCAAGGGCTATGCAAAGGAAGAACGGGCACACTCTGTTTGCTCTGACTTTTGTTAAGCTTTTTTCTACATCATCATGTAACAGGTTTCATGATTGCA
The DNA here is from genome assembly GCF_020740685.1 of Jaculus jaculus. NCBI lineage: Eukaryota > Metazoa > Chordata > Mammalia > Rodentia > Dipodidae > Jaculus > Jaculus jaculus. Next base: position 11,340,997 of record NC_059106.1, on the reverse strand, counting down.
AAAAGTTTTCTTGTGCATGTTTGTACATGTTTGTATGCATGGTTGTATATATGTGGGCACATGTGTGTGTGTAAAAATGCACGTGCACAGGTGCTCATGTGTGTAAAGGCCAGAGAACAGCTTTGGGCATCATTCCCACTTTGATCACTAGTTGATCTGGAAGTCACCAACTGGGCTATACTGGAGTGGTGGTTTGATTCAGGTGTCCCTTCATAAACTTAGGTCTTCTTAATGCTAGTCTCCCCAGCTGACAGCAATTGGAAATTAAAGGCCCCTGGAGGCAGTGTGTTGTTGAGGGCAGGCTTATGGGTGATATAGCCACTTTCCCCATGCCAATGTTTGGCACACTCTCCTGTTGCTATTGTCTACCTTATGTTGGCCAGGGGGTGATGTTCACCCTCTGATCATGCTATCATTTCCCCCTGCCATCGTGGAGCTTCCTCTCAAGCCTATAAGCCAAAATAAACCATTTTTTTTCCCCAAAGCTGCTCTTGGTTAGGTGATTTCTACCAGCAATGCGAACCTGACTGCAACAGTAAAGTTGGTACTGAGAGTGGGGTTGCTGATAGACACCTGACTGTGTTGCTTTGGCCTTTTGGAGTAGATTTACAAGAGGAATGTGGAAGGATTTTAAACCTTGGCCTAATAGATGCCTTGCAGTGCTGTAAGTACAGCTTGATGGACTGTTCTGGTCAGAGCTGAAAGACCTGAATGCAGTAAGAACTATGGACTGTGAGGTTTGGCTTGTGAACATGAAAAAAGCTGTGACTGGACTGGGTTAGAAACAGTTTGTGTGAGAGGCCTGCTGTTGTGCCCATTTCCCGAGAACTTGTGCAGGGTTGCATTGTGTAGAAATGCATGATGAGCAGAGGGTTATGGCACAGAAAGAAATCTTTAGGCCAAAACTGCTGCTTGTTCACTGCAATTGAGAGATTACAACCCTTCAGACTGGGCCAGCTGACCTGCATTGGGAAAAAAGAAAGAATGCAGACTCTTTTGAAGGGGGCTGAATGCTGAAGAAGTGTCCTGTTCTTCAAAGTCTGCTTTATTCCCTCCTGGAGTAACAGACTGGCATGCTACCTTGTATTACAGTGTAGAAGAAATACAGGGTGGGGGGGGAGAAATACAAGAAAGAGAGGTTCATTGAGTTTTCAACATGGTTTTGTGGTTTGTAAATGGCCATGGACAGTGTGAAGCAGGATTGCCTGCATGGAGACCCAGTGGAGCTGTGAGGGTGGACTGTGGATTGCCGTTGAGACCCAGTGGAGATAATGGGACCACAAGATGGCTGCTAAGGAAAGCTTCTGGCCCCAGATAGTTTTCCAGGACTGTGAGTAGCCTAGTTGGAGGGGTGGAATTGGGACTCCAGAGATGTTGTTAGTTAGAATTATTGGACTTGGAAATTTGTCACTGGCTAGAGTTGTTGGACTTGAAGCTACAGAGTTTGATGTTTGCCCTGGTTGTTTTAAACCTTGTATTGGTTGAATATTTCTTTGCTATGCCCAACAGCATCTTTTGTAGTATGAATGTTTATTCTGTGCCATTATGGGATTTGGGGGGATTTTTTGGTATTATGGCTCAGTTTAAAGATCTTGGACTATGGGGATGTTTGAACATCATAGTGATTGATAAAAACTATGGTGACTTTTAAAGTTGGATGAATGCATTGCATTTTAAATCATGTATGGTTACCAGTTTATGGGGGCCAGGGGCAGAATGTGGTGGTTTGATCCAAGTGTCCCTCATAAAATTAGGTCTTCTGAATGGCAAGTGGAAATTAGTCTTCAGGAGGCAGTGTATTGTTGGGGATGACCTTATGGGTGTTATAGCCAGTTTCCCAAATCAGTGTTTAGCACACTCTCCTGTTGCTGTTGTCCACCTTATGTTGGCCAGGGAGTGATGTCCACCTTCTGCTCGTGCCATTATTTCCCTGCCATCATGGAGCTTCTCCTCAAGCATATAAGCCAAAATAACCCCCCCCTTTTTTTTTCCTAAAAGCTGCTCTTGGTCGGGTGATTTCTGCCAGCAATGAGTACCTGACTACAACTGGCTAGCCAGCATGCTCAAGGACCTTGCTGTCTCAGCCTCCCCAGTGCTGGGACCACAGGCTCACACTCCCCCCACTTCATGTGGGTACGGCAGGTGGAAGCAAGTGCTTTGCCCACCAAACCATGTCTCCAGCTCCTGCAAAAAATTTACAGTGTATTTTTGGATTGTTGAGCAACACAGGGAGTGCTGGCATTTGATCTCAGAGAAGTGTTCACGCAGTTCTGAGGGCTGTCGTTGCTGGTATTTGATCCGAGAGAAGAGTTCACAAGGGGGCTGTTGCTGCTTTCTGTACATTTCCTCACCAGGCTCTGCATATGAGCACACAGCAAGTGCTGGACGGTACAGCATGCCCTGAAGTCCCTGCCCACATGCCTGTTCCAGGTCATCTCCTGTTCTAGATCATGGCTCAGCTCCAGGATTCCCAGCATCCCCAGCCAGATCCAGTCTTCTTGTTCCTGTCTGCTCTCATGCCACCGCAAGCTCTCCCTTATGGCTCTCTTCACATAGCTAAACCCATGGACAGTATAGGCCACTGTCAAGCTCTCCCCTCCCGTCAACGTTTGGATAGAAAATTCACCCACTATGACTAATGTGTCGAAGGGGTGGTCACCAGCCAGTGGTGTATGGGGAGGTGGTGGAACTTTTAGTAGCTGTGGCCCCGTGGAAGGAAATTAGGTCATTAGTGGCGTGTCTTTGAAGCGGAAATCTGAACCCAGGTCTCCTTGATCTTTCCTTCTAACTGCCATGAGGTGCAGGTAGAGCAGGTGACTCCCCACAGTGACTACTATTGATAAAAGGAGAAACATTAACTCCAAAAAAAAAATGCACGAAAGGAAAAACATAAACTCTGCTGGCCATGGTGGTACAAGCCTTTAATCCCAGCACTCAGGAGGCAGAGGGAGAAGGATCGCTGTTAGATTGAGGCCGCCCTGAGACTACAGACTGAATTCCAGGTCAGCCTGAGTTAGAGTGAGACCCTACCTCAAAAAACCAAAAAACATAAACTCTGAATTAAAGTCCTTTCCAACAAAAAGAGAATTAGCAATTTTGCATTGTTTTAAGGGGCATGCTTTAAAATGTGAATAAAAAATATTTTTATTTTAGGATATCACCTGTGCATGAATATTTTCCTTGACTTACTTTTGTTGTTTTCAGTAAGTGAGTGAGGTGAGACATTCTTGAATTTGTCTCCTGCCAGATCTAAAAGGATGTTGATTAGCAAAAGGCTACACAGCTGGTCTCAGTAAACTCACTGTGTTCAGACCTAACATTTTCCAGCTATGGAAGTAAGGAAGGGAAATGTAATCTAATCCATGTTTTAGTTTCCTCTCTTTCAATATGAGGAAAGGAAAGGTATTATTTAGTAGATTTGTCATAAGGATTAAATTTGATAATTCTTCATAAATGGTAAGAAAATGCTTGGTCCAAACCAAGTGTCCAAAGAATATGGCCTACTGTCATTTCATTACAATAACCACCATGGCCATTGTTACTGTCAACAGCACAATGTGAAATGAGCTTGGCTCTCCCACTTGTTTCAGTCTATTACATAAATCACAGCCATAAACAAAATCTGATTTCACATAAATGTGAAGATGTAAACACAACTTACTCCATTTGGAAACTCTTGGCTTTTTTGCCTGTGTATATGGTGTGTGTGTGATTGCATGTTTATATGTGTGTGGGCATGTGTGTGCAGATGCTCATACACATGTATGAAGGTCAGAGGTTCATGTTAGGGGTCTATCTCAGTTACCCTGCACTTGATTTTTTTGAGAAAGGGTCTTTTTATGTACCCGAGCTCACTGATTTAGCTAGACTAGCGGTCCAGAAAGCCCTCGGGCTCTTCCTGTTTCCACCTCACCAGCCCCGGGATTACAGTGTGTGCTGCTGGGCCCAGCTTCCATGCGGGTGTGGGAACTGAGCTCGGGTCCTCATGCTTGTGAGGCAAACACTTTATTGGCTGAGATATCTCCTCGGCCTGTTTTGGTTTTTGAGATAAGGTCTCACTCTGTAGCCCAGGCTGGCCTAGAACTCACAGCAATGCTCCTGCCTCAGATCCCTGCACCCTAAGACTATAGATGTGAGCCACGACACCCAGCTCAATTCAAGCTGAGAGTGCTTGCATGTCCTCAGCCTTCAGTTCCGTGTCTCACCTTCACCTGGGAGGAACGAAAGGAGAACCAGTTCTGGCACTTTGGGCTTCTGGGGAACAGGAAATCCCAGCACACCAAGAGCCCACAAGCAGTGAGGGTGAGGGAACTGCAGGCCTCGACGATGGGAACTGTGGATGGAGGGATGTGGTGAAGACACAGCAGGGCCGAGGCCCCGTGGCCCTGGGTTCAGTCCTGGCAGCCTTTGTCCCCATTGTCCCAGGAGGATGTGAGAGCCAGGCTCTTCCCTGTGGAAGTGCAGATGCCATCTCAGCATCTGCCAACTATCAAGAGCCAAAACACATCTGCTGGATGGGGGAACTGCACTCCCCCTGCTGTGGACCTCTCCTCTGTGCATGCCATGGGCACTGCCATTATGAAACCAGAGCGACTGGGATTCCCTGTACTTGTAAGAACCTCACAGGATTAACATCCCTTCTAAGAGGTGGCGGGGTGGGAGTGGGGGATGGGCACACCCTCACATGAGATGAAGCCTCTGGCCACCTCCAGCCTCCTCCCCAGCTGCACGTAGTTTGCCCAGCTGCACTGGTTCCAAGAGGTGCTGGAGTAAAGGAGGGGAAATGTTCTCGTGGGGGGGGGGGAGGGTCTTCACTTATATGGTCATCATCCATGGGGTTTTCAGTGAGTCACCTACCTTCTTTAAGTCACCCCTCACTCATGTTGCTGAAGGTAACCCCAATTAGCTTATGGGTCCAACCAAGGTAGACCTGGGTGGAACGATTTACCTGGTCTGCTGACCGTGAGCTGCCTGGGGTGAGTAGACATTTGCTAATGACGCCCTAGGAAAAGCAACACAGCACCCCACATTGCTCCCAACTATCACAGAGGTGCACAGCTACTGAGTCAGGGAAATGAGTGACAAGACAGAGCTGCCGTGTGTCAGGAATGCAAACACACTGGCCTCCTTCCCCCACCCCGTCAGCCAGGAAGCTTAGTAACTTTGGAAAACGGGACACCTGGGGAGTGCCAGGTGGGGAGGGGATAGCTTTGTCTTCTCTCAGGTCCCCCAACCCACCCCATCCTCGCCAAGTCTCCTGCAGTTGATAGTGATGAACGATGCCACCAGCTCCCTCACCTGACACATGGTAGAACAATGAGCCAGCGCTCTGCGGGAGGGTCTCCATGCTCCCAGCGGGGCTCTGCACGGTAGATTGTAAGACCCGTGACTACTGCCTTCCACAGCCGCGGATCCAGAGTGCCATCCCTCCAGCAGAGAGAGCTGCGGGCTTTTCCACCTGTTGTCCCTTCACCTGGCTTGCCTGAAGGTGAGATGAGATACCCAGCCACAGAGCACAGTCTATTTAACATCGGTCCACTGGGGGAGGTCCCTGCGAGATGAATGAGCCTGCTGCTATCTGTCAAACCAGGAGACAAAGGCTCTGCCAGCCATAAGGACGAGGCGTCCTTTCTCTTTAACTCATATGCTGTCCAATGGCTTGTTTCTGTGTGGCCTCAACGATTTGCCATCTGCTTGCTTTTGTTATTCCTGTGGGCTTTGAAACTCAGATTGTGCTTCTGATCGTCAGGGCAAGGGAGTGAAAGATCTCCAAGTGGAGGGGTCTGAGGAGATGGCTCAATGGATCAAGGGCTTGCCACCCAAGCATGAGGACCTGACTTTGGATCCCCAGAACTGACATAAACCTAGATCTGTCTGTAATCCCAGAGCGTGAAGGTCAGATGGCCTGGCATACACAGTGGTGAGCCAGAGCCCCTGCTCCAAAGTGGAAAAAAGACAGACACCAGCTATTTCCCTGTGACCTCCACAACGTGCCGCACAATGCACGCACACGCCGGCACTTACACATGGACACCCACACCAGTTAAATCCTGAAAACGTGAAAGGAAACCATACAGAACCAATTCTTCCCTTTACAAGAGAAGAAACTAAAGCCAAGAGGCTGGGAATCTTCCAGAAACAAAGGGACTGACCCAGCTCTCCATCTACCACTTTCTGTGTGGCCTCTGCCCTGAATGGCACCATCCACTGCATTTATTTCTCTATAACCACACAAAACAGGTCAGTTTTCTTTCCCCTGCTTCCTGGATGGAGTAAACAGAGGTGACTGCCAGCGAACACCATCAACAATCACTCACAGGCGCAATGCACACGTGCAGGAGACCCGCTCACAGGCAGGGGCCCGGCTGCGGCCGAGCATCGTGGAGGTTTGGTGAAGGGAACCCGGTTGTTGGCAGGGCCGTCGTCCATGCTCTAGCCTCAGAGTCAGGGACAGCTTTAGGAAACAACCCGAGAGGCACATCTATCTGATGTGCAGTCTCTGCATAAGCTGCCCCTGAAAGCTGCCACATCACGTGTCTGTATGAAGGTCTCCTCGCAGAATTCGAAACCAGTGCAGCTGTACTGATGCCACAAAGTCAGCGTCTCCAGCAACCTCTGCAGGACAGGAAGCAGGCAGACCAATAGCATTTGGGCATGCTGGAAACTTGCGCTACTGACCCATGGGAGCCCACGCCCTCTGCTCCGTCCTACTCCCTTCTCCTCTTCCCCTTCCTTCCTACATCAGACCATTGTCCTGTTCATCCTAGCCACCACAATCAACTTCCCCAGAGTGCAGCTCACCCTACACTAAACATACGGACACCCTTAAGGACAGCCAATGGCAAGGCACAGAGAGAGACCTCAGGGTTGCTTGCTGCCTCTTCTCATTGCTGAATCTGCATAAAGCAGCAACGTGGGGCTGGGGTAAGGCGCTTGACCCACATGTGTGAACACCTCGGTTTAGATCCCCAACACCCATGCAAAGCCAGACAGTGCAGCAGGTGTCTAAACCCAGGGCGCCTATGGCGAGCAGGGAGCCGGGGTCAGGGGAAACCTAGACGTCCTCAGGCAAGCGAGCCTGGTGAAGGGAGCTATGCAGAGTGGTACAGGAGCACTGTGGGATGCACCTGCACGCATACACACACCAAAATACATACTTGGGGTGGAGGGATTGCTCAGTGGTTAAAGGCACTTGCTTGCAAAGGGTTCAATTACCCAGTTCCCAGGTAAAGCCAGATATGCACAAAGTGGCGCATGCATCTGGAGTTCATTTGTAGTGGCAGGAAGCCCTGGTGTGCCCATTCTCCCTTTCTACCTCTCTCTCTGCCTCTCTTCTCCCTCCCTCCATCCCTTCCTGTCGTAGCCAGCCCCATGTTGCTGGGATGAACTTCCAGACCAGGCACAGTTATGGAGGAAGGGATGTATTGACAATGGAGGGCAAGTTCTATGATGGCAGAAGAAGCTGGCCCACTTTCACAGGCTCAAGCAGAGAGCAGGAAGCCACAAGCCACCACAAGTTAGTAAGTGCACTTTATAGACTCCAAGCAAAGCTTCTGAACTTGCATGTCTTTAGAAGTCCAATCCACTCCCACAGCTCTGGGCTGGACCCTAAAATCCACCCACATGTGAGAATACACAGCTAACAATGCTGCATGCACACGTATGGGATTAGACAGCTAACACTGCTGCATGCACACGTATGAGATTAGACAGCTGCTGTGTGCACACATATGAGAATACACAGCTGACACTGCTGATGCACACCTATGAGATTCAACAGCTAACGCTGTTGCGTGCACATGTATGAGATTAGACACGTAACACTGATGCGTGCACACATGTGGGATTAGGCAGCTAGTACTGCTGTGTGCTCACGTATGGAATTACACAGCTCACAGTGCTGATGCACACATATGGGATTACACAGCTAACTCTGCAGTGTGCACATGTATGAGATTAGACATGTAACACTGTTGCATGCACACATATGTGATTAGACACGTGGGATTAGACAGCTAGTACTGCTGCACACACATATATGAAGTTACACAGCTAACACTACTGCGTGCACTCCTATGGGGTTAAAGTGAGTGAAAATAGAAAGCAAATTATAATGAAAAGAGATGCACCTTGATTTTGTTCAAGGAAAATCCAACTTGGTTCATAGGACAAGCACTCGAGTTGGCTTCACTTGGAACCAAACAGAAATCTGCTATGGAAAATCACAGCTACCTGCCCATGAGTGGGGCTAGCTTGTTGATGGCTAGAAAGTCAACATGCTAAGAGAAGCCTGCTGGAGGAAGTGTGTCCCTTGAAGTTTTTTTTTTTAATTTTTTATTTATTTATTTGAGAGCGACAGACACAGAGAGAAAGACAGATAGAGGGAGAGAGAGAGAATGTGCGTGCCAGGGCTTCCAGCCTCTGCAAACGAACTCCAGACGCGTGCGCCCCCTTGTGCATCTGGCTAACGTGGGACCTGGGGAACTGAGCCTCGAACCGGGGTCCTTAGGCTTCACAGGCAAGCGCTTAACCGCTAAGCCATCTCTCCAGCCCACCCTTGAGGTTTTAGAGTCCAGCCCCACTTGTTTGTTCTCTGTGTCTCTTTCCTTCCTCCCTGTTGCTGTGATGATGTGACACTGGCTTTCTGACCCGGCCATGATGAACTCCTCCACCCTCTGGAACTGTAAATTGAAATGAACACTTTCCTTCTCCAAGCTTCTTCTGGTCAGGCGTTTTGTCCTGACTATGAGAAAGTAACTAAGAGAGTTAAGCCGGCTACTAGAGACCCAACAGAAACCTGCTTTGCAAAGTTACTGCCACCTGCCCATGAGAAAGGTTGGCTTGTTCCTGGAAAGAGAATAGATTCAGAGAAAAGGAACACAGCAGTGAGGAAAGCCAAGAAGACACGCCACAAAGCACCTCCATAGAGCCAGAGTCTTGAACAGACACGTGGAAAACCAGGACGAAGTGTTAAATCTGTGAAACTATCCCTCCACTGTCGATGGTCCAGGCAAGTCTGCAGCCAGATTCTGAAGCGTTCCGGGCCAGTCATGCAATAAAAGGGCGGTGCACACTGGTGCAAAATACAACAGAAAAAAGACGAAACTTTCCCCACTGTCCAGCTGCACCATCCACCCCACGTCAGTGAGGAGCAGTGCCGACCTTGACCCCATTCACCGGCTACGCACGTATGCTCCAGCACCCCGTCTGTGCCAAACCCCGTTGGCAGCTGTAGGTCTCCTTTCCGCTCCACAAGGTTCCTGACAGCAAGAACCACACATTGCAAGACGGGGTAACCCTGACGCCCCCAGTCGGGTGCGGTGGACAGGCGAGTGCCTGGGCGTGTCTGAAAGCTGCTCTGCCTCCAAGGTCACTGTTGGGTGACACTCTGCTGATGTGTCAGGTTTGATGCAGCCATGCCCACGATTTCAGGCTTACTGGGCCACCTCTCACGCACAAACCTGGTTTCCTGGGTCCCTACCACCTCTCCTCAGAGCGGCTCAATTCTCCATGGCACCTTCTGCCAGCCAGGGAGAAGTCAAGTCCCAGGCCATGAGTCTCACAGACTGTAAACAGCACCATCAAGTCATATTATTATTCTGTACTGTGCAGGGGACAGGAGAGTGAGCCACTTGTACCTGATGACAAATGTAACATGTAAGTGACAATGTTTCCTTGTCTTAAAGAGAAGTCATTGCCACATGCAAGGAAGGTAGCAGGATGAGGGCACAGAGCACAGGCACAGTGGGGTGGGTGGCAAGGGGGAGCGGGTGGCTGAGTTAGGGCTTTCTTTAGGCAATGTTCAATTCTGCCACTTAGAAAATGGCTAAATAGCCCCATTGCCTGAATCCTACTTTCTGCATCTCTAAAACGAGGCACTAACAGCCAGCCATCAGACTTGATTGTAACACGATTACATAATGCATGTATTCACTATGCAGCCTCGTTCTATTACCTGCTCGCTCAAGTAATGTGCCTTAATCGAGAAACAGGAAACCAACGCCTCCATTGTCCATGCTGACCCTGGCCCTGAGCATGCTGTAATAATTGTAATGATGATGGTCACCTTTTTTTTGTTGTTGTTGGGCCACATGTGCCAGGCTCTGTCCTAAATGCTGTGTCTGGTTTGACCTACTTACTCCTCAAAGTGATTGTACGAGGTGGTCATCAGCTCTATCTACATCTTTAAGGAAGATAACGTGAGGAAACTGAGGCATGGATTGGATCTCAAAGCTGCAGACTGGGGGGTAGGGGTGGTTAACCTTCACTTTCTCCTTTCACCTTGGAAACGGGAGGCACTCTCACATGTGGACGCGCTCTCATTTGCAGAGCGTGGATAACGCCACAGCTCCCAGGAGCACACACCGAGCCACAGCGCTGCTTAATGAGCGGATGAGTCTTTGATGCAGATATTGACCCAGGGAAACTGAGGTAGGATTGAAAGTCCAGAAAGATAGCACCAAAGGTCACTGGCTTATCACTGCACCACCTCCACTTCCTGAGTCAGCAGCTACTGCCAAACAACGTCCCAGAGAAGCCAGGGCCAGCCCTGCAGTGACAGTGGCTAGCTGCCAGGACCCTTCCATCTCAGGGAGCATACAAACACACATATACACATGCACACATACACACAACACTCCCACATACCTGCCAATATACACACATGCATAAACTGCAAACACACACACAATCAAAAGGATACAAGCAGAAGCTCTCTCCTTGGCAAAGCTGTCGAGAAAGCCCAGGTAGGATGAACCTGTGGGCTTGGACACTTAATAGTATCCATGTCTTTAATGGTCTGTTTGAGCTGTCATAACAAACCACCACAGGCCAAGTGACTCCAGCAGACGAATTGTCTTTCTTAGTGTCCTGGAGACTAGAGTCTGAGGCCCGGCAGTGGCTCATTGGTCTCCCTGGAGACCCTCCTGCAGCTGTATGGCTGCCTCCTCCCTATGCCCTTCCTGGTCTTCCCTCTGCTCTGTGTCGCAGTCTCCATTCCAACATTTTTGCCTCTACGTGTGTCTGGGTCACTTGTGTGTGTGGATGTGTGCACATGTGTTAGGCTGTGTGAGGAGGCCACCTACTTCAGATGTCTTCCTCAATCATTCTCCTCACTTTATTCTTTGAGATGAGATGGAGTCTCTCCCTAACTCAGAGCTTACTGAGTCAGCTAAGCGAGCTATTCAGTGAGCCCCTGGGTCTGCCTGTCTCCGCCTCCCCAGTGCTGGGATTACAGGCATACACCTCCACACCTGGTGTTTAGGTGGGTTCTTGGGATCGGAACTCAGGTTCTCACTTGTGGGGCAAGCACTTAACCGCATCTCCTCCTCTCATCTGACCACAGCCAGGTTCCGCTGGCTCACTCTGAGCTCCTTCGCCTTAATTACTTCTTTAAAATCCTTGTCACCAAATTCAGTCACATTCAAAGGTGTGGGGTATTAGAACTTTGACATATGAATTTGGAGAGCTGTAGTACATTTCTTTGCTTTCTCTGTCTCTCTCTCCATATATACATATAGTATGTATGTATACTCATCTCACTGTAAGTCCTCACTACATCAAGTCCATGGCCAATCTCATGCACAAGCTGTATGCTTCAGACACGAGTGTGGTAGAAGTCTCATTCTGCCTCCACAGAGCAAGCTAGACTTTCCAAATACTGTCCTCCCTTAGACTCCTGGAGAGCGACTGGCTGCCAATGGTTTACATTACTAGCAGGGGTCACAGGAGAGGCAGTGCCCCAGCTGGCCAAGGTGTCTCCGCAAGGCTAAGCAGGACTGAGGCATAGGTCACCAGTGTCTGCCTGCCATCCTATTTCTTGGCTGACAGGCCCACTGTGCTGCTGACAGGTAGCAAATGGTACTGCAAGGGCGGTTTCCAAGTTTCCAAGCTACGCTTGTTCAGTCAAGCGTAGAACAGAAGTCACTGGGCAGGGCTCCCCACCACAGTCTCCACAGTCCACTTCAGGGATGGGAGAGTACTTCCCTCCCCAGCTCATGCCTCCTATCTGGAGGACGGACACACCCAGATTCCAGAAGCACAGAGGCACATGACTACCCTCAAGGGTGCATGGCAAGACGTCCCCTTAAGTGAGATAGAAACAGACTCTTGCGGTCCGTCTATGTGATTTCTATTCCATGCCTGTGCTGGCAGAGTCATTAAGGAGACCCATCCTTCCTAGCAGGAGGCCCCAACCCCACGCAGCATTCTAGCTTCGCCACTTAATTATTGGTGGCATTTTTGTGACTACTTCTCTTTGAAGAGGCCGGGGAGCTGCAGAGGAGGAAGACTTCACACAGCGACTCTTCCTCTTGCTGTTAAATCAGGTGCGGGGCACCGGGCGAGAGGCAGGAGGTGGCCACAGGCAGGCGGGCAGGGCTCCCTCCGAGGAGCAGGAAGGGAAGCAGAAGGCCACGGCATCGTCAGAATGGTTCAGAGGCTCCGGTGCCGCAGCCCGGGGGTAATACCACTGCTCTAGGGACGGCACCATGATGAGGGCACAGTGGCCACTATGTTTAATGCTCTGCCCCAGGGTAGCAAGGAGGGACCCGCTGAACAACCATCCCTACGGTAGCTTTCACAGGAGGGTTAGCATTCTGTGAGAAACACACCAAAGCAGGCCCGGTACAACCACACACAGGGCAAAGAGGAAATTTAGACCACCTTTTGTAAGTTCTGCTTAGCTGCAATGTGCATACCTTAGGTTTCAGGGTGAATTATGCTCCCCACCCAGAATATACTGAAGTCCTAACCCCCAGTACCATCAGTGTGACCTTTGGAAGTGGTCACTGTAGAGAAGACACACAGAGAGACAGAGAGGCAGAGAGAGAGAGACAGAGACAGAGAGAGAATGGGCACACCAGGGCCTCTAGCCACTGCAAACGAACTCCAGATGCATGCAGCACCCTGTGTGCTTATGTGGGTCCTGGGGATTTGAACAGAGGCCCTTTGGCCTTTCAGGCAAATGCTTTAACCACTAAGCGATCTCTCCAGCCTGAATGACTGATCCCATGAGGAGACAATCGGGATAGACCCAGGGAGTGCAGTGGGAAGGTGTAAAGACCTTGGCCAAGCTTGGAGCAATGAATCTGCAAGCAAAAGATACTGAGGGCGGCTGGCCACCAGCAAAAGCCACGCAAATGGCCTAGAACAGATCCCTCACATGTTAGTTACTTCTCACCATGACAAAATACCTGACAGAACCAACTTAATGGAGGAAAGGCTTACTTTGGCTTAAAGTTTCAGAAATATTTCAGTGTAAAAAGGGTGAGGAAGGGCCCTGGCTTGAGAGAGAAGTGGCAAATGCCAAGAGGGGTTTAAGGAATCCAGACAGTGGGAGGACGCTGCCGTATACGTGGCCAATGGCCCTCGTAGGGACGCAGCACATGTGGCCCATGAGTCCCACTGCAGCCGCAAGCCCTTGTGTGTGAAGGAGGGCAGTAGTCCTCTCCCAGGGTACAAAGATGAGTGACATGCGACAATGTGGAGAGCTCTCTGACGACCCTGGGCATAAGACTGTGCACCCTCACCCCACTGTCACGTTGAACAGAGTGGTGGTCAGAATCCAGAGGGCTTCATTCTATTGAAGATGTATAAACCATGGTGATTTTCATAAAGATGGCTAAGTTTTCCAAGAATGGCGAGGTAAGCGGAAGGAAGAAACCTCAGCTTGGGGGTTGACACGCAATGTTCCTCTGGTAATGGTATGGAGGCAAACAGTGCCATCATCATGCACATGGGACTTCTCGGGCCAATTCCTTCCACCGCCATCTCTAAGCTGGCCCTGGCCTCTCTGCTCCCAGGAAGCTCAAGTGCTGACTCCACAGTAGGAGGCACATAGCATGAGCAGAAAGCTGGTGGCAGTATTTACAACCGGTTCAGTATGACACCTTATAAATTGCTATTAAGTTAATTCACCATTCACCGCTAAGCCCTCTAACATAGGAGTATTCATAAAATCTATAATGAGATGAACACGCAGCAAAGGTCTGGTCTATGCAAGCAGTACCACGAGCTGTTAGAGGACTGCACATCACTCTTCTACACTCCATGCTGCCTGTTTATAGGTAGCAGTCTATAAAACTGGTACACTGTATCAAAAGTATCCAATTTTATTTTTTTTCCCAGCAAAATATGACCAGTTAGTTTCTTCACGTCACCCAAGGTACTTCTCAGTTTTCTTTTTTTTTTTTTTAATTTTTTTATTTTTATTTACTTATTTTTTTTATTTGAGAGTGACAGACACAGAGAGAAAGGCAGACAGAGGGAGAGAGAGAGAGAATGGGCGCGCCAGGGCTTCCAGCCTCTGCAAACGAACTCTAGATGCGTGCGCCCCCTTGTGCATCTGGCTAACGTGGGACCTGAGGAACCGAGCCTCGAACCGGGGTCCTTAGGCTTCACAGGCAAGCGCTTAACCGCTAAGCCATCTCTCCAGCCCACTTCTCAGTTTTCTATCTGACTGCGGCCAAATCTCATGGATAGGAAATGGAAGATCACACCACTCACATTCTAACTGAACTCATCAAAATTTTAACCTCAGGCAAATTAAGTCTCTTCGGATTTAAACTGCATCTCTTAGTGATTCATGGTGTTGAGCATCTGCTATGGGAGACATGGAAAGTACGTCCATTCTCAGGCAAGGTGGCATCCAGTTAGTGTTCCTCCTCTAGAGAAACTTCCCAAAGACTGAAGGAGGACAAAAGACAGCTTTTAGTAGAATGAAGCTAGATAAATGTTGGTGAGTTAAGGAATGGGCCTCAAGTCCACTCAACATTTGGCTGACCTCATAACATCATGCCCCTACTGCACCAGTGGGCACGTACTACCTAGATGGTTGGTTATGTGCCATGCAGAGTCCACCTCTGGGTAAGACTATCGGTGACTTTCTCTTTTCTCTTCTTTTCTTTTCTTTTTTTTTGAGGTAGGGTTTTACTGTAGCCCAGGCTGATGATGTAGTCTCAGGGTGACCTCAAACTCACAATGGTCCTCCTATTTCTGCCTCCCAAGTGCTGGGATCAAAGGCGTGCACCACCACACCTGGATGTCGGTGACTTTTCCGTTCCAGTAGCATGAATAGAACTTTCCAGCACTATGAAACCTAGCAAGAGGGGAAGAAGCTTCCAGCTCAGTTCCAGCTTGATTTCTCAGTGTCCTTCCAATGAAGCATGCGTGTCTTCGGCATCTGGTTCTGGTGGGCAGCCATGACCAGTGGCAATAGCCTGAATTGTGGCACTTGACAGAGAACTCACTGGAAGCTATCCGGTGGCTATTTTTATTAAAACTTTGTGTGGGGTTGGAGAGATTATTCAGTGGCTAAGGCACTTGCCTACAAAGCCTAATGACCCAGGTTCAATTTCCCAGTACCCAATGTAAAGCCAGATGCATGGAGTTGTGCATGCATCTGGAGTCTGTTTATAGTCGCTAGAGGCCCTGGAACACCCACTTTTTTTCTTGCTCTCCCCCCTCCCTCTCTTTCTGTCTCTCTCTGCTCTCTCTCTCTCTGATTGCAAATAAGTAAAAATTGAAAAAAACAAACTGTGTGCATGCACATGTATGCATACACATGTACAAATCTTACTTCTATAACAGAAACATTCTTGAAATTACGTTCAGGCTTATTTAAAACCATGTATATTAATATTTTGAGCTGTGGTGGTTCTCATGTAAAGTTTCCCCCTGGCCTCATGCGTTCGAGATGGCCTCTGACTCAACCCCACGTGGAAGGGCCTTTGGGAGGCAGAGCTTTGTTGGAGGAGGTATGTCTCTGGACCACGAGGGCTATTAGCCTGGCACTTAGACTACTTCTGTCTAGACAATGCGAGCAGCTCAGGCTTGTGCCATCTGGTCTTTCCCTGCCTTGACGAAATTTCCCCTGCACACTAGAGATGCTCCGACTCCGGTGGATCCACCCTGAGTGCAAGCAGCCAAGCTGGAGGGGTGGAATTTGGAGCCCACAGATTTTGTTGTTCTTCCCAGATGCTCAACATGGAGCTGCAGAATTTGAGGCTTGTCCTCAATCTTGCATTGGTCTGGTCTCTGCTTGTTATGCCTTCTTTTTGCAAAGGGATGTTTACTCCATGCCGTTGTGTGTTGGAAGCATTTAATGATCTAACTGTGTCTTAATCTTACAGGGCTCACAGTAGAGAGGCTGTTTTGGGTCTCAGATAGACTTTGAGCTTGTGAACAGTGTTTGGTAGACACCATGGACTTTTAAAGTTGGACCAAATGCATTTTGCCTTACAAGATGGCCGTGAGTCTATGGGGGCCAGAGGTGGAACACAATAGTTTGAATGTGAGATGTTCCCCCATAGACTCATGTACATGTGATTTGTGGCGGCAGGATGGAAGAGGGAGCCTTGCTGGATGAGGTGTGTCGCTGGAATGAACCTTGAGGCTTATTAGAACAACTTGCCAGTGACAGCTAGCTCATGCTTGCTGCTACCTCCTAGCTGCAGTGGCAGGAGCAATGCCCAGATTCATCCCTTCACCATGATGAAACAACCCTTCAAAACTGAAAAATTCTTCCTTTAATCCCAGCACTTGGGAGGCAGAGGTAGGAGGATCGCCGAGAGTTCGAGGCCACCCTGAGACTACATAGTGAATTCCAGGTCAGCCTGAACCAGAGTGAGACCCTACCTCGAAAAACCAAAAAAAAAAAAAAAAAAAAAAAACTGAAAAATTCTTTCCTTTGTAGGATGCTTTTGGATGGGTGTTTGGTCCCAGCATTGGTAAGAAACCTGCTACAACCTTCTAATTTCCATTTCTAGTGACCCATTCCCAGCAGCCAGGCCCCACTTCTTAGAGTCTCCACAGTCTCTGAAACTATCGCCTAGCTGGAGAACAAGTGCTCAAAATATGACCTGGGGAAGGGGGGACCATCTCAGATTCAAAGCTTCACACTCTCTCAGTCTCAGAAGGAAGTAGGTTTATCCCTCTAGCTTCCATATGTACAGAACATTTTATTCCAATACACCCTATTTATGTCATTCGGTTTATAGCAGCCTCAGAAAAAATAATACACCTTATATTCCTAAAACTTTCTACTCAGTGGTAAATCTGTAGTTTCATTTCAGAGGTATTGCTTCCTTTTAGGATTATAAAAAGGACAGTTTATAATGAAAACATGAACGAATGTATTTCTTTTTCAAAAGCAATTAAACCTGTCTTAAGACTCCAGATAAATATATGCCTTTCTACACTGAAGACTGGAAAAGCTTACTGAAACATGAACTGCTATTTCCCAGACTAAATTAAATCTACTGATTAAGATTCTTTCAATGACAAGTCAGCTCACTTGTAGTTTCTGATATAAAGTGTCTGCTTTGTGGCTTCTCTATTGGTCTCAACCCATAAAATACCATTGTATTAACTGGATTCCATAAGCAAAGTCTATATACCAAGGTCACCATACTAAGTAACTGTGTGAACAGCATTGCATACAATGAAGTTTAATGTCAAACAATACACATTTCTACTTCATTACACAGGTATGAGACCCAACTGTACCTTTATTGTATTTCTTTGATCCATCTACAAATAGTTTTACATCCTGAAAAAAACTCAGCCAACGTTCTACACCCAGCATTTATATTTTGCTATTGGCTTTGTAAGCAGGAAGAAAGAGAAAACAGAAAGTTTCTTTTTTAAATTTTTATTTACTTATTTATTTATTTCACAAAGAAAGAAGGAGAGAGAGAGAGAATGGGCATGCCAGGGCCTCCAGCTACTGCAAATGAACTCCAGACATGTGTGTCCCCTTGTGAATCTGGCTAATATGGGTCCTAGGGAGTTATGGTTTTGCAGGCAAATGCCTTAACCATTAAGCCATCCCTCCAGCCCCAGAAAGTTTTAATACATGCCTCTCAAAAATAGTTTCCCAAATCTACCACTTACCTTCCACCAAGTTTTTTTTAAAATATATTTTATTTATTTATTTGAGAGAGAGAGAGAGAAAGGGGCATTGGGGGGGGGGGGGAGAATGGACACACTAGGGGCTCCAGCCACTGCAAACAAACTCCAGATGCATGTGACTCCTTGTGCATCTGGCTTACATGGGTCTTGGAGAATCAAACTGGGATCCTTTGGTTTTGCAGGCAGACGCCTTAACCACCAAGCCATCTCTCCAGCCCCCTGTACCAGGTTTTAAATGTTCCCAGTTCCCAAGCAGAAGGAAGTTGAAGAGAAGACAGAGAATTGGGAGTAGTGCAGATGTGAGGAGCCCTTACTTCCTGTTACCCCATCCAAGGCACCAAGATGAAACCAGAACTTAGTATTATTATTTATCAAGTAGAAACTTTGCAAGCATACATCACGTGGTGGTACCATCATTTCCCTCCTCCCTGCCCCCACTGCACTGAGGGCCCCCTCGGGGTAATTGCTGGTATTCACCATGGGGTTGTGGATTATGAGTTATGACAGCAGCAGTCCGTCATTGTGGGGGAATAATGGCTTGGATTTTTCCTTCCACCCTGTGGCTCTTTCAATCTTTTCACCCCTCTTCCACAAATTTCCCTGAGCCATGGTGTGTGTGCTTTGAGTCCACTTTAGTGTTGAGCTCTCAGCAGCTTCTGGGTTTACGCTCTGGTGCATTTTGAGTGTCCTGTGTCCGGCTCCTTCCCCCTGGCTCAGGTGGTCACGCTCGCCATGGAAGCAGCGCTCTTGCTCATCTGGCCAGCTCCTCTGTGGTTTCACGTGGGCCTTAGCTGCTGTGCTAAGGGTGGTTATTCTCCTGCCAGGGAATCAGCTATCTCTTATTGTCATTTTGGTTGTTCTGACTCCGTTCTTGCTGTTTCCTGGAGCTCACATGCCCCAAAGATGCTGTGCCCCTCGCCAGCCTGGAATGCACCTGAATCTGGAATTTTTAGGTTCCTCACCAAAACCACCAATGTAATGTGGAAATTGGTGTTCCTCTGTCAACGCACCAATATGCTCCAACACTTCAATGCAATACCAAGAATTTTGGGGTGTCCCCAGATTCTTGTCGTACAAATTCAAATAACTGAAATCCACGGGCCAGAGGATAAAGTTTAGAGAGCCTTTGCTAGATAGAGAGAAGGAAAGAGGCAGTAGTATGAAGAGCTCCTGCCAATGAGAAGGCAGGAGGAGGTAAAATCTCGACAAATAGTTTTAATATAACACGATAAAATTAAAACTACAAATGGAAGCAAAAGATTCTTTACCATTGATCTCTAATTTTCTTTTTAAAAATTTTTGAGATGTAAATGTAGCCCAGGCTGGCCTTCATTTTGCTATGTAGCTGAGGATGACCTGGAACTTTTTTATTTGAGAGAGGGAAGGAGGGAAGGAGGGAGGGAGGGAGGATGGATGCACCAGGGCCTTCAGCTGCTGCAAATGGACTCTAGAGGTTTGCACCCCCTTGTGTACAGGCACAACATTGCATGCTTATGTCACTGTGCGTCTGGCTTATGTGGGACCTGCAGATATGAACATGAGTTCTTAGGCTTCACAGACACAAGTGCCTTAACCGCTAAGCCATCTTTCCAGCCTGACCTGGAACTTTTGATCCTCCTGCTTCCATCTCCTGAGTACTGGGATGACAGGTGTGTGTCACCGTGCCTTGTTTATTTGGTACTGGGGATTGAACTGAGGAAGGTACTCAACCCACTGAGCTATATACTCAGCCCAGTTGTCTTCTTTATAGCTGTTAAAGTAGAACAATTTCCTTAAAAAGCTTAAAACACTCCCCTGAGGTACAGCCTCAAGTTTTCAATTGAGATATCTCTATAATGGAGCTGTGTGATAAAAAATACAGGATTCGTGGGGCTGGAGAGATGGTTTAGCAGTTAAGCGCTTTCCTGTGAAGCCTAAGGACCCTGGTTCGAGGTTCAATTCCTCAAGACCCACGTAAACCAGGTGCACAAGGTGGTGCACGCGTCTGGAGTTCATTTTCAGTGGCCGAGGCCCTGGTGTGCCCATTTTCTCTCTCTCTCTCTCTCTCTCTGCCTGTTTCTCTCTCTGTCTGTCCCTGTCAAATAAATAAATAAATAAAACTAAACAAAATTTTTTAAAAATACAGGATTTGTAATGAAATCAACATTAAATATTGTGCATTATGTGTGTTGTGTTGTATGTGTAGTATGTGGTGTGTGTGTGTTTGCATGCAGATGTTTGCACCTATGCACGTACAAGCAGAGGTCACAGGAGAACCTCAGGTGTTCCTCCTCATTGCTCATCTGCATGTTTCCTACAAGCAGAAGTCACAGGAGAACCTCAGGTGTTCCTCCTCATTGCTCATCTGCATGTTTCCTACAAGCAGAGGTCACAGGAGAACCTCAGGTGTTCCTCCTCATTGCTCATCTGCATGTTTCCTTGAGGAGTCTCTTGCTGATTCCAGTTCACAGGTCCCAGTGATTCCCTGGGCTCTGCTCCCTATAGGACAGGGCTACAGACTGCATTGCCATGCTCACCTATTGACTTGGGCTCTGGAGAAGAAAACTCAGGCACCTCAGTCCCCCATAGGCTCTCAGGCTTGCACAGGACACTCTCTCTCCAATCCCAGTTAAAATCTTTCTAAAATAAGTGTGACCCATGCCATGTCTGACACATCATTATACTAAGAGATTATCTGTTGTTGATCTAAAGTGCAGATATACCCAATGTCTGGATTGCTGTTTGCTGAATTGTTGTGGTGCTTCTTGAAAAGCAAGGTCATACTAGTCACAGCAACACAAGCCTGTGAGCCCAGATCTTGAGGGGTGCAGGAAGGAAGATCAGAAATTGGAAGCCAGCCTTGGCTACATAGGGAATTTGAGGGCAGCCTTGGTTACATGAGACTGTCTCAGAACAACAAAAATGCTCGGGTGAGAGGGTTGGGGAGACATCCCAGTTATTAAAAGTGATTGCTGTACAAACCCAACGACCAGAGTTTAGAACCCCATAACTGACAGATAGAGAGAGAGAGAGAGAAAGAGAGAGAGAGAGAGAGAGGGAAGGAGAGGAATACACCTGCTTTCACCCTCTGGCCTTCACATGCACACGTGCACGGTTGCTCATACACTGGCAAATGTTTGTGCATACATGTACATATGAGCATGCATGCACACATGCATACACAGGAAGAAATTCTAGGAGTGAGCATTCTTGAGGTGAGTAGGCCAGGAAGAGGCAGTACAAAGCTGTCCCCTGTCCCTATCGGGTCATAAGGCAACTTGCCAAGATCTGTCTCTTCTTACTAAAAACCTCTCCCTCCCTGTCCTCTGTTCTTTCCTCAGTTCTCTTTCCCTGTTCATTCTCTTGCTGCTCCCCATGCCCTAGAACTGGTCTTCCGAGCTGCCAAGGACCTCCTGGGGAAGGCTTTTACCTCTGCAGGCAGAAACAGGCTTGAGCCCGGTCCAGTGCCAGTTTTGGCTACTCTCTAGCATGAGGGGAACTGTGACCTTCAGCTGCCCAAGCTTGGTGGTAATTTGAGTTAACTCCCAATCTCCTGTATTTGCCTCTGGAACATTGTCTATGTTCTTATGTGGCCCCTCATAGGAACTAATCAGCAGCCCCTGCCCTCCATGAAGCTCCCCACAGTGGAGAGACCCTGGGACGGGATTCGTGTATGCGTGGGCAGCAGCAGGGCACTGAGGAGTGGCCCACCACTTAAGACACCAAAAAATAGGAACTGGGAAGATGGCTCAGCAGCTAAGAGTGTCTGCTATGCAAGCCTGAGAATCTTAGTTTGATCCCCAGTACCCATGCAAAAAAAGCCAGGCATAGCCATGAATGTCAGAAGGGTGGAGACATGAGGATTGCTGGAGGTACCTGGTGAGCCAGTCTAACTAAAAGAAAAGATTGCTTCAGGTCCAGTGGGAGACTACACCAGGGGAATAAAGTGTCTTGATAGAAGAGGATACCTGATACCTTCCTCTGGTCTCTATACATGTGATCGTGGGGCACACGCACCTACACACCTGTAAATAAACACACAACACACACACACACATACACACAGAGGAAGAAGTCCCAGTGGGTAACAGTAAAATGTTGCTCTGGCTAGAAGGAGCCTTATCATGGGCTTTGCCCTCCCAGCTCTGACAGGACTCTGGGGCTCAGGGTCATGGACCATGTCACATCACAGTTGGAGAGAGTGCAGCCCGGCACACAATCCACTGTGGCTCTTCCAAAACACCAAGCCATTTGCTGTGGACATCACAACTGCATGTGCCTCATTTCCAGGTCTGCACAGGATGCTGGCATGAATTCATCACCACGGAGCCCCAGATACAACATTCCTGGGCTGGCCTTTCTTAGGGCAAGGCTCATGTCTACGGATGGTGCACAGGGCAGGGCCAGGCTCACCTCAAAAACACACATGCTACCTTGGAAAATCCCCCCAGCTCAGTGATTATCATCTGTATCATCACCTTAGCAACTGAGAAGTATGTCAGCTATACATGCTGGATGAAGCCATGCCTCCAGGCAGAACACACACAGAAAAAAATGCGTAGGGCAAAAC
Organism: Jaculus jaculus; assembly: GCF_020740685.1. Classification (NCBI taxonomy): domain Eukaryota; kingdom Metazoa; phylum Chordata; class Mammalia; order Rodentia; family Dipodidae; genus Jaculus; species Jaculus jaculus. The sequence continues at coordinate 11,318,538 of NC_059106.1, read as the reverse complement.
ACTAGCTCGCTATCTGGCCTTCTGCGAAGGCCCACCCAAAAGCCGGATCCATTTCACAAAGAGCTGACTGCACTGGAACCTCTCAAAAATCAACAACAACAACAACAAAGGTCCCACTGGACTGCATTTTGCAGGTGTAGCAAACTAGCACAAGGCACAGAAAAGTCCAGTTAATGTTAACTCTGTACACAGAAGTTCCAGAAAACCAATGTTTATTGCAACATTATTTACAGGAGAACAACTGGAAATAAAACCACTACATTTCCAGCAATAAGGGCATAGATCAGTTTACTGCGGTACAAGCATCTATAAGTCAAACATCTAAAACCGTATTGGGGACTGGCAATATGACAATGACTAACGTGCTTGCTGGGCAAGCAGAGGAGTCGGGGTTCAGATCCCCAGCACTCACGCCAGCCAGGAGCGGCAACATGTACCTGTAACCTTAGTGCTGGGGAAATGGAGACAAAGGATCCTTGGCCAGTCAGGCTCATCCAGCTAAAACTGTGAGTTCTAGGTGCACTCCTAACAGCCTTTGCGGGGACAAAAAGGCAGCCCCCATGTCTCAGGGTTGTCTTGCTGACCCAGGGCTTCAGGATGGTGGTCTTTGCAGCCAGTCTCGGTGACTCAGCCCACAGCAATATTTGCAGTAACAACCAAAAAAAAAAAAAAAAAAAAAAAAAAGTTTCACATCCCTTCTCATGAACCCAAACACAGAACATGGAAGGAGTTTATGGCATATGCCTGGGAAGCTGAGTTGGTTGTTCCTCAGAAACGTGTGGAATGCTCCATACATCTGGCCTGTACAGCTGGCACATTTGATGCCCATGTTCCTCCTGAAAGTGATGCTGGAATGTCATCCCTTTCAAAGGAAGGACTGGCCCAGAGAACTGAGTGATTAATGAGGAATGTAGCATCGCAGTTATCAATTAGAAAGATGAAAGAATGTGACACTAATTTTAAAATAAGACTTCCCTGAAGAAGCTAAGGATATTGAAGCTCACATTTGTCTAAACAACTCGGATCATGGCCGGCTTCATACCTTGGTAACTGAACATTGTTTTCCGGACATGGCCTGGGGTCTCAAATAGAAGACTGTCTGCTGGAGCTTCACAGACTCTCTAGAGCCTGCCCACGGGGTTCGGGTTCGCTGCTCAAGTCTTGTAAACCAGGGCAACCTGTATGGCCAGATCTCTGTCCGCCTGCACACGCAGCTGATTCAGACTTGGCCAGTTATGATCACTTTGGCTGGTTGATGTACGGACAGGAAGACATACCCAAGGGTGTCCTGGAGTATGTTGTGGTTGTAAAACACCTGACAAGCCCATATGGGGACTGGAGACTGCATGGCAAGATCATGCCCTCCTGGGGACCCCCTAAGCAGCCCATCCTGAAGACGGCGATGATTCCTGGCCCCCAGCTGAAAGCATGGGAGAACTACAAAGAAGCACAAAAGCTGTGGAAGCAAACTGGCTTCATCCTTTCTCTAATCATGGGGTGAGGACCAGAATTTGAAATAAAACACTGTCACAGTTTTAAATAAGTAAGAAGCAAGTAAGGTGGGGGGTGACTTAGGAAGATTCCTGTCACTGACCCCTGGCCTCATAAGCATGTTCACACAGGTGCATACACATCTCTCACATACATGCACCAATATACATACAAACCGACATGCACACATACCTCACGCACATACACATTTGTGAAAAGGAGTTAAGGACAGAGATTGCTTATATCATGTTAAAATTAAGCAAACGTACGATCCCATACTATATCAATTATAGGCTATATCAAAAAGACTGTAAGGAAATGCATGAAAATCAAATGATAACAGCAGCTTTCTGTATGGTGGAAATATAGATGATTTTAACATTTTCACATATTCATTTCTATATTGAACAAAGTTGCTACAATGATCACCTCTCTTATAATGAGAGAATGAATGAACAAATGAGCTAAAGAATGGTCCTGGAGAATCTTATAACTAACCCATCTGTGCACTTACTGAGGCTCGTCCTTGTGCATCTTGACTGAAACCTGCCAGAGTCCATTCCAAACACCCCTCCCCCGGTCACCGCCGTTTACCCCCTTGTTCTGAGAGAAGACACTGCCTTCTCCATCCAGACAAGCACACCCGAGAGTCCCGGGAAAGCGACGCTTGCACACATGTACACCAAGCGGGTCTCCACACACGCTGAGAGGGGGACCGGCCGGCCAGAAGTGGAGGTCACGGGGCAGTCACTGTGGCGCACCTACAGAGCGAGGCCCGCCTGACCCCTTAGGAGTCCCTTAGAATGGGGCCTCCAGTGGGGGAGACCTGGGTGGGCCCCACGCTTTTGCCTTTCTAGCATGTGGGGTGTTGGATCTTGGGGAGAGTGAGGAGAAGACAGGAGACCCTTGGGGTGGTGTGAAGTGCTTGAGGAAGGACAGTGGCATCAGAGACAGCAATACTGAACTGGAAAGTGGAGAAGGAAGGAAGGAAGGGGATTTACAAGCCAAGCTCTTTTCCTCACTGTTCTCAGGACCCACACCTGTGCAGGCGTTGGAAGGGTCCCTGTAGGCAGTCTGTGTCCTCCTTTTGTACCCTCCTCCATGGCTGAGACAGAACCAGACATCCTGCAGACAGTCCCAGGGTGTCTGAAGGAAGTCTTGAGGCAGCATCCTTGTCTCACAAGTAGCCCTGGGGAACCCATATCCAGGCAGTCGTGTTTCTGAGCCACCTGCCAGATGCACTCCATCCTGAGAAAGCATGCTCACTGCTTGAAGCTGTCTGGGCTCGGCCAGACCTCAGCTGCGCGGTAGCGCACAGACTCCCAATTATCTCCAGTCAAGGGACCCTTGCCAGGAAGCAAGTGATGCTTAGAGGTCATGGTGAAACCCATTTCCATATGTGTCTTACACTGGCAACTCCCAGGGAACACTGGGAAAGGGGCTCTATACTGATTTATGTTATTTATGTTCCTCTTTGCTGTGACCGCATTCATGACAAGAAGCAGTTTAAGGGAGTGCCATGGCTAATTTCGTTGTCAACTTGACAGCATTGAGAATCACGATGGAAACAAAGCTGTGGGCATGCCGGTGAGTGAGCCTCTAGACTTGGCTCACTGAGGTGGGAAGACCCACCCTCACGTGGAAGGCAGCACTCCATGGGCTGAGTTCCGGGGCTGGACACGCAGGAGAACGTGAGCCCAGCCCGAGGACTCAGCCCTGTCTGCTTCCTGGCTGAGGACTGAAAGTGACCAGGCACCTTCTGCTCCTGTCATTTCAGTGTGTCTTTCTCGCCATGATGGACTGTCCTCTCTGGAACTGCAAGCCAAAACAAACCCTTTGTTACTTATCTTGCTTTTTCTTCAGGTATTTTGTCTCAGTAACTAATAAAGGAAGGGAGTTCATCACGGCCTGGAAAGCATGTCTCCTGTAGTCATCACTTGGAAACAGTCCCCCTCCCACCAGGAGAGACAGAGAGAGACAGAGAGAGAGAGAGAGAGAGAGAGAGAGAGAGAGAGAGAGAGAGAGAGAGAGAGGCTCAGAAAGTTACAAGATTCACAAGGCCCCACTCCAAGGTTAACTAAGCAGTACACCACACTGGGGAGAGGAGGAGGCTCTACTCAGATGAGCTGTGCAGACAGTGCCAAGGATGCAGCTGTCATGAGCTATCACCTGCACTGGGATGGACTTTTCAGTAATGCAGCTACCTTTAAGTCGCCCATATTCCTGTAAGTAACCTCAGTAAACTCATCAGCTCACCAAGCTTGTCTTGAATAGAATAATTTCTTTGAGTGTTGTGGGTGTACTATCTGGGATGAAAAGATGTCTGTTCTAGTCTTCCCAGGAAGCCACACAACAGCATGGTGGTGAGAGTGGCTCCCGACAATGACAGCAGAAGGATGAGGCTGCTCGTTCACACTCCTGTGGATCAGCAACCTGAGGGGACAGGAAGTGGGCGGGGCTGTAAGTCTGAAGGCTGATTCCTCAGCTGGACAGTTGCCTCCTGAAGGTTCTCCCAAAACAGCACTGCCAGCTGGAGACCAGGTGTTCCAGCACACGACTTAACAAGACATTTGGCATTCCTATAAATCTATCTTCCATAAAAATACAAAAAAAAAAAAAAAAACAATTAGGACACAGGGGTGGGACTTATAATAAAGGAGACCCAGTAGTGAATAAAAGAAGTGATCTAGTCCAAGATAGAAGGCTGAGGGCTGACATCTCCTGACAGCTGAACATGCTGCAGCGGGATGGGGTGTACTCCATTATCAACGAGCTGTTGGGTATCAGAAGAAGAATTTCTGTCTAACAGGCTTAAGGCCAAATGATCTGTGAGGTCTTTTTCAAATACAAAATCTGTGTTTTTAAGTGACAGGGGAGTTATCTGCCTAGGAGCGGGGAGCCCTGCTTTGTCCTGGAAAATACAGACAATAGAGATGGTTATTTATTTGCCTCAGTTGAAAGCCAAAGAGAGTCTCTCACTTTCTCACCTCCTGGCACGGTGAAGGACTGAAGAGGGCTCATACTCCTGCAAGATGGAAGGACAGGTCATCTTTGTGGAAGGAAAGAGGGCTGAGGGCACAGTGAGAGGTCTGTCTACCTGGTGAATTGTCACACAGACAAAAATGCAACTCAGAGACATAGGGGCTCATGATTGTGATCTAAATTATTTTTGAGGCAAACCCAACAGATTTATTTTTTATGTGTGTGTGTGTGTGTGTGTGTGTGTGAGAGAGAGAGAGAGAGAGAGAAAGAGAGAAAGAGAGAGAGAGAGAATTGGCATGCCAGGGCCTCTAGCCACTGCAATCAAACTCCAGATGCAAGTGCTCCCTTTTGCACATTTGTGACCTTGCACACTTGTATTACTGTGCATCTGGCTTACGTGGGACGTGGAGAGTCGAACATGAGTCCATAAGCTTCACAGGGAAGCGCCTTAACCACTAAGCCATCTCTCCAGCCCTGTGATCTAGATTTTGATAATTCTGTTGAGACCCCAGTCCTAGTGATGACACTTGAGGAGGCAAAAAACTGGAAAAGCACAGGCCCTGAAGAGAAACAGACTCTATCTTGTCTCTGACAAGATGTTACCAACACACATGACAAGGTACACATAGAAATGGGAGTTTTTCAATGCAGGTCTCATCTCAGCAATTAAAATCAGAATATTTAGAGGGAGACTGGCACTGGTAATTTTGAAACTCCCTGGTGGTGTCAAGGTGCATCCAGAGTTAAGTACCATGGTGCAAGCCTCAGTGCTTCCATCAACCAAGCGATCTTGGGGAGGTCCTTTACCCTCTCTGGGAACCAGCTGCAACTCTGAACATGAGAAAGACTCAGTCCAAGATCTCCTGCAGCAACAAATGTTCTATTTCTCAGTGAAACTCCTGAGGCTTGTCCCCACTTCTACCCTTGCAGTCTTAAAACCTGACTGATGTTCACAAGACTCAACCAGGATCAAATCATAGAATTCCATTTGTTTCCCATTGTGCCTTCTTATTTAAATTTTTTTTTCCTTCTTTAATATTGCTGGGTGGCTAACCCTCCCTATTCCTTCTTCCCCTGGGCTTGGAGGAAATGAAAAGGCCACTGGGGAGAGATTTTCATTCTGCATACTTATTGTTTCCCTTTCTGTGGTAGCTGTGGTTAAAGGCAAAAAGTCATTAAGTATTTTGAAATATCTGGCTGTCAAAGTATTCATTCCTGGAGCTGCAGATAAGACTAAGCTGCCTTCTTAAAACACACACACACACACACACATATACACACACACACACAGAGAGAGAGAGAGAGAAATCAGTGCTTGGTGACTTCTTTGTGTGTGTGTGTGTGTGTGTGTGTGTGTGTGTGTGTGTGTGCAGGTCAGAGGCTGACATCAGATGTCTCTATCAGTCTCTCTCCACTTTATTCACAGGGCTTCTCACTGGAGCCCTCAGCTTGCTGATTCAGCTAGTCTAGTTAGTCGTCAGCTTACTCTGGGGGTTCCCTGTCTTTGTCTCCCCAGCAAAGTGAGGTGGGAGGCGGCCACACCCACCCACCATTTACATGGCTGCTGGAATCCGAACTCCGGCCTTCACATGTGTGCGGCAGGCGCTGTACCACTGGGGCCGTCTCCCCAGCGCCAGGGAGCAGTTCCGACGACACAGTCCTACTGCACAGCGCAAGGATGAGTTCTGTGACGAGAAAATGAGAACGTGCTGTACAGGCAGTCACGCGTGGGGATGCCGTCAGGACGCACTCAGTCAGCTACCAGAACGTGTCCTGTTTCATGATGGCCTCTGGGGACAACAGGCAAGTGGAAAGTTAATCATTCCCCTTGGGCAATCAAAGGCTTGGCTCACTATTCTGCTCTTTCCTATGGTACCCAATCATATCCACAGCTCAAGAAGAAAAGGAAATAATATAAACAGTTGATTGAAATGTTTTTCTATTTTCTTCCATGGAAAAAGGGTAAGTTTGGGGCAGCAGCTCACATGATTTTTTAGGATTCAAAGGTCAAGTACAACTTGAGCAGAGTGGAAGGAATTTGCTTGTATTTTTCTTATTTTGTACTTTGTGACTTGGGGCTAACCTTTAGCTCTCCTCTAGAGTATCACAAGGTGATCTCACGCTGGGTCCAGACTAGCGACACAGAATAGGAGCAAGGTAGCCTCTTCGGGTCAGTAGTCAGCTAGCGCCTGACCCACAGAAACATGGGTGCCACCCTGCCTTCCCTGGCAGGACTAGAACTCCCATCGGATTCAGTCTCATCCAAGATGGCCGCCAGCAACAGCTCCTGCACCAGCTTCCAGGTTCTTCCTCAACCTTTCTTGGGCTCAGTAGCTGTGGGCTGGCACCTTCTGAGACAGCCTCCTGAGCCTACCTGCCAATCGGGTGCCTCCCTTGCACACCTGATACAACCTGGAATAGTGTTGATGCTTTCATTTTCATGGTTGTGTGTGTGTGTGTCCCCAATGTGTGCATGTGCATGCACATGGGCGAACATGCTTGTGTATTGCCCATGCATGTGAAAGCCAGAGACTGAAATCAGGGGTCTTCCTTAGTCTCTCCCCACCTTCTTGATTGAGACAGCCTCTTGCTTGAACCCAGAGCTAACTGATCTGGTGAGTCTAGATAGTCAGCTTGCCCCCGTGACCCCCTGCCTCTGCCTCCTGAGTGGGTGGGATTGCAAGTGGGCCATCACCGCTGCCTGCTATTGCATGGGTGTTGAAAATGGAAACTCAGGTCTTCACACTTCCTAGGATGCGCTCTGCTGATTGCGCCCCCTCTCCGACCCCATGGCTTCTTACAGTTCTTATGCCTTGTCTTCCCTTTGAGGCCTATCACCATTACCTTATTTTAGGCCATTATGGTCATTTTCACATCTGGATATCATTGTAGGCTTTCAGCTTATCTCATAGGCTCTGATAATTTCCTGCTTTTGATCTCATTTTTTCCCCCAAACAATCACCATATTCACTTCCAGTTTCTTTCTTCACATTGCTTCAGTGGTCAAAGCAGCTTCATGGTGATCCATCATTCACAGGCTGAGGTCAAAGTCATCCATTCGGATCTAAGCCTCCAATTTGAAAGATGGTGACAGAAAGCCAATATTCTTCCCTTATCTTCTTTTTTTTTTTTTTTTTTTTTTTTTTTGGTTTTTCAAAGTAGGGTCTCATTCTAGTTCAGGCTGACCTGGAATTCACTATGGAGTCTCAGGGTGGCCTCGAACTCACAGGGATCCTCCTACCTCTGCCTCCCAAGTGCTGGGATTAAAGGTGTGTGCCACCATGCCTAGCTCCCTTATCTTCTTGGAAGCCATCCAAAAGCAAAACAAAGAAGAGAAACTCCATTTTTGGTGAAACATAAAGAGTTAAAAAGTTCAATTACCAAACAAACAATTGGAGAGTCCAAACAACCAATGCTAAATGAACATGGTGCCCTTGAGAAGGGGTGGTTGGTGGGGGGGGCAGCAGAGTAGAGCACATGGGCACATCCCAGACCATAATATGCGAGTGCTTTCTTCACTCTGGCAGAGGGCGGCCCTCCCGATGCCGCAGAAGGGAGCATCTTGATGGGGGCCCCATGGGGAGGACTGTGTGTGAACAGGGAGCACATGGGAGGGGTCTCTACCCAGAAGGAGCACACAGAATGGACTCCATTGATCCCCACAGACAGCGAGCACGTGGGAAGACGTCTGTGTAGAGATGGGGAGCGTGCAGCAGGCAGTCTGTGCACCCAAGGCTGTCAGTCCCTGTAGCAGTGGCTAGGAGAGACTTCGCTGTGAAACTCACACCACTTTCCAGGTTGGCCAGGTAGAAATAGAAAGGGTCGCCCCTGAGCAGCTCCCGGGCTCTTCCCACACAGCTTTGCTTTCCAGCAAGCCACACACGGGCTTTGCATGCTGACCTCAGAGCCAGGGGTGTGCCTGACTCTTCAGTATTATGTCAAGATAAACCACGGGGCTGAGGAGATGGCTCAGCAGTTAAAGGTGCTGGCTTGTAAAGCCTGCCAACCTGGTTTCAATTCCCCAGCAACCCACATAAAGCTGGATGGGCATTCGTTTGCAGTGGCAAGAGACTCTGGCACGTACACACACACACACACACACACACACACACACACACACACACAGTGTGAGCTAAGAACATTGTTCCAGGTCACATGCATCAAAGCCTGGAGTGAACTAAGCTGATGCCAAGAGCTTTCCTTCCATATAAAACCCAGTAAAGCTTAGAAATAGATAAAGCAAGTATTCAACTCGAGTACATGGGGGGAAAAAAAGATTGTGGAGGAAACACTAAAGAAAAAAAAAAAAAGAATGGGAACATTAAAATTGAAGCTTTATTTTAACAAAACTTCAATGATTTTATTTTATTTTTACAAATAGTTTTATTTATTTATTTTAGAAATAGAGACAGACAGAAACAGGCCGACAGAAAGACAGAGAGTGAGTATTGATGCACCAGGGCCTCCTGCCACTGCAAATGAATTCTAGATGCATGCACCACTTTGTGTATCTGGCATTTTGTGTGTACTGGGAAATTGAACTCAGGCCATCAGGCTTTACAAGTAAGCCCCTTTAACCACTGAGCCATCTCTCCATCCCCTGATTTTATTTTTGGGAAAAGTCTAATTCTGTAGTCTGGGCTGGACTAAAACTTTTTGCCTCAAACTTGTGGCAAAAGTCCTGCCTCAGCCTCTTAAGTGCTGATGTTACAGGCATGAGCCACCAAGCCTGGCTGAAAACTTCAATATGTGATACAATTTCATCACAATATACTTGTGTCTAGAGGTAAAGGAATTAGTTGTCACCTCAAATTCAATTTTTACCACTTCTTCAAGGTTCATCTGCACTTCCGTCTCCTCATTCACAGTTGTCACACTGGCTGAGACCTGTGAGTCAGTCCAAGCAGACCCATGGCTTCCTTGCTCCAGAGCCCTCCACCGTCTCTACAGCAACACACATGTCCTCAATGCAGCACTGATGCAATCACTCTCTGTCCTTGCTTTAGACACTTTGGTGACTCAGACATCCTTACGCATCCACACTGTGTATCAGGGATGTAACCTCATGTTAGAAACAGTTAGAAATGCAAACTTAGTACAGATAATGCTCAGAAAAGTCCACAGAAACCCGCTGCCACTTAAGTGAACATCAAAAATAGACGGGCTCACAGAAGAAGCAAGGAGACGCTGGTGGCTGGGGCTGGAGGAGGGAGACATGGGAGAGGTTTTTCTGGGGGGGGGGAGATGGCTTCAGTCATGCGGGATGGGATGGACTGGTCTACAGAGCTGTGGTTCAGTGTGGTGCCTATGAGAGAAAATACTGCATTTGACTTTAAAAATAGGGGGGATACGGAAAGGGGGGATCCAGATATGGTGACTGACACCTATAATTCCAGCACTTAGAAGTCTGAGGCAGGAGGTTTGTCATGAGTTGAGGGCCAGGCTGGGGTAAAAAAAAAACTCATAGAGGATAGTTCTCATATTAAAAGCCTTTACATGGCTGGAGAGATGGTTGAGGGGCTAAGGCGCTTGCCTGAAAAGCCTAATGACCCAGATTTGATTTCCCAGTACCCACGTAAAGTCAAATGCAGAAAGTGGCCCATGCATCTGGAGATCATTTGCAACAACTAGAGGTCCTGGCACATTTTATCTTTCTCTTTCTCTCTCTCTTTTTCTTTCTTTCTTTCCTTGGAAATAAATAAATAAAATGTAAAAATTTTGAAGTCTTTACCATGGAAAACCCAAGAACAATAAAACAAGAGACACAAGGAAATTATTGGAGACTGTGAGCATGGCCATTTCCTCATTGTGGCGACCCTTCCACAGATGCACGCATCTGTCCAAACTCATCAACTTGTAAACGTTAAGCATATGCTATGTCTCAATGAAGTCATTTAAAAAAGCCTCAGGAAGATTTTGAGTTTTAGGCCAGTGTGGGCTACACAGAAATGCCAAGAAAAGGGGCTGGAGAGATGGCTCAGCGGCTCAAGGCACTTGTTAGCAAAGCCTGCTGGCGTGAATTCAATTCAATGACACAGGTTCTGTGTTACTTGGACATGAAGTGCTGTTCACTCAATTTCATGATCTGAGAACTAACTATCACTTGCAAGTCCTAGAATCCAGAAAATCTGGAAGAGTATAAAGATCAGAAGGGTGGACTTGCTCAGGATAATGGAGAGTGGGTACTCTCACATCCAGCAATCCACCTGACAGTCATCCCAAGCAGCCTGACAGCCCTCACCTTCTGCAGCTGTCTGAGTTCAACGGTGCCAGCCCAGACTGCTTTCTTTCTTTCTTTTTATTTGTTTATTGATAATGTCCATAGCTGTAAACAATATCCTGTGGTAATGTCCTCCCTCCTCCCCACTTTCCCCTTTGAAAGTCCACTCTCCATCATATCCCCTTCCCCTCTCAATCAGTCATTCTTTTATTTTGACGTCACGATCTTTTCCTCCTCTTATGAGGGTCATGGGTGGGCAGTGTCAGCACTGGGAGGTCACCCATCCTGCTTTCTTGTTTCTCTTCGTTCCTCTCATCTGCAACATGGTCTCTTTTACTTTTCCTTTTAGAAATTTTTCCTATTTGGGGGCTGGAGAGATGGCTTAGTGGTTAAGTGAAATCAGGGGAAGAGATTGAGTAAAGGAAAGGTGGAGGGAGGGCTAATCAAAATCTAAGAGTATGCAAATAAATCATATGGAATCCTCTGGTTTTGGACAATGGAACACTCAGGAGCCATACATCATTGTTGGAAAATTTTCAGTGCCAGGGATTGGATACCTCCAGTGAGTCGTTGGCCAGGGAGGTCCCTGATGCCCCCAAAACATTATAGGCCATTGTCGAGGCCCTTGGTTTCCCACCAGGAATAGATGGTAAGACCCTATTGCTGAAGACTTCACATACTTGGGCTGCAAGGTCACTGAGAAATCCTGCTGGAACTGAACTTATAACCTCCTCCATGTAGACCAGCTGACAGAAAGCTAAAAGAAGCCATTCTACATGTAGTTCAATGGGAGAAAGGAATAGTACCAGTGAAGCTACACAACAGTGGACACTACAAGCCTTATAATTGGCCAGCCAGGCCAAATGAGCCAATGGGTGCAACAGTGGCACATCTGTCATGGTGGAAACCAACTGCCCTCCAATTGGACTGGAGGCCCGCTCCATGGGGGGAAACACATCCCTGATACTGAAAACTTAAAACAGGGGCAGTCATGAGCCCTAGGGGTGTAACATTTGCTGATGTCTGGAAAAATGTATATAGTATGCTTATCAAACTGCCCAGTAAGGACTTCTCTTAATATTTATATCCTTATATTAATGCTACTCTCACTTTGGGTAGAGAATCTTCTCTTTTCAGATGGCAGTGACCTTGAGATGACTCAGAAGGTATCATAGTGCTGGAAAGAAGTGGCTGGAGTACTGAGTAACATCTCAATCACACCTTCCAAGGCTCAGGGTCTAATGCAGAAGAGGTGGCGGGAAGAATGTAAGAGCCAAAGGAAGGGTAGGACTCTGTACAATGTGCTCCCTCCAGACATAAAATGGCCTGGATATCCATGACCTCATAGTGCCTGACACTACCTACACAAGACCATCATAAGAGGAGGAAAAGACCATGACATGAAAATAAAAGAGAGACTGATTGAGATGGGGAGGGGATATGCTGGAGAATGGAATTTCAAAGGGGAAAGTGGGGGGGGGGGAGGGGAGGGAGGGTATTACCATGGGATACTTTTATAATCATGGAAAATGTTAATAAAAATTGAGAAAAAAAAAGACAGAAAGAAAAATAAAATCCTACTTGGGGGCTGGAGAGATGGCTTAGTGGTTAAGATGCTTGCCTGCAAAGCCAAAAGATCCCGGTTTGATTCTCCAGGACCCACGTGAGCCAGATGCACAAGAGGACACACGCACCTGGAGTTCATTTGCAGTGGCTGGAGGCCCTGGCGTGCCCATTCCCCCACACACATGCCTCTTTCTCTCTCTCAAATAAATCAATAAAATGTTTTTTAAATTTTTCCTATTTTTAACTTTTATTATTTAATTTAATTTTCCTGTTTTATTACACTTTCCCTCATTTTCCTAGATGAACTTATTTGTGTTGATGCAGCCACCTTTTCATTTTTTTTGCCTTTTGCACGCATGTGGTGTGCATGCATGTGCGTATTCATGTTCATTTATGTGCAGTGGCACATGTGTGAGCACATGCATGTGTGTGGAAGCCAGATATTGATGTCAAGTATCTTCCTTAGTTACTCTCCACCTTATTATTATTTCTTTATGAGACAGGATCTCTCACTGACTGGGCTAGACTAGCTAGTCAGCAAGCCCTAAGGAGCCCGTCATCTCTGCCTTCACAGAGCTGGAATCACAGGCTCCTGTCACCACACCCAGCGATTTTCATGGGTGCTGCGGATCCACACTCAGGCCCTCATCTTCAGAGCCTTTCTGTTTCTGGCCAATGACCACACTTGCCTCGGGAACGACGGCTCTGCCCGTTTTCCAGCCCTGAAACTCCCACTGTGCTGCCTCTCGACAGCTCAGCAGTGGATACTGTTGGATTTGACTCTCAGCATAGCTTCCAACCACCTGTGCCAAGGGCACAAGGCTCCTCTACCCTCCACCTCCTGGAATGAGAATGCTCACGTGACCCCGATTCAGCCAATAGGATCTTTTCAAATGTGGAGCGAGGAGTGGGAAGACAAAGGGACCAATCTGAGTAGAGGCAGGTCAGTCCCAGCCCTCTTCAGTGGTAGGAACTTTCCTGTGTTCTCGGCCTCCCAGTGCCTGTGGCCCAGCACCAAGCCATGGTCTGTCTCCCATTGTTCCTGTGAGCCTTTAGTGTTCTTCTAGAAATTTCTCTCTCTCTCTCTCTCTCTCTCTCTCTCTCTCTCTGTCTCTCTCTCTGTGTGTGTGTGTGTGTGTGTGTGTGTGTGTGTGTGTGTGCTTAAGATTGGCAGGTTGAGTGTCTGTTACTTGCCATCAAAGGCCTCAACTCAACAACAACACAATGTCATTGACTTGCTGCACCTGCCTCCTGTGCCCTATAATTTGATATCTGTGGTCAATCAGATGTCTCTTCTGAATTCTGAAAACCATTTCAAACTGGTCAGTGAATACAGCTACCTCGATCTCTCACCTCCTGCACTAGCCACATGCCATCATCTCTGGGTCCCTTGCCTCACCCTCACCATCTTCATCTCCTACCTTCTGCTTCCCAGCCCAGCCTTAGCTGTAAGATTCATTTTCTTCACCTACATTATAACATGAGCTGGGCAATGCTTTGCTTCAGAGTGGATTTTCCAGTGAAAACTCAAGAGCATCATTTCCCCTCTCCAAACTCTTCAAAGATTCTTCTTTACCTTCCTGAGAGAATCTCAAACTTGTTCTTTCAAAATGTTACATGATTCCCAGGGAGCACTCCAAGGCTAAAATAAACAACAAATGTCTTGTTGTTCACAAGAAAAGTCCCACTTTTCATCACATTGGGTGAGCATTAACAGATGGGGTATCTCTGGTGTATGTGTGTGTTCAAGTGTGTGCAGGCATGTGTTGTGTGTGTGCTTGCACATCCATATGTGTTTGTGTGTGCACATGGAGGATGAGGAGCAACATTCCTGCCATCCTTAGATGATGCCCATTTTCCTTGGCTTGGAATTCTCCAGCTAGAGTAGACTGGCTGGCCAGCAGACAGCAGGAATGCTCCTGTCTCCACCTCCCAGCGCTGGGATTGTGAGCAAGATCCTCATATCTGACTTCTTACATGTGTTCCAGGAGTTGAATCTAGGTCTTCATGCTTGCATGGCAAGTATTTCACCCACTTAACTATCTCATCAGCCCCCAAGAACCTACAAAAAAATTTATTTGTTTATCATAGAGGGAGAGAGACAGATGGGCACACCAGGATCTCTAGCTACTGCAAATGAACTCCAGAGGCATGTGCCACCACATGCATCTGGCTTGCATGGGATCTGGAGAATTGAACCTAGGTCCTTAGGATTCACAGACAAGTGCCCTTAGCCATTATGCCATCTCTCCAGCCCTGAGAATCTTACCCTTTTAAACAAAGGGAACCAGTAACTGATCAATCCACTCTGAGACCAAAATATTGTCTCTAGTTGAATCCCGGCATGGTGTCCTCACTATCTACGCCTTTGTTTCTCTGCCCACAAACAGCAAACATATTTCTCCACACAGCTCACCACCAGGTAAGTACTACTGACGGTTTGGGGCTGGAAAGGGAAACTGGAAATTCTGAATGGACTCTGGTAGGGGCACCGAGCAGGACTGACTGCAGGAAGCCCCTTGTGACTTCTTTCTTACCACCAGTCTGTCTTCTTCAGGGCTCAGCAACAAGAGAAAACTTCTTGGAGACCATTCCAGCCAGTGATATACCCTAACCCTGGATTGAGTGGGAAACACACTGTCTGCTTATTACATCCACACTTAGCCAGAAAGCTGGGAGACGTGTGTGAACAGTGACAGCCCTCCTCCCCCAGCCAGCACTGTTGCTGGTTTCCTGTCACACGTAGGCAGGACCACTGTACTTTTCTTGTTGCTGTGACAAAATTCCTGGCAAAGGCAGTACAAATTAAGGAGGGCGGGCTTACTTTGGCTCACAGTTCAAAGCAGTCCATCGTGGTGGGGAAATCATGGCGGTAGGAGTGAAACAGCTGGTCCTATTGTATTCACAGTTGAGGCAGCGACAGACAGATGCTGGGGCTCAGCTCCCTTTCTTCTTGTTTGTAGCTATGGCTCCCCTAAAGCAACTCAAACACCTCCCCCTAGAAACTGAACAGGCTCTTGGACTCCAGAGGCCTGTGGACCAGAGATCCAAGATTGTACAAGATGGCCACTTTATTATCACTTCCTACCTCCTCATCAGGCTCAAGGGACCATGTCGGCCAAGCCACCTCTCCCTACATCAAGGAGCCTTGTCAGCCTGGAAGTCAGGGGGAATCTAGAGCATGACCCTGGGATCTGATTCAAATGGCCCCAGACCACTCACTGCCAGTGAGGAGCGGAATTCCCTGTGCACGGTCCTCCCTCTGCTCAGACTTCCGTGTGCTGTGCTCAGCACAAGGCAGAGATGGCGCCCGAGAACGCATGGAGAGAAGTGGGGAGGTGGAGGAGGACCTGTGAGACCATGGTCTCCTGTGCCCATCCTCAGCTGCAGTGCCAGTCACCTGCACCCTTGGATCTCAGTTGTCTGACACGTAGGAAGTGACTCAGGAGGTAACAAAGCAAGGATTTGCTGAGCAAAACTCCAGACCTCTGCACTGCCAGTGTGGCGGAGGTAGCAGGATGTCAGGTTTCTGTGAACACGTACACACTGACGAAATGACACTCCGCACGTTGCGCGATGTTGTGACTCACAGGCGGGACAGTAAGAGAACAGATTTGGAAGCTCACACCTATGAACCTGGAGGTCTTCACCTGAAGGAATTAGAGAAAGTACATGCACAGTGTGCATTAACCTGAGTGAGGACAGGTGAGGGGAGAGGGTGCTGTGAAACGGGCCCATGGTACTCCTGCCCGGCCCCTCTTAGAGAAACGAGTTGTGTCAGGCTGTCTTTCTTCGGATCTGGAAAGAACCAGAATGCCGGCAGCATAAAGCATGTGGAGGGAATGTGCTGACACGGGGGCTTCATCTCGTGAACCCAGTCAAGCAGCTTTGTTCTGCAGGATTTCGTGAGAGGAAAACATGCTTCAGCTTCCAGGCAGCATCAGCGAACAAATAAGAACTCTGACTCGAGCAGTGAAAAAGTGACATTTCCACAAGGGGACTGACAAAGGACTTCTCTGAGGCTTGATACCTTCTCCTGGGCCTAGCTAGCTGTGATGGTCCCTACAATAAAAAATAAAAATCTCTCACTATTATCTATAAGTAGGGCTGCTCAATGTTGTTCCAAAATACTCCAAGACATTTAGAGAAGGACCAAAACCAGACACACAGTACACTTGTGCAATGGCTCCACAATGACCAGGAATGGGACGGGAGCCCATGAGGTATATGGGTTGATGTGAGTGGGTCTGGGCTCCCTGCTATGTAATTTTCTAGGAAACAGCAGTGATACCACATGTTGTACATGTTTACCACAGGGGTCAATGAATTTGCTGACTTTTAGAAGCAGCAGGCTTTTTGATGACTGACTGAATGAATGATGACAGATAGTGGACAGATAATGAATGAATGATGAATGGCTGGTGGACAGATGACTGACTGAATGAATATGGGTTCACAGCATGTGCTTCATGTGCTTGGGTATGACTCACAAATGAACCCCTCCACCAGAACAGTCTGGAATTCTACACAGTGATTTTTCTGGAGTTTCTGCCTGGTTCATGGGCTTCTCACAGGGGAAATGGTAATGGGGAGCCCAGGTAGGGAGTGCGTATGTCAGCTTTCTGTCACGGGGACAAATGCTCAAGAGAATCACTTTAAGGGAGGAAAGTTATTCTTCAATCCATGGTGGGTTGGCACCTTTCTTCTCAGGCTCTTGGCAAGGCAGAAGCATCATACTAAGAGGGCACGGTGACAGGAAGCTGCTAACCACTTGTGGGTCAGGAAGCAGAGAAGACAAAGGATCTTGGTACAAATTATCCCTTTCAGTGGTAACTCCCACTTGATGCACTTCCCTCATCATGTCTATTTTCTGCTTCCATGGTCTCTTCGCAATACTACCAAATTATAAATTCATGAATGGATAATCCATTGATCAAATATCTTCAGGATCAAACACTTCCTACCAGGCTATTGGACCGTCCCACCAGACACGCCCAAGCCCATGAGCCTTCGGGGGACCCTTTAGACTCACAGCACCACAGAAATTGTTCCCCGTTTCCACCTTCCTGTCACAGCACAGAAACTCCTTGATGGATTTTCAGAGAATCCGTAGACAAGATGTTAACTACAGGAGTCGGAAGACGGCTCCTCCGTTGCAGGAGCTTACCTCAAAGTCGGCCTGCCAAAGTCCAGTTCTTCACCAGCCCAATAAAGCTGGGTGCCAAAGGTGGTGCATGCGTCTGATGTCCTGTCTGTCGTGACTGGGGCCCAAGAATGCATATGCACACGAGCATTCACACGTGTGCGGGCAAATAAAAACTAGTTTACATTTCTGAAAAAAATGGTGGTTATACACAGAGTATGTGTAAACATTTATACATCCCCGTTTACCATGTTTCCTTGTGTGTTAAAATAAATTCTAATGGTTTGCATTTTATTTGTGCCTGACTTTGAAACATACCTACTGCATAAAATCAGGTAAAGCCATATAAGACTTTTATGCCCAATCTTTAAAAATAATGTTCACAAAGTAAAAGGGAATGGTAAGCTATTGGAAATTGTTATTCTGGTTTATAGTATTTACATGGTATTTCTTCAGCCCAGTTTTAAAGAAAAAAATAGAGGATGGTACTTCCAGAACCCCCCTTGTATCATATGTCAATCCAATGTACCTGACTATGAATGAATCATATGCAATACAATGTACTTAAATATGAATGAATCATGTGTCAATGCCATGTACTTGACTATGAATGTATCATCTGTCAATATGATGTACTGAACTATGAAAAATGTTTATTAAACTCCCACACATTCACGGGATAAACAGAATGCTGTCCTAACCCAACAAGTTCTTACCTACGATCATAATTATGTCCTCTTTTTGAAAGAAGACATTTTACATATTTATTGAAAATGGATTGACTTTATTTCTTAAAAGAAAAATATGAAAGAAAAGTTGTCATTTCAGGAAACACTGTTCTTTCTGTGCATGTGTGTGCGTGTGGATAAATAACATGTACAGTGTGTGCATGTGTGTGCACCTGCTGTCACCCTGTACTCACATGGGTGGAGGCCAGAGAACGTCAGACTGTTTTCTTTTTCTTTTTTCAATATTTTATTTTATTTTTGTTTATTTCTTGAGAGAGAAAGAGAGAGTGAGAATGGGCATGCCAAGGCCTCCAGACCCACTGCAAATGAACTCCAGACACAGGCACCACCCTGTGTATCTGAATTGTGTGGGTCTTGGGGAATCAAACCTGGATCGGGTTGGCTTTGCAGGCAAGTGTCTTAACCACTAAGCAATCTTTCTGGCCCTGTTTTCTTGAGACAGAGTCTCTCACTGGCAGACTGGAGTGGCCACCATTCCTATCCTGGCTGACCAGTGAGCCCCAGCTATTCACACTTCTCTCGCTCCCCGCAGGTCTGGGGTCAAAGGCGTGCTGGCCACACCAGCTCCTGGTGTGGGTCCTAAGGACGGCACTGGGGCTTCATGCATGGGCAGCAAGTGCTCTTACCCTCGGAGCCATCTCTCCAGCCTAGGAAGCAGCTTTCTTACAACCCCTTTGAATAAAACTTTGAGGACATACCCAAATTTTTATGAAACTGCCTTATTACAAGTAGATGGACAAGGGTGATACTAATAATTTGCTAACAGATTCAGATCTAGTTGAGAGCCCTCGGTGGGTTCATAGAAGACTGACCAGGAACAGCTGCGTGCCATAGAAAAACATTTGTACAATCTAGACAACTCTCTGAGGAGGCACACTGAATTGCTCCATGCCTCAGGATCCAAAAACCCCTGCAGCGTTCCGGGCTACAAATCACCTGAGTGGGGCACTTCACTCTCGACAACCTTAAATGTCATAAATTAAAGCCACCTTGAGCTGCATAAGAGAAGCCGCACAAGTGAAGCAAAGCCGTCACTCAAGAGGTCGTCCTCAACAATGCTTAGCAAGAGATCTGCTCAGCAAACTCAGTGGCTTGCTGGGGATTCAATCCAGGTTCCTACGCTTGCCCAGCACGTGCTCTTCCTGGATGAGCCATCTCCCAGTCTCCAGATTCAGGCTTCCAATCACATAAGGAAAGGCCCAACACACCTGCTGTACTGTTTCAGACCCAAATAATTATAAGGAGACCTGGGAGACACTTCTCAACTGAATATCACTTTGCAGTGGAAAAGCCTGGAAAATGCCATTTCCTTAGAGGCGAGTGATCCCCTCACCAGATGGAAAGTGCTTGTGACTCCATGGCTACAATCACAGTCTGCGTTTTAATTGTCAGGCCTCACAAAACTATTTCCTGAAGTGTCAGCACGCATTCATACTCAGAAACCAAACCCACTCTCTGACATATTAGAAAATGTTATTTTCTATTGATCTCAAAACTTACCATCTTCCCGCTCTTTTATATGCTAAGTCCCATTCTTGAATAAACATTGAGAAGCCATCTCTCAGAGAGCATCATTTCTGAGTTGCTGACCTGATTGTGCAGGTCACACAGAAATTGTATAAGGGGAGAACCACACCGCATGCCACTCACTGCTACATCTGGGGAGCAACCCCCACCCCCTGCAGTCCTGTGTGTCATCCAGCTGAAATGGCCCAGAGACCAGAAAAATCATCTTCTTTACCCCGCCCTTGGTCCAAGGTGAGGAGGGAAGGGAAGGCCTTAAGAGAAGCTACTCAGATGGCTGTTCAGGCTACTGTGCTTGCTATGAGGTACCGTCATGTACGGAGAGTATGAAGACACTCACCAGCAGCTTAGTCAGCCGCCCCATTGAGTCCTTAGAGTGATGTTGATGCTGGTCAGACCCTCACAAAGACTCAAGGAGTGGCCCATGAGGAAGGGGCGAGGAGGAGAAAGCCAAATTTCAAAAGGTGGGCCTGACCCTCCGGCCCTGCTGCTCAGCAGAGGAAAGTGCAATTGGAACAGTCAGTTGTGGTTTAGGCTAGCAAGCACTTCCCAACCACAGGCATCCCCACCCCAAAGGATGTCTCACAACAAGTGGAGATATTCTGGCTTTCACATCCTAGGCAGGGGGAATTACATGTCCCTGGCATCCAATAGGCAGAGGCCAGGGACGTTGCCAAACACCTACATTGCATAGGGCAGCCCCCACACAGAGATGCATCTGCTAGAAGATATCAGCATTGCTGAGGTTCAAAGGCCCTGGGCCAAAGCGAAGCTTCCAATCAAGAATTCTGGCCTAAGGGCTGGAGAGATGGCTTAGCGGTTAAGCGCTTGCCTGTGAAGCCTAAGGACCCTGGTTCGAGGCTCGGTTCCCCAGGTCCCACGTTAGCCAGATGCACAAGGGGGCGCACGCGTCTGGAGTTCGTTTGCAGAGGCTGGAAGCCCTGGCGCGCCCATTCTCTCTCTCTTCCTCTATCTGTCTTTCTCTCTGTGTCTGTCACTCTCAAATAAAAAGAATTCCGGCCTGAGCCAGGCGTGGTGGAAGAGGTAGGAAGGAGGATTGCTGAGAGTTCAAGGCCACCCTGAGACTAGATAGCGAGTTCCAGGTCAGCCTGGGCTAGAGTGAGACCCTACCTCAACCCCCACCTCCAAAAAAAAAAGAATTCTAGCCTACAAGCTGGGTTGCTCAGTGATTAAAAGCCTGACTGCTGGAGTTCAGATCCCCAACACCCACACAAAACCGGATGCACGTGGCACATTGAACATAATCCCAACGCACCCACACAAAACCGGATGCACGTGGCACATGTGAACATAATCCCAACGCACCTGTGGCAACTAGGGGGCAGGGCAGGCGCGGTGCGTGCAGCGACAAAGCAAGAGAGAACACGCCTCAAACAAGATGAGGGGCAAGGGTCAGCTTCCCAAAGCTGTCCTCCACTTGTGCACCATGGCACATGACTGATCACACTCACATACACCCCCCCCACACACACATAGCACCCTCCCCCAAAGAAAGAATTCTGTTCTAAAAAAGACAAGAAAGTCAAATAGGAACGAGTTGGGAAAGAGCTCGGCATGAGTGGGAGGGGCCAAGAAAGCAAATTGAGGGGTGAATAGGATCAAAATACTTATATGCACATGTGAAGCGTAAAATAATTATAAATAAAAGAAGAATTCTTGGGCTGAGAAGACAGCTCAGTGGGTAACACGCTAGCTGCTCAGGCATGAGGCCCGGTGCTGGGATCCCCAGGCCTTCCGTAAAAGCCAAAGCTGTGGTGGGCTCCTGCAATCCCAGCGCTCTTTGGAGGAGGAGGAGGAAGGAGGCGGGAGAACTTCACCAAATAGAGAAGCAAACAGCAATGAGTGGCCCTGGCTTAAAACCAAGAGGAAAGCAAGGACTGATGAGGAAGTTGTACTCTCACCTCCACATACACACGTATACACACACTCTCACACACCAATATATACATTTTAAAAAAGAGTAGTGAGCAGATCTGGGGAGATGGCTCAGTGAGTAAAGTACTTGCTGGGAGAGTGTGAGGACCTGAGTTCAGATATGCGGTACCCACGTCAATGCCTGGAGGACATGGCAGCCCACAGGTAACCCCAAGCCCCGGAAGCAGAGACAGGGGATCCAGGGAACAAGCTGGCCGGCCAGACCAGCCCAACCAGCAAGCTCTGATGTCTCAGTGAGTAAGGTGGGCAGCGGTCAAGGAAGACACGCCCATGCTCACATGTGCACCCACACGCATACAACCACGAATACGTACATGCACACACACCACACATACACATGAAAAAATAGTGAGCCAAGATAATTTCTTTAATATTTGCTATTGCCTCACGTGTCTTAACCCCTGAGACAAAATCCAGAAGATGTGCATGAATACGCTAGGTCATTCCGATTGTCTCCACTACTTCACAGGCAGCTGACAACGCTCCAACGGTGTGGAGGCTAGACCGGGAGGCACAGCTCCTCAGCCAGGTGTCCGCAAGTTGCTTTGAAAGATGACTGAAAGGTGATGGAAAGTGAAGGATGGGGTCTGAGGCCTCCTGTGAGGTCCCCTCTGGAGACCATGAGAGGAAAGTTTCAGTTTCTGTCTCTTCCATTTTGTTGGAGTTCAATTATTTAGCAGGAAGCAAAGGGATGAGCGGGTGCTCACAGATGGATGGGTCTCTGTGTTATTATTTTTGGAGCTGGGTAGACATAGCAAACAGCAGAAGCACTGCCCTAAAACCTCTTCTGCGGCATGAATAAAACATCATATCCTCTAAATTTAAACCTAAAACCCAATTAATTCATCAAAATGTCAGTTGTCACCTAGAGCATTTCAGCAGCAAGGAAATACCTTGGAAGAAAGAGGAGTCCTCCCAGGAAGAGAGGGAGTGCAGTGAGGGGATTCGGGTTGCACCTCACAGGGGAAGGTGGCGGCTGCTGGTGTGTCCTCCTTCAGAGAGGCCAGACAGAGGACATTTAATACGGCAGATGGCACAACTGACTTGGCTTCCATATGCCCTTTCCCAGGTCTTAATGATAAAGAATGTTTGTACCAAACCCAGTCACAATCGTTACCCCGAAAGCTGCGCACCAGCCCCCGAAGTCACAAAGTCAGTGATCATTTCCACAAAGCACACTGAGCCAGACACAATAGAATTACCAAGATAAACCTCATTGTGACTTCAGGGGCAAATAAATGACTCCACCAAGCCTGTCATTTGTCACATTGTCTTTAGTTATGAAGAGAGCCGAGAATAGAAATGCAAAGCAGAGAATTTCTACTCTTCTAACAGACATTTAAACAGTAGATGTAAAATTAAGGATCCTCTACACAGCCGTAAGAAACCTGATCTGTGGTGGGCTTGAGTTCTTGTTAACCTGTGCTCGCTGTTGTTCAGTAAGAAAGAGTACGTTGTCCCAGCTGCAATCGAAAACCAATGTGACCATCTTAGCAGCAAGGTCAAAGACGGGACATGTGTGTACTCTTAAAGGTCTGCCTTGAGTTAAAGACAACAGCTACAGTCCTTTAAAGACAAATCGGCCATGTAAACTAAGCAACTCAAACCCTATGTCTTTTTTTGCAAATAACATGAAACCAACGAGTTCATTAATACCATACAGCTAACCTTTGCTTGGTCCTGGAGGTTTTAAAAATAATCTAAAGATAGACATACTATTACTGATGAATATGATTAAGCTAGCAAAGCCCAGTGGTGTTTCCCCCTAAGGACCAATAAGTTATATTGCAATGCCAAGTAATAAAAGGTTAAAAAATTATTCAAAATCTAGACTGCTGGTCTAGACTTTTATTACAAATGAATGACTCATGCTTACTCCTTACACCCACTGAAGTGGTAAGCTACAACCGTTTTTCTGTGTCCAGTTACGAGATAAGATATCTGGTGAGAGCTCTAGAAAGAGATAACTTCCAAAGTAAAGAAAAGAAATGTCCACAAGTTCATCATGCCCCACAGGTGATGTCCATGCGATTCACCACACCAGTGCCGAGGTCACCGGCTGAAACACTCCACCTAGCACCAAGCACCAAGCACCAAGCACTCACACAGGCATCTATCTAGAACGGTACTCGGAACCTTTCACTAGGAACCCACACAAGCCTGGGACAAAGACAGGGACCAAGATATATAAAGAATTGTGCTCCGCCCACCGAGGGACTTAAGAGACACACAAGTTAAAAATCCAGACCACCAAAGGCTGGCCCTGTGCTCGCTGCACCCAGGACAGAGGAAGGCGACACAGTTCAGGACACAGGGATTCCCTGAAGCATTTCCTAAGGGCTGCCACGCACGGAAGCCCTCGGGAAGTGGGTCATAACGATGCAGAGGGGGGCTGCGTGGGAGCAGGAAACACGGGGCCAACGATTAGAAAGTAACCCCTCCCGTCTGGCCCCCCACCCCTGGGACTGGAAAAACGTTTTCAGGCCAAATGCATCAAAGTTGTCGCTCAGCTCTTAAGCAGCGAGCGCTGGACCATCGCTCCCCAGGCGCAAAGACAGTGGCCGCGAGACGGAAGGCGGTTGGGCAGGGAAAGTGCTTGGGGGTGTTGGGGGACCGGTGGGGGGGTCTTACTTTTGTAGCTCGTTGCCCAGGGCTGGTAGCCGTAGTAGCCCGTGATGCGTAAGATCCGCTCTTCGATGGACGTGAGCCCCACCGGCCCGCTGGTGAGGTCCTCCACGGAGCGCGACCATTTCAGGTCCTCCTTGATAGCCTCGTCCACCACCAAGTACTTGAGCTGCCGGAGCTGGGGGCTGATGTCCGACAGTCTCCGGGGGCTGACGTCCGGTGACCTCCTCATGCCACTGAGGCCGCGGGCGGGCGGGCACGGCGGGCAGGTCGGCGGGCGGGGACGGGTCAAGGGCAGAGAGAAGGGGATTCTGTGAGGGTGGAGCGAGGACGCAGCCGTGGGGTCAAGGACACACACCCCTCTCTCCAGAGCCCGGGCATCGGGTCCCATCTCCCGCGCCCTCCCCGGCACCCGGGCCGTGGGAGCCGGGGTGAGCGGCCAGGAGAGGGTGCCCTAAACTTGCCCAGCACGTCGGCCGCGCGCCGCCCCTCCCGGAGCCCGGCAGCCCCAGTCCCAGAGCCCGGCACGGGGCCACCGCGCCCGCTCCATCCCTCTGCCCGCCGCCCCGGACTCCCGCCGCCCGCCGCGCCCGCTCCGCGCTCACATGGCGATGCTCTTGCCCCTGGGTGCGCCGCCGGGAAACTCTCGGATCCCCATAGGCAGCGGCAGAGCGGGGCCCGGAGCTCCCAGACTTGAGGCGGAGGGGCCGCGGGCCCGAGCTGTCCGCAGACGCTAGCCGGGACGCGCGGGAACGCGGCTCCCGCCCAGGGTCCCCAGCTGCGGCCGCCCGTGCGCGCCCGGGGTCGGTCCTCCAGCGCTTCGGCGGCGCGCGGCCGGCCGGCGGGTGGCTCAGCTCGGTGACCCCAGACCAGTCCCCCGCGCCCGCTGCACGAGCCCGCGGAGCAGCAGCGCCGCGCCCCGCGCCCCTAGCCCAGAGCCGGGAGAGCGCGCCCCGCGGAGCACTCCGAGGCACCTGGCGGGCGGGGAGGCGGCTGCCCGAGCCCAGCGCACGGCCCAGGCGGGGGCGCTGCGCCCCGTGTGCGCCCCGCAGCCTCGAGGCGGAAGCGCGCTCCTCCGCTCGCTCCAGACTGCTCACAATCCTGCCTCGCCTGGATCTACACTTCGATTTCACCCTCGCCTCCAAACACGCCCCAACACATTCATACCACCACAGAGCATCCCCTCTTCTCAGGAAGGAAGACAAAAAGAAAAAAAGAAAAGAAAAACCAAGCCACCCTAGCTCAGAATGGCAAAGGAATACCTGGCTTCTAGTGGTGACCCCCCCCCCCCACCGCCAGGTTCCCTGGTGTGAGGAAGTGCGGGTGACTCCTTCAGACCTGGTACTCAACTTGGGACACTGCTTTCTTCAGAGACTCCTGTTCCATTCAACTCCGAATCGGGTTTGTGTCTGGCTCCAGAGTCATTTTCTCCAGACCACTCAATGTCCTTTCATACTATTCTTTAAGGATGGATCGAGAGGACGGAAAAATGGGTGGGGGTAAAGTATCTTTATCCAGCTCCCAAATTATTACTTTGAATTATAACTGTACTCCATCCCGGGCTGTTTTTGAATGCAAAACCCATTCTCTGTGCAGTCAGAATCAATTTGCACACAGTACCTTATGCACTGCGTGTTTATGTTAACATGTATTGTAGACTGAGGAGAAGGCTCAGCGGTTAAATGCACTCGCTTGCAAAGCATGCTAACTCAGGTTCAATTCCCCAGTACCCAGGTAAAGCCAGATGCACAAAGTGATGCACACACTTGGAATTCATCTGCAGTGGCAAGAGGTCCTGGCACACTCATTCATTCATTCTCTCTCTCCTCGCTAATAAATAAATAAAAATATATACTTAAAGTATATTGTTTCTCTGTAAACCTAGATATAAGAGGATGTCTCCAACTTGACAAAAAGGGTTTGCAGAAGCTTATGTCTAACATCATGCTGTTGTGAGAAACTACAGGTTTTTTACTGCTAAGATGAGGAGCGATGCAAGATGGGCTCTCAGTGTTTCTATCTGACAGCACACTGCGAGCCCTAGCCAGGGAAAATAGACAAAAGAAAGAGATAAACTGTGTACCACTTAGGAAGAAATGGAATAAAATTCATCTTTGCTAGCAGATGGCATCATTGCTTATATAGAAAAAAAATTAACTAAAATCTTCTCTAATTTATAAACAAAGTTGAAGGAATCAAGGTTAATGGACAAAATCAATTGTTTTCCTTCAAGTCAGCCATAGGCAATTCGAATTATTAGAACTTGAAATTAAAAACACAATGGGGAAGCTGGAGAGATGCCTTAGCAGTTAAGGCGCTTGCCTGGGAAGCCCAGGAGCCAATGTTCAAATTCCCAGGTCCCACGTAAGCCAGACACACAAGCACACAAGATGGCACATGCATCTGGGGTTCAACTGCAGTGGCTGGAGGTCCCCATGCACCAATTCTCCCTCATTAAAAAAAAACCTACAATGGGGCAAGAAAGATAGTTCAGTGATTAGCAACCTGGGTTTGATTCTCCAGTACCTAAATAAAGCCAGATGCACAAAATGGCATATTTGTGTCTGGAGTAAATTTTCAGTGGTTGGAGGCACTGGAGCACCCATTCTCTGCCCCCCCTTTTCTTTCTCTCTCTCTCCTTGCAAATAAATAAAATTAAGAGACATAAACACAATTATCTCAGAAAGTCAAATGCCACATGTTCTCTCTTAAGTGGATCCTAGATTCAAATATTTAGATCTGTGTGTGAGTTGAGATAAAAGTCAGTAGCAGAGACCAGGAAGCTGGGGAGGGAAGGTCAGGGAGTGCTTTAGGGGAGGAGAGTTGATATGTAAGCAGAAGCAGGGGGCAGAGGGTGGTCTTCGGTGAGGGGATAGGAGTAGAAGGAGGGTTACTCAAAATTTAAAATTTATGACTAAGCTATATGGAGACCTTCTTTGCTAGCTAATAATATGTTTTTAAAAAGACAGAAATTGGACCGAGTTATTCTGTGGAGGTGGATAATGTTGTGCCCAGAAGCCATAGATTGTTACTAGAAAAATTTCAGTGCCTGGGATGGGACACCTTCCAGCAAGTTGTTGGCCACAGAGGCTCCTGATGCCCCCAAAACATAATATGTTATTTTCAATGCTCTTAGTTGTCCACCGGACTTAAATTCTATGATCTTATTGCTGAAAACTTGACATATTTAGGCTGCAAGTCACTGAGACATCAAATTTGAGCTGAGCTGGAAGCCTCCTCCCTGTTGATGAGCTGTCAGAATGCTGTAAAGAGCTGTGCAGCCTGTTGGGGGAGAAACATCATCAATGGCCTTAATCAGCAGTGGAGCCTTGCAGCTTTACCACTAGTTAGCCAGGCCTAAATGTGAAATATGAAACTCTTAGAAATAAACGGGAGGAATCTAGACACCTTCAACCCATCATGACACTTTAGCTAAGAATCAAAGGCAATGCTAATAAAAATTAAAAAAAAAAAGAATCAAAGGCATGATCCATGAAGAGAGGGCTGACAATTAAACTTTACTAAAAATCATTCCCTACAAAAGACATTGGCAAGAAAATAAGAAAAAGTAGAAGCTGACAGAAAATGTCTGCAAAAACATATCTGATAGAGGACTGTTACCCAAGATACGAAACATCCAACTCAATGATGAGAAAATGAACAACTCAAATTAAAAAGTTGTAAATGATCTACACACGCCTGTCACTGAAGGCGGCCTGCCCACTCCTGCCACTGAGGGTGACCTGCCCACTCCTGCCACTGAGGGCGACCTGCCCACTCCTGCCACTGAGGGCGACCTGCCCACTCCTGCCAGTGAGGGCGACCTGCCCACTCCTGCCACTGAGGGCGACCTGCCCACTCCTGCCACTGAGGGCGACCTGCCCACTCCTGCCACTGAGGGCGACCTGCCCACTCCTGCCACTGAGGGCGACCTGCCCACTCCTGCCACTGAGGGCGACCTGCCCACTCCTGCCACTGAGGGCGACCTGCCCACTCCTGCCACTGAGGGCGACCTGCCCACTCCTGCCACTGAGGGCGACCTGCCCACTCCTGCCACTGAGGGCGACCTGCCCACTCCTGCCACTGAGGGCGACCTGCCCACACCTGCCACTGAGGGCGACCTGCCCACTCCTGTCACTGAGGGCGACCTGCCCACTCCTGTCACTGAAGGCGACCTGCACACACCTGTCACTGACAGTGTCATCACTGCAGATGGCAAGTAAGCATAGGGAAACATGCTGCTGGGTAATTACAAATTAAAACCAAAGCATGTCATTATGAACCTCTGAGAATGGATAAACTCTGAAGCCAGGTCCTAACAGAAGGTGAGCAATGGACGCTCTCACTCGCTCACTGCTGATGGGATGCAGACTGGCACCCATACTGTGGAAGAGCACAGCTGATGCGGTGAACCACTCTCTCATTCAGAGACCCAGCACTCCTGCTCCTTAGAGTTTCTAGGCACGTTAGGGGAGGCACAGAATCTCTCAGGTGGGAGGGGCTTGGGGTCTTGGGATTGGGAAGGTGTGCAGGGAATTACACAAAATTAAGACAGCAGGAATCAGTTTCACAGAAACCCTCATTATAACTAGCATTCTACAAGATATAACCAACCCATAAAGCAGGAGAGGACACAGTTTAGACAGAAGGTGACAAAAGCTTAACCTTAAAATCATGGCCTCTGTCCAGTAAATCCCAGGCCCAGAACGGGGATGTGCCCCACAATGAGCTGTTGGGCAGGGAGACCCATGAGGTCCTCAAAACAATGTAGGCCATTGCCAAAATATTTGATTACCTAATAGAGTTAAAAGATATGACCCTCTTGCTGAAGACACCACATGTTTCAGTCACAGGACATTGGACTATTATGCTGGAACCAAAAATGAAACTAGCTTCCACATAGCTAGCCGTCATAGTGCTGGAAAACCAATGGGAGCCACTGGAGGACAACAGTCACCAACAGCATGAATAGGCAGGAGACTCTGCAGACTACAAAATCAACCAGCCCAACAAGAAGTATATACCCATGCAACAATGGAACACAGCCTCTGTGGCTAACCAACTGTGCTCTGACTGGACATGAAGCCAGCTCAATGGGAAAGAACTCATATTCATACTTGGTACTGGAAACCAAGTCAGAATCTCAAGGTCAGGAAACTCATAAGCTTCATAGAGAAGCCCCTGCTTCTCTCTGGAGAACAAGAGTGGGCTTGCACACCAAAGCAGTCTTTCAAATAACTTTGGATATCCCCTTTAACCCAAGCTGCTATCACTCTTGGTTGAGGAATCTGTTTTGTTTTACAGAAGACAGAGTAAACAGAGGAGAAACAAGGTCAATTGATAAGACAAGAAGATAGCTGACTGCCCACCATGAGACTAGCCACCTCTACAATATCTGCAGGGGCCTAGGAGAAATTGCATAGGAAGTGGTGACATCAATACTGCTGTTAGTGCTAGCCTGACAACCACCTCCAGAGTGATGGTGACAGACACTGTGGTCAATAAAAACCCATCAAAGTAGAAATTCAGAGGCTGCAGTGAGCTCAGCACTAAATCAGACTGCCAACAGGCCTGCCATGGCTCAGTGAACATTGCAGAAGAAGAGGTGGAAAGGATGGAAAGATTGTAAGAGCCACAGAGTGGGTAGGAATGGATAACCTGTCACAATATATAATTATATATATTATAATATATATATTACATAATTTTAACTTGTTTGATATTTATAAATATTATATTATTTAAATACATAAAATATATTATGTATTTAATTAATTATATATAATTATACAATATAAAATTGAATTAAATTCAGAAATAAATCCACAGGGCTGGAGAGATGGCTTAGCAGTTAAGCGCTTGCCTGTGAAGCCTAAGGACCCCGGTTCAAGGCTCGGTTCCCCAGGTCCCACGTTAGCCAGATGCACAAGGGGCGCACGCGTCTACAGTTCATTTGCAGAGGCTGGAAGCCCTGGCGCGCCCATTCTCTCTCTCTCCCTCTATCTGTCTTTCTCTGTGTGTCTGTCGCTCTCAAATAAACAAATAAATAAATAAAAATTAAAAAAAAAATTCACAGTCAATCTGCGAAACAACATGGAGGAAATTCAAATGTGTATTGCTAAGTGAAAGAAACAAGGTTACAAAGCTATGTACTGTATGATTTTGACTGTATCTGGTGGGGCTGGGGGGCTGGTTGAGTGGTTATAAGTGCTTGTTTGCAAAGCCTGCTAACCAGTTTACTTCTCCAGCACCCACTTAAAGCCAGACCCAAGGTGGTGGATGCATCTGGCATGATTTTCCATCAGGAAGAGACCCTGGTCTCACACGAATGAATTAAACTTTACAGCTCCTGGATTTGGCCTCTACCAGCACAGTTGGTCCTCCCAGGCTTGGCAGAGATGGCCCAGCCTCCTTCACCTTCCTGCCCTCACAGCCTCAAGAACTGCCATGTGACTTGAGAGCTTGTGTTGGTGTGCTTCAGGCCGACCCTTGTGTGGGACTGTGCTCCATCACTGCCTCGGCCTCTGGAAGCTCTACCCTGGCTCCCCAGCCATCCCCACACCCCAGAGCTCCTCAGAACACTGTGGGGAGACACTTTAGGTACTCCTAGTTTACAATTGTGTTCTCCAGCTCTGCTTGTTTTTACTTTTTTTTTTTTCCCTCTCTCTCCCTTTCTCTCCTTTTATTGGCAGTATTAGACGTTAAACCCAGAGCCTCACACATGCTGGGAAAATACTCTCCCACTGAGCTACACATCCATCTCTCCTTTGACTTTTATTTTGAAATAGGGTGTCACTAAGTTTCCCAGGCTGGCCTTGGCCTCACTCTGTAACCCAGACAGGCCTTGAACCTGTGATCCTCCTGTCTCAACTTCCCCAGCAGCTGGGATTACAGATCTGAGCACCAGGTCTGGCACCAGGGCCATTCTCAATCTTCACATTGCTCTCAGATTTGTTCCAAAGCAAAAAAAAAAAAAAAGAGGATGAGCAAAGCAGTAAAGTGTTATTTACCTATACTACTAATTCATCTCACAACTGTCCCCTCCAAAGCTCTGAGATTATTTACCTACATTAAATTCACCTCAGAACTGTGTCTTCTATTGCTTTTTGAGAATATTATTTGCCTGAATTTTTCAGTTGTTAAGTAAAAGTGTTAAGTTTTCTAAGATCTGACATCCTATATGGATGTAGATGTCTTCCTGATGTACAATTTTATTTGTATTTTCTTTTTTAAAGCAGTCATACCTTTATGAAATCTAATAAATTTACCAAAGTTCCACATGTAAAGATTACTTTCTTAAGAATCCAGCTTCCCTGGTTTCTGGGTTAATTTTAAGGAAAAGCATCAAAGGTTAAGATGACCAAGCAGTTTGTGCCAGATTGCTCTTTACTTATTTTGGGCATGTGCATGTGTGATATGCATATGTGTACACACACACGTGTGTGTGTGTGTGTGTGTGTGTGTGTGCCAGAGGCCCTCTATCTCTCCTCACCTCATAGCTCACTGATTCTGCTAGAATAGCTAGCCAATGAGCCCAAGGCGTTCCCTGTGTCTACCTCCCCAGCAATCACCATTCCCAGTATTTTCCAGCAATCAGTGGGTTCAGGGGATCTGAACTCAGACTGTCACACATGTGGTGAGTGCTTTATCAACCAAGTCACCTTCCTAGTTCACTTTGTTCATTTTTAAGTGAGTTCAGTTCAGGAATCAGGACAATGACAGCCAGTCAAGTCCACCAAGTGACCTCTGTCAGAACCAATTCTATTTATTTCCTGAATGAAGTCACGTGTTTTTCATTTTCTATGCATCATAAAACCTCAGTGAGTACATTTATCTAAATGAGTACAGGCTTGCATGCCATGCTAACCAATGGCCACTTCTTAATAGGGAAAATATTTTGTATGTGTTTCTATAGCTTATCTTTTTACATTAGTAGATGAAGATTTAATACATTAACTTTTAAAAATCACTTTACTGAAATACAGTTTTTACAACATGAGAATGGTTTGCTCTTCTGGAAAAGTCCAAGTCCCTTAAAATCTTTAAGATACATAGACACATGTTTATTTTAAAATGTAATTAAACACCTACTGAGTACATGCCATGTGCTAGGTTCTGTGATGGAGGCTAGCAATACAGAGAAGACAAACATTCTTGTCCTTCAGTGAGCCTGTGGTATATACAATAGACAGGCAAGTAAGCAAAGAACAATGATATAGCGTGATGTGGACCCATGATTCCTGACGCAGGCGAGTCCCTGGAAGCCTGAAGGAGACATTTCCAGGTCAGCTCCAAGGAGCGTGGAGGAGATGGTGCATTGAAGCTATGTCAAATGAGCTTTCTTAGATTCAAAGCCAAACTAATTTTGAAAAATAAGTATTCATTAGTAAGTGCAGGAGGGGGTATAAGGAGCAGGAAGGCAAGGAGGAGAAAGAGAAGGAGAAGGGAGAGGTGGAGGAAGAATAGTAGAAGGAGACAGAGAAAGATGGGGAAGAAGAAGATAATTAAAAGAGATGGAGGAGGAAGAAAAGGAAGGAGGAAAGGAGGAGAATGAAGAAGAGAAAAATGAGTGGGAAGATCTGAAGAAGAGAGTGAGGAGAAAGGAGAGGAGAAAGAGGAGGAGGAAGAAGAGCTAGACAAAGATCCTGTATGGAGGTGTGGTCGTTTGAATGTACGTCTCCCAACAGACTCAGCTGTTTCATTAGTGCTTGCCTCCAGCTGCCTGGCTGGAGGAGGTGTCATGGGGCAGATCCACTAGTCCAGCCTAAGGAGTCATTGGGGGTGGATCTGATTTCTAGCTGAAAGGTCTGCAGAGAGGTTTTTGAGCTCTGCCTGAGCCTCTGCTACTTACTGCTTTTGACGTGTGCTGGCTGCTGGTGGTTTTTCTCCGCTTGTGTCTGTGAAAGGAACCAATCTTTTAGGCCATTATGGAACGTCCTCTGGATCCTATAAACTGTGTCCATTTGGCAGTTCGCCCCAGCAACATGGAGCTGACTGCCACAGAGGGCACAGAAAGGATGGGGAAGTGTGAAAAGTGACTGTGGAGACAGGCAGGCTGAGCTCACAAAGGGCTTCAGGAACAAAGCCCCACCCTCGCTCCCTGGTGCAGCGTCCATCTTGGTTTCATAGCATCCACCCCTCATCACTCTCTACTTCCTTATCCAGCCCCAAGGCAAAAAAAAGCCCTCCCCTCTCCTATGGACACGTTCAATTTTTTTTCTCATTTCTTATAATCCTTTTCCTTGTCCTGGCCGGCCCGCTCCCAACCTTGCATCATAGAGACCCATCTGCCTGCCCCCAGAGCTTGTGGGCCAAGGATCACGCTCTTGCCTCCAGGCTGGGGTGCGGGGGTCATCTCTGCCTCAAAAGTCGTATCCACAGCTGACCTTCATGATCAAGTTGTTGTAATATCTAACTTCATAGTCTAGCTGACCTCACCTCTTCTCATCTGCTCAGACTCCCACCTTCCTGGAAGCCTTTTCTGACCTGACAGAGTGGACTGGGTCCTTTCCTCACAGCCCTTCAATATCCTATAAGGACTTCCATAATTCTTACCAGGGCTTTATGGCATGTTAACCTAAAGAGTTATTGGATAATTCCTGTCTCCCCCACCAGGCTAAAAATCCTACAGATTGTTCTGCCTTCACTGTGACCCTCCTATCTATCATAAGGCCTGTGCTGGTTCTGCTAAACAACAACAACAACAAAAATGTGTTAAATAAATGAGCAAAGGGAAAAACTGAGAGAATGAAACTGTTATTGGGACAATAAGATATGTGAATGCATGGATACAATTTTACAGAATTTATTTAGACTTTCTGTTACTGTCAGTTCTCATTTCTAGACTAACACTAGATATTCCTTCAAAGATCAGTAGCGGGAAGACTTCTGATTTCCTCATAGCTTATCTCTTTTAACTCTCATCTCAGCCACTCTTTAATCCTCATTTTTCAACACATACACCAAGTGTAGCAACCAGATGCTCTGAATTTCTTGAGTAAGTTGTGACTGCAAATGCTGTGTTCCATTGTTTCCCAAATGTACATTCCAATCCTGGTGCAGAAAACATAGCTGTCATATATGTCTCTGATATGCTCAGAGAAGATATATGGTCTATGACAGATGAATAAATTGAGGATATAGGTGGATGACAGATGATAGGTATATGTATTACAGATTACAGATAGATAGATGATAGATAGGTGGGTGGATACATAGATAGATGGAGAGATGGATGGATGGATGGAGTCTCATATACAGTTTATTTGTTTA
Source organism: Jaculus jaculus (assembly GCF_020740685.1). Classification (NCBI taxonomy): domain Eukaryota; kingdom Metazoa; phylum Chordata; class Mammalia; order Rodentia; family Dipodidae; genus Jaculus; species Jaculus jaculus. The sequence continues at coordinate 11,284,010 of NC_059106.1, read as the reverse complement.
CCTTGTTCCAATAAAATACAACCTCCTTTAGTGGCTACCTCTTTCCTTTCTTTTCCTTTCTAATTATATGTACAATGTCCCCTACAGGCTCATGTGTATGTATAAACACATGGACCCAGCTCTTGGAGCTGTTTTGGGAGGTTGTGGAAACTTTCGGGAAGGTGAGACATAGCTTTAACAAATGGACTTTGGGAGGGGTCTTGAAGTTATTGCCCAATCCCACTTCCTGTTCCCTATCTGCTTCCTGTTCCATGGATATGAGGAGGTGAGGATTCCCAGCCACATGGTCAAGCCACTACAGAGCCACATGCTGTCATAAGTCAAAATGCATCCTTCTATCCACGAGTTGTCTTGTGCTGGGTAGAAAAACACAGTTCCTACACTTCCAATGACATGTCTTCTATTTCATTTTTTACTCCTGCAGTGCTCAATGATTAAGTGAATGTTGTTGAGCTCCCTTAAACTTGAGGCCATATAACGCCAATAAGGATGGAAGTGTATATGATCATAGTATACAATATATTTGAAAGAAACTGCCTTTATGAAATCCAACACTATATACTATGAACATATGACAATAAAACTTGCGTGCATGTATGTGTGCAATGTGTGTGGTGTTTATGTGTGCAGGCGCATGTGTATGTACATGTGTGTGGAGGCCAGAGAACAAGCTTGGGTGTCATCTCTCACATATGCATCTACCTTTCTAGTGTGTGTGTGTATGTGCATGTGCATATGCATGCCATGGTGCACATGTGTCTTGCTTCATGTGGGTGCTGGGGAATTGAAAAGCAGCCTTGCTAATAAGTGCCTCTTCACCACCCACCTTTGTTGAGACAGGGCCTCTCCTTCACCTGAAGTTCACCAACTAAACTACACAGTGAGTCCCAAGGATGTTCCCGTCTCTGCCTCCTCAGCGCTGAGATCACAAGCATACAGCCCAATCAGTGCCTGACTTTTTTTTTTAACCTTGGTTCTGGGGGGTTAAACTCAGTTGCTCACTCTTGCATGGGAAGCACTTTACTGACTGAGCGAGCGCCCTGTCTCTCTCTCTCTCTCCCCATCAATAATAAGAAAGGAAGGAAGGGAGGGAGGGAAGGGGTAAGAAGGGAGGAGGGGGAGGGAGGGAGGAAGAAAGGAAAGGCAAGCAGGAGGATAAGTGAAGTGAAAAGTTCTGGACGAATCCACAAAGGAAGACGACGCCATCCTGTGTCACAACTTGCAAACAAACACGTGGCTCTAACTTAAAAACAGCAATCCTGGCCGTGCCCCTGCCCCGCTACTGATGGACTATTTCCTCCAGACGTGCCCTGTGTCTGCCTGGTGAGATCTCTTCGCACTCCTGAGGCCACGCGGAGCTTCACCACCGTTAACTCCCGCTGCTGTGCTGCCGATGGGCGCTGGGAATTCAACCCGCCCCGGTTTACGCCTACGAGATGTCAGGAACCATCCAAACCGAGCTCAGACACAAAGCCCGTAAGCCGACGCGGGTTTCTTCACGGTCCCCGGGTGCACCCGGTCGATGGCGAGGCAGCCCATTTAAAGTTCCCGACAGCCCGACGCAACTTGGCTGCACAGAATTGACCCAGCCGCCTGAGCGTTATTTCACCTCTGTTTCCTTATTTGAATCATTCCCCCACTGATTCACTGAGGGAGCCCGGGTGGTGGTGGTGGTGGTGAAGACGGTGGCGATGTGCCCTCTGCCCTCGCCCGCCGCGACTAACGCTCGCTTCCTCAGCACTAGGCGCGCGCCGGCCGCACAGCTCCTTCGTGTTCTCGCGAGAGCATGATTCAGCGTGAATTTAGCGTGGCGCGCGCCGGCCGCACAGCTCCTTCGTGTTCTCGCGAGAGCATGATTCAGCGTGAATTTAGCGTGGCGCGCGCCGGCCGCACCGCTCCTTCGTGTTCTCGCGAGAGCATGATTCAGCGTGAATTCAGCGTGACGCCCGCAGGAGTTTTGTTCCCAGCGCGCGCAGTTCTCGCACAGCCGTCGTCTCTGCCGTGCTGGCTGGTTAACCCGTTGCAGATGCTGCTGCTGGGAACTGACACGTCTCTCTCGGGATGGAAGCCGACACGTGTAAAGGCACAGGCACGCAGACATTGCCAGGAACCACGGGCCTCCCACGTGTCTCCGCAAGGTCAGGTTCAGAGGCTTGATTGCCAGCCTGTGGTGCTGGGGGGGGGAAAGGGGGCAGGTAAACCCTTCAGGAGGCGCGGATGGGAAGAAGTGAGGTCACTGGGGAACTGTCTTTGATGGGGATGTGGGGCCCTGACATGTCTCTATCTCTCCCCCTCTCCCCTTCCTCCCCCTCCCTCCCTCTCTTCTCTCTATTTCTGGCAACCCTGGCATGAGCAGCCTTCTTCTTTCTCATGCCCCATCTTGACATTCTGCTTTGCCACAGGCCCAAAGCAACGAGGACAAGTGACTATGGACTTTGGTCACAGCTGACTCACACCCCTACCAATATCATTCCAAATCTATGTCTTATATCAAATGGGTCAACTGACCATTTGAATTCAACTTAAATCACTAAGAATTTTCCTGAGCATTGACCCTGGTGAAATTTAGTACTATTTTATTAGCCAATCACCAGGAATGCAAGGTCCCTCATCTATGAACAGACTGCCTACGGGGGAGTAGATTTACCATTAATAGAGTAATTCCTTGTCTGGAGTCATTAGTAGTAAGCCAAGATGAAGGACCCAACTATGACCAGGGTGGCCTCTGTGACCACCATGGTCATCTGCAAGTCCCCACCATACCCTCCAGTCTCCATATTACAATGTTAAGACATCTCTACATGGTAGGATTGCAGATGCTGGTGATGAGCAGCTTCATAATCTTAGGTGGAAAGTTCATCAATTTCCAAATACCTCACTGTCCTTGTACTAGTTACTTTACTGTTGATGTGACCAAATTTCTGGCAGGAAGCAGCTTAAGGAAGGAAGGGTTTATCCAGACACATGGTTTCCAGGGGGTACATTCCCCTGGAAGGTTTGGTAGCAGAAACAGAAGGCCATCTGATTATATCGCATCTACAGCCAGGAAACAGAAAATGAGGCCTGGCTATAAAAGCTAAAGGCTGGGCTGGAGGGATGGCTTAGTGGTTAAGCGCTTGCCTGTGAAGCCTAAGGACCCCCGTTCAGGGCTCGATTCCCCAGGACCCATGTTAGCCAGATGCACAAGGGGGCACACGCATCTGGAGTTTGTTTGCAGTGGCTAGAAGCCCTGGCGTGCCCACTCTCCTTTCTCTCTCTGCCTCTTTCTCTCTCTCTCGTGCGCTCAAATAAATAAATAAAAATAAACAACAAAAATAAAAGCTAAAGGCCTACCTCCCGCACAGCTCTGCCTCCTAACAATTACACAGCCTTCCAAATAGCACCACCAGTTGGGGACCAAGTATTGAAACACATGAGCCTATGGGGGACATTTTACATTGTTGTAGTTATGGTCTTATTGCTGGAACAAAAACACCTGACCAAAAGGAGATAATGGGAGGAAAGGGTTTATTTTGGCTTACTGTCTCCATGAGGAGTTTCAGCATGACATGGGAAGAAGGATGGTAGAGCAGTGACTGGACATTACATCTTGTCACAGCAGCTGAAGGAAAACAAGAGTGACCTGAGCTCTAGCAAAGCAGAACTGGCCATAACATCCCTAAGCCCACCTCCAGCAACACACCTCTTCTAGCAAGGCTTCACCTTCCAGATTGCCACCAACTGAAGGGCCAGGTGTTCAAAACACATGAGTCTATGGGGGACATCTGATTCAAACCACCACACAGAGAAACCACATTCAAACTACCACACACATTCAAACCACAATATAACAAGGTAGGGGTTGTGCTAGATAAGCTCCAAGGTCAGCTCTAGTTCTGATTATGTATCACTATTTGAATTTTGCATTTGCTTCCTACTTGTCTATGCAAACCTCTTGATAGCATGAGTTTTGCAGAAGGATAAGTCTGGAGGAGTGTTTGAAGACTTTACCAGAGGCTTTCTTGTTAAATGAGGAAACAGTGGAGGTTGAATGAGGAAGTAATAGAGGTCAACCTCCACTGCTTCCTCACTGGACCTCTGCTGCTTCCTCACTCGACCTCCGCTGCTTCCTCACTGGACCTCTGCTGCTTCCTCACTCTACCTACACTGCTTCCTCACTCGACCTCCGCTGCTTCTTCATTCGACCTCTGCTGCTTCCTCACTCGACCTCCACTGCTTCCTCATTTGATCTCTATTGTTCCTTTAGTCCACCTGCATTTTTCATTCACCCCACTGCTTCCTGTTTCTACTTTCACTGCTTCCTCATCCCACTGCCACTGCTTCCTCATCCTACTTCCAGTGCTTCCTTGTTCCACTGCTGCTGCTTCCTGGTCCCAACCCACTGTTTCTTCATCCCACCACTACTATCTCTTTATCTCTTTTCCATTTATTCTATCATTGTAGCCTCTAATCAGCTTCTACAACATGATGGCCACAACAGTGAAGTTATATATGACATGTCATGTATATAAATGAGTATATGTCTGCCACGAATGATATATATGTGTGTGTGTGTATATATATATATATATACACACACACACACATATATATAATGCATAATGCATATATGCCTATCATTTTTTTTTTTTTTTTGGTTTTTTGAGGCATGGTCTCACATTAGCCCAGGCTGACCTGGAATTCCCTGTGTAGTCTCAGAGTGTCCTTGAACTTACAGTAACCCTCCTACCTCTGCCTTTCAAGTGTTGGGATTAAAGGTGTGCACCACCACACCTGTCTACAAATGTCTTCATTGCTATTATTCATCTGTCTGTCTTTATGCATCCATCCATCCATCCATCCATCCATCCATCTATCTAATCTCCCTCCCTCCCTCCCTCTCTCCTTTCTTAGCACTGTGATCAGATATCTGACAAGACACAGTTTCAAAGAGGCAAGGTACACTGGCTTATGGTTGAAGAGATACATGCAGTTCATTGAGAGGGGAAGGCATGAAAGCAGGAGCAAGCAGCCACTAGCTCACAGCTGGGTGGATCAGGAATCAGAGAAAAGGGAATTACAGTGCTATTTGCTTTTGCTTTTTCCCCTTTTTACTTTTGCCAGGATCCCTGCCCATGAGATACTGTTACTCCCATTCAGAGCAGATCATGTCTACCTCAGTTAATCTTTTCTGGAAACATCTTCACAGACATACCCAAAATTGTGCAATATAAATGCTTTAGGTATTTCATAATCCAGTTAGGTTGACATTGAAGATAAACTATCATAATTTGTACATATATGTATATGTATGTATATATACATATACATCCCTAATTAACTTATGTTCTCTTCACTGTCCTTCAATTCAATACTACTACTGCTGCTCAAAAGATTTCTAGAACTCTGCTTAAAAAAACTTTACGTGCTTATGCATGTGCATGCATGTCACTATGTGTGTGTGCAAGTGCTCATACACACATAGGTACATGCATGTGAAGGTCAGAAGTTGATGTTGGATGTCCTTCTCAGTTGCCTTGCACCTTATTTTTTTGAGGCAGGGGCTCTCACTGAAACCAGGGCTCCCAGATTTGGCTAGTCTAGCTAGCCAGCAAACCTTAGAGACCTGCCTATCTCCACCTCCCCAGCACTGGGATTACTGTTGCACACTGCCACGCCTGGCATTTTGACGTGGGTGATGGGGATAAGAATTCATGTCCCCATGCTTGCACAGCAAACATACTGAATCTCCTCTCTAGCCCCCAGGACTCTGCTTTTAAAATGGTTTTACAATCTATAACAAAAAGTTTACAGTATTATCAGTATTTACCATCTTTATTCATGGAGGGGGTTTGGGTTTGAAAATTGCCAAAAATCATTTGGAGCAAACTCTGGCTAGAATGTGGCTGATTAAGCTGAGGTAAAATCAATTTAGGTTTTGGTTTTGGTTTTCTCCCTTCTTTTTTTTTTTTTTTTCAAATTGCCCTTTCTTGGATAATTGCTGGAGACAGAAGAAATCAATGGATGATGGCAGTATTTTCCGTTGCAGAGAATTTCAGGTTTTACAAAACAATTCTGCTAAAGTGAAAGGTGAAATCTACATGAATAATGCATATGTCAAAGAAACAGGTCAGCAATTAATCATTTAACAAATTTTCCACATATAGGCTTTGTTTTTCAATTGACAATAGAGTAAACTTCAAAACTGAGTTTACAGAAGATGTTGTTTGAGTCAGGGTCCTGCAAAGACTCGGTAGGAACCAGTTAATTACTGTGCATAAATATAGCAAGCCTGGACTATGCAAGTTGAAGTCTTGTTTGGAGCCTGGCGACTAGTAGGTGCAGAATTGTCTTTGGGAAAGACCAGCCCTTTGATCTCCCCAACTCTGCTTACTGATTGCATCCCCACCACATCATGGGGAGCAATCTTGTTCCCTGGTATTCAGTGATTTTTTTATTTTCATTAAATATTTATTTGTGAACACAGAAAGAGAATGAGAAACAGTCAAGGAGTGGCCTCTTGCCACCATAATCAAAATCCAGATGCAAATGCCACTTTATGCATCTGGCTTGTGTGGATACTAGGAAATTAAACTCAGGCTGTCAGGCTTTGCAAGTAAGCAATCTCTCCAGCACATGATTATCATCTTAGTCTGCTCCAAAACTTCTTCTAAGTTGACATGTAAAATAATTATCCCAAGTACACCTTTTGTCAACTTGGTGTCCATATGTAGCTCTGTAAACCATGTTTAATTCACAAGTAACAATAACAAGCTCATGGTTCTATCTAGCTGGTAATGATATTGTGTGCCACTTAAAGTGTGCTCACCCAGGCTCAGGACATAGCTGATTGGGCAAAGTGTGTTGCTGGGAGGTGATCAGGTCATGACAATGCTAACCTCATTGTTGAGTTGATTCATTTATGAGTTCATACCTGAGGCTGGCAGATTCATCCTCAGCAGGAAGAGGGTTTCCAGTTGTGTCTGTCTGCAGCGGGGGCTTCAGTGCTTTCTCCTGCTTAGTGAACTTTTGGTTCTGTTTTCGCCTTCACTGTTTAAATGAAGCCACTCCCATCATGGAGGACAATCTGCTTCACTGAGTGTCAGTCAACTTTCATATGATTTTCTTCCAAAAATACCCCATAGAAACATCTGGGATAAGTTTAAACATGTGACTGGTCTCCCCATGGCCCTGTGAGGTGACACATTATAATTAACCACAAACTCTCCTCTTTGTGTTTCTTCATCATTAATCACAAGAAGGCACATTCTTTTTCTTTCATTTTTAGAATTGCAAATTGGTCAAATTTCCACGGTGGTATGCTCTTATGTTCCTGCCCCCAATTCTCTGAGGGTCCCTTTCAGTGGAGTATCAGTAGTCACCACGGAGACACAGCCTCTCTAGTCAGCTCTTGACAATACACCTTCCCACCCCATGGCTCTTGCATTCTCTCTTCCCTTCTTCCACAACGTTTCTAGCCCTTACAGAGCATGTTAGAAGCCTACTTTGGTGTTGAGCTCTCAGCAGCCTCCTATTTTAGTTTTGTGTCTCTCAGTGTCTGCTGCCATCTCCCTGGAGAAGGATCTCTGGCTAACAGAGAGAGCAGCACTTATATTTAATGTGCCTCTTCCTTGTAACATTTACTGGGCCACGATAGAGAAGACTTAGTTCTCATCTTATCATTCTGACGGGTGCTGGCTCTACCAGTATTTGCACCAGCTAGGTCCTTTGTGGTCTCATCTGGCGGCATATTCTTGACACAGGACACTCTCAAACTATCACAGAATGGTCAAAATTTATGTGGTTGCCTAATATCACTTCTTATTTTACAAATGGGTGCTGTAATAGTTAAACTTGTAGTCAAATTGATGGGATTTAGAATCACCATGGGGGGAATAAATCTCTGGGCATGTGTGAGGGAGTTTCTAGGTCAGGTAAATTGAGGTGAAAAGACCCACTCTATATGTGTGATTCCATGGGCTGGGGTCCTGGACTGTATACAAACGAGAGAGAGAGCTGAGCACCATCACGCATCTCTCTCTGCTTCCTGTCTGTGGACTGAACATGACTACCTGCCTCAATCTCTTGCCACCATGCTTTCTCCATTATGATGGACTGCGGTTTCAATTTGTGAGCCACAATCATCCCTTTCTGCCTTACATTACTTCTGCCAGACATTTTTCTGCAGTAATGAGAAAAATGATTAATGCAGCTGCTCCGTTAGACCTGAGCCTTGCCATGGTTCTGGAGGAGAGCAGAATCTGAGCACTGTCTATCCCTCAACATCCCTTATGTTACTAATGGCTTCCTTTCCAGTGAGTCTATACCTTTATCCACTTTTATTGCTTCAAGCATCCTTGTTAAGGTTCCTAGGATATTCAAAGTAGTCAAAGTTTTGACATTTGTTACCTCAAGCAATATAGATAACAGCTACTTCAAGCAGTCTCGTGTCATCATAGCATATTTCTAAATGTCTTCCAATTTTATTGTGCCAATCAAAAACATTCACTTGACATTTTTACTGATATACTTCTTTTTAATATGCCAGCTGTCTACTTGGCAGATTCACTTAACTGTATGCAAATTTGATGTGAATTCCTTATTCTGACTAACAGTTACTCATCTGAACTCTGATGTGCAGCAGCAAATGCTTGTGTGTGCTCTAACTGAAGCGCAGGAAATCTCATGCTAGCTGGAACCAGCCACGTGGAGATGGAGGAGGAACGTCAAGCTGAAAGTTGAAACATGTTGACTTGTCTTTGACTGCAGTGAAACGTGTGAGTTACCTTGACCCAGTCTTCAGTCCTGAGAATGCCAGCAAAGTGAGCAGACCCGTAGACTGGGTGTGTCGCCCTCACATTTGTGCAGTAGCTTCTTAGACAGGTGCAGGTGCATTGACTGTGGTAACTCTCTGCAAAATTCTGCTATTGAATGTTGCCATATTGTTCCATTGTGATCCCTCCTCCTGTTTCTCAAAGCATACAAGAAAATCTACCCATTGTAGTTGCTGAAGGAAATCCAGTGACTAGTCAAACACCCATGGGTGGTCAGACCTAGAAGCACCCATCAGTGGTTTTACCTGGATGATCTTCATTAAGGATTGCTCATTGTGGAGGCAAGAGAATACACAGCATACAGAAGGACAAAGGCGATGTCAAAAGAGTGACATAGAAAAGCTGAGCCACAGGGCAAGGTGGTAAAGCGGGCTACCTTTCTCAACCCTCAACATTCCAACATGTGTGCCCCCATGCCAGCTCCCCAGTGGGCATCTTAAGATGAGCACGGCCAAGGAATCAGCACCTTCGTCTTCATCATAGTTTTCTCATCGTCATCACAGCCCTGATATCCCACTTCTACCATAAAATCTTCTTTGCCCACAGTCTTTCCTCTCAGTTCGTGGCCATTTCACCCATTCACTGGCTGCAGCTGAAGCCCTGTGAGGTGTTTCTTTAATGGCCCCCATCTCAGGCCCCACGACCACAGCACTAGCATATTGTATTAGCTCCACCAGTCCCTACTTCTGCCTCATCTACCACAGCCAGCTGCTCTGGTCCAGCAGTCACCCCACCTCTCAGAGTCTACTCCAATCCCCACATTCAGGTCAATCCTGCTACAGCTCAAGTCATATTGGTAACTACCCAGCTCAGAATTCTCTAGTGGTTTCCATCCCAGCCAGAATACAAGACCTTCACAGCTGTCTTGGAAAACTTCTCTCCTTGGAGACCTCATTGCCTGTGCCCCTTACATGGTATAGCAGACAGCCTCAGGTTGCTGGGATGAACTTGCAAACCAGGCACAAATATGGTTGAAGCTCACAGACTGAGGGGAAGTTCCGTAGCGGAAGAAGGAGCTGCTCTGCGCTCCAGGTCCTCGCAGAGAGCAAGGCCCCACTGCCAGCAGCAGCAGCACACTCCAGGAACCAGAGACCGAGCACCAGCACTCTGCAGCTCGGTAGCTGGAAGTTCCATATCCTCTTCCAAACTCCGGAGGGCTGGACCTGGGATCCACCCAGCAACACCAAGTTACCAACTTGAATAAAACCCCTGAGTCTTTGGGGGGTCATCCATTCAAGCTACATCATGTGGCAGTTACTCACCTACTCCATAGTTACCTTGTGGGACAATAATATCTAGACACTTGTACCTTCCCCACCTGGACAGGCTTCCTCCAGAACCTTGGCTGGGTGTCCTTTCCCTCCCAGGCCAACCCCCGGTGCTGCGTGTCCCCTTCTCTCTGGTGCTTCTCCAAGCTCCCCACATGAGACAAGCTGTCGTCTTCCCTGCTCTGCTTAGCACTGGAAGTACACTCCTCAACAGCAGGCTTCTATCTGCTGTATCCCTTCTCTATCCTCAGCTTTTCAAGCACTGCCAGGCACAAGTCAGACATTTAATGAATACTTGCTGAATTATACTGAATGAACAACACCATACCAAACCATACCCTATGCCCCAGCTGCTGTGGGCAGAGCCATCCTTCCTCCCCTGGATGCCATTTCAGCAGTGGCTTGAAGTTCTGTACTAAGACCTGTGGGGCATGGTCTGCTTCAGTCTGTACTGTATTGCATGCCTCTGAAGTCACACAGTCTGTACTGGACTGCATATGTATGAAGTCATGACATCTATACTGGACCACATATCCCTGAGGTCACATTCTCTGTACTGTACTACATAACCCTAAAGTCAAATTGTCTATACTGTACTGTGTATTGTCTCTCCAAGGTGGCAGGAACTTTGTTATCTTTTCTGTCTGTTCATTTTGTTATTTTAAACTTATTTATTTGTTTTTATTGACAACTTCCATAATTGTAAATAATATCCCGTGGTAATTCCCTTCCTCCCCCCCCCCCACTTTCCCCTTTGAAACTCTATTCTTCATCATATCCCCTACCCCTCTCATTCTTTTTTTTATTTTGATGTCATGATCTTTTCTTCCTATTATGATGATCTTGTGTAGGTAATGGCAGGCACTGTGAGGTCATGGATATCCAGGCCATTTTGTGTCTGGAAGATTTCATTGTAAGCAGTCCTACCCTTCCTTTGGCTCTTACATTCTTTCTACCACCTCTTCTGCAGTGGACCCTGAGCCATGGAAGGTGTGATAGAGATATTTCAGTGCTGAGCACTCCTCTGTCACTTCTTCTCAGCACCATGGTGTCTTCTGAGTCATTCCAAGGTCACCACCATCTGAAAAGAGAAGGTTACCTAACCAAAAGTGAGAATAGCATTAAAATGTAGGCATGAACATTAAGAAGTGCTTACTGGCAGCTAGGTAAGCACAATAGCACAGTATATACATTTAGCCAGACAGCAGCCGACATTACCCCCCCCTAGGGCTCATGACTACCCCTGTTGTAGGTTTTCAGTATCAGGGATGTGTTCTCTTCCCATGGAACAGGCCTCTAGTCCAATTATAGGGAGGTTGGTTTCCCCTATAACAGATGTGCCACTATTGCACCCATTGGCTCATTTGGCTTGGCTGGCCAAATATAAGGCTGGCAGTGTCCACTGTTAAGAATCTTCACTGGTGGTATCTCTTTCTCCCATTCAACTGCATGCAGAATGGCTTTTTCCAGCTTTCTGTCAGATAGCCTACATGGAGGAGGTTTCAGCTCAGTTCCAGCAGGATTTCTCAGTGACCTTAACAGTCTGAGTATGTGGAGTCTTCAGCAGTAGGGTCTTACCATTTATTCCTGGTGGGAAACCAAGGGCCTTGGCAGTGGCCTGTAATGTTTTGGGAGCATCAGGGACTTCCCTGGCCAGCAACTCACTGGAAGTTATCCCATCCCTGGCTCCCATGTGTTCCATTGTCCAAAAATGAAGGCTTCCATATGACTTATTTGTATCCTGTTAGATTTTGATTATACCTCTCTCCACCTTTCCTTTACTCAATCTCTTCCCCTGACCTCACTTAGTCCTTTTCACCCCCATTAATCTGTTCTACTTATATATATGCAATACCATCCTATTAAGTACCCTCCCTCCCTCCCTTTCTATTCCTTTTATATTTCATATATTTTATATTTCCTTTCATATCTTTCATATTATATATTTCATATATATATATAAATAAATTTTTTGAGGCAAGCCCAACAGACTGACTTTTTCATGAGAGAGACAGAGAGAGAATTGGTATGCCAGAGCTTCCAGACACTGCAGTCAAACTCCACATGTGACCACCCCTTGTGCACATGTGCAACCTTGTATGCTTGCATCACTGTCCATCTGGCTTACGTGGGATCTGAAGAGTTGAACATGAGTCCTTAGGCTTTGCAGGCAAGCATCTTAACCACTAAGCCATCTCTCCAGCCCTGTTATTTTAAACTTTTTGTTGACAACCTCCATATATACACAATGTTCCCTAAACATAGTCCCCTCCCATCACCCTTCTTTTTCCTCTTCTCCTTATCTCCTTGTCACTGAATCCCTTCTCCTTTCCAACAATCCCTCTTCCATTTTGATGTGTTATTCTCTCCTCTTATACAGCTTGTGTAGGTAGCATCAGCCTGTGAGAGGTCATTGAGAGCGCATGGCCACTCTGTGTCTGGAAGACAAGACAGTATTGTAAGATTTCCTCCCCTTCCTTTGGCCTTGACTTTCTTTCCACCACCTCTTCTGCAGTGGTCCCTAAGCTTTGGAGGGGTTGATAAAGATGTCTCACTTAGCACTGAACCCTCCACTGTTACTTCTTCTCAACACTCTGATGAGTTTTGAGTGTTCCTAGTGGTCACTGCCATATGAAAAGGGTTGACTTTCTATGTCACCCACGTTGACTTGTGGAGCTGGTTCCCTTGTGGGCTCTATGGGCTCAGCTCAACTCATCAGCCCATTTATCTGTCATACTCCCTGCCGTGTCCAAGGTGCAGTATAAAGTTATCTGGTCCACAGTGCTTCACAAACACTGTTTAATGAATGAATCAAGGATTCCATCCTAATAATAAAATGAGTCAATGTTAAGAAAAGGAAAAAAGAACGAATTTATGTGATAGTATTTCATAACATGAAGCAGAGATGAAATTCTAAAACTTCCAGGAAGCAGAAAGCAAGCTACTTTCTTGGAAAATATTGTTCACTTTGCCAAGAAACAGTAGCAATTATGGTTCCTATAGATAGACATAGGGAAGAAAGAGGCATACTGGAGCATGTGGGGAGAGTCTGGTGGTGGGGAGTCCCAAAGGGTCATCGGCGTGGAGGTCATTGATCAAGGATTAAATTTTCTTATTTCTGTTTTAGAACACACTGGGTTAGACTTCTTTCTAAAACTGGTTTCTATGCTGTTGGTCCAGTTGAATGGCATATTCTCCGTTGCTTATGAGAGGGGAGAGAAAGTAGGATTGTTTCTCAGGGTGCTGTCCAAGAGTCATGCGATTCCTTGTAACATGGTTCTTTAAGATACAAGATATGGATTAGCAGTTAAGTGCTTCTATGAAGCCTAAGGACCCTGGTTCAAAGCTCGATTCCCCAGGACCTATGTAAGTCAGATGTACAAGGTGGCACATGCATCTGGAGTTCATTTGCGGTGGCTGTAGGGCCTGGTGTGCCCATTCTCTCTCTCTCTCTGTCTACCTCTTTCTCTCTCTGTTGCGCTCAAATAAATAAATAAAAATAAAAACAGAAATTTTTAAAAAAAAACCACAAGTTCACACCAATCCAATGGGCCTGCAGGAATGCATGGGGCAGGTAGCATGAGGCATCCCAGGGATCCTGAAGCTGGGATTGTAGGTAGGACTCAGATTTCTCCAAAGCACATGGAGTATGAGAGGGACAGGTAGATACTCAGTCTGGTTGATAAGAAGACAGTGTGGGCAACAATGGTGGGTAGCCTGTGACCCAGAAGGAAAATAATTACACTGGAACCAGACTTCTGGGTGATACCATGTGACAGAAGAAACTGATGCAAAGATCTATGGAAGGAGCAAGGGACATGGCTCAATGGGTCAAGAACTTGTTCTGCCAATGTGAGGGCCTATGTTTGGGTCCCTAGTACTCATGTTAAGTGCTGTACATTGTAGTATGTGTCTATAATCCCAGTACTGGGGAGGGGAGATGGAGATAGGATGGCCTGTAGGGCTTGTTGACTGGATGAATGCCTGGCAATCTAGCTGGATTGATGAGTTTTGAGTTCGTGAGAGACCTGGTCCCCAAAAATAAAGTGGAGAAGTGATAGAAGACACTTGAAATCAACCTCTGGTCTCCACAACACACAAACACCTGTGCCAGCACAAAACACACCGTCATATACATACAGATATACATGAAGTCATACATGTATATACATAGGTAAAATAAAGTCTATGAAGAAGACTTTGAAACTTGGAGCCTATATGCAGTTAAATCGTTGTTTCAGTGTAAGGTTGACTTGAAAATGATATACACATGGAAAAAATAACATTTGGTAGCTACAAATTATCTCTGAAAACGTGTTGGAAAAATTTACTGTCGTCACATGAATGAACATTCTTTTTCTTCAACAAGGAAGTTATAAAACATAGACAGTAACAATAGGAGCCAAAGATGTTAAGGATCAATCAGTAGGTGAAGACACAATAAACATGGACCAATATTATTATCTATTAATCATAAAACTATTGGCTCTATTAATTAGATGGTTACAGAAGTAGCAGCAGGTGAGTGGGACGAGGGAAGTGGGATCCTGCCAACGTGACTGTCGTGTGGTTAGGCAGGATGTCATGACGATTCAGATTCACTGAGCAAGTGACAGAGCAAAACAGCATGTGCCTAGCAATGAAGATTTAAAGTGAAGATCAGTGACAACTTGTCTTCCATTCCACACCAGAGGGGGACCATGGAAGAAGGGGGGTGACATAATGAAGTGACAATATCAAAATGCTGTTTTCACTTCAGTACTTGGAATCGAGCCCAGAGCTTGGCACTTCATAGGCACTCCACCATGAAGCTGTGTCCCCTGTCCCTGGCTCAGATGCTTTTAAAAGTAAGACAAGAGCAAAGACCAAATAAGAAACTATCATGATGAATAGAAAAAAATAAACTTACAAAAATAAGTTAGAGCATCTCAGTAATAAAATAAGTAGGAATATATTCAATTTGCATATTAAAAATGGGGTTAAAAGTCATAGCAGAAACATACTCTGCTGTTTCAAAACAAATATCCAATACAATTCTTGAAACACAAAAATGAATAAAGGGCTATAATGTATAAATCATTTTAAAAGCATACTTGTAATAATAAATAGAGAAAATATAATTTAAAAAGAAAGTATTAAGTAGGACTAGAAAGCTCATTTCATTTGGGGAAAATTTCACCCAATAATGATGATTTAAAACTAATGATCCTTTTCATTCAACAGCATAACTTAGAAAATTTACAACAAATAGGAGCAACAAGAAATAGCCATGCAAAGAGAAATTGATAAATTCATTACCGTAATGGGATTCTGAAATTTTTCTCTCCTGGAATTACAGCCAAATGTCTGAAGATAAGAAGATAGTTAACAAGTTTTAGTACATATCCACACACACAAACCCATATATAGGATTTATGGGATCTCTTTATATTCTATACATATATACACACATATATATTTGAATTTATACTCAGACAAATATTATACAACTTTTCCAGGGCTGGGGAGATTATTAGTAGTTAAAGATTGCTGGCCCAGGCCCTTGATTTCCCACCAGGAATAAATGGTAAGACCCTACTGCCGAAGACTCCATATACTTGAGCTGCAAGGCCACTGAGAAATCTTGCTGGAACTGAGCTGATAACCTCCTCCGTGTAGACAAGCTGACAGACACCTGGAAGAAGACTTCCGGTTAAGATGGCGGTGTAGGCACCTCAACTAAGAAGCCTAGCGGGGAAAAAGACCAAAAAACCTCAGCAAAATACACACTTTTACTAAAAAGCGAAGTGCATAGGAAATTGAAATGGCAGTGGAGAAGCAGAAGAGATTCAGAGCATCCAGAGCCTGCACGGGCCGGCAAAAGTGGCCCCGGCAGACCTGCCGACTCCAACGGCGGCAGCGTACCAGAAAGCCGCCAAACAGTTATCAATAATCTGCCAACTAAAAAAAGCCCAAGACCAGATGAATTCATTGCTGAATTTTACCAGACCTTCAAGGAAGAGCTAACACCATTGCTTTTCAAGCTTTTCCAGGAAATAGAAAAAGAAGGAATTCTACCAAACTCCTTCTATGAAGCCAGCATCACCCTGATACCAAAACCAGGCAAAGATAGAACTAAAAAAGAAAATTACAGACCAATCTCCCTCATGAATATAGATGCAAAAATTCTCAACAAAATACTGGCAAACAGAATACAAGAATATATCAAAAGATCATTCACCCTGACCAAGTAGGCTTTATCCCAGAGATGCAGGGATGGTTCAATATATGCAAATCTATAAATGTAATACATTATATAAATGGGTTGAAGGACAAAAATCACATGATCATCTCATTAGACGCAGAGAAAGTGTTCGACAAAATCCAACATCCCTTCATGATAAAAGTCCTACAGAGACTGGAGGCCTGTTCCATGGGAAGGGAATCCATCCCTGGTATTGAAAACTTAAAGCAGGGGTAGTCATAAGGGGTAGGGGGGTAATGTCTGCTGTTGTCTGGCAAATGTATATACTATGCTTATCAAACTTCCCAGTAAGCACTTCTGTTAATGTTCACACCCTTATATTAATGCTACTCTTACTTTTGGTTGAGAATTTCTCTTTTCAGATGGCAGTGACCTTGGGATGACTCAGAAGGTATCATGGTGATGGAAAGAAGTGACCACAGTGCTCAGTACTGCAATATCTGTATCACACCTTCCAAGGCTCAGGGTCTAATGTGGAAGAGGTGGCGGAAAGAATGTAAGGGCCAAAGGAAGGGCAGGACTCCATACAACATGCTCCCTGAAGACACAGAATGTCCTGGATATCCATGGCCTCACAGTGCCTGATACTACCTGCATAAGACAATCATAAGTGGAGGAAAAGATCAAGACATCAAAAGTAAAAGAGAGACTGATTGAGATGGGAGGGCCTATGATGGAGAGTGGAGTTTCAAAGGGGTAAGTGGGTGGAGGGGAGGTATCACCATGGGGTATTTTTTTATAATCATGGAAGTTGTTACTAAAAAAAATTAAAAAATTAAAAAAAAACATTGAAAAAAAAGATTGCTGGCCAAAGTTTAATTCACCAATACCCATGTAAAGCCAAATGAACAATGTGGCACATGTGTCTGGAGCTTTTTGCAGTGGCTGGAGGCCCTGGTGCGCCAGTTCTGTCTGTCTCACATATAAACAAAAATACTAAAAATAGGGGCATGGGAGCACATGCCTTTAATCCCAGTGCTTGGGAGGGAGAGGAAGGAGGATCACCTTGAGTTTGAGGCCACCCTGAAACTCACTACATAGTGAATTCCAGGCCAGCCTGAGCTAGAGCAAGACCCTACCTCAAAAAAAAAAAAAAAAAAGAATTAAAAATAAAAGAAATTTGGAACAGGTTTTTCTGCTTTGCTGCCTGATGTCCCTATCAATGTATTCAGTAAGCACAATTTTTTCAAATAACCATGGATCACAAACAAAAACTATCTAGGTATTAAATTATAAATAAAAATACTTACATTTCAAAAACTAGAAATCATGACACATTCACTGATTATAATATGATAAAATAAATTAACAGCAAAAGGATAACCAAAAACTAAACGTGGAAAATTTTCAGATATTCTTCTAACTCAGTCTTGTTCTGAGATAAAAGTTGGAATTGCAAGCAGAAATCAATGGTACTGCTTCTGCATATACATTGAAAAAGTCAAAGTCAGCATTCTTCTGAGGCCCCTGCACAACCGCCATTGTGTCTGGCTCAGTTCACAATACCCAAGTTATAGAAGCAGCATAGATGCCAACCAACAGGCAAGTGTGAAAATGTGGCAAATACACACAATGGAACGTGAGCAAACCATAGAAAAGAATAAAATAAAATTATTTCATTTGCATAAAAGTAGGTGGATCTGGAGACCATCATCTAAGAAAAATAAGCCAAACTCAGAAAGACAAATATCAATGTTTTTCCTCTCATATGTGGAATTTAAGACAGAAAAGGATATTTTAAAAGGAGGGCTGGGAAGGTGGCTTAGCAGTAAATGTTTACTTGCAATGCCTAGTGGCCACCCATGTAAGCTGAATACAAAAAGTGGTGCATGCATCTAGAGTTCATTTTCAGTGGCAAGAGGCACTGGCATACCTACCTACACACATACACACATACACGCACACACACATGCACACACACACACACACACACACACACTTTTTTTGAGGCAAGTCCAACAGACTTTCCCCTTTTCTTTTTATGAGAGAGAGAATTGGTGTGCTAGAGTCTCCAACCACTGTAATCAAACTCCAGACATGTGTGCCACCTTGTGTACATGTGCTTGCATCACCTAGTACATTTGGCTTATGTAGGACCTGGAGGGTCAAATATGGGTCGTCAGGTTTCGCAGGCAAGTGCCCTAACTCCTAAGCCATCTCTCTAGCCCCAAATAAATAAATTTATTTATTCAGAAATTTCTTTTTTTTCTTCATAATTTAATAGAAGATTTATTCTTACCACAGATCTCAGCAACTTTAGCTTAAGTTCCTCCCACCCCCAAGATAGGGTCTTGCTTTTGCTCTAGTCCAGGCTGACCTGGAATTCAGTATGTCTAGCCTGGAACTCAACAGTGATCCTCCTACCTCAGCCTCCTGAGTGCTGATATTAAAGGTGTGTGCCACCATGCTGACAAGTTTAGGATTTTTTCCTTTCTTATTTAGTGAAGAAATTTTAGCTCTTTACTTAAAGGGATCCCTTACAGCCGCTCTTAGGCATATTGCCAGCACCACCACCCTTGAGCTTTGGAGCCACTGTTAAGCAAAATGAAGGCTATGTGAACTAAAGCACTGTGGTATCATCATAGTTGATGTAATTGGGGTGGCCAAGCAGGTGGGTAGCATCTACTGGGGGATTACACAACACTGGATGCCTTGGACTCAGGTCGGATGAAGGGGACTTGTGCAAGATTTCATCACGCTACTCAGAATGCTTAGCAATTTGAAAAGGCTTGAATTGCTGAGGTCTGGAATTTTCAGTAATATTTCTGGATTGTGGTTAACCATGTCAATGAAGTCATGGGAAGTAGAACTGCGGTTAGGGGGAGGCCTGTGCCTGCTCCATAGGAGCGCCTAGGAGATACAGAGCATCACTAGTGACATTAAGAGGTACGCAGCAAATTAGAAAAATGCTTGCCATAAATATTGAAGGAAAAATAAAGTCACCCTAGTTGTTTTTTGTTTGCTTGTTTGAGACAGGGTCTCATGTAGCCTAAGCTGGGGTAGAATTCAATAAATAACTGAGGATGACCTTGAACTCATGATAGTCCTGCCTTCACTTCTAGAGTGCCAAAATTAGGGGTGTGTGGCAGCACATCCAGCAGAAATTGGCCTATTAAATGATATTCCAAGTTTCCCCCAAATCACATCTCCCAAGTTCAGCCGATGCCAACAGAAAACTCATTTTCTCCCTTTGTCCATACTCTCTGTCCTTCACCTAGGAGCAGCTCCTATCCCTCTCTCCTCCCATCATCAGGAATGAGCAAAAATCACTTTGTGTACTTGAAGAAATGTAAGCACCTGGGATAAGTTAACAACAGGAGCTGAAGGTAAGATTTGACATGATGGGGAGTCACCAAATGGCTTTTAAAGTGCAGCTCACCTCAGTACTGTGCTAATGCATCCCTTCTAAATATAACATAAAGCTTGAAAATCTGCAGCTGGGAAGGGTTCTTACCCAAAGAAAAGACCAAAAGCTGCTCCCCTTGATGTCAAATCAACTCTTCAGCCCCCCTTCATAGCAATAGAGTCTGTCTTATTGTGGTAGATACAGATACAGTCAAGAGAGAACCCCCTTCAGACATGGATTCTCCCCTCAGGCGCAGAGACAAATGTCTGACAGTCTACCGGAGCACATGGCCCATCACACCTGGTGGTTAGTATTGTTCTTTGAACATGTTAACAGCCGTCATTGAAGAATGTCTTCTGAGGGTCTGGGGACGTAGCCCATAGGCAGGTGTGCATACATGAAGGCCTGTGTTAGCTCCCCAGGACTCAGGTGGAGAGAAGCTGGGTGTGGCGGCACATGTCTGCTAAATTTCGGGAGGCAGAGATGGTTGGGTCCATGGAGCTCAGTGGCAGCCAAAGTAAGAGAGCCTGTCTCAAGAGAAAGAATGTCTTTCCTTAGAATAACACTCTAGGTTGTCTTCCTCATGTATGCACTTCTGCATGCATGCACATACACACATGTGCAAATGTACATACATGTGCACACACATACATACATACGCTCATTTTAAAAAAATACATGTCTACTTAGGTCACCTAAACATCCCTACTTTATCCTCTATTGACTGTGATCATCTCAGGTCAACTTTCTGGATGGAGATGAGCCCTGGTAAGCTGACTGGCCAGCCAAGTGGGGGGGGCGGGTACTTCCCAAGAGGTCTGGATTGAGAAACAAGTCAATTTCCCTGCAGGCAGCTGGGGCTGGTGGGAGCTGTTAGCCACACATGTTGTGAGGCCCCAGTGTTGTAGGGCTGATGGAAGGAACAGGTCAATGGGGACTCAGGGTGAGTCAAACACACAGGCCCTGCTCTGTTTATTCCCCAGGATACCCATTTTCATGTGTACTATTAGCTTCAATGATCTGTTCCCACATTCTGCAATGAACCCTTCTTGTCTGTGTAACTTGGTGCTAGCCTGTTTATATTGCTTTGAAACAAAATACCTAATTAGTAGAATGAGCACATGATTCATTCCTCTCAACTGCATTGTAAGACTGTGGCTGTAGAGACGCATTATCCTTACTCATTCACTCAAGTAACCGTACAAAAGACTACGTATGTACCCAGCTTCTCATCAGAACACAGAAGGTGAGTGACACGTTCCTGGCAGAGTTGTCTCCATAGAAAAGTGGTCAGGGATGGCCTCTCTGCGAGGTAAGAGAATAAATAGTGAAGTTGCAACAATTACAGAAGAGGCAAGAACACAGGCAGCGTCCTCACCGGCTGTGCAAGGATGCGCTTGGCACTTGGAGGATGGAAGCCAGAGCTGCCCGGGGCCATGAGCAAGGAAAAAGGACATGGAAGGTAGAGTTGGAAAGGAAGCCAGACCCACAGCAGCAGACTTGGAGCTGCATTTTCGTGTGACTGCGTTTCAGTGGTCTTGGTGACTGGGGTGTGGAGAGTAGACTGGAGTGGAAGCGGGCAGAGAAAAAAGGAGACACAAGCAGACAGATCAGCCTGGCTGCACTTGGAGGATTCCAGCAAGATGTGGTGGCTCTCACCGTGAAGCCACAGGTGGAGGAGTGAGAAGTGGGAGACTGGGAGGGTTCTAGACAGGGCTCTCAGAATTCACCACAAGCTAGATGGGATCTTGAAGAAGAAAAGATTTGAGAATGACTCCAAACATTCTGTCCAAAGTAAGAGGCAGGAAGCAAACCCATGCGTGGTGGTGCACTCCTTTAATCCCAGCACTCGGGAGGCAGAGGTAGGAGGATTGCTGTGAGTTTGAGGCCACCCTGACACTACATAGTGAATCCAGATCAGCCTGGACTAGAGTGAAACCCTACCTTGTAAAAAAAAATAGCAAATGCCACTGACTGCAATGGGAAAGGCTTGGAGGGATGGGGTTTGAAAAGGGAAACAGGAACTACACTTTTCACATGCAAAGTTGGAGCAGCTAATATTAGACATCTGTGGAGGTGTCCAATCGGAGCGCAGAGAAGATAAGATTTAGAGGGTGTCTATGACCATACCCATGGTCCTTACAACTGACAATGGGATGGAAATGAGGTCACCTGGGAGGGAGAGCAGCAGTGGCTGCTGGTCTCGGGGCAGGGCGGGCTGCTGCTGTGGGACCAGAGTGCTGGCCTTGAAGTTGGCAGATAAGCGGTCAGAATGAGAGCTTGACTCGAGGAAGGTGAAGAGCTACGTGGATACAGTGCAAAAACTGCTGCCTAAACATTACTGTGGGGATGACGGTGGTAAGTGGTTCTGAACAGCAAATGAATGCAATATGCAAAATTCAGTAAAGTGCTGGGATGGGAAGAACTGGGATCACAGGCTAAGGATGAGGCGTCACTGCCATGGTGTGGTGATGTGCGTGCTAGGATTCCCTAGCTATGACCAAAGCACCTCAGAGAACCAGTTAGAGGGAAGTTATTTTGTCTCATGGTTTCAGGACATAGTTCTTGGCTGTGGGTATTCAAGTACTGCGATGTTGCAATGTGTCATTAAGCTAACAGTCATGAAAGACCTTGTACCCAGCGTGTTATCAGAGCCCAGAATGCATGTGGCTGGATCATGGGCATGTGTCAGAGAGCTCTGAATGGGGTTAGGAGTCCCACACCGGGAGCTCTCAAGTCTCAAGTTCTTATCCACATTAGGAAAGAATTGAAAATGTGGACTTAGAGAAGGGCAAATAATGGAATTTTATTAGAAATAATATGGAAAGAGGAGAGCAGTACAAGGTTGGGAAAGAGGAATGCTTCCTCAGAAATGCTGGCAGAAGAGAGGAAAAGACCAGAGAAGAATTTCCCTCATGTGGGAGTAAAAGTGTCAGAAGCCTCTGAGGGAGTGGAAGATGGGAGGAAGGGAAGGGCTCACACACGTGGCTCAGGCCCACTTAAATGAATCAGACATCTAATTAGAACGAGCCTCATCACCAGGCCCAGGTGTGTAAGGGGGGACTTGATTGGTTTGTGGGTCCAGAAGGAACACTAACTTATGAAGGGTCCACCAACCAACCAGCTATGCCTGCCAAATCAGGGAATAAGCAGGAAGCTGTTGTGGTTGAGTTGTCATTGGCAGCCATCTTGGATGACAGTGAATCAGATGTGAGTTCTAGTCCTTCCAGGGCAGGCAAGGTGGCAGCCATGTTTCTGTGGGCCAGTCCCTAGCACTACCTACCTATCAGGAAAAACTGCCTTGCTCTAAATCTGCATCAGTGGTGGACAGGCAGCCAAGAGTGAGGAGGTGAGTGAGGACCAGGTGTGACCTTCAGCGGCATGCCCCTAGTCACCTACATCCTCTAGCTAGGTGTCATCTCCTAAAGCTTGCAGAACCTCTCCAATAGTCCCTCAGGCTAAGGACCAGCCATTCACAACAAGTCTGTGGAGGACTGTATGAACTGCTGGTCTCCGTGTGACAAGAGAAAGTTAAGGAAGGAAGGGATGGCTTTGACCCACAGTTTGAGGGTAGAGCCCATCCTCACAGGGAAGGCTTGGTGGCAGGAGCTTGAGGAGCAGCTGTCCACACTGCATCTCAGTCAAGAAGCAGAGTGGGAAGAATGCCGTGCTCGGCTTGTTTCCTCATTTTACGCAATCTGGGGACCCCAGCTCATGCAATGAGGCTGCCCACATTCAGAGTGGGTCCTCCCTCCTCATTAACAAATCTAGAAGCTCCCTCACAGACATGACCAGAGGCTTGTCTCTCAGGTGATTCTAGATCCTGTCAAGTTGACACAAAGATTCTGTATTCAGAGCTGGACGTGATGGCTCATGCCTTTAATCCCAGCACTCGGGAGGCAGAGTTAGGAGGATCACCGAGAGTTCGAGGCCACCATGAGACTACATAGTGAATTCCAGGTCAGCCTGAACTAGAGTGAGACCCTACCTCAAAAAATCCAAAAAACAAGATTTCGTATTCAAACAATAAAAGTTATTTGTACATGGATGTTCACTTTTTGTTATTACTTACATTTTTTAAATATTTTATTTATTTATTTATTGGAGAGAGGGCTGGGAGACAAAGAGGCAGATAGAGAGAATGGATGTACCAGGGCCTCCAGCCACTGCAAACAAACTCCAGATGCATGTGCTACCTTGTGCATCTGGTTTTTGTGGGTACTGGGGAATCAAACCTGGGTCCTTAGGCTTTGAAGGTAAGCACCTTAACCACCAAGCTATCGCTCCAGCCCTGACTCACATATTGCAGATACAGATAATTTTCTATATATCCCACATCTTAAAAAATAATTACAAAATTTTTAAAAAGTAAGTGAGAAGCAAACATGAGCTTAATAATATAATCTTGCTTTACAAATATTGTTTTAGTGTGAGGTTTCATAAATTAGTGTCACATTTCCACAAATACTTTTTATTTATTTGCAAGGAGAGAAATAGCAAATATGAATAGGCACATGGGGTCTCTTGCCACTGCAAACAAATTCCAGATGCATGCACTACTTTGAGCATATGGCTTTACATGAGTACTGGAGAATTGAACCCAGGCTGGCATGCTTTGTATGTAAGCGCCTTTAACTGTTGAACCATCTCCTCAGCCCCATGGCTATGTTTTTTGTAAGTGTTAAGTATGTCATGACCAATATGAAAAAGAAAACCTCTCAAAGAACTCTGATGAGATTTCAGAGAACATGTGCTGCATTTAGCATTGGTGGGGGCCCAAGAGAGGTCACTGTACGCACAGGAGCGGTTATCCTTAGGCCCACATGCAGGATGGGGGTCATGAGTCAGAGTATTACGAGATGGGAGGACAGGGATGCGTGAGGTCGGGAGGGAAAGGACAGGAGGCACTGTCCATTGTTGCAACGGCCCCAGAGTTCAGTAGACCTGCGGCTCTTCCTTCTCACCTACTCCAGATGGCCAAGGGCTCTCTGAGCACCCAGCCTAGAGCTACACCCAGACTGAGTGTCCCCTGGCTGTGACCACCCACCAGGACAAATAGAAGCTTTTATAAAATGCCTACTGCTTGGGTCCCACCTCACCCCAAGGGAATCAAAGCTCCCGGGAAGAAGGCTTAGGCTGACATTGTTTAAAAGCTTCCCAGGAAGCAGTATGCACCCTGGAGTTGTAGCTTCTGATGACGTATGAAGAAACATAAAGACTCAGTAACAGTGAATACGTCCTGCTTCGGTGCAAGAAAAACACCCTGTAATCTGGACCCAGAAATATTGTGAAAAATGACTCCTGTTGCTAAGCCTGGGAAGCCTGGAAATGACCTTCTCTATAAAATACACCCCCCCAAATCCACTGCCCATAAAAAACTTCACCAGCCTTACAGACCACTTTCCTTCAGCAGCATATTTCACTGTGTGCAGAGGAAATTCATCTCATGCCCACAGGAGACAGAGCCAACAGAAATGGGGGCCAAACAGGGCTCGCCAAGCAAACATGATGGTCCATATGGGTTCAGTGGTTTTCAGAACACCAAGCCTTGCGTCTCTCTTTTTTTGCAGGGTCCCTTAAAGACCCAGTAGCATTTGCAACGCGAGGACTTCGAGAAATCTATACTGGTGGTTTGGGTGTTGTTTTTTTTTTTTTTTTTTTTTTTTTTACTTTTAAGTCCCCAGACACCATATGGAAGCAATGTTCAATGCTAACAGGGGAGTCTGGAGTGAAGCTGCCCAGCCTGGACCCAGCTGTTGTCTTTACCTTCCTCTCCCAAAGCTCTGGGAGGACAGTGTTAGGAAAAGCACAGAGAGAGAGGGGAGACCCGGCTCAGCAGCAGAGAGAGGCTTTGTTTGGGGAAATCCTAAGGAGGGCTCTGACAGGCATAGTCAGAAGCCCCCCTCCCTTACAGACTATCTAAAGTGGGGTGTTGGGGGTTCAGGAAATGCCTTAAACTCCAAACCCTAGGTCTGTGTCTAATATTAATCAAAGAATTGAATAAAGGAAGACTGACAAGTGTTAGGTCAGGACAGGCTCCCAAACTGGAGTCTCCAAAGACAGCAGAAGAAACCACCCAGCCATTATCCCTTCCTTGCCTAACAGTGCCCTGAGGTCATGGTTTCCTGCCCCCTTGTCTAGTAAGTAAGTCACTGCTCACTGTTCTGGTCTCATACCCAGCTATTTGAAATGGCTCATGTAAAGAACAAAGGAGTCTTTCCCTCCCGCCCCCCCATGAAGCCCATTGTCTGGAATCTCAGGCTGGCTGTGTTCCGCTCTTGAGAGTAAGTCCTGGCAGCTTGTGCTTTTCCCTAATAAAAGCTTCTATCTTTGCCTCAGAGTGGTTTGCGTGGTCTTGGTCACTCCCGAACCTTACAAAAAGAATAACTATTAAATTATATTTATTTATGGACTTACAGAACAAAGGAAAGATACCCACATGGCTTGCAAGTCCATGTAGAGGGCCTTGCAAAACCGTGCAAAGGACGGAAAGAGCTTCCAGAGTTCTTGCCATGTGGAGAGCAGGAGGGGTGGGGGTGGGGGTGGGGGCTCTCCCCTTGCCTTGGCCCAGCCAAGGAGAAACACCGAAAGCTGGAGGTTCCCGAGTGGCCATGCAGCCCAGAGAGCTCACCCTCCCCTCACAAATGTACTTGTAACCTTATGTTTGTGGGCCCCACCTTCTAGCTCAGGTGAGCCAGAGGAACAGTTGACTGGTTTGGGCTAAGGGCTGTCTTGGGAAGAGGCTAGCCATTATGCCAAGTTCTGGGGTTTGAGCTTGACCAACTGCAATGTTAGGATTAGACTGACATCCTAGGAGAGACCTCCCTCTCAGGAGGGGCCCAGGTTGTTTGTGGAAAAGCAGATCTAGGGAAGAAATAACAAATCACATTGTGCTTTGATCTTCAGCAAAGTGGAGACCTTCCTGCATTTTTTACTTTCAGGGGCCCAGTCACCCAAACTGCCCACTCCCTTTCATAGTGATAGTTATGGGGTAGTGGGGCCATTGGAATTCCTTTTTGCTGGGTGGTCCACCTTGTCTCAGGGATTGGGTAACTTTAGGGAAGTGGTAATCAGGTAGGTTGGGCCATTCCAGGGAAGTAATAGTGGGATGGATGGTCTGGGTTATTCCAGGAATGTGGTAATTGAGAGGAGTGTTTGGGTCACTGGGGAAACAGAGGGCTGCAGTGAGACGCCAATCAGAGTCCAAAGATGGAGTCATTCTGGTTCGAACAGAGGATCCCAGGACTGGCACAGCAGCCAGAGTATACTGCCAGGCCCGTTTTCAGAAGTAATGGGGCTGAGGCGCACCAGTGGCTTGTTCAAGAATAATCACTAGATGACTTGAACTGATGCAGGATTTGGGGGGGGGGGGGCTCAGGAGGAATCCCTAGAATTTATGAGCCCTAAGTTTTGGGTTTTGTCCCATCTTTAACAAAGACTTGATAAAGATGGACATAAGAGAGACAAGTTATGAATTATTAGTTTATTTAGAGAGAAATCACAAATTGTGGGGTTTATTTCAAGGAATAATTACAATTTGTAGGGTTTAGGAAGCATGCTGTGATATCAAAACTGCATAGTTTATAAGGTTCATTTAAGATAAACTGAGGTTTTGGGGGAAAAACTGGAGTAGAGTCATGAGTGTGTGGGCTTCAGAGAAAGTGAGGCTTTTAAACGGGGAAAAAAGTACCATCTAGGAGCTCGTGGAGGGAAACTGGGGAGAACCCACATGGCACCTGCTATGTGTATTCGGAGAAGTTAGGAGGACAAATGGTGAGGCTCAACAAAAAATATGTAATGGTAGATACCAAAGCAGAGACGAAGAGATTCAGAGGAGAAATGACTAATGAAGAGAGCTGCACTCGTGGTTACTCCAAGTTTAAAGAAATTGCGCAGGTAGCAGGCCCAGAGTTAGAAAAAGCACCCACATGGTAGATCTGGAGTGGGAGGAAAATGCAAACATGGTAGATTCAGAAACCAGAGGAAAGTCATGTATTCAAAGAGAGAAGTTACCCCAAAATATAAAGTAGAGATAAGCAGAAAGCCATTCACACCAAGAAGCAGTGGTATGCTCTCCCCACCTCCCACCCTGTCAGGCTGGGCGAGGGGAAGCCAGACTCGCGTGTATCCTTGTGGCTCCCAAGAAGAGAGGTTGGCAGGCCCAGCAGAGAAGCACCGCTGAGCTGAGCTGAGTGGAGCTGGGTAGAGTCCATGATGGGAAGAAGACAGCAATGGGAAGACTCAGTTGGCTGGTGATTGAAGTTGGCTCCCTAGGCCAGCCCATCCAGGGCTGTCTGTCTAAGCAGCATGCTATGCTGAGCAGCGGGGGGCTGGGCTGGGACATGAGCTCCATTTCTGCCATTCTCCTGTCAGGGCAAGTTGTCAGTGGGTGGTGTGTCTTGGTTCTCTCTGGGCCTCATTCTCTGACTAAAACCGCCTTTAAAAAAGCCAACCTTCTCCTAACCTCCTTCAGAACCAGCCAGCGTCCAGGCCACGTGCCTTGTACACCTAATGGCGTTCCTTCTCAGTGGGGACACCCAGACTGCAGGATGACATAGGTCCAAACTCTGATGGAAAGGCCAGTCTGGGCCTAATGCTTACTGAGTTCCTGAGGATAGCTTTCTAGAAGGAAAAAGTAAAAATAGATAACTCCCAGCTAAATTTAAATTTCAGATAAGGCAGATGTGGTGGCACCTGCCTTTAGCACACGCACAGGGGGCTGAGGTAGGAGGATTGCTGTGAGTTCCAGGTTAGCGGGGACTACAGAGTAAATTCCAGATCAGGTTGAACTACAGTGAGACCCTTCTTAAAAACAAAAACAAAAACAAAACTTTCATCAGAAAAACACAAAATAATTTTTAAAGTTTTTTTGGTATGTGCACAATATGTGGTTGTGTGTGTGTGTGTGTGTGTAGCATATGCACATGTATGTGCAGATGTAGTCATAGGCACTTGGAGGCTAGAGGCGAACTTTGGGTGTCCTTCCTCTATTGCTTCTCTGTGTACTCCTTTGAGATGGAGTCTCTTTCTGAATGTGGAGCTGTGGTTCCCCATAGGACGAGGGTTACTGTGTGCATGGCCACACCCAGCCCTTCATGTGGGTTCTTGGGAATTTAACTCCGGTGATCTCAGGGTCTCTCTGGACCTCATGCTTGCAGCAAGTGCTCTTACTCATTGAGCTATCCCCTCAGCCCATGAAACAATGTTTTCCGTGTATGAGCCTTGTGGTACCTGGGTCATTCTTACTTAAAATTATCTATTATCCATCCGGAGTTCAAATCTATCTTGGCATCCAGGATTTACCTGCTGACTTTTCCATGGACCTGGTCTGGAGACTATAGTTCTGGTAACAGAGCTAAGCCAACAGCATGGCTCTGGTGGTCTCAACTGGTCCAGCCACCCCCCTAAAAGTCTGATAGAAGGCATGAGTGGTGGGGAAGCAGGAAAGGAGTTTATTGGTCTTGGGGCTCTATAAGGGAAGGGCACAGGTGGGTTCTGGCATAACTGTCAGTCTTAATCAGGCCACGGTCTGGTTGGTCATTGTCATTGTCTCACGATGGCTCTGAGGAGCTATGTCTGTTATAACAAAGTTGCTGCTGTAGGGGTGGTGGCTAACCTGCACTTAAAATTCCTGCAATCCAAGGCGATTGCCAAAGGGAATGGTAAAATCCGGGATAGGAAGATGGTTTAGTGGGATAAAAGTGCTTGGGTAGGGGCTGGACAAATGTTTTAGTGGTTAAGGTGCTTGCCTGGAAGGGCATGGGGGATGTCTGGGCACAGGCTGTGAGAGAAAGCATGGGACACTGGTTGAGAAAGAGAGAGGGAGGGAGAGATAAAGATGGCCTCTGGGCCTTCAAGGTTTCTAAGGGGGCGAGTCTGTTTTGCTCCTGCTCAAGACAAGGTTGGGGTGCTTGGGGGAGGCAGGAAAGCACTGGATAAGAGAATAGAGATATAATTCAGGATTGCCTGGTTGTGGCTGCAGGGGCTTGGTCCTGGCCACCGGGCCTCGAGCCTGTGCACTCCAGCCATCACAGTGGGGAGCTTGTCAGCTCTCTGCAAGGGAACCAGACCTGATTTATGAGGCCGAAGCTCCTGATCCCCCAAAGAACCACAGACATGATCTTCTGGGTGGTGTTTGTAACACACAGCAGGCCTCAGGAATCAAGCTACAACGTGTGGAGTACATAAAGCTGGAAAGCCAGCTCTGCTCGTGAAGGAGTCCCCGCATGCTGGCATGGCTAAGCACTCACTCCTTCCGCTCACCTCACGCGCAATGAGGCAGCTGAAGGGTTAACAGGACCCCCCAAGTGCTGGCTTTTTCTTGACTAAACATAGGCAATGCCTCTGGACGTGTAGCGGGATAATCTAGCTTTTTACAGATCTCCCCAAACCTCACCAGAGAAGGCCAACAAGGAGCCTAAGGGGATTAGTCCCTCCCCCAGAGCCTGATCCCATGTGCTGAGGAGTCAGGTAGCTATTTTAGCCAGAGCTAGAAGGTAAGAGCCCATTGCTAAAGACTCCACATGCTGGGGGCCCCACATGCAGGTCGCTGAGAAATCAAGCTGGAGCTGAGCTGGACGCCTCCTCCCTGTTGACTCGCTGTTAGGGTGATAGAAAGAACTCTGCAACATGCTAGGGAGAAAAGTCACCCATGGTGTTAACCAACATTGGACCCTGAAAGCTTTATAGCTGAAAGCCAGGCCAAATGTATCAACTGGTACAATGATGATATGTGTATTACAGGGGAACCAACTGCAGTCTGATTGAACTTAAGGCCTGCTCCATGGGGGAGGATTCATGCTTCCTACTGAAAATCTAATCAAAAGCCTATGACTAAGGAGGTCACAGCCCTAGGGGGGGAAACTATTACTGTTGTCTGGCTAAATGGATATGTTATACCACCAAACTACCCTCTAAACACTTATGTTTATGCCCATATAGTAATGCAACTCTCACTTTTGGTTAGAGAAACCTCTTTTCAGATGGTCGGGACCACTGGAGTGACTCAAAACGCACAAAATGCTGAGAAATGACAAGGGAGTGTTCAACACTAAGTGAGACATCTCTATCACACCCTCTAAGGCTCAGGGACTATTGTGGAAGAGGTGGTGGAAAGAACATAAGAGCCAAAGGAAGGGGAGGAGTTCTTTCAATACTGTCTTCCAGACACAAAGTGGCCATGGTGCCCATGACCTCACAGTAGCTGACATGACCTTCACAAAGCCTGCATAACAGGAGGGGGAACTGATGGTATCAAAATAGAAGAAATACTAGTTGGAAAGGGGGGATTTAGTGGAGGGGAGTTTGGGAGGAGGGAAAGGAGGGTAAAGGGATTAGTGTCATATTGTCGTATGTACAGAAATTGTCAATAAAAAGTTGGGCAAAAAACACAGATGCTGTTTAGCTCTAACAAGAGAGACAAAGAAATCATGATTTTTTGCCCTACCTCCCCCATAGACTCCTGACTTCAATGCTTGGTCCCCAGGCTGTCTACTGTTTGGGGAAGTTCTGGAAATAAGAAGCTGAGCTGGAGGAAAGAGGTCACCGGGGGCAGGCACTTCAAGGTTATTGTCCCTCGCCATTTCCTGCCGTGCCCTCTCTACTTCCGGTCAGCCCCGATGTGACGTGAGCAGCTGTGACCTGACATGCTGTCCCCACCACGGTATACTGAGCTCCGAACCAGATCTCAACTGTCGATTACAATAAAGGTTTCCTTCCTGAAGTTGTTCTTTCATAGGTGTTCTATCATAGGGTGCAAAAGTAGAGAGCACAGAGGACTTAAAGAACGTCCATCTGGGGACTGGGAAGGTGGCTCTGTGGTTAAAGGCACTTACTG
Source organism: Jaculus jaculus (assembly GCF_020740685.1). Lineage (NCBI taxonomy): Eukaryota > Metazoa > Chordata > Mammalia > Rodentia > Dipodidae > Jaculus > Jaculus jaculus. Next base: position 11,252,503 of record NC_059106.1, on the reverse strand, counting down.
CAAAGCCTGAGGGCCTGGGTTCAATTCCCCAGAACCCATGTAAAGCCAGATGCACAAAGTGGTGTGTGTGTCTGGGGTTTGTTTGAAGCAGCGAGAGGCCATGCCACCCCATAAACATACACACACACACACACACACACACACACACACACACACACACACTCTGTACCTGGCTCTGGCCAGTTTCCTCCCGATGCCCCACAATGCATCAAGTCATGTGAACAAGCCTCGCCTCTTCCCTCCACCCCTCATCCTCTGGTGGCACCTGTAATACGCAAGACTGTGGCTCCTCCACATGGCCTAGGAAGAGGGAGGGGAGGGCCTTTCCTAGCTCAGAGAGCCCGTGTGGACTTCTTTCCAACTTGGGATTTAAGTCGGGGCTTTGGGTAATTCATATGCTCCATGTTTATTTCTTTCAAAGTTAGGATTGCCTGTATTCCTTTGGGAAAACAAAAGAAAAAAGAAAGGAAAAAAAAAAAAAAAACCTCCAGGAAGAAGCAGTGTGGGAAGTAAACTGAGATGGAACCAAAGTCTTGGCTTACATCTTCAGCGCAGTGTGGTGCCCTGCAAGGAGCGGGAAGGTGCGGCGGCGGCTCGCGCAAGCAGGAATGGGCTCCTGTGCCCCTGCATGCCAGCTGTGGGTTCTAGCCCATGCGGGACACGCCTCTCCCAGAAGCTCCGAAGGTCCCTGGGAAACAACAGAGATGGTGGCGGCTTTGTACTGAGTGTCCCCAGGCTCCACTTCTGCATCCGGGCATGGGCGCAGGGACTGGAGATGTGATCCCAGCATCTTCACGAAGCCTGTAGTCCTCCTGAGGCAAGGCACAGCCCCAAGCTGCTCCCCACAGTAACATGACCTGCAGCCTGAATGGGTACCCCAAGACTGACAAAAGGATGGTGCTGGCAATTAATGCGTTCCCCAGAGATCAACGAGGTCATGGCAGGGGAGGTGCGTGCATGGAATCCTGTTGGTTTGCTTTTCTGTGGTACTTTGCGTCCTGCAGAGCTGGGGCTGATACCCGAGGCCTCCCACAAGCTAGGCAAGTGCTGCGCCAGTGGGCTACATCCCCAGCCCTTTCTGTAGGTTTTCAGGGTCAGCTCATCATGGGACCTGGTGCCTGGAATGGGATGGACGCTCAAAGGGTGGGTCACACTGTGGTCGGGATCTTTGAGATGCCACCTTTACTGAGTTTAAAATAGATTCTGCACTGGAACATACATTTCAACAAACCACAGGTGTGCTGGTGAGAAATAGGTCAGTCCCCTGAGGTGCTTCTAAAACCCTTTGTGGCCAGGCATGGTGGTGCAAGCCTTTCATCCCAGCACTCCAGAGGCAGAGGTAGGAGGATCACCGTGAGTCCGAGGCCACCCTGAGACTCCATAGTGAATTCCAGGTCAGCCTGGGCTAGAGGGAGACCCTACCTCAGGAAAAAAACAAACAAAAAAAAACCTTTAGCGTTTTCTGAGTGGCCCTGGCACTGTGGCTGGTGACTGATAAAGACCCTCTTTCAGGATTACCTGAGTTTATGCTAATGATGTGACTCTTGATTGGCTGCTAGATGGCTTTGTGGAATAGTGTGGTTGGGGAGGAGGGGAGGACTTTGTGACTGGAGGGAGCAGCTCCCCCACTTGTGGGGCGGGTAGGTGGGCTCAAGGTGGAGGCCTGTCACCAACAGTGATTCCGCGAGTCATCCTGCATGATGGGACGTCTGTAAAAACCCCAGGTGGTGGTTTGAAGAGCCACTGGGCTGGAGAAAACACGAGGAGTTGGGAGCCCAGTGGGCCATGAGGTCCTGTAGAAGATGGACACTGCCCCTACCCCCTCACCTTGCTCTTGTGAATGAAGCTCCCAGAAGAAAGCACACCTGTTCTCAACATTCTATAAGGCCGACTTGACCGATCAGAACTTCAGTGATGGTGGGGACTTCGGAATATTAGAGATCTACAGCCAAATTTTCTTGGGCTTTGAAGAACAGGACCCTCCTTCAGCACTCAGACCCCTCCAAAAGACTCTTCATTCTTTCTGTTGTCCCAATGCAGGTCAGCTGACCCACATCATCAGTTGAAATCTCTCATATAATTGCAGTGAACAGGCAGCAGTTTCAGCCCAAAGATTTCATTTTTAATGTGCCATATCCCTCTGCCCACACTAGTCCATTTCTATACAGTGCAACCCCACACAAGTTCTCAGAACATGGGCATAACCGCAAGCTTCTCACACAAACTGCTTCTAGCCCAGTCCAGGCAAAGCTTTCTCACCCTCATAAGATACACCTCACAGTCCTTAGTTCTTACTGCATTCAGATCTTCCAACTCTGACCAGAATAGTCCATCAAGCTGTACTTACAGCACTGCAAGGCGTCTCTTAGGCCAGGGTTTCAAATCCTTCCACATTCCTCCTGCAAAGCAATTCCAAAAGGCCAAAGCCACAGAATCAGGTTTCTCGCAGCAATAATCCAACTTCTTGGTACCAACTTTATTGCTACAGTCAGGTTCACATTGCTGGCAGAAAACATCCAACCAAGAGCAGCTTGTGGGGGAAAAAGGTTTATTTTGGCTTACAGGCTCGAGGGGAAGCTCCATGATGCAGGGGAAAACTATGGCATGAGCAGAAGGTGGACATCACCTCCTGGCTAATATCAGGTTAGGCAACAGCAACAGGAGAGTTTTTCAAACACTGGCAAGGAGAATTTGGCTATAACATCCATAAGCCTTCCCCCAACAACACACTGCCTCCAGGAGGCATTAATTCCCAAATCTTCATCAGCTGGGAACCTAGCATTCAGAAAACCTAAGTTTATGGGGAATACCCAAATCAAACCACCACACTGACTTTTCAGCTCTTTTAGTTTTGTTTTTTTTCTCTCTCTCTCTTTCTCTGCAGCATTCAATCCCATGCAATGCTCCCTGGGATTACAGGTGGGCCACCATGCCTGCCCAGCCTTCATGTGAGTGCTGTGACAGGATTCAGACTCAGGGCTTCATACTGATGTGACAACCACTTTACTAGCTGAACCGTCTACCCAGTCCCAGTACTTCCCATTCTTTCCAAGATCGGTTCTCACTCCAGCTCAGGCTGACTACAACTCACTCTGTAGCTAGCCTTGAGCGCACAGTGATCGGCCTACCTCTGCCTCCCAAATGCTGGCATCAAAGGCACCACACCCAGCTCAGTACGCCATTTTTTGAGAGCAGCATTTGATTCATAGTAAAATCAAGCAAAGCCATCTGACCTCAACCTGAGCATGCACAGTCCTCCACTATCAACACCCCCGCACTGAGTGGTATGTTTGGTACAGTTAATGAACTGATAACAGATACGTCATGATTTCCCATCAAGGGTCATTCTTGAGCGTAAATGTTCTGTGATTTCGCAAACATGTAAGGACATGCGCCCAACACTGTGCTATCATGCAGAATGTCTCGCAGCATTAGAATGACTGTAATGCTTTGTCTCCTCCTGCCCCTTCCCCTCAGCCTCCTATAGCTGCTCAGTGGTTTTGCCTTCTCTAGAACACTTGGAACTAGAATACACTGTGTTGAGTTTTCAGACTCATTCCAATGACTAAGCAACATGGGCCCAACTGTCTCCCCTATCTTTTTAGGGCTTAATGACTTATTTAGCAGTGAATAAAATTCTGCAGTCTGTTGGATCACAGTTGGTTTATACATTCTTAATAACGCTGCTGTAAATGTCTGTGTGCTGGCTTCTGTGCGGAACTTTGCCTCTGCTCCTTTAGGAACATACCAGGGTTTGAAGTGCAGATTTATATGATATGTCCAGGCTTCGTGTTGTGAGAACAAGTTTTCCTTCAGAACAGCTACACCAGCTCCTTGTCGCCCACACTTTCCATCTTTTCAACATCTTCCACTAGTGACATAACCATCCAGTTAGTCTCATAGACATAACCTTTGTGTCACACTGGGCCCTAACTTTATCACTTTCCACTAATATTTAGTAAATATCTCATGTTCCACAAGGCTATATTTTTCAATAAAGAAACCTGGTTTCAGGTATTATAGAGTTCATAAGGTATTATATGTTGTGTTTATACCCATAGATAATTATATTTGTAATAAACACTATGTGACCTCCTTATAAGGTTAAAAATGTTTCACGAATATTAAAATTATTTTCTGTTATACATCTCACCATACAATTCAGTCAATAACAATTTAATGAGGCTTCATGGCATGTATGACTGACACCTAATATTCAAGATATCTCCCCTGGGATATGCATTGATTTATTTGTCTGTGTGATACCTTCTAGAATAGAGGCTCAGTGAGGAAGTGTAAGGTCAGAATTGCATAGCAGGGCTGGAGAGATGGCTTAGTGATTAAGGTGCTTGTCCAAGGACCCATGTTTGACTCTCCAGGTTTTATATAAGCCAGACACACAGTGATGCAAGCATGCAAAGTTGCACATGTGCGCAAGGTGATGCATGCATCTGGAGTTCAATTGCAGTGGCTGGAGGCCCTGGTGCACCAGTTCTCTCTCTGTCTCTCTTGATATAAGTCTTGCTTAAAAATGGCGTCTGTTGGGCTTGCCTCAAAGAAAGAATTTTTATAAAAAGAATTCCATGGCATACTTGTTCTATACATCACTGTCACAAAGAGGCTCACATATGAACGAATACATACATGCATACATACACCTGCACGCACATATACACACATTGCTCATACTCATATATATCATCAAAGTCATAATGAAAATTATACATGGAAATATCTGAAGAATCTGGAAGCTGATCCCAAACTCACTATTCCCTCATTGACAGTGGCTCTCTTGCCGGAATAAAGAGAAGTACTGGTTTTCACATGTTAATTTTGTATCCTGCCACAATGCTGAAAGTGTTTGCTTATCAGCTCGGGGAGTTTCCTTCTGGAGTTTGCAGAACTGCTTTTACACGGGACATATCATCTGCAGCAAGGGCGAGTCTGACAGCTGCCTTGCCACTTTGAATTCATTTCTTTCTCTCTCTTGGGTTTTTGCTCCAGAAAAGACTTCTAGTGCTATGCTAAATAGCAGTGGAGTGAGTGGACACCCTGCCTTGGTCCAGAACTTAGTGGGAATGCTTTGCAGTTCTCTCCATTTAGTATGTTGCTCCAGATTTGCTACGTACAGTCTTTATTGTGACTAGCTATGCTCCCCTCCCCCATCTCACCATGTTTATATCATGCCCTTTCTGCATCTACTGAGATGATCATGTGATTTCTGTCCTTGAGGCTATTTATGTGAAATGTTACATTTATTAATTTACTTGTGTTGAATTATCCTTGCATCTGTGGAATAAAGCTTACTTGGTTGTGGTAAGTGCTAGAAAGTTCTGTGTATGAAGCAAGGGAGAAAAATTGATCAACAGGCTTACCCAATAGTTTACCCACTCTGTTTGCTTCACAACTGACCAGCCAGGCAAGATGTACCTGCTGGTGCAACAGTAGTATAACCTGTATGGGTCAAACTGCTCTTTTGATTGGATGAGGCACAGGAGGGAATCTATGCCTATACTGGAAACCTAGTCAAGATCCTATGGCTGAAAAGGTCACATAGATCCTAGGAGGGAAGAACTACTGTTGTTTAGCCGAATGGATATGTTGTGTTTATCAAATTACTCCCTAAAATTGATATTGTTTATCGTGTTTAAGCCCACAGATGAGTGCTTGTCTCACCATGGACAGAGATGCCTCCTTTTGCAAAAGGCAATGGAAACCAGGGAGACTCAAATCCTGCCAAAGGGCTGAGAATAAGTGGCTGCTAAGTGCTTGTTGCTACATGAGACAACTCTATTATGCCCTGTAAGGCTCAGAGAGCATTGCAGAAGAGGGCTGAAGGAATAATGAAAGAGCCAGCGGGTGGGGAGGAGTACTTTGGGACACTATCCTCCAGGCATGAGGTGACTGCTGCGTTTATATCCTCATAGTGGGTGTCAGCTCTTGTCACCTCCACCAGACCTGCACAATATTGAACCCATCAACATTTCAACATAGAGGTTGAAGGAGGGGGAAAAAAGACATCAAAAGAGAAGAGGGACTAGTTGTAAAGAAGAGGTTTAGTGAAATGCAGTGAGGGAGGGAAGACAAAGGGGGGTGATGGGAGGAGATTATATTCTTTTCTAGAAGAGAACTATTTCCCCACTGACAGCCTGTTCAATGACTCAGCCTTGTTGACCAGCCCCGAAGGGACGAGCACCCTGCCTGGACTAAGAAGCAGTGGACTGGCTTCTTTCTGTCTTTATTTGTATTGGGTTAAAGATACCCATAGCCTTTTAATGTTCCCTCTCCTGTCGTAAGGTTCAGGCAGAACTTGAAAGGCTGCTCACACCAAGTTCATAGCCGTGGGGAACAAGCTTTATTTTCTGCCAGAAAGATGACTTATCAGGATTTCAATGCTTGGTTTTCTCCAGGAACTGTCTACAGAGTCACAAAGAAATACGGACCCCAAGTCATTTCTTCCTGAGGTTTACTGACTTCTCTCCACACGATGGCATCTTTAGGGACCCAATAGAGCAGGAAATGACCTCAAATGCAGAAAGCTTCAGCTGTTGCCCAAAAACCAGGATGAGAATATGTGGTTGGATCCAAGATGACCTCTGCCCTTGATTAAAGATATAGTTTCTCTTCCGCTGTTGATTAAGCAGCTTTGATTTTTTTGTTTGTTTGTTTTTTGAGATAAGGCCCAGGCTGACTGGAATTTACTATGTTGTCTCAGGGTGGCTTCAAACTCACATCAGTCCTCCTAACTCTGCCTCCTCAGTGCTGCTATTAATGGTATGTGCCACCATCCCTAGCAAATTTTTATTTGTTTACTTGTAAGGAGAGAGAGAGAGAGAGAGAGAGAGAGAGAGAGAGAGAGGAAGAGAGGAAGAGAGAAAGAGAGTGTATAGGCATGGCAGGATCTCTTGACACTGCAAACGAACTCCATATACATGTGCCACTTTGTGCATCTGATTTTACATGGGTACTGGAGAATCAAATCCTGGCCTGCAGGCCTTGTAAACCAGTGTCTGCCTTTAATCATTGAGACATTTCCCCAGCCCTGATTAAGCAGTTTTAACAGTGCTTTGAACTGGCACAGAAACAGAAAAGCTAGCTCATATGAGTTGGTGCTGAGTCAGGCATGTGTGTTAAACTGTGTAATGAGGGCTGGAGAGGTGGCTCTGTTGGTAAATCACCTGCCACACAAGCATGAGAGCCTGAGCTCAGGTCCTAGTACCCATGTGAGCGCTGGGCAGGCATGGGAGCCCACCTGTATCCTAGGGCTGGGGAGGTAGAGGCAGCGGATTCTTGGGGCAAGCTGGCTAGCTAGACTAGCCGAATTGATGAGCTCTAGGTTCAAGTTCTATCTTAAGAAATAAGGTGGAGAGCATACATGTTCACATACTTGCATGCACCCCTGTGCACAGATGTGTCCAAACATGTACAAACAGTGTTGCAGTCAACTTCAAATTGCTGAGACAAACGTCCAACCAGAAACAGCTTATGGGAGGAACAGATTTATTTCAGGCATACAGAATCTAGGGACACACCATCAATGGTACAAGGAGCTGGTTCATTTCCATAGATCTATATAGAGAGACACCATCAAACAGCCATCAAACACCAGCCAGTAGAGCATAAAACGTGAACAGCCAGAACTCAGAGTGTTCTCCCCACACCTTAGGGCTGGACTTAATATTGCCTCCAAATACACCTTAAGGCTAGACTCCAACATCCACCAGTGACATACCTCTTCCACAGTATGGCTGTACCCACTAAAGACTCAAGATTTAAACCTGAGTCTATGGGGCCTCACATTCAAAGTACCACAAACATGCAAGCAACACACACACACACACACACACACACACAACCTGTACAATGAGCAGGATAAATAACACTGATGCTCTGATGGTCTTTATGACTGACTATCATATGATAGAAGGGAAGGTGCAGGGGCTTACTGGGCATGCTCTCTTTCTCCTTGCTGGACTTTCAATGCCCCCACCTGTCTGTGCCAGCGCACTGTGCCCTCTTTCTGACTAAGTGACAGCAATTTCAACCCTGTGGAGGAAATGTTCCTTCACCTCTCAGAGCACCATAGTGGCTTGAAAGTTTCTGGTCACAGTGTTGGGGGCACTTGGAGAGAACAGTTCCAAGCACCGCCGATTGCCTACATGTGGGGACAGTGGAGGACTGGATTTCAATGCCCAAGCTATTTTCCTGGGTTGACTGCTACCACACGAGGTGACGGGGTGATGTAAGCTGGTAAATGCTCAAACAGAAGCTCTCAGGCCATGAACAAAGTCAGAGTTTCTTGTTTCAACCTCCAGCTTCTCCCAATGCTGCTGAGAGACTAAATATTGAAAGAATAGTGCCCAGGCCATACATACAAACTGAACTCTGATGCACAAACTCTATGCAGCAACCATCCCATTGTCTGTAGTAACCAGCCCAGGAGCCGCCCGAGTTAGACTTGAAGAGAGGGAACCACACCCCATTTTTTAGTGACAGTTGGGAAAGCCAAACAATACCCCTGTAATAATTGGACCCAAATACCAGAAAGAATTCCCAATTGGCTGCTTCTCTGGGCTTTTGGACCCACATCCAATTGTGGACTAATCAGAGAAAGGCAGATGTATTGCTCTAAGTAATCACACAGGACTCATAGCCCACACCCCTCTGGCCAGCAGCCTCCATGCTGGTCATAGGGGAAGGCTTCCCCCTCTTTATTACCTCTGAACCTCCATCAAACACAAGAGCTGGGAACAGAGTTCCTGGACAAGTGCCTTCACTGCTAAACCATCACTATAGCCTGGTAGTTTTTTGTTGTTGTTTTGCACAGTGTTAGTAAGGGTTTCCAAAAGGTTTAGTGAAATTGACACCAGTCATTGGTACTTTACAGAGAAAAGCCTTCTGCAAGCCCTAGAAGACCCTTCACATGTGTAGGACATCTGGCTCTGTGTGGTTCCTTCAGCCTTGATGCCCCCAGTGAGTCCACCGAAGAACAGAAATCCTGTTGAAGCCTGGTGTGATATCACCTACCCGTAATTCCAGTACTCAGGAGGATGAGGCAAGAGGATCACAGGTTTGAGGCCAGCCCAGGCTACAGACTAACACAGATCTCAAGTGAGGAATATAGCTAAGTGGCTAGAATGCTTGCCTAGAATGCACAGAGTCCTGGGTTTAATCTCCAGCATTGCATAAACTAACTGTGTGTGGTGGTGCAGCCCTGTATTCATAGCACGTGGGAGGTGGAAGCAGGAGGACCGGACTTTCAAGGTCCTTGACAATATGGTGAGCCTGAGGCCAGCATGGACTACACGAACCTTTGTCTCAAAAACAAACAGGGGAGAGAGAGAGGATATGAGAAGGAGGAGGAGAAAAAAGAGAAGGGAGGAAAGAAAGAAAGGAGAGGAGAGGAAGAGGAGGAAAATAAAAGGGAAGAAGAAAACCACTCTGAAGGCAAGTGTTGAGCAGAGCTGCCTATGAATGAGAGAATGATGTGATCAATAATTAGAGCAATTCTCATTGTCAGTAGCTGCAAACTAATTTCAGTTTCTGCTGTGCAGAGAGACTGAGGTGCCCCAGGCACCACCAGGCTAGAAAGAAGCTCTGCTCAGAACACTGCCCAGCTCAACGGACAGCTGGTCACCTGGGCAGTGTCCTAGGATGGACTTCTTAAAACCCAATTGCTGGTGTTGGTTTTAACACCTCCTACTGTGTTATGTTGTTTTCAAATCATATCTGGGACTGGGGAGATGGCTCCATGGGTAAAGTGCTCACCCCGTAATCATGAGGACCTGAGCTGGATCCCCAGAACCCACAGAGAGGTCCTGCAGAGTGGCCTGCACCTGCAATCACAGTGGGCTTATGGCCAACTAGTTTAGTTGAATTGGTGAGCTCTAGGTTCAGTGAGAGATCCTGTCGCAAAAAAACTCAGGGGGCAGAGGTAGGAAGATCACCATGAGTTCAAGGCCACCCTGACACTCCATAGTGAATTCCAGGTCAGCCTGGACTAGAGTGAAACCCTTCCTTGAAAAACCAAAAAAAAATAAAAAAGGTAAATAAGGGCTGGAGAGATGGCTTAGTGGTTAAGGCATTTGCCTACAAAGCCAAAGGATCCTGATTTGATTCTCCAGGACTCAGGCAAGCTAGATACACAAGGGGGTACATGCACCTGGAGTTCGTTTGCAGTGGCTAGAGGCCCTGGTGTACCCATTCTCTCCCTGTCTCTCTCACTCTCTCTCTTTCAAATTAATAAATAAAATATATATATTTTAAAAAGTAAATAACGTGGAAATTGAGCAAGCTGCATGATGTTGGCCTCTGGCCTTCACACATATGTACATGAATTCACACACAGGAGCATGCTCACACGACATGCAGACATGCAAAGGAGTATGCTCTGTGTACATGTTCCTACAACTCTGGAACTAAACTAAACTAAACAACTGCTCTGGACCCTGGGTTATTAACCTGCATTTTGTATTCCTAATATTCTGCACAATTGATGCTCAGATTAAAGTTTTTTAAGTACGAATAGGGGTTGGAGAAATGGCTCAACAGTTAAGAGAGCTTCCTGAATAAACCTGAGGGACAGAGGGCCTGAGACTGCTGAGTTCAATTCCCAGAGCCTACATGCATAGCTGGGCATGCCACACACATCTGTAGCCCCAGTCCTGCAGGGGACAGAGACCCGAGAATCACTGACCTGAAACCACCCAAACTCTGACATCAGGGAAGAGACTCTGCCTCAAGGAAACAGAGGGATGAACAATGAGGAGGACACCGGGCGCTTTCTCCTGGTTTCTGTGTGTGTACACATGTGCATAAGCCACACACATACACACCAGGCACACTGAATCACACCTACTACACAGTCCCACACACACAAAGGGAAATAATTTCTCACAACCATCCAAGAAACTTAAACTTCACATTGCACTCTCCTTCAAATGTTAAGTTGCAGACTAGGCTTCCCATAATTTGAAGTAAATGATCATTGAAAGGTTGTGCACCCTGACTTTTATTTTTGGTTTGTGTTTTGCATATATATGTGTGTGTGGTATGCACGCATGTACATGTGTGTTTGTGTGCGTGTACGTGCATGTGTGCATTGGGCTATGTGCACCTGTGTGTTTAGAAGGAGGCTGATGTGGCTGTCTTCCAGGCACAGCCCTGCTCAGCTTCCAAACCTGGGCGTGTCCAGGGTCCTGTGGCCATAGACTGGGCCGTCTTTCTCAATCATTCTCCATCTCCTTTGCTGAGTCAGGGTTATCTCCTCACTGAACCTGGAGCTCACCAAATCAGCTACACTGGCTAGCCAGCAAATCCTGGGATCTTTTTGTCCCTGCCTCCCCAGTGCTGGGATTACAGGCAAATGCCACCACGCCCTGCTTTTTCCAGAACTGGGTATTATGGATCTGAACGCAGGTCCTCATGCTTGCCCAATCAACACTTTCCCTGCCGAGCCATCTCCCCAGACCCCCACCCTAAGTCTTAAGGAAACCTGGGGCAGTAGTGGAACGAACATTGTCATTTCAGCATCTCTGCTGTGCATGGGCAAAACCACCAGAGGGAGCACAAGTTCACTGCCAGGCTGGGTCCCCAGAGCCCATGGCGGATGTTCCCTCTGGCACTGGTGAAAGTGGACCATCTTCCACCCTGGCATCTGTGCTGCAAAAGCCCAGAGCACACAGGAGAAGAACCAGGTCATCAGCGGAGAGCACAGAGCTTTGTTTTTGGAAACTCCGGCACACTCAAGCTGACAGCCAGTTCCAAAGTGTGGTTCTGGTTAGACAGCCTCGGGCCAAGAGCATCCAGAACCTCAGGCTGCAAGAAAGGCGACCTGTGACCTGTTTACCCTCCGGGGTGGACACAAGGGTGAGGATTTAGCTGTGGACTTCAGAACAGTACCATGGAGAGCAGGACACTGTACAAAGGAACACGGGGGTGTCTAGATAGGACACACTCTGACATTAGTCTAATTCCTTCTGACGTCTCTTGTCAGATCTAGAGCCATCTCTTGAATCCTAATAAACAGTTTTCTAATGCAGGCAGTAGCAAGGGGATATTTTTATCATTTTTAAAAGCGAGGTGCTTAAGAAATATTGTCAACATTCACTCGTAGTTGGTAAGTTGTTTCTTTCACATGGGGAGAAGTAGAGTGTCGCGGTTACATCAGTGCTTACCTGGGATTTCCCGGCAGGGAGAGTCCTTCCTTGCTCAGGTTCAGACCGCACTGCAACACACTTGAGGTCCTGCTAAAAGATGCATGACCACGGCGGGAAGGGCACCGCGGTCTACTTTTAGGCAGCCAGGAGGCAGGATTGAGGCTGGTACTCAGCTAGCCTGTTTCTTCACTCAGCCTGCGACCCCGCCCAGCCCACGGGACAGTGCAGGACATCTTCCTGGCAGGTCTTCCCACCTCACCTCACCTCATCTAGAGGCCTCCTCACAAGCACGCCTGCGTATTGCCTCCGTGGTGATTCTCAGTTCCATCAAGGTGACAATTATGATTACTGTAAATTGCTCCTTCATAACCTTTTTTTTTCAGAAACTTACAAAATCCATGCTAACCTGGAATTCATTATGTAGTCTCAGGCTGGCCTCAAACCCATAGTGATCTTCCTACCTCTGCCTCCCAAGCGCTGGGATTAAAGGTATGCGCCACCATGCTCAGCCATGCACTCTTTTAATTTGCATAGGGCACTAATTAATTGTGAAAAAGGAAAGTATATGAGTTTTCTTATAGTCTGCAAAGAAGGAAACTACTGAAATTTTTTCAGAAGGTCAATAAACATGCATGTTTAAGAATTTGGAGGCCAACTTATACTTGGCTTTCCCATGGCAGAGAAAGTGTACCTGTTTTGCTTGGGTTAAAACAATTCTAACCCAAATTCTGTTGATCACAAGGACCTTGGGAAGTCCCATGAAGACATAGTCTCTGATCTCATTCCTGACCTCCAGGTTAGTGTCCTGAATCAGAGTCTCATCTCACTGTATTAATGATGCCTCATTCCAGGCTGCCCCGCAACATGGCCCTGTCACTTACAGTGTGTGTCTGTATGCACATTCATGTGGGAGGTGCACATGTGTGTACAGGTGCATAGGCGTGTGTGTGTGCTGGTGCACATGTGTGTTTATGCATGTGGAGGTCAGAGGACAACCTTGGAGGCCGTTCCTCAGGTGGCATCTACCTTTTTTGATTTTTAAAATATTTTATTTTTATTTATTTATTTATCAGAGAAAGAGAGAGGGAGAGAGAAGGAACGGGTGGGTTAGGGCCTCTAGGTACTGCAAAAGAACTCCAGACACATGCACCACCATGTACATCTGGCTTACATGGGTTCTGGGGAGTAGAACCTAGGTCCTTAGGCTTTGTAGGCAAGCATCTTAACTGCTAAGCCCTCTCCAGCCCACCTTTTGATTTTTTTTTTTTAATTTTTGTTTGTTTATTGATTTATTTATTTGAGAGCGACAGACAGAGAGAGAAAGAGGCAGAGAAAGAGAGAGAATGGGTGCCCCAGGGCCTCCAGCCACTGCAAACGAACTCCGGATGCGTGTGCCCCCTTGTGCATCTGGCTAACGTGGGTCTTGGGGAATCGAGCCTCGAACCGGAGTCCTTAGGCTTCACAGGCAAGCGCTTAACCGCTAAGCCATCTCTCCAGCCCACCTTTTGATTTTTTGTAATCAAGTCCTTTCACTGGTCTGGAACTTACCAAGTAGGTTAGGCTGGCTGGTCAGTGAGCCCTGAGGATCTTCCTGTATCCATGACCCCCCCCCCACCGCCCATAGTTCTAGGATTACAGGTACACACCACTATGCCTGGCTTGTTTTTATAAAACATGGGTTCTCAGGTCCTCATGCTCGTAAGGCACGTGCCTTCCTGACTGAACTGTCTTCCCAGCCATTTTGTTTTTATGTTATGCTCTTAGGAAAGCCACAGGACATTTTTGCATAAAAGCAATTACAAAACGTACAAAACGAAGGCCCGCATTCCCCCTGAAGCGATAAATCATCCACAGACTAATGTTTCCCTTGGAGACGAGCCTACCTTTAGTATCTAAGATCTGCCTTGGCTTATTGCCTCTGTGTCATTCGTGGATAATGTCTGTGACCCGCACTGATGTCATTCCTAGAAACATGATGGTCGGTGTGGTGCGCACGATCACCTATTTACCCCCCTGCAGAGTGCGCTTCTCAGGGAGGGCCATGGTCCCCAGTAGGGTAGAAACTGGTTCTTGAGGGTGAGAGGACATAGATAAAAATGTTCCCTCAGTGGCTACCGACGTGCCCACAAGACCTGCACTGTTCTGCACCCATGAACATTTTGACATGGAGGAAAATGGAATGACACAACAAAACAAAAGCTGTGAAGAACTGCCCAGAAAGAGGAGGGTCCTCAGTGGCGTGGAGGGGGGACAAGGGACAAAAGAGGGTTACAGCGCAAGAACACGAACAGATCACAGTCTGTGCATATGTTAAAGTTCTCGATAAAAATGGGGGGGGGGGGCTGGGAAAATGTCTCAGTGGTTAAAGGCGCTTGCTTGTTAAGCCTTTTGGCCCAGATTTGATTCCCCAGTACCCACGTAAAGCCAGAGCCACAAAGTGGTACAAGCTTCTGGAATTCATCTGCAGTGGCAAGAGGCCCTGGCATGCCCATTCTCCCTCTTCCTCTCATTCTCTCTCCTCACAAATAAATGATTATAATTCTTTAAAGCTGGATCTCGTAACAGTTTGTAGCCTTACAAAACTCAACCCTACCCAATGAAGTCGTATTCCATAGTTTTAAAATTCCTCTCATTCTAGAGAAACTTCATTTAAATTTAAATTAATTTAATCGATTAAAATATTGATGGATATTGTATATATGTAATTACAATGATTGTAATGGGGAGGTAATATGATGGAGAATGGAATTTCAAATGGGAAAGTGTGGGGGTGGGGAGGGAGGGAATTGCCATGGGATATATTTTATAATCATGGAAAATGTTAATAAAAATTAAAAAAAAAATTGATGGAATTTTTTAATTTGATAAATAAGTACAAGTGAAATTTAGATTTTCCTAATTTTTCTCTTTAGTAAGACAAAAACAATAAAGTTGCCATCAAACCATCTGGTAAGGAGCAAGAGAAGAATGAAAGAAAGAGTGTGGAGGAGGGAGGGAATTACCATGGGATATATTTTATAATCATGGAAAATGTTAATAAAAATTAAAAAAAATATTGATGGAATTTTTTGATTTGATGAATAAGTACAAGTGAAATTTAGATTTTCCTAATTTTTCTCTTTAGTAAGACAAAAACAATAAAGTTGCCATCAAACCATCTGGTAAGGAGCAAGAGAAGAATGAAAGAAAGAGTGTGGAGGAGAGAGGGAATTACCATGGGATATATTTTATAATCATGGAAAATGTTAATAAAAATTAAAAAAAATATTGATGGAATTTTTTGATTTGATGAATAAGTACAAGTGAAATTTAGATTTTCCTAATTTTTCTCTTTAGTAAGACAAAAACAATAAAGTTGCCATCAAACCATCTGGTAAGGAGCAAGAGAAGAATGAAGGAAAGAGTGTGGGGCCAGCAGAGCTGTCATAACCTGCAGACAATGGACATTTAAAGGAGACCAGGAAATGCAGGCCAGGGTCCAGGCGAGAGTGGAACTCAGCAGTCGCTGCGTGTGCGTGGATTCGGGCCTACCTGTTGCCTGCTGGTTGATGTGACCCGCAGCCAGGCAGCCACACCCTCATGTGCAAACACTCGTTCAACTCTGCTGCCATTCCCAGAGTCCTGCGAAGCATCTTCTGGAACATCAGGTTCATGTGTGATCGGCACGCATGTCCAGGGTGCCCTGTCCTCATGCACCCCCATGTTCCCCGGGTTGCCCATAGGTGTCCAGGTCCCCGAGTGATCTTCTCCTGTCTCTGTTTGCCAGCTTTGCCTTTCACTAGACTCCTCCCACCTCTTCACTACCAAAAAGTGTGGGGCACCCCAAACCCAGACTGCACCCTCAACTTTGTTCCGTCTCTCCCTTCAGTTCTCTGATATGCCACCTCTCTCCCACCACTTGCAGGTGAAATTATGCCCAGTGTTTAAGCTTCTTCTCAACTGCTCCCTGTGATAGGAGTCTGGACCCAGCCTCCCCACCTGGTCACCAATCTGTGATTAAGATCTCGGCCCCTGGGTCCTTGGTGGCTCTGTGGCAGCTCTGTGACATTCTGCTCCTCTAAGCTGCCTCAGCTCATTGCCCCCTCACTTCTTCCTAACATCCTTGCTGGGAGACTAGGGACTTGGGGGTAGCGTAGGACCTGACACTTGTGGAAGAGCCGAAGTATGGAAAATTATTTTTTTTTAACTTTTTTGTACATTTTTATTTATTTATTTGAGTGTGACAGAGACAGAAAGAGGCACAGTGAGAGAGAGCGAGAGACAGAATGGACGCACCAGGTCCTCCAGCCACTGCAAAGGAACTCCAGATGTGTGCGCCCCCTTATGCATCTGGCTAACATGAGTCCTGGAGAATCAAGCCTCGAACCGGGGTCCTTAGGCTTCACAGGCAAGCGCTTAACCGCTAAGTCATTTCTCCAGCCCTGGAAAAATATTTTTTAAAGAGCTCATAAATGCTTTCTCACATTTTAAAATTCTTTCCAAAAAATAGCTTTAGGGGGGAAAAAAGTTGAAAAGAAAGCCCTTAAACTTTGCAAAATGATTCCTTTTGGGTCTTGACACTATGAGCAACTTGACATGTGCAGTTCCATAATCCATGAACTTTACAAAGGAGCTCATTTTTTTTTTTTTTGAGGTAGGTTCTTAACTCTAGTCCAGGCTGACCTGGAATTCATTCTGTGGCTTCAGGCTGACTTAGAACTCACAGCAACCTTAGCCTTCCAAGTGCTGGGAGTAAAGGCGTGTTCTGGACCTGTAAATTTTGTGTTTGTGTGCATTTGTATGTTCATGTTTGTGAGTGCAGGCATGCACATGCCATGGCACACGTGTGGAGGCTGAAGACGACCTCATGGGCTGGTCCTCGCCTCCCACCTTGTTTGAGATGGGGTCTCTTTGTTCGTCGCTGCCGCTCGCCTGGGGGCTCTCAGGGTGCACTGTCTCTCCTCTCATCTCACTGCAGGCTCATGGGGTGGGATTACAGGTGCCTGTGCTCCTGGGTCTGGTTTTTATGCGTTCAAACTCAGGCTGTCACATTTGCATGGCAAATACCTTTACCCTTTCAGCCAACTCCTCATCCCTGAAACTGTATTATTATCATTATTATTATTATTTAGTCAGAATAAAATAAAAGTTAGTTTTTTTATTTATTTATTTGAGAGCGACAGACACAGAGAGATAGAGGGAGAGAGAGAGAATGGGCGCGCCAGGGCTTCCAGCCTCTGCAAACGAACTCCAGACGCGTGCGCCCCCTTGTGCATCTGGCTAATGTGGGACCTGGAGAACCGAGCCTCGAACCAGGGTCCTTAGGCTTCACAGGCAAGTGCTTAACTGCTAAGCCATCTCTCCAGCCCAAAAGTTAGTTTTATATACCAAAAAAAAGAAAGAAAGAAAGAAAGAAAGAAAGAAAGAAAATGGATTTTGCACACAGGTAGAAAACTCCTGGTCAGAACCAATAATTCTTTTGTCCCCATAGGACTGTGGAGAGGCTCCATTTCCTGGAACAGGAAGGCTGGGCAGAGCCATTTGCCACGTGAAGGGTGTCCACTGAGGCCATTGTGTCCCAGGCACTGGTGACGACAAGTGTGGACATGAGGAATGTGGCCGCTGCAGCTCACGGGATTTCCCACAGGAGCCAACCCCATCTGTGAGTGCCTTGAAGTCCTGGGATGAAGGCTAAGCTGTGTTTTGGGCTCAGTGAGGCCCTGGGTCAGCCCCCTCAGGTGGCTTCATTTTTTTTAAAGTTTGGAAGCAAAGGATAAATGTGGTCATGGTTTTTTACGTGTGGCAGCGTTAAGAACAACAGTGCTTGGTAAACCTGATTGCAGGTCTGTGGCCATCAGGGACTCTGACCCGCTGAGTGGCCGGTGGAGTCAGGGATGTGCTGATTCCCCAGGTAACTCCAGCGTGGGCGACCTGTGAAATTCCTCTTGGGACACGACACTGTGAGATGATCTTGTGTCTTGGGTAAAACCTTCATCTTTGGCGTGGAGTCTACTCCCTACTCAAGGATCGGGTGACCCTAAATTTGAGCTGGGGTGGAGCCTGATATTCCTTCAACTCCTTCTGACTCCTAGCAATGCTCTAACTGTCCACTGCTGGATTAAAATATGACGCCTGCTTTCAGCACCATGAATAGGGGCATTGTCCCAACGTGGAAATAGATGAGTGGGTGTTTGTCCTAAGCTCTGTGGTTCCCAGAAGAAAACGCAGCTGTGAAGATGTGAGTCAGTGCCAGCCTGTGGCGGACGGGCACTGGCCCGAGGAAGGCACAGCTCCAGGCTAAGCTGGCTGGGGCATCGGCACCTCATGTGGTGGGAACACGCCCTTCCACTGTCCTGTGGCCAAACAGAGCCAGCCAAACAACCTACTAAGTGTGTGTGTATCTAAGCCCTCTGATAATGATCTCACTTTTGGTTAAAGAACCTGCCCTCTGCAGCTGGCGGCAAATACCAGGGAGACCTAAAACTCAACAAAATGACAAGAGAAAGAGAAAGCCCGAGGGTTAGTGGTGAGTGAGCCACCCCCAGCACACCTGCCACGGCTCAGAGAACAGAAAGAATGAGAGCTGCTCTCACCGCTGGCCAGAGAATCGTCTCTATGGAGACGGTAGACACTGAGGAGACTCCAGATGCATCAAAGCAGAAAATCAGAGGCTGTTAAGAACTCAACATTAAAAGAGATCTCCAAGGCTCGGGGGATATTTCAGAAGAGAGAGCATAGGTATACTTTGAGGGGCTGTCCTCCTGACATGAACTTACTGGTGCATTCTTGACCCTGCAGCAGTTACTGACAAGCCTGCAAGATCTGTACTGTTCTGAGCCCCTCAACATCCTGGCATGGAGGACAGTGGAGGACAAAAGGAATGAGACACCTAAACCAAGGAAGGACTAGCTGGAAAGAGGAGGATCCTTGGGGGAGATAAGGGGTGAGGGAGAGGGGAAAACTTTAAAGTGAGGAAAACATTGTCAAGAGAAGAAGGAATCAAGATTGGAGGCAAATGTTTGCAAAGTATGTATTTACTAAAAAAATCATTACCCCAAGTAGACAGAACTCAACACTGAAATGTAAAGATAACAACCAGTTCCACTGGGAAGTGGTCCAAAGACCGGAAAGACAGCGCACTCCAAAGGCCGTGGGGTGGTAAGTGTGGCTGTGGCGCAGGCTTCCTATCGCTGCTCCTCAGGGAAGTGCCCCCCAGCACGTGACATGCTCAGGCACCCATCAGAGACGGGTGATCTGCAGCCAGATGCAGCTTCCAGTGTTGACCTTTCAACCCCTCAGATGCTGAGTGGAAGCTGAGTATGTGGAAAACACAATGCATTCCTCTGTGCTTTTTTTTTTCTAAAATTTTAATATTTTGCTATTCGTACTTAGGCCTTTAGTATTTATAGGATGACATTTTGCTGGTGGTGGTAATATAAAGTTGAGAAAACATTATTTTAAAACATTTTTATTTGCAAGCAGAGAGAGAGAGAATGAGAAAGAGAAAGAGAGAGAGGATGGGAGCTCCAGAGCCTCTTGCTGCTGCAAAAGAACTTCTGAGTCATACAACATTTTGTGTTTCTGGCTTTATGTGGGTACGGGGGAATTGAACCTGGGCTGGCAGGTTATGCAAGTGAGCATCTTTTAACTGTGAAGCCATCTCCCTAGCCTTAGGAAATGTTATTTATTTTATTTTATTTATTTATTTATGATATACAGAGACAGAGAGAATGGGCATGCCAGGGCCTCTAGCCACTGCAAACGAACTCCAGTCGCAGGCATCCCCTAGTGCATCTGGCTTACGTGGGTCCTGGAGAATCGAACCTGGGTTCTTTGGGTTTGCAGGTAAGTGCCTTAACCACTAAGCAATCCCTCCAGTCCAGAAAACATTATTTTTAAGGTAAGTATACTTTTCACATACATGGGATAGTTTGTTGTCTTTTCATAATGCCTTATTATATCTATTTCTTAGCTCTAGGGTCAACAATATTTTCTCTAAGTTACTTTAGCTTTGTGACCTGTTGTGACATGACAGGACAAATGTTATCAAAAATATCCTCTCCAAGGTCATCACAAATTTTCCTAGATGTTTACTGCTTCATGTATACCTTCGAATCACCATATTCAGCACATACATACATACATACACAGACACACACACACACATACATACATACACACACATACATACACACATGCATACATACATACATACACACACATACATACACACATACATACATACGGAGAGTCCATAGAGGAGTAGGGCTGGAATTTTACAGAATTTGTAAACTACTTTGAGACTAGCTATACCTTTTGTTTTGCTTCTCATCCATAAACAGAATGCATTTATCTATTTAGGTCTTTTCAACACTTTTTCATAAAGTTTTATTACTTGCATGCGTGTACAGACATATGTGCATGTGTGTGTGCAAACACGAAAAAGCCCAAAGTAAACACTGGGTGTCTTCCTCTATCTCTCTCCATCTTATTTTAAAAATTTGTTTAACATTTTTATTTATTTGCAAGCAAAGAGATACAGACAGTGAGAAAGAAAGAGGGTGAGAGAGTAAGGGTGCACAGACCCTCTGGGCACTGCAAACAAACTCCAGATGCATGCGCCACCTTGTGCATCTGACTTATATGGGTACTGGGTAATCAAACCCAGGTTGTTAGGCTCTGGAGGCAAGTGCCTTAGCCACTGATCCATCTCTCTAGCCCTCCACTCTGTTTTTATGAGACAATATCTCTCACTGAACCCAGATCTTACTGATTTATCTACCTATCTGTGCAGCAAGCCCCGAGGGGTTCTGTCTCCTGCTGGTCAGCACTAGGTTTCCACCCGTGCATCAGCGCACCTGGATTGTATGTGGGTGTTAGAATCCAGGCATGAGCCATCTCTCCTGACCCCAAATTTTATTATTTTATAAATTAATTTATGGTATTCTTATCAATGCCACATTTTTTTTTGTTTTTAATTGTAAGTTACTGTTTTCAAATTAATTGTCTTTGGTGCCATTGTACAAGGTAATTATTTTGTGTGTCAACATACTATTGAATAATGTTGATTAAGTCTCTTTTTAGTCAAATATTTAGAATCCTTCAAACTTTTACATGAAAAAGTCACCTTAGCTGTGAAGAGTAGTAGTTTTGGTCTTGATTTTTTAAATCATTGCAATGTTTTTCTCTTATTGCATAACCTCATCCCTTCAATTCAATGTGAGCTATGTGTGGTGATACTTAGAGTTTTGTATAATGTAACAATTCCTACAACAAATGGACATGAACTTGGCCTGAAAATTATTAATCTTGATCTCCATTAGAGACCATACAAGACACAAATCTATTCTAGATACAAATGAAATAAAAAAAAACAGAGAATATTTTAGGGGGAAAATAAATCTTAATAAATTTAAGAGTTTAAATCATACAAGTTAAGTTTTCTGGTTATAATGAAATTAAACCAGAATTAGTAACAGAAAGCTTTCTGAATAGTTTCCAAATATTTAGAAATTAAATAACAAACCCCTAAATAACTCAAATGTCAAAGAGAAATTATCAACGAAAATTAGAAAATGTTCTGATCTGAATTAAATTAAAACACAGCATTTCATCATGTAAATGCAGCTTAATTGATTTTAGAGGGGAAAAAAAAAAAACAAGACCTCTGGGGTGAGCTTATCTGGACTTTAATTCCTATTGCCTCTGTAGTCACCTGCTTGTACATCCCTAACTGATGTCACCTCTTGGAAAGCAAGCCTGGTGATAATTATGTCATTTAGGCCAAGTTTAAATCAGAGCATCACTTGGTTCTGCCTGGCCTTACCATTTTTCAGACAGAATTCACGTGTTCTCTGCCTCCTCTTTCATCCCCAACGGTCTCAAGAGTGAAAAATCAAAGAAGTGAATATCAGAAGAGATTTACAACATGCAAAATGATTAAGCTTTTTCTCTACAGTAATTAGTTCTTTCTTCCAAATTCAGCTTTCTTTGCTTTGGCAAGAAAATGCAGTTTGGAAATTAAACCGTGACTTAATCAGCTCTCCTGAGAGTAAAGACAACATTACTCTTCTTGAATTACAGGCAGAGAAATGGAGGTGCAGCCAGTGTGCTCCGGGCCCTTGGCATTCTAATAAGCATTCACACACAGCAATGCTATGAACTATACTGCAATAAATATGTTTGTAGAGGGTCAGTAGCTCATGTGCCTGAGCAACAATACTAGTAACACATTAATAGAAAACCCATCTCAATACAAGCAAAACTGGAGTTCAATTGCTTTAAAAAAGAGTTCCAAATCCATGTTATAAAAATTCATAACAAGAGAGCACTAATTAAACTCAGTGTCTGATTGCCAGGACTAGATAGTATTACACTATGCCATGGATTTTCAGGCTGAATTGCACAAATGAAACTCTGGAAATAGAAAATCATTCTGGATATCCAAAGTGTATCTTTAAAAATGATTACCTGTGCATTTTTGCAGGGGGGGGGGGAATTTTTGTGTTAGTATCTCACTCTAGTCCAGGCTGATCTGGAATTCACTATGTAGTCTCAGGGTGGTCTTGAATTCATGGCAATCCTCCTATCTCTGCCTCCTGAGTGCTGGGATTAAAGGTGTGTACCACCACACTTGGCTACCTGTGCATTTGATCAAACATCTCTCTCCACAATGTTCAAACTGTCAGATGATTGGGATTGAGATGACAGGATAAGTGATCACTGATCACGTGGCTGCTAGACAGTCAGGTATCTGTAAGGGGCCAAAGTGTAGATTCAGGTCTGGGGCTACAAAGGATTACCCATGGTTCTCAGGTGATTTTTCAGGGACACCTCTTCAATTGTCTTCAAAATGTTGTAAGCTCAGCTTTCATTTCAAGTGAGGTATGCATTCCTGTGTGCCAATGTTCAGTGGTTGCTGCTAGGAGAGACCAAGTTGGCAGTGAAACCAAGGAGCTTGGGGACTCCAGTGACAGAGGCCAACTCAGCCTCTGCTCATGCAATGCCTGTTCCACTCCAATGGGAACTACCAAGGCTCTAGGTACTTACAGTGCAAAAACTGAAGGGTTCGGCCAACCACAGCTCTGCCTGAACCCTATCTGTACCCTGCCCCGCGGGCCGTACTGTTTCCATGGCTCCAGTCAGCTTTCAGCTGCCAGGCTGTGGGCTCTGGCCCCCTTCCACATCCCGGCATGGCAATCCTAAAGTACACTTCCTATGGACACAGCCCTTAGCCAGTCACCCTTGGGAGCTGGGACCCAAACACTCTAGCTTTTGCCTCTGTGGTGGAGTCATTCGGAGGTGTGTGTTTTATTCCAGAGCCTGCATCCCACGAGATTAAGCCTCTCTGATGAACCTTCTTTCTAATCCTTGTTACCTCCCTACTTCCTACTGTCCTTATATGCACCTCCCAAGCACCAACTGCACTTGACCCTTTGTCTCAGTAGTTCACCTATGGGAGAAGCAGGAGTAAGTTTAGCCAACCCCAGCCCCAAACTGCTATTCAAGTGGACAAACTAGGATTGGTTCTCTTTGATGCAAAATATTATTCATATACATACATACACACATACATACACACATATGATGATAATGAATGAGGATATATAAATAGCTCTCATTCACTCACTTACTTAACTTCAAAGATATCAATTATATAACTATATGCTAGGTATTGCTGGGTAAGAGTTAAATATTTTATCGTCTTTTAACCTGATAAAGACGATGGGCATCATGTAATGACTGAGGGCTTCATGTCAGACACTTGGAAAATGAATGCAACAGCAAGTAAAGAGTTAATGAAGATATTTTGGAGAATCTTGAAAGCTAATTTGAATAAAAGTTTAGATAAATTACAAATTGATAACTAAACATTCAAGACATTAAAGTTACAGCAATTACAAGTCACCACTGCTGTCTTCTATCCCATAATAAGGATGAAAAACATGCAAAAGATATAAGCTAGCCAATACTAGTTTTACCAACTGTCAAGCTGAGTGTGTTGTGCACACCTGTAAACCCGAAACTGAAGAGGCTGAGACAGGAGAATCTTGAAGTGGAGGCTAGCCTGGGCTCCATAGTGCAATCCTGCTTTGTGAGAGAAAAGTCCTAAACGTCTTCTGTGGAGTTCCCCTTTACACCAATAGGAGGTGGCGATCAGTTAGTCGTTTTTAAAATTATATATATTTTATTTATTTGCAAAGGGACATAGTGAGAAGAGGAACAAACAGAGAATGGGTGCAAGAGGGCCTCCAACTGCTGTAAGCAAACTCCAGATGTATGCACTACTCTGTGCATCTGGCTTTACATGAGTACTGGGGAATTGAGCCAAGGTCATTAGGTTTTGCTTTTGGTATCTACAGTTTCCTTATAGTTATGGGTTGGGAGGAGTTAATTTTGGAGCATACTGGCTGGGTTAGTTTCAGAGTCCCTGCTGTTCTCTGTGGAGTAAATCAGTCAGCATAAAGGAACACTGACTCTATGTTTGAACAGTAATCCACTCAATTTCCAAAAGTCCACATCTCGATTGAGTCTTTCAGGCAACTAGCAAACATCTTTCCATAGATGAACTTACTTTACACAGACCGGGGGCTTTGTGTATAAAATATTACAATACTCACTGCGTTAGCTACTTTCTCACTGCAGAATACCTGAAAAAAGCAACTTAAGGAAGGAAGGATTTATCTTAGCTCACAGTCAGAAGGCATAGTCCATTATGATGGCAAAGGCAGGGAGGTTGGAATGGGGGTGGCAGCTAATCACATTACAGCCATGGTCAGGAAGCAAAGACCTCATCTGCTGAATGCTGGTGCTCAGCTCATTTCCTCTATTTTTAAATATTTTATTTTTATTTGAGAAAGAGAGAGAATGGGTGCACCAAGGCATTCAGCCATTGCAAAGGAACTCCAGACACATATGCCACTTTGTGCATCTGGCTTACGTGGGTCCTGAGGAATTGAACCTGAGTCCTTTGGCTTTGCAGGCAGGCGCCATAAGCTCTAAGCCATCTCTCCAACCCCTCGCTTTCTCTTTTTTATTTGGCCCAAGATCGCAGCCCATGGAACAGTGCCCCTCACATTCAGGGCGGGGCTTCCCTCGTTAGTGAAACCACCAGGAGAACATCCACGCAGACACGCAAAGGTGTGTGTCCCAGGAGAGCTCATCGCTGTGACAGTCAACACTGAACACTCCATCTCCATTTACTGGTTGCCTTCATGTGGGACATGGGCGAACTGTGCAGGAATCTTGTGAAACAAATGCTACTGGTCCTGATTTCAAGATGAGAAAATTCAGGTCCAGCGAGTTTGCCTTCCCTGAAGCTCAACAATGAGGTCAATTAGGAACATGCTGTGTAAAGTAACCGCCTGTGAGCTTGGTCACAGTGTAGCTGACTTCTCGCATGATAGGAAGCTCAGAGATGAGCCACCCAGGGCTACTACAGATGCTCAGCAAAGCCTGCAAATATCTGGGCTCCATCAACTTCCAACTGCAGCTTAAAACTAGTTTAAAATATAGCTGCTAGGACTCCCAGTATTGAACTCTCATTACAGTCAGTGAGAAGCAAGACACAAGGGTTGAGGGAGAGGACCTTCACTCAGGAGGCTCCACCATTTTATTTGGGAGGGTTGCTCTGCCCAGAGATTCCATTTTTATCTCACTGGCCCTCAAAGTCTGCAGAGTCCAGCCATGAATATCTGCACTTCCTGTAGCACACCAGCATTGTGGTTAATGCACCTATCTCTCTACTGTGGAGCATGGGGCTGGTCCTACAGGCATCTGGCATCCCAGGCCTAGCATACAGCCTATTACATAGTGATAAGTCATAGATATGTGCTGCACTGAGTGTATTACAAAGAAATTATATCATATTGAGACAAGATGTTTCTGGAGTCCAAAATAGGCATTACTCTGAAAACAAAAACAAAACAAAAACAGAGCAGCTTTTGCTTATTGGCTCAGGAACAATAAAAGAATCGTAAATTCTATGAACTGACAGGGTTTTCATACCGAAATTGTAGCCTGTTTCTTGCTCTGGTACAACAGAGACAGAAGTGGATTGGTACTATGATAGACCTGAATAAAATGGTGTCCAAGCTGGGCAGTTACCACATGGCCAGAATCAAACGGATGTACTTTAGCAGTTACCTTCCTGTGGTGGGACGAAACATCCAATCAGAAGGAGCTGATGAGAGGAAAGCACTCATTTCAGGCTTACAGGTTCAAGGGGAAGTCCGGTCATGGTGGAGAAAGCATGGCCCAGCCAGAGTGTCTCGTCTCCCTCCACCCATCAACTGCAGAGGAGACAGCAATAAGAGTGAGCTACTTTGACTGCCCAGTGGGCTGGACTAATTAACCCGAAGCCCCACCCCAGCAACACATCTCCTCCAGCAAGGCTCTGTCACTCAAAAGCTCTACCAGCTGGGAACAATGTAGGATGCTTAATCATTAAAAAAAAAAGAAGAAAAGAAAAAAGTAATCTGAGCAATTTGTGACCATGTGTAAAATAAGCAGCAACTTCTCAATAGCCAACAGGTCAAAGACAAATCATAAAAGGACTTAGACGATGCTGTGAGGTGGGTGAGAATGCGCACACGAGACCTACACCTCAAAGATGAGTGAAGCTCGGCTCGGCGTGTCTATGAGCACACTTCTAGAGACAGTGAGCTCATGGGGCTCTGATCTAGCCCATAGCTCTATCCATTTGCATGTTGAGATTTTGAGTAAGCTATTGGGAGAAAATATTTCTAAATAGGAAGGGACTTTAAACCAGAATATATAAAGAGTATATACAACTCAATATTTAAAAGCCTCAAAATGTTTAACACAAGAACCCTGTGATCAAGGAATTCTGTTCCTGGGTATCAACCTAACATAAGTGAGACCATATGTTCACATAAAAACTTCTTAGCATAGCAGGTTCACAGAAGCCCAAAAGTGGACACGACCCAAATGTCCATCGAATGAAGAACAGATAAATAAAATGCAGTATATCCAAAGATGAAAGCTTTCTTTTCAATAACAAAACTGTAGTACTGATTTATGTCCTAAGATAATGAACCTTGAAACCATTGTGTAAATAAAATATACTTGCCACAAAGAAACTATATAATTCAATTTATGTCATGTGTCCAAAATCAGCAAATGTGAGGGATAGAAAGTTCTCTAGTGATCCCCAGATCCAAAGGTGGGATGAGCCAGGAGAGGAATAAGAATGTGGGGCTTTTTTGAATGGTAACAGAAGTGTTCCAGGAGCTCGGGAGGCAGTTCAGAGGGTACAGAACTTGCCTTGCAAGTACAAGGACCTGAGTTTGGTCCCCTGAACTCAGATAAAATTATTAGGCATGGTGATGCATGTCTGTTATCCCCACACAGGGAGACAGAGACAGGGGAATCCTTGGAGCTCACTAAATAATAAGAAATCACACAACCCATTTAAAAAAAATGGGCTATGGAACTAAATAGAGCATCCTCAAAAGAAGAAATACAGATGGCATATAAGCATCTTAAAATATGTTCTACATCCCTAGCCATCAGGGAAATGCAAATTAAAACTACTTTGAGATTCCTTCTCACTCTGGTCAGAATGGCTACCATCATGGAAACAAATGTTAGTAAATGCTGTCAAGGATGCAGAAAAAGAGGAACTGGTCCAGCCATTGTGGAAATCAGTGTGGAGGTTCCTCAGAGAGGTAAAAACAGATTTACCATATAACCAGCTGTAGCACTCCTAGCCATATATCCTAAGGACTTATCTCACTACCTTAGATATACTTGCTCAACCATGTTTATTACCACTCTATTCACAATAGCTAGGAAATGGAACCAGTCTAGAGGTCCCCCAACTGATGAGTGGATAATGAAGATGTGGCACATTTATACAATGGTGTTCTACTCAGTGGTAAAGAAAAATGAAATTTGCAGAAAAAAATGGATGAATCTGGAAAGGATTATACTTTGTGAGGTAACCTAGGCCCAGAAAGCCAATTGTCACATATTATATCTCATATGTGGATCCTAGCTATAAATGACTGGACTTCTGTGTAAATGGAATAAAACTCAGTAACAGAGGCCAGTAAGCTAGAAAGGGGACATAAAGGAAAGGGAGGGACAGGGGACTTAATAGGACAGTATTGTATATATGTAAGTAGAAGAACAGATTAATGGGGGTGGAAAGGCCTAAGTGAGGTCAGGGGGAGAGATTGAGTAAAGGAAAGGCTGGGGAAGGGCTAATCAAAATCTAGGAGAGTATGAACAAGTCATATGGAAACCTAGTTTTCTGGACAATGGCACACCCAGAAGCTATAGGTGGTTACTAGAACATTTTCAGTGCCAGGGATGGGATATCTTCCAATGAGTTGTTGGCCAGGGAGGTCCCTGATGGCCCCTAAACATTACAGGCCATTGCTGGGGCTTTTGGTTTCCTAACAGGAATAGATGATAAGACTCTACTGGTGAAGACTCCACAAATTCAGGCTTCAAGATCACTGAGAAATCCTGCTGGAGCTGAGCTGAAAACCTCCTCCATGTAGACCAGCTGACAGAAAACTGGAAGAAGCCATTTTGTATGCAGTTCAATGGGAGAGAAAGAAATCTCCAGTGAAGATACTCAACAGTGGACACTGCAGGCCTTATATTTGGCCAGCCAAGCCAAATGAGCCAACGCGTGCAATAGTGGCACATGTGTCATGGTGGAAACCAACTGCTCTTTAGCTGGAGGCCCGCTCCATGGGAAGGAATACACCCCTGATACTGAAAACCTACAACAGGGGTAATCATGAGCCCTAGGAGTGTAACATCTGCTGCTGTCTGGCTAAATGTATATACTGTGCTCACCAAACGGCCCAGTAAGCACTTCTCTTAATGTTCATACCCATATATTAATGCTACTTTCATTTTTTATTAGAGAAGCTTCTCTTTTCAGATGTCAGTGATCTTGGGATGACTCAGAAGGCACCATGGTGCTGAGAAGAAGTGACAGAGGGGTGCTCAGCACTGACATATCTCTATCACACCTTCCAAGGCTCAGGGTCTATTGCAGAAGAGGTGGTGGAAAGAATGTAAGAGCCAGAGGAAGGGTAGGACTCCTTACAACGTGCTCCTCCAGACAATAAGTGGCCTGGATATCCATGACCTTGCAGTGCCTGACGCTATCTACACAAGGTCATCATAATAGGAGGAAAAGATCATGACATCAAAATAAAAGAGACTGATTGAGAGGGAGAAAGGTTATGATGGAGAGTGGGCTTTTAAAGGGGAAAGTTAAGGAGGTAATTACCATGGGTTATTGTCTATAATTATGGATGTTGTCAATAAGAAAGAAAAAATAAATAAATATAAAAAAGAGTGGATTTCTGATGAAAGAATTTATTTTCTTTTCTCTCTGTCATCATCTCTTGCCTTCAGCCATGTGATATCTTCTGCCATGTTCTGACCCAACAATAAGGCCCCCACTGGATGCTAGACCCTTCACCCTGGACTGCCCAGGCCCTAGTATTGTGAGAAATAAACTTTTGTTCTTAATACATTGCCCAGTCTCAGGTACTTAAGGAAGGAAGGATTTATTTGGCTCACAGCTTGAGAGTACACTCTTTCATAACAGTTTCCCACTATGGGACCCCGAGATAGCCGGTCACGGGCATCTCCAGACAAGAAGCAGAGGGAGAGGTGGGTGCTAGCGTGCAGTCACTTTCCCTTTCTTATTCAGTCTGGGACCTCAGCTTTTGGGGTGGTGCCACCCACGTTAAGGGTAAGTACCCCCTCCTCAGCTAAACCTTTCTAGAAACACCTTGAGGTATGTTTCCATGGTGACTTTAAATCCCAGCAGACAATGAAGATTAAACATCGTACATTCTTAGACAATATGGGAATTAACTCTCAGCTTTAAAGCTCTTAACAGTTAAAATAGTACTGCCTGGTCACATTAGCACATAGACTCTAACCAGCATTTGTTTCCATGATGAGGATCACACTGCTTGGGGAACTTCATGTCAAACATTCCACGTGCAGAAAATGTCCGAGTCCAGAGACCATACGGATGAAGGGGAATGTGTATTCAACTGTATTCCGTCAGTGTGAGCTTCAGCTGAGCTGTGACACGTGGGGGAATTCATTGAAAGGAGTGATCTTTATTAAAAAAAAAATAAAGATACTAATTTACATTTGTCTACACGGTTTAGTTTTGATTTTTGCACTTTTGTTTTGATGCATGGATCCTCTAGCCAGCACACACACAGTGAGTCCTGCTCCTAAATCTCGGAGTAGGCCATTATCATTTGTTATTCCCTGAAGTCAAAGGTATCACGTGCCCTTCTCTGGGAAACTTGCCCTTCCTGTGGGCATGGAGCTAGAATCAGATGTCTGCCATTGCTTCTAATTCTAAGCACTATTAGAGTATAATTTGCATGTTTTTCTCATCTCTTCCCCACTCGCACAATGGAAGCAATTTAAAAGCAGTCAGTGAAAAACAGACCAGCAGGATGCCTCCCGAGGCTGTGAGCTATCTGCCTGTTCCTGGAGGCCAGGTTCAATCTCAAAGCACTGGGCCAGGGCTGGGCCTGATGGCCTCTCACTAACGGCCAACTTTCCTTCCGGTAGGTGAAAAATGAAGCCATGAGGTGAGAAACACAGTGTCTGACTGACATCCAAAGTGTTTCTCCCTCACCTGATGCTGGGTCCCTGAGAGATCTTAGCACTTCCTGTTTTGCGGGCTTTGGGGCACACTGATGGAATATATCACTGATCATTCTTGACTTGCCTTTTGTGACAACTTCAAGATCTCATGCAGTCAGGCCCCATAGGTGTACAGTTGAAATCACACTTTTATGGACTTTCTCAGTAGTGTATTTTCCCTATATTAGAAAGATGGACCTAAATTTTTTCAGGAAAACCTCAAAGAAGAGGAAACAAGTTTGAAAGTGACGCCAGGATGTCATTTTTACCTTCACATCCATATGTGTATGTGTGTACGTTTGCACATGTGGAGGCATACATGAGTGTGCAGTGCACGTGCATGTGTGTGTTCATGCATGTGAAAGGCAGATGCTGATATCAGAGTGATGCCGATTTTTTCTCTGTTGAGTGAGGCAAGGTTTCTTACCTGAGCCCAGAAATTCCTGCAGCTACTCTATCTAGCCACCTTGTCCCAGGGTTGCCCTCTCCATCTCCCAAGCTCTGGGATTACAGGAGGGATTCAATGCCTACCCAACCTTTACATGGGTCCTGAGGATCTGAATTCAGGTCCTTACACGAGTGTAGTAAGCGTTTTCACCCACTGAGCCATCTCCCCAACCACAGAATGCTAGGCGATGCTTGCAACTAGGGAAAATTGATTTCTGAATGCCTGTTCTTATACTGGTCTGTGCAGTGTACATTGGGCGATGGGAAACAAGACTGGCTCCAAAGTTATAACCTGCTACTTTACACATATACTTACATTAACATGTTTGTACTATGCTTTACATGTTTTTGCAAGTGTGTATGTGGTGTGCCTGTGTGTGTGTCTGCTCATATGCATGTGGACACACGTGTGTATGTAAAAGCATGCATGCACATGTGTGTGATGCGTGTGGAGGCTAGATGTTGATGTTGGAAGTTTTCCTCAATCCTTCTCCACCAAGGCAGGGTCTCTCACTTGAACTCAAAGCTTGACAATTAGCTGCCAGCTTGACCCAGGCGCCCCCATCTCCTCATCCTGAGTGCTGGGTTGAGTGACTGGCTGCCATTTCTGCCCAGAACTTACATGGGTGCTAGGGATCCAAATTCAGGCATTCATGCTTCACGGTGTTGCAGTTACTTTCTCATTGCTGCGACCAACACCCAACCAGAAGCGGCTTATGGGAGGAAAGGGTTTATTTCAGGCTCACAGATTCCAGGGGAAGGTCTGTCATGGCAGAAGAAGCTGGTTCCCTTCAGCATTCACACCAAAGGTTGAAAGAATCCAACACTTCTAGCCAGCATGCGAGACCAGAGCTCAGCTGGCTCTCAAACCACCTAAAAGGGCTGGACTCATGACCCGCCCCCAGGGACACACCTCCTCCAGTGGAGCTCAACCTGCTAAAGACCAAGTAGGATGTTTAATCTTAACCAAAAAAAAAACCAAAAAAACAAAAAAAAACACCCTAAGACTGTGGAGGACATGTATTTGCATTCAAACCAACACACATGTCGAATACTTTATCCACTAAGCCATCTTCTACCCCTGTGGTAAAATCTTTATCTTATTTTTTTCATTAATTTTATAGGTTAGCGTACAAAGTAATAGGCTTTGTTACAGTATTTCCATGTGTTTCATTTCTCTTGGTTCTCAGTCATTCTCGTCTCTCACTGGCCTCCCCGGCATCTCCTGTCTCACCTTTGGTGTCCCCTTCCCCACGCAGCTCCCCTTTATGCCTGCTTGCATGCATGCCATTTCCTCCCCTTCCCCTTTCTTAACATCTCTTCCTCCCCCTCCTAACGCCATTTTTACTTTTCCCATATCACACTCCTATAAACATGCACATATACTCATACGCACACAATTTTAAATCTACACAAAAAAAGTCACACAGTATTTGTCCTTTTGAGCCTGGTTATTTCATTTAACATGATGATTTCCAGTTCCATCCATTATATAGTCCCCTTGTGCACAAGGCATTTTGTTCTGATTTACAAGTGGTCATAATTCACACTCTACCACATGAGTGCTTTTTTGTCTTCTGACTGAATTTGGAACTTGCTATGAATAAGGTATTAATTCATTGCTCCTCCACAGTTAACTCAAAAGAAAAAAAGTGCTAGTCTGGAAGGAAACAATAAAAATTTTCAACCTACTATTGAGATAATAGAATCTCACAGACATTACAATGATTCTGTTTTAAAAGTAAATGAGACAGAAAAAGTATGAGGCTTCCTTTATCTCTGGCATGTCATTTATAAACTGTCAGCTTTGAGGGGTTATAATGAACATTTTAAAGAGAGAAGCACATTAACTGTGTCTCCAAGTGAAAAGTAAACCTTGAGTTTTCAGGGAGAAAAGACCTATGAGAGAGATGATGGAGCTATCTACATTATTAATAGGAGGATTTGGGGTATGATAACATATGTATGATGTCATCTATCTCAAAGGCAGTATACTGGAATGGGAACTATGTAAAAGTCATTATAACTCAATGCAGCTAATTGATTAGACTTACATACTGGAACTTAGTCAGAAATGTAGCTAATCGTATAGTGTTTTTCTCTGGTTACAATGGAAAAAGAAGATTAAACTCACTGGATATTGAAAATATTTATGTATTTAATCATTTACTTCATCACAGAGATTTTATTGCATAGTACTAAAGAAACTTCCCCAGCTGGGTGTTGTGGCACATGCCTATATTCCCACATTCTGGTGAGGAGGGGGGGAGGAGAGGCAGGAGGATCACAAATTCAACGACAGTCTGGTCTACATAGAGTATCAGGCCAAAATAGTGAGATATTATCTCAAAAAAAAAATACTAGAGTGCTGGAGAGATGGCTTAGTGGTTAAGGTGCTTGCCTGCAAAGCCAAAGGACCCAGGTTCAACTCCCCAGGACCCACATAAGCCAGTTGCACAAGGGGCACAAGGATTTGGAGTTTGTTTGCAGTGGCTGGAGGCCCTGGTGTGTCCATTCTCTCTCTCTCTCTCCCTGCCTATTTCTGTATCTCTCAAATAAATAAATAAAAATAAATATATTTTTAAAAACTACATTCAAAAGGATCTTGTCCCAAAAGTCTGCAAAAGAATGCTTCCTCATGGAGAACTTTCTTTGGGGATTTCTAGCTAGACAAATATTCTGTTGTAATCAAGTATGGTCAGCTATACATATGATGAAATTGTTTTATTGTCCCTACAGAATGTAATCTAGTGTCAGGTTACTCTCTCATTCATCTGACATCTTCCTACTATGAATTTCTGTTGTTGGGCTTAAATCACTTAGGATTTAATCACGTTAGAAATGCTGGAAAAAAAAAAACAAGCATGAGGAAACTACCATAAAAGTACTTTAAAAATTATTTTGGGGTGCTAGGAAGATGGCTTCACAGATAAGAGCACTAGCTATGAAATCACGAGGACCTGAGCTCTATCCGTCAGCGCCCACATGAAACAGCTAGGCATGGCCACAGAGGCCTGTAACCCCAGTACTGAGCAGGGACAGAAACAGGGGAGATGGTCAGCCAGTCTAAACAAAAACACGGGCCTTGTCTCAAGGAATTGAGGCAGGAGAGTGAAGAGTAGGGCACCCACAGTCTTCCTCTGGCCTCTGTCTACATGTGCTCGTGACATATCTACGTATGTGCACCACACCAAAATTATTTTCATGGGGTATAGCTCAGTAATAAATTAGCTGCTTAGCAAGTGTTAGACCATGGGCTCAGTCACCAGCACCAAAAAAGGGCCTTTTAAAAACACTTAAAGGTAAAGGTAAAGTTAGTATAAGTATATAGAGAGAATATATTACTTTTTAGAAAAGCCTTCTAAGGACTTATAAGCATATATCAGAGCAGCATGTTAAGTTAAAAATCATTTTCAAGTTATTTGTCAGGTATATAATGAGAAAATTGAACCTGGAAAAGTAAAAAAAAAAAAAAAAAAAAAAAAAAAAAACCACACACACACACACACAAAACCACTGCCCCTGGCAGCCGTCCCATAGTCCTGGCATCTCCACTATAACCCACGGTTCATCCTCACGGCTCCATCAGGCCTCAACACAGGTAATCCAAGTCAGCTTCACGCTGCCCATATCCATTTCCAAAAAACAAACCCATGTTGCAAATTCAATAATCCTCCCTTGCCTTCATTTATTATACTCTATACTGCCAGGTGAGCTACCAATTTGCTAATCCAGGGTAACCCAGGTAACCAAGCCACCTTTGACAAACAGCAAACTTCTTCAGAACTCAGACCCCTTACTTCAAGAGAGACCAGTTCTTCCTGCTGTGCCAATGCAGATCAGCTGGCCTGCTCTCAGTAATTGTAATCTCTCAAACAATTGCAGCTGAATGGACAGAGTTTCAGTCCAAAGATTTCATTTCTGTGCCATATTCATCTGCTCACACCAGCCCATTTTGCCGCAATGCAATCCTGCACAAGTTCCCAGGACACAGGAAGGCAGAACGCAGCAAGCCTCTCACAAAAACCTCTTCTAGCTCAGTCCAGGCAAAGCTCTTTCTCACCCTCATAAGCCAAACCTCACAGTCCATAGTTCTTATTGCATCCAGGTCTTTAACTCTGACCAGAATCCATTACTACACTGCAAGGTGTCTCTTAGGCCAAGGTTTCAAATATGCCCACATTCCTCCTGCAAATCAGTTCCAAAAGGCCAAAGCCACACATTCAGGTTTCTAGCAGCAATGGTTCTACGCGTGGTACCAATTTACTGTTGCAGTCATGTTCTCATTGCTGGCAGAAAACACCTGACCAAGAGCAGCTTGTGGGCAGAAAGAGTTTATTTTGGCTTACAGACTTGAAGGGAGGTTCCATGATGACGGGAAAACGATGGCATGAGCAGAGGGTGGACATCACCTCCCGGCCAGCATCAAGTAGAAAACAGCAGCAGGAGAGTGTGCCAAACACTGGCAAAGGGAAGCTGGCCTTAACAAGCTTCCAACAATACCCTTTCTCCAGGAGGGTCCAATTACCAAATTACCACTAGCTGGGAACCTGGCATTCAGGACACATAAGTTTATGGGGGACACCTGAATCAAAGCGCCACAGGGAGGAAGGGTTTATTTTAGCTCACAGTTCCAGGCTTCAACCCACCATGGCAGGGAAGGCATCCAGGCAGCAGCTGGAGGCAGCTGGTCACACTCCACCCACAGAGGAAGCAGAAGGTGCTGAATGCTGGTCCTTAGCCGGTGCTCTCCTCTCTCCTCTCTCCTCTCTCCTCTCTCCTCTCTCCTCTCTCCTCTCTTCTCTCTCCTCTCTCCTCTCTCCTCTCTCCTCTCTCCTCTCTCCTCTCTACATGGATCAGGACACCAGCCCATGGGGCGTTGTTGCCCACAGTGAAGGTGGGTCTTCCCTCCTCAGTTAATTAATGTAGATAATCATCCACAAGTGATTCTAGGTCCTGTCAAGTTGACAGTCTACATAAACCATTACCATCAACATAAAACATCACACACAATCACTAATTTTAAAGTTATTCATTAATTCCACTTATATCATTTTCATACCTGTATACAATGTGCTTTGACCTTATTCCTCCTGATTAACTCTTTTATCCCTCTCCCCAATTGACACCTTTCTTCTTCCCCATTACCCCCATCTTACATTCGTGCCCCGCCCCCTTTTTTTTTAACACATTCAGTGAGTAGAGTTGCTGCATGATCATTGGGCGGCTTTCCAGTGGATGACCACTGCTGAGCCTTACTCCTCCTCTCCCACCAGCCATCAGCGGCTCTGGGAGGTGTGGGGGTCTCACATGTCCTTCCTCCATCCGTGGAGAAGGGTTGACAGGTTCAGTCGTGCACAGGACACCACAGCTGATGTGAACTCACAAGTGTAAATGCCCATGTTGTATCCAGAAGACGGCGCTCCACAGCCTTCCTCTCCTCCTGCTCTTATGTCTTTTCCACCATGTCAGTAACTTTTGGTGGGTATTTATTAATCACAAAAGTCAGACGATACTCTAGCTAGACAGGCTTCTATTTATGTTATCCTCAGAGACCTTTGCCTTAAAAACAACCATCACTCCACTTTGCAGATGAGAAGATCAGAGAGCCCGGGGCACAGGGGCACGGGGCCATGGTGTACACGTCGTGGATGGTTGAAGCCAAGACTGCAGTGTGGGGTCTGCTGCATCAGCCCCTGACTTACACCACAGGCTTCTTTTGAGGCACAACTGTAAACACTGGGTTGATGAATGGATAATGAAGATGTGGTGGATACACAATGGGATTCTATTCAGCAGTAAAGGAAAACAAAATATGCAGGAAAATGGAGGGATCTGGAAAAAATTACCCTAAGTGAGGGAACATAGGCTCAGAAAGATAAATGCGGCATGTTCTCTCTGATATGCAGACCCTAGCTTGGAACAGTTGGGATTGTGCATGTTGCAGTAAGCACCAGCAGTGTGGTCAGGGAGCAGAACGAGGCTTGGAGAGAGGAGAAGCAGGAGAGAGGGTCCAGGGCAGGGCTAACAGACACATAGGAGAAGGGACAGAAGACAGGGGTGGAAAGGTCTTCAGAGGGACAGGGGAAAGGTGGGGGGGGGGAGAAACACATAAACACAGAATGAGGAGGGAGTGCCATAGAAACCTACTTTATTAGCTAATTAATGGAGATAATTGCAAAAGAAGGGGAAGAGATAGTTTGGGTGAAAATGCCCTGCTGGGTGGAGAAAGCTTTACCCTGGATGAAAACTAGAAAGAGGCTGCTGGGAGGCACTAGAAGATGCTGGAAGAAAGCAGACACCGAGAGGGTGTGCACAAAGACAAGCTCATCCCTGGGCTGCATGTTTATTTAGCTTTTTTCCCTTAAAGGCAACTTCCAGATGGTTCTGAGTACCCTGTGACAGATGAACCACACTGAAGTGGGAAAAAGAATATTCTACAGCAAGAGGACCTGCAGCCGTTCCATTCTTATTGCTGAGACAAAACACAGGACGAGAAGCAGCTCATGTGAGGACAGGGCTGATTTCAGCTTACGGTTTCCAAGGGCAGCTTCGTCCTGGCAGAGAGCACGCGGAGCACGCAGCCAGCCCACAGCAGCACACTTCCGCCGCAGGGAGGGGCAGCCAGAGTGCCAGCCCTGGCCAAAGGGCCGGACTGTAGGACCCAAGGCCCAGCCCCAGTGACACACCTCCTCCAGCAAGGCTCCACCTCTCCACCAGCTGGGGGTCAAGTGAGTCTTAATCACAAACACATGAGGCTGGGGGAGGGTGATTCTATATTCAAACCACCACAAGAGACCCCAATCCTTAGCAGACCCCCTTCAAATAGCATCATTCTGGAAAACAAGCCTTTGGGGGGCATTTCAGTTCCAAACAATAGCCAAGCTAGAGGGACTGAGGGAAGCAGAAAGACATACACCTGAACACCATGCAGGCCATGTGGAGAGGCACAGCACAGAATGGATAGAGAAAGCACACGAGTTTGGGCTTCATACCTGAATCACCCAAGAAGCTGTCCAAAAGAGAATGAGATTCTAAACAAAAAGAGCCCAAATGTCCTTGAACAGGCAGAACTTATTTATTTATGAGAGAGAGAAGGAGGGAGAGGAGAGGCACACTGGGGTCTCCTGCCACTGCAAATGAACTCCAGACACAAGTTTACTTACGCATGCGAGGTGTGTAAGTAAAGTTTATTCTCAGGGCTGGGGAGCTGGCTCAGCGGCATGGCGTTGATGAGTTTGGATCCCTAGATCCCCTGTGAAAGCTGAGTGCAGTGGCGCACACCCATAATCCCAGCACTGGGGAGGTGCAGGCAGGAGAATCCCTAGGATTTGCTTGCTCGCAGGTCTACCTAAACCAGTAAACTCTGGGGTCAGTGAGAGAGCCTGCCGCAGAGAATGATGCGGAGGGTTGGAGAGATGGCTTTGTGGTTTAAGGTGCTTGCTTACAAAGTCTGGTGGCCTGGGTCCCATTTCCCAGAACCCAGGTATAGCCAGATGCACAAAGTGACACATGTGTCTGGAGATCGTTTGCAGTAGCAGGAGACCCTGGTGTGCTTAGTGTCTCTCTCTTTTTTCTAACAAATAAATAAACAAACAAACATTTTTTTTTAATTTAGTAGATGCCAGGCATTGTGGCATACACCTTTAATTTCAGCACTTGGGAAGCAGAGGTAGAATTGTTGTGAAGCCTGGAGCTGCAGAGTGAATTTCACCTCAGCCTGGGCTAGAGTGAGACCATATCTCAAGAAACTAAAAAAAAAAAAAAAAAAAAAAAAAGAAATTAGGTAGAGAGTGACTGAGGAGAAGGAAGATACCTAATGCTGACATCTGGCTTCTACACACATACACACACACACACCACATACACATTCCCCCCAAACATTTATCTTCAGAAAATCAACTCTACAAACCCAAGAATTGGCATGCACCCCACCAGCAGAACCATGACTTTACAGGAGCCTCACCCCACATCCTCCTCAACAACCTCCCAGATCTGATCTGTGACTGGGGACAAAGATCCAAAGGCATCCACGGAGGACAAGCTCTTATTTAACCATCTGCCTCTGGATAAACAGTATTTCACATTGGAAGTCTCTGCTCGCTCTGTGGACAGTTTATATCGAACTCACTGTGTCCACCAAGCTCACCACCAATCCCCAAAGCTCTAGGTCCTTGGAAATGAGGATAGTTAAGTATTAAAATATTTTTCTCCTGTAACAGAATGCAACCATTTTCCTTCTTTGGTTTCTCAGAGTTCTGGACATTCTCTGGACCTCTCAGAAGTGAGGGCTAGATCCAGGCTATAGCCCTGAGGAGTGGGGGACAATGGCAGAAGCAGGAGACTGCTCTGGGATGCCAGGGTAGTCTTCCCGTGTGAGCACAAAACCCCACGAACACCCCATGAAGGCCACGCTCTGTCAGTGGAAGGGAACTTGCCTGTGATGCAGCATCGAGGTACCTGCCAGACCAGCTAAGTTCCTCCCTACCTCTGGCCACCTGTGATGACACCACGTCATTGTGATGGCCTGTGTGCTTCTTTTCTTGTCCTCTAATAGGTGACCCTTAAAAAGTATTCATTTGTTTATTCATTAACAAGGGTTTCTGTGTGTATTGTATGGGCACACGAGGATCTCTTACTGCTGCAAACGAACACCTGTCCAGCTTTCGGTGGGTGGCTGTGGAACTGAAGCCCAGGCTGCCAGGTTTTGTAAGCGAGGCACTGAGCATTTCCCTGGCTCCGTAGGTACTGTTTTTAAGGCAGAAATTTTGCATGAGTAGCCTTTGGGAAGAAAGCTGGTGTGTTGTGTGTGGCAAGAAGAATAGTAAGAGCTTTGTCAATGAGAAAATAGAGAGAAAGGAAGAAGGGAAGAGGGAGAGAGAGAAAGAGAACAAAAGAAGACAAAACTAATGGAAGATACAGAGGTGATATGGTTGAAATCCTCTTTTTTAAAGGCCTTCCTCTTTCTTCTTATTTTTTTCTTTTTAAATTTATTTGAGAGCGAGAGAGAGAGAGAGAGAGAGAGAGAGAGAGAGAGAGAATGGGCACAACAAGACCTCCAGCCACTGCAAACGAACTCCAGATGCATGTGCCCCTTGTGCATCTGGCTTACGTGGGTCCTGGGGAATTAATCCTCGAACCAGGGTCCTTAGGCTTCACAGGCAAGCGCTTAACCACTAAGCCATCTCTCCAGCCCTGAAATCCTCTTAATAGGAACCAAGGACAAGCCATTCTGGCAGGAATAAAGATATTCAATGATAGGTCCTTGTGCCCCTTTAGCCAATAGTCCCCACGCACAGAATTAAAATGCCCCTGGGTGCCTCAGGCAGAGAAGGCAAAGGTTGAAGCAAGCGGAAGAACTTGTCTCCCAGAAAGAGAGCTCACGCAGTTCTGACGTCTTGCCGAAGAGATGGAGCTGAGACATTGACGGGCTAAAGACGGAAAGACCTCACCTGGCTAGGACTGCTCAGCAGCGCGCGCCTCTTGCCTCCATGTAAAGCCGCATGTCAGGACCCTAAGGCAGACCTGGAGGGGTGGGGGTGGGGGGTCATCACTGCACCACTTCATTTTTCCCAATGTGGCCATGTAGCCTAAATCTCTTCTGCTTTTCAACATCACTTTTCTATTTAATTAGCATATTGAAGACAGGCAGCTTTGCCTAGCTTGCTAAAGCTTCTGAGGCCCAGGCTCTGGCCCTACCAGCTCCAATAATAGCCTAAATTTCACTCCTGCCCTTGTACTTTGCCAGAGCAGAACTAAACAGCATCCCTCGTTCCCCGCCTCCCCAAAGCTGCATTTTCAGCTTGAAGCTGCTCTGGGCCCCATGGGCAGCAGGGGTCAGTGCCTGCTGAGTCCCTGTGACCTTGCACGAGAACAGTGCATCTCAGGTGAAGCCATCAGAGAAGCACTGCAGCATCGGCCCTGCTAAATATAGAGCGGCTCTTTGAAAAGCACAGTCGTGGCTGCTTCGAGGGTGAACAGACCTGCTGGTCATGGCCAAGGGCGAGCACTCAGCTTGCTGGCATTGAATGGAGATCAAGGTCCTGCGTGGAACTGACATCGTTTGTGACATGACCATGGAAGACCACCGCCACATGCTGCTTTCTGCGGTAACTCCCTGCAGGTGGCCATGAGACCGGCTCTGTAGCTGATTAGCAGCAGTTCTGAAAGCTGATGGGCTGACTTTTCCGCATGTGTATGTGGGAGGCCTTCATGTGTGTGAGTGGAGGGGCGCGGGTCCAGGTGGAGGGCATGGAGACAAAGGAATGATATGGAATTGTATTGGTTCCAAGCATCTTTACCAAGATATAATGCTCACTAAGCATCAAAATGAAAATCTCCGTTGTGTGCTTGCTATAGAGACAAAAGACAAGAATGAAAGCAAAATGGGAGATGGCTCAACAGTTAACAGCTTTGCTTGCAAAGCCTGATGGCCTGGGTTCCATTCCCCAGAACGCACGTAAAGCTAGATGCACAAAGCAGCACAGGGATATGGAGATCTCTGGCAGAGGCGGGAGGCCCTGGGGTGCCCCTTCTCCCTCTTCCTTCTTCTCTCAATACATAAATATTTTTTAATTCTCACACTTTACCAACTAGGCCATGACAACTTGGAGCCACACCTTGTAAGTTATGATGTCTTACACAGACATTTGGAGCCTAACTTCTCTAGTTTAAAATTGAACTTTTTTTTTTTTAATTTTTTTTTTGTTCATTTTTTATTTATTTATTTGAGAGCGACAGACACAGAGAGAAAGACAGATAGAGGGAGAGAGAGAGAATGGGCGCACCAGGGCTTCCAGCCACTGCAAACGAACTCCAGACGCGTGCGCCCCCTTGTGCATCTGGCTAACGTGGGACCTGGGGAACCGAGCCTCGAACCGGGGTCCTTAGGCTTCACAGGCAAGCGCTTAACCGCTAAGCCATCTCTCCAGCCCTAAAATTGAACTTTTTATTAGCTTACAAAGAATTACGTTTCATTGGGGGTGTTTCCATGTCAAAATTTCCTATTCCCCTCTCCCCCTTGCCCCCTTTCCCCCTTACTCCTTGTGCCCTCCCCCAGCCTAGCCTCCTTTCTGTCTCCATGCAACATATTTCCTCTTGTCCTCTCCTTTCTCATCACCTCTTGCTCCCCTCTTGTGGTCTCCTACCTAGAATCACTGCCCGTATGCGGTCTTACGTCTGCCTTTTCACATTCATACAAACATTGAAAGTTAGGATCTATATATGAGAAAAAACATGTGATGCTTTCACCTTGCTGGCCTTGGGTTACCGCACTTAATATAATTTTCCTGTTCTGTCCATCTTCCTGCAAATCTCATAGCTCCGTTTTTCTGTACAGCGGAGTAGAGCAGTATTACGTGCACACACCATGTCTTCATCATCACGGCGTCAGATGGAGACTAGGTCAGCTCTGTTTCATGATGATCGTGAGTACAGCAGCAGTGGACACACCCGGGCAAAGCTTTCTGAAGTATGTGGACAGTCCTTCGAGTCCCAGGAGCGGTGCAACTGGGCTACGTGGCAGTTTAATTAAGTTTCGTTGAGAAGCCTCACATGGCACCCCCCATGGCTGCATGAGTTGACTCTCC
This sequence comes from Jaculus jaculus, assembly GCF_020740685.1. Lineage (NCBI taxonomy): Eukaryota > Metazoa > Chordata > Mammalia > Rodentia > Dipodidae > Jaculus > Jaculus jaculus. Next base: position 11,209,662 of record NC_059106.1, on the reverse strand, counting down.
TGTGGCACCATGCTCAAATGGCCAGTCTCAGGAGTAACAAAGCCCGCACTGTAAAATGTATTCCTTAATACTACAGTGGGCCACCTGCCTCTCTATCCAGCCGCTGTGGCGGGACAGTGGGGATAGAGAGGCGTCAAGACCAGCATATGAAAGAAGCCAGTTGGCAGAAAGACTGTGCATTCCTTTACTCACTGCTTTGTCCAAGGACCTCACGGGAAGTGGCTCAAGGCAGAGGCTTTATTCCGGCTTACAGTTCCGGGGAGTACAGTTGGTGATGGCAGGGGGCATGGCAGAGGAGTGGGAGGCCGGCTGGCCACATTGTATCCAGTTAGGAAGAGAGAGCATGTTTGGAAAGTGGGGCTGGGCTTTAAACCCTGACCCCAAGCCCGTCACCTTCTCCCAGCAAGGCTCTGCCAGGTAAAGGCTCCACAGCCTCCCAAACCAGCTGGGACCCAAGGGTTCAAACACAGGAGCCCATGGGGGCATTTTACCTTCAAACCATAAGAGCCTGGAGAGCCCTTGCCACCAGGGCTACATGTAAGGGACAGAGAGTATGAGAGAAAAGCCCGGGACATACCAACACAGAAGGAAATGCTACATGAATGCTCCTGACGCAGGGCTTTTGAGCATATATCCTCTCCCATCTCTCTAGCCTATTTCCTCCTTAATGAGAACCTTTTCTATTTCTTAATAAACTGCCTGCATTTCTGTCTTATCCATGTGTTCCTCGCCCAGTGGATTGTTCTGAGACAAAGAACCTGGATGCTTCCCAGGCTCCCATTCATACCCCTGGCAGTGTGACCTCAAGTGCAAATGACCCGTAAGACCCAGTAAGTTCCCCCCGCAGCACTGCAAGAGACCGCGCTCTTGCTACCACCTGTCACCTCCCTGAATGCATTTCAACCAATTTTATCTTTGTCTGTTCTTGTCATGGTAAATTATTTTTACCACTTATGTATTATTTACCAGCCTTATGTTTGTCACTTAGCATGACATGCCCAGGCTGGTGTCACTGTACTAAACTGTTTACAAAGATGTCTCTCCAGACATACTCTTGCCTTCTAAGACAGTTGCATCATACAGAAGCTATGAGGAGCAAGATGCCATTGTGGTATGAGTTCTGGTACCTCTGGTCATCATCGACTTGGTGGGATGTAGAGTTGCCATAGAAACACAGCTCTAGGTGCATCTATAAAGGTTTAACATCCAGAAAGGTTTAACAGAGCAGCAAAGACCCTCCCTGGATGAGGGCGGCACCACCCATGGGCCGGGGTTCCACACGGACCAAAGGTGAGAAAGTGAGCTGAGCACCAGCGCGCGTCTCTGCTTCCAGACGGTGCGGACGACATGGCCAGCTGCCTCACACTCCTGCTGCCCTGACTTCACCACAGCGCCACAAACTGTGGCAAAGTAGACCCTTCCTTCCTCGAGTTACTTCCTATAGGCATGTTGTTAGAGTGACAGGAAAGGAACAAATGCCACTTCTCACTGGGGTCCACAAAGGAACAAGAAGTGGGCTGAAAGCCTGACATCTCTGCCTTCATTTCGTTTTGTGTCCCACTCAGGGTCTTTCTTGGTTCAGCCTTCCTCCTCACCCATCTACCTCATCCCCCTTTAGTTCTGAAGGCATAGAGACATGCCCTTGTCTTTAACCTTTCTTCCTGAGTGCCTTGGATTCCAGGGCCAGCAGGATTGAGCCACAAATGTTGTTGGGACAGGGGACTGACAATACCTCCAAGGAAGGGGAACCTGTGTGACAGACCACTCCCAGGGTGAGGACAATGACCCACAGTGGAGAGGCTGCATCCTGGAGCAGCCCCTGCCCACCCCTGGGCCACCAACAATGACAGAGATGAACAGAATTGGTTCCTCTGCAGGACTGGAGCTGAGCCGATGATGGGAGGAACCACACTTTGGCCATCCCCCTTACCCGATATGCTAATGAGTCCTCAGATTAAACGGAGGCTCGTGTGTCTAAACCCTGAAGACAGACGTAGAGACACTGGGCCCTTCATCTGTTACTCTTCCCTGTGTGGCCCCATTGATAACACCTCCATTCTGCTTTTCTCTACTGAGAGGAGTGGCCGAACCCCATTTGCTGGATTATAAGTACTTAGGCTTTTGCTCTAAAACTCTAGTTACGACATGGAACATGCACCCATGGCCAGCTGTGCAGAAAAATCCTATCCCTTCTCAGGCCAGCGCATTGAGATGGGTGTGCTGGGTGTCCTGGCATGACCGTCCTCTCCTGACGCAAACAGAGCAGGCTGCCTGCCTCATGGATTGAACCATATTATCTATTCCTTGGTTCCCACCTCCCAGAGCACTTCAGGACGTGGGTGGTGGGCAAGACAGAGAATGCCACAGCTTAGGTGTATTCAGGGCATAGTAAATGCTCAGCAGAGGCAGCGCTAGGTTTTGGACGTTGGACCCGGTGTCTGAATACGTGAGCAGATTCATCAGCTTGCCCCCAGAGGCTCCCCTTGAGTCTGAGGCTGCCTAGTGGTAGCAGAGCAGAGAGGCAGAGAGACCTAGAGGTGTGTCTGCTGTGCACAGTAGCCCTTGGCTGAGCTCTGAGTGGCTGGCAGGCTGGGAATGCACTGGGCACACAGCGCGAAGGGAACCAGATTCCATATGCAAGGGACTCCACCTTTGTTCTTAGCTCTGTGCCTTCCAGAACAAAGACTGGATCAGACAAGGGAGAGAGAGAGGGAGACAGCAGGGCCTCTTGCTGCTGCAACTGAATTCCAGATGTATGCACCACTTTGAACTGGCAATCAAGCCCAGTCTGTCAGGCTTTGCAAGCAAGCACCTTCACCGCTGAGCCATCTCTTCAGCCCCTTTTATATTCCTTCCACATGTCTTCCACGGTGTTCTCTGAGTCTTGTAGGGTGCACTGGAGATGTTTCATTTAGCACTGAGCATTCAACAGCCACTAATTCTCAGGACTTTGACTAGTTTTGAGTCTCCCCGCTAGTAGGATTATCTTCAAAAAGAAGCTTTTTTTGTCCAAAGGTGAAAATAAATAAAAATGTATAGAGGATAATTTGATGGGCACAGTAGATCCATTTAGCAGACAACAGTAGTAGGATGGGGTTTTAATGTACATGTAAGCAGGCCTGTGGTGGTCTGATTCCAGTGTCCCCCACTATGGTGGTTTGATTCAAGTGTCCCTGATTAACTTAGGTGCTCTGAATGCTAGATTCCCAGCTGATGAAGATTTGGGAATTAACGCCTCCTGGAGGGAGTGTATTGTTGGAGGTGGGCTTATGGGTGTCATAGCCAGCTCCCCCTTGCCAGTGTTTGGCACAATCTCCTGTTGCTATTGTCCACATTATGTTGGCCAGGGGGTGATGTCCACCCTCTGTTCATGTCATCATTTTCCCCTGCCATCATGGAGATTCCCCTCAAGTCTGTAAGTCAAAATAAGCTCTTATTTTTCCCCAAAAGTTGCTCTTGGTTGGGTGATTTATGCCAGCAATGCACACCTGGCTGAAACAGTAATGTTGGTGCCAAGAGTGGGGTCATTTGCTGCTAGACACCTGACTGTGTGGCTTTGGCCTTTTGGAGCTGATTTTCAAAAGGACTATAGGAGGATTTGAAACCTTGGCCTAAGAGACACCTTGCAGTGCTGTAAGTACAGCTTGATGGACTATTCTGGGACCTGAATGCAGTAAGAACTATGGACTGTGAGGTTTGACTTACGAGGGTGAGAAAGAGTTTTGCCTGGACTGGGCTAGAAGCAGTTTGTAAGAGAGGCTTGCTGTTATACCAGTGTCTTGAGAACGTGTGCAGGGTTGCAGTGCATAGAAACAGACTGGTGTGTGCAGAGGGATATGACACAGAAAAAATGAAACTTTTGGGTAAACTGCCCATTCATCTGAAATTGAGAGATTACAATCTTTGAGATTGGGTCAGCTGACCTGCACTGGGGCAACATGAAGAATGTTGCCTCTTTTGAAAGAGCCTGAGTGTTCAAGGAGTGTCCTGTTCTTCAAAGTCTGCTTTATTCCCCCATGGATTAACAATTTGGCACCCCACCTGGTATTGTGGAGTATGTGAAATGCAGGAAAGGGAGGGTCATTGAATTTGTAACATGGTCTTGTGTTTTGGAAATGGCCATGGGCAGTGTGAAGCAGGTTTGCTGGATGCCTGCATGTTCTTTTTTTTTAAAGTATTTATTTATTTGAGAGAGAGAGAGAGAATGGCCAATGCAAACAAACTCCACACACATGTGTCACCATGTACATCTGGCTTATGTGGGTTCTGGGGAGTCAAACCTGGGTTCTTAGGCTTCTCAGGCAAGTGCCTTAACCACTAAGCCATCTCTCCAGCCCACCTTCTTGTTCTTGAGACAAAGTACCTGACCCAAAGCAGCTGATGGGGGGTAAGTTTTTATTCTGGCTTGTAGTCTCAAGAGGAAGCTTCATGATGGCAGAGGAAAGCATGGCATGAGCAGAGGCTGGACATCACCTCCTTGCCAACATCAGGTGCAAAACAGCAGCAGGAGAGTGTGCCATCTACCACTGGCAAGTTTGGGACTAAAATACCTTAAGGTTCACCCCCAGCAACACACCTCCTCCAACAAGGTTCCACCTCCCCATTGCCATCAGCTTTCAAAGCACATGAGTTCATGGGGGACACCTGATTGGAACCACCCCATGTAGCATTCTCTGCTTTAATGTGGGTGGATCCTATGGGACCTCTGCTCAGTAAAGATCACGCCCCTTTCTCTTTCTCTATTACTCAGCCAAAAGGCAGATTCTGCATCTCACAGACTCTACCCTGCATCCATGGGATCCTCAGTTCAAGAACTCGTCTTTGCTTAATGAAGCTCACTCACATCTAATTTGTCTAAAGTTTTTCTTTTCATTACAGGGAAGAAAAAAAAGCAAGCAAGGAAGAGAAAGGGGGAAGAGGAGAGAAACTGAGGGAGGGAAGAATTTCAGGAAGTAGCAGGCATTCCCCGATTGCATGACTGTTTAAAGCACTGTGTGTGAACCTGACACCTACAGCCATTTGTACAAACAGCAGACACAGTCAAGGTTTCGAGAGACCCGTGGAGGTCAGCTCCGTTTTGGGACATGGTCCAAGAGCCTCATCTAATAGTCACGGGATGTTGAGTCAGATAAAAGATGGACAGTAACTGTTGTCAAAGTGGCTAAAGACAGCCCTGGATAATTTGGGTTCTTAATCTTCAATATTCCATCTCACCGCAATGATGATGATTCACTCAGCCAAGGTCAAACGGCACTCTGCAGGCTCTTCAATCTAGATATGGCCTCTTCAGAGAACTTCAGCTCCCAAGGAGTGCAGTAAAGCTATGTTTTTTTGTTTTTCTTTAAGCAGCATTAAATAACTGCATTTGGCCAAAGAAAGATTCCATACTAACAAGCTTGGCCAACTCCAAACTAACTTGGTAGGTGAGCTTGCAAGTAACTTACCACAGGAGGAATTTGTCTTTCTAATGCCTAGTTGAGACTTGGTCAGTCACATCAGGGGGATTTAGGGAACCCACTTTCAAATAAAGCAGACACTGCATTTTAACGGACAAAATTCCCTCTGCTCCTCACTCTGTGAGTGTTACCCAACCGCATGGTCAACCCATCCTCTTACAAACCCTCTCCTGCTTCCAGGGACAACCCTGTCTGAGAATTGTTCTTTGTTCAGTTAAACTCAGTTGTATTTAATTTGTCTATTTTTTTTTCCTTTCAATAGAAAGAAGAAAGAGAAGAAAGCAAGGAAGATAAGGTGGGAAGAGGAGGAAAACTGAGGGAGGGAGGACTGGGAGAAGGAGGCAGCCACTTTCCATGACTCCATGAAGCAGACTGTGTAAACCTTGATACCTATGAGCAAGGCCATTTCCTCTGTATAAACAGCAATAGAGTCATGTTCCCGTGTGTGTGTGTGCTTGCGTGTGTATGTAGCAGTTATCTTTCATTGCTGAGGCAAAACACCCGACCAGAAGCAGTTTGTGGAAGGAAAGGTTTTATTTTTGGCTTAGAGTTTTGAGAAGAAATTTCACCACAGCAGGGAAACGTGACTTGAGCAGACAGTGTGGTGTCACACCTGGTCACACCACCAAGGAGGAAGAGTGAGCTCACTAGCACTGGCCAGCTGGGCTGGACTACAAAATCGAAAGGCCCATTACAGTGGCCCACCTCCTCCAGCAAGGCTCCACCTCCCAAAGGCTCCACCAGCTGGGTCAGGTGTGAGTCTTAATCACAAACACATGAGGCCACGGGGGACATTTTACATTCAGACCAGCATAGCATGCATATGTGCATGCGTGTTTGTACGTATGTAGGTGTGCATATTGTGCATGTGGAGACCAGACGTCATTGTCAAGGGTCTTCCTCTGCTGCTCTACACATTAGTTTTTGAGAAAGGGTCCCTTGCTGAGCTTGGAGCTTACAAATTTTGGATTGCATAAAGCTTTCTAGAAAGGTCAAGGAAACCCTATATCTGCCTCTCCGGTGCTGACATTATACAGGTGTGTGCCAGCATCCTCGGCTCTTATTGGACTCTGGGCATCCAAACTCTGGTTCCCATGCTTGTGCAGCAAGAATTGTACCCAAAGCACCATCTTCCTACCCCCTCTATTGATATTTTACACATATTAATAACAAGGTTTACAGCAGTCAAGTCATGCCGTAGTCAGTAGATTAGCAACATAAACTAAGTAGTCAGGGAAACTAAGAAGTTGTTAATAACTTCATAACACACCCTTTTTTTTTCTAACAAAAGTCTCTAAATCCATTCACAGAACATGAACTGAATCACAATGTAATAGGCACACCTGCAATTATGGAATGAAATAGTACCTTCTGGGAAGGAACTTTTGTGTTGATTTAAAGTGACGTAGCTGGGCATGATGGCATGCACTCGGTTCATCTTGAGGCTGGAAGACCTCAACTGAGAGGCCAGCTCAGCCTGGGATGCATAGTGAGTTGGAAACCAGCCTGGACTCAGTACAGGGAGTTTGAGGCCAGCCTGCACAACAGCATGAAACCCTGCCTCCAAAACCAAGCACCCTCGTCATCTGTGAGCCTTGCTACTGCATCCTCCTGCCTCAGCCTCCCAAGCGCTGAGATTACGGACTGAGCCGCCACCCCAAGTTTCTTCACCCACAGTGTAGAGCAGTAGCTGCTAACTAGAGCCTACAGCAGCAGACACTTCACTACCACCCTTGGGTGGCGCTTACTAGCCAATGTGGCTACTTGTTTTGATTCCCCATGTGGGGTTTTGGTGTAACTTGACAGCAAGTTTAAATGTCAGAGGAAAACAGAGTCAAAAGCTGAGTCATAGCAACTGAGAGGTGAGAAAAGCAATGCTGCCATCTACAAAACAAAAGAGTCACACACCTGCTGTTTCCTCTGCCAGGACAGAGCGAGGCAGGCCTGGGACCAGGGACCAGGGGGTGGCAACCAGCACTGCTCAGCCCAGCTTCCCCATGTCGCTGGAAACAGCTGAGAATCCACCTGCCAACAAGTCGTTGCTCTTCTTCTGGGATGGCTCCTGCCAGCTGGGCACCACTGCTTTCCCAGAAATCCCCAAACCGTTTCCAGCATGAGACACAGTCTCCTTTCACAGGTTCAAGAGTGACTCGGGTGAGGAAGAAAGCCAGAATGTGTCTGCCCTCATGGTGGGGGTGGGGAGAGGACTCTGTGAAGAGGGGTCTGCTGGGGCCAGGAGGACTAGGGTGCTCTAAGCTGTCACATGTGCTTGCTGGAAACAGCCTGGAGAAGACTGACAACTGAAACTTACAAAACGCACCCCAAGTGGCACAAGGGCTGGGGAGACCGTCAGCCAGTAAAGTGCTTGCAAACATGAAGACCCGGAGTTCAATCCCCAGATCCCTTGTAAAAAATCCAGGCACCCTCGAACAACCAAAAATCATCATCATCATCATCATCATGGGGCCTTTACTCTCAGCACTAGGAATGCAGAGGCAGAGGATCGCCATGAGTTCAAAGCTACTCTGACACCACATAGTGAATTCCAGGTCAGCCTGGACTAAAACAAACAAAAAAATTAAAAAGCCAGGCACAATGGTGTACACTTGAAATTGTAGCTCTCGGGTGGTGGAGACAACAGGAAATCTGGAACTCATTAGCTAGTCTAGCCTATTTGGTGAGTGCCTGGCCAATGTGATACCTTGTCTCAAAAAAAAAAAAAAAAGAGGGAATGTAAGGATGGCTTAGTAGTTAAGGTGCCTGCCTACAAAGCCTAAATACCCAGGTTCGAGTCTCCATGATCCACGTAAGCCAGATGCCACGTGCTTCTGGAGTTTGTTTGCAGTGGCTGGAGGCCCTGGAGCACTGTTCTGTCTGCCACTCTTCTCTCTATCACTTACTCTCTCACAAATAAGTAAATCAATATTTAAAAATTAAGAAAAAAGATGGCTGGACGTGGTGGCGCGCGCCTTTAATCCCAGCACTCGGGAGGCAGAGGTAGGAGGATCACCGTGAGTTCGAAGCCACCCTGAGACTACATAGTGAATTCCAGGTCAGCCTGAGCTAGAGCGAGACCCTATCTCAAAAACTCAAAAAAAAAAAAAAAAAGATGCGTAAGGACTGAAGAAGGATCTCTGAGGTTGTCCTTTAGCACACACACACACACACACACACACACACACACACACACACACACACAAAGAGCCACACGCTGGAGAAGTATCTCGGTGGTTATAGTCACTTGTTCCACACACCCGTTGACTTGAGTTGACAGCCCCAGTACCCATGTAAAGTCAGCTGCAGAGTGGCACGCACATCTGTAGTCCTAACAGGAGGGGAGAAGAGAATCCTGATACTCAGGTGCCAGGTACCTGGTCTTTCCAGAGGCCAAGCAGAGACCCAGGAGAGACCCTGTATTAAACAAGGTGGAGGCAGAGGACCAGCCTGAGGTTGTCCTCTGAGCTCACACACGTGTGACGTGGTAAACCCACACGCATCATACACATCATAGATATCATACACATACATACACATAAATGATGACGATTGGCCGTGGCCAAACGGCAGCAGCGGTCAGCTCTGGAGTGTGCCGCTGACGGGACGCTGTTCAGCAGGGCTGCGGCATCCAAGACGGTTCTTGGCAGGGCCAGGAAGTCGTTCAGAGACCGCCCGCAGTGCCTGTTGTCTGACGGTTTGCACTATTGCTACCTTTTCCTTGGGATTTTTGGAGTCATTGTAAGTTTATTACTGCTTGTTTTTGCTTTCATTTCCCCCTTCCCAGAAGTAACAGGGGAATCCAATTCAGATGCGTTTATACAGTCACCAATGATTAAAAGAGTGGCTCTGCAGAAATTTCTGAGGCTGTAATGTTTACACAGATTATGGATCCTGAAACTATGACTACTTTGAATGAACAAAGTTTCTCAGCACCACAAATGTATACACAAGTATATTTCACCTAATGAGACATGTTCCTCACAGTGCTACATGCCTTACCAATTGTTCCCAAGAAACATTTTTATCGAGATGATTACAGGAATTAACGGGTACTTTTCCTGAACCTACAGATGACTTAGTAGAAAAGGAGCCTGAAATGCTAGGGAGCAAAAGCAAACATCTTTCAAATAATCGGGGTTGGGCCCACACAAGGGAGTGAAGCAGAATATGTAACTTTCAGAATTAACAATAGAGTTCGGTGGGCTCTTAATGGAAAGACATCAGTGCAAAACACCGGTTGGGTAGATCAACCTTTACTATATACAGGGGCATACATTGATGGAGTAAGGATGGTCTAGAAAGATGAGAAAAGAGTTAAATATCAAAATCTTCCTTTTATGGAGAGACTTGCAATGTCAGGACCAAACTGTAAAATGGAGCAACAAGGAAAAGCCATAGAGAGACAATTAAACCAATACTGGATTAGAAATAGAGAAGCGTACTGTCATTCAGGCCACAAGATAATATTATGTAGAGAGTGACTAAGATAGCCCTTTCTGAGGTCAGAAATGTTTACCACCTTATAACTGCAACAACTGCCTGCCAGAGCTCTTGGCTAGTTTCCATGAGCCTGGGTAAGATATTAACCAGCTTGCAATCTTTGACTTTCTTGTTTCAGATGTTATCAGAGTGTCGGTGGGGCAAGAGGTTCATGAGTTAATCAGAAGCAGGGGAAATCAAGGGAAAAGAGGAACATTGTGCAAGGTTTCTTAGAGAATACAAGCCACATGAATAAGTTGCCGAGTCTTGCTTGCAAAAACTATAACGTATTGTGAAAGTATAACTAAGGAAGCAGAGGCTCGCTCTGCGTCCAGTGTGCTTCGCCTGAACCACTGCTCCAGATCATTCCCCCCAACGCCGACTCCACACGTCCCCTCTGAGCTCTACGACCCCGCTGAGGCTGGGCCTCAGCTGATGATGATGAAAGAAGGGACACGAATGTGGTCTTGTCTCCATGAAGCATTAATTCCCAAGAGCTTGGAAAATGAGTTTTTTGGAGGGTGGGGTTTTCATGTGATGGGTATTTAGGACACTCATGAGACCTCATCGACACATAGCTGGTGGGCAGAATGGCCGTGCCCTAGGGTCGTTCTCCAGGCCCCACCCACCTTCTATTTGAGACAAGGTCTATCATTGGCCAGGAGCTCACCAAGCAGGCTACACTGTCTGCCAGTGAGCCACTCCAGTCCTGCTCCCCAGTACTGACTTAGGAAGCAGGCCTGACTCCAGCCCTGTCACCCTCTCTATCTCTGCGGGCACAGCAAGCAGTGAGACTGCCCAGCCCTGACTCCTCTAGCTTCAGCCCAGGGCCCACGTCTGGAGCAGCTTGTTGTACAAAGGCTGGTCCCACTTCCCAGCCTAGAGACACAGCTGCACCTTAAACGTAGAACCCCAAATTTGTAATCTCTCCCCTTCAATGGTCACAGGCAAAGGGAATAGGAGAGGCTATTCCTGACAGCCAACCCCAAACTGTGTGTGTGTGAGAGTGTGTGTGTGTGTGTGTGTGTGTGTGTGTGTGTGTGTCTGTGTTCCTAAAACAGTCCCTTCTAAGAAGCAACCATTTCTTAGAGTAACTGACATAATACAGATGCTTTTCATCATAAACTAAGTAGTCAGGTTCAAGTCATGTACCACAAAAGTACAAGAGAAAATTTCTTCTCACCAGTCACCTACTATACTCAGAATTGAGGCACATGCTTCTTCCCAACCAGGGACATAAACATAGAGATAGTCTGAACAGTGTTTGCGGTTGGGAGGGTGAGACATCGGCCTTCTTCACTAAATGACTTTCTCCGTATGTATCAGTTACTTGCCTTACTATTGTGACTAAGCACCCAATGAGACGCATGTGGAGGGAGGTGGAACCCATTCTGGCTCGGTGTCTGAGAGGACACAGCCCACCCCGGTGGGGAACACATGTGCAAGAAGTGTGTGGTTGAGTCATGTTGCATCAGGAGTCAAGGATGGACAGGAAGTCGGGCCTATAAAATCACACAGCCCACCTCTAGTGACCCATTTCCTCCAGTAAGACTCTACCCCCTAGAGCATCCACAACTTCCCCAAACAGTGCCATCAGCTGGGAACCAGGTGTTCAAACCCATGACCTCAGGGCGCAGTTCACACTCAAACCACAACACCATAGGAATTATTCCATTCGCGGTCCTGTCCCTTGGCCTGGAAGCTTTTCTCACTCTTTCTGAGATGTTGGGTGTGATGGTGAATCTTGCTTGTCAACCTGACAGAATTTAAAATCACTAGGCTGGAGAGATGGCTTAGCAGTTAAGCACTTGCTGTGAAGCCTAAGGACCCCAGTACAAGGTTCGATTCCCCAGGACCCACGTTAGCCAGATGCACAAGAAGGCACACGCATCTGGAGTTCTTTTGCAGTAGCTGGAGGCCCTGGCGCACCCATTCTCTCTGTCTGTCTGTCTGTCTCTCTCTCTCGATCTCTCTCTGTGTCTCTTCCTCTCTCTGTCTGTCACTCTCAAATAAATAAATAAAAATAAACAAAAAAATTTTAAAAAAAGAATTCAAAATCACCACAGAAACAAATATCTGTGAATGTCTATGAGGGATTTTCCAGGTTAGGTTAATTGAGGTAGGAGGACCCAGTTTAACTGTGGGCAGTGCCATCCCGTGGGTTGAGGGTCTTGGTCTAATAAAAAGGAGAAAGCAAGCTGAGCAGCAGCCTTCGTCTCTCTCTGCTTCCTGACTGTGGATGCTGTGTGACCACCACTTCACGCTCCTGCTGCCGTGCCTCCAGCCATGATGGTCAGAATGTCCTCAAACTGTGAACTGAAATAAACCCTTCCTTCCTTACATTGCTTTTGTCAGGTATTTGAGCTAGCAACAGGAAAATTAACTAGTACTGTAGGGAATTAAGCAACTACCACTTTTCATGGAGCAGGGCCATTGGGGTTAAGGATTCAAACACCATCTATGGAAGAGATGCCCTTGACTTAAAATATCTTCCACAGAGACTTATTGATTGCACATTGGGTTTGATGATGTAGCCCAAACAGTAGGATGGGCTGGGGCAGGACACCTCAGGGCAGGAGACCTTGAGCAGGAGGCCCGCATCATCCAGTTGAGCCATGGTGATAACTGATCTGCTCTGTGCAGCCACCAGCAGGTCAAAAGAGGGCATGAAGACACTGTCTTCTACTGGATTTAAGCCAGCACTATTGCACCTCCAACAAAATACTGTAATTATCATTGTAAATTGCCATCAATTGTAAAACTCATTTCAATTACAGTGCTATTAAAATGTATTTGAGTGTATGCCTTAGCACCATATAATTAATATCTCAAAAGTCTATATGTTTAAGAAAAGAAAAAGAAAGCTTGGTTTGTCTGAGCAACTGAAAATGTCTAGTATGTCCATGGCTGGGGAAGAGCTTAGGAGGCTGAAGGATACATCTGGAGCTTGGAACTTAAGCAAATGGGGTGATAAAGCTGTTCACTGAGAAGCGATAGACTTCTGCGTAGGCAAGCTGTCCAACTTAGGCACATTTATATATTTATGTGTCAATTTAAGAGAAGGTAGGTTAAACTGGACAAAGTGGTGCATTCATGTAACCAGTATTCCAGAGGCTGATGCAAGGAGGACTGACACAGGCTCAAGGCCAGCCTGGGCTACAGTGAGTTCAAGGCTATTGTGAGCTACATGGTAAAATTCTGTTTGGCCTCCCTCTCCAAAACAAAGGAGCCATCGGATAGAAGGAGGCTTGAGCTGCTCTGGAATCTCGGGCTGGTGAAGAGCTGTTTGTTTTGTATCTACCAGGAAAAGAGGATCCCTGGAATTTTTGGCCACAGAAAATGAGCAAGGTTAATGTTGACAATTTATACACACTTAAGTCACATGCATATTATGTCACTGTAATCAGGAAACTGCTAAAGTGGCAGAAAATGTTTCTCCATTATTTTCATTCTGAACAGAGTTAGATGAAATGGGCTCACCACCTAAAAAGCCCAGTTCCTTCAAGATGCACAGCCTCACTACACAAACTATTCAGGGTGGTGCACTTTCATGGACGCTGTTGGCTGGTGCACTCTGTGCATGCATGGTGAGTTTACACCAAAGGCCGCTGCCTCCATCTTGCCACCTCAGGGTTATCACCCTCCCCACAGGAAATCAGTGTAGAGATGGTTGACCACAGTAGCATAAATCAGACAGCTGAGGTCTCTCCTGGTGCCCTGAAAGGAAGAAGTAGAAATAGAACCAGGTCCCCTCCTCCAGTGGTAGCCCTGGCTCTTTGCCCAGAGGTGAAAGCTGTTGGCTCTTTGATGACTCTGTCATCTTTACCCCACCCATGCTCTATTTGTGAGTCTCTATATAAAAGCAGGTAAACCCAGAACCCATTCCCATCACACAAACTTCAAAATATTCACACACACCACACATCACACACACACACACCACACACGTGCTTACATGCATGTAGGTCTACCTACACATACAAACATATGAATACCACACACATTCATACACATACAAACACACATACACACACCACATACAGAATGTTTTATTTAATTTTTAAGATGTTCAAATGCACATAAAATGAAGAGAACAAAGTAATGGGTTAGACACTCACATGACCCCATTTAGCAATTCTCAACAATCTCAGTTTTGCTGTATATCATTAATTTCTTCTCCACTGCCTGAATTGTTCTAAAGCAATGTTTCTTATTGTTTCAGTTGTTCCCCACATGCTCATGAGTTTGAACACCTGGTTTCCCAGTTGGTGGTGCTATTTGGAGACTTGCTGGAGGAAGGAGATCACTGGAAGCAAGCCTTGAGTTGGCTAAACCTCATTTCCTATTTGTCCTCTGCTTCCTGACTGTGACTACAATGTGCCCAGCTGGCTTCCTTCTCCTGTTCCCATACCCTTCCCATCCTGATGGGCAGTCTCTCTTTAAAATAATGCTTCCATCTCGTAAGCTGCTTCATGTTAGGTATTTGGTCATAGTGACAAGTAAAATCACTAAAATATTTCTTCTCATGTGTGCATATAAAATATGGGAATTTCTTTCAATTATAAATGGCTGGAGAGATGGCTTAGTGGTTAAGTGCTTGCCTGTGAAGCCTAAAGATCCTGGTTTAAGGCTCGATTCCCCAGGATCCATGTAAGCCAGATGCACAAGGTGGAACATGCATCTGCAGTTTATTTGCAGTGACTGGAGGCTCTGGCACGCCCCCCTCCCACCGCCTCTTTCTCTGTCTGTCACTCTCAAATAAATAAATAAAAAGAAAAAAAATGATCACAGTCTCATACCACCAAATGTAATGGTTATAATTCCTAAGTATTAATCCAATAATTCCTGTGGTCATAGTTTCCTTCATTTTAGCTCCTTTTGGAAAATTCTGTTAGGACTTAACCAGATCCTGAAGTTGAAACTCACTGAGATAAGCTTACAGTTCTTAGTCTTTCACACTGCATTTCTAACTGCCCCTGGCATTTTATCTGAAATCCCCACTGAAAACAAAACAGCAATTTGCCTATGAGCTTTCATAGTGACTGCTACTTGGTGGTGGTTTTCCTGCATCTCATTTTGCAGGCGTGGTGATGTCATCCACACACCTCATTTAACGGGCTTCTTTCCTCCTCAGGTCTCTTGGAACGTCTGACTTCTATCCAGGACTTTGACCAGATCATGGTGGAATTTGACCCGTTTGTGGCACTGGTGTGGCATTCCAGTGGAAAGAGCATGCCTGGATTTTTCTTCCCTTGGGCTGCTCGCATGCCAATAGCCACGGAATTTGGTGATCTGCTCCTATCACTTCTGCACTTTCTGGGAGTATTTTAAGATCAGAAACTTCTTTGTGCATGGATTTTGTCATATGCTTGCACAGGAGAAAAATTGGAGGAGTTGGGGATTTTTTAATTTAAAAATTATTTATTTGCATGTGTACGCACACACCAGGGCTGCAAATAAACCCAACGCAAGCACCACTTTGTACATCTGGCTTTACATGAGTCCTGGGGAAATGAACCTGGGTCATCAGCAGGCTTTGGAAGCAAGTACCTTTAACCGTTAAGCTATCTTTCCAGCTTGTCCACTTTTTTTAAAAAAGGAGAGTTCTTCTTAAAAAATTTTCCCTTGTATGCAAAAGCTCAAACTAATAAGTAGTTCTCTAATATTCTCTAAATATTAAAAATGAGCTTCAACACTTGCTGATAATTTTTTAAACTCAAGACTGAGCACAGTTGTTATATCTCAGTTCCTTGCAGTCATCCCAAGTAACATCCGGGTCACCCCACTCTGGCTTGGACAACATCATCAAATTGGCTTCTGGGTCATTTTGACATATCTATAGTAGGAGTTTTTGACAGTTTTCATATAATATGACAGAATGTTCCAAAATCATAATTTCCTACCCCACACTGAGGATCAAGCTGTTCTCCAAGAGCTCTGGAACCAGTTATGGGACATGGACTTAGATGTGACATTCCAGGCTTGGGGGACATTAATTAACCTTTTCCATTGTAAACCTACATCTTCTTCAAGTATTGCCAGAACTCAATTTCAACATTATTGTACTGAGTCTGTTGATGATGCCACAAAACACTTAACTCGGGGGCCATATGGGCACGACTTTAATCCCAGCGCTTAGGAGGCAGAGGTAAAAGGATCACTGTGAGTTTGAGGCCAACCTGAGATTACTCAGTGAATTCCAGGTCAGCCTGGACTAGAGCAAGATGCCACCTTGAAAAACTAAACTAAACCACACACACACAAAAAATCACTAGTTGCAGAAAAACAGCAGCACTGTGCTAATGCCATGAACCCACTGGAACATGTTAATGTTTCTTTATCTTAGAGCTTATTTTCCCACTGAGCCCATTTCTTCATGTAAGAACAGAAAAAGTGTGAGGTTTTTAGTTTTTCTCAAAGTCACTTTGCCAAACACTCTCTCAGTTGAAGTATTTGATTATGAAGGATTGCCTTTCTCGATCATTTTTGACATTATGAAGTGTGGAGTATCCCCGTGAGCATGTGCATGTTTGTCTGCACACGTGGAGGCCAGAAGTTGATGTCAGGTGTCTTCCTCAGTTGCTCTTCACCTTATTTAAAAAAAAAAAAAAAAAAAAGGCTCTCTCACTGAACCAATTTGGTTAGACTAGTTAGCCAGCCATACCCAGGGATCTTCCTGTCTCCACTGCCCACCACTGTTCTGGAGGCGCACGCCACCACACCTGGCATTTTTCCATGGCTGCTGAGCACCCAAACTCGGATGGCCATGCTCATAAGACAAACATGTATCTGTAGAGCTATCTCCATAGTCCCCATGTTGATCACTTTTAACACTGGTGTTTAACCATCGAAGTCGAGGGGTTTGCTTTGTCCTGCTCGCTGTCCCGGTGCTGGGGACCAAGCCCAGGGCCTTCTCTTACCAGGCAGCCCTGTACCGCTGAGCCGTATCCCCGGCCACAGAGGGGCTTCTCAAAGGCAGAGCCCCAGCCCGCCTTCTCTGGAATCATGGCAGCTTACCAAACATCCGGCCTTCTGGGCCCACTAAACCAGCATCACTTGGGAGAAGGCCTTGAAATTGGAACTTTTGGGTGAGGATTTCCAGCGACGGTACCATAGAGGCATTAAATGAGACACAGGTGTCCTCCTCGACATCCTGGTGGCTGATGGCAGAGAAAGGTACAGACCTGCATAATGGCCTCACATACTCATCAAAGGCTTCTTCTCAACAGGGTCTTTGCTGTGGCGCCAGGAGCCGAGCAGACAGGGGTGGACTGGCCTCAGCAGCATATGACACTCTTCGGTGTTCATGTCTCCTCTTCTCAAGGCTCTGCAAGCTCCGCCCGGATAACTGCTTGTACCCCAGGCTCCTAACAGGCTGAAGGCTCTCCAGTCCCCGTGACTGGGACCTACAACTCTAGCCGGAGGTTGATTGTCACTTCCATTTGGCCATTGACGTCCGCATGTTCCAGAAGCTTTGCAAAACAGGTGTGCGTCAGGAGCAGAGCATGGACTCTCCATATGGCCTGACCACATGCTCGAGTCATCGCAATAGGTCCTTTCCCCAAGGTATGGTAACTGGGAGAAAGGGCACTGCCCCCACTGGATCATGGGAGCTCTCCTAGGGTGCTCCATGGGTGGCAAGGGCTTCCCTTTTTGCTTTAACATGTCTATGAATGGTAAAATCATATTTCATATTAAAAATATCTCTATCACACCTTCCAAGACTCAGGGTCTATTGCGGAAGAGGTGGCAGAAAGAATGTAAGAGCCAAAGGAAAGGTAGGATTCCTTACAACATGCTCCCCTCCAGGCACAAAATGGCCTGAATATCCATGACCTCACAGTGCCAGACACTATCTAACACAAGACCATCAAAATGGGAGGAAAAGATGATAACATCAAAATAAAAGAGAGGCTGATTGAGAGGGGGAGGGAATATGATGGAGAGTGGAGTTTCAAAGAGGAAAGTGGGGGAATGGAGGGCATTACCATGGGATATTGTTTATAATCATGGAAGTTGTTAGTAAAAAAATTTGAAAAGAAAAAAAAATAAATAAATAAAAATTTTAAAATGTTCAATAAAAAAAATAACTATAGAGCTGGAGGGATGACTCAGTGGTTAAGGCACTTGCCTCCAAAGCCTAACAACCTAGGTTTGATTCCTCAGTGCCCATGTAAAGCCAGATGCACAGGGTAGCATGCATCTGGAGTTCATTTGCAGGGGCTAAAAGCCCTGGTGTGCCCATTCTTTCTCTCTCTTTCTCCTCCTTGTAAATAAATAAAATATTTAAAAATATTCGAGGCTACCCTGAGACTACATAGTTAATTCCAGGTCAGCCTGAGGTAGAGTGAAACCCTACCTCAAATAACCAAAAAAAAAAAAAATTAAAAATATAACTATTCTGATATTATGACATATAAATATAAGTCCCTCTAACAGTTTATTTCTAAGCTTGTGGCTATCCTGGCAGGAAAGACATTTTACAGAGAGACATCTACACCCTTACCTTTAGCCATCAGACTATTGAAACTGGAATTTCTCCAGAAATCTCATGCTGGGAGAAGGAAAAGGCTGAGGCCAGAGGAGAAATTTATCTCCCAGGAAGAGCCTGGGGCAGAGACAATGATGGGTCAATGATGGGCAGAAACTCACTTAGACCTGTACCCCAAAGATGGACTGGAGGATCACTGGACCCCTTTATTTGTTCCTCTTGGCCACATGGAGTATTTCTCTGCGTTTCGTAGTGACATGTCTCTTTAATTGGCTTGTTGAGGACGAGTTGTCCAGGCCAGGCTGTCGGGGCTGCCAGTGCCCAGGATCTGTCTCTAATAGCTCTGGTAACGAGGCAACTGGTGGAGTCAGACAGCAGCGGGTTTCGCTCGCCTCTGCCAGTCAGTAGCTGTGCGACTTCAGTTAGTCTACTATTATCTGCTTTATAGCACTGGGACTTTAGGCAACCTGTTCTACCATGCTGATAATTTGTCTGTGCACCTGAAAGTTGAGACAAGACAATTTATTCCCTAAGTCTGTGAAGAAAATCTTATAAATTACCTAGCAGAAATGCCAGGCACGTAGAAGGTATTCACCAGTTATTAATGTTCTTGCTTGGCCTTGACGTCTGAAGGCCAGTTCCTATCAAGACATGAGAATGAAGACTCCGCCCAGAGGGTCGGGGACGTGGCTCAGCAGTTAGAAGCACTTGCTTACAAAGCCTGGTGGCCCTGGATTCAACTCCCCAGCACCCAAGGAAAGCCAGATGCACAAAGTAGCACGTGTGTCTGGAGCTCACTTATAGCAGCAGGAGACCCTGGTGCTCCAATACTCACCTCTCTCTGTGTCTGTCTCACTGTCACGAGTAAATTAAAAAAAATCTTTAAAAAGAAGAGAATGTTCAGGAGCATAGGTAAGGACTACATGAGAAGGTATTTGTAAGTTATGTAAACTGGATCTAGTATGGTGTATGTAACCCTTTAAAAGCAAGCTTTATATGGTATGGGGTTTGAGGAGTTCTGAAAGACATTACAACCCCAACTTTTGGGCTTGCCCATTTGAACAAAGGATTGAAATAAGCAAACTGAGAAGGGTAAATTATAAGTGATTAAATTTATTTATCATGAATCCAGGAAGGAGGTTGGAACACCAGGTATATATGAGCTCGTGGAGGCAGGAACTGGGCCATGGCGGAAACTGAGCATGGGAGAGGAGGGAACGCATGAAGACGCCTTTCCAGGAAGATTAAAAAAGGTGTGTGTGGGGGGGGAAGCAGAGCTTAAAAAGAAAACTAAGAGTTCATAAGAGGCAGTAAGAAAATGAGAAGGGAAGAAAATACCCTTCCTCCTATCTCAGAAGCCAGGTTGCTAGAATGAGGAAAGGCCTTACTGGTCCATTGACCCTGAGGCGCAGGCGAGGAGAAATGTATGGCCAAGTAGCCCTTGTTCTCCTGGTATGCCCCGCTAGTGGCTGATGCGGGTGAACTTTACCATCAGGTTCAGGTGATTCTGAGAGAGAACTGATTGGTTTGGACTTGGGGGTTGGCCCCAAAGGAGGCCAGCATACCCGAGCTGAGGGCGCTGTTGCCAAGGGTGAGATTGGACTGGATCAGATGCTAAATTTTCTTTGGGCTTTTCCCTGGCTGGCTACGCAAAAATAAGACTAGCTGGCTCCCAGTTCTTGCTCATGAGGGCAAATATTCTGTTTCCTGTCCATTGCTATAGTCCATGTACCTAGCATCATATCTTTTGCATTGTAAGGAGGCATATTTATTGATGAAATAAATAAATAGGGGCTGGAGCAATGCCTTAGTGGTCAAGGTACTTGCCTGCAAAGCCAAAGGACTCAGCTTCCCAGATGCCCCAGGACCCACATAAGCCAGATGTACAAGGTGGGACATGTGTCTGGATCTTGTTTGCAGGGGCTGGAGGCCCTGGGACACTCATTCTTTATCTACCTCTTTTTCTTTCCTTTTCTTCTCTCAAAGAGATAAATAAAATATTTTTAAAAGATAAGTAAATAATAGTACCCTATATACATTTTCGGTATTTCATTCACTGTGATAATGACGTCAAGAAAATTTACTTACCATACATCTCACCAGCCCTGGGGGCATACTGAGCTTATTTTTTGGCAGGTTATAGCAAACATTTTAGGCAGGCCTAGACATGGATCAATCCAGTGTCCTGAAAAATAATCACTTCCTGGCAAATACAAAAATCCACCCAGGTATTAACAAGAAACCATGTGAGATATAGCCATGCCCTGTGGGAGAAGGGGCCAGGAGGACATGCTGAGCTTGGACAGCATGACTCAGGGTGGCAGCTTTGGAACAACCACAGGAGGACCTAGAGATAAACATCCTGTTGGTCCATGGCAGGTGGTAAGTCAGACAGGAGGAGGGAAGGTGGGAGAAGCCGTAGCTGGCACCCATACAAAGATCAAGGTAGGAGCTGGCAAAGGAGTTGGAGTGGACTGTGAGAATGCCATCTGAGTGCAGTCAGGAGAAAGGAGACAGCAAGTGGAAGACAAAGTGGTGGTGAGTGTCAAGTCAGGGAGATGACCATGGCCTCACTTCCATCCATTGAACCGTGCCTTTGCTCATCAGGAGTCATATAGAGT
This sequence comes from Jaculus jaculus, assembly GCF_020740685.1. Classification (NCBI taxonomy): domain Eukaryota; kingdom Metazoa; phylum Chordata; class Mammalia; order Rodentia; family Dipodidae; genus Jaculus; species Jaculus jaculus. The sequence continues at coordinate 11,188,618 of NC_059106.1, read as the reverse complement.
CCCACTACAGAGCAACCTTGGATGTCATTTTCAGGAATGTTGTCCTTTTTCTAAAAAAAAAAAAAGATATTTTTTAATTTTTATTTTTTTTATTTATGAGAAAGAGAAAGAGAGAGAGAGAGAATGGGCATGCCACAGTCTCTAGTCACTGCAAACAAACTGCAGACACATGCACCACTGTGCATCTGGCTTTATGTGGGTACTAGGGAATTGAACCTGGGTCCTTGGGCTTTACATGCAAATGTCTTTTTTAACTTATTTTTATTTATTTACATGAGAGTCATAGATAGAGACAAAAAGAAAGAGAGGGAATGGGTGTGCCAGGGCCCCCATCTGCTGCAAGCCAACTCCAGATACGTGTGCTACCTTGTGCATCTGGCTTACACGGATCCTGGGGAAGCTGGGAATCTGGGTCCTTTGGCTTTGCAGGCATGTGCCTTGACCAATAAGCCATCTCTCCAGCCCATAGGCAATCTCTCCAGCTTCACCTCCTTTTTCGGTTTTTAAGGTAGGGTCTTGCTCAAGCCCAAGCTGACTTGGAATTCACTCTGTAGTCTCAAAGCCAACAATCCTCGTGTCTCGGCCTCCTCAGCACTGGGATTATAGGTGTGCATCGCCACACATGGCATTTTAATGCAGGTTCTGGGGATTGAACATGGGTTCTCATGCTTGCAAGGCAAGCGTTTTACCCACAGAGCAATCTCCCCAGCCCTCATATTCTTAGGCACCTTGAATGCAGGCCACCAAAGCCACTGTGCACTCTGCCCATAGTTCGTTTGTCACCACACCAACAGGCTACACCATCGTCTGCTCTTCTTCAAATGAAGAGGCAGCCAGGTCCTGACTTTGAGTTTGTCTAGCCTGTCTTTATGCTCAAGTCCTATCCTCCCCTTTTTTTATTATCAAGCCTCCAGTCTGTGCAGAATTCCATCACAGGGCCCTCTGGTCCCACCTCTGACTGTCTCCCCACTCTTCCCCATTCACTTGGGGTTCTCATGAAACGGGCTGATGTGCCAACTCACAGTAGGTACTGCACCTTGGTGTCATTTCAAAACCACAGATCAGTGGGTGCCATGAGCCACCTGGGTCAGAAACAAGGCCAGCAGCATGGAGAGAATAGGTGTCCTACTGTGTATACCAGGTCTGATCTGGAAGAGAAAATGAGAAGCTCGAGAGCTCAGTACTGATGGCATCTCAGGCTCTCCACTTTACACTCAACAAAGAGCTCAGACATCACTTTGAAATGGGAATTTGGGGTTTTGGCCAATATACCTATGCACCAACAAACTTAGAGCACCTTAGATTCTTGTCTCATGAGTGTAAAGTATTGAAATCCATAGACCATAGGGTGGATTAAGAGAAGGAAAGAGAAGAAAGTACAGCAAGCTCCTGCCATGCAGAGAGCCCGTGTGGGAGTACGGGGAGGGAGGCTCTCCCCTTGTCTTGACCAGGGTGGGCCGAGACAAAGGAAGCTTACAGAATCTCGAAGTTCAGGAGCCAGCCCTGAGAGACTTTGTCCCCTGGTAAGGGCCTGTTTATCACCTTACTGTGGGGGCTTCATGTTCAGGCTTGGGTGAGCCAGAGTGAGGGCCGACTGGTCTGGGCTAGAGGCTGGTTCAGGAAGGGGCCAGGCATGATGCCAGGTACTGGGGCCTGAACTTGACTAACCACAATGTCAGGATCAGATCTAAATTCTAGGAAGGGGAACTCCCTCCCAGGAGGGGCTCAAGTTGTCCATGGAAAAACAAATCTAGAGAACTCCTTTAGGTAAGAGATGAAAAGTCAGATCATGACTGGAGAGATGGCTTAGTGGTTAAGGTGCTTGCCTGCAAAGCCAAAGGACCCAGGTTTGATTCCACAGGACCCACAAAAGCCAGACGCACAAGGTGGCACATGTATCTGGAGTTTTCTTGCAGCAGCTGAAGTCCCTGGTGCACCCATTCACCCCCTCTTTCTCTGCCTCTCCCTCCCTCTTTCTCCCTTTGTATCTGTCTCTTTACTCTGTCACTCTCTCTCAAATGAATAAATAAATAAAATTTTCTTTGATTTCTAGAAAAGTGCAGATGGCAAGGGCAGACTTTTTTGTCTTTACTTTTGGGGCCTAGTCACAATAACTACCTCAGCTTACTCATTCAAGAAATATTTATGGAGCCCCATTTAATAGCCAAGAAATACTATTGGGCTTTCTACCACCCAGTCAATAATTGGGCTGTTTATCTCATCTCTAATCATTCCCAGGATAAAATTCTAGGACAGAATTTGAAATGCAAGGAAATTTTCCTGGACTTTCCTGTGAGTTTTGACTTCACCAACACATGATATTGTGACACTAATGACGGAAACGTCAAAAAGCACCCCTCCGCCCCCATGCCCTCAGTGCACCTCACTTTCTGCTGCACCTCTGTTGTGAATGCTGCAGCCTTGGACAACCTCCTCTCTCCTTGCACTTTGACAAAGAAATGGTTTTATTTTTCTATCTTCCATATCCTAAAGAATATATCTGATGGATAGGTGATGAATTGATGGATGGGTGATTGACGGATGGGTGATTGATAGTTGATGGATGGGTGATTAATGGATGAGTGATTGACAGATGGGTGATTGATGATTGATGGATGGGAGATTGATGGATGAGAGATTGATGGATGGATGGATGGATGGTTTGATTCAGGTGCCCCCAATAACTTAGGTATTCTGAATCCTAGGTTCCCAGCTGACAGACATTTTGGAATTAACGCCTCCTGGAGGTGGTGTATTGTTTGGGGCGGGCTTATGGGTGTTATAGCCAGTGTCCCCTTGCCAGTGTTTGGAACACTCTCATGTTGCTATTGTCCATCTGATGTTGGACAGAAGGTGATGTCCACCCTCTGCACATGCCATCATTTTCCCTTGTCATCATGGAGCTTCCCTTCAAGTTGCCAAAATAACTCCTTTTTTTTCACAAAAACTACTCTTGGTCAGGTAATTTCTGCCAGCAATGCGAACCTGACTGCAACAGTAAAATGGTACCAGGAGTGATATTGCTGTGAGACACCTGACTGTGTGGCTTTGGCCTTTTGGAGCTGATTTTCAAGAAGAATGTGGATGGATTTGAAACCTTGTCCTAAGAGATGCCCTACAGTGCTATAAGAACAGCTTGACAGACTATTCTGGTTAAAGCAGAAAGACCTGAATGCAATAATAGCTATGGACTGTGAGGTTTGGCTTGTGATGGTGAGAAAGAGCTTTGCCTGGACTGGGCTAGAAGCAGTTTGTGTGAGAGGCTTGCTGTTATGGCCACATCCTGAGAACTTGTGCAGAGTTACATTGCATAGAAATGGACTGGTGTGAGAAGAGGGATATGGCACAGAAAAAAATGAAATCTTTGGGTGAAACTGCTGCCTGTTCAGCTACAATTGAGAGATTACAACCATTAAGACTGGGCCAGCTGACTTGCACTGGGACAACAGGAATAGTGTAGACTCTTTTGAAGGGGCCTGAGTGTTCAAGGACTGTTCTGTTCTTCAACGTCTGCTTTATTCCCCCCTGGATTAACAATTTGGCACCCTACAGGTATTATGGAACATAAGAAATATAGGAAAGAGAGGGTCATTGAGTTTGCAACATGGTCTTGTGTTTTGGAAAGGGCCATGGGCAGTGAGAAGCAGGTTTGCTGGAGACCTTGCCTATAAAGCCTAAGGACTCTGGTTTGAGGCTGGATTCCCCAGGACCCACGTTAGCCAGATGCACAAAGGGGGCTCATGCATCTGGACTTGTGCAGTGGCTGGAGGCCCTGGAGTGCCCATTGTCTCTGTCACTCTCCTTCTCCCTCTTTCTCTCTCTGTCACTTTCAAATAAACAAAAACATGATAAGCTCAGGGATGGAGAGATTGCTCAGCAGCTAAGGTGCTCTCCTGTAGAGCCTAGTGCCCTGAGTTCAATTCCCCAGTACCCACATAAAGCTAGATTCACAAAGTGGCACGTGCATCTGGAATGTGTTTGCAGCAGGTAGGGGCCCTGGTGCACTCATCCTCTATGTCCCTCTTCTATCTCTCTTTGTTTGCAAACAATACATAAAATTATTTTTTTAAAATACCATGAACTTAACACATGGAATTTGGGGTAACCTAAGTCTGTGTTCTTGGACCTCGGTCACTCATAATTTGGTTCTAAGATACTATTTTTAATTCCCTTTGCAGACAGCTATATGTTTTGGGGAAACACTCGGTTGTTGACTTTACAGAACTTTAGAATCACCATGGAAACAAATCCCTAAACATGTCCTGTGGGGGTTTCCAGACTAAGTTGATAGAAGTGGAAAGACTCAGCCTGAAATGAACAGCGCCATTCTGTGGGCTGTGGTCCTGGACTGCATCCGCCGCTCCCCCCACATACTCCCCACCCCCACCCCTGCTCCCTGCTTCCTGGCTGTGGGTGCGAACTCCTCCTCCTGCTGCTGCCACGCCTCCCACCATGATGGGCTGCGTTCCCTCTAACTGGAAGCCAGATTAAGCCCCTCCTCCCTTCAGTTGCTTTTGTCAGGCATTTTGTCACTGCAACGAGGAAAGAATCTAGTACAGTTGGCATCTGCTTCATTCCAAGGCAGGACAGACGGAAATGCTGAAGAAGAAGGCAGACCCTCTGGCCCCACCATATTGTTCAGAGAATGGGGAGCAATTCCAGATTTGAGGGCTCATCAGTGCATGTAAATATGTGCATCCTCGGGGATGATTACCCATGGGCATACAAACAAGAAAAAAAACAACCAAAAGATGCCACAGTTCCTGAGCATTATTAAGTAGCTATAAGACTTATTCTCCAAGGTTTATATTTATCCTTAGTTTTAGGGAGACAGGGCTGGGGATGGTGTGAGAATTTAATGGAGTAATCAATGTGCCGTGGGCTTCACGCACAACTATGGCTCTCCTAGATGTGATTGCGTCTTTCTTTGATGAGCCAGAAGTCACGTCCACCTTCTGCAAGCTCCAGGGGAGCTGTCATGAACATAATTATTGTGCTGCAAGAGCCAGGACAATGAATCCCTGATCTATAGCTGATTTGCTGTTACCTGGACAGATGAGGTCATAAACTTCAGCATTTAATAGTGATGAGGCAGAAGTAAATGTTGCTGTAAAATTCTGTGGGGAAACAAAATTTCTCTTTGGTTTTGAAATGATCTTCACTGTGCTCAGGTCTCACCACCAACCTCCCCCCGCCCACACACACACCAGGCTGCAGTATCTAATCTGCCCATGTCTTTGCTCACGCACGGTAAGGCCGTCACAGTCTCCACTCAACTGGAGGGTCCTGAGGTGACCAAATAATTAAATGGGTGGAATAAAAATAAATGGTGACCTATTATATGTTATGTGGCAGTTGGAATATGTGACCCCGTAGACTCGGGTGTTTTGTTAAAATTGACTTTACAGCTTCATTCCCCAGCAGGCAGACACATGCTAGGGGAAGCTGTCACTGGGGCAGATCGGAATTCCAGCCCAAAGTTATCAGAGAGGTGTGAGCTTTGGGGACTCCTGCTTGCTATTTGTTTGTTTCTTTATTTTATTTTTGCTGGCTGGTAGTGGTGGTGTCTCTCTCTGCTTGGATTTATGAATGGGAGTCAGCTTCTTCCATTGAGGGAAGTTCCCCTGGATCTGCCAGATTGAAACAAAACCCATTCCTCCCTCACACTGAGTTGGGCTGTATGCTCATCCCAGCAACACTGGAACTGTCTACTACAGGTTGTTAGTACACTATCCACAGATGAGATTGGTTCTGTAATCAGCCAATCACACGTCACCTAGTGAGCCTTCTGAAACCTGGACTCTGAGCCCCTGGGACTAGAGGAGAATGGTGTCAGGCACCACCTTTGTGTGCCACGCGGGCTGCAGACATTGCATCGTGGCTGGTGGTTCTCAGGGTGTAGATTTCCAGTCATTAACACACTCTGAAATGCTCACCAGCCCATCCTGTTGTAAGCAGCAAGGTCAGCTTTGCTTTAGTTTGGTGTCCGTGCTAAGTCTCCCCAGTCTCCTCATTCGGGTTCAGGTTCACAGAAGTGCCAATGCCCCTCCAGGTTCAACCTGATCTCCTCTGCTTGGTCCTACTCAAACATTTTTCAACAATTGGTCTTTTGTATATTTTTGTGTTTGTTCTCAGCTCTTATGTATTCTTTCTGAATGTCAGGCATTGTATGGAGTGTTTTGTACACACCATTTCAATGCATCTGTGCGGAAGTTCCCATTACTGACCAAACATGCCATGTCTTCTCAACGTGTGAGCCTCATGATTTAGTTTTAGATTAAAGCCTTTTGCCTGCTCCTCACCGGGTTAGGGAGGCAGGTCTTCAGTGTTAGTGTCCCTGACGCTGTCCCTCCTTCCTCTCCATTTCCCTGCCCCTCCCTTTGTCACAGGCGCCCAATAGAACCCTGTCAACTCTCAGGACAGAGTTTTCAGGAACTTGTGCCAAACCTGCAAAGCCTCTGTAGCCCACTCTCTCTAATTGGTGTTTGTCCTTGTAATCCTTGTAACATACTTTGGTGGCCAATATCATCAATGTTTAATAGACAAGTTGAATGGAGAGATGCTTGGATTTCTACATCAATCACAGTGTTTATCAAACAACATTGGCAGTCCCATGTCAGTTAGACACATAATGTACCCTCCTCTGTGTTAAGTCATCCTGCCATCCCCAGGGAATCTTTTTATTTCTGTTTCCTTGTCTATGTGGTGGGGGGGGGGGTATGTATGCACGTGTACGCCCATGAGTGCAGAGGCTAGAGGTTGACCTGGGGTTTCTTCCTTATTGGTTGACACAATGCACATCTCTCATGTGAACCCATGGCTTGCCAGTTCAGCTAGCCTAGCTAGCCAGCTTGCCTCGGGGAATCACCTGACTCTGTGTCCTGAACCATGGGGTTCACAGGTGGACCCCACATCTGCTTAGCATTTACATGGGTGCTGGGGTGGGATCTAAACTCACGCCCTCATGCTTGAACAACAAGCACTTTCCTGTCCACCCAAGAGGGGATCTCGAAGCTGAGGTCAAGATTGATCAGCATGCCCAACCTCCCTGCTTAGAACAGGACACGCCACACAGCCACAAGTGTCCGTGTGGTGCCATCATGGTGGCAGGGGGTGTGGCTACGGGAGCAGCTCTGTCCCTGGGGTGGGGGGAGCTTGAGGAGCGAGCTTGCGCGTGTGACAGTATGGGCTGGAACTGGGGCAGGTGTAACCTTCAAGGGATCACTTCTCTTAACCTACTTTCACCAGCCAAGACCCATCTCTAAAAGACTCCACAGCCTACAAAATTGTACCACCAGCCAGAGGTAAAGTGTTTAAGAAAAGAGCCGGTGGGGACATTTTAGATTCAAACAATAACATTGTGCCAATGATACAAAATCACTTTGAACCTTTTTTCTGCCTGAAAGTCAGTCTATTTGCCTGTGGAGGTAACAATGCACAATTTGTTGTAATGCTGATTTTTAGTCATTTCTTAAAATAAAAACAAAATGAAACAAGTGTGACTTTCAGATGAATTTAATAGCTTGACTTGAATTTTTTTAATGTGTATGTGTGTACATGTATGTGGAAGTCAGAAAACAATCTTGGAATCATTCCTCAGAAATAGCATCAACTATTTATTTTTTATTTTTTTATTTTTCAAGGTAGAGTCTCACTCTGTTCCAGGCTGACCTGGAATTCACTATGTAGTCTCAGGTTGGCCTCAATTTCACGGTGATCCTCCTACCTCTGCCTCCCGAGTGCGGGATTAAAGGCGCTCGCCACCATGCCCAGCTCAACTATTAATTTTTGAGGCAAGCCCAACAGACTGGCCTTTTCTATGTGTGTGGGGGGGGGGTAAAGAGAGAGAATCAGCATACCAGGGCCCCCGGCCACCGCAATTGAACTCCAGATGCATGCGTGACCTTGTGTGCGTGTGCAACCTTGCACACTTGTGTCACCAGCTGCACCTGGCTTGCATGGAATCTGGAGAATAGAACATGGGTCCTTAGGATTTGCAGGCGGGCATCTTAACTGCTAAGCCATCTCTCAAGCCCCAATATCAACTATTTTTGAGACAGGAGGATCTCTCATTATCCTGGAGCTAACCAAGAAGCTAGTCTGGCCAGTGAATACAGGGATCTGCCCATCTCCACCTATCCAGTGCCGAGATAACAGTGCAGCCGTGCTTAGCGTTGTTACATGGGCTCTGGAGAATCAAACGTGGGTCCTCATGTGTGTTCTGCAAACACTTCACCAGCTAAGATATTTCCTGACCCCTTGAATTTTCTCCCCTTTTCTGTAAACACATTAAGTCACCACTTACTTGGTGCCTCTAAATCTTTTTCCATAGATGGCATTTTTCTTTCTTTTCCACTCTCCCATATATCTCAGGAGAATGTGACTTCACATGTTATGTACTGTGGAGAATGAGAACACAGGGCTTGACCATTTCAAAGCATGGATCAGAGCTAATAATTGTGTGTATATATTCTGTAGATCATATTTCTTTCTGCCTTAGGTCATGACAATGTAAGAATTGTGCTCAAGTCCAGATCATCAGAATAAAGAAAATCCAAGAGCCTTTTCCTGCAGTCCTTCCCCAGTGACATGCTCAATGTTCTCTGTGGTACAAACAGACTCCCACGGAACAAATGCTGGCTGCTGTCGCTCTCCTGCCAGCACCCCAAAGGACTCACCCATCTGGCTTGGCCACTGGGCTCTGCTTCATCTGCTCTGGACAGCTTGGTCTCTCCAAATTCAAAGAAAGGCACATGAGGGACATGACAGAGCAAGTAACCAGGAAGTCTGCTGTTTACCTCATAGCAAAGTTTCACCAGCCACAGCATGCGCCAGAAGTTGTGGTGCGTGTTACCATCATGCTGGGTTACTGCAGAATGGGTGGGAACAAGCCCAGTTCCAGCATGTAGGGTTCACATTGTCCTAAGTCACAATGCATGGCACGAGGTGCTAAGTGAGTAATAACTGCTTAGGGGAGTGCTTTTCTTAAGCAAGTGAGCTCACAGACAAGGGCACCGCTCCCAAACCATTGGGCATGTCCAAACAAGGGCGACCCCCAGAGTTAAGACGAAGCCAGGCAGTGTTTGCAGCATTGGCCCCTGCTTAGGTGGCTTGAATACCTGTGGCTAATGGGCTCAGGTTTCTAGCCACAGCTTAGATATGGAAAGTAAATGTTGAGTTACTTATGGGGAAACAGACTTGCACATATACATCTAGATATATACGGATGTATTCTATGTATGTGTGCATTTTATATAAACTATAGAAGGCTTACATTCATGAACTCACAACTAGTGTGGTCTCCTGCACAAGACTGAGCCCATCAACATTCATTTATGGGTGGGATAAGGGCTCATGAGACCCCAAGGAGCTATTGGCAGCGAATGGTTATAGGGTGAATGGGGTCATTTTCTCCAGGGATGTAGCCATCAGCACAGTTGTCATTTGCCCTGTACGCCTAAGTACTGTGGAGGATAAGGACACAGGGTCTGACCATTTCACAGCATGGGTTAGAGTGACATTTAAAAAAAAAATTGAGAGACAGAGAAAGAGATGGGGGAAGGGGTGCAGTGCCAGGGCCTTTCAGCTGCTGTGAACAAACTCCAGACTCTGTGCATGTGCAACATTGCATGCATGCATCACCGTGCACCTGGCTATGGGACCTGGAGATTCGCACATGTGTTCTTAGGCTTCGCAGGTGAGCTCCTTATCCACTAAGCCATCTTTCCAGCCCTAGAGCGACATTTTGTAAATCATATTTCTTTCTGCCTTAGGTCATGACAATGAGACCTCACTCATGCTCATGCAAGCAACCCTAACTCCACTCAGGTGGGTTATAACTCAGTGAGTCACAAAGAAAAAGGACATGAGAGTGGGGAGAGGAATTTTGGTTGGGAGGAAGGAGTTGCTTAGCAGGAATCGGTGAGGGATAATGTGAGGGGTGAATGTGACCAAAATACATTGTATACATGCATGAAATTATCAAAAATAAAAAAGCAAAAATAGGAAAACAACTACTAAATCACAGCTAACTTCACTTAAAATAACACTGATATTTTATTTATTCACAGTGTCTCAATGGCAGCAAAGTTGTTACACCTTGGAATATGAAATCCTGAACATGAGGGTACCTTCTAGATAATGACTAGGGCCATATAAAAAGCAAGCTTCCTACCACTGATCTCAGTCTTAGGTATACAAAGCAACCGTCCACGTTAGCCCATGGTTTCACTTCTGCTCTTTCAGTTATCCATGGTCAATTTCAACCTGACAATATAAATTAGAAAAATCCAGAAGTTAGCAACTCTTAAGCTTTAAATGTTGATAACTGTGGTTCGTGGTCATCATTACTTCATCATTAGTTATCTTTCATCTCTTACTGTGCCTAACTTAGAACTTAAAGTGTGTCATAGGTTTGTAACCATAGTAAACACGTAGTACCCACAGAGAAACCATGTGAGGTTTCAAGCACCACCTATGGTCTTGGAACATATCCAGAGGAAAATAGTACCAGATTACATTAAGCTGTCATTGTAATGGAAATGGCGACGCTGAAACAACATGGCAGTGTCCTGTCCTTGGGCTAGCCTTTCCTGGCTGCCCTCTTCTGTGTTCTTGCCAGCAGCAGACAACGCGGCTCTCCACAGGGGTGGCGCAGGGCTCTGGGAACAATGAACCAGCACACAGTGGGCCCAGCATGCTTTACCAATGGAGGAAATCCATTTTTCCACAGGGAATTATTTCTGGGACCAGAATCACAGCCCCCTGGGTGTGTTCTGGCTCTGGGCTTTGAGCAGATGAAACCTGTTGCTGTGGCTTGACTGTGAAATGTTACCCACAGGCACTGATGTTTGGTTTAATACTTGGTCTCCAGCTGCTGGTGGTGTTAGGGAAGCTTGAGGAACCCTTAGGAAGCAGAGTCTAGCTGGAGAACGCTGATCACTGCGGGTGGGCCTTGAGGTTTTATGGTCCTGCCCTGCTTCCTGCCTGCTATGCCTGGTCCTCTGAGATGCGAGCAGTCCCTGCCTCATGCTCCTGCCATGCCTTCCCCCCATGACAGATTGTGCCCCTTTAAACTGTGGGCCAAAATAAACCCTTCCTCCCTAAAGATGCCACTTGTCAGGCATTTTATCACAGCAACGAGAACAGAAGCCAATATTATCTCTGTGCTATGAGAAGAGCTGGGTTGTCATGTCTCTGGAAGCCATTTTCTTTTTTTTTGTTTGTTTGTTTGTTTATTTTTACTTATTTGAGAGTGACATAGAGAGAAAGAGGCATATATATATATAGAGAGAGAGAGAGGGAGAGAGAGAGAGAATGGGCGTGCCAGGGCCTCCAGCCACTGCAAACCGAACTCCAGACACGTGTTCCCCCTTGTGCATCTGGCTAACGTGGGTCCTGGAGAATCGAGCCTGGAACCGGGGTCCTCAGGCTTCATAGGCAAGCGCTTAACTGCTAAGCCATCTCTCCTCCCAGCTGTTTGCTTTTCTCAGGAGGAAAAATGAGTGACTGTCCAGACTCCTGGGACAAGTGTCTCAGGAAGTCCAGGGCCTGGTGCTTGGACTATAGGTTTTCTGTGGGTACTAAGACAGCTGCTGCTATATTACAGTGGCCTAAGTGGCCTCACAGTTACATTGCCCACTTGCATCTGGGCACTTCTAATCTCTTGCACCAAAAACAATAACATAAAAGCATGCTAACTCAAAACTTGGAGATTTTTGGGTAGCAGCAGCTCTTTCCTGCACATTCTGTGTGTTGGCAATACCAAGCAAGACTCTATTCAAGAGGAGGGTAAAATCAGTGTGTGTTCTGAGAGGAACCAAGAAAGGGCTTACCTCCTATTTGTGCTGTCTTACCAGATCATGAAACATGCTTCAGAGAGTTCATTTCTTTCTGGGCTCTTCCACTGCTCTTTAGAAAGCTGAGGGACATGGGAGGATGGCTCAGAGGTTAAAGACACTTACATAGAAAGCTGAGGGGGCCTGGTATCACATAATAAATGAGGCAGATGTTGGAAAATTGTCTTGAACAAACAATTTCATAATTTGGCTCACACAAAAGGTTTGGAGGTAGCAAGTATCCATTGAGCTGGCTGAGGATTTGACTCAGTGAAAACTTGTCTAGCATGTATAAAGCCATGACTGCAATGCCAGTACTGAAGAAAGAAAGAAAGAAAGAAAGAAAGAAAGAAAGAAAGAAAGAAAGAAAGAAAGAGAGAGAGAGAGAGAGAGAGAGAGAGAGAGGAGAGGAGAGAGGGAGGGAGGGAGGGAGGGAGGGAGGGAGGGAGGGAGGGAGGGAGGGAGGGAGGGAGGGAGGAAGGGAGACAAAGAAAAATTCATAAAGTACAACCCCTTTGGAAAATTACAAAGTAGTGTTGGAAAAAGAGAAAGCTTTTAACTTTTTTATTTTTTATTTTTAGAGAGAGAATTGGTATGTCAGGGCCTCAGCCACTGCAATAGAACTCCAGATGCTTGTGCCATCTAGTGGGCATGTGCAACCTTGTGCTTGCCTCACCTTTATGCATCTGGCTTACATGGGATCTGGAGAGTTGAACATGGGTCTTTAGGCTTTGCAGACAAGTGCCTTAGCCACTAAGCCATCTCTCCAGCCCCTGAGAAGGTTTAAAACATGACTGGGCATGGTCAAATAAAGCAGTTAGCAAATATTGCATGATTTAATTTCAGCTCTAAGTTTCTAAACAATTTTTGTTTCTAAATTTTTCTTGTACATATTTCCCAGACTACATGCCAAAGTGAATACCTGGCTGAATGGAGGGTAGAAGTGTTTATCCTGTTCTTCTTAGCCTTCTCAGCATAGAGCTGCAAGAACAAGGAATTCCCAGGAGTGTACCCCCTGGGATGTGAATTCTGAGTAAGAGACAGGCGATCCTGTTCCTCCCTCTAGGACATTCTTGTACGGCTCGAGGCGCACATCGGCAGTTTACTCTAAGAGGACAGTGGACTCATGCTAACCTTAAAGAGCTGAAGAACTTTCGCAATATTTCAGCTCTTTTAGAATCTGATTTATAATGATCTCTTCACTCATTGCTCTGAACATATCAAAGGTATAGATCAGAGCTGTGGCAAATGTGAGAGTGACCGCCTTTCAGAAAATATAACAGTGACTCCACATCTTAGTAGTCTGATGAGCCCTGTTTTCCTGAAGTCAGACAGAATTTGGTCAGAAAATGCTGCCCACTCATCTTCCTCTTCAACATTTGAACAAATTTATCTTGGGGCATAATGGCGAGAGGGGCCACTGTGCCATGGGGTGGGTGTGGCTTGCCATCCAAGGGCTCATGTTGGGAAGTTTGTCCGCAGGTGGCAGTGATGAGTGGCGGTGGGAAGCAGTTTATTCTGGGAGAGAATGACCCAGAGCGAAGGAATGTCAGGTAGTGGAGGGCCGGCTCGGGCCACACAGCAGGCACAGGGCAGGCGACCAGGGACTTCCTGGCCAGGAGAGCAGCGTTTTTACCCTCGCCCTTGGAGAACTTTTCAAGCTTGAGAGTTCTCAAACCCCATGCATATTCTTGCATCCTCTGCACGGGTTTATAACTGACTGACTTCTGGGTAAAATGAGCTTCCAACAAGAGCACAGTCTTCTCCGAGACACAGCCCTGGGGAAGCCCAAGGCAGGGGTAAAAGGAAGAAGAGGAGTCTAAACACCGAGCCTTCCGGTAAAGGGCTACAGCTGCTCTGCTAGGCATGGTTTTTGTTAAGATTATATTTCTGGGCTCAGACGTTAAAGATACTTACTTGCAAAGCCTGGTGACCCAGGTTCAATTACCCAGTACATAGGTAAAGCCAGATGCATAAGTGTTCATGTTCCTGAGGTTACTTTGCAGTGGTAGGACCCTGGTGTGCCCATACTGTCTCTGTATGTCTCTTTTTCTCAAATAAATAAAAATATTGGTCTCAACTCACCTTCATATCAGGACCACGGTCCTAGGAAGACAATCTCTCCGACATGTCCCATTTTATGGGATGTGGGGGTCAGAACTTTCCCCAACTTTATACCTCACCCTCCACTTTAAAACAGTTTAGTATGCTCCTTGCAGGCACACGTTAGCTTCTGAAATGAGGCATTGCATGGTTCCTTTTCTTCTGCATGGACGTGGTGTGTGTGTGTGTGTGTGTGGTGTATCCACATGTATGTTGATGTGACATTCCATGCACTCACCTGTGGTGGTTCATGTGCTCAGCCAGGTACCTCCCTTCATCACGCATGTGCCTGCTTTTTTCTTTTCCTATGGCAGTCTCCTGTGCTTCCAAAGTTTTCTGTTGGCAAGCAGCTATCATCCTTTGGTCTCTACTTCCCAAAGGACTGGGGTCACAGATGCGCGTGGCCGCACCCAGCTGTCGGCGCAGGTGATCTTATTCCCACCGCTGCCTCCGGGTCTAATGCTTGCCAGGACGTGCACTTCCCCCGGAGCCATCTCTCCAGCCAGCACCATTACACATTGTGACTCCAAACCCCGTTCCCTCTGTGGGCCTTCCTCATTTCTGCACTCTGGACTCACCTCCCATGTGACAGCCCAGTAGCTGTGGGAAATCACTGTTTTCTTCCTACAGTGTCAGACAGAAAGACGCTTGACACACGGCCCCCAGTCACTGTGACTCCTGCTCCGCAGCCCCGCAGGTTGGTCTCTGGCTCGCCACACACTGGATTCCCTGTCCTGTGCAGAGCTCATCAGACCCACGGCACCTGCTCTGCTCTCTGAGGAGCCACTGCTGTTCTCCTTACGCCCGTCTGTACTGTGAAAGCAGCCTCGCCCAGTTTCTGAAACACCGGGAAGAAGGCCCTGGCCACAGAGGTCAACCACCCAGCGCAGAGGCCGTGGTGTGCGCTACATCCCCCCACCCATCCCGCAGTACGGCTTTGTGCCTCTGAGACACGATGTGACTTTGCGATGGAGAAGGGCTCTGCTGAGCCAGGCATACCCTGCTGGAAGAACGGGACAAGCCTGCGGTGTCTGAATAAGCTACCTACCATGAGGAAGCCACGCACCTTGATCAGAGAATGTCGCCAGGCCATCAGCAGGTGCTCAGCCTCTCCTCCGGGAAGTAACCCACGGCAGTGAGATCCACTAAGGATCTCACTGAACAGCCATGTTTTAACACAGGGTCTTCCTCCGTGTGTGCGTTGGGTTGGAGGGGAGCTGCACATGGAAGCCGGGGACAACCTCAGGTATGTCGTGCACTTCTTTTACAGACAGCCCTCTCACTGGCCTGGAGCTCAGATCTTAGGGTACAGTGACTGGCCTGGCGAGCTCTGGGGGCTCGCCCATCCCCAGCACGGGGCTTGCAGGTGCACACCCCCAAGCCCAGCATTCATCTACACGGGCACTGAGGACTGAGCGCAGGGCCTGGGTCTTGCTTTACTCACGGCGCTGTCTCATTAGCCCCATTCACGGTGCTTCAGAGCATCCTGAGAACCAGTAAAGTAACTCTAAAGCAATGTGCACATGTTTATGCATGCGTACAGATATCATCTACACAGGAAAACGCTAATGCACAAAATTGCAACCAGCCATGATTTTTATTGATTTCAGTTTTTAAATTCAGAATTCTCAGATTAATGCAAGATAATCTGCTTACTTGGGGCGTTTCCATCCAAGTCCCGTGCTGCAGGACAAAGCTGCTGTAGAGCACAGTGTGTTTCCAAACGAAGTCTCAACCTAACAACCCTCCTCTTCACTGCTCGTCCTTTTCCAAAGAAACACTGATGAGTGCTCTCAACATGGGATGTCATACTATCATGAAATGGTAGAGACACGTATGGTCATAGAATATTACAGTGACTCAGTCTTAAGTTTATGCTTTCCCCTTATGGCATCAATTCGGATTCCTTAGTATAAAGAGAAATCAAAAGAAAAATATCTATGATCTTGGGTTAAGAAGTACTGCGAAATCTGGTGTCCTACATGTATGTACAGGACATAAACATATTTATACTTCATATGTACATAGCAAGTGGAAACCTGTTCATTATAAACAGTACGGTTAGCTTGGATTCTACAAAAATAATCATTTTGGATAGGCACGTGCAAGCCAGAACACTTAAACCTATTTATAAAATACATCTCTATCGCCTTTTTTAAATATAAATGTTGCTATTTAGCCATCAGCAAAATGATTTCAATGCAAACCCCAAGGTCCCCAAAGAAGAGTATAAAATCTACTTTCTTCTGCTATCACACACTTCTTCAAGTATTCTCCTAAGAGAGACGTCTGGGGGGGTCACGTTTCCTATAAATCATAGGTGCGCATTGCATTTCCCAGACATTAGACATCCCTCTAGAGTCCAAAAGCTCTTTGTTCCGTTTTTGTTAAACATTGCAAAAAGTAGATATTTCTTAAAATAACATCATCTTGGCTCATACATTCTCGGAAATGGGCACAGCGGAGGCTTGTCGCGCCGTGGTCCTGGCGCTGAGACTGAGCGGTGCTCAGTGGAGGGCGGAGCCGTCCGCGCAGGCCGGCGGGGAGGCCACGAAAGGCTCGCTCTGCTTCCGATCTTCCTTCACGCCTGCGGCGTGGTCGGCGATCGAGGAGAAGGACAGCTGGTCGTGCTCCACGATGTGAACCTGGTCTTCGTCTTTGTCTTTCTTCACGTAGAACATCTTCCTGAACTTCTTCAGCTCGTGGAGCTCACAGAAGGTCTCCAGAACGACCAGCATAGCAATGAGGCCCAGGAGCAGGTAACCTGTGCGACAGAAAACAGGACCTGGTCACCGTGGCACCGCGACACAAGGGACTTGTCCCTCCTGCACCACACACAAGAGTGGACGGGCAGGTTCACTCCTCAGGAAAGAGAGGTTAAGTGCAGGACTCCAAGAAGAAGAGCCCAGAGAAAGGAAATGAAAACGACTCAACCATGTAGGAATTCAGATGCATTACAGTCACGGGTGTGGGGAATGGCCAAGGAGATGGGAAAGCCCGAGGACCTGAGCATGACCCCTACAGCCCGCGACAGCCAAGCCAGGCGTGATGACATATGCCTATAATCACAGCACGGGGGGACTGGGACAGGCGGGTCCCCAGGGCTGGCTGCTCACTGCAGACCACAGGCAAGTGAGAGGCCTTGTCACACAACAGCAACGACCAAAGGTGGACAGCAGCTGAAGAACACCACAGGCTACGGCTTGTGCATGTACACACACACACACGCACACACACAAGTGCACACATGTGCACATA
Source organism: Jaculus jaculus (assembly GCF_020740685.1). Taxonomy (NCBI): domain Eukaryota; kingdom Metazoa; phylum Chordata; class Mammalia; order Rodentia; family Dipodidae; genus Jaculus; species Jaculus jaculus. The sequence goes on along the minus strand of NC_059106.1, from coordinate 11,171,420 downwards.
CACACGTGCACACACACACGTGCATACACACACAAGTGCACATACGTATACACACACACACGTACAAGAGTTCGCTTGATGTTAATTAGGTCTCTGTGTGTGGCTTATCACACAGACCTGCCCCGATGTGACCCTCAGGTTTTGGGCATAGGGACCATTGACTATGACTTTCTTTTTAAAAATATTGTATTTATTTGAGAGAGAGAGAGAGAGAGGGAGGGAGGGAGGGAGGCAGACAGATCAGGAGAATGTGCATGCCAGGGCCTCTAGTCCCTGCAAAAGAACACCAGAAGCATGAACCACCTTGAGGTCCTGGGGAATCGAACTCAGGTCTTTATGCTTTACAGGCAAATGCTTTAATCACTGAGTCATCTCTCCAGCCCAGCTATGACTTTCTTATTTGTGAGGGATGACTGCAGGTCATGCCTATGCCATGCTATTTTGTGTGATAGAGGAACAGTGAGTTTAAGCTAGGCATGGTGGCACACACCTTTAATCCCAGCTCTCAGGTGGCAGAGGTGGGAGGATTGCTGAATGTTTGAGGCCAGCCTGAGACTACATAGTGAATTCCAGGTCAGTCTGGGCCGGAGCAAAAACCTACCTTCAAAAACACCCCCCAAAAAAGAAAAACAGTGATTTCAAGTTAATTACAACATTTTAAAAACTAGCTTCAAAAAAAAAAAAAAAACAAGAATCATGGAAGGAATAGAAAAGTGGAAATGAAAACTCTGGGTGTGATGAAGTCAAGTAAAGAACTCAATTTCATGTCCTAGTGCTAAAATGGACAAGGAAATTTCCAGAAAATACATGAACCGAGACACTTAAAAGTTGTCGACCTTATAGGAATCAGGAGGTGGGATCCCAAGGGTGGGCAGGGCCGGCATCTTCAGCCTTAACTGGCAGTGTTGACAGTCAGCTGGTCCACAGTGGGTCTCCTGTGCTTTAGAAATGGCAGGGACACTACTGCCCAGACTCATGGACAAGTCTCCTCATGTCAGCCAATATTAGTAAGCCCGTGGAGTTACAGGCCAACGCTGTGGGATTTTATCCTATCCATGACTAACATACATTTGGAACCTTCATTTGTTAGATTCCCGAGTTTGTGTTGCTTGTTCTGGTGTGTATGTATGCTGCGTGTGAATGTGCGCGTGTGGCTCTGTGTGTCCGTGTGAGTAAATGCAAGTGTGCATGCTATGGCAGACACATGGAAGTCAGAGGGTAACATTGAGGCTTGTCCCCACCTCCCACCGTGTCTGATCCAGGGTCTCTGCAGCATCTGCTAGGCCAGTTGGCCTATGAGCAGCTGGCTCCTCTCCTGCACCCAAGTCCTTCTCACAACAGGCCCACTGGGATCACAGCATCCTGCTTTACGTGAATTTTGGGGGTCCTCATGTGTGTGTGGCAAGCACTTTATTCAATGACCATCTCCTGGCCCAGAAGTACTCTGAACATGAAGCAACTCTAGATGGGCTGCCTTAAAAACAGTGTCCGTGAGGCTGGGAGATGGCTCAGTGGTTAAAAGCATTCTCTTGCAAAGCCTACCAGCCCATGTTCAACTCCCCAGCCACTGTGTAAATGAGATACAAAAAATAGTGCAAGCATCTGGTGTTCGTGTGCAGCAATGAAAGGCATACACACACATGCAAATTAATAATTTCTAAAAAGCGTGATGCATATTAAAAATAGCATGTGTTATACAAGGATTCAATATCATGTGAAAAACTAAAAAACCTGTTAAGAGAAAGTCTGGCTAGAAAACATAATGACAGAGATATTCCACTCCCTAATTCATGAAACAAAAGATTAAAATAAAAATCAAAGAATTATTCATTAGCTTCAAAGAAAGTAAAAATCATGTCCATGTTGCGATCAAGTTCACAAAGAGAACAAACGCCTGTAACGCTCCAGCCACGACTACCCAAGGAGATTTCAGGTCAATGCAGTCTGTGAGTCACAAAATGGCATTTTCATTTTGGGCCAGAAATCCCACTTAGAAAGATCTCAAAGTACAAGAAGTGTAAGTTTAAAGAAAATAGCTGAAATCATATTATTTATCACACTCCCAAATTAGAAGCAACTAAAAACCCCCCAAGAGAGGCAGTCAGTGGTGGGTCAGGCGGGTTAGCCACCTAGTCACACATGTAACAAGTAACAGTTAGAGTATCAAATCCTCCTTGTAGAGCCCTTTGGCAAACATCTCCAGAACTTGTTCTGCAGCCGGCACCGTGGAAAGCGGTGGGCACTGAAGACTGCAGTCTTTGTTCCTGGTGAGGCGCCCCTTTCATGAGCAGTGTGAAAACTGTGTAGGTCAGCTAAGCATTTTGTGGATTAAAACAAGATGGGACCAGGACAGAACGCTTGACTGCTGAAGAATCCACTTTGATTTCCTAGAAGTCATGGCCTGAGCCCAGACGCAACCTGGAAAATTTTCCAGGAGGCAGACATGGAGACTGTACCACACAAACGCAAGTCTGTGTTTCCCGAACACCAGGGAAGGCATGCCCGGAAGACAAGCAGCTTCTGACTGGAGAGGGCTTTTCCAGCTCTTTCTCCCTGTGGTTTCTGGGATCAAAATCAAGGGGCTCTACCACTGAGCTCCAGCCTCATCCCACTTTCCCCCCTTTTTGTTGAGATGGGGTTTCACTAGGGTACTCGGGCAGGCCACAAGTGCGTGTCCTCACCTCACCCTCCGCGGGATGACAGGCTCATGACGGATATGCACTATATTTGAAACAAGAGTTCCACGCCTAGCTTCTCTTCCACATATAAAATTCTGAAAATAATGAATGTCTTGTAACTTTCTTTGTACCAGAAAAACGAATGAAGTAAACTGCTATTTTTAGAATTTCCTGGTTGGAGGGGATGGCTCGGTGGACAGGGCAAAAAATTCAAGCCTGAGCACCCAGTCAGTTCCAACCCCCGGCCACATATAAAAACTGGAAGCCAGGCGGTTACAGGAATCCCAGCACTCTGAAGGTGAGCTGGGAGGTGCAGAGAGCAGGATTTCCCAGAAGCCCCCGGTGAGTGTAGCAGGAAAAACAGAACGAGGAAGACTGAAAGAAACCCTGCTTCAAATGAGGTGGCCTCCACACGTGCACCATGGCACGTGTGAGTGTGCACTCACACTCACACACACACACACAAACACACACAAAGAATTTCCTGAAAAATCAAAGAGCAGCGTTGGTAGCAACAAGCTGTATCTAAGGACTCGTTTTCTTGTGTGTGAACATCTAAGTGTTGCGACTCTGCTGAAAGCTGGTTATGTGTGCACGTGTGCTGTGTGTGTGTGTGTTCTTGTGGGTGGGTGCAGGTGTGAGTGGGTGCACATGCAGGCAATGTGGAAGCCACCGATCAGCACCAGGGGTCTTCCACCTTCATTCCCTCCCTTATTCTTTGAGGCAGGGTCTCACACTGAGCATGGGGCTCGCTGACTTGATTACACTACCTGGCTAGTGACCCCCGGGGTCCCCTGTCTCTGCCTCCCCAGCACTGGTATTGCAGCTGTCTACCACCATGCCCAGCACTGGTGCTGAGGATGTGAACTCAGGTCCTCACGCTTGGGCGTCAAGCACTTCACCCACTAAGCATCTTTCCAGGTACCTGTGTGGCACATTTTCCCGTACTTGTTGCAGAGTGTAGGGTGTGTATAGCGTGTACTCACTGCAGGCTGTGTCTGCCTATGGTGGCCGGAGCAGAACACTGGGTGTTGTGCTACGTCGCTCTTCCATCCATTATTTTAAAAGTGCTTTTAAAGAGTTTATTTCATTTCATTTCATTTATTAGAGACAGAGAGAGACAGGGGAAATGGGTGTGCCAGGGCTTCTAGCCACTGCAAATGATCTCCAGAAACATGTGCCTCCCTGTGCATCTGGCTTATGTGGGTACTGGGGAATCAAACCTGGATCCCGAGGCTTCACAGGCAAGCATCTTAACCACTAAGCAATCTCTCCAGCCCTTTTAAGTATTTTTTGTATTTGCATGTGTGTGTGCATTGTTGGTATGGGCACACTAGAGTCTCTTGCCACTGCAAACCAATGCCAGATGCATGGGCCACTTTTCTTGTCTGGCTTTCTGTGAGTGCTGGGGAATTGAACCTGGGCCATCAGGCTTTGCAAGCAAATGCCTTTAATTGCTGAGACATCTCCTTAGTCACCATTCTTTTTTATTATTAATTAATTAGTTAATTTTGCCAGTCTCTTGGTTGCTTTTCCTTCTGCAAGCTCCAATAATTCTCAGGACTCTGCTCCCCTACAGGATTGGGGCGGCCACCACCCAAGCTCTTTACGTGGGTTCAGGGGGTCAAGCCCCAGTGGTGTCTCGGGTTTCCTGAGGCCCACATGCTTGCATAGGAAGTGTCTTTAACCACTGAGCATCTCTCCAGCCTTGTGGACATATTTTTAAAGTATAACTAATTATGCCTGTTCCATCATTAGTAAGAAATTAATCAGCGATCCTAAGTCACCTGGAAGAAAAGGTAAGGAGAGTTCTGGCAGGACTCATGAGCGAAATGGCTGTGGAAGGAGGTGAGAGAGAGGAAGCAGCGGGGCGGGGTGGGGGCGGCCGCTCCCGGGCAAAGCAGGGCACCGGGCGGGCAGCACCCAGGCCCGGAGCTCCGGGTACTCACACGTGATCCCGATCTTGTACAGCTCCCTGAACTTCTGGTTGTAGCCTTCTCCAGGGACGTAATCCCCCAGGCCGATGGTGCTCAGAGAGATGAAGCAGAAGTAGAAGGACTCGAGGAAGTTCCAGTCGTCCTCCAGGAGAGAGAACACGGCGGCGGGGATGAAGAAGAAGCAGGACACGGTGACAAAGCCCAGCAGGACGGCGTGCACCACGGCTACCACCTGCTTGGAGAAGCCCCAGCGGATGTGGAAGTAGAGGACGGGCCTGCGAGTGACGTGCACGGTGACGCGCTGGACCACGGCCGTCAGGAAGAGGAGGGTGAACGGGATGCCGATGACCGAGTAGATGATGCAGAAAGCCTTGCCCCCGTCTGACAAGGGCACCGCGTGGCCATAGCCTGCAAGGAGAAAACGCTTTCTGGGTAGACAGGAAGGCGGGCGCAGGCGCCAGCGGGGAAACAACATGCCTGCTGGCCAAAGTGTGGAGAAATGGAAGGCACTGGGTTGGACCCTCCAGAGGCCTCGTCTGTTGTTATGTTAGTAAAACCCAACAGGGGATGCCAAACATTTTGGGAGCTGACCCATTATGTTTAATTAATTAATTTTTGGCAATTTTCTACATACGTGATGTATGTTGGTCACACTCACCCCCGCCCGTGGCGCTGGTGGTACAAGTGAGCGTTTTCATCCTCCTTACTTCTCTTGCTTCCTCTTTTTCCCAGTTAGTCCCCCACCGACACTCGTGTGTGTGTGTGTGTGTGTGTGTGTGTGTGTGTGTGTGTGTCCACTGGGTTTAGAGTGTCACGTGTGGATCAACTTACCAGTGCCTACGACACTAAAGAAAATGTCTTGCCCCACCAGCAACTGCGTGTAGACACTAAGGGACGGGCGAGGCTTCAAGAGCGCCCTCTGTCTCCGTGGAGTTGTGCAGGTCTGGCGCATGTCACCACAGCTGCTCCGAGCGCATGGAGGGCGACAGGCACGCGGCGGCCACGACAGTGCTCCCCACACCCCTGCCACCCTCCGGCTCTTACAGCCTTTCCTCCCCTCCCACGATCTCCGGGCCTTGCAGGGGTGATGTCTATGTCGCGTTCGAGGCTGAGCATCGAGTGGGAATCAGTGCACCCGAGCCTTGACCACTGCAAACGAACTCCAGACACGCCACCTTGTGTGCATGTGTCACCTTCTGTGGGTTCTGGGGAGTCGAACCCAGGTCCTTAGGCCTCATAGGCAAGCACCTTAACTGTTAAGCCATCTCTCCAGCCCCACATTCTTTTTTTTTTTTTTTAATTTTTATTGATTTGTCTGAGAGAGAGAGAGAGAGAGAGCGCTAGAGAGAGAGTGGGCACACCAGGGGCCTCTAGCCACTACAAATGAACTCCAGACTCATGCGCCACCTTGTGCATCTGGCTTTTGTGGGTCCTGGGGATTCGAACCTGAGTGTTTTGGCTTTGCAGGCAAGCGCCTTAACCGCTAAGCCATCTCTCCAGCCCCCAAGCCCCATATTCTTTACGAAATCGGGCCAATTCTTGCCACACAGATGCCTCCTGTTTAAGTACCATGAGCAGGAAGAAAGTGTAAGCTGGCTCACACCACCTCAGTCCCTGAAGAAAAGCTTATCTTAGGACACACCCCTTCACCAGGGGGGGGTCCACCCCTCTCCTTCCCATTATCTACCCTCCTTATCTGTACACCAGTCTATACACCCATTCAAATCAATGACTCACTGGGAATGAGTGAGAAATGAAGGTGTGAGGAGAGGCAGCTGGTAAGGGCAGAGTGGAAGGGTGGGGTAGACACAGTTAACCTGCTGATACAGTGCTCACCGCAGCACAGGCTGGGACAACTCTTTCACATTGCCTCACCATTCCCTAGTGCAATGGCATGTCAGAAATCTATACATCTTTCCTCTTGTCATTTTCAAATATCCAAAAATGCCACTGATCCCCCCACAAATATTTGAACAATTACACTGGATTAGTGGTCACAACACATGTCCATTTTGTTTCCACTAGGGTTGAATTATTCCCATCTCACCTAACAAAAGGTTCTTTGCCCTGTAAACACCGAAAGAGATGCCAGTTAGGCAGGAGGTTTGCTGGACCATCTTGGAGATTTTATGAACACTTCGTCCAGAGACGACGAACATGCCTGAACTAGTCACTGCAGGAGAAAGCCAGCTAAGTGCATTTTTTATGAAATTAGATTCTGAAAATCCATCATGTGAGCATGAGTGAAACATGGTTTCAAAATCAGGTCTTGAAAATAAATCTTGCTTAAAAACAACAACTCGGCAACTCTTCACGGGGGTAACCAAAGCTGCTATGATTTCACAATGCACCTCATGTCCAAATGACAGCGTTTCGCAGCACTCCCCATCTTCCAGCTCTCCCAGCCTTCCACACCCCCTTCCGTGACATTCCCTGGGCCTTGCAGGGAGTTGCAGAGCTAAATTCTCTGCTCCATTCTCATTGGCTGTCCCAAAAGGTCCTTTATGAATGAACTACGTAGTAAATCTTTTGAAATTGTGTGCAAATGTGTGCATTCACCCACATGTACATTTCTGTGGACATTTCAAGGCAAAGATTCCCAACAGTGACACATGTCCCCAAATGGTTAAGAAACATTGCTTCGAGTTCCTGAATCCATCTGGTCCCCACACAGCCAACAGCTCCTGCGATGCCGGGGCTAATTTTGAGCTTGATATTTAAAGAGTTGGAACACACGCCTTGAGGCAGCATGAGGAGGAGGACAGTGTGCGAGGTCGCGTTGAAGCAGCAGATGGAGGCAGGAAGCGTTGCATGCTGCATTTTGAGGGAAAGGAACCAAATTGGTTTTAAGTAAAGCAGCATATGTCACAGAGGTACCAGGACTAGTGGGAGCTCGGTTTTCATCAGGCTGAAGGAGGCGCTCTGGTGAGTAGAGATTTATCTGGAAATAAACTCTGAAAATAGGATTCTATACAACCATAGCAAAATTCTTGCCAATGACTCACACGTGGAATTATGCGCCTGTAATTGGGAGTTCTGGGCGGTGCTGTTCACAGAGTCCAGCAGCGGCTTCGAAGATCTGATTTTTGCTGCTGTGGTGCTGAAGAGGACGCATAAGTTGAGCTAAGGCTGGGGACAAAAACCTGCACGTCCGTGATTTTACTCCCAGCGGGGTAGGGGGATTTTTTTAAGCCTGCCAGCCTGGGTTTCAATTCTCCAGTCTTCATGTAAGGCCAGGTGCACAAAGCGACGCATGCGTCTGGAGTTCATCTGCAGAGGCAGGAGGCCCTGGCCTGCTCATGCTCTCTTTTTCTCTCTCTTTGCCCTCATAAATACATAAATGAATAAATTTTTTTAAATTAGCTTTTCTGAAAGTGTGACAAACCTATGTCACACAGCCATATCTTCTATTCCATCTGTTCCAACAGGTGACGTGATTCATGCTCTTGTACAGGGGGGAAAGTAAAACAGTTTTCTGGATTTAAAATATCTAAGGTCCTAGCTGGGTGGGGTGGTGCACCCCTTTAATCCCAGTACTTGGGAGGCAGAGATAGGAGGATCACTGTGAGTTCAAAGCCACCCTGAGACTATATATTGAACTCCAGGTCAGCCTGGGCTAGAGTGAAACCTTACCTCAAAAAAATCAATATATATATATGCACACACACACACATACATACATACATATGTATATTTTATTTTCAAATTTTGACAGCTGCTTTTTATTTGAGTGTTAACCCAACTCCATCCACTATGATGTTATTCTTAAGCTGAAAACGCTTCATTGCAAGACCCCAGGCTCTGGATGCCTGGTGGCATCTTAATGCCTCTAAGAGACTAAAAGTCACAAGCATGCGGCTCCTGACCATAAGCCAGTTTCATAAATAACTTTTGTGCATGGAAAGTACTCCCCTGAGTCTTCACACATTCAGTGCAGGCCATACTGTGTAAACCAACCTTCCAATGGAAAACAGCAATTCCTTTGCAATTGGCAACTGAATAACATGATAGCAATATTCAGCCTTGTTCAATAGTAACAAATCAGTAAAGAGCCCCTGATCCATGTTCCATTCAAGAAACCATCACCAGGGCTGGAGGGATGGCTTAGTGGTTAAGGTGCTTGCCTCGAAAGCCAAAGGTCCCAGGTTCGATTCCTCAGGACCCATGTGAGCCAGATGCACAAGCTGGCACATGCATCTGGAGTTCATTTGCAGTGGCTGGAGGTGCCTGGCATGCCCATTCTCTCTCTCTCTCTCTCCCTCTGTGTATCTCTCTCTTTCTCTCAAATAAGTAAATAAAAATAAAAATCTTAAAAAAGATATCCTCATCAAACTCAGTGGGTTTTAAATGATATAATAATAGAGAATAAATATTAAATACTAATATTCAAATTTAAATTAGTCAAACAAATATTTTAGAATATTTTAAAATACTTACAAAATGAAAATAAATGAAATAAAAATAAATACACAAACTAAGCTTTAATTAAATGCTATTTAAACATTATTTAATAAATACTGATAATAAAGGGAGTAGTTGGGAAGTAGAAATGGCTCAGCAGGAGGGGAGCAAGAGAAGGTAATGCAGAGTGAAAATGATCAAATACATTGTGTATATATTAAATTATGAAGCATAAAATAAACTTTAAAATAAAAAAGCATGTCTGTCACACACAGACCCAGTATTGAACCCTGGAGGGTTCAAAGAGTTACAACCAAAGGCCTGAGTATTGCAGAAAGCCATGGAGCTATCTAGTATACATTCCATTTAGAGGTTTTTGTTTTGTTTGGTTTTTCGAGGTAGGGTCTCCCTCTGGTCCAGGCTGACCTGGAATTAACTCTGTTATCTCAGGGTGGCCTCGAACTCATGGAGATCCTCCTACCTCTGCCTCCCGAGTGCTGGGATTAAAGGCGTGCGCCGCCACGCCTGGCTTAGAGTATTATTTTTTTATCTTCACTATTCATTCTTGACAACTTAGAAATTTGAGTGATAGGACGGGGTGAAGAAACACCAAACACAACAAGAGACTTTCCCCCCAGAGCCGCAAACCATTCCTATCTATTGCCCAAAGCAGGATTCACTCCACCTCCCCTCCCGCAGCCCTCCCCAGTTCCACCTTCCCGTTTGACATAAGCACCTCACCGCTCTGATACCTGTGGTTTCATAGTTATTACACGGTGAAGGTTTCCCAGCAGGGGTTACAGCTGACGCCTCGGGCATTTCCCCCAGGCAGGGGGCTGCATGGGTCACTCAGGGTGTAACTTCTTCCCAGTGAACAGTCTCCTCAGGCAACAGGAAAATGCTAGATGATGTTTTCTTGCTGCTGAATTTCCAAGGTGCCCTCACCTTGCAAAAACCCACAAATAATCAATATAGCTCTTGCCTGTCCCCAAAGTATGTAACTTTAGGCACAGTGGTCGTCAGTGCTCGGGCTGAGGGGATGGGGTCCTTGGACATCCTCTGATTCAAATCAGATCCGCACTCCTCCATTCAGGTCAAGGCTCCTGGAGGCCGTGGGAGGGAAACACTGTTCATGGAGCCCTGATGGGAATCTCTAAGCTGGGTGAATGGAGGTGCCCCTATGGCCGCACCAACCTCTGCCGCTCACCCCTGCTCTCGCCCAGAGAACGGCTGCGCTGTCCGTCCATCCACAGCTACCTGCTGGTCACCGCTGACTTCCCAGCATTCACACATACACCAAGAGCACCCATTGCCTTTTTATTTATTTATCTGTAAACAGTGATAGGTTGAGAGATTTGCAAGCAGAGAGAGAGAGAGAGAGAATGGGCATGTCAGGACCTTCAGCCACTGCAAATGAACTCCAAACGTATGTGCCACCTTGTGCACCTGCCTTATGTGGGTACTGGGGAATTGAACCTGGGTCCTTAGACTTCAGAGGCAAGAGCCTTAGCTGCTAAGCCATCTATCCAGCTTGCATCCATTGCCTTCTGTGTGCGTGTTCATGTGTGTCCAGGTGCATATACATGTGGCAGCTAAAGATGCCTTAGGGGCCATCCACGTCTTCTTGAGACACTGGCCTACAGCTCACCCATCAGACTACACTGGCTGACCAACAAGCCTCGGGGCTCCTCCTGTCTCTGTCTCCCCAGCGCTGGGATTACAGGCACATGCCACCATGCCTGGCACTTTCGCATGAGTACTGGGGAGTAAACTCAGGTCCTCAGGCTGGTAAGCAAGCACTTCATAGACTGAGCTATCACGGCACACCCTGCTGCTTTTTCTCTGCCAAAACTGCATGTCCTGTCAGCTTTTCCTTCCTTAGTGCCCATCCCCCATGCCACCATGGGTGCTCGCTGGATTAGAACACAGAACACCCTCAGCAACAGGCCCCCATCTGTCCAGCCATCTGTCCAGCTGGCTATGTCTGGACCAGTGAGAACCAAGGAGGGCACAGGCTTAGGAAACCCTCTGTCCTTTCACATGCATGGCTGCCCATGCTGCCCACTTCCATCCTGACCTCATTACCAGCCCTTCAGGGTTTATTGGGGCTCACACAACCCTCCCCCTGCCCATCTCTACCACAGACCCCCTCTGTCTTGGGAACAGCCACACAACGCAGCCATGAGATGCTGGGGTGTAAGCAGAGGCCACCCGCTGGAGACGTGGTCAGGTTCACCTCCACTAGCTTCGGCCAGACCATGCGGACTGTGAGCATCTGGGGCTGAAGGACCAGAGGGATGAGCCGTTCGGGGGAGGGGCGGAAGGAAAGGCAGGACCTGCCACGTGAAACAGCGATTTCCACAGCACCAACTCTCACCACCACATGGGGGTGATGCTTCCCACCCAAGTCTCGCCATACGAGCCACGTCGCTGTGAGCTGAGGTTGCTGTTTATTGCAATGCAGGCGATCTTAATTAGCAGAATCACTTCCACTGCAATTATCAACTTATATCTCTTTAATATCTAAGCTGCCGATTACGGTGACAGTATACTATTGCTTCATCCTTCAGAAAGCGCAGCACAGCACCCTGCAGGGAGCTGCCAGGACTCCAGGCACCCGCGAAGGAAGCACGTTGAGCATGAGGAGCGTGAGGGGCTGAGGACCCCACCAGGCGCTCCCCCTCCACCAGGGGACGACATCAGGCTCACGGGCTCACAACCCCAGGAACCCTTCACACCACCACCGTGCCCGTCCACTTCCCTCCACTATGACAGATGGTGAGGGAGTCAACTTGGGGAGAAGGAAGGTTTATTTTGGCACACAGTTTGGGGGCGTGTCAGTTCACGGTCAGTTGTCCCCATTGCTGTGGCAGCAATCACAACAGGGGCATGTGGCAGACAAAGCTGCTCATCCCATGGCTATGAAGCAAGAGAGAGGACATCAGGGTCACAGAGCCTGCAGGGACGTTATAAATCAACCACAGACACTACCCAACTCAGCTAGCTCAGAGCCCCCGGCTTGCTGGAGCACACGTGTGGGAGGCCTCCATGGCCACTTCTAAGTGCTCCCATCACATCAGGTACTGATGCGTTCGGGCCGCTGATCTCACACCTACAAACAGGGGCCTAAGTTGGCCTAGCTCTCCACACAGAAACGCTTTGACGATCACGGAAGTCGTCACCAAGTGCCATCTGAACACCTGACAGGACGTGTGGAAATGTCAACATTCTCGCGGGGAGTGTCTGCTGCTTCCTGTACCCTTCTTATCTCGCTCACAGTCATGGCCAAGCACCTGTCTGCATAAGGTCTTGCCTCCTCAATAATGAGTAAGTGGAAGAATTTCATCCTGTGGGCCCAGAACTTGGGTAACCGCCCCTATTCTGAATCCCCTGACCTGAGCCATGAACAAGGCACAGGGGTTCTTTTCAAACCACAGGCTTTTGCGATCTCCTTTAAATCTCCTCCAGTCTCTCTCAAACCAGAAAACCACTCACTCAAAAAATAAATCATAAGGGAGCAAGGGCAAGGAGATAAAAAAGTATAATTTGACATATATATGCATACACACACACACATATTTACAGGAACAAGGTCAAGGGGATAAGAGTAACCCTGTTAGTCGGGCGTGGTGGCGCACACCTTTAATCCCAGCACTCGGGAGGCAGAGGTAGGAGGATCGCCATGAGTTCGAGGCCACCCTGAGACTACAGAGTTAATTCCAGGTCAGCCTGGACCAGAGTGAGACCTTACCTCGAAAAAAAAAAAAAGAGTAACCCTGTTATATATAAATCAAATTTTTTAAAAAAATTAAGCACTGGAAAATGCCAAAACATGTCTTCTTTTCATACTATCTATCAACACTAAATAAATGCAATATTTTATATTTTCATACATAGTTAAGATTTTAGACCAATTAGCACCACAACTTTACCTTCAAACAGAAAACATCCTCTTGGCAATAAAACTGCAAAGTCCATCTATGGAACTGGTTATGTATGACAGGCAATGATGCCAAGCATTCTTAGAGCATTTCTTGAGTCCCTCAGACATCTTCATTGAGCTGCCAGCATTTCCCACCTATAGTATGCTGCTCTGGTTTACTTTAATGTGCTGACCTACAGGAAAATGCCCATGACATACTCTGATGGAACTTTCTTCTAAAAATCCACACAGAAATATACATACACACATACACATAAGTGCACAGACCCACCATATGCACAAAGATAACATGGGCACACACACGTATACACACAGACATGCAAACGCATACATAAGGCTCACATGCACAGCATGTACTCTGTATGCATACATCATACACACTGTATTCCTGGTGTCCTCTCAGGAGGCAAGTGTGAAGTCCAGCTAGCACAGGACTAGGTTCCCAAGGCTTACCAGCTCCCTCCACCCAGCGCTCTCAGGCTCCCACGGCTATTTCCACACATCCTCTCCCCAGCCAGTGGTTCGGTGTTCACTGAGAAGACACAGAGAACCACATCTGAGCTGACAAAGACAAGCTGAGCCTTTGGAAGGGCCAAGAGGCAGCCCTGGGGCAGGGCGCTCCAGGCAGACCGGAGAAGCAGGAAGATGGGTTCCAAATCCCTTCTGAGAACAGAGAAGAAGCTCTTCCCGAGCTAGTGCATGCAAAAGACATGGAGGTTAGGAGAAGCTTTCAAAATGAAGGCCTTGGGGCTGAGCTGCAAATGAGCCTGAGGAGAAAAGCAAGCTGGAGGGCAGAGGAGGCAAGGTTAGGATCTAGGCTCCTGAAAAGCAGCGCAGAGCCCAGCGCAGCCCACGAGCCGGGACGACAGCTACAGGACATGTGTGTGCACAGCAGAGGCTCCCAAGGGCATTGAGGGCAGAGAAGCCCTGTCCAGCGTGCAGACTGCAGCAGGTGCTTAGCAAGGACAGCCATTCCAGAGGCCACGGAACCTTATCCCCCTGAGAAACTAGAAAGCCAAACAGGTTCTGCCAGAGAAGCAGGTGGCACTTCCGCCCTGGCCCTCAGCAGGGACCGCTGGAGGGGAAAAAAAGTACGAGACATCCTTTCCTGGAAGGTCGTGGCAGACACGCGTGGACCCTCTGGCACATGAGCTGATTCTCCCCCACCTCGTCAGAGCTCCTTACAAAGCATCCGTGGGCCACTTTGGTGGATGGTGTGTCCAAACTTATTAGCTGCAACTGCAGCTGTTATTTTAGAAGAAAAACAGGAGTAGAAAATGAGAGCTGCATCCACAGAGCGGTGCATTTGCACAGTGGCAGGGGCATGGGGGAGTTTCCTGAGCAGAGCTCACAAGCACATGCTCACCCACGCTGAGACTCCGGGACACGGGCCACGTGGCCAAGGAGCAGGGGACAGCACAGTTCAGCAACTACGAAGTCTTCAGGGGCACCACGTTGGGGCAACTTGGGGAGACGCAGTCTAGGGTGTGCCACATCTGGCTGTGTGGTGAGCCCTCCACCAGGATCACTATGACAGCTCCTCCTGGTCCCCTTCAGTGAACCCCTTCTGGGCGTAGCACCTTGACACTGTTTCTGAACGGATCCTGTGTCTGACAGGGAGATGCAGTGTCTTCCGTCCCGTGTCCGCTCTCAGCAGTAAGAGAACTGCAGAAACTTGACTCACTCTGCCTTGGGACAATGGTTCCCTGTCTTTTCCTCAGCACCTAAGCAGATGTAAGGTGTTCAGCGAGCGACTCTTCTCACGGGCATGCTGTGACCTCCTCAGCATCCCATGCTTGGTGGCACAGGGCAGCAAACATGGTCATCACAACACTGTGCCCATGAGAGCTAATGCCAACAGCACAGGGTAAGACAGACAGGCCCGGACTGGGAACAGAACTCAGGGCAGGGACAATGTCTGGACATCACCTGTGCAAGAAAGCGTAATCAGGGGCTGGGGAGAGAGCTCAGTCTGTAAGGCGTTTGCACCGGGAAGTGTAAGACCCCAGCACCGAGGAAAATGTTCAGTTTGTTGTAATTGGAGTCCCAGCACTGGGAAGGTGGAGACGGGAGGGTCCTTGGAGCACGCTGGACAGCTAGCTTAGCCTACTTGGTGATCTCAGGCCAAAGAGAGACCCTGTGTCAAAGGGAGTAGATGGCTGTCCTCTGGCCTGCACACACACACACACATGCACACACACACACACACACACACATGCACACACACAGATACATGTGTTCCTGCACACACACAACTCACACACAAAGAACAGCTCCAGCTGCAGCGAAGCATCACTGAAAGGGCTGTGAGGGTGACCTCCGCCTCCCCTGACCGATCTCTGCGCGGTCTGAGGTGCCGCAGTGAGCGCTGGGTCAAGTTTCTGCAGTTCTCTTACTGCTGAGAGCAGACACGGGACGGAAGACACGGCGTCTCCCAGTCAGACACAGGAGGGCAGAGTGCGTCTGACCTTGACATTGCCAGAAAGGGCACTCTGAGGTCAGAAGGCGGTCTGTACGAGATTCGAGAGTCTCACTCAGGCTCAAGCTCATAACTGCAGCACTCAGGAGGATGGAGGGGGTCTGTTAAGAGTCCGAGGCCAGCCTGGGATACCGAGGGAGTTTGAGCTCAGCTAGGACACATCAATTCTGTTCTTAAAAAGTCAAAAAATAAAAATAAAAAAGCCAGGATGAGGGAGAGAAAGTACTTGCCACACAACTCTGAGTACCTGAACCTCATCCCAAGACCCCACATGGGAGCCAGAAGCTGTGGTAGGCTTCTGTCATCCCGGTGCAGCTGCAATGTGAAGACAGGAAGAAAACAAGCAGAGACCCGCCTCTGACAAGGTGAGCCCAAAAGTTGTCCTATGGCAACCTCATGCTGTGGTGCATGCACACACACCAAATAAGTAAGTATACTCATTAACATTCATTTTTTAATTTATTTATTTGCAAGAGACAGGCACACATACTAGGGGCGCACTTGCCGCTGCAGATGAGCTCCCGATGTGAACTTCCACACCTCCTGTCCTTCTTCAGAGCTGAGCACGGGATGCAGCTGGTACAGTGTTACCTCGCATGCCCGGGTGGGACCCACAGTGCCACACAACCCAGCTGTGATGGTGAGCACCCATAATCCCTCCAGCACCTGGGCGATGGAGGCAGGAGGTCATAGCTCAAGGCCAGCCAAGGATACATAAGACGCTGTCTCCAAGGGGAAGGGAGGAGCAGGGGAAGAGGAGGAGGAGGGAGAGTAAAGGAGAGGAATGGGAAAGGAAAGTGCTGTGGTTCCCTTCTTGTTGCTGGGACAAGCTACTTGACTAGAAGCAGCAGCTCACGGGAGGAAAGCTTTTATTTGCACTTGCAGTCTTGAAGGGAAGCTCCATGATGGTGTGGGGGCGGGGAGCATGGCATGGTTGAGAACGGACATCACCTCTGCCACAGAAGGCGGAAAACAGCAGCAAGAGAGAGAGCTGGGCTCTGGCAAGGGGGAGCTGGCTGTAATGTCCCTAAATTTATCCCCCAAGCACCCCTCCTCTGGCAAGGCTCCACTTCCCAAACCGCAGCCAGCTGAGGACCAAGTATGCAAAACACATGAGCTTATGGGGGTCACGATTCAAACCTCCACAGGAAGGGAGAGGAAAAGACGGGGAGGGAGAGGAGAAACGAAAAGCAGTGTCACTTCTCATGACCCCAGATGGGACGTGCTAATACTGGTGATCAGACTGACCCACGACAATGCGACTTCACGCTGCCCTTCCCACGCCGCGTGAGTGGTGCCGCCGAATGGGGACTCCACCACCACAGGGTGCAGGTGGCACGGCCTGGGCTCTGAGGGAGAAGGCACGCAATCAACACGGCCAGTGAGCTCCCTCTCAGCGTATGAGAGAACTGGCACGCCAGGTCCTTAGCCCCTGCAAATGGACTCCAGACGTGTGTGCCACCTGTGTGCATGTGCCACCTGCACATATGCATCACCTTGAGCATCTGGTTGACCTGGTCCTGGGGAACCGAACCTGGGTCCTTAGGCTTCCCAGGCAAGTGCTTTAACCGCTAAGCCTTCTCTTCAGCCTGCCTTTCTTGTTTTCCGGTTTGGGCTTCTTTCTGTCTCTGTGGCTTATGCGCACAGTGTCGGCTGCTTCATGCTGGCGGGAGGTGAGCTGGCATAGCACAAATGCCAGATGGCTTGTCCACCCAGCACGCCCTTCCCCACTGCAGGGCACCGTGCCATCCCCCACGCTCACTAAGAAGGCACATCTGCTGGAGCCACGTGGGGCTGTCTGTCAACTGACACGTGTCCTGTCACGGTCCGGGTGGCAGTGGGTGGTGAAGGGGGCTCCTCACCCGGCTCGGAGCCCCCGTAAGCTGGCCTGATCCCTCAGTGACACACAGGCAGGCAACTACAGAGCAGCCTCTCCTGTGTCTTTAATTAACTTAATCCACCTAAGTATAGTCTTTAAATAATTGAGTCCTTGGTAACCGGTATTCAAGCACTTTGAAGAATTTCAGTTGCAAGAAAGCTGGCACGTTTTACTTCTGGTCTCAAATACTTCGTTGCCTGGCTGTTATTCCTAAGCCGAGGCTCCCTCAGAGTATTTGAAGAGGAGAGAGAGGAGAGCAGGACGAGCGGGTGTGATAACCAGGGAGGTTGGTGCAAGCTGCAAAGAAAAAGCCTAGCATGTGTGATACCCCAAGTTCTATCCCCAGTACTGAGGGGGAAAAAAAGTCAGAGAGAGAGACTGGAAGACTTCAACATCACCAAGATTTTTCTTTGAATGTCACATGACGTCTCATCCACTACAAACTATAATATTGTGAAACTGGAGCATGTATTTATCTGAGGGTAACATACTCTTAAATGCCTGGCTCTCTCTTACAGTAAAAACAATTCATGTTTATATTATTTACTTCCTAAAAGCAAACGACCAATGTCTATACCATGGGGACTTCTACCTCTAAAACGTGTGCTGACACTTGCTGTCATTATTTGAACTGTCCAAAATGCTCTTCTGCTGGATTTATCAAGCACAAAGCATATATGTCTGCTCTTTGGTTTCAGTTTTCCTCACAGCCTGACACAATGTTAAGGTGCAAACAGCAGCGCAGTCAGGGACTCTTCACTAGCAGAGAGGCTGAGGCATCCAAAGTGGCCTAAACTGTACTGGTCAGACATCACTCACCCCGGGGAGCTACACCTGCTCTGAAATCTCTTCCCCTCGCGTTTAGTTCTCTACTTGTCAAGGTCAGACACTTCTCAAAAGCCTTCCTCTCTATAGCCAAGGGATGCAAGTGATATAGCTTAAAATCCCAGCAGACGTGGTAACCCCACACTTCAAAGGTGGCCCTTCCAGTATCCCATCAGACTTAAGTGTGCCTGATGAAACCATCCACATGGACCCCAAGTTCACCCCGTCCAGAGCTGGGTGCAGATCCTGCACAGAAAGCAGTAGCCTTGACTACCACTACCTGGCCTCTCTCAGGCTTTCCACTTTCACCCCTGCTGACCGGATGTGTCAGGGTCCACCTATTAGAACAAGTGGTGAGATCCCATCCCCTGCTTCCTCAAAAACTCACCACCAGCCGGGTGTGGTGGCACACGCCTTTAAGCCCAGCACTCAAGAGGCTGAGATAGAAGGATCACTGTGAGTTCGAAGCAAACCTAGACTACAGAGTGAGTTCCAGGTCAGCCTGAGCTAGAGTGAGACCCTACTTCAAAAGAAAAAGTAAAAGGACGTTCAGAGGAAGCCAACTGTGTTGCAATGGCCTAGGACGTGAGGCACCATCTGTCCCTCCTGTCCCCTGCTTCTTCACCCTCTCACTCAGCTCTGGTCACAGTAGCTTTTTGGTTATGCCACCAATTCCAGCCTTTACTCAAGAACACAACACCCCAGGTTACTGCAGAATGTACCCTCCCTCTTCCTGACACAGCTTACAATTACCCTTTGGGAACAGCCACACTGAGGCTTTCCACCCCCTCAAGACCACTCATCTCAGCACACAGTGACCCCATCTTATCCTCTATATGTCCCCTGAGGACTGATCACATCTAACCTGCCAGTCATTAGTCATTCCATCTGATCCCTCCTGGCCTATAGTTCCCTCCCCACAGGTAGCTCCCTCTCTCAGATGGTCATTGCCAAGTGTGGGCACTTTTTCCTTCACTGCCTTACCTCCAAGTGCCCAGCACAGTGAGCAGTCAGCCCTCTTATCAGTGCTTAAAGAGCAGGTGTCTCTTCCTCTAAGGTTCTGGCATTCCATAAAGACTATATACAATAACCTATGTGCCATGTTTTCAAGTCATTTCAGCAATCTGGGCCTGAGGTTCCCTGGCAAGAGCATGTGATGATATTTAAGGTCTCTTGAAAGTGAGTAAGACCATTAGAACCATCTTCACTTTACAACAGAGACAGGCTGATAGAAGTCTATCAACATCAGCGTCCACTGGGTGCTGGGGACATCAGTGTGGTCCATCCTCATTCTCCAGTGCACACTCCCAGGGGACATACAGGACAACCTGGAGCTTTGGCCACAGTGAAGCAAGGGGACAGTCAAACACATGGGATGGCAGAGCCACAGGAGAGTTAAGCCCAGCCCGTAGAAATCAGGGAAGGCCATGGTGTGGACTGCCCAAGACCATCCAGAAGTTGTACAGCTCTCCTCTGGCAGACAGAAGAAGAGGCACCTGTGCCAGCCAAAGAAAGTCCAGTCCTTCCAAAAGCAGCCCCCCCCCCAACTCCGTTCTCGGGCAATAGAAAGACCTGACCCTAAACCAGGGCACTGAGCTGGATGTTTGGCTCTGGCCCACTCCCTTCCTGTGCAGTGTATTCCGTGCCTTCACACTCACGTGTGTGTGTGTATGCTCATGTTCATGTGTGGGTATGAGCGTGCACGTGTCATGGTGCATGTGTGGACGTCAGAGTACGACGTTCAGGTGGCACTTTTCACCTTCTAGCTCATTTGAGAAGTTCTGTTGAGGTCTGTCTCCATCTCCCATCCCACCCCAGGCATGCTGGGATTATAGAAGCCCGACATGGCAGGTCCCAGGGATCTGAACTCAGGTCCTTACATCTGCATGGTACGTACTCTGTCCACCTAGCCATCTCCCCAGCCCCGACTGCGCACTGTGAATAAATCTCTACTGTGACTCTGGGCCTTGACAAATTCATTATCTGAGAAACAAAGAAGCTGGGTACCACATCACAGGACACATAGAGATTGCCTCCAGTAACACGGGGTAGCAAGCTGGGTAAGAGGAGGCTGGATTATTCCTCATGAGGCACTATGCAAAATGTTATGGTGACCAGCAGGTAGAAGGCTACACAGCAATCCTCCTGCTTCAGCCTTCCAAGTGCTTAATTACAGGTGTGAACCACCACTCTGGAAAATTCTGTTGCTTGTGTCCCTGGGTCTTCCTCTCCTCTAAAAAAAAAAATATGATAAAGTACCTCTGATTCTTCTAGGGTTGTCACAACACATACCAGGAACATTCAGCTTAGCAACATTTATTTCCTCACAGTTCTGGAGGCTAGAAGCCCAGGATCATGGTCAGGTTTCATTTCTCCTGAGGCCTGTGGCTGGCAGCTGGCCACCTGCTTGCTGGGTTCTCATTTTCACTGACACTCTTTCAAGTCCCTTGTCTCCAGACTCAGTGGGAAGTTGCTGGGGTTAGGACAGGAGTTCAGCATGGGAACTTGTGGGACACAAACTACAGCCTACAGCAACCTTCTGAAAATGGGCACTAGTGAAGCTTGGGTTCAGGCTGGGGAGATGGCTTGGTAGGTAAGGTGCTTGCCTTGCAAGCATGAGGGCCCGAGGTCAATCTCCAAGACCCAGATAAAGAAAAGCCTGGAGTGGGGCTGCCCATTTATAATCCCAGTGCTGGGGAGGTGGAGACAGGTGGGTCCTTGGAGCTCACTGGCCAGCTAGTCTAGCTGAATTGGGAAGGACCAGGCCAATGAGAGACCCTGACTCAAAAGAGGTGGACCGTGCCTAAGAAACAACAGCCCCGGTTGTTGCTGGACCTCCACGGGAACTCTGGTTCTTTTGTCAGGGGCACCTGAGGTCAAGTCAAGACCAAGAGGCTTCTAGCCCAGTGACCTAAAGGGACAAGTCAGTCAGCCTGGGCCTCAGGTCTCTGCCTCATGACATAAGAAAGTGACAGCCAAGCCCCCTCAGTTCCTGGTTAATATGAGGAGGAAGATGCATGGCTGTGTCCACAGCTTGGTGCAGGAAAAAAGTGCAGTCAGTGTGTCGAGAGTGCCACATCAGTTTTGTGGGTTTTGAGCTGTCTGTCCTTCCACCACGTGAAAATGCAAAACCCATTCTTGGATCCCACTATACAACTCCAGGAGGACCACCCCGCCTGTGTTCTCGACACTCCATAAACACTTACTAGGGAAACCAACCGCACATTTTTCCTCTGACAGCAGTTTTTAAATGGGATCAACCCAGCACCCCCTTATTACTGTCCCCCACCTTCTCTTTTAGAAAAGCACCAAGGCTTAGGTAACTACCCACTTGACTAAGTCAACAGCTATTGCTAGCCAGGCGTGGTGGCGCACACCTTTAATCCCAGCACTCGGGAGGCAGAGGTAGGAGGACTGCCATGAGTTCAAGGCCACCCTGAGACTCCATAGTGAATTCCACGTCAGCCTCGGCTAGAGTGAAATCCTACCTCGAAAAATTAAAAAAAAAAAAAAGTTATTGCTTGTGGGAGAAATTCTTTCCTGGACACATTGGTTTTTCTCATTTTCTTTTGAGGTTTGGGGGCTGTCTCTTGTATTCACAGCAGTCCTCTGCCTCAGCCTCTCAAGCCCTGGGATGACAGGCATGAGGTTTGGGCCACATCTGCCTGTCCTAGACACTTTAGCTAAGAGTTTTAAAGCAACCTTACACAGGCAGGCACAGGGCAGGATGCATGGAAATGAACCTCGGCTGCAACCAGCTGAACATGTTCATAAGGAAGCAAAAAGCAGTGACAGCTTAACTACTGTCACAAATAAAGTGTTTTGCCAAGCAACTATCATCCCACTATGGCCCAGCTTAGTTGAAGAATGAAAGAGGAAACAAACTTACAGCCTACTAACATCACATACCGCTCCTAAGAATGAACGTTAGCCAGGCCTGGTGGTGCAAGCCTGGCATCTCAGCCACACCACAGGCTGAAGCAGGAGGATCGCGAGTTCAAGGCCTGCCTGGATTACAAAGCAAGTTCGAGGCCAGCATGAGCAACTTAATGAGGCTCAGAGTCAAAATTAAAAGTAAAAGTCTGAGGGGTGAAGCGCCTGTCTATCAAATATGAGGGCCTGGGTTCAAGACCTGGCTTAGAGTTTTACCAACGATAACTTCAGTAAAACCATCCCTTACTCCCCCAACCATTCCACCTTGTAGAGGGACCACAGCACAAAGTTTACAAGAGGAGGGAATCGTGGGAACTACAGTCTTCTCGTTTACTCGTAAACATCCCTTCCAGTGGAAAAGCCCGGAGTGGGTGTGCGCTGCCTTCTGTTTTCCTGGGAATCAATGTCCACATCAGCAGGTCTCACTTGAATGACGGGCAGTGGCCTCCAGAACATTCTACTTCCTGCTGCAGGAACAGCCGAAGCAAAAGGGACCGAGTCCTGTCCGCACGCTCTGCGTGAGAACTGACTTTACATCCCTAGCTGATTTGCAGGCACTGCCTGTAACCCCAGCACAGGGGAGGCGGAGACAGGGGACCACTGAGGCGTGCGGGTAGCTGGTCTAGGATCGGGGTCAGCGAAAAACCGTCTCAAACAGTGAGCTGGAGAGTGACGGAGGAAGATACCCGTGTCGCTTTCTGGCCTCCCCATGTGCACGCACACATGCACACACACACACACACGTACACACACACACAAAATGTTTCTGCTTTTCTCTTGCCAGTTGCTTGGCATTATTGGAGTTTCAACCATAAGCCTAGAGTGGGGAGGATGCATTCGATGTTTCTCTGGGCAAGGGGACGGAAAGACACACATTCAGTTGCTTGTTGGGAATAACGTGGTGTCCTGGGAACATGGCAGAATCAGGCTGAGCCAAGGCTTCTTCCAGACAGACCATCAAGACGTCCCCCAGATCCCTCAGCATCAGACCCCATGTGGCAGGGTGAGCAGACTGGACGTGAAGGCGCTCACGAACTGGTGCTACAATCATGTCAATCAAGAAGGGCTATTTCTGGTTTTGTTGTTGGATTTCTTTTTTTTTTTGTATGGAAGACAGGGTCTCACTCTGTAGCCCAGACTGGCCTCAAAATTAAAATAATTCTCCTGCCTGAGCCTCCCAGGTTCTGGGACTGTAAGTCTGCATCACCACACTGGGCAGCAGGGCATCTTTGTGATGCCTGTTATGCTCTTCGGACAAGAAGGAGGGGCTGCACTGATGAACATCAAGTTGGCAGTTAGCTTAATGACTGGCATCACCAGAAGAGACCCCGAGGGGACGGCGTGTGTGTACATGGGTGTGGTGGCCAGAGGTGCACACTGGGTGCTTCTCTCTACTGCTCTCCATCGTATTTTTCGAGACAGGGTCTCTCACAGAACCGACGAGCTCACTCATTCAGCGAGACTAGCTACCCAGCAAGCTCCAGGGATCCACTTTCCCATGGCTGGATCACACCACACCTGGGAATTGTGCATAGGACTTGGAGATCCAAGCTCCTCACATTTTCATGGCAACCACTTTACCACTGAGCATCTCCCCAGCCCCACTGAACGAAGAGGAGCAATTCCAGTGTGACTCCAGAACACAGTTTCCTGCTGACGAAGCATAGCAGCTTTCCTTTTAAAACTGTCCATTTTGCTGCCACAAAACCATCAAGGATCTCCAAAGTGCACTACGATGCTCCGGCAAGAACAGCAGGGCACGGCCATTCACCGACCATAGCTGGTTCATAACAAGGGTTCGCTGATCTGCTGCTTTTACGAACCAAGAGGGCCCTTCATTCGGTTTATCCCCAAGTGCCC
The DNA here is from genome assembly GCF_020740685.1 of Jaculus jaculus. Classification (NCBI taxonomy): domain Eukaryota; kingdom Metazoa; phylum Chordata; class Mammalia; order Rodentia; family Dipodidae; genus Jaculus; species Jaculus jaculus. The sequence continues at coordinate 11,147,485 of NC_059106.1, read as the reverse complement.
CTTGTACTCATTTCCTAAATGAACCCTTGTTTTGCCTGAATCAGACTTTCTTGGACTTACAATGTAATCTGAATATCAATAATAAGGCATCTGTCGCTATCCCCTGCTCTTTCCCCGAAGCTGCAATGTTTTCTAATTAAAGGAGAGGGAGGGAGGAGCACAGATTAAACAGGCAAATGCTCCTAGAGGAAATAAGATATGGACTAATTTTTGACATGTAATTCAGACCTAGGACACTGCGATTATAGTAAACTTTATCTACAAGGGGAAACTCCACCCGGGAAAAGCAAGCTCATTCTTTTCCTCAGAACACTGCTCTTATCCCTGTCCAGCTCCCAAGCCCCACATATCAAAACACATATCCCAACATGACCCACTTGAGAACTTTCTGTAGCTTGGTGGAAAATACTCAGTTCAGGGCTGGAGTGACGGCTTAGCCGCTGAGCGCTTGCCTGTGAAGCCTAAGGACCCCGGTTCAAGGCTCGATTCCCCAGGTCCCACGTTAGCCAGATGCACAAGGGGGCGCGTGCCTCAGCAATTCGTTTGCAATGGCTGGAGGCCCTGGCGCGCCCAATTCTCTTTCTATCTGTGTTTCACTTTCTCTCTGTGTCTGAAATTTAAAACAAACAAACAAAAAAACTGGGCAGCAAAAAAGCAGACATTCTTTGGAAAGTGAAGAGACAGGTTTGTCTTGTTTGGGGACGAACTTAACAGAGGTTTTAAAATACCACAATGTAAGCTAGAAGTCTCCTGTTTGTGGCAGGATGAACTTACATCAGTTCAGTAATTCACCCAGACTTTTGAATAACTGCTTTCCATGATGTGCCTGGATAGTGCGTGATTACGCATTATCAGACAATTGCTAAAATAATTCACTGGCCATCGCCCAAAGGGGATTATGAAGGAGCAGCGTGGGAGGTGGAGAGTCCTGGATGAAGGAGGGGCTGGAGTCATGCAGGTGATGTGATGCTGAGTCAGCTGTAAAGGCTGGGGGTGGGGGGAATCACAACCCATTCCTGGCAAGAGACTCAAAAAGACCCAGATTCCAGGGCGTCCCCTGGGACCCTGTGACCTTGTGTGTGCCAAAGCGCACTGTTTCAAAGGCTGATTTCATGCAGAAAGAAGGAAATGTGCTGAGGGCCCTTTGAAATTCTCCCCTGTGTCCACACAACTCTTAGTACCTCGCCCCGGGGCCTGGGTGCAGGATCGGCTGGGAAAACCCGACCTTTCTTTGATCTAGCCAAAAGCCAGGCGGCCTGGGTGTGCAGTCCTGCGCCGGGGACACTGCCGCCGGCGCCCCACGGTCTTGCCCAAGGAGGCGCTGCAGGCGCTGCGAAGTTGCCAACACTTGAACTTGGAGTAACCGCTGGGGAATCGGGGTGCCTCACTGTGGAGCGCCTCGGGCCACCCGAGGGTCGCCTCTGTCTCCCACCCTTGTCTCCCACCCTTCCTCCTGCTCTACGAACCCCCGTGGGACCTGTCAGTTCAGGGGTCACTGGCGAAGAGCGGAGCCCAAAGGGAGCCGAACTATGTGCAGGAAGGACGGCCCGGCCCGAAGGTGACCCGGCCAGGGGTCAGCACTGGCCGCAGGCCCGGGTCCTCTAGGACGGGGTGAGTTGGCAGGCGAGCGCCGGAGGCCGCCGACGCACCTGCCCACCCGCCCGCGCGGGCTGCCCCAGGGTGCGGCGCCCCGGGACGAGCGCGGGGGGTCCGGCGGCGGGGCCCGGGCGGGGGGCGGCCCTACCTGTGGTGGAGAGCACCGTGCTGGCGAAGAAGAGCGCGGAGGTGAAGTCCCAGTTCCAGTTGCCCGAGGCGTTGCTGAGCACCGACACGCCGTAGTTGCTGGCCTCCAGCACGCGGCCGAGGAAGCGCTCGAGCTGCGGCTCCGACAGGCACTCGTGCTCGTCCAGGAAGCGGCGCTTGAGCTTGCGCAGCTCCTGGCGCAGCAGGTCCTCGCAGGGCAGCTCCACGGACGAGAAGACCACGGCGCCGAACACCAGGTAGAGCAGGTAGCCGAGCACCAGCAGGCCGAAGCACCAGGCCGAGCGGTGCCGCTCCACCAGGCGCACGCACGAGCTGCCCGCCAGGGACTGCAGCATCTTCCCGGCCGCCCCGCGCGCCCCGGCCCCGGCCCCGGCCCCGGCCCGGCCCGCGCCGCCCGCCGAGCGCCCGCCCCCGCCGCCGCCGCCGATTGGCCGGCGACGCCCCGGCTCCCCCGTTTCCTGGTTCCCAGCGCTCGAGAAAAGGCCCAGATGATGTGGCGGTGACGTGGTCGCCGGCTCAGGTAACCGCCGGGCCGGGCGGACTCCGCGTGCCAAGCTGGCCCCCGGCGGGCGCGGAGTGGGCAGAGCCGTCCTCCTGCCCCGGGTCCCGGCCTGGGCCTTGCAGCGCTCGCCCGGGAGCAGAGGATGCGCGGGGGGGGGGGGGGGGGGGGGGGGGGGGGGAGGAAGGGGCAGGGCTGCCAGGTCCTCCTCCCCCTGCCCGCGGTCACCCTCCTGAGAGGCCCTGGTCACTGTCCTCACCCCAACCTCACCTTGAAGAGCAACGTGGCATCCTCCTCGCATCCCCCCGGACCTGCCACTAGAGGATGCGCTGGTGGAGGCCGGGTTTCCGTCCCTCTTCTGACATCTGTTTCTTGAACACATGACCTTAGGCTGTGTGGTTCACCACGTCCCACTTACAAGTACTTCATTGTCAGGGGCACCTGGACACCTTATTTGTGGGTAAGATGATTAAAAAAAAATTATGGGCTGGGGAAATGGCTCCATAATGACAGGAGCTTGCTTACAAAGCCTTCCAGCTTGGGTTCAATTCCCCAGTAAAGCCACATTCTTCTGCAGTTGTCTGTAGAGGCAAGAGGCCCGATTGGAGAATCACAACACATATGACCTGACTCAGTGATGTGTGCCCAGAAGTACAACCTGTCAGATACGGAAGACCCACCACAGCATATCATGTCCACACACGAATGCGTGTACACGTGATACAGGCAAATGTAGAACCGTAGACAACCAGGTCCTTTCTGAAGGCTCCAACAATTGGGGAATGGCTGAGGAATGGTCCCAGTTCCCTAGGGTGTGGGTTACATACAACCTTTGGAGATGAGTCCAAGGCTATGTAGGCATAAGCAAGGCAGGAGAGAATCGTAAGCATTTACAAATATTTGTGTTCAAAATACAATGATTTCTAAGAGTTTGTATCTAGAAATACAAAGATTTGCATTTTCTGCAATTGTATCTACAACATAGGTTGACTGCATGGAAATAAAACTGCTCCTAGCAGTTGTTGTGGGATAGTATAGAAATGAGTTAATATTTTAATTTATTTGCAAGCAGAAAGCAAGCAAGAGAGAGAAAGAGAGAGAGAGAGAGATCGAACCCAGGCCACCAGACTTTGCAAGCAAGCGCCTTTAACCACTATGCTCACCTTCCCAGCCCATGACTTTCATTTCTTGCATTTTAAAATCTTTTTCACTTTTTTTTCTAAACCACTGACTTTTGTTTTTGAGGCAAGCCCAACAGACTGCTTTTTTTTTTTTTTTTTTAATGCAAGAGTGAGGGGAAAGAGAGAGGGAGAGAGAATTGGTACACCAAGGCCTCCAGCCACTGCTATTGAATTCCAGACTTGTGCACCCCCTTGTGTGCGTGCATGACATTGCATGCTTGCGTCAGGCGAACATGAGTCCTTGGGCATCCTAGGCAAGCACCCTAACCACTAAGCTATCTCTCCAGCCCATCACTGACATTTTTGCAATGAAGAAAAGCACTAAGCTGAATTGTTCAAGTACTTAGAACGCTGCTTCATAGAACATCTGCCTACATAACAGAAGTTCTTTCAAAGACATATTTTGTATTTGGAGTCCCCTTCTCTGCTCACTCCTTCTACAACGGCTCCGTCTACTTCCCACACTGTCTTCTGAGGTGCTCATAACAAGCCACGTTCATTTATTTGCCCTGCCAAGGCTGACTTTGTTCCAGAGACTACCTCTTCCTGCAAGACACCTGGAGTCCTCCTGCCTTCATGGCGCCGCCCTCCGCCTTGATCATGTTTCCTGTTGGTCTGCCACGCCACCCGCAGCTCCTTTGCAGTGTAGATTCCGTCCCTCGAGGCCTGGGTTGCATGAGGACCTCATCCGCAGGATATGATTTCTTCCTTTTCCCCAACTGCGCAACACCGTGCTCCCCGTGCTGCTGGTGAAACTGCCCATCCCGGTGTCTCTATCATCACACACGAATGCACATGTAAGAGACAACCGCTTTTAAGCACGGTGGCAGAAGGTGGCTCACTGGGTCAGGTGGTGCGACACAAGCACGAGGACCTGAGTTAGGACCCCCGGCAACCACGTCAAAGCCAAGAATGGCAGCACAAGCTTGGAGTCCCAACACCGGGGAGGCGGAGGTAGGAAGAAGGGAGACTGCACATCCAGGTGTGGCTGTATCATCATACACATGTGTCTCCGGGACCACATGAATTTCCCAGATAAACTCTGCCTGAGTCTTGGTATATAACCAGATGGCTGTCACTTTTAGCGACTGAGTTTTGTTTGGTTATGGGTAGACAGCTAGGGACAGGCTGCATCTGGGCTGGACTGGACTCAAAAAGTCATTAGAACATTTCTTAGATGATTTCATTATTCTCTTTGGTTAACCATTTTCACCACTGTGATAAGTTATCAAGAGAAACAACTTAAGAGGGGAAAATCCTCAGTTATTTCAAGATGATATGGAGTGCAGAAGACACCCTCAGATGTCATTCCCAGGACCACTGTCCACCTCCTTTGAAACAGGGACTCTCACTGGCCTGGAGCTCGCCAAGGTGCCCAGAGTAAGTAGCTGGCCAGCAAGCCCCAGGAGCCTGCCTGTCTCTGCCTCCCGGGTGCGGGGATTACAGGCGTGTGCCACCACGTTCAGTTTCTGCAGACTGAGCAGTGCTTGGCCAGTGGACAGGGAGAGAACCTCCACATGCACGCACACACGCATGCATGACAGCAACATGTGTACCTGCACACGTGAGCACACGCATGCACATATGCACTCATTTCACCACAGTAAAGCAAGCACTGGGCTTTGTGAAGTGCACTGGAAGTCTGAGCTGTACATGTGCCGTGAGCTTCATTTCAGAACATGCCCTTTTCTTTCATGTAAGTTTGTTTTCCTCTGCGTTTTCCTCTCACGGTCTCCCCCCTCTATTATTGTTTTGTTTGGGTGCTTTGAAATATACAAATAATGTTCATAGAAGTAATTAATTAGACAAACTCATCAGATTAATTCCATGACCGTAACTGTGTATCCAGGCCAGGCATTATTATCCAGTTTTTACAGATGAGTGACCTAAAAACTTGGGAATTCCTCTGTCAAGGTCATTCTGGGTGAGCACGCACAGCCAGCCTGTCTTTTGAATTGCAAAGTCACAGGGCACACTAACAAGAATGCTGGAAGCATGCTTACCAAACAATTACGATGCGCTTGGCAGCGTGTTCACAAAAATGAAAACTCAGGGCTGGGTAATAACAGCTCCCTGTCACTGTTACTTTGACATCTCTCAAGGACTTTCCCTTCACTGAGAAATACAGTTGTTCTTTCCTGAACATGTTCTTTCCACATGAACATAGATGAAAGTTAAAGGCAATCAATAATGAGACCGTTCAAACGTGGTGGCTGCATTTGAGACCAAGAGCCAACACATTCAGTGTCTGCCTAAGACAACAGCAGAGATACTGCGACAAGAAATCAGGATTGATGTGCCCCAAGACATACTTGTACAATCACTGTTCTAACAGATTAACTGCCCTTCATCCAGATGTTCAAACGGGACACCTCCTGAAGGAGCAGCTCTCACAGTGAACCTGGCACCTTTTACCAAAAGAGAAGCCACCTGGGATAGTTTTAAACCTTCTCCAGTTGCATTTGGAATAGCCCAGTGCACAGCCTCCCATTGCTTTAAGCAAATATAGGGTTAGAGACATAGCAGATGAATCATTATAGACCTGTAAAATCTTCAGTGCATGGACCATCTAGCATCTTAACATTTTACAAATGCTTGGAGGAATCAAACAAAAGTGCTATTTTCATAAGTAAAACGATAGTCAAATGCCAGTTATTTTATGTGGTTCAAAGTAGTATTTGTCTAAACTGTACAACAGATAAAACCTGCTCAGTGAGATACGCCTCTGTGAAGCTTCGAACACGGCTGGGAAGATGGCTCAGGCAGAAGCATGATCACCCTCAGGGTGACTTGTGATCCCAGCGCTGGGGAGGTGGCTCAATGGCCAGCCAGTTTAGCCTATTTGGCAAATACCAGCCAATGAGGAACCCTGTTTCAAAAAAGGTGAACAGTTCATGAGGTGGTCCTCTAACTGGCACATGTATGCACATGCACACCTGCACACATACGCTTCCACACACAAAAGTGTGCATGCACACACACAAGAAAAAAAGCCCTGTTTTTCTTTCCATATGAGCCGGTACTTAGGAGAACGACTGGAAGCTGTCACACAGAGAGAATTGGAAGAGGGAAAGGACGGCTCAAAAAGCCTGAAAAGTGGGCTGGAGAGATGGCTTAGCAGTTAAGTGATTGCCTGTGAAGCCTAAGGACCCCAGTTCGAGGATCGATTCCCCAGGACCCACATTAGCCAGATGCACAAGGGGCGCACGCGTCTGGAGTTCGTTTGCAGTGGCTGGAAGCCCTGGTGCGCCCATTCTCTCTCTCTCTCTCTCTCTCTCTCTCTGTTGCTATCAAATAAATAAATTTGTTTTTGAATTTTTTAATTTTTATTTATTTATTTGAGAGCGACAGACACAGAGAGAAAGACAGATAGAGGGAGAGAGAGAGAATGGGCGCGCCAGGGCTTCCAGCCTCTGCAAACGAACTCCAGATGCATGCGCCCCCTTGTGCATCTGGCTAACGTGGGACCTGGGGAACCGAGCCTCGAACCGGGGTCCTTAGGCTTCACAGGCAAGCGCTTAACCGCTAAGCCATCTCTCCAGCCCAGATTTTTTTAAAGCCTGAAAAATGCCTAAGTCACTGCTCAAGAAATTCTTCACCCGGCTACAGTGAGCTAATATATTATTACTCTATATTTCAGTGGTAAATGAGCATGGACGATTCCTAGATTTAAAGAACAAACACATAGAATGTTGCACCCCACTATACTGTGCCTGGCTTGAGAAAGTTCTTTTGCACAATTTGAAAAGCTGAGAGCATACTGGTGGTACATACATTCTGCCCCAGAAGACTAAAGAGGTATTGTCATGAAAACCTTGACAGTGAGGTCACAAGTGTAAGTGTGTACAGTCCCGCATCCCAGGTTCTCACCCCACCAGCAGCTCTTGTCCTGTCTTGGCATACCCGGATCCCAACCTCACTTTTCCCTGGCCCACCATCAACCTGGTCACTGCTCCTGCTGTCTGTGTGCCCGGCCAGAGCTGGGGGACTTTTCTTCCATAACCCAGCAGCTGCACCCTGAAGCCTTATTCTCTATCCCCATCAACCTGAAAAGTTGCCTACAGACCCCCAGGCTTTAGGTATGGGTCGGAGTTATACATGCGGTGAAAGTGCAGCTGTAGGCGGTTGATGGAGCGCTTGCCTGGCATTCACAAGGCCCTCACTTCATCCCTAGCACCGAGTAGAAGAGTGTGCTGGTGTGTGCCCGCGAGCCCTGCTGCCCTCAGCAGGGGAGGCAGGAGGACCAGAAGTTCCAGGTCATGCTCAGCTACACACTGAGTTGGGCGCCAGTGTGTGCTGCATGTGACTGTGAATGAGCAACCAGTGAATCCTGACTCAGGCCCTTCCAGGTCTAGTTCCACCTGAACAAAAGTACTTCAGTCTGGGGCTGGAGACTCCTCGGCTAATGGCTAGGTTTGGCATCACCCAGGCGCGTTTACGTCACCCTCACGGCCCCCTCCCTGGGCCCCCTTTCTGCTGTGTGCACTGTCTTCTCCCAGCTCTAACTTTTCTAAACAGCATCGCTCCTACAAACTTTCCAGTGCTACACTCATGAGGGTCAAGGGTAGTTCCATGTAGCTTTGGACCACGTAAATCTTTCTTAGTGTATTGAAAGGATTTCCAGAACTTCAAGGAGAGACACACTAGAGCAGGCTGGGGACCGACGTGGTCAGCTTATTGCATGCTGGGGTCCTCGGTTCTCTCCACGGGGGCTGACCAGGCTCTTCCTGGACACGTCGCCAGAAACGCCCACTATCTCTGTCTCCACCTGCTCCAGACTTGGAAAGTTCTTCGACCTTATCATGACCTTGCTCCATAGATCACTCCTCTTGTTGTCTCATCATTGGCTTTTCCATCTTTACCCAAATTAAATCTGTATGTCATTGAAGCTTTTCGGTATTCATAAATTCTTTTGTCTTTCCTTCCCTTTATTAGACACAACTAGAAAATCCCCAGCCATACGCCAGCTGTCTTGACCTTCTTATGACTACAGCTTGGGGTTACCAGAGAAAGCTCAGCGTACACTACTACTTCAGTAAATAGAACGCTTGTCTAGTTCGCCGAGTCATTTCCTAGCCCTGCCTCCAAAACTCTACTCTCCTTCCTCAGTCATTCAGTCATGTCTCCCCAGTAACTATCATTAATTGGATTTATTTATTATTCAATTATTTTATATATTTCAGCTATTGTAAACATTTTTAAGTTTTATTTATAAATGGGAGAGACAGTGAGAGATTAAGAATAGGTGCTCTGGAGCCTCTCACCACTGCAAAAGAACTTCAGCAGGGGGGGCTCCTTTGGGTACCTTGCTTTATGTGGGTACTGGGAAGTCAAATCTGGGCCATCAGGCTTTGCAAGAAAGTACCTTTCATCATTGAGCCAAGCCCAGTTGAAGGCATTTTTAACTTACTTACTTATTATTATTTTATTTATTTAGTTTGGTTTTTTGAGATAGGGTCTCTCTCTAACCTAGGCTGTTTGGAATTCACTATATAGTCTCAGGCTGGCTTTCAACACATAGCGATCCTCCTACCTCAGCCTGGGATTAAATGTATGTGCCACCGCGCTCGGCTATTTGTTATTTATTTGAACATTTGGGGTGGCGCTAGGGCCTCTTGACACTGCAAACAAACACCAGATAGTTATGCCACTGTTTTCATCCAGCATATGTGGGTGGCTTGGGAATTGAACTCCAGCTACCAAGCTTTGCCTTTCATGATTGGGCCATTTTCCCAGATCTCTGCAGACATTCCTAAAAAGCGCAACTAGCTTGCATAACCCACTCTAAAAATAAAAACACTCCCATCACCTCACAGCCCACTGTGGCTTCTTCCCTACCCCTCCCTCAGAAGTAAGCCCCTGGCCGGGCTTCGTGGTCCTCATGCATGCGTTTTGTTAACCATTCTACTATCTTTCTCACTCCAGTCTCAGCTCCTAAATGTAACACTCCTGTTCAGATAGTCTCATCCTGCCTCCACGCTCTCCACACCGTCTGTGGCACTGCTGCCTGGCTCCACACTGCAACGGACAGCCAGGCTGTGAGCGTCACCCAGGAACTTAGCTTTCCCTCCTGTCACGCACTCCTTGGCATGAGCATGCCTTGTTGCCCGTGACCCCAGAACGTGCAATCCCAGCCCAGATTTCTCTCCTAACTTCCTTCCTTCATAACTGGCTAGTTGACTTTTCTACCTGGACATGTGAAGTTTATCATCCCCAATGCAGGTGGAGGGAAGTGAAGGGGAAGTCGGTTTCCTAGATGTCCTTAGCAGTTGTCAGCCCTGAGGGCATGGCAGGAGAGATAAGGACAAGGCTCCCAGGAACTTGTCTCTCACACACAGTTCAAGAAATACCATCCAGGGCTGGAGAGATGGCTTAGTGGTTAAGCGCTTGCCTGTGAAGCCTAAGGACCCTGGTTTGAGGCTCGATTCCCCAGGACCCACGTTAGCCAGATGACTAGAGGGCACATGTGTCTGGAGTTCATTTGCTATGGCTGGAGGCCCTGGCGCGCCCATTTTTTTTCTCTCTCTCTCTATTTGTCTGCCTGTTTCTCTGTCTGTTGTTCTCAAATACAAATAAATTTAAATTTTTTTTTTAAAGTTAAAAAAAAAGAAATACCATCCAAAGTACACTCACATATATGTGTTGTGATTATTGCGGCAAAATGTTCATTTTGGTAACAAACTGACACGCGCTCAAGTTTTGCATTGTAAACTGGTGTCTCGTTGATGCCACTGTGATTATTCCTGTAGTAGTCCCCTGTCTTTCCTTCCCTACCCTGTCACCTCCCTCCCTCCTTCCCTTCCTTCTTCTTTCCTTCATTCCTTCCTCCCTTAGTTCTTTTCTTCCTTATTTTCTTCCTTCTTTTCCTCTTTCCTTCATTGACTTGCACATGTCAGTGCAGTGTGGACGGAGCGGATGATAAGCACATCTGGGGGTAAAATGCTCGAAATCAGATAAAGTCACCACTCCTCCAGCCGTCTGCACTCACCCACCCCTCGGACCCCTTCAGGGACTCAGTATCAGTTAGTTCGTATCTGCTCTCGTGTTTCCCGCCACTCTCTCCCCCTTCAGAGGCTCAGGTTTTACATGGTCTAGGCTTTTTCCCTATGGTTAATTGCATTTCCGAGCTCCGGTGTCCTTATGTAAACTTCGCATTTGCTTGCATGTCTCGCGGTACATTCTGTAGCTCACACTTTGTTACAGAGCGATCCTGTCAGGGACCAGCACACCTATGTCATTCTTCTTCACTGGTGCTGTGTCCCATCACACAGCTGTGACTGTCCCTCTGGTGAACATTTAAAATTGTCTATTTAGGTTTTTGAATTCTTTGTAGATTCTAGAAGTTAGGCCTCTGTCAGTTGTATAGCTGGCAAAAATTTTCTCCCATTCTGTGGGTAATCAGTTTTTTTTTTTCTTTTTATTTCTATTGACAACTTCCCTGATTATAAACAATAACCCATGGTAACTCCTCCTGTCACTCCCCCACCCCACTTCCCTTTTGAAACTCCACTCTACATCATATTCCCTCCCCCTCTCAATCAGTCTCTTTTCTTTTAATGTCATGATCTTTTCCTCCTCTTATGATGGTCTTGTGTAGGTAGTGTCAGGCATTGTGAGGTCATGGATATCCAGGCTATTTTGTGTCTGGGGGAGCACGTTGTAAGGAGTCCTACCCTTCCTTTGGCTCTTACATTCTTTCCGCCACCTCTTCCACAGTATACCCTGAGCCATGGAAGGTGTGATAGAGATATTCCAGTGCTGAGCACTCCTCTGTCATTTCTTCTCAGCATGGTGCCTTCTGAGTCATCCTAAGGTCAGTGTCATCTGAAAAGAGAAGGTTCTCTAACCAAAAGTGAGAGTAGCATTAATATATAGGTATGAACATTAAGAGAAGTGCTTACTGAGCAGTTTGATGTGCATAGTATATACATTTAGTCAGACAGCAGCAGATGTTACACCTCTAGGACTCATGACTACCCTGTTGTAGGTTTTCAGTATCAGGGATGTATTACCTCCCATGGAGTGGACCTCCAGTCAAATTAGAGGGCAGTTGGTTTCCCCCATAACAGATGTGCCACTATTGTACCTATTGGCTCATTTGGCCTAACTGGCCAAATATAATGCTTGCAGTGTCCATTGTTGAGTATCTTCACTAGTGATTTCTCTCTCGCCCATTGAACTGCATACAGTGTGGCTTCTTCCAGCTTTCTGTTGGCTGGTCTACATGGAGGAGGTTTTCAGCTCAGCATCAGCAGGATTTCTCAGTGACCTTAACAGTCTGAGTATGTGGAGTCTTCAGCAGTAGGGTCTTAGCATCTATTCCTGGTGGGAAACCAAGGGCCTTGGCAATGCCCTGTAATGTTTTGGGGGCATCTGGGACCTCCCTGGCCAACAACTCACTGGAAGGTATCCCATCCCTGGCACTGAAAATTTTCTAGTAACAATATATGGCTCCAGTGTGTTCCATTGTCCAAAAAAGAAGGTTTTCATATGAGTTATTTCCATCCTCTTAGATTTTTATTAGCCCTCCATCTACTTTTCCTTTACTCAACCTCTTCACCTGACCTCACTCAGACCTTTCACCCCCATTAATATGTTCTTCTACTTACACATATACAACACTATCCCACTAGGCCCCCATCCTCCCTTTCTATTCCCTTTATATTTCCTTTCCAAGGTATTTTATTTTTTGGTTATTGATATTGAAAATAGGACAATATCCCTTATTTCTTTCTCTGAATCTTTGTTTTTTGCATATAGAAAGGCTACTGATTTTTGTACGTTGATTTTATATCCTGCCACTTTACTTTACTTTTACTTTTTTTTTTTTTTTAATTAATCACCCTTAAGAGTTTTGAGATGGAAGTTCTCAGGTCTCTTATGTATAGAATCATGTCTATACAAATAGGGCTAACTTAACTTCTTCCTTTCCAATTTATATCCTTTTTATTTCTTTCTCCTGTCTTATTGCTTGGGCTAGGACTTCCCATACTATGTTGAAGAGCAAAGGTGAGAGTGGACACCCCTGTCTTGTTTCTGATCTCAGTGGGAATTCCTCCAGTCTCTCTCCATTAAGTATTATTTGGGCTTTAGAAGCTTTATATAGAGCCTTTATTATGTTAAGATATAAACCATCCATGCATATTCTCTCCAATGTTTTGATCATGAAGTGATGTTTTATTTTTGTCAAAGGCCTTTTCTGCATCTATTGAAATGACCATGTGGTTTTTGTGTTTAAGCTTATTTATGTGGTGTATCACACTGACAGATTTCCATATGTTGAACCACCCCTGCATTCTTTGGATGAATCCCACTCGACCAAGGTGGATGATGCTTTTGAGGTGCTGTTGGATTTGGTTTGCAAGGATTTTGTTTAGGATCTTTGAGCCTTAGTTCATCAGGGAAATAGGCCTATACTTTTCTTTACTTGTGGCATCTCTGCCTGGTTTTGGTATTAGGGTGATACTAGCTTCATAGAAGGAGTTGGGGAGCTTTCCCTGTTCTCCAATGATATGGAACAGTTTGAGAAAGATTGGTTTTAGTTCTTCCATGAAGGTTTGATAGAATTCAGCTGAGAAGTCATCTGGTCCTCAATTCTTCTTTTTGGGGAGGTTTTTGATTACCTTTTCAATCTCAATGGGTGTAATTGGTTTGTTTAGGAGTTTAATCTGCTCTGAGTTTAGCTTTGGTAGGTGGTATATGTCCAGGAATTCATCCATTCCCTCCATATTACCCAGTTTTGTGGAGTAGAGGTTTTTGAAATAAGTCCTGATGATTCTCTGAAATTCACTTATATCTGTTGTAATCTTTCCTTTTTCATTTCTGATTTTGTTAATTTGAAGCATCTCTCAAAAACCTAAACAATAAAAAAATCAAACAACCCACTCACAAAATGAGGCAGAGAACTGAACAAGGAGTTCTCAGAGGAAAGGGAAAACACACACTTAATAAAATGTTAATCATCAGAGAAATGCAAATTAAGACAACTATGAGATTCCACCCTACCCCAGTAAGGATAACAAACATTAAAAAATCAAATGAAAACACATGCTGGTGAGGATGTGGAGAAATAGGAACCCTCATTCACTGTTGGTGGGAATGTAAGATGGTACAACCACATTGGAAAGCAATATGGAAACTCCTAAAAAAGCTGACTATAGAGTTACAAATAGACCCAGTTATTCATTTACTGAACATTTACCCTAAAACCTCCATTCCTCAGTTCAGAGATATTTGCTCAACCATGTTTATGACTTCTTAATTTATAATAGCTAAGAGCTGGAATCAACCAAAATGCCCATCATTAGATGAATGGATAACCAAGATGTAGTATATCTACAGGATGGAATTCTATACAGCAGTAAGGAAAAATGACACAATGAAATTTGAAGAAAAATGGTCAAACTTGGACCAGATCATTGTCAGTGAACTCACCCAATCACAGAAAGATAATCATAGCATGGCCTCACTCATCTGTGGCCCAAACTTGAATCTGCCTGAGATGCTGATGTACCTAATAAGCATCTCGAGGACCAGACAACAGAGAGGGTGGGGCAGGGGGGACGGTAAGGGCGGGGAGAGGACACAAAACTGGACCCAAATGGCAATGGTAACATAAAATTCTATATCCTAAAAGACAGACCTTCATTAAGTCCTTAGAGGGAACACCTGAATCACAGGGCCCTGGAGAGGGTATAATGAAAACTAACCTTAATCTCCTCCTGTGTCTCTCTCTTTCTCACTCACTCGCTCCCTCCTTCTTCTCTCTCTTCTATCTTTCTCTTTTATATTGCCTATCTTTTTTCTTCCTTCTTTTCCTTGGCACTGTTCTATAACTCCCAGTACCAGCATGCGGTTAAGATCTGTAATAAGCTGTTGATCAGAGAGACCTACAACGTTCCCCAAAAGAAGACAGATTTCTGTCAGAGTACTGGCTGACCCACCAAAGGTTAGTGGTAAGACCATACTGCCAAAGATACCATATGCTATTGGTACAGAACATGGACAGACCTGGCAGGAATCTGGAAGAGAGCCAGTCCCCAGACAGTTAGCTCATCTAGTGCCAAATGGTGCAACATGAGTGACTGGGGGAAAATAACCAACATCTTTCCAAGCAACTCGTGGTCTAAGTTACTCAGCAGCAAACAACCTGATGTGAGGCTCACACAAGTACAATAGTGATGCACAGCCATGGTGGGTAACCAACTGCTGTTGATTTGGCTAACAGATCCACTCAGTAGAATGGAACCCATAGCTGGTTCTGGGAAATAAGTCAGACTCATATCTAAAAAATGATCCTGTTCTCCATTATCAAGCTTCCACCAGTTGTGGGATACAAGAGGGCCTAAAACTATTAAATTATCTCTGAAATAATAATGGTTATCCCATTTTTCTGGTGCTGACTTCACTGTCCTTTGGAGAATTTGCTTCTCTTTTTCAGACAGATGCAGAACCTGAGGAGAGAATCAGCCCATCGCACCGTACCAGGGCCCCAGCTGAAACTATAGAGTAATTGGGGACATGAGCAAGAGTGCTGCTTTCTTGGTGAACCTGGTACCAGCACAAGGGTGAAGGAGACAGACACAGAGAACACTCAACTCCTACCAAACCAGAGATCCAGAGACACATAGGCTCCCAAGACCTCATCACTGAAGTAAGTAGACCTAAAATGAACCCATCATGGCCCAGGGAAATTTGTGGAAGAGGGGGCGGAAAGAATGTCAGGGCCACAAGTCAGGAATTATGCACAGAGACATTGCCTCTTACCCATAATGATGGCTAACCCCACAATGCATGACCCAACCCACATTCCCCAATGAGGAGGGTCCCTGCGGAGGCAGAAGGACAAGGAGGGGGCTAATAAAGGTACCAATATGGTTGTATACATACTGTATACATAACTAATAATAATTGTCTATTTAGTGCTGTCCATGGTACAGGCTGTTTTCAAGGGAGAATGTTCTCTAAGGAAATGGTATTGATTCAATTATGCTAAAGAATGATGTGGCCATTATACTTGATGAATATTACAGAAATTCCTTCTCTGTAGAGTGGACCCAACTTGGACTCCCATGGGCACTATAACATCACCAGCTATGTCATAAGGTCATTTAGAAGCCACCTTGTGAGGGATTAATGCTGATCTGAAAGGAGTGGGTTTGGGCTCTCAAGACTGGATTGGTTACAATGACCCATGAGAGTAGGATGTTGTAAAGAGATTTGGTATTCTTGGCTCATTCACTTGTTTTCCTTCTTACACATGACTTTTCTCTCTTGTAACTCTCTCTAGAACCTAACTACATAGCTTTTACTCATTATCCTGTACCTAGTCTAAGGTATTTTGTTATAGCAACACATAGAATAAGACAGAAGCCCAACATTTTACTTGCAATTACAAATGAAAGTGAATGAATGTCAAGAGTCAGTTATGTTGTACTTCTAGGGATTGAACTAAAGCCTTGCACATGTAAGTAAGATCTCCACCACTGCACTGTATGTACTGCAAGCCCAAGAATCAACTTTTTTATATTTTAAATTTGTAATTTTAGTACATACATGATATATTTTGACCATAATCCCTTCCTATTACTTTTTGTACCCCTCCTATCCCTTTCCACTGAAACCCTTCTTCCTTACTACTAGTCTATCTTCTATTTTGATGGCATTTTCATTTTTTGCCCTTTTTCGGCATCCATGACATCACGTTGATGGGCCCAATATTGTGCAAACCAAGAATCAAAGTTTTAAAGGCATCAGAAGTAAAAGTATGAGAGGAACTAATACTATGTGAGAGAAGGGCTTGTCCTGGGGCACCTGATAGTCACCAGCTGCTTTCTTCCCTGGACACATTATTTTTCTGGGCATAGTGATGGTCAGATGTAGGAAAGGGCAAGAAAATCCTTCATGGTGCCCTAAAGGGCATATGGCAGGATGGATACCAGAAGAGGCCAAAAGGCTGCTAATTTTCCCACACTGTGATTCCTGAAAGGAGAGCAGGTGAGGGGAATGCCTGTTCCCTGTTGGTATTCAGAAACATACTCCCATTAACATGGCAAAAAGTCCAGCCCCCACCCTATCTTATTAAGACATTTGGCCACTTTTGACATTGCCTGGGGACATAGATGAGAAGTCAAGTTGAAGCCTCTGAAAGGAGGGACTCTAAGGAAATATCACCATTCTAGGTGTGGGCCAGGATCAGGACACACCCGCTGCAGTTCCCAGGATCTTGGGAACAAGGAATTGGATGTTTGGATAGTGGTGGTGACAGAGATTAGAAACAAGGTAGTTCACAGGTAGTCATTTAGGGATACAGGCCCCAGAGAACATGGATACTGACCTGCACTATAAAGTAAAAGTGGATTTCAGATGATGCTGTCCCGGGACCCTCTATGGCCCACTTCAGCCCGAAGAAGCTAGATTGAGTAACGTCGATCTCCTAAAGAATTTTAGAGTCTTAACTCTTAAGAGGGGAGTGTTGTGGGTGGGCAGACATTTAGCTTCAAGGTCACTAAAGACAGGACCCATGTCCTGTTTCCCTAGTAACATGAGGAAGGGAAGAGACACTTCCTCATGATCAGAGAAATAAAGTCCTGGGAGCTTGTCAATCACTCATGTGGAGAAGAAACCACCACTCATTACCTACAGACAGTCGGTAGAAGTGGAAGGAATATTTACCTCCATAATGAGATGTGGAAGGAATACTTACCTCCTTAATGAGAAGCGGAAGAAATACTTACCTCCTTAATGAGAAGTGGAAGGAATACTTACCTCCTTAATGAGATGCGGAAGAAATACTTACCTCCTTAATGAGATGCCGGAGGAATACTTACCTCCTTAATGAGATGTGGTAGGAATACTTACCTCCTTAATGAGAAGCGGAAGGAATACTTACCTCCTTAATGAGAAGTGGAAGGAATACTTACCTCCTTAATGAGAAGTGGATGGAATACTTACCTCTTTAATAAGATGCAGGAGGAATACTTACCTCCTTAATGAGATGCAGGAGGAATACTTACCTCCTTAATGAGATGCGGAAGGAATACTTACCTCCTTAATGAGATGCCGGAGGAATACTTACCTCCTTAATGAGATGCGGTAGGAATACTTACCTCCTTAATGAGAAGCGGAAGGAATACTTACCTCCTTAATGAGAAGTGGAAGGAATACTTACCTCCTTAATGAGAAGTGGATGGAATACTTACCTCTTTAATAAGATGCAGGAGGAATACTTACCTCCTTAGTGAGATGCAGGAGAAATACTTACCTCCTTAATGAGATGCGGAAGGAATACTTACCTCCTTAATGAGATGCGGAAGGAATACTTAACTCCTCAATGAGATGAGGGAGGAAAACTTACTTCCTTAATGAGATGAGGGAGGAAAACTTACCTCCTTAATGAGATGTGGAAGGAATACTTACCTCCTTAATGAGAAGTGGAAGGAATACTTACCTCTTTAATAAGATGCGGGAGGAATACTTACCTCCTTAACGAGATGCGGGAGGAATACTTACCTCCTTAACGAGATGAGGGAGGAATACTTACCTCCTTAACGAGATGATGTAATTGAGCCCATAGAAGCCGCTTCCTCAGCACAGTTGTTCAAAGAATCTCACTGCTGAGCCTAGCTACTTTTCTGAGTTCTAACTCAAATGGTGTAAATTTTTCTTTTTCCTCTCTCTCCTTTGGATGTGGGTGGGGACCCTAAGCATGCTGACCTTGACACATTGGGGCTTTTCCACTTTCGTATCCACAGCTCCAATCCCCTGATATAACCCCCCTCACTCTTTCTTAAAGGAACTGCCCCACTCTCTGCAGTGTTTTTGTATATTTTCCATAGTAAAGTTAACTATTGCCTCCCTGTCTGCATTTCTTAAGCCTTCTTTGGCATGTAACACAAACTTGAACTTAAGAGCCTTAGCCACTAGAGTCCAGCCAATCTGGGCCAAGAGGCCCCATCACTTTCCACATGCCCAACACTAGAAGCAGAAAGTTGGTTAACGAAGATGGCACTTCCAAGGCTCAGCAGTCGAAAGCACTTGCTACTTAAGCATGAGGACCTCGCAGGCTGAAGATGGCCACGTTGGACTCTTTAGAAACCACATGAAATTCTGGGCATGGCCATGACATGTGCAACCCTGGTCCACATGTGTCGTGGGGGTGGGAAGAGACTGGGCAATCTCTGGGTCTAGCTGACAGCATCTGTGGGCTGAGGGAGAGATCCTGTCTAAAGGAAAAACATGTGCGTGGTTGCTACTAGAGCATCCAACATTTCCTGCTGGTCTCTGCACACATGCATATGAGGTTTGCACATCTGCACACCCATGTGCATATACCACACATCACACCATATCAGCCCCATACCACACACACACACACACACACACACACACACACACACACACACACACACACACCACTTGCAAGCAAGGAAGTGGATCGGAGTGCTGGAAAACGTTAGAAGCTCAATGGCATGGTCAGGAGAGGAGGGGCCCTTGATGGGTCATTCCCACAGTACTTCCCTGCACCCTTGGTTAGGGTTCCAGTCTTCGTCATTATTTGATTCCTTCTGTGTGGATTGTGATGCTTTGAGAGAGAGAGGAAAGAGAGAGAATGAGAATGAACACACCAAGGCCTTTCAACTACCATGAAAAAACTCCACACACATGCGCCCCCTTGTGCACATGAGCAACATTGCATGCTTGCATCACCTGTGTCTGCCCGTGTGGGACCTGGAGATTCGAACATGTGTTCTTAGTCTTCACAGGCAAGTGTCTTAACCACTAAGCAATCTCTCCAGCCCATCCTGATGCCTCTTTCTACCCTCTGCTCTCCTCCTGTTGCTCCCTGGTGTTTCATTGCCATCCTGGAAGGAACAGTGGAGACCCTGATGTGAACTGAGCCCCGATGATGCTTGAGTTATGGCTGGAATGAGACCATATTCCTAAGCCTGCCAGCCTACATGAGAATTCAGAACAGAGGAGCTCTGACCAGCTCTTGCTGTAAGGCCAGAACTTTAACACAAAACCAGACAAGGACGCCCAACAAAGGAAAGCCGAAGGGCTGGGGGGACGGCTCGGTAGATGAAGCGCTTGCCGCACAGAACCTGTGGGGAGCAGTGGCAGGGGCCGTCGTCCCTCTGACAGACAAGGTGGGAGGCAGAGCCATGAGCTGAGAGCTCGCAGGCCATCCAGCACTGCAGTGACCGGGAAATCCTACCTCCAACGAGATGAAAATGAAAACTGACATCTCAGGTTGTTCTCTGACCTGCACATGGGCACACCCCACACACCTGCACCCCCACAGAAACACACACACACACAAAGAAGAAAAACCATTATGCCACTGTTTCTGAGGAACACAGAGGCAAAGCAACAGAAACTCAAATCCAACAAGAGAAAAACAAGGCTCATTCCTCACTGTCAAGGTGGGTTTGTTCTAGAAATTCCTAACATAAGAGAATCCATGCTATTGATCATATTAACAAATGAAATTTTTCCGTGCAATCATTTTAGTAAGGGAATTTGGGGTGTCTTTGAAAGTGACAGAGCCCTTCTTGGCTCTTGGGTGGGCTTTTAACTTGAAGTCTGGGTGCTGGATGCTCATGATCACAGAAAACTTCCACTGAGTCAGTGGCCTCCAGGTGCTTCTCATGAGTTTGATGAATGAAATCCACACACCATAGAGGGAGAGATCTAGATAGATTTTATTCTAGAGCCTAAAAGAAGGAAGGAAGGCAGCACTCCCACAACAGGAGGGTCCCAGAAATGGGATACTTTTAAGCAAGATTTATTTTAGAAAAGAAAGTGAAACATAATTCTCCTGAGTTGGGAGGGGCCCTGAGTGGATAGTGAGCACGGGGGCTTGGATCAGGGGTTCTGAGGGAGTGAGGCTTTACTGCTGGGGGATGAGCTGGCCATGCCAGGTGTCTAGGTGCAGTAGCCTCTGTCTCATCCTTAAGTGGTTTCTAGAAAATGAAACCTTTAGGGAAAAAGAGATAAGGAAAAAAAGTCCAGACCCTCCTCTTGGCATTTCTGGCCTCCACCAAAGTAGAGGCTGTCACGGACACTTTTAGTGAAAAAGGTGAGGAAAAATCCAGATCCCCTTGACAGGTTCAAGGCTAATTCCTACTTTTAGTCAAGAGAGGAAGAAAAAAACTGTTCAGACCTGGAGGGATGGCTTAGAAGTTAAGCTGCTTGCCGGCAGACCCAAAGGACCAAGGTTCCATTCCCCAGGACCCACATTAGCCAGATGCACAAGGTGGACCACGTGTCAGGAGTTCATTTGCAGTAGCTGGAGGCCCTAGCACACCCATTCTCTCTCTCTCTCTCTCATAAATAAAAATATTTTTTAAAAAATAGTTCATATTTGGAGCCCTCATATACTAAACTGCTTAACCAGTTTCTATTTCCTGTTTTTCAACAAATTTCAAAAGACACACAAAGGCGTTTAATAAAGTCAAGCACCCTCTCATGATGATGGTTCAGAGCAAAGGAGGAGTCAGCTATGACGGTGCCAAGGGGGGGAGTCATCATCCAGAGAGGCTCACCCCTGGAGCTGTAACTGGCATGACAGGGAGGAAGATGGTCTAAAGACACCCTGTGCCCTTTCACTGAGACAATAGACCCCAAGAAATTGGCTTTTCCCGGGGAACTTCAAGCTGAGTAAAGAAAGCCTGAGGACAGGTTCCAGTCAGAGGAACTTGCCTCTAGAAGAATCGCAGACCCCGTAGGAGAGGTTGGAGCTTAGATGGGGGGGCGGTGAGAACACACTGAGGCAGCTTAGGGGTGACAGGGCCCCAAAAGTAAGAGTGAGGGATGTTCTTGAGCCTGTGGGGAGAGAATCTGGATCAGTCTGTCTCCTTCCCCCAGCGGAGTTCTCACAGCCTCTGCTCTGCTAGAGGCCCGGGAGGTAGCAGGAGCAGCTGATTTTCCTGATCTCTTGCCCTCCTGGAAGAGAAAATGAGGAGGTGAGGTCACCCCCTTTCCCAACAACCCGGATGAGCCTGCATAGCTGGGGTTCAGGGCTGGGCCAGAGTACTCACCCCATGTGGCCCCAACCCTTCAAGACCCTATCTGGGTCTCTAGGTGGGCTTTCCCATTTTCTAAGAACCCCCTGTTGTTTCCTCTTTGGACAGCAGTCTGTGTTCCTTCCTCATGTTACACCCTTCAAACCCTAGCTCTATAAACTCTGTAACAAAATCTCTCTCTCCCCTTTTTTTTTGTTTTTGTTTTTTTTGGACAGGCCTTTTTTTTTAAAAAAAACTTTTTTTTCTTCATTTTATTTATTTATTTATTTGAGAGTGACAGACACAGAGAGAAAGACAGATAGAGGGAGAGAGAGAATGGGCGCGCCAGGGCCTCCAGCCTCTGCAAACGAACTCCAGACGCGTGCGCCCCCTTGTGCATCTGGCTAACGTGGGACCTGGGGAACCGAGCCTCGAACCGGGGTCCTTAGGCTTCACAGGCAAGCGCTTAACCGCTAAGCCATCTCTCCAGCCCATGGACAGGCCTTTTTATGAGAATGAGAGATAATTGGCATGCCAAGGCCTCCAGCCACTGTGAATGAACTCCAGACATGTGTACCACCTTTCTATTTTGTTGTTGCTGTTGTTGGTTTTTCAAGGCAGGGTCTCGCTCTGGCCCAGGCTGACCTAGAACGCATTCTGTAGTCCCAGGCTGGCCTTGAACCCAGTGATCCTTCTACCTCTGTTTCCTGAGTGCTGGGATTAAGGACACGTGCCTCACTTTTTGCTTTGTATTTAAACCCAGATCTCTTGTCAAGACCCTGAAAATGGATGTAGGTGTTCTGGGTCTCTTTGCCTCTTTTTCCATTGTTGCCATAATGAATGAATCTTTTGGGATTTTTTTTTTCTTTTTACTACTTGGATCTTTAAAAAAAACTTACTTGTTAATATTTTTATTGTTTACTTATATGTGTTTGTATATGTATGTGTTTGGCATGGCACACGTGTGGAAATCAGACAACCTCAAGGTGTTTACCTTTACCTTCAACCTTCTTTCCCCGCCCCCCTGCCTTGAGGTAGGGTCTATGTCTAGCCCAGGCTGACCTGGAATTCACTATGTAGTCTCAGGGTGGTCTCGAACTCACCATGATCCTCCTGCCTCTGCCTGCCGAGTACTGGGAGCAAAGGTGTCCACCACCCTGCTTCTGTCTACCTTCTTGAGACAGGGTCTCCACTTGCTGCTGCTGCTTGGGAGCTTCTGCATTTTCCTGCCGTTGCAGAAGTTGCATTGGGATTACAGATGCATGCACCATGTTGCATCCTGATTTATGTGGAGCCCAGAGGAAGATTGAACTTAATTGGGCAGGCTTGCAAGCAAGAGACTTTAACCTATAATAATCCATCCCCCAGCCTTTAATTTGGCTGTTTTAATTGGCAGATTAAGGAAAGGTATGTAAGACTGATGCATTAAGCTTGTTAGGGGGCTGGAGAGATGGCTCAGAGGTTAAGGTGTTTTCCTACAAAGCCTAATGACAGAGGTTTGATTTCTCCCTCTTTCTCTGTATCTCTGCTTGCATATAAAAAGAAGAAGAGGAGGAAGAGGAGAAGAAAAACAAAAGCTTGTGGCCAGGAATGGTGTTGAATGCCTTTAATCCCATCATTTGGGAGGCAGAGGTAGGAGGATCGTCATGAGTTCAAGGCCAGCCTGAGAGTATATAGTGAATTCCAGGTCAGCCTGGGCTACAGTGAGACCCTGCCTCAAAAAAAGAAACAAACAAACATACACAAAAAAGCTTGTTAGGGTTCAGGCTGTGACCCTGGGAACTCTGGTAACAGTATTGTCAGATGTATCAATACTTTGAGTGCTGTTCTAACCCTGTGGTCAGAAGCAATGATGTACTCTATCAGCCACTCTAATATGATACTAGAGGTCTTTGTTAGTAAAATCAGTAAAAAATTTTAAAAAGTATTTTACTTAAAAAGTAATGGGGGCTGGAGAGATGGCTTAGCGGTTAAGCGCTTGCCTGTGTGAAGCCTAAGGACCCCGGTTCGAGGCTCGGTTCCCCAGGTCCCACGTTAGCCAGATGCACAAGGGGGCGCATGCATCTGGAGTTCATTTGCAGAGGCTGGAAGCCCTGGCACACCCATCCTCTCTCTCTTCCTCTATCTGTCTTTCTCTCTGTGTCTGTCGCTCTCAAATAAATAAATAAATAAATAAAAATTAAAAACAAAAGTAATGGATGCACAGTTCAGTTGACCTTTCATTAATGAATGAACAAAACGTGGCATTTCCTCACAATGGAAACTACACTCAAAAGAGATGAAATAGTGATGATGCACACTGTGACGTAGATCAGACTTCAAAGGATTATGTAGAATGACAGACAGTAGTCACATAGGCCTTCTGTGTCCTCTGAGCATGTCCCTTCACTTCTTTTTTGTTGTTGTTGTTTGGCTTTTTAAGGTAGGGTCTCACTCTAGCCCACGCTGATCTGGAAATCACTCTGTAGTTTCAGGGTGTCCTTGAATTCATAGTCATCCTCCTACCTCTGCCTCCCAAATGCTGGGATTAACAGTATGCACCACCATACTGGGCTTCCTTAATCATGAATTCTCAGCAGCTGTGATTATATCCAAGCCCTGCACAAGATTGGGCCTACTAAAGTTCCATTATTCAGAGAGACTGTCATGAAATCCCACCCCTTTCTGAGGATTTATAAGCAGTTAATGGTTGCTGGGGGAGGGGCTTGTGAGATCTACCCCTCCCCAAGGATATGTCAGTAGTTAATGGCTGCCAGAGAGAACAAGTGCTCTTACTCCTGAGCCCTCTCCCCAGCCACTGATATCTCAATTTTTAAAAGAAAGAAGGGAGCTGCGAAGAGGGCTCAGGGGTAAAGGCACTTGCTTGCAAAGCCTGATGGCCTGGGTTCAATTCACCAGTACCCGTGTAAAGCCACACACACAAAGTGGAGTTTGCTTTCAGTGCAAGAGGCTTCGGTGCAGCCATGCTTTCTCTCTCTCTCTCTCAAATGAATAGATTTTACAAAGAAAAGCAAGGAAAGGGGGCAGTAAGAAGACCCTTTGATGTAAGAGACAGGATCAAGCCAGCTCGGAGGGCTCCTGTTTGTGTTTATTTTAAGAGATGCAGAAATAGCAGCCGAGTGGGCTGGCAATGGCTGGTGAGAGTCGAAAGAAACGTTAAGCAAGATCACCCAAGACTGTTTGTCCTCGTCACCGTTAATCAACAGAGGCGAAGGAGTCAAGCTGACTGAAGGTCATTGTTATTGCAGAGGCCTTAGATGGAAGTGTGGGGCAGAGTGGCCCTCGGGATGAAGATTTCCGAGGGTGCTTTCTGCACTCAGGGCCCATAAGTCCATTTTGCACGAATAACATCAACAGAAAGCTTTCTCCAGTGCGACACCTAGCCTAATGAAAAGTTGCAGGATGCCAACAAGAAGTTGCAGAATCCTAGAGGAAAAGAGCAAAGGGCAAGGAATCGCCTCATCTCCATTACTCGTTATTCTAATGAGTTTTGTCTTGCATAGGAAGCCAAGGGCCAGGCTACCCATGAGCTGCACACGATGGCTTTTCTGCCAAATCCCTCTAAAATCTCATTAAGTTGCCAAATACTGAAATAGAACTAAAGTTTGTGTTCTATTTATTTATTTATTTATTTATTTATTTGAGAGCAACAGGCAGACAAAGAGAGAAAGAGGCAGAGAGAGAGAGAGAGAGAGAGAGAGAGAGAGAGAGAGGGAGAGAGAGAGAGAGAGAGAGAATGGGCACACCAGGGCCTCCAGCCACTGCAAATGAACGCCAGATGCATGTATTACCTTGTGCATCTGTCTTATGTGGGTCCTGGGGAATCAAGCCTGGGTCCTTTGGCTTTGCAAGGCAAGTGCCTTAACTGCTAAGCCATCTCTCCAGCCCTGGACAGAGTTTTAAATGCGCTCCCACAAGGTATGATTTCTGTGTCCCCAATTCCTCCCTGCTTTTCTTTTTATGTGTATATTGTATGTGGTGGGTCTGCATGTGTACAAGTATGTTGACATAAGTAGAGGTGCATGTGTTTGTACATGTGTGGCCATATATATGTGTGTGTGTGCATGCATGGAGGCCAGAGTTGACATTGGGTGTCTTCCGTGATCATTCTCTACCTTATTTGGTGAGACAGCATGTCTCGCTTGAACCTAGTACTCTTCAATTCAGTCGGACTGCCCCATGGATTTCTCTTGCTTTTGCCTGCCAAGTGCAGGGATTACACATGGGCCACCATGCCTGACTGGCATCTACCTGGCTGCTAGGGTTCTGAACTCAGGTCCTCACACTTCCACAGTAAGTCTTTACCAACTGGGCCCCAGCCCCTGTCCCTATTTGTTTATACATAGTGATGTAGTATTTGAGAACAACAGGGCCTTTCTCAGCCTGGAGGGGCTTAGCTTGAGTGGCTAAGGTAATTCAAAGGGCCTCCAGAGTGGCCCTAGTGCTTATGCTGCATGAAAAAAATAATAACAATAAGGCTGGGCATGGTGGCGCACGCCTTTAATCCCAGCACTTGGGAGGCAGAGGTAGGAGGATCACCATGAGTTCAAGGCCAGCCTGAGACTACATAGTGAATTTCAAGTCAGCCTGAGCTGGAATGAAAATGAGACCCTACCTCGAAAAACCAAACAACGACAACAACAACAATAATAATAATAGTAATAATAAGGAAGGCTAGAGAGATGGCTTAGCAGTTAAGGTGCTTGCCTGTGAAGGCTGCCTCGTGTTCAACGTCCAGGTCCCACATAAGCCAGACGCACAAGGTGGCCCACATGCAAACAAGGTGGCGCATGCATCTGAGGTTCAATAGCAGTGGCTGAAGGCCCTAGCGCACCAGTTCTCTCTCTCTCTCACTCTTGTTCTCACTCTTCTGCATAAAAAAAGGCCAGGCTGTTGGGCTTGCCTCAAAAACAATTAGGGAATGTGAATGATGCAGAGGTAGATTTATTGGGCTGGAGAGATGGCTCAATGGTTAAGCGCACTTCCTGCAGAAGCATGAGGGCCTGAAGGGACCCAAGACTGCCTGAGTTCAGATCTCTAGATCCCATCAAAACAGCTGGGCATAGCCATGCACATCTGTAACCCAAGTCCTGTGGGGAGCAGTACCCAGAGAATTGCAGAGGCTCATGCGTGTCCAGCTCCCGAGTCAGCAGACGACTCCACAGGAGGGGGACACCGACGTTCTCTGCCTGGCCCCGCAGGCAAGCACATGAGGGGGAGAGCACAGGCACACATATGCATGCATACACCACACACATGCACACGCACATACACACACACACTACATACATGCAATAAAACATTCAAATGTAGATGTGTTAAGGAGAAGACCCCCGAGAGACAGCCCAAAGGGTCCCGGTGAAGGACAGACAGGAACAGGACAGGCAGGCAGGGGCAGAGGCCCAGAGAGAGCAAGGCGCTGCCACTGGCAAAACGAGAATTCTATGCCAGATCCAGTCTCACCAAGAGAGCTGCAAGCATTTCCTCAGCAACAGCGCCCTCCACTTCTTCCCCAGCCAAACACACCTAGGTGGGCTGGGCCTCTCCTGACTCAGCCCCTCGAATCTACGAGCCAGTCAATCTGTGCCTTGTACACCTAAGTCTGATGCTAAGGAGCACCCTACCCAGATGTCTGAGCCTTATGGCTTTTATACAGGATCTGTCACGTGCATGGTGCATGTGTCCTTGCTCTCTTGGCTCCTCATTCTCCCGGCTTCTCAAACTCCTGTCCCTGCTTTGGTAAGTCCTTCCCCCTTCTTGGTTCTAAACTCTGGACCTTTTGTGCATCTTTTGGCTCAGACTCCCATGCTTGCTTAGCGTGCCTTCTGCATGGGCCTTCCCTGGAGAGGAGAGCTCTCTGTCTCTCCTTTCTCGTTCCCCTTTTCAGCAGGGCAAGGAGGTAAATGCCCTTCTGGCCTGAGACTTTTTAGCCTTCCCCTGGATATCAATTTTTCCTAAATAAACTTCAAAATTCATAATTTACTCTTCTTGAGTCTGTTTCCTCAATTCTGTGTTAAAATAGGCAAGAAACTAAAGATTGGGGTTCACAGGTTGGAGACCTCTTGGGCTCCCAAACCCTGTAGTACTAGAAAAGAGGGGTTGCTGACAAGTGATTGAGGCTGGATATATATTATATTAAAAAGAAAGAGAAGAGAACAGAAATGGCATGCCATGAGACAGCATATAATGTGTGAGCATGAGCGCTGTAGCTGTTGCTAGCACTATACCTGGAGACTGTGGCATGAGACGGAAAAGTCCAGAAGAATTCAGAAACCTCTGAACCAAGATTTCAACAAGCACCCATGTGGCTATGCATAGTGAGGCTGGGCAGTAGACTCGGGAAAGTCTGAGAGTACATTTACATTGTAAAACTCACCTTTGATTCTTGGTTGTGGTGAGAGATCGCAAGAAGCATTACTCAAAGCTCACTGAGGGCGTGCAGGGCCGACAGAACCCTAAAGTGAGCAGTCTTCTCCTTGACTAAATTCAGAAATTGTCCTTGAGCTGCTAGAGGAATATCCGGCTTATTGTACTTCACTACAGGCCTGAAACTTCAGAAGGGTCTGGCCTTTCCTTATCTCTGCCCCCTAGGGAGTCTTTCCACCCTTTCAGAGAAGGACCCTTTCTGGAGGATTAAGAGTTCTGGGAAGACTCTCTTTTCCATAAATCCTGACCCAAATACCCAATGTCAGGACTGACTAGACCAGCACCTCCCCCTTCCCTAGGGATCACATTAAAAAAACACCTGAGGGGCTGGAGAGATGGCTTAGCGGTTAAGCGCTTGCCTGTGAAGCTTAAGGACCCCGGTTCGAGGCTCGGTTCCCCAGGTCTCATGTTAGCCAGATGCACAAGGGGGCACACGCGTCTGGAGTTCGTTTGCAGAGGCTGGAAGCCCTGGCACGCCCATTCTCTCTCTCTCTCCCTCTATCTGTCTTTCTCTCTGTGTCTGTCACTCTCAAATAAATAAATAAAATTTAAAAAAAGAAAAAAAGAAAAAAAAAAAACACCTGAGTCTTGAAATGGGACTTCTCAAACCCCCCCTGGTCTCCTTGGGCAAAAGTTATACCTTTCTTCCTTCTCCTAAGTTCCCCTTCACTTAAAGCTCTCGGTCCTTAAAGCTCTAAGCGGCAATAAAATCTAATCAAATCTCATCATCTGGTCTATGGATTTTTTCGTCAAACAATTTATAAGAATCCAGAGATGTCCCCAAATTGTGCATTGGCAAGAACCCCCAAATTCCTGTTGCACCACTATTCTTGCAGTGGGGAACTACAACCAGCAATGGGCGCAGTAGATCATTTCATTCCCCAGTCTTTTATTCCTCTCCCCTTACCTCCTCACCGCACTCCTCCCTTGCTGTCCTACGGCCCCTCCTCCTGCATTTCCTGTACTATAACCTCTGAAGTTGGTGCTAGTGCTTTGTCAAGGAGGAGCTGGGAAGTCAGGAGCCTCCAAGGTCATTTCCCAAAGCACATGGATGCTGATGTGAACCAGGAAATTAAACTAAGAAGCTGTCTGTCTTGGAATGATTTCCCTTACTCTGAACTGCAGAAATATGAATGGTTCCCTTACATAGCAGACACATTTGCCTACAAAGGGAATTTCTTTGTTTTCTGAGATTTGCAACTGAGAAAACATGTATATTAAAGCATGTTTCACATTTCACACTTTAGCCAAGACCCATTGAAACCACAGAGGAATTGGGGAGACAAGCAAGAATGCTGCTTCCATGGTGAGCCTGACATTCAGCACCAGGGTGAAGGAGACAGAAGCTGAGGACATTCAGCACCTACCAAAGCAGAGATCCAAAGGCTCTGAAGAGCTCATCTCTGAGGTAGACTGACAACGCACTCACCACAGCTCAGGGAATTGTGAAGAAGAGAGGGCAGACATCCCATCTACAGTGAGGAGGTGGAGACATCCCATCTACAGTGAGGAGGTGGAGACATCACATCAACAGTGAGGAGGTGGAGACATCACATCTACAGTGAGGAGGTGGAGACATCACTTCAACAGTGAGGAGAGGGGTGGAAACATCACATCTACAGTGAGGAGAGGGGTGGAGACATCACATCTACAGTGAGGAGAGGGGTGGAGACCTCACATCTACAGTGAGGAGAGAGGTGGAGACATCACATCTACAGTGAGGAGAGAGGTGGAGACCTCACATCTACAGTGAGGAGAGAGATGGAGACCTCACATCAACAGTGAGGAGAGAGGTGGAGACATCACATCTACAGTGAGGACAGGGGTGGAGACATCACATCTACAGTGAGGAGAGAGGTGGAGACCTCACATCTACAGTGAGGAGAGGGGTGGAGACATCACATCTACAGTGAGGAGAGAGGTGGAGACATCACATCTACAGTGAAGACAGGGGTGGAGACATCACATCAACAGTGAGGAGAGAGGTGGAGACATCACATCTACAGTGAGGAGAGGGGTGGAGACATCACATCTACAGTGAGGAGAGAGGTGGAGTCATCGCATCTACAGTGAAGACAGGGGTGGAGACATCACATCAACAGTGAGGAGAGAGGTGGAGACATCACATCTACAGTGAGGAGAGAGGTGGAGACATCACATCTACAGTGAGGAGAGAGGTGGAGACCTCACATCTACAGTGAGGAGAGAGATGGAGACCTCACATCAACAGTGAGGAGAGAGGTGGAGACATCACATCTACAGTGAGGACAGGGGTGGAGACATCACATCTACAGTGAGGAGAGGGGTGGAGACATCACATCTACAGTGAGGACAGGGGTGGAGACATCACATCTACAGTGAGGAGAGGGGTAGAGACATCACATCTACAGTGAGGAGAGAGGTGGAGACATCACATCTACAGTGAGGAGAGGGGTGGAGACCTCACATCAACAGTGAGGAGAGGGGTGGAGACATCACATCTACAGTGAGGAGACGGGTGGAGACATCACATCTACAGTGAGGAGAGGGGTGGAGACATCACATCTACAGCGAGGAGAGGGGTGGAGACATCACATCAACAGTGAGGAGAGGGGTGGAGACATCACATCTACAGCGAGGAGAGGGGTGGAGACATCACATCCACAGTGAGGAGAGGGGTGGAGAGGCCATTAAAATGCTAACCCAGGAGTGGGCAGAGGGGGGTGTCAACAACACTGGCACAGGTCCTGTGTACAGGAAGAATGGCCTCGTCTCCAGCTCTGGGAAGAACAGCAGAAATCCCAAATCCCCCTGCTCTATGAGAATGGAATAGTTAAGTGAGAAGAGCATGCTTCTCATGTCCAGGGGCCTGCCCTTGGCTCACGTGGGCGACCTTCTATAGCTCTTGCAGGTTTCCCTGTCAGTGAGTCACCACAGCTATAGTCTGTAAGGCCAAATTACCAGGGATGAATGGGAAAGGAGTGCATGCAGAAACTATCTTCTAACAGAAAGTTAAGATGGCCTAAGGCACTGCGCCCTTCAATTAGAAAGGACTTTTGGCCTTGCTCGTCTTGTTTCCAGTATGCTCAAAGCCATCCACCTGAAGGGCCAAGATTGTGTCACATGCTTCTTCAAATGCCAACATCTAATAGTATGCCAGGTGCCTGGTGCAGACACAGAAAGTGTGTGTGCAAGTCACGGAATGTTCTGCAAACACTCACGTCTATCTTTGAGTCAAGGACCCCCTTCAGTCACCATACCAGAATGATACAGAATCAGATTGTTTTCTCTGGCTTTTTAAAAAGTGTGCATGTGTGTGGAGGCCAGAGACGACCTTAGGTGCCATTCCTCACACACAACTGTCCCCTGTTTAAAGTCAGCAACTCTCATTAGCCATGAGCTTGCCATGTAGGCTAGACTTGCTGGCCAGACAACCCCAGGGATCCACCTGTCTCCACCTCCCCAGTGCTGGCTACAAGCCTGTACCGCCATGCTCAGCCTATCTGCCTAGGCTCTAGGGATGCAGCTCTGCCTGAGTTTTGTTATTCTCCATTTGTAAGAGGTTGGCGTAGGTTGGATTTTGTCTGAAGTCCTAGACCCAGAAACCTCCCACACGGCCTGGGTTTGGAGACAGGGGATGCGTGAGACTGAGAACCCAGCAACCAGGTGACCACCTGCTTCTAGAGCATGTGCAGAAATCATATTGGTCTTTGAAAATCTATCACCTTATGCTTTCTCTTGGGCAGGGGAGGGAGGTTTCCAGGTAGAGTCTTGCTGTAGCCCAGGCTGATCTGGAATTCACTAAGTAGTCTCAGGCTTGTCTCCAACTCACAGTGAACCTCCTATCTCAGCCTCCTCAGTGCTGGGATTAAAGGTGTGCACCACCATGCTGGGCTCACCTTACACTTTTCAAAAATAGTTTTATTTATTTGAGAAAGGGAGATAGGCAGACACAGAGGAAGAAGCAGACAGAGAGGGTCCGTACGATCTGCCAGGGCCTCCTTGCCCCTGCAAAGAACTGCAGGTGCATGTGCTGTTTTAAGCATCTGGATTGACGTGGGCACTGGGGAATTGAACCTGGACTGTCAGGCTTTGCAAGCACAAGTGCTGAGACAGCTCTTACACCTACACTTTGCCTTTAACATAGCAATCCCCCTGTCGCACGGATCTAGAGGAGCATTGGCTGGAAGCATGAAACACAGAGGCAAGTGAGGACTTGAGGTCTTGCACGTTTTCCTCCCGCATGTGCCAGGAACATGCAGAAGACAAGCCTGGCTTCATCGCAGCTGCAAACCCACAAGGCCACCTGTCACCACAGAGAGCCCACCAGCAGAAGTCGAGGGCAGGGGCGATGGTTAGAGAAGTGTCCCTCAACAGCCCCTGTATGGAAGTCTCATTCCCTGGCTTGTGACAGTGCTGGAGTATTGAGGGAGCTTTAGGAAGTCGGGGGAGTCAGGTCACCTCGGTGAACGTTCGAGGCTCCGTTAGAACCCGAGTTGTTTCTCTCCTCTCCCTACTCCTTCTTCTCTCCTCTTCTCTTTTTTCTCTCTTTCCTGGCCACGATGAGATGAGCAGTCTCCCCTGCCTCTCACTGCTAACAGGAAGCCTCACCACAGGCTCAGAGCGATATGGACAGCCCATCTTGGGCTGAAAACCCCAAAATTGTGAGCCACAAGAAGCCTTTCCTTTTTAGGAGGGAAATTTTAAAAAATGGGGTCTCACTCCAGGCCAAGCTCCAACTCACAGTGATCCTCTTACCTCAGCCTCCTGGGTGATGGGACGGAAGGTGTGTACCACCACACCCACCTCTTTCCCCTTGTGAAGGTGACCTGTCAGGTATTTGTTACAGCAATGGACAGCTAACCCAGCGCCCTGGGGAGACTTGGAAAAGCTGAATATACTGGAGAAGACTATTGACCCCAAGAGACCAAGACACTCAGGATTTCAGGAAATACGGTTCACATCTCAATATAAATGCATTATTCTGATTGCCCAGAAAATTTGCTCTGAAAACCCAAGGAAAAGAGATGAAGTCAATAGAACACTGGCATCATACTACAGAGGCAAGGGTGGGTAGACATAAGTCCTTCTGTTCAAATTTCATATTCCAGATGCTCATGGGGTTGGCTCCTTTCCTGTCATTTTCTTTAATGCTTACCTTAGAGACT
The DNA here is from genome assembly GCF_020740685.1 of Jaculus jaculus. Taxonomy (NCBI): domain Eukaryota; kingdom Metazoa; phylum Chordata; class Mammalia; order Rodentia; family Dipodidae; genus Jaculus; species Jaculus jaculus. The sequence goes on along the minus strand of NC_059106.1, from coordinate 11,114,463 downwards.
CGGGGAAATGGCTCAGTGGGTAGAGTGCCTGCTGTGCGAGCATAAAGACCTGAGTTCAGATCCCCAAACCCACACAAAATGCCAGGCATGGTGGTGCGCACCCTATCACCTCAGCTCTGGACAGGCAGAGACTAGGACTCCCTGATGCTCCCTGGCTGGCTGGTCTAGCCAACTCAGTGAGCTCTGGTTCAGCGGGAGACCCTGTCTCAGAGAATAAGTTGGAGTGAATAGACTGGGAAGACGCCTGTGTGGACCTCTGTCCTCCACGTGCATCGCACATGGGCCTGCATGTACAGAGAGAGGGAGAGAGAGAACAGTTTACAAGCCCTTAGTTTAAAATCCATAAACCCTTTACATGTGTGTTTGGATCCCCTCAACAAGGTCTGAAGAATCCCCCGAAATCAATCACATTGACCACTTTCCACTAAAGTGAGCGCTGTGCACAGTATGTGACTACACGGAATCCCACATCACCACAGGTCAAGTTTGCTGCCAGACAAGTTCAGGCAGGTGAGGTCTCACTGCCAACTACATCATGGAAAGTTCTTCAGTTTTCAGGTTCTCTGGATTTTGGAATGTCAGGAGAAGGACCATAAGTGTTCAGCTATCTCTACTCTTCCAAGTGGCCCAGCCTTGTGGCCTCCCGTGGGGTATGTGATGTGTGACCCCAGAGCAATCCTTGATCTCATGCTTGCTACATCTGAGGAATTTACAAGAATGACAAAGGATCACATGTTACCTCTCAGTTGTGTAGTCAGGAAGTCCTCAGTTCCTCAGGACTGTATAGTCCTCCACATGTATACCCATGGTGTGATTTTCTTAAGCGTTTGACTGTATCTCATTACTGAAGGTCAGTGAGTAGGGAGCAATAACTTGGACAAGGGACAGAAACAAGCTTCTAGGAAGGGACTCAGTCTATGCTAAGACCCCAAGTTTCAAACACAAGATGGTGTTGAGGAATTGCTTGCAATTCTGTGAGTCTCAAGCTGAGAATGGGCATAGAGACAGGTGAGAACTAAGGATCACTGTGGGAACAGGACAGGTCACAATGCACAGAAGGTAGATTTTGATATTATGCAAGAATTATTATTCTGAGGAGGTGGAGGAATGCCACTGGTGGGTTTTAAGTAAGCAGGGAGCATGACAGGATGTTTTATTCTAACATGCTACAACACACTTTTGAGAATATGTCCTGAGACACCTCATAAGAAGGCTTTTATTATCATTGCCTTTGTCTGGATTATAGCAAGGGACAGCTATATGGAGATAACTGGCTTCCCCTCAGTATTTCCCTTTCTTCTTTAGCAATAGATCATAGGGATGGGGAAGAACTAGCACACTCCGGAGCCTCATGTGCTTTGAAAAATGATTTTTATTAGTCTTTAAATATATCAAAATTAAAGGCTTCTTTTCATACACAAGTTGAATTTATGATTCATTGTAAGAATTCCCTGGGGCTGGAGAGGTGGCTTATGTTAAGGTGCTTGCCTGTGAAGCCTAAGAACTCATGTCCAGATCTCCAGGTCCCACGTAGCCACATGCAGTGATGCAAGTGTGTAATGTTGCACATGCGCACAAGGGCAGCCTGCGTCTGGAGTTCGTTTGCTGTGGCTGAAAGCCCTGGTGCATCCATTCTCTCTCTCTCTCAAAATAAATAATAAAAAAATGGAAGAGGAAAAGACAGAATTCCCCAGTGATGAGCTGGGAAAGAAGAGCCCAGACCTGACGACAGATAGAGGAAGAGATTTCCTTCGAGCCATGAGGGGAGGGAGAAGTGGTACTTACAAGTTCGCAAGTTTTGGGAAGATGGTTAAGAGTGGCGTTGACTTACGAGTACTGGTCATGTTTGTCCTGTACTGTGTCGCGGATTCGGGGACTGGGAAGGTAGGTAAGTCAGTACAGGGCTTGCCTCTCAAGCGCAAGGACCTGAGTTCAAGCCTCAGCACCTATGTAAACATGTCAGGCATGAGGGTGAGTGCTTGTAATCTGAGCACTGGGGAGGTGGGGACAGGTGGATCCCTGGGGCGGGCTGGCCAGTTTAGCCACCCTCCCTAGGCCAGAGGCAGGTCTTGTCTCAAGAACAAAAGTTGGGGCTGGAGAGATGTCTTAGCGGTTAAGCGCTTGCCTGTGAAGCCTAAGGACCCCGGTTCGAGGTTCGGTTCCCCAGGTCCCACGTTAGCCAGATGCACAAGGGGGCGCATGCGTCTAGAGTTCGTTTGCAGAGGCTGGAAGCCCTGGCGCGCCCATTCTCTCTCTCTCCCTCTATCTGTCTTTCTCTCTGTGTCTGTCACTCTTAAATTAATAAATAAAATTTAAAAACAAAAGTTTATGTCGCCTGAAGAATGAAACCTAAGGTTGACCCCTGGACTCTACCTACACACACACACACACACACCCCTTTCTGTCTAACTACTGATATCTATGACTATTTTCCTGTGAAGGCTCATGGACCTGAGTTTGGCTGATGGGGTCAAACACAACGGTGTCTGCAGGGTGGGAGCTGGTCCTGTCTCTCCTCCTTGCCTGCTGGGAGACAGATGGCGAGCTGACAGAGGGAGGAAGGCTGGGCTCCCAGCCCTGTGAAGATGCATCACCAACCAGCCTGGGATATCTATTTTTGGACTTCTGTTATGCAAGAGAAGAGTGCATTTTATCTTGGATGAAATGTGGTTATTTTACAGCATCCTGGACAGCGGACTGTAATCCGAAACCAGGTGGGGTTGTGCACAATTACAGGGAATACTGGTAAAGGTGCTAGCTGCTGTAGGTCAGGCTGAAACACTTCAAAAAGACAGGCTTTTCAGTCGCACGAATACCAGCCCGGCTCTGACCATCAGAAGAGAAGAGCATGTTGGCATCTTTCCAGGTTATCAAAGCAGTAAATGAGACGACAGCGCCAGGGACGTGGTAATAAATTCAATATTTTCCCCCTTTGCTTCTGTATCATTGGTATTTTAAAGGAAATTTAGGCAATTCATTCAGCAAGACAAAATGATGGCTACTGATTTCCTGTCTGTAGAAAATCCAGATTCTCATTCAATCTGGTTTAAATAGAAGTGCGTTTGTATCTGGAGGAATTTTTATATGGTACAATTTATCTTTTTCTTTGTATGAAATTCTAAAAAGCAGCTGAAGAAGAGTAGAATTCATGGAACCAATACAAATAATTTTTAAAACTACTTTTTGTTCTTTTGCACTGGGAAAGTCCAGTAAATACTTCCCAGCAGGCTAAAAGCATGATGAAAATAAACCTTCCTTTGGATAGCCAAGTGGTCATTAACAAAGGTATGGAGAACTCCCTGGAGGAAAAGTACTGTCATTTCAACAGATGGTGTGGGGAATATTGGATATGTACCTGAACAAGAAGCATGGAAGAACCCCACCACCTAACATCATGACAACAATTTTCTCAAAATTGGATTTTAAAGAGGGCATAAAAGTAGGGTCAGTATTTTTTGGAAAGAAGGAGGGGTTCAGAGGGAGTAGGAAGGGGATAAGAGAGTGTTATGGGAATAAATGTGATCAAAATACATTGTATACACATATAAATTTGCCAAAAATAAATAAATAACAGATAATAGATTAAAGACCTATATGTATGACCTACTACTGTACAAATCCAACAAGGGGGGAGAAATCTTAGTGACTGTTGTGGTTTGAATGTAAAATGTCCCCCATGGCCAGAGCCTCATCCTTGATCCCCAGCTGGTGAGCCTTTGGGAGGCGGAGCCTTGCTGGAGGAGGTGTGTCACTGGGGGCAGTGCTTTGCATTCCATAGTCCAGCCCTCCCACCAGGGTCAGCCAGCTCTTGCCCCTCTTTGGATACTGATGAGGAGATGGGATGCCTGGCTGTCTGCTCCTACCATGATTTTCCCCACCTGAAATAATCCCTTTTCTTCCTTTGGCTGCTTCTCATTGGGTGATTTGCCCCAGCCATTAGAAAGTAACTGTTTCAGGGACATTGAATTTGGCAATGATTTCTTGGCTATGATGCCAAAAACCAAGGCATACAAAGCTAAAAGGAACAAATGTGACCTCATGAACTCCAAACCTTCTGTGCCTCAAAGGGTAGAACCGGCAGAGTGAAGAGCAACCTATGGAATACTGGGAAATATTTTCAAATCGCTCGCCTTAGAAGAGATGTTACCCCAAATGTAAAAAGAACTCACAGCAAGTCAGCAACAACAACCAAAGTCCAAAGAGCCCCACTGAACACTGCACAAGATGAGAAGGCACCCTTCTCGACAGATGGTGTCTGGATGATCAATACACACCCGAGACAGGGCTCAGCATCACTAATGGTAGAAAACACCCATCAAAACCACAATGCAATAACACTTCATACCCACTAGGAGGCTATCAGAAAACAAAACAAACTTAGTGTGGAAGAGATGGTTGAGTGGGTAAAACGCTTGCTGTACAGGCATGGAGTCTTGAGTCAGAATTCGCAGAAAACACACAGAATGTGCCACGTGTCTATAATCCCAGCACTGTGGATGGAGAGGCCACAGGATCCCTGGAACTTTCTGGCTACCTTGTCTAGCCAATCAGTGAGTTCTGGGTCCAGTAAAAGTCCTTAAGTCATAAAATCTAAGGAGGAGGGGGAGGGAGGGAATTAACATGGGATTTTTTTTTTTTATAATCATGGAAAATGCTAATAAAATTTTAAAAAAAATCTAAGGTGGAGAATTGACAGAGGATGACACCCAACATTGATCTCTGGCCTCCACACACATGGTCACATGTGGACACCCACACAAGACAAACATGCTCACACATGCATTCATGTGAATCGCACAACAAATACATAAATAAAACAACCCCCCCATAACAAATGTAGAAGAAGCAGTTAAGGACCTGGCGCAGTGTTAGTGGGATTGCAAAGTAGCACAGCCAGTATGGAAGACAGTATCTTAGCTCTTCAAAAAATTGCAAGTAAAATTATCATATGATCGCAAAATTCAACCTCTAGACACATACCCCAAAGAATTGAAAGCAAGATCTAAAAGACACACATGCACAGCCGTGTTCTGAGCAACCTTAATCATGCAACTCAGAGGCGGAAACAACCTAAACATCCACCACAGACAAACATGCTTCCCCCAAGGCAGAATCTATGGGCAGTGAAATATTATTCAGCTGCAAAAACAGACATCCTGACGTGTGCGGCAGCCTGGGTGAGCTGTGCGGCCTGGCAAGTGAAGCCAGCTGCTCTCTATGCGGTTGAGCTTGTGTGGGGAACCGAAACGGCTGGCTTCACAGTCAGAAAGTAGCATGGCGGGCTGGAGGGATGGCTCAGCAGTTAGGGCACTGGCCTGTAAAACCTAACAACTAGGGTTTGATGCCCCAGAGCCCACATAAAAGCCAGATGCACAAGGTGTTGTATGCATCTGGAGTTCATCTGCAGCCTCCAGAGGCCCTGGTGCACCCATTCTCTCTCTCTCTCTCAATAAATAAATAAAATGTATTTTTTTAAACAAAGAAAGTAGAACGGTGATAGAGGCTTGCAAGATGGGGAAAAAGGAGTTGTTTAGTTAGGAAGGGGTTTTAGTTTTATAAGATAGAAAAAAAAGATTCACAGGTCTGTTGTACAACAATGGGAATATATTCAAATCACTGAGCTGTGTCCTTAGAAATGACAAGGATCAGGGTTGCAGCTATGACTCAGTTGGCAGATTGTTTGCCTAGTATACATGAGGTCCTAGTTTTTATCCCCAGCATGGAAATATCCTGGTGCTGTGGTATACCCCTGTGACCCCAGCACTTAGAAGGTGGAGGTAGGAGGATCAGAAATTCAAAGCCATTTTTAGCTACAGAATGAGTTCAAAGACAGCTTGGGACCTACTGCTAGGTAAGACCCTATTGCTGAAAACATCATTCCCTCTGGGTGCAGAAGACAGAGAAATCAAGAGGGAGCTGAGTCCCAAGATTCCTTCCTGTTGGCTAGCTTTTGTAGTGCTGGAAGGGTCTACGAAGGCTGCTGGGGAGAAAAGCCATCAACAGCACCCTGTGGTGGATCCTGTGTTCTGCTGTAGTGACCTCCAGGCAACGTCCCCTCTGGTGCAATAGGTGGCATGAAGGAGGACTGGCAAGATGGCTTAGCGGCTCGGGTGTTGGCCTGCAAGGCCAAAGGACCCAGGTTCAACTGTCTAGGACACACGTAAGCCAGATGCACAGAGCAGCATGTGTCTGGAGTTAATTTGCAGTGGCTGGATGCCCTGGTGTCTCTCTCTCTCTCTCTCCTGCCTGTCTCTTGAATAAATAAATAAATAACTTGTTAACGTTATTATTATTTTGTAACTTTTTCAGTGAGAGGCAGACAATGCAGAGATTCACAACTGATAAATGCTGAAAGTGACTCATGAGTTCTCGGCCCCACAGAAGGCATCTACTCCCTCCCCTCAGGGAACGTTGTGGAAGATGTTACAGAAAGATTGTCAGAGCTGGTGGATGGGGAGGTGTGCTGTGGAGCTCTGGTGTCTAGATATGACAAGGCCATTGCACTCAAGAGCTCGCACCAGGTATGGTTAGCTGTACAAGACCTGCTCATGATGGGGGCCATCAGCATTCTGATGCAGATAGGAAAGGGGCCCAGAAGGCCATTCTTCTACTTCATGAACCAAATGGCTACTTAAGTTTGCCAGGACTGGGGAGTCATTGTCTTCTGTGGCATACCCTCTGGTGATTGATGAGGAGGAGTACAGTACAGGAAAACTGGGAGGAGTGAGAGGAGGGTAACGAGGGTACCTGTGATCAAAATGGAATCTTTATGCATGAAAATACCAAAAAAAAAACAAAAAAAAATTACATAAAAACAAGATAAATAGAAACATGGCTAGGAGAGTAACTTGCATGTCATGTGATTATTATTTTTTTTTGGTAAATCAATAATTTTAAAGGGTTCCAAGTAAAATAATAATAATATGAAGAATATTTTCAGTCCTATTTCTCCATGATACAAGGCCATCTGGGGTTAGAGTATCCATCCTTAGCTGGAATTTGCAGGTGAACCAGTTGGCCATGGGTGGTTAGGGCTGTGCCAGTTTTCTGTACTGACATGCCTTCTGGTCATGAGAACACAGCTCCATTTCTGTCCCCTGCCCCATTGCCCTGGTTTAATTGAACATCTAGCTCAGCGCTTTAGTACAAAAGAGTCTCCATGATTAATTTCACAGAATGTAAAGACAGCATTTAAAAGACCTCCCGCAGACTTGGGGCAGGGATGAGGGAAAAAGAGGGGGCCAACACACGATCTACTAATGTAAAATATGTTGCTAATGATAAAAAATTACTAAGGCTCACTGGACAGCCAGGCTAAAAGAGGAAACAGCAGCTCCGGGCTCAGAGCGATACTCTATGTCAAGGGAATAAACCAGAGCAATAGAGAACATTAAATAAATAAATGATCTAAAAGAGACCCTCCTGAAAGAGTCCTTGGGGAGAGAGACTTTCATGTTCTGACAGATTTGGCCCCCGGTGAGTCATGGAGTGTGGGCTGCTCATTTTGACCACTATAGGTGGCATTCCATCAACACCGTCACCAATGTCCACCAAAGGATGCTGAAGTCTGGCCTGTGGAGGTAGCTAAATGGCTAATGTGCTTGCCTCACAAGCATGAAGAGCTGAGCTTAATCCCCAGAACCCATGTAAAATGCCAGGTGAGGCGTCACATACCTGTCACTGCTTTGCTGAAGAGGCAGAGTCCAGGGTATCCCAGTGGCTTGCTGGCCAGCCAGCCTAGCCTACCGGGACAATGAGAGAGCCTGTCCTAAAGGAGGTGGCCAGTACTCCAAAGGAATGACAGCTGAGATTATCCACTGGCCTCCACATGCACGTTCTTATACTTGTGCACACACATGAAGTTAAAGATTTTTAAAAGAATGCTGATTTCTTAGATAGTTAGAAGAGATTTCTGTCTTGTCCAGATTTTACCTTTAAATCAAGTCATTCCTTGTCTGTGGCCTTTCCCAAGGATCTCAGTTCCCAGTGTCTCTTGCTATGTGACGTGGCAGCGGTCAGAGCCCACAAGTGAATTGCTCAAGCAGCTGATGCTGTGCCCTGACCTGCAACTGCTTCAAAGCTCTGGGCAAGCAGGGAAGGTGGCCCACAGGCCATGGTCAGGACACCACATTGTTTGGTTAGCAAAGAAGGGGCATCCATGCAGTGTGTTAACGTTTTGAACTAATCTGAGTTTGGTAGAAGAGTTAAGGGCCATTTGAATTTGATTTGGCTCAGTGGTTAAAGATACTTGCTGTTCAAACCTGATGGCCAGAGTTCGGATCCTTTTCACCCACACAAAGCCAGATACGGTGTGCCAACGTGCCCACAGCAATGACAGGTGGAGGCAGGAGAGTCATGAAGTGCTGCAGACCTGCTAGCCTGGCCTTCCTGATGGCAAAACAATAAGAGACAGCCTGGTTCAAACAAAGCAGAAGGAAACGACATCATGAGGTTATCCTCTGATGCCCATGCGTGTGCCCATACACACACATACATACATACATGCACACACACATACAGACACAGAAAGAGCGTAGCATGTTCATGGTATGGAAAAAATGCTAAAGGAGACCTAGAAGCACAGTAGAAGCCAGAATATGGTAGAAGCTTGAACTAGGTAGAAACCAGTGGGGAAAGAGGACAGTAGTGACAGATTGTTTATTTATTTATTCATTTATTTTTTGAGGTAGGGTCTCACTTGAGCCCAGGCTGACCTGGAATTCACTATGGAGTCTCAGGGTGGCCTCAAACTCACAGTGATCCTCCTTCCTCTGCCTCCCAGTGCTAGGATGAAAGGGGTGAGCCACCACGCCCGGCTGTGACAGATTTTTTTAAACGAGTAAACAGTGGTCACTGGGGTGACAAAGAACAGGGCAGTGAGGACAGATTTGTTGTAATTGAAGAGACTTCAAGAAAGCCTGGTCAACAAATTACCTCTTTAGAGGCCAGTCTGTACCCGGAAATCTGAAGCCATCATGCATCTGATTTCTGACCCCTCAATAACTTCATCATGACGTCTATCACCCGAGGTGACTCAGGTGCTCACACTTGCTGTGACCTGTAGACTTGTATCTGAGGTGACCCATGGACTCTCACCTGACATGACCCATGGACTCCCACCTCAGGTGACCTATGGACTCCCCCACCTAATGTGATCCACAGACTGCTACCTGAGGTCACCTATAGACTCCTACCTGAGGTGGCCCATAGATTCTCATCTGGGGTGACCCTGTAACTCCTAGCTGAGGTGACCTAAGTATCTCTTCTCTCCTTTGCCTGCTTTAAAAAAAAAAAAAAAAAAAAAAAAAAAAAGCTGCCCACAGGAACAAATCCTGACGCAGTAACTCTGGGCCCACTCCACTCAGTAGAAGCACTTTGGGGCTGAGCCAGGTGACCTTCAATGCTGTTTTCTGCCATAATTTTTATACTGACACCAGATCGTTTGGGAGGAAAGTGAGTGACCACACAGCAGTACTTACTCTACGAACAGGAGTGAAGGCGAGGTCGCCTCAGCTGGGGAGGTCAGGAAAGACATGGAGGGGTCACCAGAGTCAGCACACTGCCAGGACCTGCCTCGCCCTGAACTTGGCAGAGGCTCCATTACGTGGTGCTGTGGATGTCGATTCATTTGATTCTGCTTTGTTCCTGCCTCTGCTTGTGTAAACAACCCTTTAAAAATGTACATTTCTGCCATTGTTGCATGAGTTAGGAAGAGAAAAGACAGGGTGCAGGAAGCCCTTCTGACTGTGCTCACCTGGTGGAAGGAATGAGGGGGGTTCTCTGATCACGAAGCCCATTCATATGGCTTTGCCCTCATAGACCAATCACCTCTTGTCTGTGTATGTGGGTAGATTTGCCTCATTTTGATAAGAAGCTCTGCTTCGACTTGACTTAGTCATGCCAGAGAAAGAGTGAATGAGAGAACCATGCTATTGGCGATTCTTTTGCCTCTATAGATAGCTGAAAATATCACAGAGGTCTTCAGTGACAACCTGACTCATCAAGGTCCCAGCCGTTCTAAGCACGTTACTGCCCTGTGGCTTAATGAGTTGTGGTCGTTTGAATAGAGGGCCCCCAATTTAAGGCCTGGGTGGCAAAGGAGATGTGGACTCATCTTGCTCCATGTCTGAAGACCTATTTCATTTTAAATCAGTACAGACCTAGGTTGGGATTCCACCCCTTCCATCGCGGCATTGTGGGTAACATGCCTCCCTGCAGAATTACTGTGAGCACCGGCGTGTTACATCAGGGGCAAGAGCACCTGGTAAGAGCCCACGCTGAATTCCCAATTCATTATCAGGTGCTTTGGGACACTGTGAACAAAGACACGCCAATGGTGACAGGGTGTCCACCGATGCCAACGCTGGGGCTTCTTATAGGCCAAGATCTGCTCTACTTAAAAGCCCCAGGCAGGCTCTAGCTCAGAGTTCTCTTGTGCGCTGCCTCCCTACTCGGCCAAAGTTTGGTGGAAAACAATTGAATTGTTAATGTCGTTCCCTGAATGATGCAACAGGGCTGCGTAGACCAGGGGACCGCCTGCTTCCAGGGACGATAGAGCTAGAACAAATGCTGTGCACTGCTGGATAACATGCACAATTAATAAATGACTCTACGCCCGGAAACCGGCCTAGGGTCTCGTGACAGCAGTGTGCAAGAAGAACTTTCCTTACTTGACACTGTCAGGGTTATTGGAAAAAATAATTGATCGATGCTTAATTAGCTGTTTGGATTCGTTCAGGTTAATGTAACTTCAGTCTCCGGCTGCACTGGGGTTTCTTTCGAGAACATTGTGCTATCCTGGGTGTGCGCCCAGGAAAGAGGAGCGGGCGTGTGGGTGGTGACATTCCACACTGCGTGTGTTTTCTGTATGGGTGTGGAAAGTGGGCAGCTAGAATTTTAAATTCTGCCTTTTTCCTGAGGAGAAGGTAGGAGTCATTTGGGTGGTTGCTGGTATGGAAACAGAATCTCAGAAATGATCTAGCCCTAAGCTCTTTGAATAGAAAACAGTGCACTTTATCACACTGTTTTTTAACCATCACTGGGGATCAAAAATACATTACATTTTGTCTTTGATTGTTTATTACTTGGATTATTCTATACAACACAGCAATCATTTTTCTAGTTTTTTCCCCCTCGTAGGTAATTTATAGTTGACATTGTTAACAACTTTGTCAGAGTTTTTGATCCTAGAAGAAGGGAGAAGCACCCCAGAGGGGTTGTTTATCTTCTCTTCAACACAAACCAAAGTGTGTGTGGAGCTATTGCTGTGTTCCAAGGATTGTGGCAAGCTGGCAGTTGTAAGAATGACTGAGGCATGTCTCATGTCCATCAGGACCTGGGCATTCTTCCAAGGGGAACATGGGTGAGCCACAATGGTGTGGTTCAAAGAGCCATAAAGACAGTGGTGATTTCACTTCCAGTTAAAATGTGGAGGATGGGGCTGGAGAGGTGGCTTAGCGGTTAAGCGCTTGCCTGTGAAGCCTAAGGACCCCGGTTCGAGGCTCGGTTCCCCAGGTCCCACGTTAGCCAGATGCACAAGGGGGCGCACGCGTCTGGAGTTCGTTTGCAGAGGCTGGAAGCCCTGGCGCGCCCATTCTCTTTCTCTCCCTCTATCTGTCTTTCTCTCTGTGTCTGTCGCTCTCAAATAAATAAATAAAAATTTTTTTAAAAAATGTGGAGGATGGGTCAGTAGATGGGGAGGCTCTCTAGACTGAGGGAGCTTGAACAAGCCCCAGAAACTGCCCATGGATGGAACATGTCAGCTGTGTTGCCAAGGACCGCCATCTCCTCCCATGCACATCACCAAGTCAAAGCACAAGGAAAGATGGGGTGTGCGCTGTGCCCTCATGACACGTGGGGCAGAGCGCCCGCGAGGGTGAGATGCAGACCCACTGCAGCTTGTGACCTGTGCTCTTGAGTGTCATGGCAGAAAGCCGCACACACACTTGTCCTTACCTTACAAGTGCTTCTCCCAGCGGAGGCCCTGGCAGCCCATTGCCCTGTGCTTCAAGCCTGCCACTGCCCAGCCTGCTGCTCTTCCACGGTGTGCTCAAGAAACTCTGCTTCCTGGGCTGGAGGGATGGCTTAGCGGTTAAGGTGTTTGCCTGCAAAGCCAAAGGACCGCGGTTCAATTCCCCAGGACCCATGTAAGTCAGATGCACAAGGTGGCGCATGCATCTGGAGTACATGTGCAGTGGCTGGATGCTCTGGCGTGCCCATTCTCTCTCTCTCTCCATTTCTCGCAAATAAATAAATAGAATACTAAAAAAGAAAGAAACTCTGCTTCCTTCCTAATGTGGTCTATAGGGTCATTCATTCAGCACTCGGCAATCCCTTTCTGCTGACACGGTGGCTGGATGCCCCACCTACTACATGACATGGAGTCAGCGTCCCAATGGTGAGGGAAAATGTAACCGGCTTGGAGGGAAGATGGGCTAGAGACTCTTGTGCCACTTCCTTTGGCTGACAGACTGTTGAGACAGTGAACTCCAAGAAATTAAGATTTCTCTAGGAATCTCCTACAGTGAGAAAGAAATGGCCAAATTCTGGTGCCAGCCAGAAAGTAGTGGTTAGAATCAGATGTCCCTCATCAAGTCACGTGTTCTCAATGCTTGCTCCCCCCCGTGGATGGAACTTTTGGAGGTGGGGACTTCCTAGAGGAGGTGTACTGTTGAGGGTGGGCTTTGGGGGGTTACAGACAGCTCCCCATTGACAGAGCTGGGCTCCCTCCCCTGCTTCTGTTTGCCATCTGCTGTGGCAGAGGGACTGTCCAGCCTCTGCTGAACCATGCTTTCCCCTGCCATCATGAAGCTTGTCCTCAAGACCTTAAGCCTTACTTTGGCTTTCCTCTCATCGGCTGCTTTTGTCGCGTGCTTTGCCCAGTGATGCAAAGGTGAGTACAGCACCTCAGAAAGGGTTTCCCATATTACTGGTGACTTGTTAGAGGCCCTCGCAGCAGAGACTGGAACCCATATGGGCTTTAATGATAGGCACGACCATTCCTTGACCAAGGCTGCTTAGCTCTGCCTACCTCTGGCCCTCTATTTAAACCCAAACCCCAGAGATTGATTAGGTGAGGGGTCACTGGGTGTCTTTGTCTCTCTTCCCAATGTGGCCACATTGAGTCAATCTCCTTTTTCTACTTTTCACTCTTCAGTTGGCTCTTATCATTGGCTTACTGTAAGCAGGTGGCTGAGCCTTAACGCCCGTCACCAAGTGGATTTGGCACAATTGACTCCCTGCGTCAACTTTGGGTTCTCCAGCCTCATGTCTCCCTGCTTGATGGATCGCTGCCTGGGCAGTAGGAGGAGCTTTCTGTAAGTGCAAACACTTCTCACCAGAGCCTGGAAATGCGCGCTGTGCCCTAGCAGCAACACTATCTACCTGCCTCGTGCAGGCTGCTACAGGGATGGGACAAGGAAAGACGGTGGCAGCAAGGGCACCCCGGCAGCTCCAGCCACATGCAGGCTGACGTTTTCTGGTTTTGCTGCTAGAACGGCACATTTCAGTGTGAATCTGTCACCTCTGCCTCTTCACCACAGGAAAACCGGCAGCTCCTCGGGGCCCCGCTGACTGAAGCACCTGGGCTTCTAGATGAATTCTTGGGACCGAAGGGGTTCATATCCCAGCATGAGTTCCTCCCTTGATTTGCTTCCTTCCTCCTCTGGGGATATTAGGAAATTGCTTCTCTCTAGGTTTTGTGATTTTAGAAAGTCACTTAGCCTTCCCAAACTTCAGCCTCTTCATTTGCAAACTGGTAATAACATTTAAAGCACATGCCCAGGGCCTGCATTACACAAAGGCCCTTTGCTCTTCACTTGTATTTTTAATTTTCTTGTTTCATGAACTGTGATGAGGCTTACATAAAATAAAATCCGCAATGTCCTGGTTGGTGAGTTTGACAGTTATTTGCACTTACATAACCAGTGCCCACGGCAGCAAGATGCTGCCTTCAGTCCTGAGAGTGTCTCGTGCCTCCTGAGGAAGGGAGGAGGGGCAGGGGGAGGGATAGGAGCGAAAGCTGAGTTTAAACTGTAAGAAATCTGGCTTGGTGGGGGGGGGGATGAGCCGGAGGGCCTGAGGGAGCCTGAAATGCCTCTGAGTTTAAATCTCCAGATCCCACATAAAGAGCAGAGTCTATGACAACCAGTCCCCCAGGGGATCAAACCCTCAAGCACCAGAATTAGTAAGAGCCTTGCTCCACTCCAGCCACTGCGGGCAAATGGCCTTCTCCACAGGTGGGCATGTGAGGTGTTACACCATACCACAGCGCACGCGCACACGCACAGCACACCGCAACACACACACACCACAGCACACACACACACACATTACACACACAAGCAAAAAAAGACAAATTTAAAAGGAGTAAGAAATCTCTATTGAAAAACATACCATTAGCGCTGAGAGACGATGCAGTTGGTAAGGTGTCTTGCAAGAATAAGGAGCAGGAGGACCTGAGTTTGATCCCCTGGCCCTGCCTAAACAAAGAGACATGACTCAGCAGGTAAAGGTGCTTGCTTGCTGGCTCAGGTTCAATTCCAGCCACCCACATAAAGCATCTGTGATAGTAAGAGATCCTGGCACACTCAAACACACATGCACATGTGCAAATTAATTAATTAAAAAACAGAAGCTGGCTCTGGTAACATATGCATGCAATCCCAGCACTGGAAAGGCCAGACAGGAGGAAACCTGGGAGCCCTTTGCCATATAGTCTAGTCTACTTGTCAAGTTGCAAGTCAGTGAGAAACCTTACATCAGTAGGAGATGGGTGCATTTTGTGGCAGATGAGCATCAGCTGAGGCTCTCCTCTGACCTCCACACACACGAATGTGCACTCACACCTCCACTTGCACACAAATGAAAAATGCACATCAGATCTCTCGACTGTGAAAGTATAATAATTTCACAGCAGTGATGTTTATTAGCTCATTGTTGTTTTGCTTTTGTCTTGGACTTTCAAAATAATAATTATTTTTTATTTGAGAGAGAGAGAGTGAGAGAGAAAGAGATAGACAGAAAGAGAGAGAATGGGTGAACCAGGGCCTTCAGCTGCTATAAACAAACTCCAGATGGTGACCCCTGTGCCCCACAACAATGCACACCTGTGGCACTGTGCATCTGGCTTATGTGGAACCTGGAGATTAGAAAAGGAGTTCTTAGGCTTTGCAGGCAAGTGCCTTAACCAATGAGTCATCTCTCTAGCCTGTCTTGGACTTCTTGTAAATAAAAATGAATCCTGCCAGGCGTGGTGGCGCATGCCTTTAATCCCAGCACTCGGGAGGCAGAGGTAGGAGGACTGTCGGGAGTTCAAGGCCACCCTGAGCCTCCATAGTGAATTCCAGGTCAGCCTGGGCCAGAGTGAGACCCTACCTCAAAAAACAAAACAAAACAAAACAAAACAAAAAAACGTGAATCTTCTTGTTTTAATTTCATCCTCCTTCCCTTCATTCCAAAGCCTTCCATAATCATAAAAATGATATGAGAACTTAGAGACAGTTGTTACCAGAGTTGTTTGAGTCAGAGCATGGGCCTTGTCAGCCCTAACAAGCTAGGCTCAGCCACTGGTCCTCAACAGGACAACAAAACAGACAAGTAAAGCAAAAAAAAAAAAAAAAAAAAAAAAAAAAAACAGAGAAAGGAGATGTATTCAACGTGGCCACATTGGAAAGATGGACAAATGGAGAGGTCCAGTGACCTCCCCACAAGTTCATCTTCAAGGTCCTGTCATGAGTTTTGGTTTTCACAGGGAGCCAGAGGCGTACACCACTAAGCAGTGCTGTGTGGTCTTGCCCATCGCGGGCCCATCGCGATCGTGGTTCCAAGTATCCCTTGTCAGGAGTCAGAACTGTGAAATCTTCCTGGGAGGAGAGTGCTTTCTCTGACTCACAGCAGGCTTTAGCCTCTCTGTCCCCCAGCATGAGATTTCTTGGGCATTTTAATTCCTTGGGCTTCATGGTTTGGATAGTCTGATAGCTACAGGGAGGGAGCAGGGTTGTTTTTACAGTATGTCAGGATGGTTAGAAAGTGTCCTCCCTCCTCTGTTCTGCCTGTTATTCTTTTTTTTGTTGTTGTTGTTGTTTTGAAATATGTTCCTTTTATTCAAAGTTTTGTCCAGATTTTTTTTTAAATTTTTATTAGCATTTTCCATGATTATAAAAAAAATCCCATGTTAATTCACTCCCTCCCCCCACAACTTTCTTCTTTGAAATTCCATTCTCCATCATATTACCTCCCCATAACAATCACTGTACTTACATATATACAATATCAACCTATTAAGTACCCTCCCCCCTTCCTTTCTTTTCCCTTTATGTCTCCTTTTTAACTTACTGGGCCTCTGCTACTAAGTATTTTCCTTCTCACGCAGAAGCCCAGTCATCTGTAGCTAGGATCCACATTGCCTTTTATTCTTAATTACCCAGTCTTTATGTTATGAGGAAAGAAAAGTAGACGTGAAAAGACTGGATAATTTCAGGAAGGATTACATAATATCCATGACACCAGTGAATGGCTTAATAAGAAAGAGACATCTTAATTGGTGAGCTCCAGGCCAGTGAGAGACCCTGTCTCTCAAAAAGGTGAGCAGTGTTTCTGAGGAATGGCACCCAAAGTTGTTCCCTGACCTCTCCACACACGTGCACGTACATGGACTCGTGCACACCCACGCATACAGAAATGTGCACACACATGCACACACACATACCATGTGCACAAAAAGTTATCAATGTGATCAAGACACAACCTGATTATCGGAGTATGCATGGTCTTTGTGCTTATGTTACATTGGGGAAATAATTGCTATTTCTAGTCTGTATTCCATTTTGTGGAAGAAGATTATATTTAAATGTTATTTTTTTAATTTGAGAGAGAGAGAGAATGGGCACACCAGGGTCTCACCCACCTCAAATGAACTCCAGACACTGGCACCACTTAGTGGGTATGTGTGACCTTGTGCCTGCCTTACCTCTGTACATCTGGCTTACGTGGGGTCTGAAGAGTAAAACATGGGTTCTTAGGCTTTGCAGGCATGCACCTTAACCACTAGGCAACCTCTCTAGCCCAAGGCTGTATTTTAATGCAGATTTGACAAAAATTAATTGATGTTTGTTTTTAAGGAAAGTATAGTAAAGCTTTCTATATAAATCTATGGATTTCACCCATGACTGAGTAATGAGTTTATACACTAAGATTTGCAACTCACCTCTCATTGTTTGAAATGCATCATTTATTAGTTTAGTGAATGAAAAACAAAAATTAAAACAACCAGCAGACTCTAGCCCGCTAAAGTGGCTCTTTTGATCTTGCCTTTTCCCTCTCCGCTTCCTCCCATCAGGCCAGGCGTTCTGGTGCAGGACCTTTCTGAGGCAGTTAGGGTGACCTCTTCAGAGGGAGGGAACAAGGACAGAGATGGGCTAGACAGCTGAGAATCACAGAAACCCCCAAAGGGAACATGTTTTTCCTTTGCTAGAAGTGAGAAATGTCCATGAGCCTAGAAGGAGGGATCTGTTCTTTTTTATTTTTTTTTCCTTACTTCTTTTGCTGTAAACTTTGACCAGAGGACAGGAATACAATGACTAAGTACCTGCTCTTACGACTGGTGTCGGGCCTGCAAAGCTGGCATCGGGCCTTCGCTGACCAGCTCGGCCCATAAAAGACCCTGTCACGACTGCCCAGGGGGCTTTGCCATTCCCAGTGATGCCCTCCTGCCTCACAGCAAGAGCTCTGCCTTCCTCCCTTCCTTCTCCTACACTCTGTGATAAGTCTTTCTAAAGTCACCTTCTATGGTCTGTGGATTTCATTGTTCAACTCACAGACGAGCATCTGGAGGCCACTGATGCAGTAGCAGTTTTGCATGATCATCACCATCCAGAACCCTGACTGCTGGGTCAGTGCCGAACCAAGAGCAGAGAATGGCTCTACTGCTCTCAAAGACACTCCAAATTCCCGTGTCATTTCTCTTCAAAAAGCTCTAGGAAGCCAGGCGTGGTAGCGCACACCTTTAATCCCAGCACTTGGGAGGCAGAGGTAGGAGGATTGCCGTGAGTTCAAGGCCACCCTGACACTCCATAGTGAATTCTAGATCAGCCTGGGCTAGAGTGAGACCCTACCTCGAAAAACCAAAACAAAACAAAACAACAACAAAAAACCCAAACAAACAAAAAGAACAAAAAACCTCCAGGAAGATTATCTTGAGACTCCACATGTGCAAAATGTAAACACTGTGGTCTTAATCTCTGTTAAGAAGAACATATCCATATGCATAGATAGTTACAGATATGTATGTTCTAACTCCATAACTGTCTTAAGTTTGCATGGGTGTGACAGAAAGTGCTGGTAACTTCTTGACATCACACATTTCATTGTCCAGCTATGTATTGTTTCTGTAGGACCAGGGAACGCTTGTCATTGACAGTCAACTGAAACCAACATATTCTCACATATGATTTGAGCCTGTGTTCACAGCAAGTTCTATATGTCTTGCATGTGGGCTTCAAACAGCCCAGAGGGGCTCAAATAGAAACTCTATTGTTTCAGTTTAGCCTGTGACAAAAGTGGTGTGACAAGCTCATTTTGTAAATTAATCCTTTGATTTTGAAAACGCACAGCTTCCCCAGCAGTAGTAAGCAATAATAAAGAAGGGCCCCATGTACACTTTAGCAAATTTCCCACGAAGGTCATTACCTTGCAAAACAATATCATATTAATTATATATATATATATTATATTGTCATTAATATAGTTGACATGGAAAACATTTCCAATATGCAAGAACCTCCCAGATGCTCTTTTATAGCTATATCCACCTCCTTCCTACAGTACTCCCCTTACCTGACCTCTTTAAAACCATGAATGTATTCTCCAATTACATCATTTCAAAAACTACAATGTGGGAGCTGGGTCCTATACACAGCACTGTGGTTTGAATACAAAATGTTCCTCTTAGGCTCATATTTTTAAATAATTGGTTCCCAGCTGATGGCACTGTTTGGTAAGGTTGTAGAATCTTTAGGAGATGGATCCTTGCTGGAAGAAGTGGGCCACCGGAGGTGGGCCTTAAAATCTTATATCCTGGTCCAGCTTGCTGCTTGCTCTCTGCTTCCTGACTGAAATGTGATGAGCCGCAATGGACTGTTATCTACTGACGCATGCACCCTTACGTTGCTTCTGCTTCGGTATTTGTTCCAGTAATGAAAGAGTAACTAAGTATCTAAAACATGTACCTTCTGGTGTGTGTGTGCGTGTGTGCGTGTGTGTGTGTGTGTGTGTGTGCGTGTGTGTGCGTGTGCAGGTCTTCTCAGGTAAGAAAGACATCAGATGTCTTCCTCAGCTATTCTCCACAGTATTTTTATGAGACAGGGTCTCTCACAAACCTGCAGCTCACCGATTTGGCTAGATTAGCTGTCCAGCGAGCCCTAGAAATCCTCCTGTCCAAGTCCGAGACATTGGAATTGCAGGTGCACACCACCAGGCTTGGCTTTTAAAATTAATTAACTAATTAATTTGCAAGCAAAGAGGAGATAAAACAGACAGACAGGTAGAATGGGTGCACCAGGGCCTCCAGCCAGCGCAAATAAACTCCAGATGCGTGCATCACTTCGTGCATCTGGCTTTACATTGGTGATGGGGAATCTAATTGAACATGGGTCATTAGGCTTCACAGGCAAACGCCTTGACCACTGACCCATCTCTCCAGCCCCAGGCCTGGCTTTTATGTGGATGATGGGCACAGGTCCTCATGCCTATGTAGCAAAAGCATTTTACCCACTGAGCATCTCCCCAGACTTCCCCAAAAAGTGATTTAACATACATCTCAAGTTCCAAGGTCATGGACAACCTCCCTTTGTTCCCTTTTTTTTTTCTTTTTTTGGTTTTTTGAGGTAGGATCTTACTCTGGCCCAGACTGACCTGGAATTCACTATGGAGTCTCAGGGTGGCCTCGAACTCACAGCAATCCTCCTACCTCTACCTCCTTAGTGCCGGGATTAAAGGCGTGCGCCACCACGCCCAGCTTCCTTCATTCCCTTTTCAAAGTTGGCTATGTTTGTCATACACACAGGAGGGAGCACCTCAAATTCAACCATGACAGGCTGGCTAGAGGATGTGAGCTTGTCTCAACAGATGGTTAGGGAAGGGTTTAAGGTGTGTCAATTGCCCTGGATAGGACTCCGTGTGAAAGCAAGGATGTTGCCATAAGTGGGTATTTGAATTCTTTTAACTAGTAGGTAAGAGGAACAGGGCTTGAAATGTACTTGGTACCAGTGTGGGGGTTCCTGTGAGCTGGGGACAGGAACTTGTGGTCATCCTGTTATTAGCATCATGTTTGATGTCTTCTCAGGCATGATTCAGGAGGACTTCATGGTGACCAGTTGACCTTGCCTAATGATGGTGCCCTGTGAGTCACTCATGATGAGCAGGAGAACACTGAGCTGGTGGGATGCCAGGCCAGACATCAGCTCACAGCTGTCAGAGCTACTTTTGCCTCTTTCCTAGACTGTAAGTTGTTATCCCAGCATTTGAGATAACATGGCCAAAGCTCCATCCCTCCAAACATTAGATACGCGCGTCTTGTCTACCCAGACATGTCATAGGTGTCTGGGAGAAAGGGCAGCCTCGTGTCTGTCGCTGTGCTCGGGCTCCCAGCAGCTAAGCAAGGAGCCTCAGGCTTTCACAGAGGCAGCATGTTCTGCGGCTGACTGGCCCCTTCTTCCCTGTGCTTTTTTTGTTTGTGTGTGTGTGTTTTATTTTTTGTTTTTCAAGGTAGGGTCGCACTCTAGCCCAGGCTGACCTGGACTTCACTCTGCAGTCTCAGGGTGGCCTTGAACTAACAGCAATCCTCCTACCTCTGGCTCCCAGTGCTGGGATTAAAGGTATGCGCCACCGTGCCTGGATCTTCCTTGCTATTTGCATGGAAGATTCTGTAGTAAGTATCAAATCATGTGGGGTCTAAAGTCAGCGTTCTTCTATGCACGTGTATGTATCTGCATGTGTGTGGGAGTGCACATGTATGTGTGCAGGTGGAGGCAGGCTCAGGAATGCCACCCACTTCTTCTTTTGTTTCTTTTCTTTAAATTATTTATTTATTTATTTAAAGGAGAGAGAGGGAGAAGCAGATAGAGAGAACAGACACTCTAGGGCCTCTAACCACTGCAAACAAACTCCAGATGCATACGCTCGCTTGTGCATCTGGCTTATGTGGTTGAGTGGGGAATTGAACCTGGGTCCTTAGGCATTGCAGGCTAGTGCCTTAACCACTAAGCAATCTTTCCAGCCTCCCATCCACTCTTTTCTTAAGACAAGATCTTTCTCAGGCCTCAAGCTCACCAGTTAGGCTAGACTGGCTGGCCAGTGAGCGCTAGCGATCCTCCTGTCTCCACCTCCACAGCTCTGGGACGAGAGACACACCCCACGAGGTTCCTCATTTTTACTTGGGTGCTGAGGATTGAACTCTGGTCTTTGCGCTTTGAGGCAAGCACTTTACTGACAGGTATCTTCCCAGCCCAATTGTCTGAAGATTCTTAGGTGACTTATTTTTTCATGGCATGGTTGGAGTGAGTCTGTGTTCTTGTATGGGATGGATTCTCCTCAGCTCTCTAATGCCCACACTATACACAGTATCTAACTACGACTTGTATGGGACAGAAAATAGAATGAGATGTGCAGGCAGAGAGAGAATCCTGACCATAGGGGATTTCACAACAATTTGGGGGCCTCTGGTGCAGTAGCTCAGGCGCCCACATTTCGTCGTCAGGCAGGATGGGAAGATACTGCCCGCGCCATCTCCGCAGCCCGCCCCGACCAGCTGCTTCCTTGCATGGTCCTCCTCAGGCCCTCACCTGTGCTGCTCATTCAGGGGACATTTGGAGTGTCCATGACAGCTACACATCAGACTCTGACTGGCACAACTTGTCTCTGGAAACAGCTGCGTCTCCTTAGACCCCAGGCCTGCTGACTTTTGATGCTTGTTCCGCAACGTGAATCTGATCATGATTGCCTTCTTGGTGGTGCTACCATGGAAACGGCAGATGCCAGGTCATACTGTCTTTCTGCTGACTCTCATTCATGCTGAGGGCCACACACCATCACGTGGAGAGCAGCAGGTGCTTGTGACACTTGCTATTTAGTGACTTAGGAGCTTCTTTTAAGAGGACATACTAGAATGTGTGAGATACATCCAGAAAAGTGACCATGCAGTGCTCTGTGACAATCTGGGAAGGGAAAGTGTGGATTACACTGGAGTCCTCAACTGTAGTATTAAATATTTTTGTCTATGTTCCTCCTGGAAGAGTATGAATAACAATGTATTTTTAAGTTTGGTTTAAATATTTGTATATTAAGCTCAAATAATTATAAAGTATGTGAATTTAACTATTTTAATTGACTTGAAAAACAAAACTATTTTAAAATCATTAAAACATTTTCTATAAGTATGTTTATTATTATGCATACACAGCATAATATTTTGTTTGCGTAAACCAAATTAAAATAATTAGATAAATGTTTTATGTTAATTAAATGTAGTGGATAATAAGTATTATATATCCAATGATTTTCAAATATCATAACAATTTGATATCCTCCAGGACATGAAAATATGTAAATGTGTATCTTAAAAGATCAGTGTCCATTGGCTCTAACTTAAAAAAAATCCTCTGAATTCAATTATATTTATAAGTATCATTAGCATGAGACTAATCAAAATAATATATTGTGCATTTTGGTAAACACTAGATGGAAAATAAAAATTTTATTACAAATGCCTTTTTAAGAAGATATTTTTTATTTCTTTATTTGCAAGGAGAGAGAGAGAGAGAGAGAAAGTGAGAGACTGGGAACACCAGAGCCTCTTGCCACTGCAAACAAATTCTAAACATACGTGCCACTTTATGTATATGGCTTTATATGGGTACTGGCAAATCAAACCTGGGCCATCACGCTTTGTAAACAAGTGCCTTTAACCACTTAGCCATCTGCCCAAGCCCTAGAAATGAGATGAGATGCTTTCTTGATCGGTGTATATCTTGTTGGTGGATATTACATTTGCTAATGTAAAGTGTGGTCAGCATCAATTTTATTCTGATTTTTATGTCTCAGACAGCATCAAGAAACACATAAACATATTGGAATAAGAGGTTTTATAACAATGCCATTTTTCAAAATTTAAAAATGTTTCAAATTTTTGATATTTTAATACATGTATGTATGTAAAATGTATTTTTATCTTATTCCCCTCAATTACCCTCTCTTATTCCTCTTCCTCTCCTATTAACACCTTCTTCCACATTAGATCCCATCTTGTTTTCATGTCTTTTATGAAACCCATTGAGTTAAGTTAAGGTGGTTTGCATGATCATGGGTAGAAGGTTATCTCGGAAAGGGCAACCTACCAGTAGCTACACCACTGATGAGTCTGACTCCCTCTCTTAGCTACTGGATGCTCTGAGCAGTGTGGGGCCTCAGGTACCCTTCCCCCATCAATGGAGACAGGCTCAGTCTTATGCTGGAAACCACAGTGGCTCTGAGTTCGTGAGTGTAGCAGCCATGTTGTATTCAGAAGATGAAACAGCCCTCTTCTTCATCCTCCTGCCCTTATGTTCTTTTTGCCCCATTCTGTGAGATTCCCTGAGCTGTGCGGGGATGGTTTAGATGGCCCGCTTGATGCTGAGCACACAGGAGTCCCTTATTCTCAGCAGTTCTGCCAGGATGCATCCCTGCATTCACCACTCTCTCCTGGAAGACCTCTGTGACCGAGGCTTCCAGCAGTACTGATCTATGGGAGTGAACAGATATGTGGAGGACAGTTGACATGCTGTCTGTTCAGCACGACTGCAGCAGGACATTCCAACTTGGGTCCTATGTATATCCTTATGTAGGCTTTTGGCCAGGTTTACAGTAGCAGGCATGATTTTTTTCCTGTGAAGAGGGTCTCAGATGCAATCCAAAAGCAGTTGGTTGCTCCTATAACACCCATGCCACTATTGCGCCAGTGGGCATATCTTTCCAGACAGGTTGGTTGTGGAATGCAGAAGGTCCACAGATGGGTAGGAGTATTGACAATACCATTCATTTAAAAATAAACTTCTGGGGCTGGAGGAATGGCTTAGCAGTTAAGGCATTTGCCTCAAAGCCAAAGGACCCAGGTTCAATTCCTCAGGACCCACGTTAGCCAGATACACAAGGTGGTACACACATCTGAAGTTTGTTTGCACCGGCTGGAATCCCTTGTGCACCCATTCTCTCTCTCTCTTCCTCTTTCTCTGTCAAATAAATAAAATAAAATACTTTTTTAGAAATAATAAATAAATAAAATAAACTTCAGGAGGCTGAAGAAATGGCTTAGCAGTTAAGGTGTTTGCCTGCAAAGCCAAAGGACCCAGGTTCAATTCCCCAGTACCACATAAAGCCAGATGCACAAGATGGTGCATGAATCTGGAGGTTTTTTGCAGAGGCTGGAGGTCCTAGCATGCCCTATCTCTCTTTCTCTCTCTAATAAATAAATAAAATGGTTTCAAAAATAAATAAGCTTCTGACTTAAATGTTAAAAGTCACAAGTTGACCAAGCTTCTAATTTTTCTTGAAATACTTAGCTGGTATGTTGAAGCATGATACCAAGAATTTTTCTTGTGAATAAAATATTAAAAATTCAGCTGGAGGGATGGCTTAGCAGTTAAGGCATTTACCTGCAGAGCTAAAGGACCCAGGTTCAATTCCCCGGGACCCATGTTAGCCAGATGCACAAGGGGGCACAAGCATCTGGAGTTCATTTGCAGTGGTTGGTATGCCCATTCTCTCTCTCTCCCTCTTTCTCTGTCAAATAAATAAATAAAAATAAAATAATTTTTAGAAATATTAAAAATCACCAGGTTTGCAAAGACATTTAATTCTAGTCTTTGAAACATTTTGCAATTGTAGCATATAGCACAACACCAGATAGAATCTACTTTGTTTTATCCGCAGACTTCTAATTGTACCTGCTGTTCGTAAAGGTAACTTTTGAATACTTATTGTACCAAAAGTCTGAGAAGACATTTTCTTTCAAACAGAAGCTTCAGATACACCTATATACATTTATGGAGACTATTCACTGCATGGCCTAATTTACAAATTCAAATCTTATATCAAATTTGTGAACAAAATAAGAGTAGTTTTGTATATACATGCATGTAGTATGTGTGTATGTGTTTGTACATATCTATTCATGAGTGTGGAGGCTAGAGGTCCTCATCAATTGCTCTCCACCTTTTTTTCTTTGGATTTTTCATTGGATTTTTTTGAGGTAGGGTTTCACTATAGCTCAGGCTGACCTGGAATTCACTATGTAGTCTCAGGGTGGCCTCGAACCCACAGGGATCCTCCTACCTCTGCTGGAACCAAAGGCATGCGCCACCACGCCCAGCTCCACCTTGTTGTCTGAGGTAGGGTCTCTCACTAGCCCTACAGCTCACTGATTTGCCAGACTGCCTGGCCTGAGCGGACCCTGTCGGCCTCCCGAGCACATGCCACCATGCCTGGCATCTTATGTGGTGTTGAGGATCCAAACTCAGGTCCTCATGCTCCCGAGGCAAGCATTTTATCCACTGGACAATCTCCCCAGCCCAAGGAATTTTGTTAGAAAAAAAAAAAACTTTCATTTTTCTGTTCAAATATTACTTATATGAATTCCTATGTCATGCATCTTATCTTTGAATTCTAAGACAGACACATACTTCGTCATCTCTGTGAGAGAGCTAAACACTCCAATCTTCTAGATCCCTTCCAGACGTTCTCTTTGATGAGCCCTCTAAGGCTTTTTCCTCAGTAGAAGTAAGGTCTTAAGTTAGAAGGAGGAGGAGGAGGAGGAAGAAGAAGGAGGAGGAGATGGAGAAAGAGAAGGAGAAGAAGAAGCCAGGCATGGTGGTATATGCCTTTAATTCCAGCACTCAGGAGGCAGAGGATCGCCATGAGTTCAAGGCCATCCGGAGAATACAGAGTGAATTTCAGGTCAGTGTGTACTAGAGAGAGACCCTAACTGGGGGGGGGGGTAGAGAATAGAAGCGGTAAGGACATGCAAATAAAAATCACACTGCTCTGCTAGTGTGCCGGGCACTGTGGCGCTGTTCCAAGAGCCCATGGGCGTGCCCAGCCCCTCCCTTCACCTCTAGGAAATGCGGGGCTGGGAGGTCCATTCACCCAGCCAGGGTGACGCTGCCACCATCAGAGGTGGCTCCAAGGCGTCACGGCACCACTGTCCCGAGGGGCCTCTCATATCCTGCAGGTATAGTGAACCTGGCAGGAGAGAAGAATTAAAGAAAGACAACTGAAAGACTATTGAAACGATGGGCCCCAAAGATTTAAACTTCTTAAGAAACTGCATGCAAGCTACTCATGTCATACAGTTGTGACAACGGCCTGGACCACCTCGCAGGAGAAACCAGAAGCAAAACAAAGATGACTCAGTGGTGGGTGGTACCCCATTGTGACCAGGCTTATTTAGTTAGGTAAACTCCTTGCTCTCAGTTTAAAGGTAAACCTCATGTCAGGACCCCAGTGACAGTCTGGAGGGGCACTGAACCCCTTATTTACTGCTCTCCCCAGGGTGGCCACACTAAATAAATCTCCTTTCTAGGCCTTTCACTATTATTTGTCTGTTTAACTGGCTTATTGGGAATAGGTAGCCAAAACTATCTTGTTAGGGCTGCTGGGGCACAGGCTCTGACCCTGAAAACAGAGAAACAGAGGTGACTATGCCCCATAAGGTGCCACAGTGAGGATGGCTGTGGGTACGCAATTCCTCTGCAAAGGGCAGAGGGAGCAGTTATGAGAGTGTGAGGGGTAACTTGTAATGCACTGATTTCACACCTGGGACTTCTTAGGAGCTGGGTTTTTTTTAAACAGTTTTTAATTTAATTTATTTATATTGTTTTAATATTTATTTATATAAATATATTTTACATAAATGTATATTTATAAAAATAATTAATATTTATTATTATTTATTTATTTTATTTGAGAGAGAGAATGAGAATGGGTGTGCCAGGCCCTCTAGCTGTTGCAAATGAACTCCAGATACATGAGCCACCTTGTGCATCTGGCTTATGTGGCTACTGGGGAATTGAACCTTGGTCCTTAGGCTTCATAGGCAAGCACCTTAACCACTAAGCAATCTCTCCAGCCTTTAGGAGCTTTTAAGACGATTAAATGAATGTTGAAAATCGAAAACTATTTCCATGACTTCCTTGGAATGACTTCATGTGCCCTCACAATTATGCCTACCCCTGGTGGGATGCCCTCAGAGCTGCCAACATTCTTCTCTTCATTTTACCCAAGAATCCCAATTTCCCCTGATGTGACTCAGTTTTTATTAAATATATTTATTTATTTGAGAGCAATATAGATAGATGAAGCTTGGCAGATAGAGAGAGAGAGAGAGAGAGAGAGATAGATAGATAGATAGATAGATGGATAGATAGACAGACAGACAGACAGACACACAGATAGATGATAGATGGTAGATAGCTAGATAGGTAGATAGATGATAGAAAGATGATAGATAGATAGATAGATAGATAGATAGATAGATAGATAGATAGATACATAGATACATAGATAGATACATAGATATATAGATACATAGATACATAGATACATAGTTGATAGATACACAGATGATGGATAGATAGATTATAGATAGGTGAGAGGCGAGAGAGAGAGAGAGAGAGAGAGAGAGAGAGAGCATGGGCACAGCAGGGCCTCCCACCACTGCAAATGACCTCCACACAGACGTGCCACTTTGTGTATCTGGCTTTACTTGGGATCTGGCGAACTGATCAAATTGCGGGCTGCCAGGCTTTATAAGCAACTGCCTTTATCCACTGAGCAATGTCCCAGCCCGCTTTCTGCTTTTGATTCAGCCTGAGACCCCAGCCCCTGGGATGGTGCCACTTACACTTAGGGGTGAGTCTTCCTACTTCAAGTAACCTAACCTATAAACTCTATTGCAGTCATGCTCAGAGATTTGTCTGCTAGGTGACTCTAGATCCAATCAAGTTGACAGATTAACCATTACAGCAATGGAGGTCTTTTTGAACATGCCAGGGAACTGAACCAGCCCTAGGCTGCCAACAACTAGGCTTCTATGGCATGAGAAAAATAAACCCGCTATGTTCAAGAGCTTGTAAGTTTTTCTTTATTTTCTTTCATGTCTCAGCCCTCCATTCTAACAGAAATGAAGCTTCTTCCTCCTGTCCATGCAACATGGAATGCATGACTAATTTTTCTGGCTGCAAAGATTTTGCTCAATGCCATATGGAATGTTAGCAAAGTTCAACACAATCATAGTATTATAGGTATTAGCTTTTCTCACTTAAACAAGATAAATGGATAGAATAAATGGTTTGAACACCAACCAAAATATCTCCAGACCTTTGAGACATCACACCTATTTAATCACCACTTGTGGGAAGCAAAGGCATTCATTATCATCTCCCAACAACAGACTGTAAGAAGGAAAAAGCTCAACTCAAACATTATTGATGTCTTTTGGCTTAATACTAAAGAATTGTAATAAATGCTTGAGAGTGACTTGTGAAAAACTGTAAATTCAATTATTCTGTTCATGAACTAGTTATAAATTATAATATCAGAGGCACTGAATGCAAACTACAACATAATTTATTATTTGAGTAACTAAGGAAATGTCATCTGAAATGAGAAATGAGGACTTGTGATCTGAGATGTAAAACACTTATGAAAATTTATTAGTGACTTTCATCAGGTCCTATCCAACATGATCTATTACCTGAAAACTTGAAGTAGAACACAATAATTATTCACTGAGAAAATGACTTAAAGTATTGGAAGAAATCACAAAAAAATGTCATAAAAATAACACTCCCAGATATTGAATGATGATAACAATTTTCTCTAGAATTGTAGATTGTTAGGTTGTCTTTTCAACAATCATAACTTGTATAATACTATTTTCCCATTTTGTAGGCAAGGAAATGAAATCTTGGGTAAATTTGGTAGCTTGCCTACATTCACACGAGTAGTAAGGATTAAAGACCCATTGACGTCTTAGTGAGTCACACCTCTCTTCAGAGTTGGCAAGTGTCAGCCCCAGACACAGCGTATGAGCAGTTACCTGCATTTCACATACAGTGACACTCATGAAACACATACCACAATCTTTAGGCAACAGGAAGTGACCTGCGGCTGTGGGCACCATGCACACAGTATTGTGTTTTGAATGTAAAATGACCCCTCAGGCTCTCATGTGTTGGAACACTTGGTCCTAGCTGGTGGGGCTGTTTGGAAGGTGGAAGTGCGTTGCTAGGGGCAGGTCTTGAGGCTTCCCAGCACCGTCCATTTCCTCTCTGCCTCCTGGTCGCAGACACGGTGTGTCTCCTGCTTCTGCCACCATTCTGTTCCCCACCATGATGAATGGTAATCCTTCTTAAACCTTAACCCAAAATAAGCCCTTCCTTCCTTAAATGGCTTTTTGTGCTATTTTGTCACAGTAATGCAAAAAATAACCAATGCTGGGACCTGTGTGTAACATTCAGACAGGCAGCTGAACCCTTCAGAGCAAGGGAAGGCAGGCACATCTCGGAGGGAAGCCTACACTTGAAAGAAAGGAGATACTATCTGGCTAGTCTCCTAATTTTTATGGTCTTGGTCTGTTGACAAGCTGCAAATAATAATGGACAGGGCTGCTAAAACCCAGATTAAATAAACAAAACCAATTATTTCCAATTTGGGAAACCAGAGTACAGACTTCTGAGGTTGCTGAAGTAGGTTCACATGAGTCTGGATTACTTGGAACCATTTCTCATTAACTCTATCACAGTCCCATGAATGTAATCTCCTGACAGCAGGGGCAAGGCCAGTGGACAGAACAATCGAGATCAGGATGAAAGGCAGAGGGAGAGAACGAGGGCAAGAGAATCACGCTGAGGCCTTGCAGACAGAGCAGGGGCTGGGCGACAGCTCGGTCTGTAAAGTGCTTGCTGCACGAGTGTGAGGACCGGAGTGGGGATCCCCAGCACCCACATACACGCCAGGGGTCAGCCCCTCCCCCACCAGACACCAAATCTGCCTCTGACTTAGAACGTCAGCCTCCAGAACTGAAAGAAACAGACCTCTGTTATGCATAAGATACCAAGTCCAGGGCTGGAGAGATGGTTCAGCAGCTAAAGGTGCTTGCTTGCAAACCCTGATGGCTCAGGTTCGAATCCCCAATACCCACATAAAGCCAGATGTACAAAGTGCTGCATGCATCTGGAGTTCATTTGCAGTGGCAAGAGGCCCTGACACGTCCTCTCTCTTGCTCTCGCTCTCTCTCTCCAAATAAATAAATAATTAAAAAAAAAACAAAAAACCAAGTCCAGGGCTGGAAAGATGACTTAGTGGTTAAGGCACTTGCCTATGAAGCCTAAGAACCCATGTTCGATTCTCCAGGTCCCATGTATGCCAGACACACAGTGACACAAGTGCCCAAAGTTGCACATGTGCACAAGGGGGCACATGTGTCTGGAGTTCAACTTCAGTAGCTGGGGGCCCTGGTGCACCAATTCTCTCCCTCTTCCTCTCCCTCTCTACATAAGAAAAGGCAGCCTGTGGGCATGGCAGCGCACGCCTCTAATCCCAACACTGGGAGGCAGAGGTGGGAAGAGCGCCATGAGTTTGAGGCTACCCTGAGACCACATAGTGAATTCCAGGTCAGCTGAACCAGAGTGAGACCCTACCTCAAAAAACCCCCAAAATAAAATAAAATAAAAAGGCAGTCTGTTGGGCTTGCTTGAAAAATAAATAAATAAAAAGACACCAAGTCCATATTGCCAGATACACTAAGATGTATGCACTGTGAGTTCTGTCGTCTCTTGCTCATTCTATATATGTATGAATCAGTATTTACATAATTATTACAATTGATAATTTTGAGTGCTGATTAGATGGGATTAAGAAATGCCTCGGGCGCTAATGAATCACATCTAGCATATCTATCCTTGAGGGCATTTCCAGAGAGAGAGAGAGAGGATTAACTGAGGAAGGAAGACCATCCTTCGGGCTGGGGTCCAAGCCTGAGTAAAAAGGGGGAAATGAGACCGCCACCTTCATTGCTCGTTCTCTGTCCCTGATCCACTGAGACAGGAGCAGACAGCTTCCCATGGCACTGGCCAGGGTCTGCAGCCATGTCCTCCCCACCGCGAGGGGCTGACGCCTCCTCTACCCGCAGGGAGTGCATCCCCTGAACCAAGAGCCAAAGAAATCCTTTCTCCCTCGACTTGCATCTTCTTGCCAGGTATTTGGTCACAGCAATTCAAAAGGTAACTGATATGATTAAATGTAATTTTTTTTTTACCAGACGAAATACAGACCACTTAAATACAGACCACTTAGGAAATACATCACTTCCTCCAGTACGGCCTCTCCCCTCACCTTGTGCCCTTTTCCATCTGTAGTTGCGGGACATGTGCATGCCCACTTTGTTGAAGGTCAAAGCAAAGAGAAAAGCAGGCGGCGGCGGGCTGGGCGCCCTCTGCTGGTGGCTGGCCGGCGGCGGGCCTCCTCTGCTGGCCGCGGTCCTTAGGGCGGAGGTTGGCTTGCGGGAATTCGCCCTTCTTCACTGATGCTCGCTGCTCCCGCGCTATTCTGCTCGTCCGCGTGTGAAGGGTGATCGCTTTGGGTCTCTGCCAAAGTGTGATGCTGACACAGAATTTAATTTAAGGAGTTCAGCTAATTACATCATTAACCAATGTGAGAAAACTCTTAACGAGCCAAATATTTTGGACCAGGGAATTCAGTAGCGTTTTATGATGTTCGTAATTAGAGCAGAACCACAGAACATTCGGCGCAATGAAAGCAAGCGTACCCTGGTCGCAAAAGCAAGTGTCCTCCTGAGTCATGTAGAGTAGATTCTGGTGCCGAGTGGACAATTAGTTGTGGCATTTGCTCTTTAGATAACCACTAGCTGTTATTTTCCTTCTGAAACCTTGTTATATTGAAATGTAAAATGAGTCGTGAATGAGCCAATAAAGGAGTGAGATGTTCATCAATATGGAAATCTAAATAAATGAATGGGCGTCCCTAAGTAGGCAAACGGCATCTTATTTTATTATTTTTGCAAACAGCATTTTAATAACAATATAGGAAATTTGATTTTACCTTGAAGATAAACTGAGTCAAATCTCACTGGCTTTGAAAGAATAGTGATAATAAAAGCAAAAATAGAAGAATTAACCGTCTGTCTAACTAAAAGAGTGCAAATTGTGTTGAGTCCCCCTTCTTCCCACAGCTGCTCCAGGCTAAAAACCAGGGTGCTGAAATAACCAGGAACCAAGGAAGAGGGGAGGAGGGTGCACAAGGGGGCCACTACAGATAATCATAAAAGGAGCACTTCAAAGTATAAACTCCCCAGAGATCTAGAGACCCTTAGGGTCCAAAGCAGAACTGCCACCTCAGCCCAGAGGGAATCCCAAGGTGGAGGCGACCAGCAGAGAAGCTCATACTGAGCAGCTGAAAGGCTCCAGGAATGTGGCTTTTACCAGAGGGAAAGGGCTCCTCAGGGTACCCAACAGAGAGGCAGCAAGAATCTGGAGCCGGGCCCAGAAAGGGCCCGGCTGTCAGGAAGGCATTTACCACGCAAACCATGAGGACCTCCATGATGACTGTGTTCACTGAGCGCAAAAGGGATCCTATGTTCAAGTTTTCTCATTTTGTCGTGTGTGCATAAGGAATGTCTCAATAAATCAGGTGGAGAGAGACACTGGGCAGTGGGAAATCAGCCCCCTCTCTGTCTCTTCCTGACTGCTTTAAAGATGTCCAGCAGAAGCCAGGTGTAGAGTGCACATATCTAATCCCAGCACTTGGGATGCAGAGGTAGGAGGATCGGATCATCATGAGTTCAAGGCCACCCGAGACTAAATCGTGAATTCCAGGTCAGCCTGAGCTAAAAAGAGGCCTTACCTTGAAAAACAAAACCAAACAAAAATCTAGTAAAGGAGGTTACCATGACCTTGGAGGTTACCATGACCTTCCTGGCATGACATCACAGCCCAGTCAGGATCAGCATGACCCTCTCTGTCTGTCAAGAAGGCTTGCTGCCTGGCCAGGGAAAGCTATAACTGTTGATTTACCCTGAACCCCTTTCCCACCCAGATTCACGTTGGTAACCGGCTGGAGAAAAGCAGTGGGTTCTGTCCTTGTGTAGTGCAATGCCATCTGCTGCTGGCGTGTTCCAAGCAAAGAGTGAGCTTCCCCCTTAGGCGTTGGGGTCCTGGCACTGTGCAGTGACCTAGAGAAGACCACCTGGCACACACAAGAGAAGACCATGGTTGCCTGGGAGCAGATCCAATGCTCACTTTGTGGCCTGGCTGGCTGTGGCGACTTGCTGGGAAAATAGTAAGTGCTGCCCAGTTGCCCAGCAGAGGGCAGGGTGGAAAGAGCCATCCCACATCAGGAGATGCGTGTGAGTCATGAGCACACCGTGTGGGAAGAACCAGCGGCTTCTGTCCCAGCAGCCTTGGCTAGGAGAAGGAGCCGCACCCAGCAGCCAGCAGCTAGGGCCAAACCAATAACCAGCTGAGTAATTTGTTAGAAAGTGCTTGTCAGCCGTGGTAGTGCATGGCTGTTAGACCCGCACTCAAAAAACACAAGCAGGAGGATCCTGAACTTAAGACTAGTTTGGGCGACAAAGGAAGACCATGACTCAAAAGGAAAAAACGCGCTGGAGGGATGGCTTAGCGGTTAAGCGCTTGCCTGTGAAACCTAAGGACCCAGGTTCCAGGCGCGATTCCCCAGGACCCACGTTAGCCAGATGCAAAGGGGGGCACAGGCATCTGGAGTTCATTTGTTTGCAGTGGCTGGAGGCCCTGGCGCGCCCATTCTCTCTCTCTATCTGCCTCTTTCTCTGTCTGTCTGTGGCTCACAAATAAATTTAAGAAATATTTTATAAAAAAAAAATTAAAGGCAAGGGGGCGTGGCTAGAGAAATGGCTCAGTGTATAAAAAACTTGCCACAAAAACCTGAATGAGTTTGAATTCCCAAACCCATTTAAAGCTGGATGCAGTAATCTCAGTGTGCCTGGGACAAGATGGGAAGCTTGTGGGCCAGCTAGCGCAGCAAATGCAGTGGTGACCAGCCAGAGAATCTGCCTCAAAGTGAAAAGCGAGGATGGATCCTGAAGTTGTCCTCTGAGCTCCTCTTACGTGTGGTGGCACACACACACACACACACACACACACACACACACACACACACACACACACACACACACACACACACACACACACAGAGTAAAAGTGATTTCTTTCCCAAACCATCTTCATCCCGGAAGGGATCCAGTATCTTTCTTACAGAGGACTGCCTTGACTTCCGTGGGAGGGGCGCTCATCACTGACTCTGCCATGGCGCCCTCCAGTGTCAGAATGAGGCACGACGCTAATTTCTGATCTCCAGTGACCTGTAACAGATTACCCGGCTGGGGAAATGGCTATGTGGGTAAAGCGCTTGCCTTGCCAGCATTAGGACCAAGTCTGATCTCAGAACCCACATAAAAATGCTGGGTGTGGTGGTGCGCGCTCATCATCCCAGTGCTGGGGAGGAGGAGGCAGAGGGTCCCTGGGGCTCGCTGATCAGCCCTTCACTGCTGAGCCCCAGCACTATGAGAGACCCTGTCTCAAAAAAGGTGGGTGGCATTGCTGAGGACGACACTCAAGGTAGTCAGTCCCCTGGCCTCCATGTACATGTGCGTACTTGTGTCCCCCACCGTCACCTCCACCTCCACCGCATAACACCACAGATAGAATCATGAAGTGTATAAACAACTGCTTCTTCCTTTCAAATGTTCTTTTCAGCCTGAATACTGAAATCATGTTTATTGAATATCCAACAGAGACTGGTGAGGGCATTATTCCTGTCGCTGACTCAACATGTCTTCGTAGGCCAATCTGAGGTGCGTCAAGCAAATCTCATCTCCAGTCTGGGACATCAGTCATGGCCGTAGGCAGGCACACAAAAGCACTAAGCAATTCTGTGTGCAAAATGTCTCCCCGGGCTGTCCTTGTTTAAGATCTCTCCAGCGAAGCCCATCATGATTATGCCGCTGTTGGGAGAATCGATGTGATTGACTATTCCCTTCCAGGCCAAAAGTGGGAACAGAGGGTGAGATCGCAACAGTAAGTCATTAGGCTTGCATCAACTCACTTAATCAGGCCGCCCACTCCGAAAGTGCAGACTTCAGTGCAGTAGGAAACAAACCCCATCACCTCCAGCAACAGGGCAGGATCAATACACTCATTTGTGCCCCAGGCAGTGATCAATACTGGCTTCACAAGCTCCTCAAGTCACTAGGAAATTAGGCCCATTTGCCTCTGTTTTCTTATTTCTACTTGCATTTTGTCTCAGCCCTGTAAAAGTTAGAATGCAGGTTTTCTCTCAGTGCCCACAATGACATCATTGGAGTGGGGAAAGACTTCCTGAGCAAAACCCCAGGAGCACAGGAAATTCAACACTCACTCAACCAATGGGATCTCATGAAGCTAAAAAGCTTCTGCACAAACACACCATAAACAGAGCCAGTAGATTACCCTCTAAATGGGAGAAAATCTTTGCCAGCTATACCATTGACAGAGGCCTAATAGCAAGAATTTACAAGTCGGATGTGGTGGCACATGCCTTTAATCCCAGCACTTGGGAGGCTGAGGTAGGAGGATCACCCTGAGTTCAAGGCCAGCCTGGGACTACAGAGTTGAGTTCCAGGTCAGCTTGGGCTAGAGTGAGACCCTACCTCAAAAAAAAAAAAAAAAAAAAAAAACAAAAAATGAAAGAAAAAAATCTAGAAAGAACTCAAAAAACTAAACAATAAAAAATCAAACAAATCACTCCAAAAATGGGGCAGAGAACTACACAGGGAGTTCTCAGAGGAAGAAATACAAATGGCTAACACACACTTAAGAAAATGTTCAACCTCCTAACCATCAGGGAGATGCAAATCCAAACAGCTATGAGATTCTACTTTACTCCAGTAAGGATGGAAAATATTAAAAAATCAAACAACAACAAACGTTGGTGAGGATGTGGGGAAAGAGGAGCCTTCATCCACTGTTGGTGGGAATGCAAACTTGTACAACCACTATGGAAATCAATATGCAGACTCCTGAAATGGATAAATATAGAGCTACCAACAGACCCAGTTATCCCCTTACTGGGCATTTACTCTAAAGGCTCCATGCTTCACTACAGAGATACTTGCTCAACTGCGTTTATAGCTGCTCAATTCATAACAGCTGAGAACTGGAGACAACGCAGGTGCCCATCAGTGGACGAATGGATAGTGAAGCTGTGGGACATTTCTACAAGATGGAATTCCACTCAGCATTAAGAAAAAACAATACAATGAAATTTGTAGAAAAGTGGGCAGGCTTGGAACAGATCATACTCAGCAAACTCACACAATCACAGAAAGCAAACACCACCTGGTCTCTGTCATCTGCAGTTCGTAACCTGGACCAGCTGGAGTTGCTGACGTATCTGAGAGGCAACTCAAGGCCCAGACGATAGGGATGGATGGGTTTGGGGAGAGGGGAAGAAGAGGGTGGAGAAAACAAACACAAAACTAAATCCAAAATGAACTGGCGCCATTGAAACCTTTACACTTGAAGATAGATTAAAACCAGGAGTAAGGGGAAGAACCTGAAAAGGAGAGGGTGGGATGAAGCCTAAGCTTAATTTTTTTTTTCCCCTCTGGCCTGTAACTCCCAGTTCCAGAAATCTGTTGCTACCCACGACAAGCTGTTGATCAGAGAGACCTATGAGGTCCCCAAAATAAGACAGGCTTCTGTCAAAGCACTTGATTACCTGCCTGAGGCAAAAGGTAAAGCCCTATTGCTGAGGACACCATATGCTGTTGACACAGAGCATGGAGAGACCTGGAGGAATCCAGAAAAGAGCCAGTCCACCCATCTAGTGCTGGCAAGTGGCCAACAATGCTCGTAGGAACCAGAGGTCCAAGCTGCTCAGAAGCAAACGACCTGACAGGATGTACACGCCAATGCAATAGTGGCACACATCCTTGGTGGGTAACCAATAGCTTTTTCATTGGCTAAGAAATCCGTTCAATGTAAAGGAACCTGTGGTGGTTTGATTCAGGTGTCCCTCCTAAACATAGGTTTTTCTGAATGCTAGGTTCCCAGCTGATGGAAATTTGGGAATTATTGCCTCCTGGGGGCAGTGTATTGTTGGGGTGGGCTTATGGGTGTTATGGACAGTTTTCCCTTGTCAGTGTTTTATACAGTCTTCTATTGCTGTTGTCCATCTGATGTTGGTAAGGAGGTGATGTCCACCCTCTGCTCATGCCATTGTTTTCCCTGCCATCATGGAGCTTCCTGTCAAGTTTGTAAGTCAAAATAAACCCTTTTTCCCAAAAGCTTTGGTCGGGTGATTTCTGCCACCAATTGGAACCTGACTGCAAAAGTAAAGTGGTACCAAGGAGTGGGATTGCTGCTAGACACCTGACTGTGTGGCTTTGGCCTTTTGGAGCTGATTTTCAAGAGGAATATGGAAGGATTTGAAACCTTGGTCTAAGAGATGCCTTGCAGTGATGTAAGTACAGCTTGATGGGCTATTCTGGTCAGAGTTGAAAGACCTGAATGCAGTAAGAACTATGGACTATGAGGTTTGGCTTATGAGGGTGAGAAAGAGCTTTCCCTGGAATGTTCAAACAGTGTCCTGTTCTTCAAAGTCTGCTTTATTCCTCCCTGGATTGGCAAATTGGCACCCTACCTGTTATTATGGAGTATACGAAATGCAAGAAAGAGAGGGTCATTGAATTTGCAACACAGTCTTGTATTTTGGAAATGGCAGTGGCAGTGTGTAGCAGGTCTGTTAAGACTGCATGGAGACCCAATGGAGGCGTGAGGATGGATCGTGGCTTGCCCACATGGAGACCCAGTGGAGATGCCAGGACCATAAGATGGCTGCTAAGGAGAGCTGCTGGCCCCAGTGAAGTTTCCAGGACTGTGAGTAGCCTAGCTGGAGGGGTAAAATTGGAACTCCAGAGACTTGTCGCTGGTTAGAATTATTGGACTTGGAGACTTGTCACTGACTAGAATTATTGGACTTGAAACTACAGTTTTATGTTTTCCCTGGTTGTTTGAAATCTTGTATAGGCTGAATATTTCTTTGCTATGCCCAATGCCATCTTTTGCAGTGTGTTTATTCTGTGCCATTATGTGGGCTTTTTTTTTCTTTTGGTATTATGGCTCAGTTAAAAGATCTTGGACTATGAGAATGTTTGAACATCATTGGGATTAATAAAAACTATGGAGATTTTTAAAGATGGACTGAATGCATTGCATTTATCATGGATGGTTATCGGTTTATGAGGGCCAGGGGTGGAATGTGGTGGTTTGATTCAGGAGTCCTCCATAAGCTTAGGTGTTCTGAATGCTAGGGGGCAGGCTTATGGGTATTATAGCTGGTTTCCCCTTGCCAGTGTTTGGCACACTCTCCTATTGCTGTTGTCCATCTGATGTTGGTGAGGAGGTGATGTCCACTAGTCTTTGGCTGAAAGACAGGCTACCTACATCAAGTTCTCCCTAAAATAATAACACATCCCATTTAAACTATAAGAGTCAAAATGGGTCCTTAAGCATTTCAGGCAAGCACATTCACCACTAAGCCATCTCCAGCCCCCAAGTGTATCTCTTTAGAATGTCTTCACTGCCACCAAGACTGGCCAGGAAGCTGCTCACATCACAGTGGCAGACAAAGCAGAGAGCTCAGGCTAGAAACAGAAGTAGGCATCACCTTCGAGGCCGGCCCCTTGTCACCCGCCTGCACGGGCCAGGCCCCACAGCTGTTTCCACAACCTGCCGAAACAGCGCCAGTGTTCAAACCCATGAGCCTGTGGAGGCATTGCTCACCGAAATGGGGCCTAAATGTGCTTTCTGATTCCCAAATGATCATTTCTCAGACGAATTAATATGTTTTTGTTCAGCATTTCCACATCAGCGCTTTGGACTTGGTAATGGTAAATTGCCTCTCACAGACAAGTGGCAAATTAAATTCCCAAGCCTGGGGCTGAGGGCTGACGGCCGGGCTGGCAGTCACCAAGGGTTGGAGGGACTCATCTGGTGTCTCTGGGGAAGCAGGGAGCAGTCTCTCTGGTGATAGTATCTCAACATGCACAGATGCCTGGAGGCTGTTTACATGTTGCACACTCCTCCTGGACACTTTGGGGCTTTCAGGACAGCAATGATCCCCAGGAACCCTTAAGATTTCACACAGTGCTGGATACAAAATGCACGCTGAATATGCCCACAATTCGTTTTCAGTGGAGACCACATTTTATCTTTCTCATCATGCTGACCAAGGGGTGACATGCTCATAAGGGTTACTGCATACAGCAGGCAACAAACAGGAGCTGTGAGCCCCAGTCCCACAGCATTCACAGGACACTTCTGGTGGGCAGGGATGTGTGACAGGATGGGGTACCAGTGGAGACTTACTTTCTCTTTTTGCCCGAAGCCTGCTATTGCACAGGGATGGGGTCCTAGCCTATAATGCACAGCTCGGGTTCCATGTCCTCCCTCCTGCATCCTGCCCCCTGGAGGAATGTGGCAGAACCAGAGACCCACAGACACTCACAGGTCTCTATGGCAATTGCTCCAGGTGAGTCACTTGAGCTGGTTAGAAGTGGTCCAGCCTGCCCAGGGGCATGAGAAGGGTCTCAGCACCCAGCGCCCCCTGCAGGAGTTGTCTGGTACAGATGGTGGGGACTCAAGTGGGTGAGTCTGTATGAAGCAGCTTGTGGGGTTAACTGTATTTATATTTCTCTCTCACTGGAACCTGATACAGGACTTGTG
This sequence comes from Jaculus jaculus, assembly GCF_020740685.1. Taxonomy (NCBI): domain Eukaryota; kingdom Metazoa; phylum Chordata; class Mammalia; order Rodentia; family Dipodidae; genus Jaculus; species Jaculus jaculus. The sequence goes on along the minus strand of NC_059106.1, from coordinate 11,074,615 downwards.
GGAACCCAGGAAAGTCCTTGAACCCCAAACCCTTAGTTCGTGTCTGCTTTTAACCAAAGAATTGGATAAAACAAGACTTAAAAGGATAATGATTAAGTTGTTATATTTATTGAGGAAAGTACAAAACCAAGGGGAGGAAAGTAAATACACCCCTGTGGTCTGAGAGCCCATGTAGGCCTTCAAGAAATGTGAAAAGAAGTTCAGAGGAAAATAAATCACAGAGAGCTTCTGCCATGTGGAGGCCCGAAGGGGGTACAGAGCCCATGCGAGAGTAAGGTGGGGGTTCCCCTCATTTTGGCCCAGCTGGCCCAAGACGAGGAGCTTACCAGAAACTTGAAGTTCAGGAGCCAGACCAGAGAGGCTTGTTGTCTCCTGGTAAATGTACTTCTAACCTTAGGTGGTGGGCCCTACCTTCCAGCTCAGGTGAACCAGAGAAACAGCTGATTGGTCTGGGCTGGAGGCTGGCTCAGGAAGAGGCCAGCTATGACACCAAGTTCTGGGGGCTGAAATCGACTAACCACAATGTCAGGATTAGATTGAAATTCCAGGAAAGGGTATATCCCCTCCCAGAGGGGCTCAGGTGGTTTGTGGAAAAGCAGATCTAGGGAAGAGATAAGAAGTCATCATACTTTGGTCTCTAGCAAAGGCGAGGCTGCAAGGACAGCCGCAAGTGGCCATCACCCTAAACCACCTAACAAAGCTACCTGACCCCCCAGTCCCTCTGGAGCAAATGGTGTACAATCTGACGCAGGCATCGGTAGACCTTTCTAAAGCATTTTCTTCCTACTGAAAAACCATGTCTTTTAACCCATGCCACACCTCGAGGGAAGTTAACCGTCTCCTTCGGACAGGGTCAGTGGACATCTTGGGATCACCATGGACACATAGAACAGACATTTACAGCCCAAGCCTCCAACCTCCACCCTGTGGATGTGAGCTTGATGGTTTTAAAGCTCTGTTCTCCCTCTGTCCTCCAAGTTTTCTTCCAATTCCTCCTGGTTTTGTGTATGTGGGCACATACATACATGTGCAAATATCTACACGTGAAGATGCACAGGCATGTTTGTGCACATGTGAGTGACCAGAAGATAGCCTATTTTGTTTTCTCAATATAGTTTTTATTTATTTGATAGAGAGAGAGAATGGATTGCTAGGGCCTACTGATGTTGGCAAGCGATCTCCAGATGCATGTACATCTGGTGTAACAGTCAGCCACAGGTCACTGGGATGAACCTCCAAACCAGGCACAGTTTATGGGAGAAATGGCATTCATTTGAAGGATTCAGATACAGGGGAAGTTCCATAATAGCAGAAAAAACTCACCACCAAAAGCAAGAGCAAAACAAACAAACAAGGCCACCAAACAGCAGGGAACCCAGGCAGAACTCAAGCACTTTGCATGATTTAGACTGGAATTCAGATCACCCCCAGTGACATCTCTTCCAGCTAGGTAACTGGAAATCCAAGAAGCTTTAACAAAACTCCTGAATGTATTGAGGGGCATCCATTCCCTCTACCATGTTACAACCTCAGCCTCAATAGATTCATAGCCATCTCACATTGGAAACTGTATTCAGCCCAACTTTAAAGGTCCCATAGTCTTTACCAACTTAAGATAGTTCCAAAGTTCCAAGTGTCATTTGAGATTTAAGACTGTCTCTTATCTGTGAGTCCTGTAAAATCAAAACAAGTTATGTACTTTTATATACTTTCAACATAAAAAGACACAGAATAAACCTTGTCAACTGCTGCAAGGCATAGCAAGGAGAGACTGGAACAGCGCAAACTCAGTTACCAGCAAGCGAACATCGAACATCTGAAGTTCAAGTCTGAGGTCATAACCAGTGACTGACAGTTTCCATATTTTCAATTCCACCCCTCCAGCTGGGCTGAATAGCCAGGGAAAATTTTTATCCCAGGCCAACAGTGCTGGTATATCTAAAACATCTTTGGGTCTCCATGTAAATACTAGTCCATCTTCCAGTGGCTTTGTCAGCCTATCAGGGTCATCACATCCTACCTCATGTCACATCTCAGCAGCAGCTCCAGGAACCATTCCATATATATATATATTTGAGACAAGCTCAACAGTCTGTCCCCCTTTTATGAGAAGGAGCAAGAGAGATAGAGAGAGAGGAGAGAATTAGCCTGCCAAGGCCTTGAGCCATTATACTCAAACTGCAGATGCATACATGACTTTGCGTGCTGTGTCACCTTGTGTGTCTGGCTTGCATGAGACCTGGAGAGTTGAACATGGGTCCTCAGGCTCCACCAGCAAGTGCTTTAACCACTAAGCCATCTCTCTAGCTCCTACTCCACACACTTTTTTGTGTTACCAAAACCAATAATAGGTGTGCTTCAGTAATCTAAAACCAGTCTCTGCACCAGTAAATTTTAAACTTGTTTGAATTTTTTCCAACTTAAAATCTTAAAACTCTCAGTCCTGTATCTTTAGCCAAGCACATCAGTCCATTACAACTTTAACCTTGATCAAATTCTCTGGGCATGAGCAGCAGAACTCAGCCAGTCTTTATGCCAGTAGCCCAGTTACAATAAAGTTTTTTTGCAGTCTTTCCTTCCCCTTAGAAAGTTCATAAGCCAAGCCTCCAAATACAATTTTTTATGTGCTTAGAATTTTTAAACTTTCATTAGAATTTTCAGTAATACTTGGATTATCACTCTGAAAGGGGTCTTTAGTTGCAAGTATCAAGTCCATGCCCATTCCTCCAAAACAAAAGTTCCAAGAGACCAAAATCCACATGGTCAGATGCAATTCTACCCCACTCCTGGTACCAATTCTGTAGCAGTTAGCCTCAGGTTGCTGGGACGAACCTCCAAACCAGGCACAGTTTATGGGAAATGGAATTTATTTGAAGTTTAGTGATCCCAGAGAAGTTCCATAATGGTGGAAAAGAGAACCACCCCCCCCCCCACACACACACAAAATGCATGAGGAAAAAAAAAAAAGAGAACCTAGGAAGAACTCAGGAACTTTACATATCTTAGACCGGAATTCAGATTGGCCCCCAGTGACACCTCCACTTCCAGGTAACTGGAAATCCAAGACACTTTAATAAAACTCCTGAATCTGTTGAGGCATCTATTCAAGCTATTACATCTGACTTTACATAGGTACTGGGGAATTAAACCCAGGCCTTTGCAAGCAAGTGCCTTTAGTTACTGAGTCAGCTCTCCAGTCACTCATCTACCTTGTTTGAAGCAGTTTCACAGGCTTAGAATTCACCAGTTAAGCTAGGCTTGCTGGCCAGTGAGACCCCAAGACCCTCCTGACTCTGTTTCTCCAGCGCTGGGATTATAACTCCATGTCACCATGATAGGCTTCTTTACATGACTTCTAGAGATCAAACCCAAGTCACAATGCTTACAAGGCAAGCTCTTTCCTGACTGAGCTGTCTCCCCAGTCCTCTGCTTGTTTGGTTCTTGATTTATGCTTGGCCACCCTAGGACTCCTCCGTGGAAGGAAGTCTTCTCTTTTGTAGTGGGGGGTCAGGGAGGATATCACAGGAAATGGTCTAGACTCTTTCTAACACTGCTGTTGAATTCTCTCTGCAATTGTGTCCAAACACAAGAGAAGAAAATGTTTGATCTGAGCTTGTTTTCTGTAGGCTTGTAATTAAATACTCAGCTTCACGCACAATCAGCCAGTCTGGTGGAGCCGGTGTGAAACAGCTCAGGGGTTAATTGCATTTTACTTCCTCCTCAATGGGACTTTCAGGGGTGAATTATGTGCTGGCAGATGAAAATGTCAAGAGACCTTCCTAAGCCATTTTCTTCCATCTGAAAAATGTGACATCTTTTAGCCCATGTCACACCACCAGTGAAATAATTGTGTCCCTCTGCCAGAGGAAATGGACAGCTTGGGATCATTTAATTCTAAGATTTCAGCTACTGATGCTGAACTCCAGTGAAAATTACAAAAAAGCAATGCAGTCTAGGAGTGAAGGCACAAATTTTCAAGTGTGATTCATTGTCCCCTGTCCCCTTTCATTAAGTTCATCTTCTACCTAAGAGATGAAGGATGGAGAGAAGAGGCTGTTTGTCGCCTTTTAAGATCCTTGGCACTGCCGGGTATGGCAGCGCACACCTTTAATCCCAGCACTCGGGAAGGAGAATTGTCTTGAGTTCGAGGCCGCTCTGAGACTACATAGTGAATTCCAGGTCAGCGTGGGCTAGAGTGAGACCCTCCCTCAAAAAAAAAAAAAAAAGATCCTGGTGCTGGGAGGATAGCTGGCTCTTGAGATGGTCCCCTTCAGGTGGCTGCAGCTAGTGACCTGTGCACAGAGAGCATATGGGCCTGGCACACAGGTGTACCTCAAACACCAGTCGGTTCAGCAGCCCTGGTGCTTGCAGACTGGGAAGTCCATTTCTCTTGTGCCCTTCTGGCTGGTTAGTGGAAGGCGGAAAGAGGCTTGTGGGGCTCTGCCAGGAATACAGTATTTGTTCATCACCAGCTCCCAGCAGCCCTGGAGACAGCTGCCACACACCAAGCCAAGGGCCCAGGAGGGAGACGTAGGCACTGAAATCAGAACACACGACTGAGTCCTGACCTGCCATCACCGTCCTTGAGATTTGGGACAAAATCTTGATGTCTCTAAGTCTCCAAGTCTCACTATTAAAATGATTTTAAAAAGAGCCAGGTGTGGTGGCACATGCCTTTAATCCCAGCACTAGGGAGGCAGAAGTTGGAGGATCGCCATGAGTTCAAGGCCAGTTTGAGACTACATAGTGAATTCCAGGTCAGCCTGGTCTAGAGTGAGACCATATCTCAAAAAACCACACACACAAAGAAAGAAAATGATTTTTAAAAATACAACACTGCATGCTGTTTTAAGGAGCCAAGTGAGGTAGTTTACACATTGTAATCATTTGCAAATGTCAGATGAATATCATCATTGTTCATGAGGTCTTCTTTGGCAACAAATGAAAAGCTGCCTGTAACTGGCCAAATATTTTGCTTTTCATCCACAGTTGTCCAGACTGGAAGGTTGATTCTGAAAGAAAACTAGTCCCTTTCCTGGAGCAGAGGTGGAAAGTTAGGTTTATTGAAATGCTGATGAAATGCAGAGCCAAACAGCCCTCAGGAGGCAGCCTGGAGAGGCCATGTAAGCCTCAGTGTAAACAGGCCCACAATCCTGGGGAGCATCGTGCAGACATCACCCCCTCACTGCCGGGACACAACACTGATCAGAGGTGGCTGACGGAGGAAAGGGCTTTGGCCTGCAGTCTCGAGGGGAGCTTTGCCATGGCGGGAAAGCATGCCGGGCCTGAGCAGGAAGCCTGGTCACATGTCCCCATCAACAGCCCAGAAGTAGTCCAAGGGAATGATCTTTGACCACCAGCAGGCTGATCCTCGAGGTCCACTGTCGGTGGCACCCCCTCTCCAGCAAGGCTCCACCTCTCAAGGCTCCACAAGCTGCCCAAATCGCCACTCTCTGGGGACCAAGTATTCAAAATCCACGAGGCTTCTGGGGACATTCTACCTTCTAACCATCACACACATGTGCAGAGTCCTGCATGGACATGTACACAACACAGGGAAGAGCATGTTCACACACACACACACACACACACACACACACGCACACGCACATGCACACGCACACGCGCACGCGCACGCGCGCGCGCACACACACACACACAGCACTGGCTGGACAGCTCACGTGGTCTTGGCAGAATGCTCACAGCACCGAAGAAGCCATGAATACCCGCCGGGTGGAGAGGCTCAGTGTTTGCGCCCCGGCTCTCTCAACCCATTGCTTCTCGTGGGGAGTGCTGTGTCATCCTTGCCCATTTACCTCCTCAGGGAAGCCCCGCTCAGCTGCACAGGTCCTGGCATGTTGCCATTCTCACCCCTGGGCTCAGGCGACCTCCAGTCTGGCTCATCGTGAGTAAGGACACAGAGCGGGGCCAGTGTGGTGTCCAGGAGACAGGTGGACTGCCTAGCAGGCAGTGGAGCGCTGTGCTTAAACAGCAGCTGGTGGCATTGCAAACGACCGCAGGGGAAGAAGGGGTTCAGAGCACAGCACCGCCCTTCCGGACTCAGTGCAGCCTGGAGCTACTAGAGAGGCTGCTAGAGAGAGATTGGTTCACATTCTCTCTCTCTCTCTCTCTCTCTTTTTTTGTGGGAGGATTCTTTTTTGAAGTAAAGGTCTCACTCTAGCCCAGGCTAACCTGGAATTCACTGTGTAGTCTCAGGGTGGCCTTGAACTCACGGCGATCCTCCCACCTCTACCTCGACGTGCGCCACTACACCCGGCTCTGGTTCACATTCTCGACTTTCTCCACACGGCTCTGGAACTGCACACGAGAAAGCCAGGAGACCGATGTGCTCAGGAACTTCCCAAGCTCACCGTGGTCTAGATTCAAGCAGTAGTCAAGGGGATGTTCTAGTTGGCTTTTGGAAAAGCCACAGTATTACAGACGGTCAGAAAATCCCAGCATTTGGGAGGCAGAGAGAGGTGACATGAGCAGAGGGTGGACATCACCCCCTGGCCCACATAAGGTGGGCAACAGGAACAGGAGAGTGTGTCAAACACTGGCAAGGGGACACTGGATATAAAACCCATAAGCCTACCCCCAACAACACACCACCTCCAGGAGGCTTTAATTTCCAATTGCCATCAGCTGGGGAAACTAGCATTCAGAGGACCTAAGTTTATGGGGGACACCTGGATCAAACCACCACAAGGCTCCTCAGCCAGATATTACAACTGATGCGCATTACTGGTTCACCTAAGCAGACAGATACAAGACTCAAATTATATTTTCAGAATTTTAGTTTATAATATATATTTATGTATTTATTTAATTTTATTTGAGTGCGAGAGAGAGAGAGAGAGAGAGAGAGAGAGAGAGAGAATGGATGTGCCAGGGCCTCCAGCCACTACAAACTCCAGATGCATGCGCCCCCTTGGGCATCTGGCTTATGTGGGTCCTGAAGAATTGAACCGGATCCTTTGGCTTTGTAGGCAAATGCCTTAACCACTAAGCCATCTCTCCAGCCCTATTTTTCAGAATTTTAATTGTATAGCTAACGTCCTTACCATGTCATCATCACATGTATAACAATTGATTTGGGAGCTGCTCTGTCTTAATGTGGTCCAGCGCAGGACTGTCTCCGACTTCCAGCTCTCTGCAACCTTCAGGAGCCTTAAGCTTGTCAAGCATTTGTCAACAGAAAAGTCAATTTCATGATTTCAAATAACCCTGAGGCTTAGTGTTCCAGTAAGGGAAAGAGCCACTTTTTGATTTTTATCTAGCCTATGAATTTTGATTTCCTTGAGTGTGAATTAAATAGTGAGGACATATGTTATAGTTTCAAAGGCCATGAAAATGAGTCCCAGGATCCTACAACGTGGAGCTGGCTTGAACAGGCAGAACTGATTCTCTATTTTGGGTTGCATAACCAGAGCTCAAAGGATTTCTTTGGTTAAGATTATTTACTTTTCTCATCACAGTAACTGGATATCTGAGAAGCAAGTTAAGGGAGGAAGGATGTATTTTTGACACATTATTTAGGAAGTCAGAGTCCATCGTGGTGGGACGCAGGAACACGGGGCTCTGCATACATTGTGATGCACACGGGAGCAGAGAGCGCTGGCTGGATGTGAGGTCTGGCTCTAACCATCAAGCCCTTGCTTCCAAGGAAGGCAAGGACCCATGTCTCAAACATTCCATAACCAAGCTAGTGGTATTTCACTCCTTTAATCTCAGCACTCAGGGGGCTGAGGTTGGAGGAGCACCATAAGTTTGAAGTCAACTTGGGCTACAGAGAGAGTTCTATGTCAGCCAGGGCCCTGCCTCAAATAAAGATTCCTTGGGCTGGAGAGATGGCTTAACAGTTAAGGCACTTACTGTGAAGCCTAAGGACTCATGTTCAACTCTCCAGATCCCACATTAACCAGACACACAAAGGTGAGGCAAGCGCATGGTCACACATGCCCACTAGGTGGTGCAAGTGTCTGGAGTTTCTTGCAGTGGCTGAGGCCCTGGTGTGCCAATTCTCTACCCCCCCCCAAATAAATAAATGAGAAAGATTCCTTAACCACCCAAAACAGCATCATCACCTGGAGACCAGGTATTCAAACACATGAACCTGTGAGTGACATTTCACACTCAAACCACCAAAGAATGTTAACCCAGACTGGTAAGAGAAATGGGTGGGGCTCTGACCACTTGGGAACTTCCAGCTGCAGGTGAGTTTTTCCTCTGCTGGGTCTGGGAGGGCTTGGTCCAGGCTGGCTCAAGGGCCTATCCCCCCTCCCCCCGCCCCAGCCCTTAATCTCCACATGGGCTCCTTTACTCCTTGAACTTTATTTTCTCTCTTTTATTTCTACATTTTTTCCCAGGCCCTCCATGTGGAATCTTTAGCCATCTGGGTGCCTTTCCTTGCCTCTGTACTTCCTTCAACAAGTGTAATAATTTAGCTTGGCATGGTGGCGTACACTTTTAATCCCAGCACTTGGGAGGCAGAGGTAGGAGGATCGCTGTGAGTTCAAGGCCACCCTGAGACTACATAGTAAATTCCAGGTCAGCCTGAGCTACAGTGAGACCCTGCCTGGAAAATCAAAAAACTAAATAAATAAATAGAAAATTTAAAAATAAAAATAAATATAATAAGTTAACAATTAAAAAGGAAAGTTGGTTGGCTCTGTCTATATGGTGGGTTTAGTTTCTGTGGTGTTAAAACATAGGTGGGTGATTGGAGAGATGGCCTGACTGGTAAGTGTGCTTCCTGAGCAAGCACGAGGGACAGAGGGGGCCTGAAACCACCAGAGTTTGAATCTACAGAACCCACAAAAGCAGGTGGGCGTGGCCACACATGCCTGTAACCCCAGTCCTGCAAAGGGAGCAGAAAATGGGAAATCTCCTGGACTCATGAAAAGCAGCAAACTCCAGCACTATGAAGACACTGCAGCTCAAATAAGAATGGGTAGGAGAGTGACGGAGGAGGTCATCCAGCGTAAGGTTGTACACACCCCCCAACGTACCACACACACCCACACACACACCCCTAGGTTGGGCCAGGGCCATTTGTTAATTGATTTCCTTTTTCAAATTCCCTTGATTCCCAGTCAAGCAGGACTTGGCAGCTAATAAATGCTTCCCTGTCCAGGAGAAACGTGGACGGCAGGTTCCATGAAATTTTAAGCTGTCCAATAGGAGGTTTTGCAGATGATCGGGATAGGCTGTGCTGGACTTTGCCAAACAGCCAACATTGTCATTCCAAGGAGCCACCAGGCCTGGCCAGCAATTGATGGCCTCCGGGGGCTTACTGACAAGATAAAATGCCAGGAACCAGAGACAAGCGCTTCCCAACTTTGGCAGCTATGTATTATGGTGAGAGAAGTCTGCTGTAACTAGATAATTAAACAAAGCCAGGCTGGGACATGGCCCAGTCTATAAAGTGTTTGCCACACAAGCATGAATGAAACAGGAAGATTGGGGACCCTTGCCGGCACTCGGGAGGCAGAGGTAGGAGGATCGCTGTGAGGTCAAGGTCACCCTGAGACTACATAGTGAATTCCAGGTTGGCCTGAGCTAGAGTGAGACCCTACCTCAAAAAAACCTTTTTTTAAAAAAAAAAAAATTGTCTTCATGTATGTATACGGGCATGTGTGAAGATGTTGTTCCTAAAAATGAGTGCCAGACACATGCACTCCCCTTTTGCATCTGGCTTTAGTGTGGGTGCTGGGGAACTGAACTCAAGACAGCAGACTTTGCAAGCAAGTGCCTTTGAGCAACTAAACCCATCTTCCCAGCACCAGGAACTTTTTTTTTTTTTCAAGTTGAAGTTCACATCTCAGTCACTCACCATTCTGGATCTATATTTTGGAGGGGACGTTAGGGGAGCACGGAGGTGCACTTTCCTCCAGTGTCTGAGGAGGATGGGGCCATCTTCTGCTTGAGACATTTGGTTCACTTGTGCGCAGGATGGACACCGATGTGATGTGGCAGTTATTAAACTCTTATCTTGACAATTTTGAAGATTCATATATGAAAGATCTTGTTCTTCCATGTTACCATGACTTAAAAATAATTTCTTTCCTTCCCTTTCTCTTTCCACCTCAAGTTCCATGCAGTTAGTCTTTTTCTTTTAAAGTTGTAAACGTGGCTCAAACTGTTATACGCATTCCATGGTCCGCCCTTGTGTGTGAAAACGCATGTGCATAGCGCCACCTTGTGGAAAGGAAGCACAAAGACCAACACTAAAGATGCAAAACTCCACTTTCTTCTTTTATTATTTATTTATTTATTGCTTGGGTTTTTGCAGGCTTGGGGGCTTTTCTCTAGCTCAGGCTGACCTGGAATTCACTACGTAGTCTTAGGGTGGTCTTGAACTCACGGCAATCCTCCTACCTCTGCCTCCCGAGTGCTGGGATTAAAGGTGTGCACCACCATGCCCAGAAAACCCCACTTTTTAAAAACATATTTTTATTAACAACTTCCATGATTATAAAAAATACCCCATGGCAATACCCTCCATCCCTCCACTTTCCCCTTTGAAATTCCATTCTCCATCATACCCCCTCCCCATCTCAATCAGTCTCTCTTTTACATTTGTTGTTATGATCTTTTCCTCCTGTCTCTGCAGTTTGGGGTAACTTCTATGATTACGTGCATGATCTTCCTCTGGTTTCCGAATCTGCCACCCGTGAGCTCTTCCCAAGCTCTCCTGCACAAGCTCCAGGATTCTACCTCCTGTGGGTCAGAGCTTTGCTCTAATTTCTCTTTAAAGCCTCAGTTTCTCTCAAGTCCACATGCTTGTGGCTCTACTCCAAATTTTATCCCCCAAAAGAACCTTATAAACTATGCAGCCTTTCCACATGAGAGTGTTTTTCCTAAACCCCACAATTTGTGATTTTTTTCCCCCTCAATAAACTTAATAATTCCTAATTTATCTTTCTTGAGTCCATCTTTATCAATACTTTGTTAAAGGTAGGAGAGAGAGAGAGAGAGAGAGAGAGAGAGAGAGAGAGAGAGAGGGAGAGAATGGGCATGCCAGAGCCTTTAGCCACTGCAAATGAGCTCCAGATAAGTGCCACCATAGGCATCTGACTTATGTGGGTTCTGGGCAATTGAACCTGGCTTTTTAAGCTTTGTAGGCAAATGCCTTAACCGATAAGCCATTTCTCCAGGCCTCACAAAGAACATTAAAAACTATTTATTTATTTAAGAGAGAGAGGGGAAAAGTTATTTATATATTTGAGAGAGTGAAAGAGGGAAAGAAGCAGCCACACACAGAGAGAAAGACAAAGAGAGAATGGGCATGCCAAGCCCACTAGCCACTGCAAATGAACACGAGATGCATGCACCACCTTGTGCATCTGGTTAATGTGGATCCTGGATAATCGAACAGAGACCTTTTGGCTCTGCAGGCAAAAGTCTTAATCACTAAGCCATCTCTCCAACCCTCAAACAACATTTTAAATAAAATGTTTCATTATACTTTTTATCAGCATTCACTCCTACGATTTGGATAGGGTCTGTTAGGATAGTGACTTTACAACAGTAATGCCTACCTTAATAAGCACTCATAATTATGGCACATTTGTGTGATGTGAGGGTTAGTCCAGATTGCCCCAGGATGAAATTTAGAATCACCACAGAAACAAACCTCCTGGCATATCTGTAAGGGAGTTTCTGGAGTGGCTAGATTCACTCTAACTGTGGGTTACACCATGGTGAGGGTAGGCCCTGAGGTGAACAAAAGGGAGAAAGTGAGCTGAGCAGAGGCTCATCTCTGTCTGCTTCCTGACAGAATGAAACACAGTGTGGAGCTGCCTCCTGCCTGTGCCAGGATGGAGCTGTGACCACAACAACCTCGTCCTCCCCTGAGGATGGACTGTGTCCTGAGCTGTGATCCACAACAACCTCTTCCTCCCCTGAGGATGGACTGTGTAATGAGCTGTGATCCACAACAACCTCTTCCTCCCCTGAGGATGGACTGTGTCCTGGGGCTGTGATCCACAACAACATCTTCCTTCCCTAAGGATGGGCTGTGTCCTGAGCTGTGATCCACAACAACATCTTCCTTCCCTAAGGATGGACTGTGTCCTGAGCTGTGATCCACAACAACATCTTCCTCCCCTAAGGATGGACTGTATCCTGAGCTGTGATCCACAACAACCTCTTCCTCCCCTGAAGATGGACTGTGTCCTGAGCTGTGATCCACAACAACCTCTTCCTCCCCTGAGGATGGACTGTGTCCTGAGCTGTGATCCACAACAACCTCTTCCTCCCCTGAGGATGGACTGTGTCCTGAGCTGTGATCCACAACAACATCTTCCTTCCCTAAGGATGGGCTGTGTCCTGAGCTGTGATCCACAACATCTTCCTTCCCTGAGGATGGACTGTGTCCTGAGCTGTGATCCACAACATCTTCCTCCCCTGAGGATGGGCTGTGTTTTGGGGTTGTGATCCACAACAACATCTTCCTTCCCTAAGGATGGACTGTGTCCTGAGCTGTGATCCACAACAACATCTTCCTTCCCTAAGGATGGGCTGTGTCCTGAGCTGTGATCCACAACAACCTCTTCCTCCCCTGAGGATGGGCTGTGTCCTGGGGCTGTGATCCACAACAACATCTTCCTTCCCTAAGGATGGACTGTATCCTGAGCTGTGATCCACAACAACATCTTCCTTCCCTAAGGATGGACTGTGTCCTGAGCTGTCATCCACAACAACATCTTCCTTCCCTAAGGATGGACTGTGTCCTGAGCTGTGATCCACAACAACATCTTCCTTCCCTAAGGATGGACTGTGTCCTGAGCTGTGATCCACAACAACCTCTTCCTCCCCTGAGGATGGACTGTGTCCTGAGCTGTGATCCACAACAACATCTTCCTTCCCTAAGGATGGGCTGTGTCCTGAGCTGTGATCCACAACAACCTCTTCCTCCCCTGAGGATGGACTTTGTCCTGAGCTGTGATCCACAACAACCTCTTCCTCCCCTGAGGATGGACTGTGTCCTGAGCTGTGATCCACAACAACCTCTTCCTCCCCTGAGGATGGACTGTGTACTGGGGCTGTGATCCACAGCATCTTCCTTCCCTAAGGATGGACTGTGTCCTGAGCTGTCATCCACAACAACATCTTCCTTCCCTAAGGATGGACTGTGTCCTGAGCTGTGATCCACAACAACCTCTTCCTCCCCTGAGGATGGACTTTGTCCTGAGCTGTGATCCACAACAACCTCTTCCTCCCCTGAGGATGGACTGTGTCCTGAGCTGTGATCCACAACAACCTCTTCCTCCCCTGAGGATGGGCTGTGTCCTGGGGCTGTGATCCACAACAACCTCTTTCTCCCCTGAGGATGGGCTGTGTCCTGGGGCTGTGATCCACAACATCTTCCTTCCCTAAGGATGGACTGTATCCTGAGCTGTGATCCACAACATCTTCCTTCCCTAAGGATGGGCTGTGTCCTGAGCTGTGATCCACAACAACATCTTCCTTCCCTAAGGATGGGCTGTGTCCTGAGCTGTGATCCACAACAACCTCTTCCTCCCCTGAGGATGGACTGTGTACTGGGGCTGTGATCCACAGCATCTTCCTTCCCTAAGGATGGACTGTGTCCTGAGCTGTCATCCACAACAACATCTTCCTTCCCTAAGGATGGACTGTGTCCTGAGCTGTGATCCACAACAACCTCTTCCTTCCCTGAGGATGGGCTGTGTCCTGGGGCTGTGATCCACAACAACATCTTCCTTCCCTAAGGATGGACTGTGTCCTGAGCTGTGATCCACAACAACCTCTTCCTCCCCTGAGGATGGACTGTGTCCTGAGCTGTGATCCACAACAACATCTTCCTTCCCTAAGGATGGGCTGTGTCCTGAGCTGTGATCCACAACAACCTCTTCCTCCCCTGAGGATGGACTGTGTCCTGAGCTGTGATCCACAACAACCTCTTCCTCCCCTGAGGATGGACTTTGTCCTGAGCTGTGATCCACAACAACCTCTTCCTCCCCTGAGGATGGACTGTGTCCTGAGCTGTGATCCACAACAACCTCTTCCTCCCCTGAGGATGGGCTGTGTCCTGGGGCTGTGATCCACAACAACCTCTTCCTCCCCTGAGGATGGGCTGTGTCCTGGGGCTGTGATCCACAACATCTTCCTTCCCTAAGGATGGACTGTATCCTGAGCTGTGATCCACAACATCTTCCTTCCCTAAGGATGGGCTGTGTCCTGAGCTGTGATCCACAACAACCTCTTCCTCCCCTGAGGATGGACTGTGTACTGGGGCTGTGATCCACAGCATCTTCCTTCCCTAAGGATGGACTGTGTCCTGAGCTGTCATCAACAACATCTTCCTTCCCTAAGGATGGACTGTGTCCTGAGCTGTGATCCACAACAACCTCTTCCTTCCCTGAGGATGGACTGTGTCCTGAGCTGTGATCCACAACAACCTCTTCCTCCCCTGAGGATGGACTGTGTCCTGAGCTGTGATCCACAACAACCTCTTCCTCCCCTGAGGATGGGCTGTGTCCTGAGCTGTGATCCACAACAACATCTTCCTTCCCTAAGGATGGGCTGTGTCCTGAGCTGTGATCCACAACAACCTCTTCCTTTCCTAAGGATGGGCTGTGTCCTGGGGCTGTGAGCCACAATATCCTCTGTCTTCCTTAAGTTTTTCAGGTATTTTGTTACAGCAATGAGAAAAATCAACAATTTACATGTGCTTTACTTACTAAATATGAAACATACAATTCTCAACATTAGGAGTAGATCAAAGACAAAAGGCAATCAGTGATTTATAGAAAAGTTTATTAAAAACAGACAGCATATGTAAACATCGTTGGCAGTCATAGCCTTTGGAATACAGGATAGTGTTTACTTAGAGTCTCTGCTGCGGAAGGAAAAAAAAGTCACTATAGATGAACAGGAATCAGCCTAAGTCACCTTTGGGTGGTTTTCAAATGTATGGCACATACAGAAAGTCACCAGTATAAGGGGCTATCAGCCAAAATCACTATCTGCAGTCATGTGTCAGGCTGAATTCCGAGAGCTTCACATCTAAGCTCATCACTGAGATGCACAAACAGTGCTAATGAAGAGTTCGAACAGAGGGGACGTGCCAGGCAGACACACACGCACACTTAACGCCCGCCCACGCCATCACCATCCACACCTCAGATGCACACCGCCAAACACACACGCATATCACACCTCACACAACACTCATCAAACACCATCCTAAACACACTCACACACTCGCACCCCCAGAAGCAGAACAGGACACCATGTTTCTATGCTGTTCTTTCCACATCCTGGTTTTCTGGGGCCCATGCTTCTGTCATATTTAGCTGGAAGGTACACACCCTTAGGACCGGATGTGAAGGGGTCAACCAGACCACCCGTCTGACAAATTCCGAGAAAACCAAACCACTATAATGCACTTTAGTAACTCATAATTCAAAAGTGAAAACCAATCACCGAACGTTGGATAATACAGGCAGGGATGGCGGGTACCTGAGATTTTGCTGTAAACATCCAGATTTCAAAATGTTTCCCTCTGGACAGACGTGGAAATCAATGGATGCTTTGTGGGCCTGTAAGTCACCTGCTGGCAAACACCCAAGTTAAATTACTTCACTTTGTGACATTCCAATTACTTGGTAAACCTTAACCAAAATACACTTTCTTTTAAAAATTATATTTAATTCTGTGTGTGGGCAGAGTTCAGTTTATGTAGCTGGCTTGGGAATTCAACCTGGGCCTACGAGCTTTGCAAGCAAGCACCTTTGACCTTTGAGTCATCTTCCAGTACCCCAATGTACCTTTAAATGAAGTGCCAAAGATTATATGTGTATGGTATTTTTTTGGAGACGGGGTTGAGGTAGGGACTTGCTCTAGCCCAGGCTGACCTGGAATCCACTATATAGTCTCAGGGTGGCCTTGAACTCACAACCATCCTCCTACCTCTGCCTTCTGAGTGCTGGGATTAAACCTGTGCGCCACCACGCCTGGCTTAACTTATGTTTTTATCATATGAAAAATATTTATCAACACTCATTGTATGCCTTTCAAGTGACCAAGTGACCATATTCTAGTGACCGAGGGAATCAGAATAGAAAAGATACCCGGCGAGCTCTTACACAGCCGCTGTTGTCCCAAAAATGCAATTCTCAGTTTATGTGATTATAAATGTGATAAACAGCTTTTACATCATTTAAAACCCCACCTGCTACTCAGAGACATTTTATAAAGCCATTTGAAAGGCTGTGTATGCTCTGCTTCTCACGTCCAACATGTCCAGTGTCCGCATGAAACATGAGGTGACGACACAGCGCTTACTTTCTGGCAGCGCGAGGATGGCCTGCATGGGCGGTGTTTTCGGTGTCCTGGTGGAACTGCGTACACAAAGATGAGCAATAAAATAACCTAACGTGAATGTTCACAGCACATGGTCTCTGCAAATACAGCCATGGGCGTATAACTTATTTTTAAAACACTTCCAGAGCATGATAAAAATTTCCATGGGCAGCCACTGAGAGGAGAAGGGGCATTTCCGCAGGGAGCCCACAGTTTGGTGCTGCGCAGAGCAATTTTAGGGGGATCTCTTACAGTGCCCACAAACTACCATAATGGTTTGAATCTGAAAGGTCTCCCATAGGCTCGGACTTTAAGTTTGGTCTCTAGCTGGTAATGCTATTTTGGGAGGGATATGGAAACTTTGCATGGGGGGGGGTCTACCCTGATGTAGATAATGGGGTGTGTCCTTGGGTGATCCTGTGTCTTAGCCCCTTTCTGTACCCCTGTTCTCTGCTTCCTGTCCACCAGGTGCGCTGCTCTGCACAATGACCCCTGCACTCACTGTGATGGGCTTCTCTGAAACCACGAGGAAAAATCATTGTCCCTCTCAACTGTTCCCAGGGACAAAGAAGTAACTTATTGTCACATTTGGTAAAATCTCCTCAGAGGAATACCATCACATAATTTTGGAGACTATGGGATATTCTTATACGTTATAAAGCTACCATGGAGTTCAGGTAGTTTAAACAGAACTCTGAATCTACTCTAGTCGGAAAATTCTTCTGTTGTTATTGTTCTGAGAGCAAGGCCTCACTAGCCCAGGCTGACCTGGAACTCACTCTGTAGCCCAGGCTAGCCTCAAACTCAAGGCAATCTTCATGCCTCTGCTTTCCAAGTACTGGGTTAAGGGTGTAAGCCAGCGGACTTGGCTAGATCTATACATATATATCTTTTCTAACACCACATTATTGTTGCCAAGAAATTAATAGCTATTTCTTGGCTTTATGTTGCACCTGAAAAGGACAAGAAAAAAAAAAAAGGGAAGCAAAGAGGATGGGTGTAATTACGGTCACAACACGTGGCGAGCTCATGGACAACAGCAATGAGAGCGTAGCACTAAAACCGCCCAGCGGTTCTGGTGATGCACTTTGCATGTCTGTGGATGCCAAGCCCCCAGGAACTTGGTACAGTCACAGGCACTATTTGGAGTTGGCATCTACCATCAGTTGTCACAAGGCGACAGCCGTGAAGGGGACACAGCTCAAAGACAGGCTTGGAGTCTCTGCTCGCTGGACAAGGCGCTCGGGTGGGACACTTTCTCCGTAACCAGGTGTGCTGTGCTCTTCACCCCCAAGGGCCCGGGACACGCCCTGCTCGGACCTTCCATGTCAGCACCTAGGATGGAGGGCACCGTGCACCCGCTTCTCTGCTGGGTGCTAAGAAAGCAGACTGGGGCCAATGCATGCAGCCTGGCCCAAGCCACAGGCCCAGGCAGCCGGGGACGCTGAGTCAGTGGGACCGCATGTAGCGCCGCCGCTGTGCGCCAGGTGAGGCAGGGTGTGGCCGGGGCTCAATCCAGACACCCCGGGGTTGCCGAGGGGAGACCTGGCATGCCAGGTCACTGTGGGGAAGAGGGGTGGCCCACGGGTTCCAAGCGCACCTGCTGGTGAAGAAAGGTAAGACAGTGTGCAACGAGAAAGACTGCTAAAGCAACGAGTCAAGAAAATCAATGACAGTAATAGGAGAAAAAGATGATGATATCAATATAAAAGAGAGACTAACAGAGAGAGGGAGGGGATATGATGGAGAGGGGAGTTGTGAAGGGGAGAGTGGGGG
Organism: Jaculus jaculus; assembly: GCF_020740685.1. Classification (NCBI taxonomy): domain Eukaryota; kingdom Metazoa; phylum Chordata; class Mammalia; order Rodentia; family Dipodidae; genus Jaculus; species Jaculus jaculus. The sequence goes on along the minus strand of NC_059106.1, from coordinate 11,056,507 downwards.
AGGGGAGGGAATTGTCATGGTTTATTCTCTGTAAGTATTATAGAAGCTGTCAATAAACAATTAAAAAAATAAATAAAAGTGGCCACATCCAAAAAAAAAAAAAAAGAAAAAGAAAACCAATGATGGGCTGGAGAGACAGCTCAGAAGTTAAGGCGCTTGGCTGCAAAGCCTAATGGCCCAGGTTCGATTCCCCAGTACCCATGTAAAGCCAGATGCACAAAGTGGCACATGCGCCTGGAGTTCATTTGCAGCGGCTTGAGACCCTGACATACCCATTCTCTCTTTCTCACTCTCTCTCCATCTCTCTTTGTGTGTCTGTATCTCTCTGCTTGCAAATAAATAAACAAAATATATATGTAAAAAAAAAATAATGACGACAATTCAACTAGATGGCCGGTTGAAGGAGCCCACGACAGCACACCACCCTCACGTAAGCACTAGCCTGTGGCCTCCTCAGTGGAAAAGTGTGTGACACTAGGAAGAGGATTTTACCCTATAAAGCGCTATCTGTCATCAGTGACAAGTAGCCACCATGTGTTCAGATCAATGATCACTCTAAGAGTCACATAGGCAGGGTAGATTCCACAGTGGATTCAACTGGAATTAATGTGGGGCTTTCAGAAATGCCTGTCTGGGGATAAATGGCTCAGTGGTTAAAGGTGCTTGCTTGCAAAACCTATGGGTCCCTGGGGTTCAGTTCCCCAGTACCCACATAAAAGCCAGATGCATGAGGTGGCCCATGCAACATCTACAGTGTTAAGAGGCCCCTGAAGCTCCCATTCTCATTCTCTCTTTTCTTGCAAATAAATTCTTAAAAAACTCAAAAAAGAGAAAGAAATGACTGATTAAGCTTCACTCTAGAACTTCAGAAAGTGGGTGAGAACAGGGTTTCTCTTCCTCCCTCCCTGGCGTGCCCTGGAGCCAACCTGCTACCACTGTGGCATGTAAGCATTTGCTTCTAGCATGAGAAAAAGAGCACCTTCTAGTGGCTTTAGGGTGCCAGGACTTCCGTGGGCAATTACAAGATGACTTACAAAAAGGCAACTAGCCAACTTACCTTGCCAGTAAACAGTGATCTAGTATTTACAGAGAATAGCAAAAGAGAATGAAGGCAGTTTTGATTTTAGTAATGCTTTGTAACCTACTCTATGATAGCATTTTATAATTTAAAGTGCAGTTTTCTTTTTTAAATTTTATGTGTGTACTTATTTACTTATTTGGTTGTTTGAGATAGGGTTCCACTGTAGCCCAGGCTGGCCTGGAATTCGCACGGTATTCTCAGGGTGGCCTTGAACTCACAGCGGTCCTCCTACCTCTGCCTCTCAAGTGCGGGGATTAAAGGCGTGCGCCACCATGTCAGGCTGTACATGTGTATCTGTGTTTGCATGCGTGGCTGCAGGCCAGGGTCTCTTGTTGCGAATGAACACCAGATGCATGCATCACTTTTCCCATTTGACTTCACGTGAGTATTGGGGAATTGAAACCAGGCAGGCAGGTTTTGCAAGTGTCTTTGATCTTTTTTAATGACTTAGCCATTTCCCTAGCCCCAATTTCCTTCTATTAATTCTTATTTGTAGGGTCTCCCACATGTTAAATTAAGTTATATTCTCAATTCTACCTATTATTTTACTTTTATTTTGAAACAGGGTCTTATTTTGTTGCTGAGGCTGACCTTGAATTCACACTGTAGCCTAGTCAAGCTTCAAACTTGTAATTCTCCTGCCTCAGCCCCCAAAGTCCCTGAGCCACCAGGCCTGGCTAAGCAGCTTTTCATGGGGCTGGGAAGATGGCTCAGCAGTTAAAGACGCTTGCAGAAACATGAGGACCTGAGTTCAGATCACCAGCACCCTCATAAAATGCCAGGCATGGTGGTACATGCCAGTAACCTCAGCACTGGCCAGCTAGCTTATCTCAGTCAGTAAGCTCCAGGTTCTGCGAGACACCTTGTCTCACAGAATAAGGTGGAGAGAAACTGAGGAAGACACCCGATGTTGACCTCTGGCTTCCAAACGCACATCCAAACATGCAAAAAATGACTAAGGTCACATGGGCGGCCTTAGTCCAGTGTGACCACTGTCCTTGTAAGAATAAATCAGAACGCAGACACATCATGTCAGAGAACAACCTTGCCAGGACACAGGGAGAGCGATGCCTACAAGCCCATGGGGAGGCCTCCGGGGAACCAGCCCTGTCTACACCTTGACCTTGGACTTCGGCCTCCAGGACCATAAGGAAACAACTTGGGTCTGTTGTTGAAACCTCACACAGCAGCCTGTCAGAGATGTCTGCGACCTCCAACCCAACATATGCGGCACCAGGCAGGAGACACAGGTGTCCTGGAGGAGCCTGAAGACAGTTTTGGGTTAGGATCAGGGTTAAGGGCTAGGAGGGTTAGGGTGTGGGCATTAGGATTAGTGTTACACGGTTAGAATTAGGGTTTGTGATGATTTCAATTGTATTCCTCCATAAGTCAATATGCTTGTGAAAGTTTGGTCCCCAGTTGGTGGCAATTTGGGAGCCAGAGCCTTGCTGGACAAGGTATGTTGCTGGGGGATGGGCTTTGGGGTGTTATAGCCAGCTCCCCCTTGCCAGGGCTGAGCTCACTGTCTTGTTGCTTTCTGTCAGTTGCTGTGACAAGAAGGGACAGCCAACCCTTGCCAACTTTTCCCTGCCATGATGGAACTTCTCCTCAAGACTCTAAGCCCAAATCTTAAACTCTTTCCTCCCATCAGCTGTTTTGCTTCTCACGGTATAGTTTCCTCTAGCCTAGGCTGACCTGAATTCACTACGTAGTCTCAGGCTGGCCTCAAACACACAGTGATCTTCCTCCTAGGCCTCCCAAGTGCTGGGATTAAAGGTGTGTGTCACCGTGTTGGGGACAGAGAGACAGACAGAATGGTTTTCCTAGGGCCTCTAGCCTCTGCAAACAAATTCCAGATGCGTGAGCCACTTTGTGCATCTGGCTTTATGTGGATACTGGGGAACTGGACTCGGGTCGTTAGACTTTGCAGGCAAAGTACGTTAACCACTAAGCCATCTCTCCAGCCCCCATCAGCTGTTTTTTGGTCTGGTGTTTTGTCCCAGCAATGAGAGACGGGAACTACAACATAGTGTTAGGATTAGGGTCAGTGTTAAGAGGTTCAGGTTAGAAGGTCAGAGTTAAGGTTTGGTCATGGTAACTGTAAGGGTTAGGGCTAGCTCTCCCCTGCTCAGTGGTTGGGATTTAGGCACACACTCTTGTCTTCTCCAGAACCAGAGGTTCAGCATGATCTTTCTTCTTCCATGGTATTATACACTGAAGTTAATGAAACTTAATTACTACTCTTCCCAGAATCAGAATTATAGTTATACTAAAGTAAAAAAACACAAAAGGTCTATGTGAACAGCATGATAGCAAATGAATTCATCAGGAGAAGACAGCTTGCATGGCCATGCCGTTCCCATCCTGGTGGTGTTTTGCTTTATTTTGGGTCTTAAGTAGCTCAAGCTGGACAGGGAATCACCTGGTAGCTGAGAACGAACTTGAATTTACAACCCTTTGCCTCCGCTTCCCAGACGCAATGACTACAGGCATGCGCCCACACGCCTGGTTCACGTGACACCGGAGAGCAAGCCTAGGGGTTCCTGCGGGCTAGACAAACACTAACCCGACCCGATGCCCAGCCCCAACCCCCGTGGTGCCCGGTTCTTTTCCGCATCTAGCACCACCCACTTGGAGACTAGAAAGGACTTCCATCCGCCGCTGACCATCTGGGATGGGGTGCTTTGCAGGCAGATGCATCCCCACCCAAGCACTCCAACAAGGAAGGAGCCAGGTCTCTCAACACACTGTGGTCAGTCTCAGGCCTTGGCACAGGGACAGGCTTGTGGCTGCTCCCTGGAGTGGGACTGTCCAAGTCACAAGAGATCCAGGGGCTCTCCACGGACAGCTGATCTCCATCCACCTGCAACAAGCACCTTGAGGAAAGAGAGTCCTTTGAGGGAAGTCTTGTGTCATCTGACAACAGATGACAGGGGTCGAGGACACTGCTGCGCACTCCGTTGGTGGACAGTGACCTCAGAGGAGGAGTGGAACCTGCTCGAGGCCAGGAGGTCCACTGGAGGGTGTCCTTCTGCTGCCTCTCCTTGGGTGATGACTTTTCCGGCACCCAGGTGCCATGCAGTTCCCTGATGTCCAGTCCCAAAGCTACGGAGGCCAGCAGCACCCCACACCCATACAAGGCTGACTCAGTTCTCTTCCTCTGTGGGGGTGCCCCTGGGCTAGTCGCTGGGGCTTCCTGAGGGGAGCCTGCAGAAGGCCGCTCCTCCTGGCCCTCAGCATCGCCTAGGCTCTCCCTCTGGCCATCTCTGCCAAGAGGTAGATCGACGTAGGCCTGACCCGGGAGCTTTATTTGCTGTGGTTTCCTGTGTTCTGGTCCGTCAGGGACAAGTTTAAGCTCGTCACCGGCTCCTAAGTGAAGGCATAAATAAAAACACTGCAGGACCATTCTGTAGTCAATGTCACCTCCTAGACTTTATGCAAAACAAGCTGCAATCTCATGAATAAACATTCCACATCAAAGCACATGGACTCCTTGCAGTTGAGTAAACGCCTTGTCTGTTACTATCCAAGGAGAAGACTCCAGAGCCCACCGTGACCCGGCATGCTTCCCGAAAGCGCACCCCGTCAGCACTGCTGAGGGCAAACTCCGGAAACAGCCATCAGGACACAGACGCCCAAGCCCATGACCCTGTGCAAGCTTGCCTTATCATGCCACCCGCTGGGCACCTAAGCCACCTGGGAGGCCCACATGCAAATTCTTGGCCTAGCCCAGCATGAAATCAAAGGCTGTGGGGGGAACCAAGTGTGGGGTAAGGAGCCTGTCTCAAACGGGGACTTCACCAGGTGACTCTCGGCAGAGGCTGGGGAGCCGGCAGGTGAGCAGCTGTCCTGGCTAACAAAGAAGCAGAGGGTGATGTCGGGAGTGGTGGTGGAGAGCTAACGTGGAGTCCCCCACAGACACGCGTGTTCATGATTAAGCTCCATTCTTGATATTCCAGCTGGTGGAGCCTTGCTGCAGGAGGTGTCACTGGGGACTGACCTGGAGGCTCAATAGTCCAGCCCGCTGGGTGCTCAGCTTAGCTAGCTCTCTCTCGCTGCTACCTTCCAGCTGATGTGAGAAGGCTGGCCTCTGCTCCATTATGATGAAACTTCCCCTCAAACTGTAAGCTTGAACACGAGACTAGTGAATTCCAGGTCAGCCTGAGCTAGACTGACACCCTACCTTGAAAAACCAAAACCAAAACCAAAACCAAAACCAAAACCAAAACCAAAACCAAAACCAAAACAAACAAACAAAAAAGCCCCGAAAGCTTAAAAACAAACCTTTTCCTCCTATAAGCTGCTTCTGGTTGGGTGTTTTATCCCGGCAGCAAGAAAGAAACTGACTGGCACGGGCCCCTCTCCCCCCACCTGCCCCTGAAGGTGACTGGCACGGGCCCCTCTCCCCCCACCTGCCCCTGCACAGCTCACTACAGCTCTCACCTTGGAGGAACAGAACACGAGGATGCGTTTGTGCCTTGCTAAAACCTTCTATCACAGTATAAAAACATCAACTTAAATGGTCAGACATGGAGACAATTCTTTTCTCTGAGACAGTCTCGTGCCCGCCAGCCCATTTCAGCCAAGGTGACCGTGAACTTCCGGTTCTCCTGGTCTGCCCCAGGCGCTGGGATCATGGGGTTACAGGTGTGCGTCATCATGCCGGGAATTGAACCCAGACTTAGCTGCATGTTTGACATCCTCAGCCCTGAAGACTAATATTTTATTTGCTAGTAACCATATTCATGTAGTTCAGTAATCTCACCTCCTTTTATTTATTTATTTTTGTTTGTTTGTTTAATTTTCGAGATAGGGTCTCACTCAGGCCCAGGCTGACCTGGAATTCACTATGTAATCTCAGGCTAGCCTCAAACCTACCTCTGCCTCCCAAGTGCTGGGATTTAAAGGCGTGCGCCACCACGCCCTTAATCTCACCTATTGAAGCTTGTGCTTTCAAGATGCAACACAGCAATGGCCCATCCTCCTCACCCTTCCAGGGGCACGGCATTTCATACCACCAACTCCTGGACTGGATTAATTTGGCTCTATATAATTAAGTTAGATGTAAATTCTTATGGTAAAGAACTGTAGTTACAAAGTCCATTCCCCAAAGGCGCATGGAGCCAATTGCTTTGTGCCATAAAGACCAGGTGGAAAGAACCTTCGAGCTTAGATAAAGCTATAAATGGTGCCATGAACCCCTTCTCTGCCCCCTGTGGCTTGAGTGACCATCGAGGACAACCCAAGCAAAGCTTCCGAGTCCTCAGATGCGGAAAGAATTGATTTCATCCTGCTTCCTCAGAGATTTACCTGGCTGGTCCACAAATAATGAGGCCAAGGGCAAGGTTTTCTGAGTCTTTATGAAGAGAGATGACCAAGGACTGTTGCCATCTGAGAGAGGCCTTACCCTATGAGAGAAAGATGTTTGTTTTCATATAACAGAATTGCATGACACACAAGTTTAGTTTGGGCAACTAGACAGCAGCTGGTTTTTGGTTTCCTAAATTTTATTTATTCATTCATTCATTTATTTGTGTATGTGGCGGGGGAGAAGGGGCACTCCAGGTTCTCTTGCTACTGGAACTAAACTCCAGACACATGCGCCACCTTACATTTGGCTTTAAGTGGGTGGCTGGGGAACTGAAGCCAGGCCATCAGGCTCTGCAAGCAAGCACCTTTAACCACTTAGCAATCCCTCTAGCCTCAGCAATATTATTATTATTTTTTGGGGGGGGTTGGAGGTAGAGCCTCACTGTAGCTCAGGCTGACCTGAAATTCCTTATGTAGTCCCAGGATGGCCTTAAACTCACAGTGATCTTCCTACCTCTGCCTCCCAGGTGCTGGGATTAAAGGCGTGCGGCTCCCACAATGTTTTTAAAGGTACAAAGAGGATATACTTGTGCTCTTTAGTTTTGAGGAACTAGTAAGACAGCACAAAGAAAATGTCCAAATGAGATTTAAAAAATCAGAGAAATTGTTATTGTTTATGGGTGTGAGTGTGTGAGCGCACACTTAAGTGAACATGCGTGTGGAGTCCAGAAGACAATCTCAGGTGTTGTTCCTCAGGCACTGTCCTCACTTTCTGCATTTGACACGAGGTCTTTCACCAGACAGGGGAGGCTAGACTGGCCCAGGGAGCCTTCTGCCTCCACCTCCCAGCACTTGGATTACAAGAGGGCACTACCGTGTCTAACTTGTTTTTTTAAACAAAGGTTCAGGCCCTTCATCCTTGCAATGCAAACACCTTCCCAACTGAGCCATTTCACCAGCCCCTAGAGAAATTCCGTACTAAACTAAACAATCACTTCATATAGTCAGTATGATACACTTGCCCTAGAAAATAGAATTGACATTCAGCATGTCTGCATTAATTTAAGAGTTGGGCCTGGCCACGTGGCCAGGTGCCCACCGCAGTCACAGTGGGCACGAGACACGCCTCTTCACACACGTACCGCTCTCGGCTAGTCGCTCTTTCTTTTACTTGCATGGAGTTTGGTCCCCACGTACAACCTTTTTTCTTGAAGTTTCTTTTCGCATCTTCAAAGTCTTCTTGTCGAAAGACTGTGTTCCTGCCCCAAGTTTTATTGCTTTCATCTGAGGTCACTAAAGAGAGAAAACCATTGCTGGCTCCATAGACTTATAAAAGTGACTGGTAGAAACAAGCCAGTCAGGCACGGGAGACTTGAAATGTGGAAACAGATGGGACTGCACTCCTTTCTTACAATCCAGGAAAATGTCCTGTTCTCTTCTTTTTAAAATTTAATTTTTAATTTTTATTTTTTGAGAGAGACAGAGAGAGAGAGAGAGAGAGAGAATTGGGGCACCAGGGTCTCAGCCAATGCAATTGAACTCCAGATGTTTGCACTGCCAAGTGGGAACATGTGACCTTGAGCTTGCCTCACCTTTGTGCGTCTGGCTTAGATAGGATCTGGAAAGTTGAACGTGGATCCTTAGGCTTCACAGGCAAGTGCTTTAACCGCTAAGCCATCTCTCCAGCCCCCTTTCCCTAATTTTAAAAAATTAGCCAGAAAGCAAAAGGAAGGAACTAACAGGAAACAGACAGACCTGAGAGAAAGTAGCAACAGAAATCTCATTACTGGTGTGTCTAAACTGTGACAGGTAGGGTCCACTTTAGGTGTGTCTAAACTGTGACAGGTAGGGGTCCTCTTTAGTTGGGAATAAAATACCAAACAGAGCCATTAACTCAAGATGAACTTGGTACTCTATTTTTATAAACCATGCCAATTAAAATTTTGAACTTGGGACTTGAGAGATGGCTTAGCAGTTAAGGTACTTGCCTATAAAGTCTAAGTACCCAGATTCGACTCTGCAGGACCCATATAAGCCAGATGCGCAAGGCGGCACATGTGTCTGGAGTTCGTTTGTACTGGCTGGAGGCCCTGGCATGCCCATCCTCTCTCTGTGTCTCTTCCTCTTTCTTTCTCTCCCTCTTTCTCTCAAATAAATAAATAAAATATTAAACAAATTTTTGAACTTGACCCACAGAAGTGTATTATATACATATAGGTATCTATGTATCTATCTGTGTGTATACACACACACACACACACACACATTTGTATATATACACACACACATTTGAAATATACAACAGGTGCTGGGGAAATGCTTGTTTTGTTTTGAGACAGGGTCTCATGTAGCCTAGGCTGCCCTCAGTCTTGCTATGTAGTCCAGGCTGGCCTTGAACTCCTGATCCTTAGGCCTCTATCTCCCAAATGCTGGCAGTACAAGTGTGCACCACCATGCCAGGCCTCAGGACTAGATTTATTTCCAAATCATTGCTTTTCTGTCCACTCCCTCCCACTCATTCAGGACCTGTCGTAAAAGCACGTCTGCTTAGTTTGACTGGAAGGCAAGCGAACGAGGGTCGCGAAGAGAAGCTGCTGGGGAAACTCACGCTGGATGGCTCGGAGGCGCGGGAGCATCGCGGGGCTGCTGGGCGGGCTGGAGAGCCTGCTGTCCGAGCTGCGGCGCTTGCCCAGGCTTGGGGAGGCCTGCACTGTGATCTTGTGCTGGAAATCTGTTGGGCACACAAAAAGGAAGAACTGACATTGCAGGAACTTGCGTCGTCTTCGTCACCATGTCTTTTGCACAAAGAGCCAACACGATCCGATGGTCACTAGAAAGAGCATTTCAGTCGGCTGCTCACGGAGGTTCCACATTCCTCCTCAATCCAAGGCTCGAGTCAACAGGTCAGGACTCAGTGGTATTGCATTAGGTACAAAAAGACAAAAGTGGGTAGAGAAAAGGAAATATTTTTGAATCTCTATAAGGCATATATATACATACATACATACATACATACATATATATATATATATATATATATATATATATATATATATATATATATGGCTTGGTGTGTATGTGGTGGGCATGTGTGTGTGCGTGCTTACATGTGTGGGAGATGATATTGAGTATCTTGCATGTATGCATGTCTGCCTTTAGTGAAGTTAAGCGCCTCACTTGAACCTGGGGCAGGTTCAGCTCATGGAATTAGCCAGCTTGCTCCAGGCAGCCTCTGTCTCCACCTCCTAAGGGCTGGGGTGACATGTGAGTCACCACATATATCTGGCATATACATGCTAGTGGGGATCTGAACTCGGGTCGTCATGCTTGCAGGAAGCACTTTACCCCGAGCATCGCCCCAGCCCAAATGCCCAACGTTGAGGTGAGGCCCCTGGGTTCAACTGGAGGCAGTTAAGCTGAAGGAGGCGGTCGGGGACTTAAAGGAGCTCACAAACTACAACCTCTGACCAGAAAGGAACTGCTCTGAACATGGGAAAGACCAGCATTTCTCAGGGCTGGTGGGATCAGACAGAAATGGGGGTTAAAAGCATTATTTTGTGGCTCCATGCAGTCTACCTGAGAGCGGTCATTACCTGACTGAAACGTAGCAGAGGAAAGCTATGAGCAATGGGACCATGGGGCAGAAGGTGACTTTGTCAAAGTAGTAAGGACACTGGGAAAATGAAGGACTCATGAAAATCACTTGAACGTGGGTCAAAGAAACCACAGGGTTTTCTTTCCGTACAGTGCTGACCGTCGACGGACTGATTTGTTGTCAAGGAGGCTATTTTTATAACTCCCGAGGTAGGGCAGGGAGGACTTGCAGATCTGGCTGGCGGATGATGGGAATAACCAACACGAGGTTATGGTTTATGGCTCCACTGGGCACTGGCCGAGTTTCTGTTTAGCCCAGTCCTGGAGTTTCTTTACTAAAGTGCTTCTGTGATTCCCCTCCGAGGTTCTGCACCGAGTGGGACTGGGTGCAAGCTTGGGAAACGTTCACTGCACATTTGCAAGACAGCTATAATTTACCTGTTTGGAAATTATACTTTAAAGCACTTTAATGACTCACCTAGTTTTTGGGAGGAAGAATTTCATAAGTCAGAATCTTGCAGACTGAAGGTCATAATAAAATCAATTTCCTTGCATGCTAGTTTTTTTCTCTTGCATTTGTGGTGCGTGCGTGTGGTGTGGTGGTGTCTGCACACCTGTGTGTGCGCTCACAGATGTAGTTTGGTGTGTGTGCAGTATGGTGGTGTCTGCACACCCGTGTGTGTGCTCACAGATGTGTGGTTATGTGTGGTTTGGTGGCATATGCTCACTCATATGTGCGCACACAGATGTGTGGTGTGTGCGATCTGATGGAGTCTGCACACCCGTGTGTGAGCTCACAGATGTGTGGTGTGTGTGCGGTATGGTGGCGTATGCACACCCGTGTGTGAGCTCACAGATGTGTGGTGTGTGTGCGGTATGGTGGCGTATGCACACTCGTGTGTGCGCTCACAGATGTGTGGTGTGTGTGCGGTATGGTGGCGTATGCACACTCGTGTGTGCGCTCACAGATGTGTGGTGTGTGTGCGGTATGGTGGTATATGCACACCCGTGTGTGCACTCACAGACGCACGGGAGCCGGAGGAGGATGACGGGTGCTCTTCCTCTGGCACTCATCTGTGCATTCGTTGAGATGCAGTCTTTCTCTGAATGCAGAGCTGAAGTTTCTGTTTTTTGAGGTAGGGTTTCACTGTAGCCCAGGCTGACTGGAACTCACTCTGTAGGCTGGCCTTGAACTCATAGCTCCTCCAACCTCTGCCTCCCAAGTGCTGGATTAAAGGCATGCGCCACCAAACCCAGCTGAGCTGAGGTTTTTTGGGAACTTTAGCAATTCTTCAGCTCCTGCTCTACACAGGATGGGGTACAGCCGTGGCAGGCACTTGTAACCCACAGAGCTATCTCCCCATCCCTGTAGGCTAACTTAAAAAAAGAAAAAAGGAGTGGGGAGAATTAAAAAGCAAATAAATGGATGAAAGCCTATGAATTATCTAGCACCTGGATGACAACAAATCCAGCGCCATCTTGTGGGGTGAATGGGTTACTGCATGCCGAAGCCAAGGGGTCACTTCATCCCTCCATGATTAATGTAAGGTACTATCACAGCAATGCAGTTTTGGTTAGGTTTTAACTGAAATATTTTATTAAGTTCCACAAAGCAAATCAATATGTAACTAAAATTGCCCCTTTATTCTCAGAAAGAGAAACTTCAGACTGTATAAGCCAGGAATAAAAAATGAACCTGGCGGCAACAGTGAAACATTTAATCTGCTTGGATGAACTGGAGGTATGAGCTAAGCGACAGTTGGCCTTGGGGGCTCTGTCTTATTTCATCTGCACCAGTGAAAAGTCAAGACTAGGGGCTGGAGTCCTGGCTCAGCAGCTAAAGGCACTTGCTAAGCCTGCTGGCCTGGACTCGATTCCTCAGTATCCACATAAAACCAGATGCACAAAGTGGTCCGTTCTTCTGGAACTCATTTGCAACAGCAAGAGGCCCCTGGCTTGCCTAATCTCTCTCTCGCTCTCTCGCTCTCTCTCTCTCTCATAAATAAAAACATTTTTCTAAAAAGGCAAGGTTGGCTAGATTGATTTCATTTTTATTTTTATTTTCATCAGATATATATTACTCCTCCTTCCTCCCTGTAAGCTTCCCAAGGGAAGACAGGAATGTTGGGCTGGAGAGATGGCTTAGTGGTTAAGGCGCTTGCCTGCAAAGCCAAAGGACCTCTTTTCGATTCCCCAGTAAGCCAGATGCACAACGTGGCACACGCATCTGGAGTTCATTTGTAGTGGCTGGAAGCCCTGGTGCACCCATTCTCTCCCTCTCCCCCACTTCCCCTCTCTCAAATAAATAAATAAAAATAGAGCATTTTTTTAAAAAATTAAGAATGCTAACAACTCCACCACTTTAGCACAGTTGTGACACTGAGAGACAGAACCTGGCTGCGGACAGAGAAGAAAGCCCGTCAGCTCCTCCCCGAGGCAGGCAGGGCGCCACCTGCTGCGGTTGTAAAGCAGTGTGTCTGCACGTTATGGCTGCACACAAGAGATGGTCGCAGTCCTCCAAGAACATGATGGCTCCAAACAGGGAAGGGAACCCTGAGAAACAACTCTGCTATCATCTTCTTCACAGACACCCTCCGCTTTCTCCCACCTCACCACATCAAACAACCTGCATTCCCCTCACCGCAACACACTAGCAGTTTCTGCTCTTCAATGACCTCAGAAACAGGAGGGCTTGAAGCTTCCCAGGCGCACACTAAGTAGTCCACAGGCAACTTAGACATGCCTTATGTGAGGCACGACTACTGTTATTCTTAATCAAATGCACAGGCCATTCAAGAGCATCTTGGGAAAACACTGGAATCTACACAGAACACTGTTACTTCACATGGGTGTCAGCGATCAAACTCAGGAGGTCCTCGTGCTTGCAAGGCAAGCATTTAGCCCATCGAGCCTTATCCCCAGCCCTAAAAAGGCTTTAAACACTTTCTTCAGTTTGCTGGTTCATTTTCGTGCCTTGGGCATTTTTGTTACGCTATGGAAACATGAGCATAATTTGGCGCCTTGTGTGTTTTGTTGAATGTGTTAGTAATTTTGTCGCAAATGAGCTCAGGTTATCAAATAAATACAGACCCTTGCAGAAGCAAGAAACTTGGTGATAAAATACCAGTGTATTGGTCATTTTACCCTTTGCTGTGACTAATTACCTGACAAAAAGCAATTCAGGGGAGGAAAGGGTTTACGCTGCCTTGGCCTTTCGAAGGAATGACACCCATCATGGTCTGGAAGGCATGGTCGTAGGAACAGGAGACTGGCTAGTCATATGGCATGCACAGGGGGGAGAGAGAGAGAGAGAGGGAGGGAGAGAGGGAGAAAAAGAGAGGGAGGGAGGGTGAGCGAGCAAGCGCAGAAAGTGGGGCCAAATGATAAAGCCTCGAACACAGGACATAATGACTCAATTCTCCCCTCTTTAGGATACACCTCCTAAAGGTTCCACTACTTTACCAAACAGCGCCGCTGGCTGGTGAACAAGTGCTCAGACACACGAGCGGAGGGGAACATTTCACATTTAAACCACCACCACCAATCCTGTGGTAGTGAACACTCCCTCCGCCATTTCGAAGAGAACAGATCAGCCCATCCACATATGACTCTAACAGCTTGCCAAGAGCTGAATGCTCGCGTTCAGTGGTCTGCAGCATACCCCGTTTCATGCTTCACCTCCGACAACTCATCAGGTCATTGTATCAGGACCAGGGCTGGCAAGCACCTAGTCATTACTTATTATTTTAAATTTTAACCCCCAACTGCCAGAACGAACCACACACACACAATGACACAAAGGCAAGTTTGGGGATCAGTATAAGAGATGCCAGGCTCAAGCAAGAATGGAAGGAGGGCTGGAGAGATGGCTGTGAAACGTAAGGACTCTCTCCAGACACACAAAGGTGAGGCAAGCACAAGGTCACACACGTCACACATGCCCAGTAGGTGGCGCAAGCATCTGGTGTTTGATTTCACTGTCTGCACGCCACTTCTCTCTCTATCAAAAAAGAGAAAAAGAAAAAAAAAAAAAAGAAAGGGTGGAAGACATTCAGCCCTCACCACTGCATGAGAGTGCACGGGGCGGGCGGGACACAAGGGACCATCCACATGCGTCACCACCCACACTTTTATGACCGAGAGGATGGGCGAGCCAGGGCCTCTTGCTGTTGCAAACAGGCATGACATAGGAAGGACTGGGAACTTGGCTCAGTTGGTACAGGATTGCCTTACAAACATGAAGACCTAATTCAATCCCCAAACCCACTTAACAATGCTGGGCGCAGGTAGGGGCACACACCTGCAATCTCAGTGCTGAGATGACAGGAAAGGCAAAGATCGCTGTGGCTCGTTAGCCAGCCAGTCTGGCCAACCTGACCCTGTCTCCAGAAAGCCGAACGGTGCAGGGTGAGGGACATCCAGTGGCGTCCTCTGGCCTCCCTCTGCAGTGCGCCCGCACACACACCGAGGGGGAGAAACGCATACCAGAAGGCAGGCTGATCCGGTGTCCGTCTTTGAACTTCCGCCGGCCTCTCCTGAACTTGCCCTTCCTCTTCCTCATGTGCAGCTCCTCCTGGCTGAGCTGGAAGATGAGGATGTTGAGCTCGCGCTCCAGCACGTCGATCTCTCGCTCGGCCAGCTGCTGCTCCCGGCGCCGGAGCAGCTCCTCCTGGGACTTCTGCTGCAGCGCGGCTCGGGTCAGCTCCTCTTCCCGGGACCGCAGCTCCTGCAGCAGAGGTGCACCCAGGGGAGTCAGTCCTCGTGGAGGGTGACACGTCGAGCTCACTGCGCCTCACTGGACCCCCATGCCTGGCCCTGTCCCTGTGCACGCACCTCCTCTGCCAAGCCCTCAACTGGTTACTGACTGCCCGGCACACTATTCACCAAGGGGAAGCTCAGAACTGGTGTCTTCTCCTTGGTTGGCTTCCTGACTTGGAAAGAGCCATCACACACTCTCACGGCTGACATCATCTTCTCTAACCTCTAGGACCGCGTGGCATACCGACACCAAGACACAAAGTCTAGGTGTGAACAACCCACTTTATTTACTTTATTTAAAAAAATTAATTTATTTATTTGAGAGCAACAGACAGAAAAACAGGCAGATGGAGAGAGAATGGGCAAGCCAGGGTCTCCAGCCACTGCAAATGGAACTCCAGATGCATGTGCCACCTTTTGCATCTGGCTTACATGGGTCCTGGGAAATACAAGCCTCGAACCAGGGTCCTCAGGCTTCACAGGCAAGTGCTTAACCGCTAAGCCATCTCTCCAGACAAGGTCTCAGGTAGCCCAGGCTGGCCACCAACTTGCCAGGTGGCTGAGGAGGATCCTGACCGCCTGCAACCATTTCCTGAGCGTTGGGATTACAGGCGTGTTCCACCATGCCCAGCATGTGGGGCTTGGGGAATGGAACCCAAGGCTTCATAGGAGGCCTGCTAAATTTTAATTCCACATATCTTCAGTGTATAAAACACTTCTCAGGGTGGCACTGGGTTAGCTAACCGAAGTTCCTTCATGGCAGATGCGTGCTGATCACTGTGAAACATCCTCTTTGCTTTGCCTGTAGAATTGCAGGCCTGAGAAATGGGCCTCCATGAGTTAGAGAGTAATTTTAGTCCTCTTAGGAGTAAAGAATTGTTCACCAGAAAAACTTAACGTGTCTACAAAGTTTTAAAGCCATCTTAGACCGGGGAAATGGCTCAGTGTTAAGTTAAAGACACTTGCCTGCAAAGCATGCTGGCCTGGGTTCAATTCCCCAGCACCCACATACAGCCAGACGCACAACGTGGCACACGCATGGAGTTCATTTACTGTGGCAAGAGGGACCAAAGCATCCACAGTAGTCTCCCTCACAAGTAAATAAGTTAATTAGTTAATTAATTTAAAAAATATCTCCTTACTTCTGTAACATGTTCTCTTCTTGACGAGAGACAAATGTTTCTGGTGCCAGGTTCTTTCTACATAGATCACGCCACTACCAAATATGGCATTTTGTAGACATCAGAGCACGCTGGCCCAGACCAATGGCATCTTAGCCCAGCCTCACACCACATCCTGACAGACGCGCAGAGACTCCCTGGGTAGAGCTGTGAGCTCCCAGCGCTGCCCAGGAGCTGGGAGAGCCGTGGTGAACACTGCCTGCTTGGTGTGACCAGACAAGAGCTTAAGTGGCACCTCGCTGCCCACCCCCCGACCCCCGGTCTGGGACCCATGCAGCAGGCCAGCGGCTGATAGTTCAAGTCAGCTAAGCCCTTGGATCTTTCCCAGGCAGACCCAGGAATGACTGGGGTTCATCCTCCAGGACAAACACCAGAAAGTAAAACAAACACAGAAACCCCCATCTCTCGAGTGGGACAATGCAAGGCAGGGGAGACCTCAAAGCAAAGAAGTGCCTTCGAGGACACCGAATTCTCCTCTGCAGCGATTCTACAAAAGGGGCCAAAATTCAGCCCTGGGACACTGGAGCTGGGTTTCTTTTTGAAAGGGAGAAAACATTCAGAATCACTGGCCTTTCAATCACCGGCTAACATGTATCTGCTGCACCTTTGACATTTTTTTTCTGTGTGTGTGTGTGTGCATGTTCATATGTGTAAGGGTGCACATAAGTGAGGGCAAGTGTGCATGTGTGTGCAGGAGCCGGAGGATGGCATCAGGCAATTTATTTATTGAGACACGGCCTCTTGTGGAGCCCAACTCGGCTAGACTCTAGCGCTGGGCTGACAGCTGCACACCCCATGCCCAGTCTTTACGTGGGTGCTGGGGATCTGAACTCGGGGCCTCCTGCTTGCGTGCCAAGCACTTGACCTACGGAAGCCTCCTTCCAGCTCCTTGCTGGGTCATAGCGCAGATCAGAATTTTTTTTTTGTCATGTAGTAGGTATAAATTTAAATTTATCACTTGCAAATAAAAAGAAATGTTGCACATTTTTAAACTTCTATACTTTTTTTTTTTTTTTTGAGACAAGAGCTCATGTAATACAGGCTGGCCCCAAACTCACTATGGAGCAGAGGCTGGTCCCGAACTC
Organism: Jaculus jaculus; assembly: GCF_020740685.1. Classification (NCBI taxonomy): domain Eukaryota; kingdom Metazoa; phylum Chordata; class Mammalia; order Rodentia; family Dipodidae; genus Jaculus; species Jaculus jaculus. The sequence goes on along the minus strand of NC_059106.1, from coordinate 11,039,498 downwards.
TTTACCCCTCATGCCTCCAGTGCTGTGATGACAGCAATTACAGCAGTGCGTCCTACTAGTTCTTCCGAATCAAAGCTGTTACTGTAGTGTATGTGGGGACGGTGGATCACTCCTAACTCAGTATGACTGTCTGCCCTTTTGTCATGATACAATTTTTCAGTGGTACTGGTGACACCCACTTGCCATTGTCGACGACGCGGGCACAAGGGCGCTCTGGCGGCACTGTCACCCCGGCGTCTTTGTTGTTACTTCAGGAGTTGAACGAGAACTGCGTTTGACTCTAAATCCCGATCTAAATTATGCAACCCTGACAACTTTACAAATAAAAAGACGCTGAGGGAGAAAATAAAGCAACCGTGCTTGGAGAGGAGCAAGCTGAACTTCAGAGCTCGGAAGTGAGAAGGCGATCGGTGAGTCGCGTCAGCACACCCTTGCACACTTTGGAACCACCAGGCCTCCGTGGGGGAGATGACTGGCGGGAACCCACTCTTGTCTCAGCGCTTGGCACGGCCCATTCCGGGAATGCCAGAGCCAGGTCCCGGGCAGTGCAGGTGGGTGTTCACAGGACAGACCTTGGCGCACGCGGGGGTGGGAGTGGGGGCAGCCGGGGCCGCGGGAGGACCACCGTCTGCAGAGGCTGCGGCTTAGTGAGGCCAAGTGCTGGGCATGAATTCATGCCAGACGCCTCCTCCCTCACAGTCAGCGACCAGAAAGAGAGATAGGGCACGTACTTGGCTTTCCACTCCCCCAGAAAGATGCAATTAGAAGTGTTGTGAAAAAAAGAAAAAAAAATAATTATATGCTCTCCAATCATAAGTTACAGGGCCACAGGTTTACTGTAAATACTGAATTTGGAGGAGTGATTCTTAAGAATCAAATAAAAATAAAACTCAGCCAACACTGAGAGACAGCAGAAAAGTCAATCAAAAGAATAACAATAAAAAGAGCCAGGCAGGGGCTTGAGAGATGGCCTAGTGGTTAAGCACTTGCCTGTGAAGCCTAAGGACCCCAGTTCAAAGCTCAATTACCCAGGATCCACGTTAGCCAGATGCACAAGGGGGCAGATGCAGCTGGAGTTTGTTTGCAGTGGCTGGAGGCCCTGGCGCTCCCATTCTCTCTCTCTCTCTCTCTCTCTTCTCTCTCTCTCTCTGCCTCTTTCCCTCTCTGCCTGTTGATCTCAAGTAAATAAATAAAAATAAACAAAAGAAACCAAGTGTGGTATATACACACATTGGGATATGAAAGAAAAGCCAGGCATGCTGGTGCCCATCTGTAGGCCTGGTGCTTGGGATGCTGAGGCAGAAGGATTGCTGATGGTTCACATAAGCATAAGGAGTATGTGGCCAAGCTGGGCTACACAGCAAGATTCTGCCTCAAAAAACCAAGCAAACAAACAAATAGGTATTTTTAGAAGTCGCCATCAACCTGAAGCCAAAGAGCTGATGCCCATCTTCAAAAGAAGCCTTTATCCCTTTACTCCATAGAATGTGAGAGAATCTTACGTGAACCACTCACTCTGTGTATCTGTGTCCTGCACTTTCAAAACTAATTATCAACACAGTTAAATAAAACAGATTACAAGTGCACTTATAATAGCATCACTTCTAAACTTAAGTTGTGTGATTTGAGGCATTTTGCCCCCTCAAAATTCTTTGCTACGCTCTAACATCATGTCCATTTTAGTGCTTAAGCATCTAATTTAGAATTTTTGGAAAATAATATGGAAAAAAAGTTTTAAAAAATCAAGTCTTTTCCCTAATCATTTTAAGCCAATGGAGGCTTGACTGTTTGCAGTGTTGAGCCAGGTAGCGCGACTCCTTGCATTCTTCCTCCAGCCAGGTCGCCCACTGCTGGCCAGGGCAAGGTGGGAAGTCTGTCCCCCACTAGGTTAGCCGAGACTCCACTTTCTTTCTGTGGAGGCAGACCTTTCCTCAGTGCCTGCAAAGAAGAGGTCCCCACTGAGCGCTGGGTCCTCGCAGCTCACCTGACCCCACGCCACCTTCCCAAGAAGCCGCCCGTGTGGCCAGAGCTGGGGTCCCTCCCCGCATGCAGCTGGCTGCAGACACTGAGTCCCAGGTCTACGTGTACTTCCGGGTGGACACTGAACGCCAACCAGTAAAGCCCTCTGGTGTACAAATGTCCCCAGGCTGTCCCCGTGAGGGCCAGGTTATCTGTGCCTGGGCTGTGCGCTAGCGTCCCCGTGCTGAGCCCTGTGAAAACAGGTGGCACGTCTGTTCCTCATCTACCTGAAAAATCTCAGCAAGTGCAGAATTACTTCCCGGACTTAAATTCAACAAGTTGATCAGGAGGCTGGGGAGATGGCTCAGAGTTAAAGGCCCTGGCTTACAAAACTTGCCCGCCCGGGGTTCAGTTCCCTACCACCCACATAAAGCCTGATGCAAAGCGGTACATGCATCTGGAGTTCATTTGCAGCATCAAGACTCTGGTCTCTCCCCCAGCCCCACGCCCCGCCACACACATGAGTGCAAATAAATTCTTTTTTTATTTTTTTTATTTATTTGAGAGTGACAAACAGAGCAAGAAAGGCCGAGAGAGAGAGAGACAGAATGGGCACGCCAGGGCCTCCAGCCACTGCAAACAAACTCCAGACGCGTGCGCCCCCTTGTGTATCTGGCCAACGTGGGTCCTGGGGAATCAAGCCTTGAACCGGGGTCCTTAGGCTTCACAGGCAAGCGCTTAACCGCTAAGCCATCTCTCCAGCCCAAATAAAATTTTTTAAAGGTGATCAGCAACTTGACGTGTTGACTTAACACATTATGGATGCACTGCTCAAAAATGGCTCATTTACAATAGAAGAATGTAGGCTACTGGACAATTACACACATAACACGTATGTAGTTCACACAAGATATCTTGGATTTGCCAAAATGTCTAAATAGCATAAAAATGTCTTTAACAGAGTAAGTTTTTGGGCCAGAAAGACAGCTGTCTGTAAAGTGCTTGCTTTGAAAACACCAGGACTGAGTTTGACCCCCAGAGCCCATGTTAAAATGACAGGTGTGGGGGTGCGCACTCTATAGCCCCAGAGCCAGGGAGGCGGGGACAGGAGAAGACTGGGGCCTCGCTGGCCAGCCCGTCTGGCCTAGCGGGTGAGCTCCGGGCCAGTGAGAGACCCTGTCTCAAAACGATGGGCAGCGTTCCAGGAGAGGGCACTCGACGTTGTCCCCTAGCCTTCACTTGCACACCTGTGCACCCGCCCACACGTAGGTATGCAAACACACACACCTAGTTATAAAGTACTACCACTATGTCACGGGGCTCTGTCTGGAACTTGGCGTTTTCAGTGCCATTTGATAGATTCCGTGACTATCGGAAAGGTGCCATGCACACCTCCGGCCCCTGCCAGCCTGCCTGCCTCTCACTGCTGCTTTTACTACAGCGTGTGCCTTCCACACGCGGGTGAATGTCTGCCTCTTCCTGAAATCTAGCTCATTAAAGAGATCAAAACTTACACATCACCCTGATTTCCCCCATCAAGCAATGGCCTTGGGGACAAGGGGGTTGTAAGAAGTAGCACTGGACTCTCACGAAGCATGACTGAGTCTCACATGCAGACCGTGACCAGACTTGTGGCCAGACTGACTTGCAGAAGTCCACCTATAACGGCCCCTCCATGGCATCTGCACAGAGCGTGCGTATCACAGGCTGTGAAAGTTTCCTGCTGATGTTTAGCTCATAATGTAAGAAAGTTACTTGTCAACTTTTCACATGGAGGGCTGGGGAGGTGGCTCAGTAGAGTGGTTGTATTCCAAGTGTGAGGACATGAGTTCAGATCCCCAAGACCCACGTAAAAGTCAGGCAGTGGGGGTCTGTGTCTGTAATCACAGCACTGAGGAGGCTGAGGCGGGAGGGCTCATGGGGCTGGCTAGCTTCTCCAGCAGCATCGACGAGGTCTGAGTTCAGTAAAAGACCCTATTTCATTAAAAAAAAAAGGGGGAGCCAGGTGTGGTGGCGCACACCTTTAACCCCAGCACTTGGGAGGCAGAGGTAGGAGGATTTTGTGAGTTCGAGGCCACCCTAAGACTACATAGTGAATTCCAGGTCAGCCTGGGCTAGCGTGAGACCCTACCTCAAAAAAAAAAAGCAAAACAAACAAACAATATATATATATATATATATATATATATATATATATATGTGTGTGTGTGTGTGTGTGTGTGTGTATATATATATATATGAATGCAATAGAGGAAGACACTCGATGTTGCCCTCTGGCCTCCGTTCACATGCACACACACGTGTGTACCCTCAACATGCTTATACACATTCTGCACGCACACCATACAAGGGCTCCCCCAGTGATACGTTTAGAGCACACTCTGAGCCCTGAACGCAAGCACACCTGAAGTGTTGCGGCCCACTGTCCACACCGGCGCTGAGCCCCCGTGCCCCCCAGGGCTTGTAAGCGCGCCTGTGCCTGGCCATGAAATGTCTCACCTTCTCCTTGGTCCTCAGCTCACTGAACATCTGTTGGATTTCCTGTTTCCAGTCATCCTGCATGGAATGGAAGGACTCCTGGGGCATCTCTGTCAGCACAGCCTGCTCGATCGCAGTCAGCTGTTGAAGAATGAAGGCAAACGAGGGGCGGACGTGAGGGTCGGGCTCCCAGCATTCTACGACAGACAAGAAGCGAGCGCATCAACCTCCGCGCTCAGAACAGCACGGGCCACCTCCCCAGCGCGACAGTGGTGGCCAGCACAGCTTCCATACGAAGCCATCTGTCCCTAGCATGTTTGGCCCTTGTCCTTCTCAACCAGAAGTGTATGTCTGTCTGCTCCGAAAAGTGTTAGGGACAGTGTGACCACTCTTTTCTGCACACCCACAGCAGACGCATGCATGGGGAGGACATGCACTCTGCATTATTCCACACTTTACACACATGCGTGTCCATACTGTGGACTCTGGGTTGCAGAGGACTGAGGCTGCCATGTTGCTATACAATTACACACATGTAAAACCCAGCCCCCAAACCACACAGGAAGTTGTAAGAGTGGATCACCGAATTCTGGGTCTGCTGACTCGGGCCTGTAACCCACTCACCAGGAGGCCGAGGCCACAGGGTTGCTATCTGAGTTTGAGGCTAGCCTGGGGTACGTAGCCAAACTGTTTCAAAAGAACCCAAAGGTTGGGGGGGGCAAGATAAAGCTAATCTTCAGCTCCCAGAGTTAGTGGACAATGTGTGTGTGTATGTGTGTGGTATATGTGGAGTGTGTATATGTAGTCTGCATGTGTGTGTGCATGCACATGGAGACAAGAGGATGACATCAGATGTCCTCTATCATTCTTTCTTCCTGATTTCCCGAGTACAGAGTTGACCATTCTCTGGTTAGACAGGCTGACCAGGGAGTCTTGGTAATCATCCTATCTCTGTCCCTTGCTCCTCAGTAAGGGTGGGGTGGTTTTAATAGATGGACCCCAATATATTCAGTTTTTTATTTATTAGTAGTTTGCATCTGCAGCCACCTGGCTGGAGGCAGTGTCACTAGGTGACCTTAAGGTGTGGTGGTAGGTTTCAGATTTCAATCTAAAGATATGCAAAGTGTGCCTAGCTAGAGTTCCTGAAGTGTGCTGTGCTGTGTGGCTTTTTGGCTTTTGCCTTGTGCTTCTCTCTCTCTGCTTGGTCCTGTGAAAGCAGGCCAACTTCTTCTGCCATTATGGAACTTCCCCTGGATCTGTAAGCTTCAATAAATCCCTTCCTCCATAACTGTGCCTGGTCTGGAAGTTCATCTCAGCAAACCTGAAGCCGTCTGCTACAAAGGGTTAGAGGCATGTGTGGCCAGGTCTGGTTTCTGAGTGCTGAGGATCAAACTCAGTTCCTCATGCACACATAGCAAGTGTGCTTACCCACGAAGCCACCACCCCCGCCCCAAATTTTAAAGGTAAAGATCAAATGGGCAAGTTCAGGTCCACGGCTCAGCAATGCTGGAGAAATGTGAGAGATGATTCTGACAAGTATGCACAACTCAACATGGCAGGTCCGGAGCCAGTGTGAGGATGTGCTGCAACTTGGCTGGTCAACAGTGACAACTGTATTGCCACTTGGCTGAGTTCTGCCTGGAAGCGAGTCACATCTAACACTGTAGAAACGAGTCATCTACAATGGCATAGAAGCGGGTCACATATAACTGGGCAGTTAAAGTTGTACTGCTCAGCAGGCCTGCACCACACTTTTTATATCAATGAGGTTTCCTAATCTCAGAACAATGCAATTACTTTGAAGCAATTAAAAAAAAGAGAGAGAGAGTGTGTGTGTCTCATACTAACTCAGGCTGGTCTGGGACTTAAAATGTTGCCCTCCTGCCTTAGCTTCCTGAATGCTGGGATTACTGGCATAGGTTATATTGTTTTTTGTGTTTAAAAAAAAATGAACATTGGGGCTGGAAAAATGGCTCAGTGGTTGAGGGCACTTCCTATGCAGGTATGAGGGCCTGAGGGGGGCTTGAGGAGGTGAGAGTTCAAATCCCCAGGTCCCATGTACACAGCTGGACATGGCCACGTTCGCCTGTAACCTCAGCCCTGCAGGAGGACAGAGACCTGAGAATCATTGGACCCTCACAAGCTCCACAATCAGTAAAGAGACCCTGATTCAAAGACTAAACCCAGGCAGAAGAGTGATGGAGCGGGACACCCCTGACCACGGCAGCAAGTGTCCACCCCCCACCACCAAGCACACGGGGTGCCTCACTACACCACACCATACACACACAACATAAGCATGTTCCCATGAGCCGCTTCTCTGTCCCCCAGACACACGCAAGCAGGGCTACATGGTACCTTTCATAAGCTTGGCAAACGGCTCGGGGCAGGTGGACGGGATGGGCAACGTGAGCTTGTTGACGGCCACCCCGTAGGCCACGGCCAGCCCGTCGATGCCGCGGTAGGGCACCTCGCCCGTGAGCAGCTCCCACAGCAGCACGCCATAGCTGGAAGGCAAAGTTCCCGTACGTGAGCCGGGCTGCCGGCAGAGCGTGTCCTCCTGGCTCGGTTCCCACCGGGATCGGCTCTTCCCGTCAGCCCTGGGCCACTGCTTTCCTGGGGCGGGAGGTGGCCCCGCCCAGGGCTGAGCAGCTCGGCGTGTGCATGGGGGCACACGCCTGAAATCCAAGCACTTGGGACGCTGAGCTAGGAATGTTGTGAGATCAAGACAAGGGCCGGGGCTACACAGTGAAACCCAGTCTCAAAACTGGAACAAAAAGGAAAACAATAAACATCACTCCGGATCATTTGGCTTTAAACTGAAAGACAAAGCAATGTCAGTGGCTGATGCCACACAAGACCTGAGTCACAGTAGGGGGAAACGCTGGCCTCAAGGCAGAAGGGAGAGGGCTGGGAGGATTTCTCAGTGGTGAGACACCTTTCCAGAAGCTGAGGTTCAGCTCCCCAGGACCCACGTAAAGCCAAGTGCACAAAGTGGCATATGCATCTGGATTTTGTTTGCAGTGGCAAGAAGCCCTGGCACGCTCCTCCCCACCCCATTCTCTCTCTCTACTTGCAAATAAATAAATTGTAAAAACCAGAAGAGAGACTAGTTGGAAAGAAGGGATTCAGCAGATGGGGAAGGAGAACAGGGAGGGTGGTGGGAGGAGATTCTGACGACATTATGTTGTCTATTTGTATAGAAGTTGTCAGTAAAATGTAAAAAAAAAAGACATAAGCATAAAAGAAATAGAATTGTCATATTCAATCTCGACGTCACTCAGGCTGGCCTGAACCCTAAGCTCATAGGATCCTCCTGCCTCAGCCTGCGAAGCAGCCAGGCTGCAGGCGTGCACCACTGGGCCTGCCTGTACAAGGGCCGTTCCTTTCGAATACCAGTGGAGCACCTCTCTAAATCAGTGACTTTAAAGGAAAACCAGACTATTAAGCTTGGCGAGACCAAGACTAAGTCAGAAGTGAATGGACTTTAGAGACGGCCTCCACGCTGGCTGGGTTTAAAAGCTTTCTTTTACTTTTGCTGCCTCCTGAATCTCCCATTTACAAAAGACGCAGTTCTGCACAACACGAGCAAAGCATTTTCAATGCCTCGCAATTACGCTGTTGATAACTGCCGCAGACAAAAGGAAATGGGTCTTATCTGAGACCTGCTATTCTGAATGTAAAATTGATTTATGGTGTAGTTTAGTAGCTTTTAGAATCCTAACGTGTAATTTATTAAAAGGCAACCAATTTCACTTCTGTAATTTGGTATTTTCATATGGGTAGAAAATTACTATAATTAACTCCATAAGAAATATCCTTATTCTTTATAAATCACACATGTCTGGTCTGCACCAGCAGATAACCTAATTCACTGTGTGTAGTTCAAGCTCAAAATTCTCAGGTTGGCCACAAGACGCTGCAGAATCCTTGAGTCGATCAGCGTGCTAGACATTATAAGCAGAAGGGCTGGGATGTAAGTCAGAGCTGGAGCGCTTGCCCAGCATGCACAAGGCTCGGGTTTGCTCCCCAGCACGGAAAAATAAACTAAGCACTTAAATGCGGATGATCAGCTTTAAATGGAAAACACTTTGTGGAAGGTTTTTATTTTTTCCTGGCAAGAGTCTCTGCCATGGACTTCATGGCTGTCGTGAGAGAACACCAGCCAGTAGACTCAAAGATTAAAGGGGAAACAATCCCTGCAGTTAAACATATCTGATTTAGAGAGAGGTTCTATTGCTTATCTGATGTACTAGCTTTCTCACTGTGGTGACATTATCCGACAGAAACGACTTGAAGAAGGAAAGACCTATTTTCACTCGCTCATGGTTTCAGAAGGTTCCACTCAGCATGGTGAGGAAGACAGGGTCGTTGGTTCATCTCACATCATAGCGGGACATGATGCAGAGGGTGTGACAGAAAGGGCCCGGGGATAATGTACCCCCAAGTATCTGGTCCCAGTAACTCACTTCCACCAATTTACTCTACCCTCTAAGTTTCCATAACCTTTTAAAACAGTGCCACGAGCTAGGGAGCAAACACTGCAAACACGGGGCCGGGGACATTTCATACTCTATAGGATCAGAAATGGACTCTTAGCAAGTTTTCCACTCTTGGCTGTAGTTTCCCTTTTTTTTTTTGGTTTTCGAGGTAGGGTCTCACTCTATCCCAGGCTGACCTGGAATTCACTATGGAGTCTCAGGGTGGCCTCAAACCCACAGCGATCCTCCTACCTCTGCCTCCCGAATGCTGGGATTAAAGGCATGAGCCACCATGCCCGGCTGTAGTTTCCTTTTATATTTTTTTAAAAACCTGCAATTTTAACTATAATGCGCTATCACTGAAGCATACTCGGGATCAAATCCTGCAGTGAGCTCCAGAGATCAGCTCCCGCGAGTTGTTCCCTGGGCTGGGCTGTGTGGAGACACAGCTGCCTTTGAGACCACCATGCTCCTGTAAGCAACCCCTCCCCTGCTTTGTGAGTGACCCCAGTAAACTCATGGCTCACCAAAACTGATTTCCTTTTGCAATTTTGCTTTGGTTGGTCATCTGTGCCCTATCTTGGGTGGATGAGCATTTGCATGTGTCTCCCCAGGGAAAACGGTTCATGTGACAGCAATGTTAAAGGGCGATTCTGGGGAGGACTCAGGTCAGAACGCTGAGGAACGTGGGCCGTAAAGAGCATGCGTGTGAGGTTTCAGGTGAGAATGAGGACTCCGCTTTAGAGGCCACATGTGTCACTTTCTGGCAATATTCTCACTTGTCCATGTCCTGAGACCTTGGATAAGACTAAGGTATAGGTTAGGCACTAATTAATTTGGAAGTAGAAAATTTCAAATTTCACAGTATTCAGGCCTATCACATAGTTATTGCTAACTGCTTTTAGTCAAATTTATAATAAGGGTCATGAGCAAAAAACAAAACAGAAAGATCTAAAAAAGTTGGTAGTTTAGCCAGAGAAGCATTAAGAAGTTGTAGACAACAGGCCTGGCTGGTTGGAGAGAGTAGTGCCAGTGTCGAAAAGAACCTTCATCATGGGCTGGAGAGACGGCTTAGCGGTTAAGCGCTTGCCTGGGAATCTTAAGGACCCCGGTTCGAGGCTCAATTCCCCAGGACCCACGTTAGCCAGATGCACAAGGGGGCGCATGCATTTGGAGTTCGATTGCAGTGGCTGGAGGCCCTGGCGCGCCCATTCTCTCCCTCTCTCTCTCTCTGCCTCTTTCTCTCTCTCTGCCTCTTTCTCTCTCTGTGTCATTCTCAAATAAATAAACAATAAAAAAATTTTTTTTAAAAAAGAACCCACATCAGGCCCTTAGAGGGAACACCTGAATCACAGGGTCCTGGGGAGAGTATGATGAAGACTAACCTTAATCTTCTCCTGTTTCTCTCTCTCTCCCTCTTCTCTCTCTTTTATACTACCTATCTTTCTCTTCCTTCTTTTCCCTTGCCACTGGCCTGTAACTCCCAGTACCAGCATGCGGTTAATATCCACAACAAGCTGTTGATCAGAGACACCTACACGGTTTCCCAAAAGAAAACTGATTTCTGTCAGGGTACTTGATGACCCACCAAATGTTAATGGTAAGACCCTACTGCTGAAGACACCATATGCTGTTGGTACAAAACATGGAGTGACCTGGCTGGAATCTGGAAGAGAATCGTTCCCCAGACAGTTACCTCGTCTAGTACCAGAAGGTGTTACATGAGCCACTGGGGGAAAATGACCAACATATGTCTAATCAACTCAAGATCTAAGCTACTCAGCAGCAAACAACCTGATGTGATGCTCACACAAGTGTAATAGTGGCACACAGCCATGGTGGGTAATCAACTGCTCTTGATTTGGCTAATGGATCTGCTCAGTGGAATGGAACCCATAGCTGGATCTGGAAAACAAGTCAGAACCATATCCAAAAAATGAGCTCACGCTCCATTATCAAGCTCCCACCAATTGTGGACTACAAGAGGGCCTATAAGTATTGAATTATCTCTAAAATAATAAATAATGATTATCCCATTTATCTGGTGCTGACTTTACTCTTTGTTGGACAATTTGCTTTTCTTTTGCAGATGGACGCAGAACCTGAGGAGAGAGTCAGCCCATTGTACCTCACCAGGACCCCAGCTGAGACCATAGAGTAATTGGGGAAATGAGCAAGAGTGCTGCTTTCTTGGTGAACCTGGTACCAGCACAAGGGTGAAGGAGATAGACACAGAGAACACTCAACTCCTACCCAAACAGAGATCCAGAGACATAGAGACTCCCAAGACCTCTTCACTGAAGTAGACCTAAAACCAATGTGGCTCATGGAAATTGGTGGAAAAAGGGGGCGGAAAGACTGTTAGAGCCACATGTTGGAACATTATGCACAGAGACATTCATTACCTCCTCCCCATAACTGATGGCTAACCCCACAATGCAAGACCCACATTCCCCAACGAGGAGGGTCCCTACAGAGGGGGGAGGACAGGGAGGAGGCTAATGATGGCATCATCATGGCTGTATACACACTGGGTATGTACATAACTAAAAAAAAAAAAAAATTGAAATAAAAAAAAGAAGTGCTTTTGCACTGGGACAAGAGGGAGGCTGTCTGGGGAGCATCTCAGAATTCAGCAAGACCCCACTCATGGCAGGACGAAGGTTTGTCTGAGACCGTGGGGCACCCTGCTCACCAAGAGGCCCCTAAGGCACAGCCTCCTCTCCACCTGCTTCCCCTTGTTGAGTCTCACAGGCACTCACAGCCGCTGGTACGCAAGTACCAGGCTAGGGGCGCCGGCCATGTGGTAGAAGGCACGTGCTGTGGGTTGTAGAGACCCGCACTGAGATTTCACAGGAAGGCCTGCGAGCGGCCCTCAGTGTCAGTGCTGTTATAGCAGAAGGCACCCCAGAGGGACAAGCGTGCAGCTCTGCAAGCAACACTGGAACCGCAACGGCAGTGGGTGCAGGCAGGAGCGAGGACAGGCCGGCCGTGGGCCTTTGGCGTTCACAGCCTGTCAGCATTTGCCTCGATTCCAGACGTGGATCAACATGCGCGCTGAGCCAGTGTCGCTTTGATCTGATTCTTCCTTGCCCCTTTCCTACTGCTCCCTTCTAGGAATCTTAAATGCTCACATAGGCCTCACTTGCTGAAGCTTTCGTCCCAGCCTATGGTGGAAGGTGGGGGATCTTGGGGAGACAGGCTCTAGCGGGAGGAAGATAAGCACGGGGGTGTCATGAAGGGTACGCTGCGGCTCCTTCTCTTTCAGTTTCCGGCTGTCATGAAAGAAGCACGGCATTACTCTGCCATGAGCCTCCTGCTGTGACATTCAGACTTGCCATAGACCCCAAGTGATGAGACTAGGGACCCACGTACCAAAGCTCTGCGACCCTGCGCCCAAACACACTGTGATCCTTAAATGGTCTCCACATCTTGTCACGGAAACAGAAGACCCAGCCATCCCACTGTGGCTACAAACCATTCATGAGGCCCCGGGCTGCTCAGAACCGCAGAGCCAAGGCTCTCACCTCCAGATATCGCTGCCCTTGGAGAACAGGCAGGACCGGATGACCTCGGGGGCCATCCAGGCGTAGGTGCCCGCGGCGCTCATCCTGGTGGTCCTGCACCACTCCCGTGCCAGCCCGAAGTCCGTGATCTTCAGGGTCTTGTTACAGACGTCATCGTGCTCGATCTTCTCCAGCAGCAAGACTGAAGACAGCAGAGGCGGGACATTAGCACATGCTGCGGCCACCTGGCCACCGCTGCTCTAGGTCACCCGCTTGGTTGGGTTTGGTCACACTGGAGAATCAAGCTAGGCAAGTATGCTAACCACTAAGCTACATCCCCAGCCCGTCTTTTTTCTTTATTTTTCTTTTATATGTGTATGTTTGTGTGGTGTGGACTCACGTGTGTAAGGATGTTCTCACGCGTGAGGGTGTGCGTGTGTGTATGCAGGTGAATGTACATGCATGTGTCAGGTGTCGCCCTCAGTTACTCTTCACCTTACTCTTTGAACAAGGGTCTCTTCCTGAACCCAGAGATCACCCGCTCGGCTAGACTAGCTGCCAGCCAGCCCCAGCGATTCCTTCTTCCTGCTTTCCTAGCACTGAGGTTCCCGGCACGGGCCACCATGCCCGGCACTTTCCCAGGGGCACCGGGCCTGTTCCGCAAGACCTCCAGCTACAACACTAAGCCATCTCCCAGGCCCCCAGGCCTTCCCAATGGCATCTAAAAACACAATTTCGCTACAGCTGCCAGAGTCAACAAGAATGAATTTGCATTTTGCTATTTTATTTACCTTACAGAGGTACACATACCATGACCAAATACAAATTAAAAAAAAAAATCTCCATGCATGCTGCAGCTTGGAGGCCTCTGAAGGCATTTCTCTTTATGAGAAAGTAAATGATTTCTAGGGGCAAGGAAGCTTTGCCAAAATATCTCAGGTAGGTTCAAGAGTCCATGAACGCTAACCTGATATGAGAGAAAACAACAACAACGCTGATTTCTTTGAAAAAATTCTTTCCTAATCAAAGTGAAGCATCTCTCCCACTAAATACATTAGAGACCATTGCAATCAATTATGTATTAACACAACTCATCAGTCATTGCCTTCTGCTGGGTCCCCAACATGCTCTGAGACTTTAGCTCACCAAGATGGCTGGTGAGAAATCATTGCTTTACACGAGCTAGAAGTAGAGCCTTCAGAGGAGCCATCGGCCCAGGCCCCTGCCTCTGGATTCTTGGCAGCTCCTGGGCCCAGAGCTCACACCAGCTACGTGTGTCCCCAGCCCACCTAACTCCACAGCTACCATCTACCTGCTTCTAGACCTTACCCCAGGCCCCTCCTCCCACTCTACCCCTGCCTTTAGGTAGCTTCCAGACCCCCCAACTGATTTCTCCTCACCTGGATCCTGTGGAATTGTCGCTTGGTTTCCCAGGATGTCTGCAATGTGCTGGACCCTGCTAACTGCTCTGATCTGATCTCTGTTTTCTTTTCTTTCTTTATTGCGTGTGCATGTGTAAGTATGTATGTTGTACATGCATGTATGCGTTCACAACTGTGAATGTGCATGTGGAGGCTAGAAGTTGCTATCAGGTGTCTTCATCAGTGAGTCTCCATCTTCATGTATTTGTATTTTTATCTATTGGACAGAGAAAGAAAGAAGCAAAGAGAAAGAGAGGCAGATAGAGAATGGGCGCACCAGGGCCTCCAGCCACTGCAAACAAATCCAGACGCATGCGCCTCCTTGTGCTTCTGGCTTACATGGGCCCTGGGGAATTGAACCTGGGTCCTTTGGCTTTGCAGGCAGGCACCTTAACGGCTAAGCCATCTCTCCAGCACTCCATCTTCATTTTTGAGACAGGTCCTCTCACTGAATTGAGAGCTTACCAATCTGGCTAGACTAGTTAGCCAGTAAGCCCCACTGATTCCCTGTCTGTGCCTCCCCAGGGCTAGGGTTCCAGATATGTACTGCCGCACCCAGCTTTGACGTGGGTCCTGTGATCAGGACTCAGGCCCCATGCTTGTGTACTAAGTACTTCACCCACAAAACCATCTCCTCAGCCCTTCTTCTTTTCTCTTCTTGGTCCGCCCCCCACCGAGGTAGGGTCTCACTCTAGCCCAGGCTGACCTGGAATTCACTCTGTAGTCTCAGGGTGGCCTCGAACTCACGGAGATCCTCCTACCTAAAGGCGTGTGCTGCCATGCCCGGCTTGTTGTTTGGTTTTGAGACAGGGTCTTACAGTGTAGCTTAAGAAGTCTGGCCCTAAACTCACAGCAATCCTCCTGCCTCAGCTTTCTGAATGCTAGGATTAGAGGTGTGGCCCACCATGCTGCCCCAAGAACCATAGTATCTTCATCTTTTAGACCTGTGAGCAAATTACCAGCCCAGGCAGCAACTATATGAACCTCAAAGCCAAGTCCAGAAGCCATCTTGCTCCCGTGCGACATTGCAGGTGAGGCATTACAGGGCCTCACTGCACCGGTGGCTGCCAGGCTCAAGGAGAAGGTCTTATTTGCAATGGAACACAGAAAACTTCCCCGGACCATGGTGGTGGCAGAACCAGGAAAATCAACATCTATCAAGAGCTGGGCATGAGGGTGTAAATGTAATTCTACTATTGGGAGGCTGAGGCAGAAGGAGCACCATGAATTTGAGGTCAGCCTGAATTACATAGCAAGTACCACTCTATCCACGGCTACATAGCAAGACACTGTCTTTAAAAACCCAAAATAATGGGCTGGAGAGATGGCTTAGGGGTCAAGGTGCTTGCCTGAGAAATCTAAAGATTCAGATTTGATTCCCCATGTAAGTCAACTGTGCAAGGTGGTGCATGTATCTGGAAGCTCTCTCTCTCTCTCTCTCTCCCTTCTCCATCTGCCTCTTTCTCTAATAAATAAATAAATAATGAAAAAAATCCAAATGAAAAAGCAAATATCCTTCAGGACTCCTCCAGAGCGTGCTCTCAGAAGCGAACTTCACTCCTGCACGTCAGCCATAGGTATTTAATTATATATGACAATCTACGGCTCCTTCATAGATAGAAAAGCCGAGGCACAGCGACATGGAGTTATGCGGAGGGCGCAGGGCTCGGGATGAGAGAAGCTCGGCAGGGCAGCCCGCAAGGCCCAGGTCTGCACAGGATCCACAGATGCTCTCTCTTCTCTGGGAACTGCTCTGCTCGGAGATGCCCAGGCACCTTCATTTTCGCTCCCCGCTGCAGGTAGATCTAAGAGCAGGCAGAGTGCACAGCCCGTGGGGGACACGCGGGCATGCCGGGCTGAGTCCGCTCTTTGCCCACCTTCCGACGGGCGGTTCTTTGCCCGACCTCTGACACATGACAATACCTGCAGCTTCAGGTTGGTGAGCATCAAGGAACACTT